>NC_138917.1:10588603-11805629 GCF_965231255.1 Vanellus vanellus | reverse complement strand
CACTAGGCAGTTCAGTCCGACGCCTTCAGGATTGTCTTGTGTGTTATACCCGGAGCACTGGGGTTGCTTTTCCCGTCCCAGCAGCCGCCTTTCAGGCGCCGTGCTGGGGGTCTTGGTCCAGCACTGCAGACAGCGTTGTACGAGTCTCCTGACCCCAGAAGGTATCTGCTCAGTAAGAAGTAGGGAACCCTCTGACTCTACTAGTATGAAAATGGAATAAAATGCCAAGCCAACCAGCAGAGCACACACCCAGAAAACGGGACATTTCAGAATGACAATCTCAAACCGGGACATGCACACACAGTGTGACACCGGTGTCTGACAATGGCAGCGTATACCTCAGGTGACGGACACACTGCTGAGGTGTTTGCATCTTACCTCAATGTTACCAGCCTGCAGAGCAGCACAAAGGGGAGAAAATACCACAGCACCTACATATAAAACCACCAGCGCTGACACCGCTGCGTCATTACAGGTGTCCCCTAATCCTCCCAGGCTGGTGAACAAGTGCAGCAGGAAATCGAATCAGGGAGTCTCAGCAGAAAGCTGTCACGCAGTGACCACTGACCTTCAGCAGCAAAGGACCAGCCCCGTGAGAGGGTAAGGAACTGCTCCCTTCTTCTGGGGGGCAACCAGGATTCATCCCTGCCCTTACAAGCAAAGACTTGCTCGAGACACTGGATAAGCACTCTTTTTTTTTTCTTACCCCAGGGAGACAGAGTAAGGGGACCCTCCCGATGGCACAGGAGCTGCTGGCTGCGGGAACCGGACAGACCACATTCACGTCAGACAGATGAGCAGCTTCAGGCCCTCCACCAGCCTTGGGTTTGAACTGCTGACCTTACCGGAGCGGCTCAGGTTTCCAAATTCTCTTTTACTCGCGCCAAGCGCACTTCTGGTGCAGCAGGATGGGGTCTCCTCTCCCCGACGCCTCTGCCTCGCCTCCCTACTTAGAGCAAGAATGTAAACAACCACTTCAATACTCACATCTGCTATTTTAGAGTTTTTGAACCAAACATAACTATTAAACAGCATTTCTCTCTGAGTGCAATCTGTTGGAGCGCGGTCTAGGCTCGGCTCTCTGGGACTCGTTCCTCCATACGAACCTCGGGGAGCGAACAGGACACACCAGGGTCTAAACTGGCAGCTTCCAGCAGCCTGTGCAGGCATTTTGAACAGGGTCCATGAAGTCTGTTTAACCAGCATGATGCGTGCAACAGAGTCACAAAGAAACAGGCATTTAAAGTGACATCTGTTGGATTAATTAGCTGTGTAATTAGCCTCCCCTCTGTGGAGATAGGCTTTGTTACTGCTGCCTGAAACTTCCCCAGGTGATTTTCTTTGTAACCATCATTCTTCAAGCATGAGAAAGAGAGGAGTGGGTGGGACAGGACTGTAATGCCTGTTCAGAAAGAGAGGCAGGAATAAAGTCTTGAGGCCATTAGGCAGCTGAAGGGAAATAAATAGCAGCAGGTCAGAGGACCCTAACTGCCAAATAAACGTGGTGAAACCCAAACAGGTCACGTGCATCAGTCCTTGCAAATTCTGTAACCGCCGGCAGCCCTGCACAAGGGATGAAAGGAAGGGATAAAATTCAAATTTTTACATTCTCCCCAATTAGATCAGAGCATCCCGGCCTCTGCCTCCTGCAGCAGGTCCCCACTCTCCCCACCTCACGAGCCCCCAGGCTGACAAGAGGCTCAAATGGCCGCGTGACACGGCAGCGACTGCATTTCTACCCGAGCCGCCACAGCCTGTTCTGCTGGGCAGAAAAAATCTGAACTAATGCTTAGGACAAAGAGGAAACCAGGATCCTGGGATTAACTGCACTCCGCTGATGATTCAACGGCCAAATAAAGGTACCTCCTTAGAAAACCACCTTCCTGCTTTAAATGCAGAACAAGAGAGGGAAGAAAGGAATCGGGGCATTCATTTCTGGTCTCGGGGAAAAAAGCAACATAACAATGGAGCTGTACGGCAACTCCAACATAAATCAAACTAGTACCTAAGCAAGTATTTGGACTACGGGTTGATCCCAGCAGCTTTTTCCATAGTGTGCCACAACATCCAGACCTAATTCCTCACAGCTCATGGCAAAGGGAAGGTTCGAAATATGGGAGAAGGCAGTTTGGGAGAACAATGATACAGCACTGTGAAAAGTCAACTGACTGCAACACTTGCTTATTATCTTTAGTCTGCACAGACATGCCAAGTCCCTGCCAGAGACACATGAGCTGGAATCTGCTCCTCGTAACACACCACCGGCATGCTGGCTTACCGCGTCCCAGTAGAGGGATCTGCAAACTCTGCAAAGGTAGTAAGGGACAAACTGGTATCACTAAGCTTTTAAATAAATACCCACCTACCAGACAGCGGCAGCATTTGAGATGCTGCCATCCTCCCCCAGGTGCTGGCACCCCCCGAGTACCACCAGCGCAGCAGAGCACAGCCCGGCCCGCCCAGAGCTCCCCGTGCCGGCTCCAGAGCTCCCCGTGCCGGCTCCAGCCGTTTCAGGCGACGGTGCCCACGTGCCCAGCGCACGCGGCCACGCTCCAGCAGCGGGACAGGACGGGACGCTCGCGCTCTGCCCTGCAACTCTGCAGCGTGGGTAGCAGTCTTTGGCAGAGACAAAGTAACCCGGAGACAAGTATCTTCAAAGAGCTGCAATAAGGTTTACCGGAGCTTGTCCAACCATACCCAAAGGCGCAACTTTCAGAGAACCTGTTGCACAAGTGTAACTTATTGCCTAATTTGAATTGCAGAACTTGATTGCACACATTACAGTACAAGGCCAGAACTTTTAGGACTGGCAAGTAGGACCAAAAGAACACTATGGTATTAAGTTATGCATTATGCATACATTATTTATTGTAATTCAATGAATTCCCTAAGCGATAGCAAACAGAACCTCCCATACCACTTGCACAGTAATTTTGGGGACTTTAACTGTTACAAAATTTTATTCAGAAATAGCTCAGTTATCTCAGGAGAGAAGACGACAAAGCGCCTTGTAGCCCGGTGGCACTAGCACAGCCTAAAAGAAATCAGCAGTTCACGCCACGTCACGTGGAGCAGGTCGGGGAAAGCACCTTATGGCCTCCTTCCCAGCCTGCAAATCAACCCACTGCTGGAGATGGATGTTAATGAATGGCCATCCATTATTTAATAAGCTTGTCGTCAAAGAGCCTGCAGCTGTGCTGCTGTTACCTGGCCAGGACTGTTGCCCACCGTGCTGAAAGCCTGACCCTATCCCAACCAGGAAAAGGAATTAAGTGCATTTCCCGGGTCTTTGAGGCGTACTACCCGAAGAGAAACATGACTGCCCAGATGGGAGGGCAGGATCATCGTGCAGGGGAACCACCTGCACAGGTTTCAGCGGACACTGGCAAGCAAGGGCTTATAAGCCCTGCACTGCAGCTCCGCTCACCAGCTTCAGGCTCGTACAAAACCATCCCCCCACCTCCTCTACCTGCTCGCTCCAACACTCTTACACACAGGCTTGTCCCAGTCCTACACGCTTGCCTTCAACTAAGTGCAATCAGGCACCTGCAGGAACATCGGGATAAGAGCCCTGACAAATGTGTCGGGATAAGATCCTGACAAAGAGGCCTGTTACCTGTCTCCGCCAAATCTCATTTCAGCTCTCCTGACTGGAGCTGCCCATCGTGGTGCGAGAGCTGCAGGCAGGAGTAAGCAGACACACGCGCTTCTGCACCAGCCTGTGCTCACAGTGGCTGATCACCTGGAAAAAATGAGGTCTTTCAGATCCAGACCTGCATCTCTGACACATTCGCCCTTCACACTGTCCTCTGCAGAGCAGCAACCTCCCACATCAGTACAGGAGAGACAGCAGGTCCCCAACGGCTTACACCACCACAGCAAGGCCTGCCAGAGCTTCTGTCCACGGCCCTACATCAGAGCAAGGACCACGACCACCTTGTCCTCACCCTGAAAGTGTGTACAAGGGGCATCATCTCAAGAGGGAGAAACTCCTGCTTTGAAATTCAAATATTCATCCACACGTTCCAAAATTACTGGGATAAAAAATGAACCATAAACACAGACAAAACTGCCATCACACATGGGAAAAGGTTGTACAAGATTCATGCTGCTGCCCCACCAAAATGATGACATCTTCTTGCGAGAGAACAGCTGAGGTCCGGGACAGCTTTGCAAGACCTTTCTTACTCCCTGGTGCTTGGCCTCTCCCCGCCAGCTCACACACCGCAATCTTGGTGAACCAGAGGGAAACCAAGCCCAAACAGCCATCTACAGCGGTTCACACGTGACTGCTACAGAAGCTGCGAAGAACTGGCAGTTTATGCACATTAGGATAAAAGCTCGCCAAGGTGTTTTTTGTTGGTTTTTTTTTTGTTGTTTTTTTTTTTTCTTGGTTTTTGTCCATTTGTTTGGTTTTTTAACCCATTCTCACAAATATTTTGAATTCTACATCCTGTTTGACATCCAGCTTTTAGCTATATGTTTTGGCTACCTCCTAGCTCCTGCTGTGGTGATCACTTGCTCCTGTTCCAGTTGCAGTCTGCCTCATCTGTTATTCAAGTTGCTTTTACAGGGTGGTTTCTTCACTAAGCTATTGGTGCATATGGCTCCGTACTTACTGGAAAACTGTTGAAAGAAAAATCTAAGTGACTGAAGTCCATAAATAAAACATAGAGCAAGCAGTGCTGTGTATTCTCAATAGTTCCGATCTCAACCCTTTCAAAAAGCAGCATAGAGAAAGCATAAATTTTTTGATCCTATACTAACATACCTTATTATTAAATATCTAAAGGAAGGTAAAATCCTACTTTAATGCCAGGGTGACGCGATGGAGCAATCTGTCACTCAGAGAAATGCGCAGTCCCAAGAGGGAGGTTTCTAAAAGGGTTAAATGGATAGCGAGTGTTTTTTCTATTATAATACTTGGCAATCCCAACAGAATGAAAGTAGAACTAGATCGCAGGGGCTCATTCCTCCTGTAATTGGCTGTACTGTGAAAAATAGTCGGGTTTGTGTAGAAGCAAATTGCTGCTTGAATTTCTGTAAGCCTAGAAGAAGGCTGAGCTCACAGACCTTGCTGAGAGGTGCTGCTGGAGCTGGGACAACTCATCCCCTGGCCGGGGGGCTTAGCCAGGAGCTCAGCCCCCCAGGCACAAGGTCCAGCTCTGAAACCCCTCTCGGCACAGATTCATGACGTGTGCAGACCAGGGTGTAGTTCACAAAGTTTCTCCAGCTACAGGTTCAGCAAGGCTCAAAAGTTCATTCAGGATTTAAGCACACTTTAGTTCTCAGAACCGCTCCAGTTCATACGCTCATCTTTCATTATGAGTTTATCCGAGACTAGAGGATGGCAGATTTGAATTAAAGGTTTTGGAGACCAGCTTTAAAAACAACTTTGTGGGGAGACTTAAATGGGTATTTCACTTGAGAAGCCGCTGTTGGAATTTTAACTTAAGACCTTGTAGGAAATCAGCTAAAAGTCCCTTATAGTCTATAATTTAAACAGGCTTCCGGCACGATTCGTGTTACTCATGAGTGCAATTCAGAGCTCTGATGCCGCATCTGTAGCTCAAAAGACAACTTGCAAAAATAAACCCAAAACACACAGAAGGCAGAGAGTGAGTAAATCAAAGGTTAATATAGCTCTAAATCCTTTGTAACAAGCACAACAGACTCTTTGTGGGCAACTTCACCCTAAGAACCTTAAAAGGCAGAGATCGAAGGAAGTTTTTGATAAAAATCAAAACCCAAACATGTTTCCTTTTGCCTATGTTAAATCATTCGGGTATTTCAAAGCTGAATCACACTAGCTACTCGCAGCTCTGGCAACGCCACGCTCAGCTCTCTCGCACCCCTGCAGGATCCGGAGGCTGAAGCTGGGCGGGCTCCAGGGGCTGACGGCAGAGCCACCACTTGCTGGCAATGGCCAGGGTAGAGTTTTCTGCCATCCTCTGCGTGACAGAAGACAGACCTCTACCAGCAGCTGCAGAAGGATGGACTATGCAGAGTGTTTTCCAAACTTCTGCTAGGCTGAATAAAACTCATTAAGGAGAGAAACGCAAAAACTTTCCACTTTAGTCTCTCATATCTTGGAGCCAAAAGCCAAGATCTCCTTTTTGCTTCTCATTGATGCCATTGTTTTTCTGATTTTTTTCTTTTTAAAGCTTGAAAATCAATATATTTCTTTAAAACTCTACGTGACAAAACATAGAGCTTTCCTACACTGAAGTTCCACAGGAAATGTCTACTTTCAGCCAAATGGTGGGATGAGATGAGACTCAGCTCTACCTTACTGCAGAATTACGGCATGCTTAACTCACGCTAACCCAAAAAGGAATAGTAAACAGATTCTAATAAACTAACAATTTCTGCTGGCAGTGAAATTTGTGAAAGGAAACAGGGCAGTTCTAAACCAATCCTTTCCTAGTGCATAATCGAAGCTACTGGCTATTTGAGAAGTTACTGCGCTGGAGCTTGTGCCTTGATGACCATCTAGCGACAACCTGTATGCCAGCTCCTCGCCTATCTGTCCTGCTCCTTTTTCAGTCCATCTGCGTGTCCATTCTCTACAACATCCGTGGCGATAAGATTCACAGGTAAATGATATGCTGGACTAAAAAAAGTGGGGCTTTTTTCCTGGTTTATTTTTAATTTTAATTTTAAACCTGTTACTAATTGTATCAGGTGCTCCTTTTTTTTTGTGCTAGGAGGAAAAGGTGAGCAACTGCTGCCTATTCACCTACTCTGCTCCATTCTGGATTTGTGTGTCAAGCTAACTCCAAAGTCTATTTATTGTCTTCACACACGTCATTCCAGCCAGGTATCATCCCTGCCACTTTCTCTGGGCTTCTAGTTTTTTTAATCCTTCCTAAAATGAGCTAAATTGAATGCAAAATTCAACAATCAGACAAATCAAGGATTTACACAGTTCCCCTGTGTTACCCTTACCTTTCTGCTTGCCATTGATCATTGAGTTAATGTTTTTAAAGAGATTGTGACTGATTCCACATCTTGCTTGCAGGAAGAGCAATTTTAACCCTCTTTTTTTTTTTTTTTTTTTTTTTTTTGGCATGACAGGGGGAGGAGAGAGAAAAGCCCAGACATCCACATTAGGGCTGTCTGCCCTCCATTCCTCTAATACTCTATGACACCAAATTTCATCTATCATTTCCTGTGAAAGCATTTAGTGTCGTAAAGTTCTTCTGCAACTGTCATCCAGCTTTACATCTAAGCAGTCTACATATTTTTACCTTATAGCAGATTTTTAAGCTTGCTTTTTACTCCATTTTTGGATCACTTATAACCACAGGAAAAAACCCACGTATCTTCTAATCTTTCTTCTCCATTGTGGAAAGTTAGTTTTTATTTTATTTTTTATTTCCCATCCTTCACCTCACCATCCATTCACAGACTTCTTCCCCCAGTGACAATAACCACATCTTTACTTAAGAGCTGTTCATGAAGAATCTTGGCAAAGACTCGGGAAACCCACTGCCTGTATGAACCAGAGCAGCCCTACCTGTAGGCTGGCTGATTTGGTCAAAGAACTAGCGGTGCTGGGAGAACCTTCTCTTCTCAAAGTCTGTTTTTTCCCCTTTCTAATCCACATGCCTACTAAGACTTCTTATTACAGTTTCTGTCAACTTGCTGACTTAATGCTTTGTAGTTTCTGGCATACATTACTGCCAGGAGTCTGCCATTTCATGTGCAGGGTCCCGCAGAACTCTTTAGTCCTGGTAACCCCAGTACCTTCTTCCTTTACTGGTACCTCTGTCTGCGACCACCTCTTGGATTTATCCTATACAAAGAGGCATCCTTCAATTCTTCCCTGAAACATGAGCGAGAAGAATTCACTCCTCCTTCCCATACTGTGCTCCTTCTTCCCTTTTCCTTTTCCTACCTCCCCTTGAAATACTTTCCTATTTAATCATGTTGGACTTTCTGTGGACTTTGGCAGGGTTTCCCCCCTGGTTCTGTTTTCAACTTTTTCTCATGGGTCGTATACATTTAATACAAGCACCTAATGTGGTTTTAAGTAAATCCTCTGTGACCTACACACATCACACCTTTTTAATTTCTCTAACAGTAGCTCACCCAGTTTCATCTAGTTTTAACTTCAAAGCTAGATACTGTTATGGTAAATGCTCTTTTTGTCGGTTTCTATCATGGAAGGATATTGAATCTGAACGCATTACGATTGTCATTCAGTAATTACATCTCATACAATATTCCATGCATGATTTGGGATGAAAAACTTTTTGGGATTTTCTAACAAGTTTCTTCAAGTTGGCACTTAGAGCCTCTAAAAGTTTAGTCACTGTATCACACGCTGCCATGACACTTTACCCCATTTGCAGCATGGTAGCTAAAAAACACGTCTCCTATTGCACTTTCTACATTGCAGGCTGTCAAATTTCCCCTAGCTCACCACAGCCACCGTCCTGGTCCGATAGCTGGTGATACAGCCTTGTATACACTTCTTAGTTGTGTGATGTAAATCACTGCTGGGGATTCTATGGTACTTTACCGGAGTCAAGGAAGTTAGTGCACACTGTCACCCCAGCTCCTCTGTCACCCCAACACGTTCTACACTCTCACACTACAGTGTCCTTGGGGTTATCTTCCTTTCCACCAGCTTTCTCCATTGCCTATATGACCAGTATCTTCATTTAAGGCCAACAGCCCCACCATAGCTCTTCGATTAACACAGCACAGAACATATGCTTTTGTTTTCAGGCTGTCTTGTGCTTTGTACTAAACTGGAACTGTAAAGCTTGGCTCCCAAACCCCAGCACAGCTCAGCACCTTGCTGCAGTTACTCCAGCTCAGCCTCTCCGCTCTCAAAAGAGATGTGCACGCTCCTGCTGAGCCTGCGGGAGAGGCAGGACGAGACACATGCTGCTCTGCAGCAGAACTGGGAACTCCCACCACCTTCTGCTGGGTTTGTAGCTGCACCTCCTGTTTTCCTTTTCACAGGTCATCTTCATTTCTTTCCAAGTCAGCACAGATCCAGTAAGTTTCATCACCGCTAGTATCTTGAGTACTGGTATTAAGGAGTCATTTTCCTGCACACTCTGCATCTTCTAGTTAACAAAGAACCTCTATGCAGGGCACCATGTAACCCCTACCCTCTTCTTCAGACTCCCTATTCCCTGAAAAAGTTAACTCAGCACTTGGAAAGGCTGAAAAGGAAGACACTGAATGAACTCATTGAATGCACTCATTTGGCAGTCTGGCCAGCAATGTGTTTCTTCAGTAGTTCTTTGTTTAAACTTCTTCTGAGTTGCAGGTTTTGAACTAGAGATTTTCAGGAAGTTGTAGGAAACGTCCAAACTTGGCTCTTGCTCGGGCAGATTAATTCCTTCTGGAAATTCCACCTGTGCAATAGACGCCAGGAACTCATGCCCGACCTCTTCCAGATGTGGGGAACGCTGCTGTGCTTCAAGTCTGGTCTACTCCTTTGCGGTCACGAGGAGACAAGGCTTAGCCTCTGTTACAGTAAGCCTGCGCTTGTAGTGTCTCTGACTCTCTGCTTACAACCCCCAGTGTAACTCAACCCCAGCCTCACTATACTCATCTGGCTGTCCCAGCTAAGAGATGAAGGGTCTTCAAACCCGTCATCTACCTCAAGCCAGTACATCCGCCTCAAAAATTTAAGCACGCACATTTACAACCGTACTCTTGTTTTCCAGGTAGCTTCTCAGAATACAAAACTCACGAACTGCAGCAAGGAGGTAAGCAGTCATGGTGAGAGGCACAAGTGCCGCATTTCCCCAGCAAGTGCAAGATAAACAACAGGATTTCCAGTTTAGTTGCAGGGTTTTAGGGGGACAGTAGGGATTCCGGGAGAACTTAAGAATAAAGGAAAGATTATCAGACCCTTCCAGTTTCTTGTCGTAAGCAAGGGCCCCACTGCAGCATCCCTGACCCCGCATCACTGACGTGGGAAGAGGTCTGATGCAAGTTGTTGCAATGTGCAGGACGAAGATGGCAGCAGAAGACCAGACCTTCTTCTCTGGCACTGGAAGCATTGCAGGAGAAGACTAAAAGGTTCACCAGACTACAGGGCTAACAGTGTCTCCAGATCACATTTTTTGGCAGCAAGTAGCACTAACAGAAGTGGCTCTTGGGCAATGCAAGCAGCCAATAACATGTGATTTAAGAGGAAAATGGCAAAAAAGCAGAATAAGTAGGATTGTGTGTGATAAGCCTAGTACGCGCTCTCACCCAGCAGCATCTGGAGAGGATTTTCTCCAGCAGGCAGGGAAGAACTCGATTACATCCAGTTAACTGTGCTCTAAACTGATTATGCATGTGCCAGGCTAATGGATTACATTAGCAAGAGGAAAAATAACATCCAATCAATCTCAATTTACTGCAGACCACACCAAGGCCTGAGAGAAGAGAAACCATTCTGTGAACTACCCCCACTCCCGCTGCATCTTTTCAGCTATCAAAAGAGACATGGCATTACAACCATTCTGAAGACTGGAAGAATCGCACTCAAGCTTGCTTAAGCCATAGGCAGGTTTCTCCGTGAAGTCCAACACTGATTCCAGCTAAGCAGGAGCAATACTCCATGAATCCAGACACCCGCTGTCCCCTGCTACAGGCTTTATATGGGCATAAGAGAAAGGTAATATATGGACCATACAACAGACCTCATTACTCTGAAATGTGTCATTTTGCACCTAAGTGTTTCACTGCTTTCGTGTCAGAAGCAACGCAGGGCTGTAACAGCTGAGAACTGCCCAGGGCTCTTATGAACCTGAAAACTGACAACTCCTCTTCACCTGTCTGAGGAAAACATTTCAGGAATCTTTATTACACGCATCTACGGCTCTTCCCCAGTCTGACTTTGGTGGGCGTTTTTTACTCTCTCTCTTTTGTTTTTTTTTTCCTTTTCCCTCCTCAGAGTGAGAGAATTCTAGTGCCCCAATTTGCATCTCCCCCAGTAGAAACCACTGTAGATGAAGGGTCTAGATAAAGAATTTTTAAACTTTGCAATGTATATTGAAGAGAACAATAATATGTGTTAAAACTCATAATAGAATTTTCAAACAACTGGTTTTTTGTCCCAAATGGAATTCCATAGACAGAGGAGATTCAATTCCTCAGCTGGATTTTTAAAGTCTCACTGGGAGTCTCCTGCCCCCAGTTTCCAAGCTGATTTTACTCTCTCAGGTCTCCTGCACATCTAAGAGCAGAGATGTATGTGTATTTTTAGAGCCAGACTCTGCTGTGTTATGCTGGATCACAGCTGATGACGGTAACAGCAATCGTCACAGCAGTCTTGGCCTCAACAGTGCATTTAGCAGAAACCTATTCCTCCTCTGAGCAGTTCCCTAACAATTCCAGGCAGGTCCAACCATTGCAGTTCAAGGCAAACCTTCTATGATGCTCCTGGTTGTCTCTGTCCTCTCTGAATTTGCTGGAAATGCTCATTTCTAGGGAAAATCCAGGAGTTTTGAAATCTAATGTGTCTGCACTGTGATGTGGGTGGGCTACTGTACAGTTCAGTGTCACCTTTTAAATTCCCATTACATAAAGAAAAATATTCAAAGAAATAATTAAGCAGCACAGAATACAGTCTCTGTGTATATATACTCATATAGAAAAAAATCTCACCATATTTGAGGGAAAGCAGGAAAAGGATGAGGACAGAAAGAATATAAAAAAACCTGAGAGAAATGAGAAGACAATGAGTGGGATAGCATGTGTGAATGGAAGGTATGCGGCTGCTTAGATTTATGGCAATTCGTACCTGATTGTTCATACTAAAGCCATTATGGGATGATTAGAGAAAAAGGTGAAGCTTTAAGTCCAGTGAAAATCAATAGAAACGTCTGGAGCAATTCTGCTGCACGAGTGAAAGGACTATTTACTGTATCCGGAGCTCCTCTTGGGTTACAGCCCACGGGGTTCAGGCCAGCGAGAGGAGGGGGTTGTGAACGACAGAAACAAGTCAGGAAAGAGAAGATGGTTATAAAGAAGACACAAAATGAGGGGGGGAAAAGAGCAAAGAAAACAAGATGGCAGTCACAGGCCAAATACTGCCGTGGATGAAAACCTGCAACGCCTCCAAATACACTGTCCATATGCACAGTCAAGTACATGCACGCGTAAAGACGCTTCTCTTCCGGCCTTTTCCCTTTTCCAGCCTCAAGCAACACTTTGCTTACAGATCCCAGCGTTAACGTACACACAGCATAAGAGCTCAAAGACAGTGGCCCTCTTCCTCCATCCCTCCCCGCTCCATCTACCGAGCCTTCTCCATGCCAGGATGAACACATTTCTCTGACAACAGTAAAAGCCTTCAAGCGCTCATGAAGAATCTCATATGGTTTAACAAACCGCCTTATGGAAAAAAACTAACAGAAGTGTGGCAAACACCGCCTCGCACAATGCTTTCAAAAGTGACTGTTGAATTTTTGTGCAAAAGTATCATTTATATGCAGTGCTATAAGACATACAAGTCCCCATTAAAGCACCTTGACATGAACACCCATTGGCCTAAGGCTTTAACAACCACAGTTGCCATCAGAACGCCTGCTGAAACGCTGTACTACGCAAGTGAGACTGGGTCCTGCTGGAGAGATCCGAGCAACTCGTCTCCAAAGGATCACAATCCACTGCGGTTCAAACCAGATTTTCCTTTGTTCCAGCACTTGGGCAATGAAGGAAGATGAAGCAAAGCCAACCCTTACCTTATAGAGCTTCAGGCTGGCCTCATGCCTCGAGTTCACTGTGTGAAGACGCAGCTTCTCTAGACTGTTGGTGTAGTAGTCGCAAGCATTGCATTTCAGATGTACTGGATTCCCAATGGCCACACACTTCAGCCTCCACTCATTGGCCTTGCCACCCTCCTTGATATGTGCTACCAGCTGGTATTTCTGCACGTGCTTGTCTGTCTTACAGTGGAGTTGGAAGTTTGCCTTGAGCTGCGTGTTGTAGCGGCACAACTTGCACTGGTATGAGTCCCCCATCACTGCCTTCCACTCGTCTTCAGGGAGGCTACGCTCCACGTTCATGTGGAGACCCAGCATGTCCAAATTATCTGTAGTGAACTTGTTGCACACAGCACACTGGAAGAGCTTCAGCGATGGGTCATTTGTTTGCGTGAAACTCTCACCCAAGTTCATTAGCTCCTCAGACACCAGCTGTCCACCACCTAACCGCATGTCCAGGGGGATCTCTCCACCCACTGCACGAAGGAAAAAGGGGAAAAAGAGGTCAGAAAAGCCGAATTCTTCACTTGCCAGAAGAGAAGCACAGAGCAGAACGTACGCTGCTCTCAGTGCAACTCTTGCACCCACCGAACACACAGCAAAAGCCAAGCACAGCTGCCCCTGCGCTGCTGGGCAGTACCATAGCTGAAGAAAAAAAGCAATGGCAGCTGGCGCGTAAGGCTGGGAAAGGACCGCAGTAGCCCTTGCCACCCACCCTCTGAAGCAGCATCCAACCCTCTGCCCATGAAAGGTGGCAAGAAAAACCCCACAAAGTTTCCGAGGTTGAAGATTTCCTTAGTACCGCACTGAAAGTCTGTGTTGCCTTTTCAAAAACAGCATAACCCTTGATCCTGTTTTTTCTTGCTCACCTGGAGAAGCAAGAAACGTTACCTCATGCAGTACCTGAGCACAGTCCCTGCCAAATAAAAAAAAGGTCAACAGTCACAAGTCCAAGTGCTGGCAGGATTACAGTTAGGTCACCGCACTGCTGTCGGAAGCGGGCAACGGTGCAGAATCTGGCAAGTACAAAAAACAACCTGAAAAGTGCCACTCCTTCACTATTAGGTCTCATCTCTTGTCCAAGAGTTCAAAACGGTGGACAGTCTTCTAAAAACAGTGTTGACAAACGCACTGTATGCCCAAGGAAAAAACAACCACTATTAATAGACAGTGCAAGAGCATGTCAAGGAAAGCAGCAGGACGCTTAACTGTCTTCAAGTGTCGGATCTGCTCTTCAAACCAAGAGCTGAACTCTATTCACTTACAGTAAATGAATGAAGCAAGCTCTTATTTACATCAGAGCACTCTGAAGATGGGGACAGAGAAACTTTCTTTTTCTGACATTAACTTTTTATGCCAAAGCACAGAGACCAACCACCAGCCTCTTCTTAGGACCTTTGCTCCACCTTGCTCTCCTTTTCCATTTTTAAGACGTTTATGCTCCTCCTGCAGCTTTCTGGTATTTTACCTTGATATTACGTCACAGCTCAGCTCAACAAACTTATTAAAGGAAACTTCAGGCCAACAGTTACTCAGTCAATCAAAAAGAGAGATTTTATTTCCTTAACTTTTAGGTTCCTATGTTTCAACCTGTTTGCTGAGAAGCAGCCAACACCGGGAAGACACTCAAAGTTCAGCAAAACCATACTAACCTTTCTGAAAGTATGTAACTACAGTTGGTACAGACCATTGCTTTGGGCAGTGCATGTGCCGCTATCTTTCCTGCAGAAAGCCAATACCACAAAGTTCATTACAGTCCTAAGCAGGACGAACTACAGCTGGCAAGAAAACCCGAATGCTGAGCTTGTTAGAGGAACAGCACCTCATTTTCATCAAGCCTATCTTGTGTTGACACAGAGAAGAACTCTTTGGAGAGGGAAAATCCCATCTGCATGCACTGCCAAGAACCTGTCTTTCCATCAAGGCAACCAACAATCTTTTTTCTCGATCCACTCTCTCTCTCCCTGCCACGGTAGAATTATACCCTCTGTACAGCCACACCTGCATAGCTGCTCTCTAAATACCTGAAGAGCAGGGAACCCACCCCTTGCTTTCTATGCTCTGTATCTCCTAATGGTAGCGTTTTTTCTAAGCATCTCTTAGGCTATATCCTGAACCCCTCTCTTTGAATCAGTCTCTCCTAAACACACCATGCAGTAAAAACCCAGAATGCAGAATCTTCTGAATTATTAATATTCTACTCAAACCCAGCTTTGGACTGAAGTCTAAAAATGGGAAAAATCCGATTCTTTTCTAGCAAAGTTCAGAGTGTGTGTATATGAGTCTAACGAGCTGAGCTCGTGTCAAATGCTTATTGGCATGGGAAGGGCCTCCCTCCATAATCCTCAGTTTGAGATTGGCAAACATCAAGTGTACAATTCACAAATCACTCTCCAGGCAAGCCCATATACATCAAGGCCTTGTCATGCACTTTAGGAGGCTTCAGTTATAACACTCCCAACTTCTCTCATGCCAACTCCCTTGTGCTTCGGTAAGAAGGGACTACGAGCTCCAAAAGGGCGCCTTCCAACAAACCCACCACAGATGACACTGTAACTTTATATACTACAAGCTATATTACAAATGACTGTCAACTACATCTGTTGGGAACTTGGAGCTTTTGCAAATGCGCTAAAGAAGACTGTGTCCTTGACCTCCCAAAGATGCAAGCTGGGAAACCGCAGGAAATAAAAAAAAGAAGATAATTAATTTATAGTCACTTGAGTTCCTGCGTGTTCTTTTTCATTTTTTTTTAGTATCTTGAGTTGTTGTTCTCTCATATGACTTTCATGTCCTTATGGACTAATAATAAATTGTACTGTGAATAGCTGAAGGAAAGGAGAACATGCATGAGACCAATGAACCAGTAATGGAGCGCATCAGTAATAACAGCATCGATGGATAGACAAGGTTAGGGAGGGCAGAGTGCAGCACGGAGAAAATAGTTCAGAGGAAAGCAGGGGAAGTGGCAGATTTCTTTTCACATACTTTCTCAAGGTACTGTGAAAAATTCTCAGCTGCAGCAGAACAACGTAGAGACAGCAGTAATTTCAGTCAGCATCTGCCTCGTCTGAAGTGTGTGGGGGGCTCTGTTCTGTGCCAGCTCTCAACCTACAGCGCTGCGAAGTTCAAACACACCGGGAAGCACGTGCACACTCCCAGCGGCTGCTGCTGGCCCTGGGCGACAAAAGAAGCTTGGGGGAAGAACCCAACGGGACCTGACCCTCTATCCCCACTGTAAATCTAACTCTTGGGCTAAATTGTTTGGGGGTAGGGTGTGCCCCTCACCGTGCCAAGCATGGTGCCAACACGAACATGATGAATGCTCGTTGTCAGGAAAAATGCATTTGGTAGTTAATTTTTAAATGTTTTTGTCATCTGATGAGAGAAATAATCTTCTCTCTCTGTAGCCATTCTTCTCCAGTTTAATAATTCTCATCTGGTCAAGCCCTGAATCTTCTATCTCACGCTGGCATCAGAGGAACATTTTCAACTCAGTTTCTTCAGCAGAGGAACACCACCCCTTCCACCGAATTCATCAGAATTCTCAAAACTTGCTTACCTTGTCTTCTCAGGGCAACACAGCATGTAACAATCCAAATCAACATCTGCTTCTGAGCGTGTCAGCAGCTGATCAGACCCTCTCACAAAGCCACCCGCCAAACAACTCACACCCCTTACCAAACCAAGGAAAAATCATTAGGAAACACCATAGTGAGGATGCTTTCCACATGAAGAAGGAACACTTGATGCATGTCAGCTATAATCAGTATCTACAATTTTATTAGCTCCCTACTAAAACTCTTAGAAAAGGTACCAGAAAAGTAATGTATTTTCCCAGAATAAAAAAAAATGGTCTGGGGGAACGCAGAAGAGAGGTCTCCACTATGTAGTCTCCATCCTCGACCACCACACAAAGGTAACTCATCGCATTGCGGCTGCACTACACAGCGGGCCGCAGAGACAGAAGGAAAGGATCTGGCACGCAGCACCCAGTTGGCGCACGAGGGTTTTGCAGTAACGCAAACACAATCCCTGCCTTACAGACGGACACGGTGGAAAACCCTTCAGCCTCACCTAGAGATGGAGCCATCGTTGCCATGGGATTGGTGGGATCCAGCTGGAATCCACCCATCATGAACTGTGCATCTGAGGAAGTGCTGTCCATCTTCAAGTTGGGAAGGTTCATGTTCTGCGCCAGGTAGTACTGGTAGAGCTCGGCCTCGGCAGGGGACGGCAGGCTGCCGAGGCCCAGGTGCCGGTTGTGTTGAATTTGGGACATATTTTGCTGAAGCAGCATCATATTGTGCATGTGCTTCTCACTGGTCATGTGAATACGAAGGTTTCTAGCTACGTTGGTCTCATAGTCGCACACCTCGCACCGCCACGTAGGTTTGGTTTTTGGTTTGGTGGGGGAGGGGGCCCCACAGGTGCTACTAATGTTGGCTGCCGCAGCCGCCGCGGCTGCTGCAGCCGCCGCCGCCGCCCCAGCGGTGTGGCTGAAGACTTGCTCTCCCCCTCCGTTCTGCAGGTTTTGCATGTTGTTGAGATGCTTGTCGGACTGCATATGAATACTGAGGTTGCCTTTGGTAGTAGTGGAGTAGTTACAGACCTCGCAGCGGAAGGGCTTGTAACCACAGGTGTAGCTCTCACCCCGTGCCAGCCGCGGGTGTGGCTGTCCACTTTTGCAGTAGACGCAGGAGCCACCCGGCTCGGGATGTTTCTCCTTCATGTGCGCCTCAAGCGTCTGCTGGTACTTGTAGTGCCAATTGCACTTGGGACACTTGAGTGTCTTACATGAGTTGCGAGAATGCATCATAGTCATGTGGCCACCCAGCGACCGCGAGGAGCCCAGGACCGTGTCGCACTTTGGGCACTCCACACCGCTGCCCGAGGGGCACTCCCCACCCCCAAGTTCACAGAGGGGGCCAGCATGCTGGTGATGGGAGATGTAGCTCCCGTCCTCGCCCTCCGCACTCTCATTTGGTTCTGGTGCTGTGGCATTGTCTTTATTGGCACTTTCATCGATAAAGTCCAGCCTCCTGCTGCCCTCTGCCACGCTGGCTCCGCCGCCCTCATTGTTAAAGCTTAAGTGATTCCTCCTGTTTGCACCATCAAAGACAAAGGAAGAAGCAGAATTAGAACTAGTAGAAGCTGTGCCCCGCGACAGGGTCTGGAGCACGTTAGGCATTAAGGGAGAGTTAGAAATGCTTTGGTTTGAGAGAGCAAGGTCCTTTTTGCTGCTGCCGCCGCCTGCCACAGCCCCAGCGTCCTCCTGGGGCCGGTCCTCCAGTTCGTCCTCCAACTCGCTCGGAAACAGTCCTTTGCAACCCTCATCATCCTCATCTTCTTCCTCTTCCTCCTCCTCTTCTTCCTCCTCCTCCTCCTCCACGTCCTCCTCCTCCTCCTCCTCCACCTCCTCGACCGGCTCTGCCTTTTCCGAGAGGCTGTCCTGGTCGCCTCCCTCTTGCTTCTCCCCCTCTGCCACCCCAGGGTCCTTCCCCTCTGAGGATTTGGTGGGACTGGAAGCCAGCGGGCCCAGGGGGACTGAGGTAATGGGAGTCTTCAGGGCTGAGCTGGTCAGCCCGCCCAGGTTGAGGAGCGCGCCGGGGGCCAGGACGCCTGCCGGCGGTGGCTCCGCTCCGCCGGCTGCCCCGGCCTGGAGGGCCTGCTCGCCTTCCATGCGAATGCCACTGAATTTACCATAAAAACTGTGTCCAGGGCCTATGAGGTTAGCTGCGGAAACGAGAGGGTGCTGAAAGGTTTTGTTTTTTGGTTCCAGAAAGCTGACAAGGGGTTCCTTGTCTTTGCCTATCCCTTGGATGATAGCGGAGATGTTCTTATTGCTAAGAATTTTCCGCTCCTCCTCACTCAGAGTCATTCGGTGGTCGTGCACCGCGTGGGTCACGAACGAGCGGACATACCCAAAGGAGAGCTTGCACAAGAAACACATCAGGATGGGCTTCCTCTTCCCGTAGAGCACAAAGCCATCGAATTTGGACAGGTCCACATTGTTGGGAACATCTTTGGATACGCAGGAGCTTTTGGCAGAACCGTCGCTGTTCAGGTAATCCTTGTTGCTTTTGTGTCGCACATCGAAGACGCGGAAGCTGTGCAGGACGGGGCTGATGCCCGCCAGGGCTGAGGTATTCGGGAAGGCCTGGTCTGAGCCCTCAAACCACTTCCCGAAGGATGAGGCTATGTGGAAGGTGTTGATGATCTGTGGGTAGACGGGAGCGGCGGTGGAGGGCTCTCCCTGCTTGGGCAGAGAGTTCGGGAGCAGCGAGGGGAGAGCCCCGCTGCCGCTGCCGCAGGCGCCCCCGCTCTGCACCAGCTGGCTGAGGCTCTCCACGATGTAGGCCGAGCCGTCCGGCTGGTAGACGATCTCGCCGGCCAGGTTCTCCACGTCGCTCTCCTCCTCCCCGTCCTCGCTGCTCTCGCTCCCGCTCTCCCCCCTCAGCGGCGGGGGCGGGCGGGTGCCGGTGCAGCGGTGCTCCATGTAGCTCTGCAGGCCGGCGAAGGAGGCGGCGCACTGGCCGCAGCTCACCTCCTTGCCGGCGGGCTCGGCACCGGGGCCGGCCGCGGCGCTGCTCTCGGGGACGCGCTCAGGGAAAGGGACCCTCAGGCTGTCCAGGGGGCCACGGCTCTCCGCCGCGGGCTGCTCCATGCTGCCGGCCGTGTCGGGGAGGTGGGCGCTGTTGAGATCAGTCCATTGCTGGTGCTGAGGGATGCCGCACCCATTGTCCTTCCCGGGGATGACGGGCGAGTCACAGCCTTCCATGGCAGGGCCGGCACGGAGCGCTCATTGCACCCGGTACGGCTTGGACCTGCAGATGGGGAGAGGAGGAGAAAGGCAGGTGAGTCAGGGAGGAGAAACCGCTCCTGTAAAGACCCCCCACCACAAAGGCCACTGACCCTGCTCTTCAGGACCAAATGGCAGGCTGCGAGAGCTGGTGCCCACGATGGGCTCCAGGAACAGGCGGCCTGGCCTCGGGTAATGCACTGCTGGAAATGAGCAATGGAAATACAACAGAAGCAGGAACGCAAGAGGCAAATCGAAGGGACCTGGAAGGTGGTGAAAACCTCCCCCAACACCTTCCCTGAAGGGGGACAGGAAGATTGTGGAACCTGCACTGCCTCCTCCCAAAGCCTTAGATCTTCAGAAAACAAACAAAACCCCAAACAAACACGTAACAGAAAAGCTCTTGATGAAAACAGAGTTAAGACTCTAAAACAGAACAGTGCTGGAGCTTTGAAACTTTGCAAAAATTGTACTCTGTGGCTTCCCAAGCCAGATGCTGTTATTTTTGGGTGATTCCCTTCTGTTAGTGGTTCAGGGAGCACAGAACCAGAGCTATCACATGTGCATCTCCACGGCAGACCATGAGACCCAGAGCAACTCAGAGATTTCGGAGTAACAGAGTTTGGTATGCACAGGAGATTTAATTGCTGTGTTCTGGACAGACTTTAAACAGAGAGACGTCAGGAGGGAAACCAAACAGGAAATTCCAGATCTGACAAGGGTCCATCCTGGGGATCGGAAAGCGGTCAGCCCACCACGCGCCAGGAAGCTCCCAGAGACCCTGCAGGGCACAGCCTCTGCACACAGATGGCTTCCTATCACCCCCAGAGGCAAATGGCCGACACAGATCCTAGAAGAGAAGGAAGGACACCTTTCCCACTGTTTGTATTCCACCAAATGCAATGCGACCTGGAGAACTCCCACTGACTGCCAGGCAGCTGGCGAGCACGGGCTGCTGGGCATGGCCGACATCCACGGTTCCCAGCCACCTCAACCCTGTTTGCTGCATCCTGCCAGCGTCTCTTACGCTTCAATCCTAACAGAGCCAGTTCGGCAGGACATGCCTTTCTAGAGGTTACAGACCTCTGAGATTAGGTAGCGCTACCATTAGGAGCCGGAGCATTGTCATGCAGACCACAAATCAGCAGGAGATTACCAGTTCAGTTGCAAACCTACCAAGAATCCCGTCTGCAAAGAAGCGTTCCTGTAGTCTGCTTCCTACAGAGAGCTCCTGTGCAAGCCACATGGGAGGAAACACCATCAGAAATTAAAGCACTATTACCTCATCTGTAAAAGTGATTTTTAACCTGTGGTCCACAGCTTTTCTCGGGTATACAGATACAAAACATCCACAGAAAACAACTGAGGAGAACCTGTACAGGCAGAGGCCTACTTCTCCATGTTTTTACAATCTGTGAATTGAGAGACAACGAAAGACTCATGCTCTAGATCTGTCATCAATGGCACACAGCATTTTTTCCCACAGTATTTTATCTTCTACCAACTAAACACAAGAACCACTTTGCTTGTCAGACTATTCCAAAACTGAATACATGGCTTGGGGAGAGTTTTTGCTGACACTCAGTATAAGGGTTTGGGGGCAGGGCAGGTTTATTTTAACAATATGCTGTTACTCTTAAGCTGCTCAGTGGTATCCACTCTAACACATTTAAATGTAAACAAATTATTTTAAGTCTTTCTTTAAACCTCTTTCATTTACCACAGCTTTCTCAAAGCTGCTCTCACCTGAGCATCCTCCAGGTAGTTGCTGCTTCAGCTCCTGAGATACTTCAGGCAGTGCACAGTGCTGGAGCTCTGGCTAGACCAGACTTAGTCAGGATTTCCCCCCCCATTTGCACACAGCAGACTTGTGTACATACCAGCTGACAGCTAGCGGGTTTAAGGTCTCTCCCTTCAAAGGCTCCAGTCACATTAGCAGCCTGCTGCCGCCCTTGGTCTCCTTCAACAGAGACTGTTAGTGTTTTGACAACCTACACTGCTATCTAAACTTTATATATTATAATCATTGTTTGAAAGTGTTTCCAGTGCGCTCTAGCTTGATTTGAGTCCATGAGACACAGAAGACCCTTGCAAGGTCCTGCAGAGCAGTGTGCCTGCAACGCAGACAACAGCCCTTTCCCCCACGCATCCACCTGCCCCGCACACGCTGCACTCAACTGTGCCAGCGCCGGGGGACTCGCTGTTGCACAGACGTGCAATTAGTACTTCGAACACTGGGAAAAAAGAAAAAGCATAAGGAGAACTGAAAATTTGTCAGAGAAGACCCGATCAGTTGCAAAGCTGGTGACATACTACAGCAGCACTGAATGAAGTACCTGAATTTGTTCAAGCAAAAAAGAAAATGGAGTAACATTCAATGTTACCTCTTTTTTTCCTGATTTTATTACCTACCAGTTTATTTTCCCTTCCTACATGAAGCCATCCATACTTTTTCCAATTTGCCTTACGTGTTCATAATTTCCCTTTATACTGTTTCCTACGTAATTATGTATATGTAATGACAGATATATGTACTTACATGCATGTCAGATGCACGTACGTTTATACGCCTTCACTTTTTTCAAGCGCCTCTTCATCCACAACAATGGAAATTTATAATTACCGTGATATTATACACTAACATTAATAACAGTATGTTCAAATAGATATGATCCCTCTAGGTGAGAAGTGGATCTCTCTCCCTTATCCTCCAAATACTACAGTTCCTTTTGGGGGTTGCTCCTGCACACTTTGGGAACACTAGCCCTAAATGCTTTTGCCTAGTAGTTACTTTATGGCTTCTGATGCCCTTTCCCCTGCCCTGTCGAGCCTCCAACTGTGAAGGAAAGAAAAAGCTCTCCCCACTGCTACCAGAAAGCACTCCAGCAGTTAGAGTCTTCTGTCTTCACCCCTGCATCAGCAATAATGCTCCCCTACACCCAAACACTGCTCCTGGGCCGTGGGAAACAGAGGTGGAACAGGACAAAAGCAAGTCAAACGTCTCTTATGCTGCTCACCATCAGATTGGGATCGTGGGCATACATGTTTGAAGGTATCTGGACAGGTGTTTTTGTCCTATTTTACTTCTGGTGAAACTTGGGAAAAACTATTTACAACTACCCACGAAGGCAGAAAGTAACATTTCTCAAAGTAAGTGTGGCACGGATGCCTACTGAAGCACATGGAGGCACAACGGTGTAATGATCCAAAGTGTTCACATGCAATATCACCTTACAGCATTTCCGGTCCTCACCTTCCGTGGAGCCTATGCCCTACACAGCTGTCTTTGTGGTTGAACTGGGAATAAATAGTGATCTGATCAGCAGTAAAAAATATCCTGGTGCACTGAATGGAATAAGAAAGAAGAGTACCATAATCCTGTTGCCAAAAGGCTCTGTCTTCTTAATCAGCCAGCTTTGCTTACCTTAGCTAAAATGACACTTTAACACTGCATCGTAACAGCTCTCATTTACAACAGCTCTCTCCCACTGAACACTTGTCCTTAACTGTTTGTTTTCTTTAAACTGATCCCAGATCCTTCTGCACATTCACCTTCCCACAACATGACATACTCTCTCTCCCCCTCACTGCTACCTTTTGCTTTGACAACTGCAATTCAAATTAAACCAAACCAAATTCATATTGGGTGAAAAAAATGAGTAATGGAAGAAACTCCATAAGCCTCGTACTTCTGCCAAGAAAAGTTTTGGGAATATCTACGCAGATTTCAAGATGCAATGTGGAACAACAGTACCCCACAAATGTTTTTAGACAAAAAGCATTCCGTTTGGCAGCACAGCCAGCTCCCAGGGAAACATGTCTAGATGAGATACAGCACGAATCTGAGCATCTCCATTATCAAGAACTCTTGACTGGCAGGATGATGTCTGACTGACAGTTGGGCCAACAGGGTTAGCAGGGCTGATGGGGCGGGAGGGTTAATAGCCTGATTGTAAAATCAATGTAATAAATGCTTGGTAAGTTACAGGAACATGCGGGAAGAGGAGGCCGCGATTGATAAAGGACTGCGGCTTTGATGCTGCACTGGGGACTTGTTTATTGACAAGAAAGCCAATCTCTTCTCCCCGCCAGGCCAGGCCAGGCAAACCTGCAAGCGCTTACCAATTAATTGGTGGGCTTTTCTGCCTTGAGTTGCTTTAACATCTCTCCCCCCATGCACTCCAAGTTAACCAGCTCAAGAGGCGCTACTCCAAAGGAATCTTCTCTCCTCTCCTCTCCTCTCCCTTTCCTCAACATGGAGGAGCCCTTCCAGGGCAGGTGGGAAAACCCACAGCCGAAACATGGCCTGCCAAAGCCCCTGGAGAGAGGCCAAGCCCCTATGCAAACCCAAGCTTTTCTTGCCCGTTTGGTTCATCACCAGAGCTACTCCCAACGAACGATGCTCAGGGAAGAAGAGGCACAAAATATTTGTTTCTATTCACACAGGAACTGCAGATATCCTCCCTTTAAGCTGAAAGGAGCAATCTCCTCATTGAAGTAAACCAGACTTTAAGCAGGAGTACGATGTAGTTATTCATCCGCTATTATGGGCCCTGTACCTTCCTCCACCCCAGAGAGCTTGTGAGGACAGACCGACCACTGCACGCTCCACACCTCCCATCCTCTCCCTACCCCCCACCCTCTCTGCTCTGTTTATCAGCCAGTCAATAAGAAAAGGTAGTTCTTACTTAAGGAGGCAGAAGTCAACTCGTCAGGTCGATCAGCACTCTGTCTGTAAACATGGTTTCCCGTAAAATCAATGAACTCCAGTTACAGAGAGAACAGCCTGAGCGCTGGAGACTCCCTGCGCTCCCGCCACCCCAGCACCAGGGAAGGGCTCTCCCCAGTCCCTTCTCCAGCCTCGCATCCCACCACCATGCCCCCCACCCAAGCCCCTGCTCCTTCACAGCAGCATCGCTGCATCCTGCAGTCCCTCCAAGCGGATTTGGGACCCAGCTGGAGGAGCGTGGGTGCCGCGGAGCAGGGAGTGCTCCATCAGGGCAGGAGCAGCAGCCACGGTGGTGCAGAGCTGAGCAACGCTGGACGGCACAGTGCAAACGAAAGCACTGCAGTGTGTGCCCCATGCTTTCATCCAGAGTTTCTACTAACCACAGCTGGCAGTTTGCAGCCATGCTCTGTCCAGAACACAAGTGGAGTCTCCCCCCGTCACCTCCGTACAGCCCCTGGTCCATCCTCACAGGGGCAGATGTGCCATCTTACAGCAATGCTTCCACCACCAAGGAGCGGCTGGTGCTAAACCTACACCCTCCGCCCCCCCCAGCAAGCTGTGGGCTCCCGAGGCAGCCCCCGGCCCGCGACACCAGGCTGCTTCCCCCCCAGGGACGCGCGGCAGCAGCACGGGCGGCAGGGACGGGAGCGGGAGGGAGGAGGGGGTTCCTGCTGTTGCCCAGGCTTCCCGAGAATTAAATATGAACAGCCGTGCTGTGTAATTTTAAATTGTTAATTAGCACAGGGTTAATTAGGCGGCCCTTTCACAAGAGGCTGTTTGGCAGTAAACCAAGACTGGAAGCAATGAGGAAGGAGGAAAACAAAAGGAGAAAGAGACAGTGAGAAACTGTTCCCTCGGCTAATGACCCACATGGCACCATGAAAAAAAGGGTGCTGAGGACAGGGAAAAGATACAAGCAGATGCATTACATCCACGGCCATTACCCTGGAAGATACCCAGCGAGGCACCCCTCCCCCTGCCTATTCCCACAGCCGCATGGTGGAGAGAAGTGCTCAACCCTGTAATGAGCAGGGTCTGCTCCGTCAGAGCATCCTGGCAAAGCAGCAGAAGCTCAAACTCCGGCCAGCTCTTAAGCTTTTTGCCATGGCTCCACATAAGACGTGGCTCACGCAAACGCTCACAGTCAGCATCTGAATTTGAGTGGTTCCTGTTGGAGAACACTGCACAACGGCCTCCAAACTTTGCAAATACACACCTACCTGTTGTGCCAACAGACGCTCTATAAATCAATACCATAAATACAGGCTGAGAGACTACCCTAGATTAGCTCCAGCACAGGTGCTGGTGATTCAGAGCGGAAGCAGAAAGGTTCAGAAAGAAGAGGACAAAGCATAAGGAATAAAGGCGGGCTTAGATGCCCTGGGCACATCCCTCCTTAAACTCTCAGTTTGGCCTTTCATAAGGTCCTCAGAAGGACAGAGCCTGGCAAGTGCTAATGCTCAGGTCAGCCAAGAAGCTCCTGTCTCGGGAATGGCACTCGATGACACTCGTTCCAGCCTAAAAACTAGGGATGGATGTACCAAAGGTGACGGAGCAGAGAACTAAAATTCATAATGCTTAGGACCAGGCATGTTCAAAGCTCCCGAGAAGAGGAAGTCAGGAAGTTCGGGAGGGGGGGATGCAAGGAATTACCCTGTCCGTCTGGAGCGGTGACACAACCAACCAGAAGCATCAAAGCTTTCCGTGTCGCTTCCCCGCACCTGGCATGCTATAAAGCACTCTCATAACACTTAGGAAATTGTGTATGGAAAAGACATCATAAAAATGCTTACCTAGGATCCAGAATTCAAAAATTAAGGAAGAACAGAATGTAAGTTGCCAAAGCAACTTTAATTTTGCTCCTTTATGCATATGGATTATGATACTGTCTTTAATTACACGATCACACACTGCCTCGCTTAGTAAGCAGGATGGTCACATAGAGGGTAAAATAAGGTTGCACGAGCATGTTGTCACTTCATGAGATTTATACAGCAGCTGTTATCGCACAAATATGTGGAAAGTCACTTCCTAGAATAGAAAGATCTTTTTAAATTTCCTAAGCAACAAGGGCTGGATATTCAAGCTTGATAGCAATACAGAGATAGTTTCAATTCCCAGTTTCATAAAATGCTTTCATCTCCTAACTCAAACAGAAGACACAGATTCCAGCTCTCTCCCATGCATTATGCTGCCAGAAAGTAGTAAGAATACCTGCCAGCCTAAGGGAAGCGCTGAAGATTCTGCAACAGGACTTGAAATGTTAGGATAAAATAGTACTTATGAGCCAAAACCTAAACACAATAGTGAATGCGGATGCACGGCTTGAAGAATGATTTCTAGTTGGGGGTTTCCATCAACATTTCACAGTGTCAGTGTCTTGGGATTCCTCTTATGCAATTCCTAACCAAAAAAACCCTGAAAATACTGATATTTATTTGCCAAGTTCAACATTTTAAAGAAGAAATTATAAACTAATTTTCCTCTTTCGCATAGCAAGTCGCACCTTGCACCTTTCCAAGCAAGACCAAGTTGTGTTTTGGCACACACCTGATCACAGTGGAGTTGCCTCATCAACAAACATGGTTTGCTGAGTATTCATAACAAAGTATCGGTCTTGCCAAATCCTGAACAAGCTCTACATCTAGCCTTCTTCCTCTTCTGCGGTTAGGCTTTACCAACCAAAAGCTCAAGCTCTATTTTGACTTCTAGAGTTTCTCTGCAGACACCGCTCAGCGCCAGACTGTTGTTTCTAGCTGAACATGTGGCCACAGCCAACACCATTGCACCAGGAGGGGAATTAACAAGCCAGACCTGTCCACTGGTGGAAGAAGATTCCAGCCAACATTGACCCATAGGTTCCAACACCCACTGACAGAAGTCCCAGGGCTGCAAGTCCTCGTGAACCAGTTTGCTATCCTGGCAAAATCAAGAATTCACCTGCCTCTGTGGAAGGCCCTGTGAACACTGCGTGTTTTCTCTTCTGAAGGATTCTAGCCAATGGGTCTTGAAGGGCACGAGGTCCCACAAGAGGATGAAGTAGCACACAGTGGTCTACAGAAAGGAAAGATCCATCAGGCACCTCAAAAGGACAGGACAGTCTTCTCCCAGCAGGAAGACAACCACATGGAGGGCTTGCCTTTGGCAGCCGACAGCGCTCCAGAACTGGCATGCTGACAACGCAAACAGGAGCACTGCGCACGCTCATTAACAGGACAGAAAATGCAAGCGCTCTCTTACACACAGGCTCACATGCATAGGCACAGCCAGTTCCTCAGATCTTCACAGGATCATTAGCATAAACAGCTTTTCAAGCAGCAGGAAGCAAAGGAAACGCTGAACAAAACAGGACTGAAAGCTGTAGGGCTCAAGCACTTGCCACGAAACTTAAGAGAAAGGGACTCCTTGAAAAGGTGAACCTTCTGCATTACCCACATTTTTTCCTCTGTCCTTCCTAAAATCGAGTCAATGAGAGTACTACAAGATCCAGGCAGCTTTTCAGAAAACATTTTGTTATGAACTATTATTCCAAGTTTGCTGATCCCTTTGAGCCAGCTACTGTACTACACACGAAAATATTTATATAATCATCAACCCACTGCCATTGAGAACAGAGTAATCCAGAGGAGTGCCAGAGGGTTTTAAGCGAGCAGCTGGGGAAAAGAGCGTTTATTCCTCCAGAGAGACTCTTTGCACCGAAAGTATTTTGTAGCCGAGGTAAACTAGCTTAAGTTGCATTTCTCTCTACAAAACAAAGCAAAGCACTTGCTTAGTTCATAAGTGCCATGGTATTTACAAGCTCCCAGGATACGGAGCTTGTTTTCAGGTCCCGCACAAAACTCTCTGCTTGTGTAGGGCACCACAGAAGTTTCAGATTTTGTTTCCACATTGGTTTGTTTCAAAACATCACACATTCCACGATTCTCCAGTTGCGCAACTCGCCCCTCTGCTCTAAAAACCCAACATTTCTTGTCAAATGCTGTTTCCAGCCTATGTTGCTGCATAAATAACTACATTTGCATCTGGTTTGCATTTTCAGTGCACTGTTGTTGACCTAACTCCAAACCTAACCAAAGAGCTCTCGAGGACAAACTGCCTCGCTCCACTGCACAGATTCCCTGGTCCCCAAGTCCCCCGTCCTTACTGCTTTGGGAAAAGGGCCTCACTATTCCTCCCTTTTGCCACAGTCTGAACCTTACCCTTTCCCCCTCCTTCATCCTTACCCTAGCAGCCTGTCCAGTAGCTTGTACCAGTAAGAACTGCCACAACTCCATTTGGGCCACCTGGTCCCTACTACAGAGAGCAGTTACATCCATAAGACCTCGCACTAGGCAACACCGACACCCATCTAACCCCCAGAGATGCTTGTTAAGGAGAACTGTCCGGGTTTCAAACACCATAAAGACACGTATAAACATATCAAAGATGATATAGGAATCGCCTGAGTGCTGTTCCTGAACTCAAAGAACAAAGTGCAAGACTATAGGACACAAACCACAGCAGCAGCTCCTGAAAGTGAGGGATCCCAGCTGGCTTTTGCGGCTCTGCTGATGCTTCATCCACCCCTCATCTTCCAGTTACTCGACACGCTCAGCAACCCCACCCAGTCAGAAACACTCCAGACATTCGCACTCTGAGACCCAACTCTTACAAACTACCACCGCTAAGCTTCAACCGGCCCTGCGATGCGACTTGAGGAGCAGACCCAGCCAACCTTAGATGGCCCAGCCTGAAGAGCTAATGCTCCGCTGCTAGCCCGCGCTCTCCGAGCAACGCTCTTCACATGCAGGCTCGCGTGCCTAGGAAAGAAGTCCTGCCAACGCTTTTCCTTTCTACTGATTTACCCAAACAACATGTGTGTTCCAGACTAGTGTCAAGGGCCAAGCAGAGGGTAAGAGTTAGATTCATAAGTCATGCAGATCTCCTCTGCCAGGGCTCAGATCCAGTCCTTGTTAGGAAACAGACACGCTGCCTGGTCCCGGGCTCAGTCGCTCTTTCCCACCCTTTGGGAAAGCCGATGCTTTGGATAAGGAGAGCAGGCTCAGCAGCATTAGGTCATTCAGTAACCATTCTGCTTGATACTTAGACAAACACCGGGGCTGTCTGATGTGTTAGTTCTGAATTACATACTGGTGTTGCAAAGCCCCATTGCAAAGGTCACCAGGATGTGCGCTCAGATCGACCATTCGTGTTTTGGTATGGAGTAAATTTTATCGATCACAGTTTTGTCACTGGAAGACAATGTAAAAAACCCAGAAGCCTAAAACAGGTAAGGAAACTTGCCAGTATTACTGGGAAACCCTCCCATTTGGAGTGCCTTTTAGTCAAACTTTTAGCAGACCCAAGAGGTCCCACGTTCCCATAAACAGAGCATCTGCACACTCATCTGCTACCAAAACAGTGCCTGCTCTAGACTTCAAATGCAGTTTAAGTATTTCCTTTATCTGGTCAAAATAAAGCCTTCTGATTGCAGCAACCAAGAGGAGTCAATAACTACACGCCGCTCGACAGCTCAAAGTCTCAAGTTCATGCTCTCCTAGTCCATAGTATGCAGCCACTCTATCAGCTGGTACATCCCTGATACACTTTAGAACAAACACATCTCTTGTGAAAGTTTAACCATGTCACAAGGGAGAGATGACACAGATTCAGATAAATACGGGTTTCAAAGCATGTGCCTGGTGGACCTGTACGGACTCCCGAACTCAGCTGGGACTGAGCCGTGGCACACCTGGGAGGGATGCAGGCACCTTCAGAGACAGAGACAGGGACGGAAGTTGCTACACACACTTCTCCAGACCTCCAGGACTGAAAGCGTTACTCTGCTGCTTGGCCTCTTGCTAATTGTGGGTTTTATTTTTATTTCCTATTACCCTCGTGCACGCCTGATGAGATTATCTTACCGGAACTGACACAGCTGGAGGCTGTAGCCATACATGGAGCCTCTCAGGAGGCAATGCAATTTTATTTTCATTGATCAGAAATCAGCAGGGCAGTAAATGATGGGAAATTCCATTAGGAGAAATACTGGGCCACAAGACCCAACTATCTAGGTACACCCAAATCCCAGAAAGTCCCATCTTTCCTTAAAGTCCCATCTGGATGCTGACATAGAGAGTCATCTTTCTTCCTCCCAAAATGGAGGAAGCTACTAACCCGATATTCTTAATCTCTGGCTGCTCCGCCAGAAGCAGAGGCAATGCTGTCAAAACACCCCCAAGGGCTCACTTAGCTGAGACAAAGTCTTTGGTACAGGCAGCGGCGTTCGGCTCCCCCAGCTCAGCGTGGCAGGCTGCCGGGGGGTCAGTGGAGTTTCACAGCACGTGCCTGACGCCACAGCCACGGCCTTTGCTCTCTCAGGCCAGGCAGGTGTGAGATGCGCTGGCACCACTGCATCAGCCACTCCTCATGTAGTCCCAGCAGAGCCAGAAGAAGCCGAGGGGATGTCCAGTGGATACTCCCATGCCAGTCCCATTTGGAGCCCAGGTCCCCAGTAAAGCGTTACAACTTTGCTGCAGAGGGAGCAGCCTTCCTCCTCCAAGGGCAGAGGTCTTGGGGCATGCCCTGCTCGGGGAAACCCCTTCTGACAGCACTACACAACATTGTTACAAGCCCAAACTCATTTGAGCCCAAACTGAGAATCACATTTCAACCCTACTTTTTTTAAAATGCCACGTACACAGGATATGCACTCTAATTCCGCATTCCTGGATTAAAATCCTACCATCAAGGCCACAGGTTGGGTTTGACCTGTGCTGCTGTTAATTTCAGCACATGCCCAGGTTGAAAGTGGCGTCCTCTGCCTCCTGCAGCAGGACAGACGAGCGCCATCAGTAGAGCATGGGTTAACAGAAGCTGACCGCAGCACAGTTGTTAAGGTAATCAATACCAGTAAGATACTAAAGCAGCATAAGCCACGTTATTGATTGCCAAGCAGATGATAAAACTGTTTATTATGATAATTGCAGGGTGCCTGCAAGATGCTCCTAGTGCTGTCTGGAGCTTTTTACAAAAATAAGAATTGCCAGGGCATAATCTTCTGTCTGAAGCCCCTTCTGAACCTTGGTGAGAGTCCACCACACTCTGCCTTGAGCCACCTTCACCTCCAAGCTACTGCTTGGATGGAGAAGGTCACATTACTAGACATAGTTCAGGGACTATTTATCACACGTGCACCTCATAGAGTGGTCTAACTCTTACACCCCACCCCCCACCCCCCACCCCATGCTCACTTTTCGCTGGAGTATCCCCCTCCAGGGAAGCAAGAGCTCAAATACCAAAACTTTGAACTTCAGTTCTGGATCCTCGGTCTGATCAGCTGAAAATCAAAACTACTGAACTTCCCACACCAAAACATTTTCTTCGGTATTTCAATTGCTTTCTTCCCCACTTTCTACAGTTTTAATCCTTTTTAGAAGGTTTAACCGAATTTTTCCCTTCAGGGCCTAAGTTACTGCACAGCGCATTAAGACTTCTTTCTTGGTTTGGGAGATCCACCTCTGTGTACCACTGGGTATACGGGCATGCAGGCCATACCTCAAAACAGGTGACAAACAGTGGCTTGTCAGCCTGCCACCGGGTGCCTGCAAGATGAGCCGCCGATCTACCAGCATAAAGCAAGGCAACATTTTGATTCTGAAGTAGCTTCAAACACCAAAAAGTCTCTCTTGAATTAAACGCAGTAACAGGCATCAACTGGCCTTCAGAACGTAAGCAAAACACAAACTGCCAAATTATATCTACTCTGGCAAAAGCATCTATTACTTCTCCATCAGCAGGAGCAGGAATGGAAACTATAACATAACTGGCCTCCACGTTGCCACCACTGCCAAATGACAGCTGAAAATGAGCTTAACAAGGGCTGAAGCTCCAGGGTTCTGTCAGCAGCTCTACGGGCACTAATTATGGAATATGGGTCCCATTATCTCCCACTATGGACAAGGCTCTGACAGCTTCATCTCAGCATTAACCCGAAGGACCATATGCTACGGACTGCAGGCAGTACCCGGTGCAAACTCCACCGTTTTGGCTGGCTGCTTTCATGTGGTCTGGGTCACTTTCTCTAAGTAATCACAGTTGACATTTGCAAAATAAGCTTTAGACCAGTCAAAGCAATCTTACTATGGTCTGGCCTCAACCTGGATTAGACCATAGATGGTGCTTCTGGCTAATGCCCTTTCTTCTTCTTCCTTCTCCTCTTCGTGTCTTCTCTCATCAGCATCCAAATGACCTCCCTGCTCCCTGGTGCCTCCCGCCCAGTCCCCCCAATTCCTTGGTGCCTCACCCACTTTACAAGGTTGCCACTTCCTCCACAGGCATAGTCAGTGAAGGATTCTCAAGCCAAGCTCTTCTCCAGAGTGCAAGACAAAAACCTTATGCATCCTCACAACCTTCTCAACCTTCCACTGCTGAACCATCCCCTTTTTTTCCAGGCTGGTCTTTCCCATGCATATCTATATCAAAGGAGAGCGATGAGGACACTGTTTTACCTCCTCAGCTCGCTTGCAGAGCAGTTAAAAGGTTAATGATGGAATTCACAATGTGATTGAAACTGGCACTCTGATGAGCGAACACGTCACACCACACAGCCACTGACTTAGAGGCTGAAGATTTTGGACATGAGCTTCTAAAACTTGTCTGCTCTCACCACAAAACACTGGTGGTGATGGACTGCAGAGCCTCACGAAACTCAGCACATAGCTCTCGAAGGGCTGGGGCTGCTCTTTTAGATTCTCATCAGTAATTCTGCAGATAAGCAAGATTAAAAAATATCCTTACTTATTAAAATCTCGCAAAGGAGAGGAGACTTCCCTCCCTATCACCCTGAGAAAGGGCCAGACTCCACCTTTCCCTTCCTGCCAGGGCCAGAAGGAACAAGAGAGTCAACTGCAGCCAGCACCAAGCACCCGTACATCATGCTCTCCAAGACAAGGGACGCTTTGTCGTTCTAGAAAATCCGCAATCATTTACAGCCGGCCCCAGCTCCACAAGCCTTCTGCAAAGCTGACCTCTCCATCTGAAGCACCAACATATGCAGCTCAACTTTATACGTAAGCTTTCTTGTTTCACACATGCTTCTCAGCCACACAGCAAGCAAAGCGTCAGCGTTACACGACAGCTACCTCATTGCAAGACACGGTCCACGGAGCCAGAGCCCTGCAGGGTCCTCACTGGGAGATGAGCTGAGCATCACTGACCATACTCACTAGGGTGGAAGCACTTCCCTGAAGCCTTACTGGGATTGATTTTTTTTTCCACTCCTGTTCTAGAGCAGCATCCCAGAAAGTGATTCAGAGTCTTAAACAATTTTATTCTGCTCCTCCATACAATGGGAGAAAATAGGGGACGTTTCAACAATGAACAGAGCATCTGAACAGCTTAAGAAGTCAAGGAGGGACAAGTAACAAACATGAGGCAGTAAATCCTCCAGTCACCTACGGAAAGCTCTGCAGAATACATCAACTTTCTAGCAGTGAGAAAGGCTGTTTCTACAGCACAAGAGGACAAGTCAAATAACGGTCCTGAAGATGACTACTGAACAGCCAGCCCTTCCTTCAGACACCCACACTTTCCCACTAAGGCCTGGAAAGGTCACCACTTACAGTCAGCAACACCAGGCAACGGGAGAGACAGATCAATCTTTTAAACACAAAACAAAAAAACCCCTAACACAGCAGCCAAAAAGGGTCGATGAAATTTCAAGTGGTCTTCTCTGCCTTCTGTGTTGTTAATACCTCTGTGCTCAGAAAGCTACCGCAGAAAGCCTCTTAAGCCAGAGACTAACCTTAGCTGAGTAACTCCAAGCTCCCTGTGTAAACCGCTTTAATACTAGGCATGGTAATTAGTGCCGTAACAGTAGCGGCAGTTCCTAACCATGGTGGACCTAGATAACACAGACTCACCAGAAAAGATTGCTGCCACTTGTAACCTGCATGCAGAAGGTTATGCTTGTATTAAAAAAACAAACAAACAAACAAAAAAAAACTCAAAACCATTTCCGTTAAATAACAGCATCTTCCCAGTTCCTAATAAACTACAGCTGAGAAAAAAGTATGAAACAGCTCCAAGAGATGAATTGCCCCTCCCTGTCCCGCCCCCGCAAAACCCATTGCTCCCAGAATGACTGCAGCAGTGACAGAGTCAAGCTATTGGAAGCCACTGGGACGTGTAGGACTGTGAAGAACTCAACTGACTCTGCTGTGAATCAAGCAATGCTTGCAGCTCATTGCTTTCAGCATTATTCATTGTCCATTCTGTAAGAGCGTCTGAAGGCTCCATCGATGCCGGACTACCCCATGGCCAGCAGCAGCCTGCCTGCTACTCCACGTCCCAGGCTTAGGGTGGTCCCAGCTTCAGTGCACCGACTCAGCTCCACCTTCACACACCCACCCCTCCACGCTCGGCACTGGAAGGCAGCACACGTATCAGAGGTGGCGGCTCCGTCCAACCAACACAAGCTTTGTACTGCACCTCCGTGCTTTACCATCCCCATTTGTTAAAGCAGAATGAGCCACCCAGGATACAGCCCCGTTTCCCGGTCCTCGTGGAAATGCAGCACTGGGGACACCAGCTCGCACTCCTCCTGCAGAGAAGGCAGGGACAGCAGATTGGTGCCCCAATACCACTTACTCTTCTTGAAAGCATCTGTTTTCATTATCACTATTACTTTTAATTAGCACTTTACAGCAGCCTTAAACCCTCCCAGCTGGAGGAAAGTTCTGCTCCTAAATGAACAATTAGAAGGGTGCACGAAGGGAATTTTTTTTCTCATCTTCAGAAACGGCTTTCTCAGCAGAGCTAAAGGCAAGACACCTGGTTAAACGAAACTCCCTTGAAGGGGTATCTTCAGGCACTGCTCAAAGCCCGCAGGTCACCCCGGGATTCCTGCTGCATGAGCGGGCTACTGAAGTCAAGAACTTGAAATACTGAACTTCAGCATTACTAATGAAGGGGTCTTAACGCTTCTGCCCCGCATCACTCACTGAACGGCCTCCTCTTCCTCACCTGGTCACAATAATTGCCCTGAGAAAAATCAAAGATTTTAATGCCCATCTCACTTGTGGAAAGCCCCTGACATAATTTAATTTGCTCAAGGGTTCAGGCCAAGTACAAGCTGAAAAGACAGAGCCCTATTAAATGCATAAGAAAATAGGTCCATATGAAGCATAATTACTAGAAACACGGTCTCCTGATCAAGCGCTTCTCTGAAAACCCAGCAATGAGAAACATCCACAAAAAAGCCCCAAGAGGCGGCCTCAGCCATTTTCAAGAAAGCAAAAAGACAGAGAGGTGAAATGTCAGAAGGATGCCGCGGGAAAGGGCTGTCCCACAGGCCACCCACCACCGCCCCAGCACCGGTGCACAGCACAGCATCAACAGATCCAAGGCTTTAATTAGAAACAAGCCATGAAGCTTTAAAACTCTACAGTCAACATTGATCAAAACCACAGCTATCGCCCCCCTCTCTACCTCAATCAGGGCTGATGTTCTACCATCAAGCTGCTCCCAAAGCACGCGGGACTTGGGCAGTCCTTTGGGAACCCGCCCCCTCAGCGCCCCACTCCCGCACCAGGAGGGCAGAACCTGTAATGAAAGGTGCCCAAAATGCTTCCCCGTCATCTTTCCCAAATCCAGCCCCTTCCTCACATTATGGGACCAAAATTTTACATGAGTTCACATATATGATAAAGTCCAAAAGTAAAAGGAACAGGTGAAAAACTACTGAAGTTACCAACACAATTAAAAGCTTTCATTGCACTGTTACAATTGCACTGTCTGCTGAATCCAAGAGGCATGTTTTGTCCTTTCCTTCATTCTTTTCATATCTCGTTAAGCTCCGATGAAGAGAAGCTGCCCAACAACACTGCATTTATCACAATTCAGATTTGTTTCTGGAATACAAGAATTGCATTGGGAGTATTCCAGAACCATGTCGACAATCCTAAAGTCTACAGAATGACAAGGCTTAAATAACATTAATATCATAATTTCCACCCAAATTTGTAATCCTTTAAGCCACCCAGTTTCCTCTGCTCCCTTTCACATTCTCCTCAGACTTTACAGTGACTTTCTCTTCTTGCCTCGCAGCCCTTTTCTGAGCACTGAGTTAAATTCCACATCAGTGAAACTGCTTTGTAGATGCGAAATACCCTTTATTTACTTATTTAACCTTTGTTTACACCTCACATCTGAGAAAGTTTACTTAACCTACAAAGGTGGGATATTATCTACAGTTTGTAGCCTGTGGTAATGGACAGAAACACCAGCACCAGAAGATCCACTGGCTTATTTTGAAACCAGAGGAGCACGGGAGCCCGCAGAGCCAAACTGGGGGAAAGCCGAGCCCGCGTCCGTCAGTGCCGCACCGGGTCCTGTGCAGATGCTCCACCACCTCCGCCGGACCGCTCCAAGCACCAGGTCCCAGCTCTAAGCCCCTGCCCTCCCCACCCATGCTGTGGGGCACCCACACTTGAGAACTGCATTTTATTTTATTTTTTAATCCAGCGCTTGCAATCCAATAAGGATATGCATGTCACTATTTTCACTGACAAGCCCCAAACTAGTGAAGGATGGCAAGACTAAAATACTCTAAAGCCTGACACCAGTTACTCCATCCCGCTCTGCCGAAGCCGCTGCAGCCTGGCAGTAAGAGTGCATCAGCCGTGCTGAGCATCAGCGTTCCTCCCCACGACCCCACTGCAATGCCACGGGGGGTCGAGGAAGCACACAAATGGAAGGATCCCCGCCTGGCTCAGCCCATCCCCACGCTTTGTATGCGAGCATTTACTCAGCTCTCCAACATCTGTCTCCGGAGAAGGGGAAGCGAACGCTTCCAGTGTCCAATGAGCCCAGATACCGATCAGACCACAATGCAACAAGGGGGAAAAAAAGGAAACACAAAACAATTAATTCTTGGCTCTTTGTTTTCGCTCTAGGCAAGGGAAGGTGCATGGCAGAGCGAGAGGAGACTGGAACAGACGGAGGCTGGGACATGCTCCAAGAGCCCCAGGGGTGACAGCGCTGGCTCCCAACCCCAGAAACACGGGGCTGCTCTCCAACAGGTGAGGGCTCAGTCAGGCTCCCCAGGCAGAGGGAACAAAGAAAGCTTCTCAGGCAACATTTCCTTTGTCTTTTCCGTGCCCAGGCCAAATGGTGAGAAGCCCCTCAGTGAGACAACAGGGCTACGCTATCAAGTAAATCCCACCTGTGCCACCAGGTCTGAATGCAGCCTCCTCCGCACCTCCCCTCCAAAAGGGCAATGCTTTCCCTGAATTAAAAAGAACCTCACAAGTGCAGGGGTTTATTCTGTTCTCGGTGGAGTTTGTGATCAATCCAGGTGAATGTTTTCCCCTCTGATAGGATGACAATGTGGCCTGTGCACATCAAGACCTGCCTGCACCACATGACACCAGGGTCAGAACAGCCACGGTGGCAGCAGGAGCGAACATAGGTGTTCCCCCAAGGCGACACAAAAAGCCTGGCTTGCTTTTTGAACTGAATCCCGGCAGTAAATCTACTGGTTAATTATCCAATACAGAAATGTCTCAGTGATCTCACAAACTTCTTCCACTGAAAACACTTACATCGCTGCTTCTACGGCAACAAAAATTCTCCCCAAGATCAGCATTTTAAGGATGGACCACTTATCAGCTTTCTAAAAGGCATCCCCAGCAGCCACACCTCAGCTGGGATGGCGGGAAGAAAAACTTCAGAAAACAAAAAGGAAAACAAGTAAAGAGATGTGCACTGAGCCTGAATCTGCAGAAAGGGAACTGACAGTCCCGTAAGAAAGTCATCATACATGTGTGGTAGAAGGGTTAGCGGATTACCTGGGCTTCCTTGTAAAACCAGCCCCGGTGATGGAAAAATGACTCTACGGGATCTCCAAAGGACCCAGACCAGTACACCTTAGCCTAAAGGCTGACCTCTCCCAACATGACAGGCAGCTGCATAAACAAACCTATACAACATGGCATGCAAAAACCTTTTTGGCTGATGAGAAAGTCAGCTGAAAAAGTGAAATAGAAATTAAGTGTAAAAGTACAAATAATTTCTCACTCTTTACAGAATTTCTCAAAGAAAAAATAAACAAAACCACAAATAAGGAAAACTGTTAAGTGGGAAAGAAACAAACCTGTTCAACAACTGAACTAATGTATACATTAGCATAAGCAAAGGAAGGAACTGGAAGAGAATGACAAGAAATCTCCCACTTCTACATCATAAGCAATCTGAACAGGAGGCTTGAAATCGAGTCCCCACTTCTAAAGGCAGCTTATTTCTTTCTCTTTGTCAAGGTTCAAAATAGAAAACACATGTGAAACTGTCTTGAGTATGCCTAACTCATACTCAATTGCTCGCCGCGCCAGTGTGTTACAGGGAGAACACAAGATCACTACGTATGTACGATGACCACGATCAACGCTTCTGAAGGTGGCAGAAGTCAGACAGGTCACCCTTACTAAATGGAGAAAAATAAAAATCTCTGTCATAAAATAGTCTGGAACAATGTGCAGCTTTTTCAAGACTCCTAACTTCATTATCACAAGTCAATGAAGATACATTTACTCTCCAACAGTTTCCTCACAAAAACTAAGGGCACACCGGTCCAACTTTAACCATGTCCTGCCCATGCTGAGACCAGAATCAGTATTTTACCAGAATTTGCATATTTTATTTCCTCATCCTTGAAATCCCATAGATCATCCGTGGATATTCTGACACACCCGCTCCACGCCAGACATACTTAATAACCAGCAATTACACAAAAAAGCCCAAATTATCCCTTGAGCCTTCTAAACCCGAGGGCTAGAACAGACTGTGCTTTCTGTTACATCCTCTGTAACAGAAAGGAGCTGGAGCGCAGAGGAGAGGAGAACCTTCTCCAGGGCTGAGGGTATCCAGCACCACATGAGAGGCAGCAACAAAAAAGGAGGAAGGGGAAGAAAACATTTCTTCCTCCCACCTGGAAGATGGGAGCCACATTGCCAGGAGGCTGAGGCCCAGAGGTAGCTCCTGATGGAGCCCTTTGCCAAGGCACCCAGGGCCAAGGCCGCCCTACCCATCTCCAGCTGCCCATTGCTGCCGTTCTGAGGACTGGAGGGGTTTGAAGGCATGGAACAAGCATGGAAGACCTGGGCCAGTTTCAAGGAGAGTCTAAAGGAGACCATCAGTGGAATGTGCTGCTCTGCACATCGCCCAGGAACACTTCTCTGCTCAGACACCTTCCTAGGAGCAACAGCGAACACATGGGACTTTTTCCAGAAATCAACAGTTCATTTTTGAAGTGCAAAGACCAAAGAGAAGAACAACCCCAGTGCAGAGCCCCAAAGAGCTTTAAGAAGAAAAATCACCACAAAATAACTGATTTAATTTTACCATACAGACAGGATCAGTAGATCCCACTACTTAAGAAGTCCAGTTGCTCGTCACGTAGAAAAGCCTGGGTTAGGAATGACAATACAAAAAGCAGCAATACGATATTTCTGTAGAGAGCAAAAAGGGGGCAATATACAAGACAACACGAGCAGAAGTTTAAGAGAAAATTCAGTATGTTAAATAGCAAGTGAGTTAAAAAGAGCCAGAATAGATGTTAAATGAGAAAGTTGCTCCTTATTTTTCTTTCAAAAGCAAAACCTCAAATGCAAAGCAATTTTTCTTTCAAAAGCAAAATCCCAATTGGGAAAGGCTTAATTAAGAAGGCCTTCTTCAAAGGTTTGTAGAAGAGACAACATGAAAAGAAAGGGGAAAAGAAAGAGTTTAAACTACAGGAAGGTATTGCTCTTCATTACGACACTCCTCTTGGAGCCCCCCTGACACCCCACTGGCAGCCTGTGGTCACCCAGAGCTGCAGGGGCCGAGGCCGGTCGGCGCCGTGCTGAGCCTGCCCGACGCACTGGCAGGATCCAACCCGCCAAGGGAATGCACCGTGGTCGCTCCAGCAGCAGTCTGACAAGCTCTGCCCCATGCAGAAAAGCCCTTGAACCACCTCAAAATGCACTCAGCCCAGAGAATATTTTCCTTCTCCTGTTCTCTCCCCCTAAGCAGAATAGAACTGCCACAGCGCTGGATTGAAAGCCAAAGTGTCCCCCGTAACACAACCACTAAGAGGATGACACTTCAGCAAGACCTTTCGGAGACTGGTGGAAATCTGAGAACATTTAGCAATATTCCTTGATCTTGCAGCCGAGCGGGTCCAAATCCCTAGCGTAGAGAGGCTGCCAAGAAACCTCACCCGGGAAGCTTCATCTCATCACCCAGGCGGTCTCCTTTCAATGATGTCCTTCTATGGCTCCTTCCTTTCTCCTGCTCTCCCCTCCACCTAGCCGCAAGGCGGAGGTACCAGCTTCACAAGTCAGACAAAGAGTGAACTAATTTACAAAACAAGTCTCTAATTTACAAACTCTCTTCCTCACCTCCACATCCCTTCCCTACCGGGCAGGGAGAAGTAGCAGGCATCCTGCCATTTGCTTGCAGGCAAGGTTTTAACTCCTTGGGTAAATGAGGATAAGGAGATACCTTCAGGAAGCAAAGCCTAAAGGAATCATTGTATCATCCAGCCTGGCCTCCTGCGCATCAAAGGCTGAATGACTGCGGCTCTTCATCAGTCTGGAAGGGAGGTTGAAAAGCAGTCTGCACACTTTTTCACAAGCCTGTACACTCTGTTTATCAATAAAAATAGGAAATACACAATCTTTGAGCCACAGGTTATTATAGATATGTCCCTTGTAAAATGTTGAGGAATTTACAGGTAAGTTTCCCGCTAAAAATGAAAAAAAAAAAAAAAAAACCACCAACGAAAACAACTGAGGTGCATTTTACTGTCTTTTTTACCTTTTTAATATCCCTTTTACATTACTCTATACATTAGTTAAAGATGGAACAAGAGTGCTGAAACAGCATGCATGCAACATGCCATCAGGACCCCCTCCGTGAGCTCTCACCATGCCCATGCCGTGCCTGTACAAACCCAGCCATCGGCAAAGCCGCGGCAGCACGCACTGCTCAGCCCCGCGAGCAGGAGCTGTGGGTGAGCCCCAGCCCGCTCCGAAGGCTTCGACATCACCTAACGCCCTCCCAACACAGGAGCTCTGCTCCACTCCGGACAAGCGGAAGAAGGAAAGGCCAGCAGTTTGCTCAAGTCTATTTTGAACACAAAGAAAAGCTGAACTTGAACCTGAGTCTCCAGCACCAAAAACATTTGGCAATTTTTCTCTCTTAGCTGAGCTCCTTTCCCCTTCCACACACCTGCTTTGGTAGCTGCGATACGCTGGCTGCTTGGGAACCATTTCTCTGGGAAGGTCAAACCCGTATGCCCTCTACTGACATGCTGGTACCCGCCCCCAGCCTACGACGTAGGGTACTTTCTGATCATCAGGCTCATCCTAAATGCCCTTCCTCTCATACTCAATTTGATTCAGGTCCTTCCTTCTCAGTGATACCATAAGCCAAACCATAGGAGGAGGCAGCTGGAGTCCGGCCAGCCTGCATTCGATCTTTCAGCTCCAAGGGGACATAAAACCAGCCATCAAATCTTTGAAACCTGTCCAACACATGACAGTAGCGTTTGGTAGACTACACAGCTCATCTCTTGCCACAGATGATGCAAGAACCACTCCCGGGCTCTCTGCAATCTGCACCTACGTACTCATCAATATACCGTATCTCTTCAGACCTCAATTGAATCTTTTCCTTGCCCCTAACTCTTAAAGAGATGTGATAAGTTAAAGACATACTGCAAATAACATTTCCTTAACCCCGTTGCCTAAATCACTTCCTGATGTTGGCCACGCATCACTATAGATAATCCTATGGATGACCTTCCATCCTATTCAAAGTATCTCTGGTAGCAACAGCAAATGCTAGCATTGAAAGATACAGCTGGGAACAAGATACTCAATTAAAATCCAATTTTAACACACCACAGAAAGTGGGAATGAGAAGGAAGATGGAAACTAACCCTGTGTGACTACATTTTTTCCAAGGACTACAGTTTTGGAAAACAAATCAGCTTATCGGTATTTTGCACTGAGGCACACGTTATCCATAGCATACATGCACACATTGGACCTTTGGGGGTCTTTGACCAGCTAGTTATTTGGGTAAAGCAGCATGCCCTGCTCCCCCCCCGCCTGCCCCACACACAGGCACGTGCCCTTGGTGCCACCGGGGCTGTAGGAAGTTCCATGAGTTTGCACAGCGCTAAGTATCGAGCATCATCGGCTGACCTCTAGCAACCACGGAACAGCTGCTCTTCACAGCGGTCACACGAGATGCAAAGTTCGACGCTCTGAAAGCAGAGTTGTAAGCCAGCTCCCTTTTCTAAAGGGGGGAGACCATCTCAGCTGCAACCACTGTTCTGCACTTGAATTGCAAGGCTCAAGGCGGTGACAGGCAGTCCTAGCCCTGCCCAAAAGCCGACGTGCCGGCTCCGAATTCCCCATGGGAGCAAGCATGTAAGAGAATTTCCTGGGTGTGATCACACAGCAGCAATAACTGCAGGTCTTACCCTCTGGTCTTCTTCTGAAGGCACCCACTGAGACCCTGAAGACCTGACCAAAAATTGGAATTCAAGGGTCCCCTGGGTCTCACCGCAACCTCTTCAGGCAGGGAAATCATGTGGCTGGCTGTGCTTGTCATAAAATAAGATGAGCTTTCTGGTAGCAGCTTGAGTCAGAGGACAACCCTTGGGGCAGTCCTGAGTCTAAGAACCTCTGATGAGGAAGAAGCTGATGTATTGTGGACTGTCAAATCACTGGTGCTGGGGTCCAAACTGACAGTGACTGATTTTCTTTTTAATCATGAGCTGCAGTTGCCAGAATGACCCGTCATAGCCACAGCTCAGACTACGTATCAAACATTACCGGTGTTGTGAGCTTCTTGCAGAAACACGACATGGTACAAGTCAGCAGCTGGCATGCGTGCACTGCAAGAAACACAAGAAACAGCAACCAGCTTTAAAAGATCACGGAGGTCCAGACACAAGGAAGCTGCTGAACAATCACTTCAGAAAAATGCAAGGCAGAAGGCATCAGAATACACAGCGAGACAACCATCTGGTGGTCCTGTGTACCAGAGATCATGGACCATAAGTGCAATAAAATTTTAGCAAAGTAGTAATAAAGACTGAAAATGATGCCAAAAGGAAGAGCAGGAAAAACTGTCAGAGCAAACCCACCACTGCCGGCCGTGCAGAGGAGCTTCCCGACATCCCCCCTAGTTATTCATGCACTGCCCTGCACATGCGGCAGGTGCTGAAATGTGCCTAAAGGAACCCTTGGGGTAAAGGTATTTTTGGTCCTGACCTCTTGCTGCCTTCTAGCCACCTGCAGCAGCATGTTTGGGAGATCCCTATAGAGAAGGACGTCTGCTTTAGAAGGATTTGTGTTCTTTCACATGTTTCAATTATAATAATCTACTTAATTTCAGTTTCCATTATTCATTATACTAATTTACTTCTTGTTTAAAGTCTCCTTCAGATGAAAGTATGGCGAAGAGACAAATCTCACTTCCACTTTTAAGCCCAGGGTGTCGCAGCACAGCATTCTGTCCCCTCTTTGTCTCGCACACCGGCTTTTATTCTCCCAGCACCCACAACCACTGCAGAGCTCCACGAGGGAGGTGGGACGGCACAGTGTCCCGACACTCTGCCCATGTCCCTCGTGGTCCAGCATGGAGCCCACAACGGGGGACGGGCTACAGCTCTCTGCACTGGGGAGGCAGCTGCTCAGCTGGCCCTTTCCGTACCCGCTCCTAGGAAAAGCTTCCCTGAACGGCATGGGAGGGAGGCCAGGAGGGAGCAGTACTCTGCCCTCCCCTGCAGCAGCCCCAGACCAGTTCCTTCCCCCCAGGGCCAGTACTGGGGGATGTGGGCTGCCCCTCCACCAGCCAGGCAACTGATGCAGATTTATCAACATCATGCGCTTCTGGCTTTTTCGGGTGGTATCCAGCCTATGTGTGTGACTCCAGCAGGTCTGCAACCCTTGGCTAGTAAGCAACCCCCAAAGACTTAAGGTTCAACTACTTTCTCAGAAGTACCAGCCAAGTATGAGCCTTTCCAAACTAGAAACAGCCCAGGTCTAAGATGACCACATCTTTCTTCAGGGAGACCAAATGGAAACCAGGAGCGCAGTGGCACCTCTCAGGGATACAGACGCCCTCAACCCCATAACCACACAGCAGGGTTATTCATCAGACTCCCTGCTAGCCAACGTGATTCACGCTTCCCCCAAAACCAGCAACTTAGGTAAGCCTCAAAACATGTCTGCCACTAAATTAGGGAACATGTGTGGCTCCGTTTGCTCCAGGGACAGACCTTCTGCTGTTCAGAAGATGGAGAGGTCCAAAGAAGCCATCCCAAAAGCAGCAACACTCAGCACCAGGGAGCTACAGCTTGGACAACTGAAAACAACCTCAGAATCAAGCCAAAAAAACCTACTTCCACATTCACTGGCCTCGTGGCAAGGCCCATGGTGAAACATGTATTTCATATGGAAATTTGACTGTAAAGGGAGGAAAGATGTCCTACCCGATCAGAAGACTATTAATAATGAGAACCTGGTATTTAGCAAGGGAGCCATTAAAACAAATGCATGTGCCACAGATGCCAAATCTTCAGCCCTTCTCCTACAGAGGAGTTCCCACGCTCAGATCCTGCTGTTCAAACGAAATCATAGTACGGGATTTATCACAGGGTCAAAGGAACTTCTGGCCCCTGCTGTAGCTTGCTGGGATAGAATGGCTTAGGATGGACTGGAAAGTTTCTACAACAGGATACACGGATACACCTGAACCATCCACCCATTGGCACTCCTTGGGCTTGTGAGTTCCCAAAGCCTTTGTTTTCCAGGAGACTCTAGAACATTCAAAAGTATTGAAATGGGGGCATAGACAAAACCCAAAAACTTGCAAGAGATCCCCAAAACGTCCTTTCCTAAGCATAAACCTCAGAGTAACACCAGTACACTGAGCAGCTCTACTTCTGCTGGGTAAGAACAAGTCGGTTAACTTCAGCTGGCAGCTTAGCAAAGCGTGCGAAGAAATAAATACTCACCTAAATCAGAGGATGAATTATCTACCTGTATTTGATCTTGGAGCACTCGGCTCCACAGCACTTGAATGTACAGCTGGAGACTCGCCCTGCTCCTGTGCAGACCTTCCTTTCCAGAGGGCTTGGACCTGCCAACGCGAGCCACCGCTGCTCGCAGGCAGTATTTCTTTTCAAACCAGACTGTGCCAGGCCTGGCACAGATGGAAGCCCTTTTTCGGCAGTCTTCAGCTGTCAGATACAGCCCTTCTCAAGGCATGTACACTGCCCTGCACTTGGGCTTTTCCACCTGCCGCCCAGCAGAACCACCACCGAGCCCACGCCTTCCCAGCACAGGGCTGACACCAAGCAAGAAAAAGCCCACACCTCTCACCAGAAGCCACCACTCTACAGACTCTCCTCCTCTACCCCTTGGGGCATCTCTAGACACTCAAAGGCCCATCATCAAACGAGGACTTGCCAGCATTTGCCCAGCCTGCTGGGAGCAGTGTGGTGCAGACTGGCACTGATCAGGCACCAGTTTCGGAGGTAAAAAGTTCCGGCCAGAGGGAGAAGGCCCACTGGGATGACTCCCCTGCATTTCCACTCTCCCAGCCCAAGAGCAAGGCGCTGCAGGAAGCACCCAGCACGCACAGAAACACTGCTGGCAGGGCAGGTCCGACACCGGTGGGGTCAGGTTCTTCCCAGCATTTGCACTGGAGCATCTCCCCAGCACTGACCGTTGCCTCTCTCTGCTCAGGCAGATTCTTCCCTGCACGACCCCACACCAAGATTTAAACAAGGGAAAAGCAACCCCACGCTAACCTGCTCCCATCCACCTTCCCACGGCGGGCGATATGCTTTCCCTCCTCTCCTGTCCCCCCCAAAATTATCAGCTCTACAGAGGCAAAAAAATATCCTCTATTTGACAAACGTTTTTCATGGTTGGGACTATAGCTACTTTCACAATGAACAGCGCAAAATTTTCAAGATTACAGCAAAATAATTTCTTCTCAGAAGATGACATACTGTACAAACGTCACAGCCTGGCAACCTCTCCCCGCTATTAACCATTAATAGCTGAGCTCGCTCTGTTTACCAAAATCCTGTGAAAACCTGACCTTCCCCTGCGCTGCCCCGCACTCCCAGGTGGAGACCATTCACCTCAACTTTCAAGATACCTTTCCCCCTTAGCATTTTCTCTTCATGTTTCATGATTTAAGCTAGTAATTACAGCTGTCACCACCTCCCTGAAGAACTGGAGCAAGACAATTAGGCTCAGACTTCCCAGAGTTCACAGATGCACCTTGAGTTCTACATCCAGGCTTCTCCTGTTCAAGCATATGGTGTGCGTACACAAAAACTTAACCAAGACCCCAAGACTAAATACCTCCATTTTCATCTAAGATACAGATGCTGGGGGGGAAAACTAAAGTGTAAAGGCCAGGACAACTAACAAGAGAGAGGTACAGTAACAGAGCTGGCATAACTAAGGAGGAAGCAAAACCTGCAAGTTTAATGCATGAATACAAAAAAAAAATAGCAATTAGTTCTTAATTAAGAATAGCCAAGTACGTCTTACACAGGTTCAACATCAGATATTCCTAACCATCCATCAGTTCATGAATTGTATTGGGTACAGAGCAGCAAATACAGTACTTTTATTAAAAAAAGGGCTGGGGAGACACTGCTGTGGGTTTTATTAGCTTTATCTCATACCAGACAAAGCTGTAAGTATTGTGAAGGGAAGAATAATTAAAGAGACAGCAATAAATGGAAACCAGGATTAAACATAAGGCAGGTTTATCGAAGACACACTGTGCAAACTAACCCAGTGTCTGTCTGTACTAAAATAACTGCCCCTTCTTCAGTACCGTCCCACAGGGAATTCAGCCGGCGAAGATGGGGACTAGCTAAGATTCTAAAAAGGCAGAAAACCAGGCCATGAGAAGATGACACCAAAATGATTTAAAGAAAACACTGCCCTGGATGGAGGTTATTTGGAAAGGCCTTGGCAGTCATCTCGCTAACTAACTTCACTGATGGCCTTGCTGCAAATCAGCATGCAGAGAAGACCAATGCTTGACGAAATTAAGTTGGGAAGCATGTCCAACACCGTGGAAGACCAGAATATTACACAAGAAAAAAAGTTATGATTTGAGGTCTCAAATACCAAGAAAGGAACTAAATCCAAGAGCATAACAGGAAAACTCAGAATGTCCCCAGTAAATTCAGGGTTTACCAATCAGGAATTACAAAGGCGGAGACAGACTGATGCGCTAGTTGGGATGGCAGAACCAAAGGGCTGCAGCTGTGAAAGTGGCAAACATGATCTTAATATGTTATTCAGGGTGTTTGTAGAGATAAGGAAGTAATAAACAGCACGCTAATAGCGCTGCAGGACCTCAGCTGGAATTGCATGTACAACTGCGACCACATTACAGCAAAAATAAGTTAGCTGTGAACAGATGGAGGAGGCAGCTAGCAGAGCGACCGCAGGAACGGATGTTCTCCGGCACAATACAGCACAAAACCAAATGGCTTTAGCCGAGCCGTACACGTCTGGCTGGAAGCTGGTGTGCGCGCACACGCGCGTGTGAGGACGTGCGCACCAGCACAGTGGCAGGAGACAGGAACTCATCCCATGGAAGCAGCCAGGCTGCAAACCACGTCCCAGCGAGGAAGCTGTTACATCAATATTTAGAAAGCAACGCCTGCACCAGCAGGAGAGAGGCGGCAGTCTTAATGACCCAGCATTAACGTTTCTAACAAGAGGTAACTCAGGCAACCCTAAATATACATAAGATCTGCTCTGGCAGATTTACATTTCCACTCTGGATACCTTTTAGTAAACACTGACAGAGCAGCTTTCAACCTCAGACACTTCTGCTCAAGAAAATTAGTAGGTTCCTGTGGCCAGAGCCAGGCGAGGCTTAAAAACTGCTCTGTAAAGCGTTCTGAGGAAAATAGGCAACGAGGAGACTGCATACCACTGGAATCAGCTGCATGCACGTTACACCACAGTGCCTAAAGCGATCATGTTGTCCCGTATATTTAACAAGGAAATATTTCTCTGTTTCCTCCAAGTTGAGCTTCTGGAAGACAGGAGTCCGGCAGTCATCGTGCAAGCCTCAGGCCACAGTAACGTAAGTGCAATACCAGTTTATTGGTTTATAAGTTAACTTTCCTACTTTTCCCTGTTTATTTCTTTTGCTGGAAGATAAGTCAACAGGCCCAAGTGATTGTGCCATTTATTATGCAACTGTTTGTCAGTTAATATTTGTGTTCCAGCGAGGCAAGGACCAGATAAGCGACGCCTCAGCAGCTGCCCTCCCTGCTAGAAACCGGTGCAGAGGGGCTGCGAACGTACCCCCAAACAGGTCTCAGCGCGGCTGTGACACCCTCAAAGACTCTGCACCCTCCAGATCTCGGCTAAACTGTGCCAGCCTTCCCCCTACCGCTATGCGCTCTTACCCTTCTCCACTGGTACTTGCCACTGTATACTTGTCTACAGCTGCAGAACAGCACACCCGGGTAAACGCAGGCTTTCTAAATTTAGCCCGGCTTCTTCTTGCTCCAACCTCTCCTTCCATAGCATGAGAATAATGGTGGCAATCTCTTCTGGCAGCAAGCAGAACTAAAAGGATTAATCTGCCACATCTCTGTAAAAGTACTTCAATAATTAAGAGGAGCAACTGCTGAACAAGATTAGCAACAGACTAGAACAAAATACAGAAAGCAATAGGGACCTCTACAAAAGCATGTGCCGAAGTGTCACACCTGCCGTCCCGGCCATCCAGCATCCCAAAGTACCGCCTGCTGCTTCGCCCTCTGCTGATGTTCAAAAGGCATCAAATGTTGATATTTCTTACTCCTTCTGCTCTCACCCGTCACCTGTCACTGCTCCCCTTCCTTACGCTCTCATCAAATCCATTTTTATGTTCTTTTTTGCTAGAGTTTTCGAAATGCGTGAAGCAAGCCAGTATCACTGAAAGGCTTCACTGACACTGAGCTCTCAGGTCCCCGGAGGTCCCTAGATGAGCTTTTTGGCCACACTGTCTCCTAGCACTGGTTGCAGCCACCGCTTAGAGCGGCAAGTCTCCACACACAGGCACCCAGTGCTTATTCCGAATCGGGAACCACAAACGGGAACATCTGCCTCAAGGCAAGAGCTGGGCAGGGCAGGGCAGGGGGGAACAGGCACACCGTGTCCGCAGCTTCCTGGCAGGGAAGGCACATTCAACAAAGACAGCAGGTCAATGTCTGACCAGCAGCCAGCAAAGCCACATGATCCACCACGCGCTGGGACCACAGGCAGCCTGCACCGCGCTGCAGGGACCACAGGACAGACACAGAGCACCCGGAGCACCTTACCCACCCTGCTCCAGACCGAGCCCTGCTTTACCAGGAGCCTGAAGGCAGTGCGACACATTCCCATCACGTCCCTGCTCTCCTCAGGGGAGCTACAGGGCAGCCGAACGCTGATTGCTTTGCGTTTGCTACCTCACAGTGTTTGGGAACAGTTTCCTCTCGTTACGAGCAGACAGCCTGGCATGGCACGGTGCCCTCCTGCACGGCTGCTCTGGAAACAGATGTTGCCCAGGGTCCAGAGCACAAGGGTTCCTCTCCTCCACAGCCTGCAGAGCCAAGACAGCTGCACACAGGCTACACAAACTGCAAGCATACAGAGCAACAGATATATTTAAAACACGACCTGCAATATGACCTAAATTTTACTTCTGCAAAATGAAAACAGTAGCTCCAAGTGTCTTCCTCATGCATCACGTTGTCTTTGTTTCCTTTTATATTTAGGACGCAGGTTTTCTACCCCCTCCCAGGAGGTTCAGGCACATAGGAGAAATACAAAAGGAACAGTGCACCAAAAAGCAACACCGCAGCTAATGGGAGGAGATTTTCTTTGAAACGTTTAGAATTGTTTGCCAGGCAACATATTAAAACAGCAAGACTCGCCATTAAAAACCTGTAGGAGTTTCACTGTCCCACCACATTAGGGGCTGAGAAGGCTCTCCGCTTGGGTCTTCCGACTCTCTTGACAGAACCGCAGCGCCAGCACCTGATGCTCCTGGCTGAGTACCTCAGCGGGGAACACATTCCCCGCCTTCTCCTTCCCCTCTCATCATCTTGTATCAGCACTCCCGCTCTGTTCTCATCCCATCCCGACTCCTTCATGTGTCAGTCCCCATTTTAGGGAGTTCGGTCTTCAAAGAAATATCCTGGACATTATTTTTCTCAAAAGTATTTGGCAGCAGATGATCTTTTAAGTTTTTCTTAAAAGGTATGTGTGGATACAAGAAGGGCCATGGGATCTCAGCAGTGCTCATCCCAGGAAAACAGAAAAGCAGGCCAGGAGGAATTCAGCGGTTCTGGCCCAGAGGTCCCAGGTGCTTCAAGCTTTCAGCACGTGGGACGGAAGGACCAAGCACTCACATTCCCTCTTCTTCACCAAATACAAAGGAAATGTATCTGCACAAAGTTAATCCCACATGAGACCAGCTCTCTAGAGCGAAGGTTTCCCACCACCCCATGGAAGCTGGTCCCTACCTGCCAGTCCCAGCAGAGCAAGGCCTTACGCAGGGGCAGGCACCCGTCCCTCCTCCCCCTCCTGCGGGCGGGTGTGTTTGGAGGAGCATCAGCATCATCACACCTGCAGCTCCGAGGCCGAGGGAAGGCGCAGGTGTGAAGGAGAGCCCAACAGTGGTTTAGCAGGAGCTGCACCTCTGGGAATGGATTCGATGTCAAGTGTCAGCAAGTAAATTGCTATTGGCTTCTCAATAAGCAGCAGTAGTGAGCTAAGTGTTTCCCTGTGTTGTGCAGGCGCTCTCCGACTCAATACAGCAGTATTGACAGCACAATCACAGGGTAATCCAGGCTCCACTAATATCTCAGCACTTCCTCATTGAAAATACACTTTCCACTTGGACATCAGCCCATTAGTGCAGGCTCGCACCGCGAGCGTCCCCCCCGACCCGCCAGGACACGCAGCAGCACAGCCCCCAGCCGCTCCCCGGGGCACGGCCGAGAGAATCACAGAAAGGGGCTCTTTTTGCAATGAGAAATCACCAATGAAAAAAGGATGAAAGGTAATCAGAAAGTCTTTATAACTCAAGTCTCTGTAGGTTCTGAAAAAAAATTGGTATTTCCTTGCTAGACAACAGAAGTTCATTCAGGGAATTAACTCTCCTCTTACCCCTTACCCTCTGTCGGTCATCCTCCCTTGCTATCTTATCTCTAAACTTAGACTGTAGATTCCTCCAGGCAGAAGCCTCTCCTTTCATTCACTGAAAACGAGAGACCTGCTCCTGCACAGCAGAAATACCTACATCCTACTCTGGTACTACAGGGCATGGATACACTGGCTGATCATTAACACTCCTCTGCTGGCAAGGACATCCTCTGATGGATGCCATGCTGGAAGTCCCGGGGCACTTGGGATGCCTTCACCTGGAGGAAGCCTCCTGAGCTCTCTGGCAGATGCCGTCACAGCATGACCCAACTCATTGCAACCATCCCTGCCACTATTTATGTGTGCGCTCTTGGATGCATCTCTGATGTAAACGCTGATCTTGACTGCAATGACTGCATGAAGGACTCTCACTGGAAATCAGGTTGTTCGTTTGTTTTGGATCATACAATAACAATCCACAAGTCCCAAATACATGGGAGTATTTAATTTTGTCCTGTCACCCATAAAGCTCAAAACACAGCAAAAAGTGGACAAGCATCCCTATTTTATACGTTGTAACTGTGTTCCAAGTTCAATGTCATTGAAAAAGCAGGGCTGAAAGTACCACGAGATCTCAGTCAAGGCAATGCTTCACCTACGACATCTGGGCAGAAGTTTGCATCACAGCTCCCAGACTGAAGCATCACATCACACAGACTGTTTCCAAAAAGGCCATGCTCTTTTTCTAGGAATACAAGCCATAATAGGAACTGGTAATTAGACACAAGGAGGGGTTGGTTGCAAGGCAGAGAGGTCTTCAAGGGAAGCATTAGAAAATAAGGATTTTCCCTTAAACAGCTGCTGCAAGCAATACACGGGTCCCCGGAGGTTTGCCAGGAAGCTTCCAGGACACTCTGGCATAAGCAGCCACTGCCACGTGCATGGGAAGTCCTGATGCTTTCACTGGGGAACACGAGCCTTCACATCACTTCAAACCTGCTGGCAGTAAGAAAAGTCATCCATGCCACTCGGATATTTGGAAGAGCGAGAGGTAGAAGACAACAGACCAAGGTAAGTTTAAAACCAGCAGGCTTTAATACAATTAAAACATATATATGTCAAGAACTCACAGAAGATCTTACCCATTCATGCTTTAGATTCTTGCTTAACTTATTCCGGATGTACCAGTTAGTTTAGCAATGCAGACCACACTGCATTCAATAACAAAAATGACAGTTTGCTCATTTGCAGGTAGCTAATGTTATCAACAACGTGAAGACAAGATCAGAAAGTGAAAAGTAATAAAAGCGCCTACTGGAGGATCCTCTTGGGTTGAACCAACCACCTTGTGTGCTGCCAGGGCAGCTTTCCAGAGGCCCGCGGAGCCGCTCAACACCAGCGGCACACAGGATTCACCCACAACTCCCTGCTCTAAATTTAGCCGGCACAGGCACGCGGCTCCACGTTCTCCACATTCAGAAGTTGCATTCATGTGGAAAGCTGGTGCCTCACAGCATGCAGCAAAGAAACGGGACTGCAGAATGGGCTGATACATTCAATTTAGCTTTAATCTATTTTGGTAACAATAACAGCAAAACCGGGACAGACACTTCGAGGAAGGCCAGCCACACGGCAGCACACCCAGGGCCTCCTGCCACCCACCCTGTACAACTTTTCCTAAAGACCGTGCCACGATGATTTCACTGCCACCGCTGCCATAGAAAACAAGTTAATCTAAGGATGGCTTTTATGCAACCACATCCTGAGATGCCTGGCAGAATGCCAGGGCCTTACCAAAACGCCTAACTTCTGTTGTGTCCTAGCACTGACAAGTAGCATCTTCCACCTCACCAAGGCCAAAACAGCATCAAGCAAGAGGAGAGGAGCAGATAAACATTGAGATGCGAAGCACTTCCAACAGCAGTGTGTCCCACAACTCAGCTTCCAGGAGGCACAGCGCCATGCTGTCCCACTGGACACGGTACGCTGCAGCAAAGAGCCAAGTGGAAGCGTTCGGAGGAGAACCCCTCCAGCACGGCCAAGCTAACATTAAATTGCCAAGATTATGAAGCTGAGGTCAGGGAACCTTCTGTTGCAGATAGGGAAGGTTATTTGGTCTGGAGTGAGATGAGGAACAGATATCTGGTTAGGAAGAGGTTAACGCTGCTTCAGCCTGCAATCTGATAAATGGCTCTGCAGAAAGCAGGTTCTCTCACTTTGAGATATGATGTCACTAACCTTTATTGATCCACAATCAGAGAACTTTGCTTATCTCTCTCCTGTGATATGCTGCCCTCCTGTACTCAACTAGTGTTTAATACACTGCTGGGCATCTTGCACTCTTTATAGCTCTCACCACACCTCCGCTTGGCCACCAGGGACAATATTTTACAGGCTGCACCAGCCCCGCCAGCTTGAGGGACAAGACACAGGCCTGCAGGCCTCCCCTACCCACCATCTCCTGCACCGGCAACCTGCATTTCGGAGAAATATTATACACCTCTACTGGAATACCTCATGAAAAGAGTGCGCAAACAGTGCAGCTGTGGTCCAGTGTGGTCTTACAGCTTTGTGTACGGTAGCAGATCTTCAGTCTGAACCTGAGGTGAGCACGTGTCCTCTGATGTTACTCTTCCTGTGGGAGCATTTATTTTTACCCAACTTTTACTATTTTACAAAAATGACACTTCACTTTTAGCCTCAACTTCCTTTTTAATATTTGAGGTGAAACATGAAGTTAGGTGACTAATACAAGAACTATAAATTAACCATTTATTCCTACGTGGCAGCAAAGCATTTGCTGTAGATTGTATGCACCAAATCCAGTGCTTTTGTTTCAAATACACTAGTGATGCCAGAAAACAGCTGAATAGCCAGGTAGCAAAATCTACAACTTAAACAATTAGATCAGCCATGCATAAAGACAACCGGAGAGGCGCTTCAGAGAGTCTCACCGCTGGCAGGCAAGCCTACACACTGTTTGTCTGCTAGGTAATACACAAAGAAGTTGCCTACGAATTACTCACGGACACTTAGGGGTTTTAAGTAGCTGTATCCTTGCAGGAGAAAAGCCTGTTCATCAGTGGAGGCAGACCCTCCGCACAGCACACGGCTGGGGCAGGATGGCAGAGCCCCCCCGAGAGCAGTGCCTGCACCCCAGAACCAGCTGTGCCCCCCCCCCCCCCCCCCCCCCCCCAGGGCCCTGTGAGCCCGGGCTGGAGCAGGATCGGACACCGCAGAAATAGGAGGCAGGTGCAGAAAGACTTTTACACTGCATGACTGCAAAAACCCTGAGGTTACAAGAAATGAGAGCGTAAGGCAGAGAAAAGGCGAAGAATAAGACAGAGGTTTTTAAAAGCAACAAATGGTAGAAAGAAGTAAATCGGGTCTCCTGCCGTATACTACCAAACCCAAAGTGCCGCTCACTGATGCTGAAAGGCAGCTCTCGTTCACATTGGGAAACTTGCTGCTGCCGGCCGCCCCTGACGCCAAGAGATTACACAGGCTCAAAGCCACACTGTGGGTACTGGAGAGGTGGAGTAAAACATCTCAAGATTTGTTTTGAAGGTGGTGTGAGCCTTTCTGTTTCAATGGATAACTGGTCTTTTAAAGCTTTGGAAAAGAAGAGACAGAGTGGTAAGCTTTCCAACATACAGATAATTGTTATAAAACAGCTGTGACTATTTTACTCATTACCCACCAAGCCAAAAAAATGCACTCTTGTATCACTAGAGGACAGGTTTTAGGTTTGGAGTTAAGGTTTTCCCCTCTGTTAACTACAAGGGATGAAGCACTGCCACAGGCTGCCCAGTGCAAGATTGTAAGGCCAGTCAGCCATGGTCTCAGCAACATCACTCTCCTGGTACAGCAAGAGTCCCCTTCCAGAGCTGTGCTTCTATGACTCTATAAATACACTGCTATGCAGACAGGTCAGAGAAGAAGAAAATTAGGACGAAATGTCCACTTTGCACAGGTCAAATTACTACAAATTACTGTTCTGATGCAGTCTAGTGATTCTTATAGTTTCAGACATGCACTGAACTTTCTTTTTTTAATTACAGGTCTTTTGAACCATGTGCTTCTTAAAATAGTAAATTACACCCTTCTCCAATTTGTGGAAATAAATTAGGAATGCTGTCTGAATTACCAAGCTGGGCAGAGAGCATAAAAATCCCAAACTTAGACTTCCTGCAAGTCAAGAGACATTTGAATTGGAGGTTTTGGACTGTAATCCTTTAATATTCCTTCTCAGTCATGAAGTTCATGTACAGAGCGCTAAATATTTCAGGATCCAAAGAAGGGGAAACGCGAAGGCCGGTGGCTGAGTCATACTCTGTCTCTTTGACAGCTGGAGAGGAATCACCACTGACCCACCAGAAATACGCTTCAGCTGATCCCAATCCTAAAAGCAAACATGGATAGACACAGAGATGCTACTAATGAATGGTTTTCATCCTGGTGCTGTCTCTCCCTGTCAAGTGCCATGCAATATTTATGATGGAAGTCACCCCGGGTGACTACCTGCTCCACTGAGAGTTGCGGAGAACAGCTCTAACCTTGACCAATAGAAATGTGCAGAAAACCACGCTGAATCCCTGGTCTGTTATCTGCACCAGCTAAAACAAGTGAGGAATTATCTGTCCTTCACAAAGTTTCATAAGCCCTTTAGTCCAACCCTGGACCACAGGACCCTAAGCTGCAGCCAGGAGGGAGCGCAGGGTCCCACAAAGCAGCAGGAGATCGGGGAGATGCTCCCAGCCAGGTTGGGAAGATGCTCCCAGAGTTGCATGGGGTCTGCTGGTCCGGGCACAGGCCCGCAGCAGCGCGACCCAAGGGCTGGACCCAGCCTGGATGTCCCACAGGGTCTCCCCTGGGCACTGGTGCCTTGCGGCCTCACCACCCTGTGCCCTGGGGACCAGCGATTAGCACCCGCCGAGGCAGACCTAGCATGCACTACCTTCAATTACATCGAGCAGTTAGCTTAAAGCAATTACATCAGCACTTGGGGTGCTGAAATGCCCTTTCCTGTACTGACCACAACAAGAGTCAGCAGTGCACCGCTTCCAGAGAACCCCGTCGCCGCCTCACGTCAACCACTACAGAGGTAACTGAACAGGCACAAGCTGCTTAAAGGAAGTTTGTACCTTTGATTGCAGACAGAGCAAAAAACCCCAAGCAAACCCTGAAAACTTATTTAGAAACAGTAGAGAAACCTTGTTCCAACCTGCCCTTGCCTCGGGCATCGGCCTCATCAGGTGTGAACCGAATTCAAATATCTCAAATAATACACGAAGGATTGAGTCAGCTTCAGCCTTTCTAATGTCTTCTTTTTGGAGGATCTAGTCAACACTGAAGGTTTTCTTCAGCTTTCCTACTGCCGCTATTTCAGTAATACTTACATCTCTTCTAACCAGGAGAAGCAACCTGGTGCCCGAGAGGCTGCCCCTCTTTACCTGCACCATCACTACTCACACTGTACGTTGAGCTACCAGAAATTTAAAGAAAGCATTCAGCCAGTTTGACTGCTCAGATAAAAAAGCTTTTGGTGTAAATATATCCTGCTGCAGGTCAGCATCTCCACTCCATTACAGATGGATCATCAGACTCAGCAAATCCCTGCCAAAACAGCAGTACTTGGAATAGTTACAACTTTTAATGTACATCCTATACGATAACTTCACAACATCAGGGAAAATACAACTCAATACAGCTAGCGCAGAGGTGGCCAGATAAATAACTTAATTTCTGGAGGATACATCTTTTAGACATAAGCATGTTCCAGGGCAGTCTGAAGGAGCTGTCTCGTACCAGTCTCGGCTTCTAATTCCTACCGAGGTATTTCTGGAAACTGGATCTGCCTCGAAGCAGACGCTGCAGGATGCTCAGCAGAAGAGACATCACTGCCCAGAGCACTCTGCCCAAGCCTAGGGTAAAAGAATTATAATATTGTGGGCACATCTTCACCTGTCTAGCAGTTTCATAACAGTCAGTACCTTCACTCCACTGTATTTAATGAAAGGAGGAAAATTTTATTTTTTTTAAATCATTTCACCATGATATTGCTCTGCCACCAACTTCAGAAGACTTGGATCCTCTGCTCCAGCTACTGGACCACTCTGTACATGAATTCCCAGAAACATCGCTGCTTTGAGCCTGCAAACCCAGCTCCCCCACCCCAACAAAAGCCCAAATTGAACCAACCAGGCTGATAGAACTGGTCTGACTGACCACCCTGCTCTGCGCATCGGGGTGATTCGGCAGGAGCCTGGGCTCTGCCCCAAGAGGCAGAGTAGGAAGGGGAGGGCTTTTTCTTGTCTTTATTTAAAAGGTGCTGCTGGAGGTAGAAACACATGAAAGTCTGTGTAGGACAAGGGAAGGAATTATCCCTCCCATTGATTTTCGCTCTGGGGTATTAGAAAGAACACAGCATTTATCTGGAGATTTCTTCCCAAAGCTAACTATGGACTTTCAAACGTAAATGAGACTTGAAAGGGGCTTATCGGGCGAGGATCTGCTGAAACCTCACTGGGATGTGGGAGCCCTGGTGGGAGCTCTCTGATCCATCGTCCCTCTCGGACAGCCAAAAGCCCCGCTCTCGTCCCCAGCCTCCAACAGGCAGCCGAGGGGGACTCAGCCCAGGCAAGGCAGCGGGGCAAGAGCCGCAGGACAGCAGGGTTCCCCACATCCCTCCTCTTCCAGCAAGCATCCCTTCAGACCTGCCCACCTCTGCTGCAGGGACCTGCAAGTCCCCTTCTGCAGGGCCGTGACCCCAACAGCATCGGGACGTTACAGCATCGGCTGCCCTGTGCCAAGAAAGGCAGTCAGAGGACCAAGGGCAGAGCATCCCAGCTACGGCTGGACACAGCCTGGGCACATGGGTTTGCTGCCCCTCCAAACTGTCTCCATCATCCAGCAGCAACTGTGGCAGAATAAACCCTGACCTGGAGAAACCCTTCTACAGCATTCCCAAACACGTAACCACCTCACTGCTGCCCCAAAAGCCATTCCTGGAGTGAGCCCCTCTACCCCGTGCAGGCTCTGGCTGCCGCGCCGCAGCCCGGCTCACTGGGAAAAACCTCTGAAGCCTCATCTTCCGTCTGCTGTCTTTCCCAGGTAGCTGGGAGGTTGTAATTGGTGAGGCAGGAGATTAGAAATATCGGCAGCCTCTAAGTAAGACTTTAATTTACTGGCAGATCAATAGCGCTAGGGTTATATTGGCAAAGTGTCTACAACTCTATTGACTCACGCAATTCCTCTTATCAATTTATCAGAAATCTGGAAGCCAGAAGATATTGTTTGAAGAAAAAAGGCAGCAGGAGTTTGAACACTTAGCATGGGCTGCCCAATCAGGCTCTCAGCACTAAGCATTTTACAGCAGATGTATCTACTGCAAAGGAGGCTAATACATGATATGATTAAGAGCTAACTTGCTTCCTCACATGCCACGCAGCCTTTTCAAGTTGCTTCTCACCTCAGACCTTTGCACTGAGAGAGTCACTAGGACAGACTCAGTCCCACCAGCCCAAACCAGAACAAACACCCCCAATACTTCACACCACAAGATCCTAAATTCAGACCCTATTGCCTGGACGATACCCAGGCTGACCTCAGTTTCCTATAAAACCTTAGCTTTATGAAACTGAAAGCCCAGTGCAGCACTGGGAATCTGCTCACAAGGATTTCAGAAAAATCAGCATTTCTGCACTTACTCACACAGAAAATGAGAAAGGGTGAGATTTGTCTCCAAACCTTATTTCCCACCCTCAAATGAAGAGTTTGAAGCACACGGACCCTTTCCCTTCCCCATTGCAGCTGGACGGCCATAGCAGCCGTGCAGCAAACCTGCTGCCATCTGACAGGGGGACAGACCTGTTCTGGGGGGAGCAGGGCCACAACAACCCAACCTCACCCCCCGCTGGGCATCCTCTCCAACCCCATCTGCTTAATCCCTATTCCACTGTGCCGGAGGGTCTGCCCCTCATCTGCCCCTCCGTGGGGTACCAGGCAGAGGTGCTCGGTGCGAAAACAAGGGGCAGGGACAGTGTTACAGCAGGACGGCTGCCCCTCGCCAGTCTGAGGGCAGCTCTGGGAATTTCGTGAGTTCGACCTCCCAGTCACAGCCCAGCTCCAACCCCCACTGCAGTCACACTACCAACAGATGTCCCTCTCCAGAAGCACTAGATAACAATGACCCCGCAACAGCTCAAATATGAGATTGCACTTGTGCCACCTTCAAAAAGGAACCCAAATTAAACTTTGGGATTCTCCCACCCCATCTCCTTGCTGAAGCAGACCAAGTGAGAACGTGGAGACCTGTGCCAACCCCTTGCTCTCCTGGCCTCACCCCAACCAGAGGTCATACAACCCATCTCCCCACAGCAGGGTGGAGGAGCGGGCAGGGTCCCAGAGCTGGAGCAGCAGCCCTTGCTCCCAGCAGGTTACACACCTCCTCCCCTGGGGCTCCTCATCCCTGCTCAGGTCACACTCCAGTCTGTAACAGAGGCAGCCTGATGCCACAAGGAGAGGAGTTGAACTATCTACATCAAACACTCCTGTAACCAAATGAAAGCTGCTGGGGGCTACCCAGGGCCTCTGCAGAGCTCTGTGCACCGCTGGGAAGACACAGCTCCGGGCCCTCTGCCCCAGCTCTGCATCCCACCCCAGCCATCCCACCCCTGCCCCGCATCCCACCACAGCCATCCCACCCCTGCCCAGGCTCCATGCTGCCCGGGCAGCACACCCGGGCTCGGCTCCCACTTTGCAAGAGACCAACTCAGCTGTACATAAAAAAGTTTCAACTAGATTGGAGACGTCCCAACTGCTTAATGGCTCCTCTCTTCTTTTTAAATGCAGATTTGAACTTTTCACCCAGGGTCGGGCAGCTGGAGCCCAGCCCGGCCCCAGCGGGGACCAGGCGCCGGAGTCTGCTCCGCTCTGCGCACGGACCTCGCAGCAGCACGGACCCCGGCGTCCCCGGTCCCCAGCAGCACAACACACAGTGCCCCTGGCCCGCAAGGCGCAGCAAAACCCCGAAAAGCTGCTGACACTGCCCGGCTGCACAGACTCCCCCCTCTGCCCACACCTGACTGGGGGAGACAATGCCAAGGGAGACCTCGCGTTTTGAGAGCTCTAGCGACTCGGCCTGCCTGACCCAACTTTAACTTCACTGGGAGTGCCTGAGCAGAAGTCAGAGTTAAAGAAAACCTCACGGGTGTCCTACTCTGGAGGAAAAATTGGATCTTTCACTGCAGGCTTTGCAGCAGGCTCTCGTGGCTGAGTTAAGACCACTACTACCCAGAGCATGAATTCAAGACTTCCAGCCAACGCTTATAAAGACGCCATCCCCCGGACTGCTGATGTTCAAAGCTGCTACGCAGGGAAGCGCATTACCTGTTCCTCTGGGGAGAAGTTTGAGATGTGCAGCTGCTCATCAAGGTAAACATGTCTTTCCTCCAACAGGAAAGTATTTTGGAAAGGAAAAACAAAAGAGCAATCTGGTTATAGTGACAGAATCTAAACTCCATTCCCTGGGGTGACATCGGGCAAGACACTTATCTACACTGCCTGGGTGTAAGAGCTGCTCAGACCACAGCCCCCCATGTACTGTCCCTCCCATAGGAACTGGTGCTGATAGCATTCAGTCTGTCTCCTGCTGAAAAGGAGCCTCTGTCCCCATCCTGTCTTCAAACGCTGCCCTTCTGAGCAGAGCTTGGGCAGCACTCAAGGCACCTCTCCAGGCAAACCCCAGTGTTCCCTGGAGCCTGTCGCAAGGACACAGCCCCTCAAGCGATCCTGACCCCTGTGCAGGGCAGTGTCCCGCTGGTACGGCTTCCATCAGTTGCCAGAGCCTGCGCCCAAACCAAGCACTTTGAAGAAGTCTTGAATCATCAGCGAGTCAAACAGAAAGGAGAGATCAAAAAAGGGAAAGCCCTGGGAAGGCAAGCAGGGGGAGGAGTGGTGGGGAGCACCAGTAAGCTCTGGAATAAGCATCTTCAGCGTTCATTATGGATGCTCAGAGGTACAAAATCTCTCTCTGAACTTTTAAGGGAAAACCTGTCTATGACTTGTATTAAAAGAGGACTTCTCCATCACTGTTGAAACTCCCCTGAGGCCACAGGACACCCAGCCCAGATCAGCGACCCCCCCATCTGGCACTTGGCACATCCCACCTCGCAAACCACCACTGGCATCAATGGGCCATGTGGTGCCACACTGCACCCACACCAAGCCAGCTTCTCACCAAAACCCCAAGGGTTAAAGGCCTCCAATAAAAAGTTTCTGCTTAAATTATTCCACATCCAAAACACCTCCATGCAGGGTCCCCTGAGTACCAGAGCCAGCACAGGGGAAGGATGGAGGCACACAGCCGGGTCACTGGGAGAGTGGGGTCCCAGCTCCTCCAGCAAAGCCTGGGGTGGGTAGGTGCTGCCCAAGCAGCAACTCCCCGTGGGAAGACCGTCTTCTGTGCAGACAAGTCTAGAAGCAGAATGGCAGGGCAGGGGAAGGCATCTGCCTATCAAATCCCCTGAGCACCGCTACGAACAGCAGTGGCAACTTGCCACAGTGGATGAGCTTTAGAAAGCCACCTGTGGCAAGTGTGGTAGGAGAGTTTTGTACCCCAGGAATAATTGCCTCTCCCAAAGCCTTAATCATCAGGGTTGCTATGAGAAACTGACTTTCTCCCCCTGCATTAATCAAAACCAGGCTATTTGGCATGGCAGCAGGACAGATCTGCAATTCCACAACTCTGTCTTGCAGGATGTGAAATGGAAGAGTAAAAGTAAGAACAGGAGGAAAAAACCACATCTCCCGGGTCTAAAAATCCAACAATGACAATCACCACTGGGTACAAGAAGTTTCTTCAACTCAGAGGGGCATTGGAGCAGAAAACCTAAATAAAACACTCCAACCCCCCTCCCCCCCATTTCACTACCCATCAGGTGATAGTGAAAATATGCAGCAATCAGGGCTTCAGAAGCTGGTAAAAGCTTCTTGACTGGTTAGCTTCTAGCAGCTTTCATTTCAGGATGCGGAGCTCTGTACTAACTTGGCTACATCCCCCCTTCAAGTCGGATGCTACGCTGCAGAAGTTACTCCATTCCACCTCAAATTCACACTCCTCCACCATCATGCAATAGGGCACCAAGGGTCTAAAGTAAGGTGGAGTGGGGTGACAAGAGTCAATCTAGAGGCAAAGGGTTACCAGTTTCCACTTGGGACTTGCTAGTCTCTGGCTTCAGATTGTAAGTTGCTTCCTTCCCACGGGCTAGGTGGTACCTCAACGTCTCATATGCCATTTAAGGCATTTTATTGCCCAAAGAACTTGCAAGCTAAATAGTGCACAAGTAAAAGATATGGAAGTAAATAAAGGTGAGAACCCAAAATACAAATGTCTGAAGTACCTGGCATAAAGGGAGAGAGAATCACCACTTCTCCTGAGAAGAGCCCCCCTGTCCCAACCACTTGCTGGCACTTCAGATAAGCAATGCTCTTGCCCAGGACAGTCAATCCCCACCTCAAGCCACCCCAAGGAACTTGTACACAGGCTCTTGGCTCACAGAGCCCGTGGAGACCTACCCCAGTCCCGAGGGAGGGCTGCGCAGTGTGGTTCTCTTCCTCCATGCAGGGTGAGCAGCGAGAGCCCTAGCAGGGATCAGACTGCAGCAGGCTCCGGCTCCTCTGCTCTGCCCCTGCAGCCGAGAAGCCACAGCCCTACCTCCCAGGGTAAAAACAAAGGCTTAAAACAAAACAAAACAAAAAAAAAAAATCTGACTCACTAACTGTTAAAAAGCCTTGGCTTGAGGGCATAAAGGAGAGAGAGTGGGACAAGCGCAGGGAGCGCAGAGCAGTGATAGTGTGAGACGCACGCAGAAGAACTGCCCCGGCTCCTAACACCAGCCGGGAACCACAGCCCTGGCACCACCGCGGCACCCGGAGCTGCTCCTGCCCTGCGGTGCCTGGGGTGTTCTGCTGCAGCCCCCACCTTCTGCCTCTGCCCCAAAGAAAGGCAAGTAACTTATCCAACCTGTGACTCTCGCAGCTCTGGCAAAAGCAAACACCTGCAGGGACCACAAAAATTAGATGGAATGAAAGATCAAAAGGAATAAAATGCTCAAGCCCAACCAAGGACACAAAGACACCGTTCCCGGGAGAAAAGGAAATGCCTGCCTTCCCCTCCGCAAAGGCAAAAATCAAACTCCCAGCTGATGTCAAAGGCCAGCAATTCCCACTCCATCCTTGTCATGTCCAGGTCACCAGACAGGCCCTAGGAGCCTCTTGTCTGGTGAGAATCATTCATCTGATGGCATCCAACGCCCTCAACCTCACCATTAGAAAGCAAACACTCCGCATTTCCATGACATAAAAAGTTGGTTTGGTTCTCCTCCTCCGCAAAGCAGCAACTACAAAAGCCAGGCAGCAAAACGCTTGCCTGGACACCCAAAGCATGCAGCTACAGTGACCACGTCGACCAGCTCCAGGCACGCAGGACAGACAGCTTTCCCCTGAGGTCCACGACAGTCTCCAGCCAGTTCATGCAACTGGGCCTGAAATCCCCAAAGGAAAGCCAGAGCAGAGCACAGCCTGTCTCCTGCACATGTACTGCTCCCATAGAGTCCCAGTGAGTGTTCTTCATTCAGGCAGCGGGGATGCAGGGACCCCGGCATGCTCAGCACAGGCAACGGGAAGGTGGCACCCCCAATGCAGCCAACGGGGACCCCGGCACCCTCGGCGCAGGCAAAGGGACGCTGGCATGGGGGAGTGGGTGGGACAGGTCAGATAACCAAAATGGGAAGAATAAAGACCTTTTGCTAAAGCTCCAGGAAGCAAAGAGAAAAAACGCTAATTAACTCAGCAGCAAGTTGTTAGTATTTGCATATAAATGCAGCCACAAATCATTACAAACAAGCCAGGACAAGCCAGGCCCATTAGCATACACAGATCCAGCCCGGACAGCCGCTCGGTGGGTCGCTGAGCGGAGGCAGGCTGCCAGCCGCTCCTGGGGGAGGGCAGGGGGAAGGGGGCCTTATCTCCGCAAACACTCCTACTACCAGCAGCAACAGAAGCCACAGGGATAAGGTTTCTTTCCATATAAAACAAAGGAATGGGATAAATCCTTCAGTCCCACTCAAAAGCAAAATAAGAGCCGTCAAGAGAAAGCCCAAAGCGGTGACTCCCCACCATGGCAGCCATGCTCCTCCTTGCCCGGGACGAGGGCACAGCGGGCACCACGGCCGGGGGAGCACAAACCTCCCAGCAGCGACAGCGATGCCCCATCCAGTACCAGGGGGGTGCAGCAGCCATCCAGCGCCCCCCGGCTCTCCCATCCTGCTGCAGAGGCCATCGCAGGCTCCTGGGCATCCACCACCCACAGACATGCCACGGGTGAAGCACCTGACACACATCTGCTGGGTCCAACTGCTGCAGCCCCGTTTGGTGGAGCAGAAAGGCAAGTGAAAGAGGCGAGTGTTTAGGAGAGCCTGGAAATTCAGAGGTTTGACTCCTCGAGACACCATACAGCCATAGGAGCCTTCACCTCAGAGCTCTCCACCCAGGGAGGATGCAGAAGGTGGCACTCATCGTAAATAACAAATCACACATCTGATGCGCCAAAAGGACGGGCCCAAAAGCCAGCAACGGTAAAAATGACCTGAACAGAACAAAACCCAGAGCTATTACTACAGTTCAACAAGTTCACCGTTCCAATGCTACAACTAGAGCTGTTTGCTTTAGCACGCTGTATGTCATCTGAGCTTGCCTCCTCGCTGCTGAGAGTTTTGGCACTTTCTCCAGCGCCAGCAGAGGCTGCAGGTGTGCTCAGCAGCACAGCCCAACCAGCTCCGACCCTCCCCAGCACACGTGGCAAGGACTGGGACGGAATCGGACCTCTCTGCATTTGCACACTTTGCACTTGCCTAACGAGTCACTTATTACCACAGAAAAGAGGGCTCAATATTACACAAAATTTACTATTTTTCCCTCTCACAAAAAGCCAAAATCTGCATTTCCACTGTTTTAGAGTTCTGCTTGCTCCCCTCCCTGGCTGGCATCTTAGGATTTAAAAGAAAACTCTAGCAATTACCAGTTTACATCAAGGCTCTAAAAAAAAAAAAAAAAATCCACTTTCTAATTTTAAACAGGAAACTCTCCCTGGCAAGATCCCAAGAACCCTTCCACGGTGACTTTTATTAAATGCAAGTTTCTCGTCACTGCAACTCTGAGCACAGACCGTCAGCTCCGGCAGAAAGGAAACGGACACAGCCCTGACTCTGCAGACCATCCTGGAGCTGCCTGCTCCCCCCCCCCCCGAGACACATGAAGTCCCTCTGTAAATGGGAAACGTTCATTAAACTACAACCAGGCAGGCATTTTCAAAACAGTGTTTAGAAATACGTTACCTCCTTATCTGCAGTCAGTGAGCACGCCTGGTTTCTTAGAGAGGCCGCAGCATGACACATCTAAACAGGAGCCAAGTTTGAACGATCAAGCAAGACAGAAAGGATGAGCTTCCCCGCCGCAACAGATAATACATACCTAAACTGTTTCAAAACAGTATTAAAGTTGCAATATTCTACATTAGAATTTTCCCCTAAATGCAAAGGTTCAAAACAGATACTACCAAAGAAATCACAACAGCTTCTAACAGCAATTCCCATTCTCATGTCCTACATCATCTGATTTAGAAACCACCCTTCTAATTCCAGCTCTCAAGTGTGTGTTTGCAGGATTAATCACTTCTCTTTGTCCTGACTTGGAAGCCAGTTGTTAAGCTCACCTTTTCGCTCTGGGCTATGAAGTTTTTCTTCACTAATAACTTTGTACAGACTAAACCACTGAGAAATCTTCAGTCCATAGAAACAATCAAGAATCTGGGGGCTTTATACAGGAATTTCTCTATAATGACCAGAAAATGGGCACCTGTACAAAGATGTCCATAACTGCTGGAGGACAAGGCTGAAGTGAAGAGAAACTGAGCTAAAGGTTGCACTGATGCAGCTAAATCACTATAGCAACTGATGGGAGGTAACCGAGTGCAACACCCTACCTGGACAACCGGCGCCAGCCAAAGGAGGAGGTGACACAGCACCGCACACAAGTAAGCTTTCCGCACAACAGAGCTGGATCACTTCATCCCCGTCTGAAACGTTTCAGCAAACCTGACAAAGTTTTCCCACTCGGGTCAGCCTTATCACACAAGTTCAGCTTCGAGTTGATTAAAATCCAACGCTTCGTTACAGATAGCTGAGAAGGGGCAGCAGTCCCGACTGTCTCACCCCCACTGCCCCATTCGCAGACCTGGTGAGTAATGGGACCAAGTGTGTGGCAGAGGCCCTGAGCAGAGCCCCCACCGCTCAGAAGTGGATATATAGACTGGACATACTTTGCAGTAGAGTTTAAAAAGGCTTGACTTAGAAACACAACAAGAATATTATGCAAACACAGCTGACATCCAGGAGGAAAATCCAACACCAGTACAACCCGCCATCAGGAAACAGCACGTTGCATGTGCTCAGCCAGCCCTCACCCTGCACTGGTGGTCTGTACAGCTCTCCACCATCCCCTGCACTACCAACAATTACATTCCCGACCTTTACAATATTAGCAGAGACATGAAAGAGACAGCATCTAAACGTTACTATGCAATTGCTGAAATAAAAACAAAACTGGTTTTAAAACTTGCAGCACATACTTGTTTTAGAACTGCAAAGAACACTGAACAGAGGACAGGAGAGAGGAGATGGAGTTACCCAGGGTATGCATGGAGAGCAGGAGACAGTTCCTTCAGAATAGCATTGACCAGTGCTGCTGCAGAGGACCAGGGGAAAGCAAAGATATTTATTTATTTATTTAAGCAGGTGAAAATACAAACAGAAGTAATCCAAGCTAAACAGTCACTCCATGTGCCTGCCCCAGCAGGGATGGGAGGTACGGTGGCAGAACTCACCAGGACACAAAACCTGCAGCAGATGCTGGAGCCACACAGATGCACCAGTGCCTGGGGACGAGGCCCCAGGCTGCAAACAGCCCTGGCTGCTCACACCAGCAGCCTGCAGGCAGAGTTTAGCCATTCCCACCCTCGGTCCCAAGCAGAAGTACCAGCTCCCCATGCCAGGGCCCCCAAACGGAGAAGGATGCTCAGAAGGAGCCAAGGGCACTGCGGGAACCAGCTCCTCCTTCCGAAGCCAGAGGACAGAGCTGCTGCACAGCCAGTCCTGGAAGGCTACACAGGGATCCTTTAAGTTTAACCATACTGTACACCCGAAAGGAAAAGAAGAAAATACCAATAAAAATAAATAATTTTTTAAAAAATGCCTAAAAGTAGCATCTTCCTCTACAGCAGCCCTACACCAAAGGCACACTTCGGCCCTAATTCAACTAGCTCTAAGCTAGCACGGTAGCAAAACAAGCAGTTCTCGTGCCATCGCTCCTTCGGGAAGGGCACTCATTCCTACCGCTACACTCTCCCCTCTCAGCTTCAGCACAGTAATTTCTGCAGCAACATACCATATCACATGATTATTTCAAATTCAAGGGAAGCTGGCAAAAAAAACCCCAAAACAAACCAACCAAAAAAACACCACCAAAAAAAAAGATATTTTGAGGAAGCTTTTTTTTTCTCCTTTGGAGAGTTTTTCTAACCCAGGTCCCTTCCCTAAACTGCTTCCCCACGCCACTGAACCAAAGCTCTGTGCCAGCAAAAAGAAAAAGCATCCAAGGCAAGGCTGCCCTTAGCAGCTGCATTGGCTTCAAATGCACGTAAAACGACGGCCTCTGTGACACCCATCCTGCATCTGCCTCCTCTTACCCCTGCACAGCACCACAGGCAGTGCCGAGCCCTCCACAAGACTTATTTGCCAAGAGTCCGTATACATGAGTAAACAACAGAAATTCAACTTACAGCGTGGGAATGCAGCACGATTTGCTCATCACGGTGTAAACCTGCTCATGGACATTCTTGTTTTGGTTCGAAATGAACTAGCTTTGGTACAACTTGTAACTGTTTCCAATTCAATTAAGCCAAACTCAAATAAACCATTCTTGAACTGCAAACAATGTCCACAGGGCATTCTAATGTGTAAGTAAATCCTTTGAAAAAATAATAATAAATCAATGCAAACTTTTCTAAGTAGGAAGGGTTGCTAGTAAGCAGAGGATATTTGTTATGAAAATCTCTGAAACAGTCAGAATTGGAAACCAAGCACAGCTTTCTACAAGACACTTTTCAGCGCTGAATTGCAGTGTTTACTTAAGACAGTTAAAAGGATATCGCCAGCCTGAAACGAAGTCAACTTCAAAGTCACACAGTTTCAAGTCCTAAACATGCCACAGCAATCTCATTTTAGGAAAACACATGCTCTATTTTTGTTAAGGGTTCCTCTTCCTCTGCTGTGCAAGAGAAGGAACGTAAAAAAAAAAAAAAAAACCACCCCCCCCCCAAACTTTTACACTCAACACATAATGGAAACATTAAAGAACAAACCCTCTGTCCTTTCTGCTGCAGTATCCAAAGTAGCTGTTTCCACCAAAAGAAGCGTCATTTTATCTTTATCTTCTCCTTTTGTAAATGATCTGTACCACAAGACTGTCAGTCCTCTTTTATTGTCAGGAAGACAGGAGCAGTCCCCGACAGCAGTTACAAACGTCATCTTGCAGGTAAAAACTGCCCTGGGGTTCTCACACTGTATCCATCACATCTCAAGGCGACCTGGGGAGCAGAAGTGGGAGGAAGGCTGCTTCTGCCCCAGTCACACCCTTCCCTTGCCCATTTTGTCATTGGGAGGACTGACTCCAGATCCCCTTCCTCTCCTAAAAGCCGTCCGGGTTAGGCACAGCTACGAGCATCACTCAGTACCGTCTGCAGGGGCTGAACTGTTCAACACCCAGGTAAAAGCAGTAACAAAGACAGCGGGAGCCTTAACAAACGTAAACTACAACACAAGTTGAGAAAGCACCCATTCCCACCCCATAATCCGGCAAGGTTTCCAACAAGACACAGAAACAGCTTTTAATATCCCAAATATTTTGAATGGGGAAAATTGTGACAAAAACACCACCTTTTACCTCTTGGCATGCTATGTTTAAATGGAAGGCTGTAGCCTTTTTTGTTTCCCCGTCTTTTTTTGAATATTAAAATGCAGAAGACCCACCGGTTGCCATCAGTAGTAAAAAAACCAAGGCTCTGTCTGACAAATCTCCACCCATGTTCTCCTGGTCCCAGTGGTCGACAGCTTCAGTGGGGGGACCTGAAAACCACAACCCACCCACGGAGCCCCCGACAGCAGCACACCAGCAGCCTTCCTCCCCGCTCCCACCGCTCTCGCCAGCTCCAGATGAAGAAGGCACAGCCCAAATTCAGCAGCAGACAAGAACTTTGCTCCCAAACATCCTGCTGGCCAGTTAATTTCTATTTCGGTGGCACCTAAACCTCTGAAGGTCCAAATCCTCTGGAAAGCTCTGCGAGGCACCCAGCTCCTCCTGCATGGACCAAGGTGGGGCGTAAGGAGGGAGCTGGGTCACTCACCCTCTTTGCTTTCTGTAATAAGCCTCACTTGGGTATTTCTCATTGGGCCTCAGCAATTCAGTAGCCTGTGCCATTGCACTGACCCTGCCTCAGCACGCCAGAAGAGGCCCCAGCCGAGCTTTCGAGAGAGGACGGAGCTCAGAAGACAGCTCTATCACGCTGAAGACCAGTGATGGGGACACCGTGTAATTCACTATCTCCAGAGGGTGGCCAGCGTTTCCTGCAGAATCTCATCAAAAGCATCCCACTAATCATTGCTACTTCACAGGCTTCGCACCCAGAAGCAAGAAGGAACTGAGAAAAAGACGGCTGAACGAAGAAAAACCAGAGTCCCAACGTTCAGCTCCTACCTGAAGTAACCACACAGTTTCACAGCCCAGTGGCCACTCAGACTACATGGAAAGGAACCTCAACTCCAAACAAAGAGCACTCATCACATCAGAAACACAAAGTGATGCTACTCAGAGCAGCATCGATGGAGGAGTAGTTGGTTGGACAGTTCCAATTGCATTGCCAAGAGCAGGAAAACCTTGCACGGGGCTTCTGGCGACCAGGTCTACAGCCCTGGGCACAGCTGGGAGGTTTCAAGCAAAGAGAAGCCACTTGGTGCCACCCCTGCTGTGAGGCTGACCCCAGCCAGCCACTGCTGCGCAGAGCGGAGCTCAACCCTCCTCCACAGCAAGCTTTGAGCAATCCCCCAGGCGCTTCCAGGGCTTGGCTCAGTTGCTCAAACATCTGCAGTTCCAGGTGAAACTGCTGCAAGCCCGCCGTGAAGGGAGCTTTTCATGCAGGGCTGCTCTGGCACCGGACCCACCACCTGGGGAATTTCCAGGATCTCATGCAAACCTCCAGGACTTCCACGCTGTTCAAAATAAAGAGGAAACAGTGGAGAAGGGTGTTAAAATAAGGCAACCAAGGAAAAAATCTGTGGCAGCTCCTTCAGACAGATGCTGCTATTGGCCAAGTAACGGGTTTCTGAAATAGCAGGGGGTCATGAGGTGTTGACCGCCCTCCCAGGGGCTGGGCATCCCATGCCAGCACGCAGCACACGTCCCACTCCATGCACAGCAGTGTGTGCGGGCTAGCAGCAACGCCTGGTGCACCACCTCCTCTCCCCTCTGTGAGCCATGCAGTATTGCCACAAAACTCATCCCTCCGGTCCTCCTCAATCATCAGCCTGTCATTGAAGCAGCGCACACTTGTCTTCCACCGTCCTTACTCCTTGGCCAACAATGCAACCCAACCGCTGGCACACTCCTCCCCACCTCCTCTCCCTCCGGCTGTGCTGCAGAACCACCATGCCTACAGGAGCTCGTCCTGAGGAACAGGATGAAGTTCAAAATGTACACCTGCCTACACCTTCATACACGGCTCTGCTGAGACTTGGACTCTCTAAGACTACAAACCCTGGCCAACGCAACCAGGCCTCCTCCACGCCAGTGCTCTGTGCTCCCGAAAGCAGCAAAACCAGGAAGGATAAAAAGATGGTACAAAATGAAGACCAACCAGTCCTGATTCTCCAGTACCAGAGCACAGGTCTCCAGTACAACCCACCTGCCGCGAGGTGCCAAACTGCTCTGGGCGACCCCTCTACTCCCCGGCTGCCCCCAGCACAGAAGGTACCCCCATCCCCACCCCACGAGCAGGGCTGGCAGTCATCACCCCAGTGAAAAACCTGGCTCAGACAAGGAGATTCACGTCTCCCATCCTCCCTCACCCTAACAAAGGTCAACCAAAGCAGGACCGGCAATGATCCTGCAGAACAAGGCCTGTGACCAACACAAGAAGTAACTGCAGCAAGGAGGCAGGGGAACCGGACAGGGGAACCGGACGCCTGCAGTTGCTCGTGTGACACACAGGTACCGCACGATGCTCGGCCCGGCTGGGTTCAGACCTGCCACGTTACCAGAAATGCATTACCCTAGCTGCCTCCCTCCTCTCCAAGGTGCCAGAACAAAATTCCCCAGCATATGCAAAGCATTGGGAAAACAAGGAAGGCTTACAGCACGAATTACTTAATCTACAACATGGACAGAGAAGAGGACATCCTTCTCTAGGGACTTCAGTGCAATTATGACTAGAGCACTGCAGCCCCGGGTAGGAAGGTATTTGTGTACCAGAAAGCAGCGGGAACAAAGCGTAACAGCTTGTGAGTTATCTGGAAGGGGAGGGGGGGGGAATTGAGAAAGTAACAAAGAACAAAATTTAAAGGATGTAACAATGCTCTGGGAATTTAAGACGCATTACAATTTTTCATAATTAACCCCCACTTACAGTCTCTGCATGTGAACTACGTATTATCCCATTTCATACTCCAGCTGAGGCAAACATTTGGTGGCTTGCCCAAAGTCAGCGTCAGAGCTAAAACGGATCTTTTGACTTCCAAACAAGCTCACAGTGTTAAGCTGCTTTTAACTGTCTCTACGGAAGATGAAAAACAGAAAGAAGAAAGGAATTGGGGAAGGAAGTACGTAGGACTAAAAGGGACAAAATTAACAGGAGAAAATTAAAGAGGAGAAATTTAGGCTCTGACATCTGAAGGAGCTTTCGAGGAGCAAACGCCTGAGTGCTGCAGACCCATCTCCCAGAGGAAAGGCCGGAGCTCCCATTCCTCAAAGCCGGAGGTGAAAGCACTGACTGTGGCACCCGGGGGGACATGGTGAGCCCCACCAGCCCCAGTGGAACCCACTGGGTGTTTTCACCTCCAACGACAGGGCCCAACGCCACCCTGGGCACCTGCTGTCCCCTTGTCCCCAGCACTGTCGGGGAGGGAAGCCCCGCTCCCAGCCCCAGCACCGGAGGTGCCAGCTCAACCCCACTTTGCATGGAAATCTCGCCGGTTCTCAGCCCACGGCATGCATTACGCTGGGGGGCCGGGGGCGCCTCGCATTAGACACCAACAAAGCAGAAGGTTAATTTGAAGCTCACAGCCCCGCTGCTGCGCGCTTGTCTCTCCCTCGCCCTCCCTCCTCGCTCTCCTTTCTGTGCAAAGCCTGACATCTACAGTTCTGTCTGGCACAGTCAGGGGCTGCCGATGGGAACGGCACGCAAGGACAGCGGGGACGCAGCAGCCAGCCGGGCTCTGCTCCTCTGGGCAGCCCACAGCCGCTCGGCACGGTTCTGCTTGTTGGCACACCGTCAGGCACAAAGCAACCTCAGCCCAGCCAGGGGACACGCGCTCGGAGCAAAAACCACCCTGGCAAGACCACCCTGGGATACTGCTCCTCGGCGGCTGCCAAAGCGCCAGCGGCCACCGCACACCACTCAAGCTCATCTGAGACCTGCTGCTGCGCATTGACATCGAACGCTGTCGAACAGAGCAAACCCAAAGAGAACTACAGCCTCACGGCATCACATCCGCAGCGGTACTGCAGGAACTTACTGCACCCCAAGCACTTCAGGGGCAGCCTTTCTGCTCTGCTTCTGGAGGTGTCCGAGGGTCTGCCCCCCAGCTTCTGCAACACAAGAGGTACAGGTGAAACGCACAAGCTGGTGTGCACAGCCTGAATCCCAAACACCTTCACACCGCAGGAGCAGCTCTAGTCGCAGATTCTGCAACTCTCAAACCTGTGCCTGAGACACCAAGTAGCTCTGTGCTTCATGCACTCCCCCTGCTCCTGCTCAGTCCTCTGAACTAACCTCCACGCTGGCCAGCACATTTTACCATTACAGGGTATCTCACCAAAAATACTTTGGTGAAAAATCCCCAGATTCTGCATCATCCCAAACAACGTGCACCTGACTGCAACTCTCAGCCCAAATGACATGCACCTGACTGCAACTCAGCTGGCTGTGCCTCTGCACCCCCCTCGCCTCCCCCTTCTTCACTCAACTCTGTTGTAACAAGAAGGAAAGACCAAAAACCTCTGAGCCTGTCACCAGACGTCACAGGCATTCAGGAAACCCAGCAACCCAACCTAGCAGGATCAAGCGCATCATCGCGATGTTACTACCAACATTCAAGTACGTGCTCTGAATCCTGCGGTGAGCATCAGTCTGTTTGCACAAGACGGTCGGTGGCAGCATGGCAAAAGGAGGGTTAAAACTCCTGCTACCGAACCAAGCCAACCAGCCATTTTGGAGCTAGGCTACCACCAGCCAGGGAATCTCCGCTCTGAGTCCAAGGCAAACGCGAGGCGGGACGCGGGGTGCTTCGCTGCCGCTGATGGGGACCTGAGGGGTCGGGAGCTCCCAATCATGTCTGCTCCCATCCTCCCCCAGGAGGGACCAACTCTCCCGCAGGCACGCTTGGGCCATCAAAATAAACATTTACTAAGAGCTAACGTGTCACAGGCCCTGCAGGTTCCACTTTCCCAGATACTGGGGCTTGGGGGAGGACGGGAGAAAACCTCTTACCAGAACTGCCACGCACGCCGTCTGCTCCAGCATCATTGCTGAGCAAAGGAACACGCGTGGCGCAGCCCTCACCAGGATTTAAGACCCGAAAGCCCAGGCACTACAGGGCCAGCACCCTCCTGCTCCCCAGCAACGTCCACCATGCAACCGAAAACACTGGCTTGTTTTCCAGCAGGGGGGGGGAGTAAAAAAATACTGCTGCTCTGCTTTGCCTTCTATTAGCAAGAGGCATGTTTGGCACTTGTGACATAATGAAATTACAATCAACAGCTAAGTGTCTTTCTCCCAGCAGCAAACTCAAGGGCAAAGCGGGGTGGCTGCAGCCCGCCAGCAGCAGGGCTCCTCAGCACCCACACCGTCCCACTGTCCTTCCACCTCGCCAGCTGGCCGGGCTCAGCCCCACGCCGCCGGGACCCCAGGACCCTCCTCAGCAGCTCCCGGGACATGCCTGGAGCCACCCGTCAGCTGTGGCCTGCACAGCCGCCGGTGCAGGTCTCCCTTCCTGACGCTCCCAACCGAAAAAATAATTTCAGATGGGAATGAACTTTAAACTGTATTTACAGTCCGCCTCTGGAAACACACACAGTGCACACCTGGCGCAGAATACCACCGCTCTCCCGCCAGCGTTGCTGTGGAGATGAACACCCACCTCCCGCACTGACAGATGGACACGTCTGTCCAGCAGAGCCAACGAAGAAGCGCAGGAAAGTGCTGGCTCCTTGCCGGCACGGCAGGACCCCGAGCGAGACCCACAGCATCTATGGGGGGAAGGAGAGACACGGACACGAGCAGGCTGGCACGGCTCGCTCCCCGACCGGCAGCTACGGGGCAGGAGCATGCCAGGGCGTCCAGGTCCAGTGGGATCCCCGACCCAGCGGCGAGGACCGCTGTCTTCCCAGCTGCCGGCAGCAAGGGAAGCCTGGCTCATCCACCCCGGTTTTGGTGTAGTGATGTTGTTTTTTTTTTTTTTTTAAACTAGCTGGAATTTATCTATTTCTCCAATCCCTGCCTACACACAAACCCAACCTCGGGAGCAAACAAAAATGCATGAATCGCAGATCAGAGACAAAGCAGGAGGCGGGACGGGCGGCCCTGCTCCCTCCTGCCCTCACCTCACCCCACGGCGCGAGGCGGTTATATTTAGGTACCGCCACGGTCTGCGGTGCCGCGGCCCCCCTCGGGCACGGCGCAGAATGCAGATTTTCCAGACAACAGACCACAACAGCTCCGTCAAAACCATTAGAGGCTGCGGCGCCCAGGCCTGCGCACAGATGTTTTGATTCCCACTCTCCTGCCACGACAGCCCTCGACAGCCCTGTCGCCGCCGCGCCGCCACGCGCTGGACACCCGGCCCGAATTTCGGCTGGCGAGAGAGGCAGAGAGGAGACAAGGGCAGCCCCGCTCCCCACTGGAGCGGCTCCTCTCTCTGGTCTCCCCTTGCCTCCCTCTGGGGACGGCGAGGCCAGCCTCCCAGAGGGGTGTGTGGGGACACCCCACCATGAGGAAACAGAAGCAGCGCAGAGGGAGGACAGCCCCCGTGGGCACCCCAATCCAGCCCCGGGGGTCTCTCCCAGGCCGAAGCCCCCCACGGGCGGGCGGTCGCCAGAGAGCACAGGACTGGCGCAGCCCCACCAGCGGCACGGGGGTCCCGCACGTGGCCGGGCCATGGGGAGCAGGCAGGACCCGGCTTTGTTCCCGGCCCACCTCTGGGACGCGCCTGCCGGCACACAGCCCCCGAAGCCACACAAAGGCCGAAGCTTGGCCGCGCTCAGGCGAAGGGAAGTGGGGAGCCATGAAATACTCGGCCTCTTCCCAGCCCTGAACCGCACCGCTCTCCCCAGCACAAACACACCTCCAGCGCCGGCACCGCGGCAGGGCCGGCGCGCGCACCACCACCCGCACCTACGAGAAGATGGTTGCTGAGAACTCTCCCACCACAGATGAGCGAATCTGACACCACCGGGGGAAATGCTCACGCGAGGGAGTCGAGCCCCGGCAGAACACAGTGTGTGAATAAAGTTGATGTAAAAGCCCGCTAGTCATTTTTCAGCTTCTCCATGCAACATTTTTTTAATTATTATTATTATCACTATTATTATTTTTGAAAGCGTAAGGAAGTGTTAACGGGGAGGCTAACGCAGCCGGCCATATGTCCATCGGTTTGGGATTTAGCGATCCCCGCTGAAGCCGTTAAACTGCTGGCCAGGCCCAAAGTAAATCTGCTCTTCCGCACTGCTCCCGGCCTCCGGCACGGCACCGACGGGGACCGGGGCGGGGGGTCAAAACAGAGAGATGAAAGAGGGACACGCGCCTCTGCTTTTGTCAACGCGGCCGCCGCCGGGCCCTGGTTTGACAGCAGCCACGACAAGGCCGGGCAAAGGTGCCAGGCGTGCGGGGCTGCCCGTGCCGCCTCTGCCCGCCCGAGCAGCACCTTGGCTCGGTCCTGCGGGAACAAAAGGCAGCGGCAGGGCGGGAGGGAGGGTATGGGGGCTCCCGGTGCCGAGGGCCAGCGCCGCTGCGAGCGGCACCGCTGCCGCACAGGAGAGGGGCTGGAGCAAACTTCCTGCTGCCCACTCCTCCCAAAATGACCGCGTTTAAAAAGAAAAGAGGAGGGGGGGGAGAAATACAAATACAGCAAAGCAACCTCTGCCTCCAGACGCGGAGTTTCTCTCCCCTCTAATATGCCTTTTGTTTGCTTTTGTTTCTGGCCGAAGGTGGCCCGCGGAGTGGGACCCAGGCGGGAGGGCGGCTCGGGAAGCCGGGTCCCCGCACCGAGGCCGGCGCAGAAGGACAGCCCTCGGCTTTGAGGCAGAGCAGGAGCCCCGGCGAGCCCTGGGCCTGCCTGCGGGGCCAGTGTTGCACGGCAGCGGGAAGCCCGGCATGGCCCCGCTGCCGCTGGTGGGGGCTGCAGGGGGTCGGGGGGCTCAGGCCGCCCCACTGCATAGCCACCCCCCAGCCTCTGCCGGTGCTGCAGCCGAAAAGCCACGCTCCGTCTTGCGTTAATGCCGGACCAGACAGTGCTCCCTAATGAGGGAGCATTACAATCAGCTTGTAATGCTGAATTTTTAATGCTGCCGAGGGCTCTGTTACATAATAAAGGGGGAAACGGGAGCAGAGCGCGGCCGGCGGGGTGGCCCGCTCCCCCCAACCCGGTGCAGGTGGCGGCCCCGGCCCACCGGCCACCCCTCGCGCCCCCTGACCCGCCGCTTACCGCCAGCGCCGCGGGACGGGTCGCACACAACACCCATCGGAGCTCCTGCCCTGCCGGGAGGGTTGCACAAACTTTCCTCAAGTGCGTGGAGGGGTGATGCCAAAACGCTCGCTCTCGTCTCCGCCAGAGCTCGGCCGGGAAATGATTTAAAAGCAAAGTTCACGAGCATGTTAACTGCATGCTCTCGTATGTTCCCGTACATACGGTCTGCGCTGCTCCTCTCAGTAATACCCTAAGACTGTAAATCTATAACCACTGCAATGATTTAGTGATTAAAAACATGATAACATATTGTGTAACTGCAAACCACAGAATCCCTGCCAACTCTCCTCCAAGATACAGGAACAAAAATACAGAAAATGTGTTGCTCGCAGCAGTCTTCCTAAACTCAACGGAAAGATTTTAATAATAATAATAATAATGAAAAAAAAAAACCTAGACATCAGAAAAAGGCTGGATACAATGCAAGGCTGGAAAAAAAAAATTAAAAGACAGTTTTAAATATGATTCTTGCTCTAACAAATTACGATCTAAACATGCCTCTCTTTTTTTCTCTTTTTAAGTTTGTCGTAACTGGAATAACTGGTCTTGTGTGATGTCTTGCATATTCAAAGTGCTTTGTAATAGGATACGGAGACCAAACCTTATTTGCCTAAACTCAATGGGTTTTATTTTTTCCCCTCTCCCCCCCCCATTTCTTTTCCTTTTATTTTCTCTCCTCCCCCCCCTTCTCCCCTAACAAGAGGGGGGTGGGGGGGAGGCAAAAAGAAGAGAGGGCTTTAAGCTATAAAGAAAATACCTGAAAGCGGAGGCTGCAATTTGTAATATGGCGAGGAAAGCCAAATATTATATATATTTTTTTTTAAAGGCAGCTGTGGGAGTTTTGGCCTCTAAGCAGCCAACTTGACCCCATTCTCTCTATTCTCTTATTTCCCCCGTTGCAGGATTCCTGCACCTTCAGTCGGATTCGAACTCAATGTGACCCTAAGGAGGGAGTCACCGAGCCTCAAGAAAATTGCTCCATATTAAACAGGAGCGAGAAGAGGAGAAAGACAGACAGACAGCCGAGGAAGGGACACGTATATATTACATATCCGCACAAAGTACAGGACATACCCGAGAGCAGCTTCAAGCACAGCTTGAAAGAGAAACAGACCTTTCTTGGAATAAAAAAAAAAAAAAATTTTTTTTTTTTAAAGTGGGGGAGGGAGTTTAACAATTAAAAAAAAAAAAAACAACAACACAGAACCCAAATTATAAATAATTCACACTAAGAAACCCGCGTGTGCGTGCCACATACATACACGTATATACACAGACATACAGACGTATGTGTCCCCCACACAAACACACACTCTCCTCCGGAGGGTGAGTTTCAGGAGAGCACGAATCGCCTTCCCTCCGAGGGCGAGGAGCACAGTTTATTCAGAGGAATCAATAGGAAAGAGCATTTGCAAATATTTAGATAAGCGCCGTGCGATTCAGCATTAAGTAATTAAAAACTGAAACTGAGAAGGGGGGGGGGGGGGGGGATCGGCCTACAGTGGCGTTTGCTGCCTTCACCTCTCCCATCCCCCTTAGCCGCATTCTTCCCCCCCCCCCCCAAAAAAAAAAAAAACTGAGCCTGCCCGCGGAAAACAAAAATCATCATTACTCTCGCTCGCAAGGCCGCTCCGGGGCACCTCCCGGCGCGGGGCCCGGGCGGGCGGCGGACCGGGCCGCCGGGGGCCGGGGCAGTTTTAGGCACTTCTTCGCCCCTTTGTTTTCCAGCGCGTCACCGGCGCGGAGCGGCCGCGGGGCACCCGGGGGGGGTGGGGGGTGCCCGCCCGAGCAGCCTCTCGCCGAGCGGGGGTCCCGGGAGGCGCCGGCTCCGCGGAGCCCACGCGCGACCGGCGCGGAGCACGCGGGGCCGGGCCCCCGCCACCGCCGCCGCCCCCGGCCGCCGATCGATGCCCGAGCCCCGCCGCCGGCCCCGCCGCGCACAAAGCCGGGCAGCGCCGCGCCCGCTGCTCCGCGCCCGCTCCGCGCCCCGCGGCCATGGCCGGCGGGCGGGGCGGGGGCTCCGCGGGCGCGCAAGCGGGCCCCCGCGGCGCCGGCACCTGCGCGTCCCCGGCGGCGGCGGCGGGGCTCCGGGACGGCGAGCGGCACAAAGTTTGCTGGGGGATCCGGGGCGGTGGGTGGGAGCGGGCGGGAGGGGGGGCCGGACCAGCCCCATGCAAAGCAGCCCGGGCGCCCCGAGCAGGAGGAGCCCGAGCGGGGGACAGGGCAGAAAAGTTGCCACTTACGCGGTCGCTGCTCCGGCGGCGGCGGCGGCGGCGGCGCTTTTAATCCCGGGCGGCGGCGCGGGGGCTACAGATCCCATGCAGGCTGCGGCGGCTGCGGCGGCAGGAGCGCGCTCCGCGGAGGGGCCCGGGGCAGCAGCAGCGGGAGCCGGGGGCAGCAGCCGGAGCCGAGCGGGAGCCGCCGCCGCCGCCGCCGCTGCCCAGCAGCAGCATCGTTGTCGGGGAGTTTGCAGCCCCCCGGAGAGAGGGGGCCGCGGGCGGCGGCAGCAGCAGCGGCGGCGGCGGTCGGGTCGGGGCGGAGCGGCGCGGCGCGGAGCGGAGCGGGCGGCGGGGCTGGCGGTCGCCGGAGCAGGAAGCGCCCGGACTCAGATCTGATGATTGGGAAGAAAAAAAACTCTTTGGATCTTTATTCTGCTAATTAGTTTCCTGCAAAAAATGGCTGATTAGTGCAGTGCGCATGTGCCTCATTACCCAGGCACGACGGGAAGGGCTAATTAGCCACCTTCTGGATCAATAAGATTCAGCCCAGGCGGCGGGGGAGGGAGCGAGCGAGCAGGAGCGGGCGGGGGGAGCGCGGCGGCGGCGGCGGCGCCGCACCGAAACTTGGGGCAAGCGGCCGGCCCCCAGCCCGCGGCGGGGGGGGCGCCGCCGCTCCGCGCCTCTCCGCGCCCTGCCGCGCAGCGCCGCGCCGGGGAGGGGGCGCGCGGGCCGGCCGGCGGGCGGCTCCGCTCCGCACCCGCTCCCGCTCCGCGGCGGCGGGGCGCTCCGCGGGGCCACCTGCCCCCCGCGCCCCGGGCGGGGCCGCGCCGCCCCGCGCAGGGCAGGGCAGGGTAGGGCGAGGACGACCCCCGCCGCCGGCGCCGCCGCCGAAGTTTTCCCCGGGAGGAGCCGGGAAAGTTGTGGCCGGCAGCGAGCGCAACTTTGTGCCGCGCCGCCCCGGCCCCGGCGGCCCCGGCGCGGGGCGGGCCGCGGGCGCGGAGGGCGGCGGAGCGGCCCCGCAGCATCCCCGCGGTGCGGCGCGGCGCGGCCCGGCCCGCGCTCCCCATTCAAACTTTGCGGCCGCTTTTCCGAGCGGGACAGCGGATCAATACGGCCGCGTCCAGCCTCGCTGGAAGCCGGGCTACAGGTTTCACCAGCCATCGCTGGCAACAGCTTTGTCATTTTCTAAAAATAAGAAGCTAAAAGTTATTGTAGAAGAAGGGGCTTTTTTTGTCCCCTGCACAATATGCCTTTTGTGAGTTTAATGCCATTCTGGGGCTCTCTATAGCCCCGGACAATGGGGAACTCCAGGAGGCGGCTGTGCCTCTGCCTTTTTTCTTTCTTGCTTTCTCTTTTCTCCCCCCACCCCCTCCTCTTTTTTTCTCCTTTTTTTTTTTTTTTCTTTTTTTAGGAAAGGATGCAACATTCCTCCAGTCCCAACAGAACCTCTGGTTTGATTAAATAAATATTTCTCTAGCTTTACGGTAACATTTTTCACTTTCTGTTCGGGTCCATCTGCGATTGCTATTTAAAATTTTTATTTCCAGCAGCTTTTCCCTTCCCATTCCAGCCCTGGCAAAAAAAATGTAGATGATCGCTGGAAACATGGAATTTGAATTTTAGGAGGAAGTGAACCAGTAAAGAACCTCTATCCAGCCTTCAGGAATATGTTTTCTTCATCTTTCTGTAAGAGACTATTTTATTACTGGCAGAAATACAGCTGAATTAAATCATCTCTCTTGAAAATCTAAAGAAGCTTTTCAGATTTCTTTTTTTTCTTGTTGCGTTTTTTTTTTTAATTTTTATTTTTAATAGTAACCCAAATAACTAACTTCCTGGTTTGTTTCATAGCATTGAACAAGGAATGCAGTTGCGGTCAGTTTTTCCATTTGGGAGAACCTTAATGTAGATGTATTTTATACTGAAAGGTAATAAACTGCATGTTTGTTAGTAAGTATTTTTAATGAAATATATCAAGCTTTCCATATTTCTTAACATGGGGATAGTCATTCGAAATTTTGACAAGTCCCTTTAGTGGGCTGGGGGGGGATGAAAGAAGAGGACAGATTATTAGAAATTTGAAGAAGGGCTGTACTAGTTAATACATTACTGGAAGTGTCTTGCATTAGGAAGATATTCACAGGCTTTAAGAATCAAGGTTTAATATGTACCATAGTTATTTGAATATTATAAATGCAGCACTGATGTGTCCTGTTATAATGCGCATGCTGTGTATGAGTTCTTATGATTTGTTAAATGGATAGACTCCAGTATGTTACCAGTTTGCCTTTGAAAGCTGCCCTTAAAAATTTGTCAGTCCCTGCTCAAAATATGTTTGTCTAGCTTTATGGAAGAATAATTGTTAACATTACTTGCCCTTCCAAAAAAAAAAAAAAAAAGGAAACCCCGACAAAAACAAACCTAACCAAAAAAAGAAAGAAAAAAAAAAAAAAAACCAAACCCAAAACAAAACACCAAACCCAAGCCCCAAACCAACAAGCCCTGGGGCAAGCAGAATTTTTCAGGGCTGCTTGGTGCGTTATATCTGTAAAGGTGCATGTAATTTGCAACTGTTGTTTTTGCTGAATATGAAACAAACGTGTTTTGATGATAAAGTTGAGGCAAGAATAAAGTAACCTTTGTCTTTTAGTACTTGGAATAACTTAGGAGAAGTGCCTATTTTCACCAGGGGCTGTATGTAGATCCGGTGGACCGGTCTGAGAATGGGTGCTGCCTATGTACACACTTTTTGCCGAGCAAAGAAAAAGTAAACATGTGGAGAAGGTGGCAAGCAAATCTAATAACTCTGTTGATACTCCAGAAATAGGCACCTTCGCAGTAACATGTGCAAACGCAGAGTCTGGTAGTCATGTACATTTTCTTTGCGTTTGCATCGCGAATTCTAGTTTTGTGTTGCTGTCCTCTAATTTCCCATGACAACATATGGATTCCATAAATGCAAACATGCCGAAGTGCATCTGTCTGAGTAGTTAACACAAACCAAACATCCCCCTTTTCGGCAATTCTGCTGCTCCTCTGGCCGTGCTGCGCTGTGCCTTCCTGCAACAGCCTCTTGCTGCTCCTGCATTCTTGTCCTTTCGTGCTCCCGGGGTGATCCCGAGTGCCCCGAAAGGGAGGAGGGCAGCGGGCGCCGGGGTCAGGGGCACCGAGACCGCGGCCATGCCCAGGAGCGGAGGGGTTAAGCAGGGAGAGGGGAGCGCGCCCTGCGGCCCCCCACCCTCCTGGGAGCTGGCTCTGCTCTGGGGTCAAGTCCTAGGACATCTTCCCTCCCCTCCTGGTCAGGGCAGGAGATGAGGCTGGGAAGGGGAGCAGCCAGATGAAGCGGATGGCAGAGGTTTGTCGCTCATCCTGAGCGCAGCCATCCAGGGGTTGGGGAATGGAAGAGTTCTCATTTCTATCAGGGTGCAAAAAGAGGCGGCGAGGGGTGTGCGTGCATGTGAAAAGAAGGGAACGAGCAAGTGATGACTGCAGGACAAGCCGGATAAACCACTGTGCAAATACCAAATAAATCTAAGGAATTCAGGAATAATTTGTACAGTAATTGTTAGGTACAGCATTCAAACACATACGTGTACGCGTTTCTCCTCTAGAAAATTTACTTCTCTTAAGATTTCTTTGTTCTTTGGAAAAAAGACAATCCAGTTCCTAAAATATAAGAAGGGACTACCCTTGCTTTAATTAGAAATCTTGATACAGCCTCATCTGTAATACTAGGGATGCCTCTTGTTTCTATATATCTTTACACATGCATAGAAAGGATTTTTGGTTCAAAAAGCTTTTAATGTGCTTAGTAGAAAGAAGCTCTCAGTATCAGATCTGCAGGGAAAATAAGACTGATTTTTCCCATAGGAAACTTGTTAAAGACGCAGTTGAATTATTAGATTAACCCTATTTTTTTGTCTCGCAGCATATCTGATATATTTGCGCATAGAATCATATAGTTTCATTTATATGTTATTTTGAACAGATGGAACTAATACCGGCACTTTAAAGGAAAGTTATTATTTGTAAAAACGTATACAGATTAAGAGGAACAACTCTGAAGCAAAATGTTTTTCTGAGGCAGCGCATATGGCTTTGGACATAACTTCCAGAAAAGATGGTTGTTATCTTTGACATGTAAAATAGGGGTAAGCGGCTTCGGGTCCCCGGGTTCTGCAAGGCAACCAAGTCCTCCCCTAGGAATACCACTTGGCTGCCCAGTGGCTTAGGAGCAGCTCTGTCCTGAGGCAGGAGTGGGCCAGATTTGCCTAGGGCGGTGGTGAAAGCAGTTGACTACGGTGAATTTTTAGGGAGCCGCAACCGTATTGCATGTCTCGGCCACCAGGCTAGCTGCGCACTGCCTCCCTCCACCTGGCACTGGGGGGGAATGGGGCTAAAGCTTTGAGGTGGAAGAGGCCAACTGGACACGAGGGACTAATGTATGGATACAGTAAGAAAAAAGTTCCAGGCTATCTTTTTAAATTCAAGCTTTAAAAATTACTGCGGGGGGGAAGTCCCGCTGAGAAAAAAAATCTCCATAATATCATGCACTTACATAGCTTCGTGCTTCTTGGAAATATGTCTGAAGAATTAGAACAAAGCGTAGAAGGCCGGAGTCCTTGAAGGAGCTCCAAATGATAAAGTCTGCCATTCATTTTAAACACAGCGTGCATTGTGAAAACACAGGTCAATTTGAAGGCATTTGTCAGATTTCCAGTCCTCTCTACTCCTTTGCAATGGAAATTTGCAATCAAATCCCTGCACTAGAGTTGGGATGTCTGGCTTTATCAGTTTTTATTACTTTATACTCAAAGCATTGTCCAGGTAAGCTATCTTGTGATTTAGAAAGTTTGTTTGCATGAAGTTGCATTTAAGAAGGGGGAAGGCTGACATGAATTAGGCTGGAGCAGATGCATTTATTTAGGGGTTTGGCGAGGGGGGAAAGGGCAGAGGATCAGCAGCGACTGATTGCAAAGGGCTGTCTAAGCTGCAGAAGCGATCTGATACCATTTAAAGACGCCCAGCAAGAGGCATGGAAAGGGATATTCCAACAGCAGCGTGTTCATTGTTGGGATGCAGAAATGCAGCAGGGCTTAGAGAGAGAGGGCTGGGGAGACGCGCTGCTGAGCAATTCTAGCCAGATAACGTGAATTTCTCCTGTAGGCACGTCCGTGTTGTTTAATGGGTAGGGGGCTGCCTCCTTTATTGCTGAGAGAGAGGTGTGGGTATGCTCGAGGGGGGGTGTATGTATTTCTCTAGAAGAAATACATACTGGAAGAAATACATAGGATTTGGGAGTGATTTGGGCTGGAAGGGGATATTCAGAGGAACGTTTGTTCTCTTCTTTTGTCTTCAACGTATTTCTGGCTTTTTTTGTTACCGAATTATTAAAAGAAATCCGTCCATCCATTTTGTAATCACTGGACTTACTACAGCCACTGGGAGTGATGGGACATCAGCGGGCTATTCCAGCTACCCCCAAACCTCTGGCTAGGTTGCTGTAGTCAGGCTGACTAAACACCCCTTAAGCCAACTAGCAGATTTTTAATGTGAACTTGCTTTTCCTTTGCAGGCCTTAACACAAGATGAGTAGATGTGTTTGCGATGGAAATAAACACTTTAATACATCTATATGTTTCTTTGCTTTTTTAGAGAAATGAAGAAAAAAGTCTTGGCATTTAATTAGGACTCACTAACCTGATAAATATTGAACATCATTTCTTTGTGAGCTGTTCTGTGTGCTCAGAGTACTCTATGGATGTATTCCACAATTGCACTTGTTTAATGCCTGTATCACCTCATGCCTATTGTATTTATGTTGTCATCAATGTCAGGTTTTAATTAAACAATTAAATCACTGTCACAGTAATTTCCCTAGAAAACTATTTTAAATGAAAAATCCCACAATAAATGTTTGGAAACCATCTTAAAAGGAGAAAAGAGAGAAATAAGTTACAAAATAAAATTACAGTTCCCACAAAATTAGAAAGAAAAAAAAAATTGTTTTCAGCGCTGAGAAGAATTCTGTTTTACAGGGTAGTTTCCACAAAATTCAGAGTATTTCAGTACAGTGACTAAAATAACCTGGCTTGTCTTGGGGCTTGTCTAGGTCTTTCAGGCTGAGCCGGTGGCGGAGGGACCCTGGCCCAGGGCTGGTGCAGTCCTGTAGTCATCCCCCACTACGGGCCAGAACAAGTGACAGCATTGCAAATCTTTCATTTTTCCGTGCAAGTCAGGTACCAAACGCTCCTTGGAAAATAGTCCATCTGCCTTCTTCCCCTCCAAATTATTTTAGAATTAAGATGGAGATTTGCAGAAAAGCCCGCATCAAATTATTCTGTAAGTTAAGCACCAACACCAGCTGTACTTAATATATAGTAACCACGTACTCAAAACCTAAGTTGTATGCAGTGAGAAATCTGATCTGACATAGCATCTTTGCTACAGTTAATCGAATAGTTCATCTTTACCTCTTTATAAATATATGCTCTTATTCCTCTAAAACCTGTACTTCTTTGCACAGAAAAATCACAAATACAAGATGCAAAATTCATCAGACAAGATATCTGAAAGAATCATGCTCTCAAACGTACATTCAGAATATTACCTGTATTTAACATAAGCACATTTGACATTTGCAGCACAGCCTCCGATGTGAGGCATGCTTATTGAAATTCGGATTCCAGCCTGTGATTTCAGTCCGCGATGTACCCTGCAGCTAACCCCGACCCTCCCCTATTAGCCGGCACAGCCGCTTTGATTCGTGCCCTGGGAGGGCTGGGACAGGGAGCCGAGCGCCGGGGAGCCGCAGCGATGGCTGGGGGGGCTCTGCTGCTCCCCCTGTGCCCCAGCGGGCACCCAGCCCAGCCCTGCGCCCAGCTGGGGGCCAGGGGCCAGGGGGGTGGCACAGCCAGGGCTATTGGAGGTGCCTCCCACCCCCGCACCCAGCCCAGGGCGGGGATCCCGGGCAGTATTTCTTTTACGTCCATGCTGCATTTTTATTGGAATGCAGCTTTGCAGATTGGGTTGTGCCTGGGATGCGTGTGGTTTCTATCAGCCCTGAAGTGTTTTACAGCTGGAGATGATTTGGGGGGGGCACATCTAGCCTGTCCATTTGCAGCCAGGTCTGATGTTTGTCTGCTGCTGTCTCTCTAATTTTTTTCTGTGTTGCCTCCATCAAAAGGTGAGATTAGCACTGGGGGATGTGATGACGACGACACCAGGCCCATCCCTCCCTCCTCCTCATTTTAGTTTGCTTCTTGCAAAAGCAATTCGCCAGCAGATCTTTTTTTCTTCCTGCGGCCAAAACAAGGCAGCAGGATCGGCAGAGGTACCTGGTGCCGGCCGCTCCTGAGCTGGGCAGCACAGAGGCCGGCGCTGGGTAGCTGCTTGGGGGGGAGCCCCCCACCCCAGCCAGCTGGCTCCACTTGTGAGTCTGGGGCACAAAATCTTTAACCTACATTCGGCCAGTGAATACTAGTCCAGCAAAGCCCTCGCGTTATCAGGCCATAGCTGCAGCAGAGCCTCCTCCACTGGCCACCTCAGGACCTCCCTCAGACCCATCCAGGGCCGTCCTGGCTTTGTCAAGTGAGGCACCGCCACTAAGAGTAACTTTGCTGAGCGTATGCAGGCAGAAATACATATTTTTGTACTCGGCAAAGGAAAGGGGAAAACTGATGAGGTTGCACAGAACCCTCCTCCAGGCAGGAGAGGCTGTGCTGGAGGAAAGTATTGCTCATAATGACACTTAAGCCCAGACACTTGAATGCTAAAGGTTAAACTTACATTCTTCAAGAAAGGGCTCCTTGCCAGCTTGAACTGTGTTGTGTGTTCACTATTGCCTCCTCCTCCTCTTCATCCACTCTCAATCCACTTTTGGTATTTGTTGAAATAACTGAGGTTGTGGGGTGGGTTTTTTTTCCCCTCCCCTAATGTATGTTCTCTGTGCCAGTCCTCAGCCTTATGTCTGTCACAGGGTTAAAAAAAAAAAAAAATCAACCTAATGCCAGGACAAAAGTGGAGATTTTTTTTTTTTTTTTCTTAGTTGCTAACTACTATAGCTTCAATCCAGAACAGACCAGCCCAAGCATATCTTCTGTCCTCCGGTGACACACAGTCCATAGAACGCCATCCTCTAATGCTGGTGCTTAGCTGAATAACCAGAACGTATATTCTGACAATAAGGCTAAAAAGTTAATATGGATTTAAAATAGAAATTGTAAGGCTGATATAAATACAGTAAACAGTAGGATGGAGAAATAACTCTTGGAGACTATAATCACCAGGGCTGGGGATGAAACTGGTGGCAATGCTTCCAAACGTTCAAGCCAAGGAAGGAGAAACAAGAAAATGCCCACCCAGGAGCAGCACTTTAAGATGAATTTCAGCATAATATGAAGAAACAAACCATGCTGTTTAGATGCTGCATTTAGATCTTAATGATCAAAGAGCACCTTCTCCATATACTTTCATGCTTCTCCCCAGAGATATTTCCCATTAAAAAAAGAATGGAAATAACATTACGGTTGTGCACGCCTTCTAAAGCAGCCCCTTTTACACAGTATCACGTAGGCTTTCCATGGAGAATCAGTCTTAGGTGAAAGCAAGAAACAAGGATCCCTACGCCTCAGCAGCAGCAGGTAGAAGAGACCCAGACTGGAAGGCTTTGAGGAGGAGCATGGAAAAGAGCCAGAGTGAGATTCAGAAGTCAAATGCAATTTTTATTTGGGTTCAGAGATGATAAAGGGCTAGTGATGTTCATTTTCCGTACTTCCTGCAGCAAGGGAACGGGGGGTTGCAGTGCTCCGCATCCCTTTAAACAACAGCTCGCTGCAGTGTATTTCTTGGCATGGCCCTAATTGTATCTTCTGGTCCCAATGGAAGTTCACACTTTTTAATATCTCTTATTGCTTCTGTAACTGCTGCCACTAGTCAGCAATCACAAACAGGAAGCCGTGACTCAGCAGAGCCATAACCCGTGGGCTGAGAGTGGCCGGAGGAGAGGGAAGGTCCTGCAAAACACCCACGAAGGGCCGGGACCGGCCAGGCACCACTGCGCGACTGGTGCACGGTCTGACCCATGAAGGTATCTGGAGACTCGGTTCCTAATTCAGCATGTCAGCTTACATGGAAAACCAGGAGATAAAGGCCCTGGTGCTGCTCCAGGCCTGAGCGCAGTAGGAGCGGTTTCCCGAGGCTGGTCCCCAAAGCACGGGGCCGTCACAGCAAGGTGAGAGAGGATAGGGACACCAGGACCAGTCCTGGGTCCGGTTGCCCATCCATGCTCCAAAAAGCAGGGGTTTTTCCACCGTTAGAGAGAGACACGGCAGAGGAGGTAGCCAGTGACCCCTCAGCCGGGAGATGCCAGCGTGACCCCGTTTTCACACCGGCGACGCTCAGGGCTCAGCCGCACCGCGTCTCACGTAGCACAAGGAGCAGATGATCTATTCCGAGCCTGGTTTCGTCTGTTTTCTAACTGTATTTAGCAGCGAGTTTACTCCAGACTGAGCCTGCGTGAGTAAGTGTGTATGTAAGGGTTGAGGATTGGCTGCGGCAGGCAGAGGGTTTGCTGAAAGGCTTGTTAAGGAAGCACTACTGACCATGCAATCCAATTACATAATGCTTCAAAAAATAACCGTGCTGGGAGTCGTGTCTGGGCAGCGCGTTTCGGCAACAGAAAAAGGTATCAAATGTCTGTCTCCCAACCCAAAGGCTGATAGTATATTCGTGCCACAATCTGACACTGCGCCTCGGCCGTAAACTGCTCTAAAGAGGAAACTTGCTTCCAGGGGAAATGTCTGCTGTTCCCTTTCAAGGCAGTGCTGCACCCTGCAGACCAATGTTATTTGAGTCCTTGTAAAATTACCACTAATCTCTGCACTCAGGATGCCTTGCATTTTATGGGTACTTGCTATGACGGCAGCTTTGTTTTCTGGGGGTAAAGGAAAGTGCTGGGAAGGGAGAAGCAGGCACCTGGCCATCAGCAGGGGCTGTGAGGGTGTTTTCTCCAACTTTCTACCATTGCACTTTTCTCTCTGCTGCTCTAGACAGGGCAGACATACAGATGATGCACAGTATCATACATGTCACGCCTGGAAAATGCCTGAAAAAAATACCCTTTCCTGCCCGGAAAAGATAGGGTCCCTGTCCCAGGCAGGAGCCTGCACGGTGCTGTGTTGTTTCTTCTGCTGAGACCACTGCCGAGGGAGGGGGGCGGAGGGCCCGACTCCCAGCCGCAGCAGGCGGCTCGGTCCACGCGTTATATTTGGGATGACTGGGATTTTAGAAAACCCCGTCTCCAAGCAGCTCAGGTAGTTTTTATCATAGTTACTAATTTAACTGCCAGGCTGCTCTGAAAGGCGTCACAGAAAAGGCACATTTCTAGTGAATGAGGAAAGAGCAAACTAAGAATATTCTTGGCACGTTGCGGAGCTTTCTGTACCTGAACTCGTGTTGTTCAGTTGCTGGGAACGCTTCACGCGACGTAAGCCAGCTTCTATGCTAGCAGCAAACGCCTGGATTTTAACCTGTTCCCAGCCCGGGGAGCAGGAGAGCTCCCCGCTCAGCCAGCCTGGCCGCAAGCTGGGGGCCCCTCCGCCGGAGAGGACCCCCCCGGCACCTCCCGCCCAGGGCTCTCACCAGCCTCACCTGGGCTCCTCCAGCAAGGGAGGGGATGAAGCAGGTCTGCTGCAACCACCGCCTGGAAAATCAACAAATTCCACCTCCTCTGATCTGCCAGCACCGTCTTCCAAAGTGGGCACCGCGCTTTAAAGCTGTGACACAGGAGAGATGTGGGTTTGCTTTACTCCTCTGCGTTCACCCTCTCTGCTCCCAGCGCCCTGCTGAAGGCAGGGAGAGCCGCCTGCGAGGACGGCAGCGGGGAGGAAAGGGTGAAGGCAGAGCTCCTCCAGCCCGGCTGCACGCTCCATCCGCTGCCTTCCTCCCATCTATTTCTAGACTGTTTACCTGGCAAGCGCACATGACCGATCCAGAAGGAAACGCTGACATCACCCGCCGCCGTGCCCCCTCCCCGCTGCCCGCTGTGCTCAGCCCCTCTCCCCCGCCATCCTCGTCCCCCTGCCCGGCCAGCCCACGCCTGCAAAGCCTCTCCTGCGGGCCGTGGGGCTGCCACCGGCGCCGTAGCGCTGCTGCTTCCTGAGGCAGCTCAGAGACATGTTGTCCTGTCCACTGCAACAATGCGGCCTGGCACGCTGCTTCCCTCCGCGCCCCGGGGCGTGACGGCGGCCGCTGCGCCGGCAGGGACGCAACCCGCGCTCGACCCCGCGCCAACGTCCGGCTACCGCGCTGCCGACGGCGGGTGAAGCACATGTCTTTTAACACCAGCGTATCATTTGTCTGGTGCGACAGGCTTAAACATACGGTTGCTTTTGCTTCCCAGCCAAAGCAGCTTCCCAACCCCCTCTACACCTACAACTCAAACCCTCTCGGCCCACGGCACTGGACGAACTTCGCTGCCGTAGAGCAGCCGCCTCCCCACCCACCTCGCTGCCACGTCGCGTCTGTGTGCCGGAGAGCGGAGCCAGGCAAACCGCGCTGCCGGTTCCTCGCCTCCTTCGCTCTCCTCCCCAGGGCCGCTCCCGGGTGCCGTCGGTGCGGGGAGTCCGGCCGGCAGCATCAGCCTCTCCCGGCGGGCCCAGGGGAGCCGGCAGCCCCGGGGACGGCTTCGGCCGCAGCCGGCGGCGCAGGTGCTCGCTCCTCCGGGGGTTATTTATCCCGGGAAGCCCGCAGCGGAGCTCCGGACTCGAGCCGCTCTGTGGAAGCTTTCTTGGTGCATTTGGGCAGGGAGCCAAAGTATGCAGTTTAAAGGAAATGTTTAATAAAGACACAGGAGCCTCAAACTGTTTATTTTTCCTCGCAGAAAGGTGGAGAGACGATGTCCCTGGAAACTGGCTGCCGGGCCAGGCGCAGGCCGGGAGGCTGGAGGCCGAGCCGGGGCGCGGGCTGCGGCGGCCGCGGGGCTGAGCGCGGCCTCTCGCCTCTCCCTCCCCCGGCAGCTCCGGCCGGCGGGGTCATAAACCGTGGGGGGAAAAGGCAGCCTATTAGTAACTCTATTAAGTCTCCATTAGTTAGGTGTGAACTCATTACCCTAATACACTTGGAGGTAGGATTCCACTTGCAGGACATTAGCACTGTAATAAGCACGTTTACCACCAGAGCTGGACGGAGCGAGGGAGAGGAGCCCCTCGACGCCCGGAGCAGAGAGCCCTTTCCCACCCACGCTCCTGCACGGGGCTCCCCGTCCCCCACAGTGGCAGCTGCCGGCTGCCCTGTGACCAGCCGCCCAAAACCCACCTCGAGACCCTCTTTTCCTGTGGTAGTGACAGGACAGTGGCTGAAAAACACTCTGCTCCTCCGTTCATCCGATGAGCGGCTGTCCAGAGGGAGGAGTGTGGGCTGGACACGGCCGCAGATGTGTGGGATGGGCGAAACGGGTGACTGTGGGGATCAGGGGACGGAGGGTACACAGCAAAAGCTGTCGGGATCTTGGGGTGTGTACCCAAAAAGAGAAGGATGAGCGGGGTGTGAGCATGCCATGGCCCGGCCGCTCGTGCTGCTCTCCTGCCTCCGCCTGAGTTGGCATTTTCGGCGTGTTTGCGCTTTGTGACAGGAACTGTCTTCCCTTGTCTGCAAAGCTGTGCACGCTGTGAGGAACTCACGGTGAACTAAATAACGAGCTTATAGGAAATCAATTAATTAATAATAGATAGGATGCAGGCGCAGAGCTTGAACTGGGTTTGCCGAATTAGCACGATAAAAATATGCTCGTATGTAGAAAGCTGTGTATTTCTCTACGCCTTTTCAGTCAGCTTTAACACGCCAGCGTGAGCTGCCCGAGCCAGGGCCGCACCTCCGCGGCTGGAGAAGCTCCAGCGCATCGTAGGCCTGCTGTCCTCGGGGCTTCTGGGTGCCCCCTGTGTCCTAGTGTCGCTTTAATCAAAATATTGCTGTATTTTAAATGTAAAAGGTTTTGTGTTCGAGAGAAGGAAGTTGCAGCCCAAATAAAGAGGATACAGAAGCACAGAACGTTGCCTTTCAGAGACAGCAAAAAAGGAACTCGAAGCGTACGGCCATTAAACGAAGCCCTCCATTGCCCTCTGCCAAAGCCCCTCTCAAACAGATACTGCCTGCCCTGCAGAAGACAAAGACTCTGCACCACCTCCTCTGTATCCTTAGTCATACTTTCAGGCTGCACAAAAGCACAGTCCATGCAGAACTCCCAAAACTAATTTTGAAGCCCATTTGTTCCTAAATAGCGCTAAACTGTACACGGTCTCTGAAAAAAAAAAAAAAAAAACAACTGAAAAAAACCCAAAGAACCCAACAAAACTGTCCAAAAGCACATAAGTATGATTTAAAAAATTATTTCAGGAGGAAGCATGATCTTGTTTCTAAGATCGTTGGCCAAAAAGAGTATGAAATTAATGGTATTAAGTGCCTAAAAATACTCTTGAGGATCTGGGACTTGGAACAAGGGCCTGGCTTCTATTCCTAGCTCTGCCACAGACTTGCTGTCTGCACTGAAGGACCAGCCAGAGCAGTACACAGGGTACGCCAGAAGTGCCCAAAGACCAAGGCGTATGGGGATGGACTTCAAAACCCACTCCTCCACTTTTTGTCCTATTTTCCTGGCCTGTAGAATGGGAATAATACCAATTCACCATGAAGGAGCAGAGCGCATAAGGCGTGATGTTGGCGTAAATTTTCCTAATGTGTTTCCAGACACGCAGACGACAGCTGCGTGGAGTACCACGAAACCATGTCTATTTACACTGATCACCCTCACTTGCCCATTTCTTCCTTTCCTGTTTGCATGAAATTAACTCTTACAATTCAAAACATCAGCAGGTCCAAACAATTATGATTAAAAAATACATTAACTGCTAGAAAAGTGCTTTCTCCCTCCCAGCAAACGCAGCACCTCCTTGCACTGGCCTCCTGGTCAGTGGCAACTTTTCTCATGTAAGGATGTTAAAGTCCAATATGCCGCAAAATTCAGTGTTAAACGTATATCTTTATCCCACTGAACAGGAGAGATAGGCATTCTTAAAATGCAACACTTACTTTTAGCCCTGGAAAATCCTGAAATATTCACCTTTTCATATATTCTCTTTTAGCTAGGAAAATTTTGTCATTCAGTGATGATTTTATGAGTCTTTCTCACACCGTTTACTGTTATCCTATTAAGGTACCTGTTTCTACATGAAATGCAATACAAAAATGGATTAAAAAGAATTGTCAAAGTTTCTAAAATGTGAACAACTTAGGATGCACAATGATAAAATAAGAGCCCATCAGCAAAACCTTAGCTGAACTTACTGGTGGCTTTCTACTTACAAAAAAGGACATCCCAAAGCTATTTTGATAGGTTCTCAAATCCCTGCAATTCCCTATGTGTCTCAGCCATGAAATAACTCGTGGCATTGTAATTTAAACTGTTAAACAGAAGTTTCAAAATAGCACACTTCAGTGATAAATGGGAAAGTTTCTGTCCCAGAGTTGCTCTTCAGACAGCATGGGGCAATGAGATGGGACAAAATCCCGCAGAGTGAGTTCTGTATAGATCCCAGACCCCACCAGTTTTTTTCATCAGTAACAATACTCCAAGAGAAATAAAAAGACAGGCAGTGAAAACCTCTGCTTACTCCACAAAAGGGAAAGAACGATATTGACGTTTCCATGTGTGGCTCTGTCTGATGAAATCAAGTATTCAAATGACTTCTGTTTACACAGTATTTTGAGAAATAATGCTAATTTGCAGAATTGGCATCTGGGGTACAAGTATACATACCCTGGGAGAGCACTTACAGAGCCTTTGTGAAGCTAAGTAATAAACGCTTTGTCTTCACCGCACTATTTATGGGTTGCTTGGGGGCATCCTGCTCTCTTTCTGCCCCTACCTGGGCATAAAATTATTGCAGAACTAGGTTTTAATAAGACCAACAGTAAATCTGAATGACCACACATGCACAGCTATTCCTGCTCCCCCGATCTCCAGCATTAATTATAAAGTGGAACTGTTTATACAGTACATACCACTTTCCTGACTTCTTTCTTGTTTATGTCTAAACCTTTATGGACATAAAACTTTGGAATTTGCTTTTGGAATAAAACTGCAATTGAAGTGGCAATAACTGTGTCAGAAAACAACTTTGCTATTGCTCCCCTGGTTCTGTGGTCACGGCAGGTTTGCGTCTGCACTGGAACCCTCTCCCGTTGGAGCGTGTTGTTACAGGTCATCTCTTTGCTGTCCCGTCTGGATGGCTCGTTAGAAACTCCAGCTCTAGGTGGCTCAGAGCAAATGCTCCAGTTTTTCCTCCTGAGTCCTTTTCTTTCCTCTCTACTTTCCACCATGTCTTGGCCCACTACGAGCATCCTCACACCCCTGTCGGGGGGGGATTTCCAGTGCTCCCTCATGCCTCTGCTGCCAGGCTGTGATTCAGGTTGCCATCCTCCTCCCAGTGTATTGAAATGGCAGCCTCTTTGCTCCTCCAGATAAAACACTTGCCCGTGCCCTCAGACAACCCCCCTCACTCAGAATTATCCTGAAAGAGAAATTTTTCTTCTACAGTAAGTTATTACAAAACCAAGAGACCTCCATCTGATGGCGTACACGTGTGCAGATACCAAAGTAAAGTAACTCAGGCTCCGCAAGCACTAACTTATTCCTCGTCGCACTGGCCTGACTACTTGTTTCGTCAGGCTGTCAGATTATAAATGAATATGTTGGCTGTTTGGGTCTGAGAACTGTTTTTTCCACTTGTTCAGTAAAACAGATACTGTACACCCTGGGCACCATATAAAAATAATAAATTAATGTTGTACACAAGCAAGGTATTATTCTTGTCTTTCCTTCCCTTTATTCTATCCCCTCCATCCTTTGCCTTTCCTCTGATCAATTCATCTTCCATTTACTTTCTATTTCTGTCCGCAGGTTTTACTCTAATACATATTGCTCCAATATTCCAACCATGCCACTTGCTCCAGAAGTACAAGTACAGAGATTTTACTAACATGAAGAAGAGGGAATCAGCAAAAACTCAAGGGGAGGAGAAGAAATAATTACTGCAAGAAAATCAAGAAAAAGGAATTGAGCCTTTACCTGGTGGTGTCTCTTACGCTGACTCGGATGCCTTCTAATTTCTGCCAGACTCTTTAGTTTTCACATCCAACACAGAAACGTGGAGACTTGATAGCCAGCGGAATCAAACAGGGTCCTTTATGCAGACAGGTTGGGGTGGATTAGTACATGTTTGACCCAATCTCCCTTGTAGGTTAAAACGTCTTTTAATTCTGGTGGGCTGTGTAGGGATGGGAATGAATAAACTCTCTCTTCATTTTAGTGTCCAGCTAGTGGAAGCTGCACAGGCTGTATGTTAGTCTGTCCAAATTCCTCTCCTCCTTGGCAAGGTTATTCTACCTAGAAAAAGAAGAATTAAAAATAAGACTGTGTTTGGCTTCTTACAACTTCGTTTCTTCCCCAGTGTTTGTATATTCCACTTTCCAGGGCACTCTTCTGATCTGAGTTTTAACACATAGCCCCCCAAAAGCACCCTCATAATAATGGTGAATAATTACTAATTGCAATACTTAGCGCATCATATTTTAAAAGTATCACGTTATCTTAACTAATAAAAAAATCAACAGAATTTACTGGTTGTTCTTTTAAAAAAATAAATAAGCAAAGAGGTAAAATTTAAATATTTATTGAAAAACTAAATATTGTAGCCTTGTGCAATTATTGGCAAGAGATGCTGTGCAAATAAATCCACCACGAGCTGTTGCTTCCTACATATCTGAGCGCTGGCCCGCAGGACGCCCTGCTGTTCCAGACCCAGCCGTCGCAATGCTGCCAGAGCCTCTGGCCACTGCGGCTCCAGACCTCTCCCTAGGAAAGCTCCGCTTTTTCTGGCACATTCATTGCTCAGGTACATGTTGGGCCCTCACCATTCTTCCTTTTCCTCTCACGGTAAGGTCTGTCACGTAACCAGGACACGACTCTAATGAGTATCTACAAACATCAATCAAGTTTTTTGGCAGGAGAACTGGCCCTAAGGGGCTCTAACTGGCCCTCAGGGGAAAAGATGTGTTTTCCTCGTACTTCTTCTCCCTCCGCAACGTTCAGTGTGGTCTGCACGGCAGGCAGCGCCTTTTCGGGGTCTGGGGATCAGGTTGGTTGTTACAAAGGAGGACATCAACAGAGCCAGGTGTGCGGATGAGCCTTTGGACCTCCCAAGGATTTCCGAGCGTTGGCATCCCGGGCAGGCTCAGCAGGTGAGGTTAAGCTGCCTGGAAGTGGAAGGTCTCCTGCTTCTGGCATCTTATTTCCAACCCTCCTATTCTACATGGCCGTGCATTACTGATGGGCAGTGCTAGCAGATGGCAAAGTTCGAGCTGGGCTAATTAAACATACTGAGCTAATAACCTTCCATTTTGGGACTGGTATAATTCATAATTTAATGTATTGCTGCTGAGACATTAACCTTTCAACAACTGGCACGGTGCCCACAGCAGCCTGAGTGCTGACCATCTTTCAGGAAAATGAGTATTATTGTTAAAACAGGTATAAATCATTCATGGCTTCAGCTTTTGTGTCAAACTGTACATGAAAATAAGTAGTAGGCTGGGTAATTTATTTACCTTTTGGTGGTTATTCTTATGATTTCATGATCATATTCTGTGATTCATAAACATTGGCCAAATGCCATTTTGTTCTCATTTTACCTTTTCAATATTGCAGTGGTTATTCTGATTTTCATCTTTAACAAGTTCAAGACTGGTGCAGAATTGCTTGATCCAGACACAAATATAATCTCATTTCAAGGAGGAAAAACTTATTTTAAGCTAATTCCACAGTATTCAACACCATTATTGAGACTACCAACTTGTTACATTTTTGTATTTTGCTAAAAGAAGTGTTTCTTTGAACACTGGTGTATAAAGACACAGATTCCAAGACTTTTCAAAACCAAAGCATATAGTATATATAACTATATGAATAGTTTCTGGTTGAAAATGACATGGGATACTGGAAAGAGGAGACTGTAAAAAATTGGAAATTTCGCAACAGTCCTGCAAAGCAAGAAGTCTGGTTACTGGAATGACATTATACAGATCCAGGAGACACTTATATTGACTTGTCATAGAATCACAGAATCATTTAGGTTGGAAAAAACTTTAAGATCGTCAAGTCCAACCATTAACCTAACACTGCCAAGTCCATCACTAAACCATGTCCCTAAGCACCATGTCTGCGTGTCTTTTAAATACCTCCAGGGATGGTGACTCAACCACTTTCTTTGCCAGCCTGTTCCAATATTTGACAACTCTTTCGGTGAAGAAGACCCTGCTGGTTGGGACCCTGCTGGTTGATCACATCATACTTTGTATCCCAAGCTACCTCTTCATTGAATTTTCTTTTCCAGTGAAAACAAAATCAGAGCTAACGGGTCACCAGACACTCGTACCACAAAGCTTGCCTGTTGATACGCTAGTGTTAAGTGCCTTTCATAAAGCTCCATCAATTCCAGCTCTGGGATGAAAAGAGTGCCAAGTGAGACCAAGTCACTTTTAGATAGTGATACATCTGAAGAAGTCCCAAACGTACAGCCTGTTCCAGCCACCATCACTAGGCAGAGACACTGGAAGCAAATACAGTCTAATTTATGTAGCAAACTTTGTCATAGTACACAGATACAGAATAGGGAAGATGAGATGCAGAAGAACACAACTGTTTAGTGTGTATACTGATTACATCAATATTTCAAACCCCTCATATATCTCTGGGAAATTATCATTTACCTCTTGAAAGTATGAAACAGCAACCTGAAAGCTGAAACTCTGTGATTCCTTCTGCTTTGCCATGCCATAATCTCTGCACCATGCAGGTGCGGCAGGCAGCAGCCGGGCAGCAAACCTGTATTCGGGAACTGGGGTTAGGGCTGTGCTGCAACACTCACAACACTAGCCCTAGGGCAAAGAGCCCAGGCCTTTTGTGAATCCATGACTGTAGAATTTGCATTTTATTGTATTACTGTTTGGAAATTTCAGCTTGAGTAAAAAATAATAATACAAACTCTTTTTTTGTGGTATTCTTTAAAGCTACAGATACAACCTTGATTATCTCAGTGGTGCATAAACTGATGTCTGCTGGAGTCTGCAGAGACCCTGGAAGAATAACACTAAAATGAGAGTGTTGTGCCTCTCAGTTCAAGTCCCATAGTGGTCTCTGACCACTAAAGTTGGCATTTTCCTGCCAGTTCTCCTTCAGAAGTAGCTAGGAGGAAGCTCGCATGTTGTAAACGGTTTAATAAAGATCACTTCTTATCTCTTCTAATCAAATGGTGAACAAAGATGGCCAACACTCAATGAAAAGAGGAAACTGTATTTCTGTCTTTGAAGATGCTTTAAAGATGAGTCTAAAAATATTCCTAAGTGGATGCTGAAGAAGTAATCAATTTGGAAAATTCTTATTTTTGAAGAATTTAACTAAGGAATCAGCAAGAAGGAAATGCAAGAACTGGTTACCCAGGACAGAGACAGAGCTGAGGTACTCAATGACTTTCTTGCCTCAGTCTTCACTGGCAAGGACTGCAGCCACACTGCCTATGATGCAGAATGCAAAGGCGAGGATTGAGAAAATGAAGAACCGCCCACTGTAGGTGAAGATCAAGTGCAAGACCACCTGAGGAACCTGAAGATGCCCAAGTCCATGGGACCTGATGAGATACCTCCACGGGTCCTGAAGGAACTGGGAGATGAAGTCGCTAAGCCACTAGCCATCATATTTGAGAAGTCGTGGCAGTCTGGTGAGCTTCCTGCCGACTGGAAAAGGGGAAACATAATCCCTATTTTCAAAAAGGGAAACAAGGGAGACCTAGGGAACTACAGAGCAGTCAGTCTCACCTCTGTGCCTGGCAAGATCATGGAGCAGATCCTCCTGGAAACTCTGCTAAGGCACATAGAAAACAAGGAGGTGATTGGTGACAGCCAGCATGGCTTCACCAAGGGTAAGTCATGCCTGACAAATTTGGTGGCCTTCTACGAAGGGGTTATAGTGGCAGTGGACAAGGGAAGAGCAACTGACGACATCTACCTGGACTTGTGCAAAGTGCTCGACACCGTCCTATACGATATCCTGGTCTCTGAAGAGACATGGATTCAACAAATCGACTACTGAGTGGATAAAGAACTGGTTGGACGGTCACACTCAAAGAGTTGCGGTCAACAGCTCGATGTCCAAGTGGAGACCAGTGACGAGTGGCGTTCCTCAGGGGTCGGTACTGGGACCTGTACCGTTCAACATCTTTGTTGGTGGCATGGACAGTGGGGTTGAGTGCACCCTCAGCAAGTTTGCTGATGATACCAAGCGGTTTGGTGAAGTAGACACGCTGGAGGGGCGGGATGCCATCCAAAGGGATCTGGACAGGCTGGAGAGGTGGGCCCAAGCCAACCTCATGAAGTTCAACAAGGCCAAGTGCAAGGTCTTACATCTGGGTCGGGACAATCCCAAGCAGAAATACAAGCTCGGTGGGGAATGGCTGGAGAGTAGCCCTGAGGAGAAGGACCTGGGTGTGCTGATTGACGAGAAGCTCAACATGAGCCAGCAATGTGCGATCACAGCCCAGAAGGCCAACCGTATCCTGGGCTGCATCAGAAGTGTGGCCATCAGGTCAAAGGAGGTGATTCTGCCCCTCTACTCCACTCTCGCGACACCCCACCTGGAGTACTGCATCCAGCTCTGGAGTCCCCAACATGAGAAGAACATGGACCTGCTGGAGCGGTTCCAGAGGAGGGCCACGAGGATGATCCGAGGGCTGGAGCACCTCTCCTATGAGGAGAGGCTGAAAGAGTTGGGGCTGTTCAGCCTGGAGAAGAGAAGGCTCCGGGGAGATCTTATTGCAGCCTTCCAGTCCCTAAAGGGGGCCTACAGGAGAGCTGGAGAAGGACTTTTTACTAGGGCATGTAGTGATAGGACGAGGAGGAATGGCTTTAAACTGGAAGAGGGCAGGTTCAGATTGAACATTAGGAAGAAGTTTTTCCCTTTGAGGGTGGTAAGGCACTGGCACCGGTTGCCCAGAGAGGTTGTTGAGGCCCCATCCCTGGAGGTGTTTAAGGCCAGGCTGGATGTGGCCTTGGGCAACCTGGTGTAGTGGGAGGTGTCCCTGCCTATGGCAGAGAGGTTGGAACTCGATGATCTTCAAGGTCTCTTCCAACCTAAACAATTCTATGATTCTATAATTCTAAGAAGTTATTTGTAAGCATGTCTATCCACGTTTAGTGCCCAAGATAATACTAAGACCAGGACATTTAGGAGGCATAAAAGAATAAGAAAGCAACATCAACATGCTTAGTTTTTAGGCTTCTCCTTGGTATTTTACATGGTCACTCACAGGACCATGTCAACAGTGCCAGAACAACTGAAACGTATTTTAAACTATTTGAACCTACTTATAAGGACAGCACTCAGAGCCCCCTCAGAACAGGAATCATTTGAGAAGTTAAGATTCCTCTGGATACCTTCTTCATACTGGAAGAATACAGTGTTGACCCAAACCCCATCTATTCTTACATTGATAATGATACAGTAGACAATGTCTCACTCCTACAAGTGATAACCTGCCTCTGTTAATCCATACCTGCATTACATGTGGCCCTGGACTGAGCTGGTGCACCCACGCTATGGGTTTTGAGAAGTGCCATTGAACCAGCTGCACCTGGATCAAGACTCCAGCAGCTCCTTTTTCCATGCACAGTATAGCGTCCCTGCATTTCACTCCCTCTGCTGGCTCCATTTCATACATCAAATGAAGTTTTTCAAGAGCTTAAATTTGTTTAAGGCTGGGCTATCTAAAAGTTCACTCGATTTTCCAGCTCCTGGTTCTGCTTAGTTCTCCCCTCTGCCCTGGCACCGTGGCTGGCAGGGACAGAGCCCTCCTGGCTCCTGCACCGGGCCATGGCATTCTGGGCTCAGTACAGGACTGTGGAGGTACCCCCAGCACCCTCAGCTGCAAGGCTGAGTGGGACGTGTGCAGCTCTGGTCTAGGTTTGCTGCTCCCACCTCCAAAAGAGAGCAGGACCTCATCTTGACAGCTCCGTAACTGTTGGCTGCAAAAGCCTTGTGTACCTACACGTAACTGCAGTCATGGCCAAGAGCCATGATGAGCCCTACGCACGCTGCCAGCGTTGGCTTTATGTACCTTCCAGAGAAAGCCAGAGTATATTAAAGTGTCTCCCCTGGATGCTGCTCTACAGCGTGCTCCCTGAGTTTTATCCCATTTCCGCGTGATATCGATCATTCCTGATAGCACGACACTCACTTCAGTGAAGGGTTATGCCTGCTCTCTCTCCTAGGAACAATTAAGCAGGACTTCTGCTTCATCCTTACAGTGATACCTCTCCTGGTTCTCACTGTTTACTCCGTGTTATTTTTACTTCTGCATTGACAACTGCACAACCGGAAAAATACTAGCTTTGAGTTGGTCAGAAGAGGCAGTGTTGGAAGACACGCACTGTCCTTGTCAGCGGAGCAGCAGACCATTGCCACTGCCAACTCCTTCAGCTGTTTCTCCTAGCCAGCCAGCATTAGCTTCACCCTGTTTGGATGAATCCTTGGCCAAGCAGGGACAGTTCTGGTGGACACGCAAAGGGGATGCGTGCCGTAGGCTTGCTAAGGACGCTCGCTGCAGCAGGCTCAGTGATTAACCCCACAGGCATTAACCCCACATTCTCTGGAAAGGGAGGACTTGCAATAGCCAACGATGTAAAAAAACTATGCACTTATCACAAAAGGCTTAGACTACCACTACACAGAGGTCAGTCTGCTCATCCTGCTGTGATCTAGGATCTGGAAATGAACTAAGGCTGCAGAAGAGTCAAGAAATTAAAAATCAACAACCAATCTTATAGGTGCATGAGAAATCTTTTCTTCTTGGCCTCTTGTATTGCCATAGTATTTGCTTTCTCTCTATAGTTTCTTTTGAAACGGAAGCGTACAACAATCACAGCTCTCTCCTCTACATACACACATGTTCTGCCAGGGCAAATGGTCTTCAAATATGGTATTTGAAAAAAAAAAATTGAAAAAAACCCCACCTTTAACTCTGTAACATTTTTTAGAAACACACCTCAAGTTTCAAATAACACGAACGTTAACAATCTGTGGGTGCATGTTAGCGTTGCCATGGCTCTGTGTAAAGACCTACAAAATCAGGTGCTTTCTCCATGCTCTCAGGCAGGCAGTGAGGAATTTGAGCCCTCTTGGGCAATACTCACTGATGCAGCCGTGCTACGCAGACATATTCTTATGCAACTTTTTGCTTTCCAGTAGCCACGTGACTTTCTATGGCAAGAATTACTCAACGTGCAGTTCCTGTCTGAAAGCTCATCCAAAGTATTCAAAACAATTTTCAAACAAACCAAGCATCTCCAGCTTCTGCATCGAGGCAGATATTGTTATTTTACAAGTGGGAAAACTGAGGTAATTTTTTTTTTCTTAAAGAGGGACAGATGCTGTAAGTATGCAGCCAATGATTGTGATCGGTGATTGTCTAAATCTAGGAAGAAGTGTTAAAAAAACCAGATATGACTGAGGCTGTATATTGGGCATGAACCCCCCAAACCATTAATGCTTTTTGCCAGGTACACATTCACTTTGCCACAGAAACTGATCTTGTACCTCGTTGTTCAAATTCAAATACTTGTCCGCAGTTATTTTAGATTTCAGATTTTCAGTATTTCTTCCTCAGTAACATATCAGGCTGCATACCCAAAACCAAAGCAAAAGTTGCTTTCTACACTGTGGTTATAAGGGAGTTAAAGTTCAGGTTTCTAATTGCCCTCTTGAGGCCTTATTACTTGTTGATTAGGTCCTTTTGGGAACAGCATCAAACCTATAATAATAAACACTGATTTCACTGGAAAGTTTGTAGCTGCCGTAGCAGCCCTGCGGCCCTTCTGCCTCTGTAACCGGCCCAGGTACAAACTAACCAGAAACGGTGTTTTGTAACTTCTCCAAGAGGCTCTCTGGGCTGGATGTGTCTTATCTGCGGGCTTTTTAGCAGCTGGGTTAAGAACTGCATCTTCACTTTTGGCCAAAGGCGCTTGCTTCTGTGCGTGCTCCTCTCCTCGCTTCAAGCCGACAAATTAAAGCTGCAAAGTGGGGTCTGGTTCAGGAGTGGGTACGTGGGGTGAGCACGTCTGCCTATTAGGATTCCTTCAAAACGGTTGCTAGTTTTCTAAATTATGGCAGTTTTGCAAACAGCAGCAAGTATAGGAGAAGTAAGACTGCCAGCATACTGCTGGTTGCCGGTCAGTTTTGTGGAGATTTCTCCTCTCAATGTTAATAGTGTTTTATCTCCAAGTTATGTTTTGGCATCTAAACAGGAGAGATGGCCTGAAGGTGCTATCCTGGAGCCTGTGTGCTTTATGCTCCAACAAAATAATCTGATGTATCAGGATGCTGAATGTTTGCTGCTATTGATATAGTTTCTAGGCTACGCACCCCTTCGCGCAGTGAGCCTCCTCCCGCGGGTGCCCCGTGGCTCCCAGTCAGCCCCGCGGGAGCTGGGGGCAGTGCCCGGCGCTGGGCCGAGGCTCGCTCTGCTGGAGGACAGGGATAGCTCTGCCGGAGGACGGGGATGCTGCATCCCACTGGAGCATGCGGGACTCATGTGGACACAGCTCCCAGACACCAAACTTCAACAGAAGAGGATCTGCTGGTGAGAAGCTCTGACGGGACAGTCGCGAGACACCTACTGCCCAGACGGTCATCCCATCTTCGTTTCTAATCAGTACTCAAGTTCTTAATTTTCTAAACCGCCAAGTTTTCCTAACTAGAATAGTTTGAGGTGTAATTTTCAGTGTAGGTCCTTTGAAAGTATTTGGATAGCATTGTTTTTACAGGCTGGATTTCAGAAGGCATGGGGAAAATAACATGGTCTCGTATAATGTCAGGCGGGGGAGAAGCTGCAGCGAGTCTGATCTCTGCGAGTCTCTGATGTAGGGCACCGGGTCTCCTTGAAACCCCTCCATAATGAATTAGCCTGAAGTAAAAGTAGGTGTTTATCTCAAGTCGTTGCCTCAAATAGCCGGCTACCTGTTGGAAGAAGGGTCTGATCGATGCAAACCAAGGCAGCCATGCGTGAGCTGTTACACAGTGGTTAGTATTGATCAGAGCTAACGGCTGCCGATAGGAATGTGGAGTGGACTGACAGGCGGAGAAGAGGGAAGGAGGAAACGGCGTTCACTGGTGGCAGACGTACAGAGGAAAGCCGATAAAAAGTCAATTCCACTTAACTGAATGGCTGCTAACTAAATATTTTTGGGGCCAGAGCCTTCCCAGATAGCAGATGGAGCATCTCTACTCCGGAACTGAGACATCAAGCGAGCGTGGCACCGACGGCTGAGATAAGAGACGCTCGTGACGGCTGGTGGAGCAGGAGAGCCTGACGAGCCTGCATGCTGGACCTGCACACCGAGTCTGCTCATCGGCCCCGCACACTGGCCCCGCTACGGCGCCTCCCACCAGCGCCATCACCTCTTCATGATGGGAAATGGGAACAGTGTGGGAAGGGTTCATGAAGCAAACATGGCCAGTACTTAAATACCCAGTTCACAGAGAGAAAGCAATGATTTTATTTCAGCCCCTTTCCTCTGAGATCCTGCTAAGGACCTCTGTAAGGGTTACTTCATTGGCACAGAAAAGCAGCACAGATTTTCCAGCCCCAGCCTCTGCCAGCTGGAGACATTTCTCATGCCACTGTGGGACCAGCAACTGCCACAGAGCCCGTTTCAAGAGAGCGTTATGGCTCACCAAAGTAGTTTCAAAAAGTTGCCAAGATGCTGTGTGGGCTCGTTTGGGTGGCAGTGCTATCTGCCTAAAACTGCTGGCTGACACCATCGTGTTCATGCTCCCATTTTCCAGTCCAGAGGTGTCTCTGCATTGGAAAGGAAATTCAAAATACATAGATAACGGTTCTCTAAATGAGAACGTTCTGAAATCTTACTGTATGAAAGGTGCTCAGAAACACAGCGGCATTGCCCCGTGTCGGAGGAGACCAAGGAGCTCTCCTATAGCTGCCTACTTCCTCCTCAGCACATCACGACAGCTTTTGGTTGTCTTCCTCTCCGAATTGCTCGCGTTAGTGCTGCTTTGGGGTCTGTTACATTGTACGGTCATACACTGTAAGAGAACGCAAAGCAATCAAGAATCACTTTTCCCAGGCCCAGTATTCAGTATTTAGACTATGTTTCAGGACAACTTTTAGTGGCCTGGATGAGTGCGTAAGGCACCTAATATAAAGTAATTCTCCAACAGTTTGATTAATAGTGTCATAGTCACAGCTTCAGTTCAGGTTCAACCTTTTTAACGTTTTATTATTTTACAGAGTAATAAATCAGGACAGCAGGAAAAGACAGATGTAGGAATGTCCCTGTCTACCCATCTGTTCATGAAGACAATGGGTCACAGGATAATGGTTTCCAGGGTTGGGGCAGCTGATATTAGAAAATGTGCTGGAGAGGAGCTTGTAACAGAGCCAGCAACGGGCCGAGGAAGGAAGAGGAAGCTGGAAGCCGGTTAGTGTGTTCTACAGAGCTGGAGTATTGACAAGGGAAGGAGCAGGTCAGGGATTCCAAGGGACTAACCGAGATGAAATGTCTCCTTGCAGACTGCAAGACGAAAGGCAGCCGTGGGACACTGTCGACCGCCCCAGAGTAAAGTGGGATGCTGCCCTTTCTCATGGAGCAAACGAGTCCATTCCTGTCCTTTCAGCACCAGCGGTGGCTGAATCAAGCTCCCCACGTAGGTCCTTAATGGGCCCAGTATTATGGTGATGGAATGCAGCACTGACATCATCATGGGAGACTACAGCTTAAAGAAAGAAAAGCCAAGTCGTGCAGGTCCGGTGCAGACTTCAAAGAGGAGAAAGCAGAAGCTTTGCAGTTCAGTTTGGGGGAAGTGATATAGATGATACAGATGGAAGAAAGTACAGAGATGTTCTTATGAGATTAAAAGAATAAGAGAAATAAGCGCAGAGGTTCAATCTCTGATGAAGCTGATGGAGAGACTACGGGAACATGAATTTAAACAGGAAGGGGAAGGACTAGAGGGGGTGAACTTGAAGCTTGACTTGTTAGGAAGGAGGGATGGAGAAAGAACAAGGGAACTGAAGGGATAAAATGGACAAACCAAATACTAAGAAAGACTGTTTTGCAGTGTATTTCCTATGGACTGAAGCATATGGGACAACAAAAAGAAGTGGCTGCGATAATCAGAGCAAGAGATGACGGAGCCTTGGAAAAGAGCTTTTGCTGTTTGGACAGAGAATGATCAAATCATTCAGAAAATGTGAAGGGTAAGGGAGAAACTGGAATTCTGGTTTTGTCACATTAAGTTAAAAAACTCATGGAAAAGCAACAAAAATCTAATGAATGTACTTTGCTTCTCATATCAACTGGTTTGTTATGTGCAATGCAAATTTAGCGATAGCACATATAGATGCAAATAAATTCATGTGTAACATAGTGAGAACAAGTCAGACTAATGTTTGAAATTTTTGCCCTATATTTATAGCTTGCTTCTTATATTGCGGAGCAAAGCAAGTTTCATACAGAACAAACATTTCACCGTTTTCCATCTTACTTCAACGGGATTTAATTTTACTTCTAAATTTTAAGTATTTCTGTGAAGGGGCCTGGCAGTCCCAATGCATAGGCATTGCAGTTTACAAATTATTTGTTATTATAACTTAAAGACCATTAAAAGAGGTATAAGTCACAAATCAGGGACCTGACTATCAAAATATTGTCATCAGCTGAACTCTTCCTACCAATGTATTTATATTTGCATATGTTGCTCTTTTAGGTATTTATAAAACAAAGCTATTGTCCTCATTTCTATTACCAGCAGATTGACTTACGCTATTAAAGGTATTTGGTTTTCACGCAGCTTTTGTAAGCCAAACTGCCCGGGCCACAAACATTAACAGTGCACATTTGCATTCAGGATTCCTACAATTTTGACATACATGCTTTTTAAAGATAATGCTTTGAAACCTTAAACTTACTTTTATACTAATTTAAATAAAAGTTAAATGTCAGATTTAGGCCACTTTCTGGCACCGAATCTTTAATTAGAAAGTGATGGCACTGGCAAAGCTAGAAAACTGTCTTCAGCACGCACATACCACTTGCTGGACAATCGGTAAGATGATTTAGAGAAGAAATCAGTTCTATATTTCGGTATGTTTTTCTCCTAAATACTATGCAACTCAAAACTGGATTGAAATCCACGTTAAGGCTCAGTCTATTTTATTCTGCTTTCTTACCAGGCTGCATCCCTATACTGCGTTATATTGTTATGTTTTAAAGCTGACACAGTACAGGAAAAACTAATGAAATCTATTAGACTTACAGTACAAAAGAGGGGAGATTTCTAAGAAATACTGCACAAAAAAGCACAGATTAAAAAAATGGAAGCAGCAGAGAACAGCAACTATGTGCCACAAAAAGATAAATACAAAAAGCTCAGCTCTCTCTTATAAGACACCCACAGTCTCCATCTGTCATCTCAACCCTTCCTCTCCCAACTGTTCTTAAATTAAATGAATGCTTCTAATGGGAGATTTTCTCATGAAAGCTTACGAGAATTCATCCAAAGACAAATTAAAACAATGCAGTGTAATCATGCAATTCACCTCTCTAACAGGTTGCCTGGCTTCAACGTTCCCATTTACAAAAGAAAAAAAGCAACAGTAAGACACCCAAATAAAGAAAAAACAACTAAAGAGCAAACCTTTCATTGATGGAAGCTGATATAGATGCAGGTCGCTCTCTGCAACCATTCTTATAGTTGTATGGCTGAGACTAAAGGTTATTTTAGTCTGTATAAGAAACTACTGTACACATCTGATTTAATGATTTTGTTCTTTGTAGGCCTTGCAGTTTGAACACGTCCAAAGGGATCAGCAGTGCTAAAACAGTGTATTATTTTTTTCTTCATGTAAATAAAACTAGCTTGGGCTACTGAGTCTAAAGGGGTTTTAAAATACGTTTTCCTACTTATCTCTTATCATTTCAGTTGCTTTTAGCATCCTGTCTAGCATTCTATTTGTGTCTGGACATGAATAACATGTCCAGGCTTTCAATTTTCACTTTTGTTTCTGGTCAGCCTAATTTTGGGGTTGCTGTTCAGTAACATAATTCGTCAGTGTTTGGGTCGAATGCATTTAATTTCTGTCACTTGCAGCCTAGATAGATGTCTTAGCAAAACTGTAATGAGTAATTTCTATTAAAACCAGGTCTACAGGAGGACACTTGAAAAGGAAACAGACCTTAAATTGACACACGATCACCTGTCAGTGCCTCCTTAGTAACAGGTCTTAGTTTCCTCTATATTTCACCATGGTGCTCTTTGAATTCGCAGCGGTAGTCTGATATCAAATGTGGTGTTTTCTTAGCGAATAGTCCCACTAAATTTAGATCAAAGGAGGACACAAAGGAACTTGAAAGGAGACAAGCCACCCCTGCCACCCCAGAGAAATTCCCAGCACCAGGGACAGGTTGAGGCTGGAAGCACCTTGGTGTGGTCGGGGCGCTGCTCCTCAGTGGTCCGTGGCCATGGCTGTAAGCAGGTCCTCGGCCAGGGCAGCGCTCAGGAGCATCCTCACCTGCCGGGAAGGGCAGGAACAACCGGACAGCCACAAACGGCTGCTGCAACACTGGTTGGGTAAATCGAGGGCTCTGTCTTCAGTCACCTCTGGTCTAGACCTCTGGTTTGCTGCTGCGGCTGCTTCCTTTCCTTTCTCTGGGCCTCAGCACCTGATTGCAGTACTCGCTCAAATGACAAGTCCCCTTGGATTTCCTTCTCTCTTCGCTTTAATCTCTCTTGCTCCCTCCTTGTTCTCTCACTCTCTTTGCATGATTTCTGCACTCACCCTCTTCATTACCAAAGTCACGGACTGTTTGAGTTCACAGCGAAAGGTAACTGAAATCCTCCCCAGATTCCCCGTTCTCTGGTATTTTCTCGATGTGCTCTTTCACAGTTTCTTTTACTGAAGTCCCTCACTGTTGTACTTAACCACTGTGAGTGACAGAAATCCAATGCTGACCACTTCATTATCTGCCGACCTTGTCCCCCTGGCCTCCTGCCCCTCCATCTCTCTTGGGCAGTTTGCCCTACGTCGCAAGTCCTTGTTAAAGGTCAGGACCCCAAACCATCAGAATTGGTCGTGTTGTTTTACTGTATCACCAGAGAAATCAGGCCTGTCGGATCTCATTAAAGCCCTATTTATGGGTGGAACGCCACTCCTGGAGCAGGATGAGCTGCTACCTTTGAAACGCAATCTTCACCAGATCTGATCAGCATCGCACAGGGATTATATTCCACCAGTCAATCTCTCATAATCGCTCCCACCCTTATTGGCATGGCTACTGCTGTCCCTGCATGAGAAAGGAAATCCTCTTAAACAAATACTCTCCACGGGAGTAAGACTCTACTTGCCCACGAAGAGGCGCAGGATCCGGCCTCTCGGAGGACAGGTGGCCACCCAGGCTCATGCGGAGGAGCCTGATCAATAAGCTCAGTTCATTGCATTGCTCTTCATGTAGCAGCTAACCATAGAGACACTTCATACTTAATATAGTGCAAATGATGGAAAAGTGTTAACTGATCCTCTCAACGCGCCTTTGAAACAAGCAGGGACCTGTCACCACCGCGCCGGAGAGGGGAAGTGACGTGACTTCCTGAGTATGACATCGCAAACCAGCAGCAGCACTGAAACTATAATTATTCCCAGCCTTATAAGAACTTCTTTAAATCGTGACTCTTATTACCTTCTTCTCTGACGTGACTATTAAAACGGAGAGAACCTTTCCCTTTACGCTTACACCATAGCTTTAAGACACAGTCATGGTTATGCCGGCATTGCACTCGGGAATTTCCAGAGAATGTTGTCAGGTGAGACAGATGGTAAATAACATTATGCTTCACGTGTCTATTGAGCGTTGTAAAGAAAGTTTCAGTGCGGCTATGTGTTGAATTGGTAATTTCCCCAGTGCACAATGCAGAAAATGATGCAAACCCATTACATGAATTCTGAAGACAATGAGAAATCTCAGCTGCCTAAATGAGAATAAGTCAACAAGTAAACACAGAGACTAACAAAAAACATGGGAATAACGTTGAGAACCAAATCATATCCAGAAAGAAGCAAAGCTATCTCTGTACAACATGACAGGCTGGGGAGAGGCAGCATATTAAATTCCCAAAATGCAGCTGTTTCACTTAAATGAGAGATTTGTAATGATTGCCCGTTCTGCCGCACGAGCTCCAAGTTGTGCACTACAGGGTCACATGTCATGATTTTTCTATTATGCATTTATTATAGCGGTTTTTGCCTGAGACATTCCACCTGGTTAGCTGATGTTCCTCCTGCTCGGGAACGGTTAAAGAAGTTCAGCTGATGTGCAAAGGAAGATGCTGTTGCTGTTAAACCCAACAGAACATAGATGGAAAGGGAGTGATCATTTGAGGAAAGAGGGGCTAAACCTCTCCCGGTTGAGGAACTATAAGGGCAACCAAGCCTGGAGGCAAGGTTTGGATGAGTTTTTATACCACCTTCTTGGGGGTTTTGTTATTAAACTTAGTGCCTAGAAAGAGGATGAACTTAGATGTTGTACGCCGAGAGGATTATCTTTGTATAGCAGACCGGGAAAGGCATGGTTCGCATGCAGTCCACAGCAGAATTTAAAAAATCCTTCTTCAAAAAAAGCATAAAAAAGAGGAAAAACTAAGAAATCCTCAACTAGATGGAAAAAAGAGAAGATCTTAAGAAGTCTACCAGACAGCCCTAAAACCAAAACATGTAGACTTAATATAATTTATTAGAGTGGTACGAGAAGGCAATAACTGCACAGGAACAGCAAAGTTATCCACAAGGAGATTTACCAGGAGCTCAAAGACCTGAGAACGTGGTCCAGATTACAAGGGAACACCGCTCTGGTTTTGCCCAATCCTGAGCCAGGCAGGTACATTTACATTTTTAAAAGAGTGTCTGAAAGAGGGACACAACATATATGAGGTGCAATAGCAAATAGCCTTAAATAAAACAAGCATACATTTTACTCCAGATTCTCGGGCAGGTTCTGGGAACTGAATGAGCTTACCACACGTATGAAAAAGCCAGAAGATCTGCTTTCTGGATAGGTCACTAATTCTGATATTTTTGCATCCATTTGGGTCAGCAGGGTCATAAAATACGACCTTTCAATTTTTCAAAGTTTCTTCTAAGTCATTCTCCTCAGAGCTTCTTTAATCTGTTCTTAACCAGAAACAGTGGGGCTATCTCAGTCGGCCTCCTTTTAAATCGTCATGCCCATTTACAGACACTTACTGAAAAGGGGTATGATTTTCAGTAGGAAAGGAGAGATAAATTAGGCTAAAGAATATTTTAATTTAATTTAATACAATTTTTGCTAATACTGAAAGTATACGTGTATTACATCTGGCGTTGTTTAACATTTCAGGAGTTGCTCGTTAGCAATGCCTTATGAGAACAAGTTACTCCCGACGACGGTGAGGACGTTTCCTTTGGAGGCTATAGCGGAGCTGTCTCTACCCCAGGAGAAGCACAACGCGGGCTGTCCACTGCAGCTCCCTTTCTCCGCGTGGCTGCAGGGAATTTGCTGCTTGACTGCAACACTAAAACTGTCTGTCAAGTCCAAAGCAGAAAGAGAGTTTGAAAGGCAAACATGATCTGTGATCAATATCCTAACAAATCCAAAGGAAGCCCCAGCTCCCGAAGGGTTAATCCAGAGAAGAAAAGGCATCCGCATGTTTAGCGAGCTAATGTGTTTATTGACAGGGAGGCCTTTAAGTCCTCAACAGGGAAAAGCTTAGATAAGTGACGGGAAGTTCAAGTCAGGCGACCTGGTTTGGGTGGAACGTGGTTACGTTTCCCAGCTGATTTACTTTTCGGAGTCCTGGGGGTGTCCTCCCGCAGGGGGTCTGCACCCGCCTGGAGCAGAGCCGAGCCCACCCTGGTGCAGGGATGTTCCCGGAACAGGGAGTGTCCGGGCTGGCCAGTGTGGAAACACCACAGGCACCTCATCCCACCAAAAGATGGTGGGCTAGTATCCATCCCGCGTACACCACCACCTTTCAGCACGTTCTGATTGAATCTGATACTCGAGTATGTTATAACCATCCATTGAAATTCTGCACCTGTAACCCGGACACTCATGCAGATCTCTATCGCGGTGTTCTGTAACATACAACCGATCCACTGCTGAGAGCACATCCCCGGTCTGCGCCTCTGCTCCACGAGCTGGAGCTCACCCTGCTTGTGTGCCGGCGCGTCCAGCGCTGGGCATCGGCGCCGCTGCCTGCGAGCCCGGTGGACACCTCTGCCCAGGGCCGCGCTGAGGAACTGCATCGGACCACCTTAACTCCCCCGCGTCCACCCGCCGGTGCTGCCGGTCAATGCCAGGGTCAGGGGTCGGGTGTCCGCCTGCTAATAGAGTGTAAGCCAACATTGTCCTCAAATTGCTGGAGTAAAGGGACAATGCCCACCTCCTGCTGATGGCCATACCCCGGGGGAGGGGGTATCGGCTTTATTGGAAAACTGCCAGTCTGGGAGGTGATGGAAGCGGCTGATAGCAGCTACAGACGGTTTGATTGCTGCTGGAGAGCCGGCCGGCTGGTCGGAAACCCTCTGAAAGGCAGTTCATTGACCGACCCCACGGAGCTGCCTATCGACAGCCGGGTTTTCCTCACTTGATGAATCTCCCCAGCTCTGCACAGCTCAGCCCCATTTGCCTGCTGGTTCGTGGCCAGCTCTGGGCTGGCCTTTCCAGCCTGGTCAAAAGCTCCTGGGTAACCAACTCGGGAGCTCCTGCAACGGCATTCACCTCCCCACCCCCACCGTGCACTGGCACGAGCGTCCTGCAGTCAGACCACACGCGAGGAAACCGTGGATTACACAAGGTGCCTTCTGCCTTCTGCACCAGCTGAAATGACTTTTAAAAAGCAAGAGAAATTACAAAACCGGGAGGTGAGAGACGTTACCAGAATTCGGAATAACAGTAACATCAGAATTTTGATAAATGTACAGGTTTTGATCTATCCCAGGCCACAGTATGGACCTAATTCACGATGTGACTGAAAGGAAGACTCGGTAGGTTTCTCTACTCTTCTGATGACAAACACCTATGATCGCAGGTACTGGAGCTGCTACCATAAAGATGTAATGATGGTATATTCATTACAGATTTCTAAGACTTGCCATATTGGGAAAGTATTGTAACTGAACTAGATATATCACATTTCTACACTAGTTAAGAGATTATAAGAAGATAAATTAAATTAACGGTCCATCTAGCCAATATCCTGTCATCAACAGCGACCAGTAACAGAGCCCTGTAGGCAAGAGTACGAAATAAGTGAGCAGACAGCGATGCTTCCCCAGAAGCCACCACCAACTTGTGATTAAAGGACTTTCTGAACTACAAGCCGTGTTCCACTTTTTAGTAGTCCTCAATGGATTTTTCTCCCATAAAGCCGTTCAGTTGCTTTTTGAACCCAGACGCTGCCAGCGTCTGCAGCCTTGCTACAGAAGAGCTGCACAGCGTAGTTTTGTCTTGTGTGAAGAAACAGCTTCGTTTCTTTGCCTGCTTGTTTTTAACTCTCCGGCTGCAACTTTCATTTGATGGCCCCTCATTCTCGCGCTGGGACAAACAGCGGACAGGCCTTCCCCATTTACCTTGTCCATTAAATCACAATGTTATGACGGTCACCGCATCGCACGCCGGTTGTCTCTTCCAGCCAGGTGGGAACCAGCCTGCTTCATACTTTTCCCTGCCCAGAAGCTGCTCCCTATTTTGATCAACTTTATTGCCCTTTTCTGAACTTTTTCCCATTCTAAGAGAATAGGAACTTTTTTGAGATAGGACCAGAACTGCACAGATTATTTAAGAGGCAGGCACATAAGAGATGTATACAGTGGCACAATGATCTTTATGTTTTTTCTCTACGTCTTTCCTAAAAACTCCTTACATTGTCTGATCTTTTCATTACTATTAAGCACCAAAATGAGAATTAGAAGAACTATTTATTGTAGCCCCAAAGTCTCCCACCTGAGTAGTGACAGTTAGTTCCACACTATATGTCCTCATCCTTTCTTGTCATTTTTTGATAGGGGATTCCAGATTTCATGGCTGCCATGGAATTGTGTTTTGCCTGTTTTAATTTTACTTTGGGAATACTGCATTGTATTGCACTGTCAGAAGCCCTGGCAGTTCTGCTCCTGTATGCGGAGATTATCAAGAGATGCCAGTGTCCCAAGTGCCTATTCAGGAAACAAATAAATACCCTGGAAAATTGTCCCCTGTAGGCCTGCCAATCTGGTTTAGAATAGACATGAGGAGGCGCGTGAGGAGCAGCACCACCGTGGCCTCAGGGAGGAGAAGGGGCAAAATATATACTGGCACCGCCACTGCTGAAAGGTGTACATTGGAAATCCCTGCATTCGAGAACTATTTCCTCAAATATATTAATCTTTTAGTAACTTTGTGTCAGTGCCAGTTCCTAAAGACGCTTGGGATCTTACCACTGATTAACTGCAGACAGAAAAGAAGTCAGATCATGTAAGATGCTCAGAATAAACTGAGATAGTAATCACTTCTGATTTCTTATTACTGGCAGTATCCATAAGCCTTATGTCCCACATAAGAGAGGGATCGCAGCACGCCCAAGCGCTGCGTGATGGCTTTCCACAGAGTCACCAGTCGGGTTGGTCCGGATGACGGTGACTCCGGGCAGACCTCTCGGGACAGCCACCGTCTAGTCCTCTGCTGAGGGCAGAGAGCGGCTCTGCGAGATGGCGGGAGCCATTCTCAGCTCTGCAGAGTATGTGCACAGCTCTCCCAGTCCTGGTGGTATGTCATTATACAATAACTTGGTACAAAGTTGAAGAGAAGGGGATATTGGATACAGCAGCTTTAGGTTTGATCTTTCCTATGCTGGTTAAATCATGTGAAATCCAGTGAAAATACGGACACCACATCAACATACAACCGTTTTAAACAGTTCTTCCACAAATCAGGGCTGAACTGCCAGGCAGGCAGGCTTCCTGCTGGGACCCCAACCGCGGGCTGGACAACGCCTGTATCGTCTTGGGAGAGAGGGGAGCTGGAGAGGGCGGACACCCGGTTGGCACGAGGACTCCCAGGTGTATCGTGGTCACCAGTAAACCAGATTCTCAGCGACAATGAGTTTTCCGACAATCAGAGCTGCTCCTGCTACAGCTTTCCAACAGTCGTGCAAGAAACCTGTATGCAGTTCTGTGGTGGAGTTCACCGGTCTACGAACTGGGGTTCTCTGCCAGAGCAGGGGAGAGGGGCTGCGGTCCCGGGCTGCCCACCACACTCCACGGAACCCGCAGGAATATTTCCCTTCTGCAAAATCCCAGACTGAGAATAGGGTGGAGGTGCAGTCTGAGCAGTGAGATCTGGCGACAGACTTACTGAGCAATAGGAGTGAGTTTAGTTTTGAGACTCAGTAGCTCAAGATCCAGATTCTTCACACCGTTAATGCGTCGAGATGTTTGATTGACCGGACTATCAAAGGAGATGCCATGGTCGGTTCCTGCTACTCAGGCTTCTCCTTGCCTCGATTTGCATATTCAAGGATCGCCGCCGATGCCTGGCTGTCAGAGATGGTGACAGTTGTGGGGGTTTTTTAGCTTTATCAAGGGGGATTATTTTTAACCCAAATTATTTTGCATTGTAAATGTTTAAATCCACATCAAATCCAGATTAATGCATAAAATAGTCCAAGAGGGTATTTACTGGAAAAAAAATAACAATAAATCAAATTATTATGGCTAGCTCCGATCTGAAGTGTTTTAAAAAGGAGAAAGTCTGAGATTTTGGCTAAAATATCACTTCAAGGAGAAGATTCAACTAAAGCTCTCTGCAAGGCGGCCGAAGTTTACATACAAACTGGAACCCTTAGTACTTTTTCACAACATGACTGGAATTAATAATGCAGATAAATCCTAAATAAATCAGGATTAGTGTTAACTACGTCTTGAGGTTTAATACGCTCTACGAAAATGAAAGGGGGCCGGCGGGGGAGGAAGGAGCTTTGCCTTAAACCTTGCCCGCGAGCGAGCAGAGCAGTGCCCGGGGAGGCGGGCAGGGGCGCGGGGCACTGGGGAGCCCCGAGGACCAGCCGAGCAGGGCAATCAAAGCGCCTCTAATCGCTGCCGCTCCGGGGATGTGTTCAAAGGATCTTGTCTGGCCACAGGCTGCCTAAGGTCACAAGTGAAATGCAGTTGCGGGGCAGGGGGAGGGGTGTCTCGGATTTTTGGACAGCCTGGCTGTTTGGATCTGTTTTCAGGAGGTCAGCCGGATTGCAGTATTTTACCGTCTTATCAGCAAAAAGATTAAATTTCCCTTCGTGGTTAAAGAGCTCAGCCCCACTCTGAAGGAAAATATAAATAAAACTGCCAACACAATCGCCCTAAGTAAAAACTGCCGCAGTGTGCCGGCGCTCGCTGCAAAGCCTGGGGAGCCGCTTCCCGGTGACCTCTGCACCGCCATCCCCGCCGGCCGCTCTGGCGGGATGTCACCGACATCCTCCTCCTCCTCCGCAGTGTTTAACACACCCCCGTGGGTCCCCGGTGAAGGGTTAAAGCTGTGAGTGAGTGAGTGAGTGAGTGAGGACTGAGGAGGGATGGTTGGGTTTGTTGCCTGCGAAAGGCACGGGTTGCTCCCACCGGTGTCCCTGCTGCTCGCCAGGGCTCTTGCACATGCAAGTGAGGACCGTCCCTTGTCCTCTCCTCCTCCTTGTGCTGGACAAAGCCAGGGCTGATGAAACGCTCTGATACAAAAGTAGATTTTAATTGTTTTTTTTTTAAATTATTCTTTCCAAAGCCACAGAGGAGTAGAAAAATGCTTCTTGTGTTCACTTTGTTACCGGGAAATTCGCTCTGACCCTCTCCATTCTTGCTCTCTTCTTGCACATCTGTGTAAGGCCCCCGTTTGCTCTGTGCTGCCCTGCCTTTCTCAGGTGCGAGCCTGGGCTGAAAAGTCTCAGAAATTTGTGGCATTTTAAGAAATCTCATCTCCCATCTGTTTCCTGTTCCTTTTTTCAGCACTTCCCCAGTGCTCACATCAGCTCTAAGGCTCAGAAGAGACGAGGGCCAGATTCTCATCTGCCTTGTGCCACGGCTGATTACTGACACCTGTGCAAAATGTCGATAAATGCATCAGAATAATCACACGTTACACGCTGCTTCTGCCGCCCCTGGTCGCTCTGCACAGATGTGTATGGCCAGAGCGTAAAACAATGGAGTCCTTGTGGAGCGGGGGTCAGAGCCACTAATGTGCTTCCAGGGTGACCATTTGAAAAGAAACTTAGAAATGTGAAGTTTGCCTGTGATTTTTTTTTACCTCCTGAGTAATCTTTTGCACACGATAACGCAAGGATGAATTTAAGCGCTGCTTCCTTCCTGCTGCCGGCAGCGTGTGTGTCGAATGCGTGAGACGGTTGTGCTAATTTCTGAGTGGGCATAAATCTACCCGGCTCCAAGCAAAGATTTGTTAATTTGGAAATGAAAATTTTGATGGTATGGCAAGGATCTACACAAAGAAATAAACAAATGCCCCAGCAAATAAGCCTGTACTTAACGATGCTGACAAATCTGAAAAATATCCCAACTCTTTCCACAACGCAGACAGTTTGCTAAACTTTACAGATAACTTGTTGTTTTGGATTTTATGTGAAATATTGACATTTGATTAAACATTGACCAGTAAGCAAACAGAGTAGGTTTTCAATAATTTTTAAATATTTAAAACCTGGAAATCGTCCTATTTTATATTACATATAGCAAAGTGCCAGTAGTTAGTAGCCCTATTGCTAACGTTAGTTGTTAGGGTTCTTAAGATCTACTGTGAGAATGAATATGTGTCTCCAGTCCCTTCAAGAACAAGCCTGCAGATCTGTATTCAGAGCTTCAGATCTGAAATGATCCCGGCTGGGCTGGAGACACCTCCCAGCAAGTCCCTCTGTCTGAGTCAGCACATTTACCTCACTGGCATTTCAAACTTTTAAAAAAGTTAAAGAAAATAAAAACTAAGTCTGCCTTTTCTTCAGGGGAAACTTAAGCATAGGTCTAGGAAAATAAAGATAAGATGCACAAGTGTAAGAAATCCTGAGATCTTTGATTAGTCTAACTTTTGCAGAGTTAACGCTGACATTTTACAAGAAATAAGAGCACTGCATTCACCCACAGGTTCTCTCCTCCCAGGAACAGCCACCCATAGTAAGCGTGAGACCACCCACAAACGTCACATGACCTTCAGATTAGTTCGAATGAAACAAACCTCAAGGATGCTCTCCAGCAGCTGGAGAACCTGTTGTAGCCCCAAGGCAGGACGAGCACTTTGCAGGGCTTACAATGGCTTGGGACACTCATTTGCGCAGGTACGTGGTACCACTGCGTAATGCGGAGAACCTTGGTTTCCATGTTGTACCAACCCACCTGTGCATCCAAAAATCCCTTCTGTTGGCTGACATCAATATTTAAGCAAATGCATGCAGGCACCATAGTATGTCGCATCAAACCAACCAACTCATTCACTGTCCGATTCCAAGAAATAAGCGTATCCAGGGTGTACTGTACAATCAAGGGCGTATTGTACAAGTACAATAAGCGTACTTCAGAGCTGTGGGACCTGGGGCTGGGCTCCAGCACCACTGACTTCTGCTTGAGACAGACCGGTCCTGCCCCAGCCTCCTTCCTCACACCCCCCGCCATTTCGTATGGAAGAGGAGAGCTGAGCTGCCGTGTCCAGCCTGGGCAACCGACGCCGGGTTTAGCTGCAGCCAGGAAATCCTCTGCAGAGTTTCGAGGACCTTTTCTAGACTGGCTTTGCTAGTTGCAGAAAAACGTTTCTGGAGGTTCTCCCAGGTTTCTCAACATAAATGTTCAGAAATCATGGGATATTACTAGAGAATAGAAGCGGTATTTCTACCGTGATGTTTAAACATTTACGTTTTGCTTTCAGCTGTTTCCAGTACCAGACAAATGAAAAAAAAAAAAACAAACAAAAAACACGGGGGTGGGAGGTCACTGAGAAATGGGTGTAACGTGGACTACGTCCATTGCCATGGCGTGGCAATGTAGTAGTAGATGCTCATCCTAGTGGGCAAAACCAGAGGGAATGAAGTGCACTAGGTGCCGAAGTACAAACAGCCAAGCCTGGTTATATTCCTGAAATAACACATAGTAGTAGTCACGTGCGTTTGAAAGGAGTAAACTTCCCCCCCCTACAGACGCCTGTGTGGAGTAGGGGCTGGAACAAACAGCTTGAAAACTTTCTGTGAAAAGTGGCCAACACTTAAGAACAATTTACTTGGTGTCCCAAAAGCTGCAGATTTTTATTCACAAAGACGTTTATACATCTTTGCTAAAAGAGGATATGAAAGCAGTTATAAAAAACAGCAATCAAAGTAGAACAAATTAAACAAGGAAACATCTGTGACAATTAGTATAAGCCAAAGCAAATATATGTGAACAACTTGTAAAAAAGTCAAATGCATTGAGCACTACCAACAAAATGCTCACAAACAATAAACCAGAGATTTTTGAAGTTCACCTTTGATACGAGAAATTCTAATAATTGATTATGTGCAATAATTAACTGCTACTAAACAGAGAGGGTAAAAATGTCAATAACTGCGGAATAAAAGATTCCTGGTCCACATCTGTAATCAAACTAGTTAACATAAATATATAGTCAAGGTCATATAACAGTAAAGGTGTCGGCTAAATAGCATCTGTTAAATATAAAGATTTTTAAATTACCAAGTCTGAACACTTGTATCTAATAATTTTAAAGGAATCGTTTGGAAACTCTACAAAGGCTTCTGGCTAATCCTTCATATGTCTTCAAGAGATGGGAAAGTCTCCAGAAGACTTGGGAGGAATTTCAATTGCAGGTCTTTAAAACGTACACGGGATTGACCTATATGTGTAATAAAAGGTCAGCACTTGACATGTGTCAGCAAAGAGATGAAGGATGGAAATAGGCTTAACACTAACTAACATTATTGCACTGGAAGTAATTATTTTTTTTAATTGTCTCAGCAATGTTCACCGTGGAGACTCTTAGATCCCCAAATCTAACTTATAACAACGTTGTAAACCTGTATCAAGCCCCGATTTCCCACAGGACATCCAGCAGAAAAATTTCCAGACCTCCATGCAGAAATGAAGAACCCAACACCTTATGTGACAGTCCTTGTCCGTGACACGTGAAGAAGTCAGTGGAGGTCTGACAAAAGATAAGCGGGAAGGCAAGACAAAGAGCAATGGCTTACTTGGATATTAAAGCAATTGCGCAGGAAGAGCCCCGATTGTTACCTCAGGGCTCAGCAGATTAGAAAATGATAATACTCTTAAAAATATTTTGATTTGTAGGGAATTACAATGCACGTTCAGACAAAGAAGTAACAACTCCGATATTGAACACTGCAAGGTGGAGGAGGTAAAGCTGTGGAAAAGACTGCTGGAAGAGACCAAAGAGGGGAAGAGGAACAATGGGCTGATGCAAAAGGGAGGCTTGGTGGCAGCTGAACCGAAAGACAGTGGAGGAACCAAGGGTGCCCGACATCTGCCGACACAGTCAACTAGCGCTTGCTGTCTGATATAAATTATGAGCTCATTCAATGAGAGGTTAACCAATTTGAGAACAGGATTGTGAAACCCCAGCAGGAAGAAAGAGGGAAAACCATGCAACCATGTATTGTGCCAGTTAAAACTCAAAATAAAATTTGTGACAGTGACTCAACACGTACACTACGTATGTGAAACAAGACTCTATACTGCATAGCAATTCTTGATAAAGTATCTAAAGAAGTGTATATTCTGGGAACCACTAATGATGAGGGCTGTAAGTCACACTGACATGAACGGTAATTTGCAAAGCGGTACGTCAGGGAGGTTGGAGGATCTGATACTGGAAAATGCTTCTTACAGCATATCAAAAGAACTTAATTTTTTTTAGGTACAAATAATAATGAAGGCCTAATTGTAGTTAAGGGGAAGATAGGCAACGTGGATCATAATTCAGTTAGATTTTTAAATAGTACAAAAATTAACCCTAATAAATGAGTAGTAATTATGCTTAATTTCAGCAAGGCAAATAAGGAATGAGAGAAACATTGGCAAGAATTGAGTATAATGAAGCAATAAAAGAAAAGTTTTCAAAGCAAAATGACAATGGACTTATTTCAGCAACATGATTAATTTTGATGTTCATGGGATTTATGTGTATGCTTAATATCTTTCCTGAATGGATATGGATTTTTAATGCAGGTCCATGTACTTCAATGAATTGGGGCATCTGTCTTACACTGGATAATTATGAAATGAAACAGGAAAATAAACCGGGAAGGAAGGAGAATCTGGTTTGTCCAAGGAAAGAAAAGAGACAGACTATGGAAACAATAATATTTTAAAATTGAAATTTCACACAGAACATGTTAAGATTAAATGTTTTAATTTACGTAAAGAAAAAAGATAAAGAAGGATTTCTGAAGGATTTCTCTTAGTGCAAAATTCACTAATATATCAGGCAGGCATTAAAATTACATCTGATTTTTGTTTGTCTTTTCATAAGGAGCGATGGGGACAGTTTCTTTTCTTTGGCAGAAAAGAAATATGAATATTAAAGGGAACCACGATGATGCTTTTATGAAAAAACTGCTTTCTTATTGGAAATTTGGGGTTCTCTGAAGAGAAAAAAACAACGTTGTGCTCTCTCTTTTGGAATGCAGAGCACATCTTATTGCGGGACAATTGCAATAAATATTGCACCCCGCTCTGCAAAAATGTACAGAGTTTAGCCATAAACCCTCCCCTAGAATAACAAAAAAAAAAAAACCCACCCAGATGCCCGGACTTATAACTAAGCTGGCCATCTGAAACTTAGGTGATTCCTTTCAGTTTGGAATAAGAATTTTTCCTAAATCCTGGGATAACTCTTCTGCCATTACTGAAAGGAACGGAGCGAACCTGCAGACTTGCCCCTTGCAAAGACCCTGAATTTAAGTCACATTTTTGTTTGTTTCTGTTGTTGCTGTCACAGAAAGGTTATCTGACCCGATCACAGAACAATTATCAGCAGGTGGCGATGTGAAATTCGCATCTTCAGCGTAACGGCCCCCAGGTCTCTGTGCAGGGGCACCATCACGTGCACCCACCGCCCCCACGGCACCCATGGCACCCACCACCGCCTCGGTCCTCCATGCAAGCACTGTCCTTGAAGTGCCACTGGCATTGTGTGGACAAACATTTGAGGACAAAGTTCTTCGTACATGTCTGTGCTTAAGGATTCAGGAAGTAGATGGGAGCACCGGGAGCTGCGGGCAGAGCGGGACCTCTCTCGCGCAGCCAGCGTGGTCCATCCCAGCCGCACTGTGCCTGCCAGCAGGACAGACATTACGGGGGCACCCTCCCCACTACGGCTGCTTCCCTCCTAACTCCATCAACTGGTCGTGGGGGACTTCCTGGAGAAGGTGTCGCATTGAACCATCCTTCGTAATGGCCACCAATGAATCTACCATGTATGAATTGAGTTTTACTCAGCTGCACAACTACAGCTCGCCAAAATTTTTGCTACAGGTTACATGTGCAGATACAAGATTGACTTCAAATACCGCCTGCCCGTTCAACTGGCATAAACTGATGCTATTTCTTCCTTAAATCACTAATGCAATTTTGGTGAGAATACTTTTCTTGCCTTCAAAGAATGATATCAAATCACACAGAATTATGACCTGTTTGTTATGCTGCGTTAGCAAATCTAAAAACGCGTTCTCTGTGATACAAGGGTATTCAGCTGCGGAAGCCGCTCTCTCCTGAACCAGCAAACCACAAACGACATCGCTCTGGTTCTCGCGACAGGACCAGGCTCAGCATCTCACGGGCAGCAGGACGTGCTCGTGCCCGCAGACTGGCACTCAGTGCCAGACCTCAGCTCAGGAATTCGGCTTTTATGATTGATTTTAGCAAGTTCTTCTTTCGTTGCACAGCATGTCAAAATGTTTGACACGTTTTTAAAAGATTCTAACCTCGTAGATGAATGTTATGGTGCTTTTTGGAGAAAGGGAAAGAATATGGCTTTGCATAGTTGACTTTGCAAACCTCAGGAGATTTATTATGCTGATAAAACTAGCGACCGCTCAACCTCTTCACCTGTGGAGCTGGCTTCCCCATGCCTCTCTTAGGAGATGAGCACTGTATTATGAAGGTCTTTGAGCCTTCCTAGGTGTCACATCTTTTGGGAGGGTCATTGTAATAGGAAAGAATTGCCCATTTCTTGGGAGCACTTAGTAAAGTCTCGAAGACCTTGGTAATGTACCCTCGTGTCTAAAGATCGTACAAAAGACATGCTTGGATAGGAATTGGTCTTAGTTCTCTTCCAAATACTTTGGAAATAAGATGTCTCATTGGGAAAAGGTATCATTTTTAGAAACATTAAAAATAACTACATTTCAATAAAATTTTGGATTTTTTGGATGTCTATATTGAACTCAATCTTCCTTAGCTGTTCCCGGAGCATTTTGCAGCCCAGTGTTGCTGTTTGTATACAGTCTCTAAAAAGCAACCCCCTTTACACCAATCAATTTGTGGTTAAAAAAACTGCAGAAAACCAAGTGAGCTCATTTTCCCTATGTGATACGATTAAAACTTTTTACATGTTGAAAAATAAGCTATATTTGAGGTTGCCGCTTAACTTGACTGAGCAGCCATTGCTGAATGTTTCAGAAGTACATGCCGGAGGAACTGACAGCAGTTGTAAGTCAAAGGAGTCTGCTCTGAAGACATACAACCCACAGAATAACCTTAAATTATGTTCTTTGCCACCAGAAGTAGTTAAGTAGTAAGTTCTTCTGAACACATTTACAGATTTTTTCCATTTTTTTTCCCTGTAGAAGTGACATTTCTTTGGGTGCCCACACAACAAGTAGCTACAGAAGATAACCCTTTTGTACAATACAAAAGGTGCATTAATCCTGTGATTTTTTTATTTCTTGGCAGAGTTTTCCAGCTTTCCCATCTCTTATTTTCCTATTTTCTAGTCAGTATACACATCAGGCTACGTTTTTAAGTTAAAAAAACCCCAAATCCAATAAACCAAAATTCAACTATACATGTATCAGTATATCAGAGAATGAGAATAGTGTTATGAAGATCAGTACAATCTTCTGGCTCACCTTTCTAGTCCATTTGAAAGATCACTAAGAGAAGCAATTTCTGGCAAAGCACACTGTTAAAACCGGTGTAAGAGAGTCTTCCCTGCACCTCCTCCTATGGGTCTTTCAGCTCTCAACCAAGTAATGATTCCTCTTTCCTCTCTCCTTTTTCTCCTCTGGAAAAAACTTTCTTACTTATGTTCCCTCCCCCCAGAACCTGGAATAGAGCAATAGATTTCCATGTCAGGAGACATAACCGAAGATTTAAGCACAGTTGCTCAGGGTGAGGGGTCCCTGAACGAGGGCTGACAAACTTGATGCAGAGCTGGAGGCAGGACAGCTACTTACCACCGCTGGGTCTACATCTGTTAGGGACTGTTGGTCCTCATGTCACCAGGACCTGCCCTGTGCTACCGTATCTGCACACAGTTATCCAGCGCCAAAATGCATTGCGTGACAGAGACACGTTCCATGAGACCTAGCTCGGCCGCCCCGCGAGCACAAATGCAGTTGTTCTGTTCATTCTTGCACTAAGCTCATCTTCTCCGTGACAGCCACAGTGTATCTTTTGCAAAGTTATAATCCAATCTCCAATTATAAATGCTAAGTGACACAGATTCCTTCATCTCCCTAATAACTTGTCCTAACAGTCTACTAGTTTCGTTGGATAAAACCCCTAGATTAAGTTTCTCTAATTTCTCACTGCAAAATACATCTTCCAGATCATCAATCCTTGTTGTAGCTCTTTAAACTCTGCACAGTTTTCTTTTTGAGATGCATTCACCAAAACTAAACTCACCGATGAAAACGGGACAGTAGCCTCGCAAGTGGCATAATACACTTTGTGATGCCCATTTGGTACCCGGCCAAGAACCTCGTTAGCTCTGACAAACACATCACTACAACGCTCATGTTCAGTTATCTAGCAGGAGCCTAGGTCCTTTTCTAAGACACGGTAGTTTTAGCCGCCAGATAATAATGGCTGTCCAAAAAATCAAGTGCCTTTGCTGAGCATTTCAAGCCGGACACCCCAAATTATGAATAACTCTGGTGTACTGGCCAAAAGGTTGGTTTCTAAACAAAGAGATTTAAGACGTTATACCAGATGGCAGAATTCAAGAACTGAAATGAGAGAGAGCAAAGCTGCTGGAAATACAGAGAACTAGGAAAAGAAATAATAATCATGAGGATGTAATCTTCATCTTCCTCATCTCCTTACCTCCATGTTTTTTACTATTGTCTTTAGCCTTAAACTAAACAGTAATATTTATGGAAAATTGTCACGTTTTCTCACGAGCTTTGCGGCAAGCCCTATTACAACCATATCCTGATTTACATGCCATTGATGTAAAAGTGGGATGTAGCAACAAATAATAATAATACTACGAATAATAATACCACCACCACAATAAAGGCCCTCAACCGAGGTCTCTTTGTCACTGCAAAACATAACTTGCAGCAAGCGAATGATAAAGTGCACAACGTTATACGTAACACTGAAAGGTGCGGTATTCTTACCAGGGTTTGACAAATAGAAAAAAAATAATGTGGTCAATCTCAGGAAAAACTTCACTGATAATTCAGTACTAATCTATTGTTATCCCGTATATGCTGTCTCCAACACTTCTACCCTAAAAATCATACCTATATATTTATATTTCACAGGGACTACACAAAGAAAGCCAGGGTAATGCTTGGTGTTAACTTGCTTCTAAAGAGGCTAAATGAATGCTGATGTTCTTGGCACTAGCTGATTAACCTGTGCAATTTTAATAAAAGAGACAACACTGAATAACAAAATAAAGAGCAAAGAATTATCTTCCCCGCCTCACCTCATTTGGCTGCATTCTCCATATGGCCAGAAGGAAAAGCCATCTCCCATTTGCCCACCAAACCACATATTTAATCCATGTGCTTATGTCAAACTTAATTACAGCACATTTGGCATAAAATAACAATCCACATCCTTGGAGAGGGGAACTTAAGTAGTTAATATGTGTGATTGAATGAAAGTGCTTTGCTGAATGTTTATGAGAAACCCAAGACGAGCGAAATGTGGTGATATTTTAACCATTTAAACACCAGCTCTCCTGTCCTGCGCTGGAGCCCCACGTCCCCCCAGGGCACCTGCCCAGCCGCCCCCTGCTCCGACAGAAGCTTCGCACCAAGAGAAGCGCTCTTGTACACAAACCTGGCCAAGCCTCACCCAACAAACTCACCGTCCTCTTAGCGATAATGTCACGCTATTACAAAGCAGAGATGTTGATACCTGCTTGCACGCCTATTTGATGGCCCGCAGTTTCAGATGACACAAAACTTTGCCACGAGAAGCTGGGGATTTCCCTACAATGGAGGCAGTGGAGACGACCTGTGGTGGGTCACGGTGGAGAGCAAGTGGTTTTCCTGACCAGGAGATGGATGACACAACCCAAGATCTCCACCAGAAAGCTCTTGCCCCAGAGCTGGGAGAAACCTGTCCCACCATCAGCCACCAGACTTCTTCGAGTTGCATTGCAACTGCTACAGCTCCAAAAGGCACGACATAGAAATTCGTGCTCTGGGTTTTAAGACCAAAGGTGACCTTGCAATCTCACATCCCATAAGGCAAACCAGAACTTCACAGATATTACCTTCACTGAGCTTCAAAGCTGTGTTAAAGCTGAGCCGTTTTCCTTACAGGTGAACAAAGCTTGATTTAAAGGTCCAAAAAAATGGTTTAGTTTTCTCACACCCCCTGCCCCTTTCAATGCCCAGTGAGTGGTTCTCCTTCACAACAGATGCTGGTCAACTGTTGTCTCCCATGACTGTATGTGGAAACGAAGATGGCATTATTGGAGAGGAGCTCTGGCTCCTGGTTCCCGCATACCCTGCTACATTACATGTTCCTGTAGGTTTTGTCAAACTGTCCTCTAACAACCCACTTACAAATGTTTCTCTGAGAGATAACATGAGTCTTCCAGCCCTTTTCTCACATTCTACGCCTTAAAAATATCTGGGTACTTCTTTCTATGCCAGTTTGTAGAAATCACAGATGTCCAAAATGGAAATTTCCCATCTCTGTTGTCTCCCAAGTCTCTAAAACATGACAAGCTAGTCTGGATTTGTGTTCAGGCACAGATTTACTAGGGGCAGATAAAGAAGATGTAGAAATGCTTCAAGTTTCACATGGAAATCAGTTGGCATGGCACAAACACAAATTTGAGGATGAAAAGCCCAACTTGTAAGTGCAAATATGTGGCTACAATCTCTGGCTCACAACATCCCGGCACCACAGACCACAGCACAGGGACACCAGGCAAGTACCATTTTCCCCAGAGCACCCAGTGCTGGGTGCTGCTGAGAGCAGAGGCTGGGCTGGGGTGTCCTCTTGGCCAACCCTGCACAGCTGTTCTTAAAGCTTATGTTTGCGACCTTTCCATTTACATTGGAAATGTCTGCTAACATTGGATATTAGATTAGCACCCATGCCCCTCATATGAATATATTTTACCTATTTACATAACTCTTTAGGTGGGAAAGACAGCGTTGGGGAACCTCTAAAGTAACCACAACCCAGCAGTGGTGGGAGCTGAGATCGTGTAAAGGAACAGCAGGACAGACCTGCTGATGGGACGTGAAGGCTGTGCGTGCTGTGGGCGGCCTCTGACGTGAGGCATCCTCGGGGCATCCCGGCAGGCAGAGACGAGTCCTCCCATAACAGGGCAGAGGCAGGGCAGGTGGGCTGGGGGGCACAGAGTACAGCCATAGGTGAGACCGCGGCAGCAGTGTCTGCTGGCCAGTGGCGTGAGATGGTCCTGAGCCAGGAGGCAGGAATCAGACGAGACACTCTCTGGGCCAGACAGGCACGGTCGGGTTCAGACCCTGTCCTGTCCTCACCAACTGGCTGTAGGTGGGCAGAGGAACCAGTCCGTGGAGCAAGTGCAGTTCCCCACCACCTCTGAGCATGGATCCAGCTGCACAGCAGCCACCAGCATAGTCTGCAACCTGCCTTCGCAGTGAGGCTGCTCGGCAGCACTGCCCAGGCGAGTTGGCTTCAGGATCACTCCAAAACAGGGTCCGAGAGCTGCTGGCAGCAGCCAGAGCCCCTGGGCTGTATGAAACCCCTCAGCTGATCTCAGGCACCCTGCTCACAGGGACCTGTGGGGCACAGGACAAGGTGCACACTGGCCCTAGCTGGCTCCCCAGCCTGTGATCCTGGGGACCAGGAGATGTAGCCCGCAGAGACTCAGAGCATGCTTCAGAAAGCAATCCAAATTCATAGCACTGATATGGAAGGGTGGGCAGGTTGGAGGAGTTTACATGGATGGCCTGAGGAACAGGGGCTGTGCGATAAAAGGATGGAGCCACACTCTTCGTGGGAGGGCGCAGTGAAGGGGTGAGCGGCAGTGGGCAGAAGTCTGAACAAGGAAAACTGAGTAGACACTCTAAAAAATGTTTCATGAAAGTAGTCAAAAAGTGGAACAGGTGTCCAGAGAGGTTGCAGAGATTTTTAATGCCTGACTGGAGAAGGTCCTCAGCAACTTGATTTCTGTTGGCCTTGCTTTCAGCGGGGGTTTGGACAAGGTGACCTCCAGAGGTCCCTTCTCACCTAAATTACACCACGATAACCAGGAAGGCTAGAAACGCGGAGGTCACTGCAGTCAGCACCTGAGATCACAGAACGTGGAGTAAAGTTTCTGTGTAAGAAATGGTTTCTGTAGATAGTGCGGGGAAAGAATAAAAAGTGTTCAGCAATGACCTTGATACAAGGAGCAGGAACAAAGAGGAAATAGCTGAATGTGGCAAGGAGGTTATGAGCCCTGGTAATGGCCTGCTCCTGCTCTCATACAATGGGAATGGAAAATCTCCTATTAACTTCAGTGACACTGGACCAGGCTCTAAAAGAGCAGACACTAAAGTGGATGACAGTGGCAGAAAAGAGAGGAGGAAAGAAGGAAAAATTTAAGTTTCACTTTCATCATGCTGAGTACAAGTTAACTGCTGAATTCTATTGTTCCCTATTTCAAAAATGAAAATAAATAGTTTGCAACAAATACGGCAGAGTCACTGCTGCTGGAGTTAATTGGCTCTGTATCTTTAAAAAGATGGCATGACTTTCTTGTTGCCAGAGACTAATTCCTGATGATTTATCGGAGTTAGTGAGAGTCCTTCACCTTGACCTGGATATAAGAAAGGTGGCAATAGCCTAAGAACCATCAGATCGCGTGCAAAATCCTAAGAACGCACACTATGCAACAATTGAACCTGAGTACTGTGCATTGGATTTTACATCACCATCGTTACACTTCCTCTGCTAGTAAAAAATAAGATTAGTTTGGACACTACCTGAGAAAGTATATATATATGTATTGTGTATGTATAGCCTAGTAGTAGCTGGCTTATGGAGGTAAGACCGGTTATGGAACCTCTGATATGTAAATACATACAATACAACCGTGTATTTCTGCATCTTACAGCAAAGTGCGTGCTGTTGAAGAAGTCGCAGAGTTTCTATAAAAACCATAGTTTTATCTAGGATGGTTAAAACACTGCCCAGACTAAAACATAAACGATATTTTTTGGTATGGGGAAGATTATAAGACGAAAATACCAAGATTCATCGAAACCCTGTTGCAGCAAAGCCGTTTTGTAGCCTGGGGTTATTGCTCGCTGCTACCACTTGTTCTGTTTGTTGTGGTGGTTTTGGTTATTTATGCCTCATGAAGAAGCGGTGGCCTTTTCTTTTTGATCCATGGGACATGTTCCCCCACGCCAACACAAAGCTGAACGGCAAATATCCGTGTGTCAAGATACAATAGCGACTCAGCACTCTGAAGCCAACAGCAGCTGTGATCCTCCAGCACTGTCCTATGCACCAGTACCGGCAATACTTTAAGGAGGGGCTATTCAGGCACAGCCCAAACTGACGCCTAGGTTTGGTCCAAGTCCCACAGAAAGCCTGCGGCTGACCTGGGAATGGAAGCCCGGGCTGCCGGCTCCCAGGCCAGCGCTATGCCCTGCCGAACACACTCCCTGTGCTTATCCGCTATTATTATTGATTGCAGATAGAAAACAAACTATCCTGGCATCTCCCGGCCCCCGTTCAGTGACGTTCAGGCGTCTGCCAAGTGTGGTGCCCTCTTCCCCTCAGGGCTGGAGCGAGTTCCCCTTCCCACGTCTGCTGGAGAGCTCTGTCTGCTCGGAGGGACCCAGGATTCCAGGCAGAGCTTTCCCATGCCATCGTCCCTCAGAATAGCTCTGTTCTCCGTATTTTTAGCAAGGCTCTAATGGGCCAATATGTTTGATTTTCCACTGTTTCCACCCTAGCTCGAGTCCCGCTCCTCGGCAGCCTTCCTGCATTTCTGCTGGTGTCTGGCCAGTGGTGGCAGGACGGGGGACGCAGGGTGGAGGAGCCTTGGAGATGGTAGCTCTGGCAGCAAGAGCTGCTTTGCATACTTGAAGTTGTACAAAGCTGATTTTCTGAGAGAGAGAAAGACGGAGAAAGGGGTTTCTGTAAGTAGCGGAGACAATGAGAACAAGGCAGGCACTATGCCAAGCACGGGATGGCTGCCAAAACACATATCATTAGCTTGGACCAGCTATAAGCAAGGAAATGAGAAACATATGTTGGAGAGCAAGGTTAGGAGCGAGGGACTATGGGTCAGTGACAGTCGTCCGAAAACTTTTCCCTTGTTCTTCAGCTGTGGCCCGATGGTGTCAGATGTCATTCTGACAGCCTTCATTTCTCATGACGGCCGGGCTTATTTTGGCCTGGTTGTTTTTTGTTGTGTTTTTTTTCCCCTCCCCTAATGGGAGTTATTGAGAGGAAGAAGAGAACAGACAAGAAAGCCTTTGCCTTTTTTTTTTTTTTTTTTCACAGTTATGGGAAAATAACCTTGCTTTCTGTGATGTTCTCTGAAATCCTCACCCTTTATAAAATAACGGTGTCTCAGGACCAGGATTCTGCCTGGCCCTGCTGAAAAGAAAAGGGTGGGTAGTGTATTCCTAAGTAGTTCTTGCTGTTCTTTCTTAAATATAATTAGATGCACCTCATTACCTCAAACTAAAGGCCTTTTGTACTTCTTCAGGGCTGTATTTCCTGAAAGCCACAACGTGCCATGGCTTGCACCATCCAGTCTTATTTTATCACATTAACAGTGTATTTTTAACATTTTTACCCTTTATCCAAGCTGTTTGCACATAATTTCATTTTTCTCCAAAGACTATACCCAGATGATATGTTACTCACTGACATTTAATGAAGTGTTTGAAGTTCCCGCTCCCTTTCCCAGCACCATTATGCCTCTCCTTCCTTTGATGGAGCTTTCACTAGATAGCACCTCAAAGATCATTGCTACTTCCCTCCCAAGGCTGAAACATTCCCAGACAGAGAAGAGTCTAATAGGGATCTTGGATAGCATCCCAAGAGACTTTTGTTTGACTACTGTTGTGCAGCAGACTACATCTGAACTTGATAGGTTCCTCCACTTCATCAGCACAGTGCTGAGGGATGGGCGCCTTGAAACGTCTCGGATAGCCTCAGGACCAAATGTAGAAGAGGTTCGTTTTGCTTTTGGGCTTGGAAATGCGTGCGGAGCAGCAAGAAATGTGAAGATGCAAGGAGGAAGGTCAGATGTAAAGAGCCAAGTACCATTCTTCACAGAAGACCCTCGCACCAATGGAGGATGCAAGATAACAGGTGGAAACGGTGGTGTTCAACCTCCACTGCAGCACAGGGAGCAGCATTGAGCAATATGTGCTGGGCAAAATGGCGAGGTGTCGTCAGCCTGTGCGCGCCTGCCGCCGGCGGGTGAGCCGCCAGCGTGGTATGAACTGAGGACATCTGGCTTGAGCACACACACTTTTCTTTTAAGTTTGGATTCCCTGTCCTGGAAAATGTATGCTCTCCTGCTCTTGCAAGCCTATCAAAGACGTGTAACAGGTGCCAAAACAGAAAGGGCAATAATGTGTGAAAACTTTTGGCAGTTGAACATATTATGTGTGACCCACATGGCATGGAGTCTAGAGCTATTTAGACCTCAGAGATTGTTTTTTACAGTATTTAGTCACTGGGTGGTTTATTTTTGTTTGTTTTGGTTTGATTTTTTAAAGTCCAAACAGTAACTACCTTACTTTTTTTTTATTTAAAGAAAGGTTCATTTGTACAAATTTGTCACAATGGTTTTCATTTACAGCCAAAAAACAGACTAAACTTGAGATGGTCATGTATTACATGTACTTAATTCTATTTTATCTGTTTGCTTGCTTATGCATGTAGAATCTTTTTCTTCATCATTTGCTTTTGCATTCATCTCATGTAATCCAACTACTGCTTTTTGCTTACACGCTATTCATTTTGATTCAGAGTAAAAATCTTCATCCCTAATCTGCCAAAAGGTTGTCAGCCATGGTTTGCATACTACAGCAGAAAAAAATAACAAACCCACTAAATATAAACTTCTATATCTATATCTACACTTTTGCCCGCACAGGGGTGTCCGGGTTTATGCTGGAGAACTGTGTCAGCGTTAACTTCGAAAGAAGAACAACAAACTGAATCAACCACAGAGCACCTGGGTGTTCTGCGAAGGTTTCCTATTCAAATTACAGATGCAAAAGACTCTGTTTCGTTTAATAGGAAAACCATGGCATAAGGAGTTTGACAGTGTGGACTGGCTGTTGGGCACCTGGTGTCTGTCTGTTCTTCTGTTCTCCTGTGCTAGCAGTAGCGTGATGTTCTCCATGCCCCTTGTTGAGGATGTGATTGCTCTAGTGCGACCCAGGGTGTGTTCCCTCACAGGACAGCGTTGGCACGATGTGAGTGAGAATATGTAGGAGACTGGTTTTATAGTGTCATCTACAGCATTGGCTGTGGTTTGTCCGATAGGAAAGCATCTGGTCATCTCTTGCCTCGTACCTCAGTTACTCTTGCTCGCTCTCTGAACCCTGAAGAGCTTTAGTCTCTCTGGAACTGAAATGATTTAACTGTAGTGTTTGGTCTCGAGCAGGGATGCCTTGGTGGAAACTCAAGTCTAATACACAAGAAGTCAACCCAGAGACCTCATTCTGGACTCAGGTCTAAGAAGACACAGTAAAACGGAAATGTTCTTACAATATACTTCCCTTTACATGATATGACCGTGAAAGTAGTCTAAAAAGAAAAATAAATACCTCCATGTAAACACGCACAGTAAAAAAATAATTGCACACAATGACTGAGGAATAAGCAACTTGAAGAGGGGACGCTGGATAGTCAAAACTTGTAAATCTTAACTTGCAAATTGCTCCCAGTCTGACTTGTTAGTTGGATGCCATAGAACCTCAGATCTAAAAGCTTCATCAGGGTGGCTCAGCGGCAGACAGTGCCGGGCTGCTCTCTGGACACCATTACATAGAAAAGTCCTGAGAAAAGTGCAATGCAATATATTGTGCCTCAGAGTCTGCAAAACATAATTTCATTCTAATGACTTTTAATTGCTTTCCCCGCCCTAACGCCTGCTGTGAGAGCCTGTCCACCCTGCCTGCGGGGAGCCTGCCTGCAGGCGGGCAGCCCGCTGCGAGCTCCTGGGGGAAGCTGGAGTATCAAGTTTTGAGATAGGTGAGGTCCAAGATCGGGTTTGAAAGAAAAAGGGAGATGAAGCAAAGGTCATACATGGACTGAGAGCAGGTAGAAGCCAAGGTCAGATGAGAAATGATGAGGACAGAGCTAGCCAAGGAGGAAGACAGGCTCAGGCTGTGGAAGGCTATTACTGCACTTAATTCGTCACCTGTGCTGGCTCTGGCCAGGGAAGAGAGATGACAGATATGTCATTTCTAAGGACTTGAGGCAGGGACGGGCACACCATACAGGCACTGACGCTCGTTTGTTCTCAGGCAGCAAGTTAAAATGCTTGGAGATAATATTCCTCTCTCCCTGTTTCGGGAGCCTGGGCTGGGCAGGAGCAGCGCCTGGCAGCAGCGGGCAGGCGTCCTTACAAACAGCGCAGCGTCCTCCCCTATAAGTCTCTGCTCTGAAAAACACCTGCAATATAATTTTTGAAGGATTTGATATTTTAACGTGCTCTCTGTAAATCTGATATCTTTGACTTTAAAATACCATTAGAAAGACTTGCTGGCGAATGTCTTTTTTAACCAAACGGGAGGGAGACGTGCTGACTGTCAATTTTAGAATACCGCCTGCTTTTCACGCAGCCTCGACTTGTAATGTAAGATCATCTAAGATGAAGGTTTAAATAGAAATCTGTAAGCCACAGTACTGCAGCTCAAAGCGCCCAATCAACTTCACCAGCACAGACCCCAGTAACTTCCAGTCATCATGGCCCAAAAGACAGTAATTGCATACTTATAATTACATGCAATGTTCCTGGTTGCTTGTGTTGGGTTTTTTTTTTGTTTGTTTGGTTGGTTTCTTTTATATGAGATATAAAGAAGAGACTACAACCGATCTAGGGGATCAAAAGCAATATATGCCATAAAAACTGAAGTGATACCCAAGATTATTGAGAAGCTGTGGATCCTTGAATTCAGTAGATTTGTTCAACCAACAGGGAATTTGGTTTAAGACTCTAGGCTCTTCACAGAAGAAAAATAAACAATACTCTAACTCTACAACATTTTTGGGAGTCCTTGGGAAAAAAGACACTAACCTCTAAGTTAATGGCAAGTCAAATTCAAAGTTGATGATGCATGTTAGCTCAAAGACACTGTTGAGTTCTGGAGGATTGTTGTGTGGAACATATTTCAGCTCTCATATTTTATCCCCTCCAGGAACGCACCTTGTGGCAAGCGCTGGGTATTTTCAAAAGCTTAATTTTCTCCTCTAAACTTAAAACCACATTAAAGTGTTTAATTCAGATTTACAAAGCAGCAGGTCACACAGATCCGACAATATGGATTTGCCAACAATTTTGAGCAGGAAATTCAGGGGTTCTAGATAACTAGTAATTACATTTAAAGGCAATGACTTCAGCATAACTTCTTCCCAAACTCATAACCACTATTAAGATGCAATTTCATTTTCTCTGCTGCTAAAACTATCTTAAGAAGGTCCAGCCATTTCCACGCACCCCTTTATTTTTGGAGATGGAAGGGAAGGCTTTGTTTGGTTGGGATTTTTTAAACCTTGGTCATCTCACTTGTGGTTTACAATGTGAATGCAGAAACGGTTGTATCAGCACAACTGCAGAGATGGCAAACCACAGCCTGGGAATGGGAATACGTAATATGGAGAGGGCAGTTGGAAGCGGCAATGCCGAACTTCAGCCTCTATGTCTGATGCCCATTCCAGAGAGAAGCGATGAGCCATACAGGCTCATATCGCCACCAGTGTCCAGACACGACTCGATGGCTGTTGTTCTCTTAAAAAGAGCTTCCTCAGAGCTTCAAGAGAGATTCATCAGCCTCTGGTTACCCGCTCCCAGGTAGAAGGTTGGTGGAAAAGTTTTCTCACACCACTTGAGAGACCCTGTCCCTCGTGTGCAGGAGGTGGCCAACCTGTCACCCTGATCGCACAAAGAGCCACAAAGGGCCAGCGAGGGAACCGGGCTGAGAAAATCAAATGGAAACCAGACAGGGAAGGGAGGCACAAAATCCAAAGAGCGCTTCCTTATCTTCCTTTGACTGTCTGAATTACCATGATGTTAATGCAAGACAATATCTCAAAACAGATACTGCTTGATTAAAATTATAGACTCCAGGTAGAAAACATCTAAGCAGAACTGAGAATGTGGACTAAGGAGACTAAGTAAAACTGTGCAGCGTTAATTACAGTCTCAATCACATATTTCAGTTTTCACTCCGCTCTGAGTAAGGGTTACAAGGAATTCAAGCAGCTTCAGCAAGTGTGGATGGACGCACAAGGACTTTCACGTTTCTTTGGAACTGTTAAAAGACATACAGAGAGGCACTGTCCACACAGCTGGGACCATTCAAATCAGACCTTATTTCCTTTTTACCTGTATTTCATTATTTTCACTGTACAGTCACATGTAGTCATTTCTCAAATTAATATGGATATGTGCAGTAAAATTTCACGTATCTTATGTTTAATCGTATCTATTTAATTAGCTTTCCCCTGGCAGAGTTATGACACTTTTGAGGTGACAGTAAAGATGTTTTACTTAGTATTTGCTATCAGCACACAAAATTTCTTGCTATTGTCCATATTGGACAACATATAACTACAGAAAGACACGGGAGGGTATTAGCGTTAGTTTGCATTTGCACTGAGCAGAAACTCGACTAGACAAGTCCTTGAGCAATCTGATCTATTTGTAATTGCTTTGAGCAGGGCTTGGCCCAGATGGTCTCCAGAGGACCCTTCCAGCCTAAATTATTCTACGATTCCCTCATTTTATTTTCTGCTTTTACTCCACATGTTCCCTTAGCAAAACAAAACAACTTATCTAAAAATGCCTGTGTGATAACATGTAGTCAGGTGACATTATTTAACACAAACCTATGGCATACAAAGCTGCACTCTACGTACGCGTGTGTGCTTGCACACATACATACATCAGTACCTATCAATAGATAGATAGATCATATAAAAATACAATCCCTGTATCTCCAGGGCTCTTCATCAGGTAATAAACTAGCATACGCTAAAAAAATTTAAAATGTCAGATTGAAAATCAAGCTGATTGAATATTAAACAAAATTCCTGATGTTGGTCCTGTAACTACTTAAGGACTGGAAAAACAGGAAGCTGTAAACAGACCAAGAAATATATATATATATATAAAAGATAGAATATTTGTGCTTGCATTTAGCTTGAAAACAGAAGCAGCCAAGGCACAGTATAATTTTTCCATATCCCTGTAAAGTCCCTCTGAAAACTGGAGGCTGATGTCAGCAATCCTTCTCATGTTGTCTTTTTCGAAGGATTTAGCAGGTCTTTTTCCTACTGCGCTGAGCTACGACCCAGGCTGCGCCAGGGAGCCTGTCTCCTTCCATCTGCCTCAGAGGCAGTTGATGGTTCTGGTCACATGCCATACACTGTCTTTAGTTATAAAAAAACACCGAGGCTTTAAAAACAAAGTTATGCTCAAGTCTATGGAAACAACTGTTCCTGCGCCCATCTGAGCTTCCTCTGAAATGTTTCCAGTGCATGCATTCGTCTTTGGATAAAAACACCGTTTTGAAGCAGATACGTTCATTACAGCGTCATAAGAGGAGACGTAAATTAAAGTGCAGCCTGGTCATTTCTTCCTGACTAGGGATCCATCTTTAGTCCGGAATACCACAGCCTAAAGCTTTGTAAAATTTTACTCTTATTGAGCAAAAACAAGAATAAAGAGATGTCAGGAAAGAGGCTTCCCCTTGGGCACAGATGAGGAGCCATCTCTGACATGAAAGGGGAGGAGGGCAGCAATGCTGCCCACCCCAACAGCCGGGTGCTGAGAGTGCTGGAACAGGAGTTCAATCTCCTCTCCCACCCGAGGGCCCTCAAAAGCTTATCACTACTGCACCGTGGGCAGGAAGCATCCCTGGAGGTGGCAGATATGAGTTTGAACCCCTTGGGGTTGCGGGTGGAATTCCAGCCAGCCTCCCACTGGGCAAGCACTTGGACCACTCTCTCCTCTCTCCTTCGGGGTGGTGGCACAGTCCTGCTCAGAGCTCCCCAGGCTCACTGCAGGACACTGCCTTTTCCTGGGGTGATACCTTGTGGCTGTGCTGCTCGGAGGCAGATGTAACGAGGACCGTCGGTGCTATCACATGGTCATGCTGACAGTCCCTCACTTTTTAGGAGTTTTACCACCGCCAGCAAGAGTGGGGCTGATTGCGCGCGGGAAGACTGCAGCAGCAGTGCCTTTCACAGACCCCCCCCTCGCCTTGTGAATTCTGTGGTGTGTTGATACGAACCAACCAGATTACATTAGAGATCTAGTACCTGGATCTGAGCATCCTAAAATACCTGGCACTGCCAAAAATCTGCCTTAAGACCAGTGGATTTAATCAAATACTGTTGATCTAAACGTGCTGCCCCACCAGTTTGTGATTAGCAATCATACGACCGAGTTGAACCCTCTGAAAGCACCGCAGCTCGCACATTTCAACAATGCCATGAGTACTTTAACCAATCCATTTAGATTTTTACGTTTGATATTGCCATGTAAGTTAGGTTCATAACTACTAGAAGGCGTAAATGACAGACACAGACTGTAAATCTGTACTTGAAAATCATTGTAACAAGCTACGAAGCCAGGAAGATGAAGGTGCGACTGCCCAGAGCTGAAAGAATTCTGATCCTACTGCTGTACGTAGTAGATGCAAAAATAAAACCTAAGTGCAATCTTAAGTTATTATGTACCCAAAATATGCGTGCTCCACTTACTATGGGGGCCACCTCTGTCGCTAGTTTAAATGTTTATACTCTCAAATCAGGAGAGGGGACTAAGGAAGGCAACAGTAATAGATGAAAGAGTCATTTCTTAAGTACAAACATTACCGGAAAACGTCAGCCCAAGTCCTGGAGCTACCTACCTGATAAGAAATACAGCTGAAGAAAGGCTATACATAATTTTGATTGTTCCACAGTAATTTAGAGTATATTTACAGACTGACGATGATATCAAAGGCTCATTTTGACAGGCAAGAATCAGATACGTATCCAGGACGGGAGAAAGTGGGCACAAAGGCTGCCCTCTGCAAAATCCAGGCATCCCCCAACTGAGCAGGAATCACCTAGAAGCTGGCTGAAGTTTGGGTTGTAAATATCTATGTAGAAGAAGCTTAGCAAGACAAAGAATGTGATCCAAGTATGCTGGACTTTCTTGGAAAAAAAAAAAAAAAGTATTTTCTGGGCTGACCAACCATGGTTCTTTGTGAATGAACCAATTTGGAGATGACTGTATGTAATTCGATTGTAGTCAAATGCTTTAAAATGCCAAAAAATAATATGAGCATCTGCATCTTGTAGAGTAAAATAATGCATTAGAAATACTTATATTTCATAACTCCTTGTTTATTCAGCTACTGACATTTTTTGCTCCCCATTCCAGCTTAAAAACTGAGAACCCACCAATTGTGTTTAGGCCCAAGGCGACAGCTGTTAATCAAGCACATTGCATGTTTGCTTTAAATCTGCTAGACAATATCGTAAGGCCCTCAGGTATTAAGAAACTTGCAAGTTCTTTAAAAGTTTGAACGCGTGATCTAAATTATTTTGATACCTCAATGAACCGAGCTTGCTTCCCTTTGCATTTGTTTCTCTGACTTACTAATAACGTAGAGAAACTATAGTTCAGTATATTCCTTTCTTGATAGGATCTCAAAATAGGTTTAATCTTTTTTAGGATAGAATTGTTAATGGAACAAACATCACAATTGATTAAGACAGGTACTAACCTTCTCCAGTCAGAGAGTTACATATACTGGGCTATATTTGGGTAGCTGCTGAGGAATTGTACAGATTAGACACTGTGAGCAGAGGAGTGTCTTCCAGAGAAGACTGAAGGTAGTCATTCTATATAAATGTCAGCCTGTGAAGCCGGAAGAGTCGGCATAAAAGGCCAACCTAAACATGCCACATTTAACTTTGGAAGCACAGGCTTCACTCTGTCAAAAGCTTGTGACTTTGGGCTAAGAGTGTCCAGGTGGGAAACACAGTGCGGATGGCACTGGCAGTGCGCTAAAGCCAAAAACACCCCAGCAACCGAAGGTAAGAAAAGACGAGATATTGCCAGAAGGACTTAGTTCAGTATTATCTTAGCAAGAGTTTATACAAATGGAGTTGGTTATGAATTGTACTGGACATTTCTTCTCAAGATAGATAGGGCTCAGAACACTTTGGGTCTGTGTTATCACTTTCTATTCTGCTGGGAAATTTAGCCACTAGAAACCCCCGAATCCATCACTTGGCAATGAAGCAACTTTAAAGTTAGTAGTTGAGCCTTCCCGGTAAAATGAAAGGTTTGAGGAAAATAAACTGACAGAGGAAGACACGGACATGTAATCACCTTCCTCGTACGGGAGGTTAGCCATCAAGGCTCGATCCTCACCGATTCTCCGGGCTGACGTCGCTGCTGCTGAAGCTTGGTTTTCTAAAACAGGTGATGCACCACGTACCATTTCACAGACTCAAGTGATGGCATGTCAGCCCCGTGAGAGCAGGATCCGGGGACATGATGATGCTGACACGTGAGCAGGAAAGTGTGTCTCCCTCCTTTCCTGGCTGTGACAGTTGGAGATTGGGATACTACATGGAGAAATCTGATTATGGTGACCACTAAATCCAATGTAGAACTTTAAAAATGAAGTAATTAACAGATTTGCAAACTGTTCACATAACAGCTGTAAGTAGTAGGATTTCATTTTTTTCTTTTATTCAATAACTTCATAGAAAGTGACACAGTGCAGTATCAGGCCCTACAGAAAAAACCCACCTTGGTAGCTGAGTTATTCTTGCAGGCAAGCGAGAGTAGAAGCTATTATTTTGAAAAATAACTACTACTATCCGGAAAAATGGATAATTTTGGGAATTTGACAACTTAGTTTCTCCAAGGAAAACTGTGTCTTGATATTTATAAAAAAAAAAAAAAATATTAAAAAGAGAAGGGACAAAGAAGAACATGGTGTATCACGTCAATACCAGGCAGAGAGAATAAATGGCAGTTGCTGCAGATACAGTGCTCAGACTAAAACGGACTGGTTTCTGGAAACTCTAGAAACAACACCTGGTCAGATCTTTGGACAGTGGCTGAGCAGGCTACGACTGAATGAGGCAACAGCCTGAAGTACCGCGGCGTTTCATGCCAGCAGACAGAAATCTAAGTTTAAAATTTGAAAGGGTTGGTTGTTGTTGTTGTTTTGGTTTTTTACTTCAAATAGCAGTATCACTTTGGGCACTAAGTTGCTTCATAGAGACTACCTCCACTGCCACTGTGATGGTGCTTTTTATACCCGTGATTCTGCAATACCTGGGAAAGCACAGCCAGTGGTTACAAGGAAAACTAACCCCGAGAAGTAATGAATGCTTTCTAGTTCCCTTTATTGGGGTTTAAGCGATAAACGGAAAAGCTGAACCCAAGTGAAACGTAACCTCTCTGTACTACCACTGAAGAAACTGCCATAATCCAGAGACCACAATTTGATGGCATTTCGTACTTTACTAGGTTATAAAAGGAAATTTTATTAAGAGAATTTACTTTGCCTCTCCTTCAGGCTGTCCCACAAGTAACTACAAAACTGTATAGAAAGGTGCATTAAAAATTAAGAAATAAAGACCGTTTTACAGAAACTCATGTTCCTCCTTGCCTAATGGCATAACTCATTCTCCAATTTAAAACATAAATGTCTTCCGTGGCTTTGAAAACAACCATGTCCTTCATAAGCAAAACAACTATGTAGCCGAGAAATCTTAATGGAATATCTTTATGAGGAGAACGTATTAATAAAAGACGTATCTTATATAGAAAGAGTATCTTTGTGCTTACATGAGATTATTTGGATGAAACACTGAACCCAGATGATAAGTTTTGTCTCAAAATTTATCAAATTTATAATAAGGGCATAGAAACGTAAAAAGAAATTATTACTAGCACAGTATTTTTTTTATAAAGTAGGTATTTAATTTGTGTTCAGAGGTCATCTGACTTCAAAAATATTTTCATCTAACGCTTTGTTTCCATCCTGTTAGATTAAGTCTGAGAATTCAGACCAAGTTGGTAACTCCAGAGAATGTATAGATACTTTATAAAGTGGAAACTATTTTCATGCTTATAAGTAATTCTGTGGGAGTGAATGTATTTGCAGCTTCCAGGCCAGGCAGGATGACCTTTCCAGAACTTGTAAAACCAAATCAAATAAAAATAGATTCAGACTTTCTTAAAATGAAACTGCTTGAAAAAGAAGCCTAAGAACCGAAACGCTGTAAGAAAACAGAACATACGCTAGCAAATATACTTAAAAATGAATTTTTTAAACTGAGAATTACAGTATTTATGTCTCCATCCCTCTCCTTCTATCTCATTCTCTGCCATTTCTATATCATTCTTATCAGAGCTCTGTCAGCCCCTAAACTGACATTTTCCCATCCTGATCATTCCCAGGATAGAGAAGAAGGAATTTTTTTTCACTTGGCTGATGCAAACAGCAGATCATCCTACAGAGAAACGTCAAGGACAGTTCGGAGTCCTAATCCCTGACCTGCCTGCCCTTTCCTAACTAGCTATTGACATTGAACTTAAAAAGCTGCAATGCCGAGATGAGATAATGAATTCTGTTTGCTTTTAGTGTGCGAGAGGAGGAGGGCGAGATAGGGGAGGAGGAAGGGCTCTGGATGCAAAGGCTCTGTTACGGTGCCAGCCTAACTTAAATCTCCTAATATCTGAAACTTATTTAAGGAAAATAGCTGAAGAAATAAACACTGTATTTCCCCTGGAGCACAGGGGGTGGGAAGGACAGTACAGGCTAAAAGAGCATCATTAACCATTGGCGGCTGTAAGGTACCCACCAGGAGAGCGCAGCCTGGCCAAGTCCCGGCAAGCTGGAGATCGTGCTCAGCACGTGCAGACTCTGTGTGCCAAGTCCAGATTTCTTCCTTGGTGTCTTTCTGGCCCTGCTGCTTCTTTTTATGTTACTGCGTAGAAACGCCCAGAGTTATGCTCACATTAACCAAACGGGCCAAGTCACCCCGGACCAGTGGGTTCCTGAGCTGCAGTAAGCGAGCTGCATGCTGACGTGCCGCATGCTGACGCAACCCTGGGTCACCCCTGCAGCTCCTGGAGAGCAGCTCGGCATCTCGCTCCCGACCATCGCTGGCCTCCCGCTCGGGCGCAGAAGAGTTCCCGCAGCTCAGGTCCCGAGCACCGGCTTATGCACCAGCCCAGAGACAGGTCCCCCTTCACAGTCACTATTACTGCTCCACTGACACATCCAAGGAAGACGAGAATTACTCATCTGGCCATCAACCAAGACTCCAAAGTCGTCTCTGTTTCTTTCTAGGATCAAAAGCTGGGTCCTCTAGCTCTGAATTATTAAACCAGCAATTATTCGCTGGTTTGGGAAAATTTAGGAAAGGTTACTTATCGTATTTAAAATTCGTAGAGGAGCTCAGCTTCGCAGATGCTTCTGCCCTAATATCACTTACTCCTCAAAAGCTCCATTATAGCCTAAAGTGGAAAATGATTAAGTTTTGCTATCACGATCCCAGGAACATTCAACTTTGAATGCCTGCCATCCGCATTTTTAGACTCTTGAGTCAGAAAACCTGTAAATCCTAATGTAAGTCATGAGACTTATTATTTTTAAATAGCATTTGCTGCTTGTTCTTGTATTGTACATTGATCTTTTTACTAAGTTTTCAATTAAGGACTTATTAATCACACCCTAAGGATAACGATTCCCGCTTCTGGAATTTTAGCTATTTTGTTATTTTGTATTTTTTTTAGCACTAAATATTCACAATTGACATTGTAGTAATCCTAAGACGCTGAGTGAAAACAACACAATTACGGCTCCTGTTATCAGAAATACAAACAAAGATATATTTCTAAATAAGTGTTAAAATTCTGAGAATGCCATGAAGATACAGCTCTTCTAGATACTGCTAGAGCTCAGCACAGAGAAACATAATGCCAGTTCTGGGATGATTCATTAAGAAGAGCCAACACTTGCACCAAATTACGTAGCCTTGTGTGAATTTGTTTACTTTCAGCTAAGGCACACAGCATATGCAGTGGGAAAAACATACTAAACTCCACTATTTCTTCTTGCATATTTAAGTAATTTCGATAAGTAGATATTACTGCAATGGAAAAAGGAATCAGAAAAAAGAAGAGTTGGAGAAATCAAATTGCTATTTGCTCTACTTCTAGAAGGATTAGTTTACCGGTGTTTAAAAATTATTACCACTGTTAACTATCAGTATTTAATATCCTTAGCTACTTCTACTAATTACTACCATGAAGGCCAGATTTTGTCTCACCTTACTCTGAGACACTGTAATACAAAGTCAGGAAGTGAGTATGAAATGCCAACTCTTACAAAGTCCATAGGACTTGACTACAAGTTAAAATTAATCCTAAAAGTTTAAATTCCTGCGTTCTACTAACTATATCTATGTAGGAATACTGATCAGCTAAGCATTAACCTCCCCGTAGCAGAGGGATTAACTATCAAGGGTTATCTACTAGTCTACAAATGCATAAAACATATGAAAACTTGACACAAATTTGGAGATGTAGCATTTTATCAGTTCTGCAAGTGACCCTCCTCGATGAGGAAAACTCAAAGTCCAGCGGGCGAGTGGGTTTGAAACGGCTATTTGTCAATTTTCTTCACGCATTGCTATGTCTACCCGTTCTTCGCCAAACAAAGCAAAGAAAAACAAAACAAAAAATCCAGCTGCCGAAGCAGAGCTTTTTCTCTCATCTCTTCCCAAACACGCTAATCAACATAATTCATGGTAAGAAAGGAGGAAAATGAACATCTTCACATGGATATTTCATCAAGATTCTGGAGAGCTTCATAAAGCAGCCTCTTTTAGAAACCATAAAATGAAACAAGACATATTTCTGGGGTTGTCAGCAGGTAGATCCACTGGTTTTGTGGTAAGTAATCTCTTTGGGAGGAAGTCTTTGCTCTGATGTCTGTGTTGGATGTTCTGTGGCTCCCCCCAGCCGCACCAGTGCAGGTCTGTTCACTGGAAGAGGAGGCGGTGATGATATTGCTTCTAACAACCAGACTGAAGTATAGCCTGAGGCTATCTTCCAAAGCCCCCTCCAAACAGCCTCTAATTAATTTTAATCCTGCCACTCCAATGAGTCCCGAGAGTGCCGCAACCAAAACAAAAAAAACCTTCATCAAGTCATTCAGAAAAGCTTTGACGGCATTGCTTCAAGATTTTAGGGCTCCAAGCGGAAAGCGCTATAGAAAGCTTTTAAATGTGATTTTCCTTCAGTTTCTTTATTTTCTGTCCTCAAAACCGTAAAAAGCCTATTTCTCATGAACAGTATAGTTCCCATGCCTCTCCAGGCCCCGCAGGTTCACACTGCGAGGTGGGCGGCAGGTCTTGGGAAAGCCCACCACGGTTATCTGTGGAAACGGCTCTCCACAGCCTGGGCTAAGCACGGCAGACCTGTCCCCCTTGACGCTCTCCCGCCGCCCTCAATCGCCAGGCAGGAAAGCTATTTGCAAAAGCGGAAACAAGCAAAATACGACCAACCAGCATTCTGACGCTGAATATCCCAAACTGTAACCTAAATCTCCAGCGCCATCGTCGGCTTCAACACCAGCGAACCATCTGTCCGCAGCAGGAAGAGCTGCTCTTGAAGCGCAGGAAACCGCTTTTTTTGTTGTACTCTTTAGTATGAAAGTAGAAATGCTCATTCTGTTTTAGTCAAGCAGGCGTGCTTATATAGTTGCTCACACAGCCGGGGGAACGTGAAATTTGGGGAACGCTCTCAAATTTAGCTGTAAAAACGGTCTGTGCGGTACACTTCTCTGCAGCTGCTTTTCCACCAAATTTTATGCAATTTGATTTTGCTGGAAGAAACACACATATAGAAACAAATTCCGAAATTGCAGCAGAAGATCTCCCAAACTGAATTTGAAATTTGCATGTGTGCAAGATACTGGTAAGGGAAAATGTTTCTAACTAGAATGGAGGTGTTCATGAAAAAGGAAGCTCAGGGAGACAAGTACTAGCAATTGCACCGTGATTTGAATAGGTGGCGAATATTTCCTTGTGACTCACCTTTGCAAAAAATTTATTCCTCCGTCAGTTTATTTCATTTTAGATGATTCACGGAAGGAACTAAGTTTTAGTTTAGTTTTTTCTTGGGAAAAGGACTTTGTTTGGCTGGAGATGTTTGTGTGAGCAGAGAGAGACACTTAGAATGGTCTGTTAATGACAGATCAGAGAAAGGAGTATGAAAGAGGACTGGATTAGAAATGCAGACAGACATGCACCACCACCACCCCCCCACCCCCCGCCCCCCATTATACAGGTTATAAATCGGGGGGCACACAGTATTTTTCCCCCCATTTCCACAATTTTGATTCAGTATATAGAACATACATACATATTTTTTCCTCATTGCTCAATGCATGGGCCCCTTTATTTACTTTATACAATACAAATGCTGCCCTGACATCCAAGTTATTAAATTCCTTGTAAGCTTTTCTTCAAATCCCTTGTGATGCGAGGTGCTATTATTACCTCTATTTTACTGACGGAGGACCTGAGATCTATAGTGATTAAAGGAAAAGTATCTTCTAACTGTGGATGCCTAATTAAGAGAGGTCTACAAACTGTTTTCTCAGAATACTCCTTATGTGTCCAAAATGGTCTTCAGTAGCAGTTGTGAGTACAAATTCAGACCCCTGCATCTCAAATGAACCATGAAGAAATTGAAGAATACCCAATTAGTAACAGTCTGTGAAAAGTTAGGTTGAAGTGAATTAACTAGCATCACAAAGGAAAAAAGGTGGCAAAGGAAGGGAAAACAATCAGTTTTCCAAGGCAGCATTCAACCATCTTAACCATCAAATAATCCTTTCTTCTCCTTTTCTTTGGCTGATTTGCTACTTCCAACTTCTAGAGCAGACAAAAGAGGGGTTCTGCAGACAGCATCGTCCTCCACCACAACCCCTGGTCCTTCCTCCTCCTCTCTTGCTGGCCCCAGCAGGGGTCACTCAGAGCCCAGGAACGACAGACTGCCCAGCGCGGCTCAGACTCGGGATGGGCAACCTATGGATCATGCTAATATCACCATGGTGTGTCACCAGGCAGCGCCAACATTATTTGGCATTTTTATTATCCCCGTACTTCTGATATGAACTTGGTGCCCAGCACGCGTCACGCCACGCAGCTAGCCTGGCTTTGGTCAGCACCATCTACCTCCACCTACATCCGGTGGCAGATGGTGTTGACTCAGCCTCCTCCTGCTTTCATCAGCCTCCTTTCCTGGAAAAAGGTGGTGCTATCCACATAGTCTCGCCGTTTCAGGACAGAGACGGTAAGAGTCTAGATATGGATGATCTTATCTTATCCCCTCCCCTTAGCTGGTGATGGTCCTCTCTCAAAGGCAAAGTGCCAGACAAGGACAGACCTCGTGGAGCTGTCGTGGAGCCTATGTTACATGGAAACAGGAGGCTCCTCCTTCTCATAGGGAAGGGATGAGAAGTGCCATGCACTGTTATTCTGTAGCTTCCACCATGGGGCGAAGATGCCAGGCAGGAAACACCAAAACCACAGAAATTCTCAAGAGCATCACGCATCTCTAGGGTAAATGCCTAAGTGTAGACATGGTACAGCGTGCAAGGGCTCGGAGCTGAAACTGAGGGACGATCTCAACATCTGGCCGAAGCGTGCCCCCCGTGAACGGAGCCTCGTGGGCATCTGTTCAGATCTAACCTCACCCTCCTGAACATGTGAGAAATGCAGGATTTGGAAATGTCTTTTAAAGCTTACAATGTGGGTAAATGTTCACAGAACCTGCAAAAGACAAATACCTGATGCAAAATCCACCCACTGCCAAATGTAAAGTTTGAAATCTGGGCTGGAGATTTTTGGAGAAAAGGCTGGTAGAATTCCTTAATATAAACAAAAAAAATGTATCCCTAACTATTTTTCTAAAGGAATCAACTACTTGATTGGTGGAGGGAAAAAAAAGAAAGCCTGTAGTAGACATAGAGAATTTCCAGTTGCAGTGGTTCATGCCTCACAAAGGTAGAAGCAGCTGAAAATAGCATTTCGTAATGGGAAGTATAACTAGCAAGGGTTTGTGCTGCGAAACGCTAGCACAGAATGTCTCAGAATATGTCCACAGGGCAGGGATACTGGCCAGACCTCACCAGAGTTCACAGTGACAGCAGAGGACTTGTCAGGGCGATGCTAAAAGGCAGGGAAGCTCTGTGTGGAGTCCCCAGCCCGGAGGGCAGAAAAGGCTCTTCAGACACTCTCTGGGAAAGGAGGGGGTATCCACACCGCACGCTGTGTCTGACAGCATGGAAAGGCTAAAAAGCTGTACTGTGTCACCAGCTTATAAATGTTCCCTCTGAGTTTTTCATATGCATGCACGATGGAATATTTAGATTTACACCAACAGGATGCTCGTGTGTAAAGAAATGCCTTCTGCTTCCAAGGTCTACATATTCTACTCCATTAAATTCCTTGAGATTTTTTTAGTATTTACATGCTACCTCCTTGCAAACAAGCCTGTAGTATCTGGAACGCTCCGAAGTGTCCGTGCCAAATACAGTGATTCATTGCACTGCTTTAATAATGGGCAAGAAAAGAGGCTTTTGAGTTCTGTAACCCATAACAACTTTGAAAAGAACAAAGGACCCTCTCCAAAGTCACTGAAGTTAATAGAGCTCTTTTCACTAAAGCCTAACCTGAGTTTGTTGAACGACTAAATATAAGCTCCCTGCCATCTCACTCAAGAAATTCTCTAGCTGTGCCGATAGTGGCTGTTCATTTTCTGCATACCACCATAATGAAACAAAATCATGGAAGGTTAAACAAAGACACTGATGGTCTATAGAGGTGATTGGAACCAATGAAATGGAACTAGTATCCTCTGAACTGCCTGCTCTCCCCAACACAGCCAGCAGCACACCCGGTCTGCCAGAAGGATTTTTCAATCCTGCGTGCGCTTAAACAGTAAGCATTAATCTATATCAAACAGATCATTCGTGCACATTAAGGAAACCGTTTTCTCGCCTCCTTTTCCAAGGACTGCATTTCTCTGTCCGCCTCTGACAGAGGTCTCCCCAGAAGACAACACAGAACGCGCCTTTCCAGGCAGCACGCAGAAAAGCACAGACAAAAGCATCGAGAGGAAACCAGTGAAGGACCATTATCTGAACCTGGCTCTTAGGTCTCGCGGGACCAAACAGCAGCTCGCTGTCTTTTAAACCCGTTTCTTTTTACAGGCAGATATATAGAGAGGATAATAGGTTGATTAGCCATAAAAGGCTGAAGTGGGGGGACTCTCCCTTAACACGCGAAAGCAGGCTGGTTTATCTTTCACAAGACACGTTTAATTTAGTGGTATTTCAGTCATTCATTTTGTTTAAATACATTTTAACTATCTTACATATCCATGTGGAAAAAGCTCATCAACTCTTAAGAATTCGTTCCAGAGAATCTCATAGTTTATGGATTTAAACGAAAGACTCTCGTGGCAACATCCAGCTTGTGAAAATTTGTTTCAGTTCAATGTTTTTCTTCTCCTTTTGAGCCAATTACTCTTTTTGAACCTGATTTTCTAAGGGCCTAATCGGGAAACGAGATTGCCTGCCTGGCAGTTCCCACCTCACTCCCAGTTTGGCCAATTTCAGCCAAAATGAAAGAACAGTAAAAGTCTCAAAGACGTTTTGTGTTACTAAAGATGTTGAGAAATTGCTTGCCGCTTGGAGGAAACGATGTTCCCACGGAGAGAAAGCCCGGCTGCTGCACAGCCCGTGCGGCCGCAGCCGGCAGAGCGGCCAGCGCGAGTCTCAACTGCATTAGCCACAACACATCGTCCCTCGCGCAGCCAAAATGCCAGAGAGCGGGAAAGAGCTGTAGGTATTGCCATGGGATAGACGGATAGGGCACGGCCTTCACGGAAAACTAAGACTTGTGGATTCGCCTGCCTACAGAGCAATTTGTTTTACTACAGCATATTGTATTTCAGAAATGCTTAGTCTCAGGTTAAGAAGGACCTTCTGATACAAACACCGGAGACAAAATTCAAGTATGTCATAAAACCTTTGATGAGTTTCTTCTGGCATATTGCAAAAGTGTTATGAAGCGCTGGGTTTCGGTGGCAAATGTTCTGCTGGTGTTTCCCCGCTTGCCAGTATGAGATAACCAATTCAGGATGGGTAGATGTGAGGATTACTGGGAATTAGAAAGAGGCTTAAATGACACTTGATGTGAGCTGACATTAGTCCATAGCACGCAAAGGCAGAAGAGCCATACCCACTGCTTCATTAGAAAAGGGAACGCCTGCCCAGATCACCACCGCAGCATCCACGGCACGCTAATGGAAGGGGAGGGGGACTCGGAATTCAGGAGGAAGCGCACCCGCACCTCTACGCTGCTCTTTTGTATTTCAATTTTCTTTGGCCAGTGGGGATGATTTTATAGCATCACAGCAGAACATTATCTTTTATACTTTGACAAAATGAAACCGAGTCCTTGGGATTTTTTCACCCATTGCTCTCTTGGCTACTTCACTGCAGTACTATTTCATTACTTATTGATTTTTCAACATGCTGTCTGCATCGCTGTAATTTACACAAGTTCTGATAGCCCTCAGCGATTCTTAACACCTCAGGGTGAGATCATGGAGTTCACTTGAGATACCAAAGGTAGGCAACAAGTTCTTCAGAAAAGACGACAAATTGACAAACTTGATAGTCAAGGAGGAAATTTGAGCAGCTGGAGGCATATCATAACCTAAATTATCACGATATTTTTCTTACCCAAATTGAATTAGAGCAAATTTGTACCCCAGAAATTACTCTCACATACAGCTAATAAGGGACTGCAAAGCGTATGGCTAAAACCCAAGAAATTAATAATGCATGTCCCTTACATGGGAGTTGAACTAATGCTATTTTTGTTGTAACAGGAGATAGCCACCGGTCTACAGATAGGCTTGTTATGAGAGAATGCAGCTTCATCACGAACAAGGACAGTGAGCTACAAAGAGCTTCTCTTACATGGAGGTAAGCAACTGCTTCTTTTTCAAGCACTTTTCCACGTTTCTGCCAATTTGAATAACTCGGAGGCAGTCCCCGGTGGCAAGGGCGGTGTTCGCCTTGACCAGAAAGGACCAGAAAGGATGGACAAACTTGATGTCTCTGATACGACGCAGTGCGGTAAAAGCGTATGTGCCCATCTCCATTCTGCTGCCTCGGAGCCCAAAACAGAGATGCTTCTGCAGGAAACGGGTCACTGCTTAGCAAAAGGAGCTCTAATCTTATCAGAGGGTCTGATCCTACTAGTATCACGCACACTGATAGCACTTCAAATCACTTTAGGAATTCTGAGTCAATACTGACTGGCCTTTCCTTCTTTCCAAGGAAACTACAAAATGCTCGAGACGTTTCGTAAATGTCTATTCCTCTGCAGTTAGAATAACGTTACTATGAGCAATCTCGACTTTCAGCCTGGCTTCCCTCTCATTGAACTATAATTTAGGAAAAAAAGATTCATACGGAAGTCTGAGATGACTTTTGGGTAAGGCCTAAAGGTCTCATAAACGCCGTGTTATAGACTGATGTATCTACATCTGTGGAAAGTCTTTTTATGCTATAGGAAGACAGGAGACTGAATGGACAGGTGGTGAAGTAAACCCAACAGGTAGCAGCTACTATCAATTATCTCAAAATCCAAAGAAAAGCGAGTTTCATTTCGAGCAAAAACATACATAAGACCTACAGAATTCATCTAATGAAGGATGAGAAGACCTTGCGAGAACCTTTATGGGCGGATGTTTACGATATCTTATCACCAGCTGTACTGTAAAGAACAGACAAAAGTAATACAGAATAAAACTTGTGAGGGGTTACCCGATGAGCTAGAAGTATAAATATTTCTTACGGCAGCATACGTACAGATGGTAGAAATGCTTTATGGCATGCAAGAGTAAAATCTGGAACTCTGAAAACAATTTCTCTCCAAGGTAGCTAGCTAGCGAGCATCTTCCATGTTAAGCGTGATCAAGTATGATTCAGGTGGACGGGGCATCCTTCTGAAAGATCCTGTCTGGAAGAAGAGCTAAGTACCTTGCAGGATGGATGGAAGTGCCCACAGACTGCCGGTTCAGGTGGTCTGCCAGAACTGTCTGTGACAGCGGAGATACTAAAATGATTTTGTAGCACACACATCAGGATGCCTGTCCACTGTTCAGAAAATCTTGGAAAACAGGACGGAGACGCCCCTCCAGAGGCCATCTGGCCCATTTCCCTGTACCATGAACTAAACCAACAATCCTCTCGGTGCTATATATGCCCGACCGATGCCTTTCAGTTCTGGTATTTCTATGTGCAGGTGGATTTCCCGGTAATCTCACTGACTTTCAGTTCGGAGATGCTGTAAGAGAGCTCCTTACAGGAGTACAGCAGTATCTGAAACAGCAGATAAAAAGCCACACCACCCTGCACACCTTTAACAGACTTTCCGCAAGCTTAAAGATAAAAGGATTTCTTCCACCATCAGGTTGTCATAAAAGTCTGAGGCTCTTTCTGCAGTGTGCATATGAGGGTTTGGCCGATTCGTGGCATGGCTGTTTCTCTTTGGGGCAGAGACTGCATTGCTAGCCTGTGTTTGCGTTTTGTCTTGGAGTTCATGAGTGTCCTTAGGCACTGCGAGAGTATAAACAAGTCGAAGAACAAGCCTGTGCGGTGGTGCAGTCTAGGACTTTCCCTATGAAGTCCAGCATCCAAGAGGATGTTAACGCCAACTTAAAAAATATTTAAAAAGTAACTGAGGCATACAATATTGAAAAGCTTGGAGAGCTGATTAAAGGGGCTTTCCCCTCCCTGGAAAATATCCCTAATAAGATACAGTATACTTAGATTTTATTCTTTATTAGTCTAGCACCCACGACAGCAGGCATCATTATTATGATGTCATGAAGTGGCAGAAATCTGCATTAATAGCAAGATCTTCAGACGCTTCTTGAGAATTTCATAGATACTTCTGTGAGAAAAGACATCCTGAATACTGAAAGCCGCAAATCATCCTACACATCTGGCAGGAGGCAAGAGAGGTCGTGAGAGCTCCGAGCTGTGGCCGCAGCAAGTGCGGTGGAGCTGAGAGGTCCCTCCGTGCAGGGCAGGTGGGTGCTGATTGCACAGATGACACTTGCAGAAGATCTTATTGTTTCAGAAGATTTTACAGGGAACGGGACACTGAAGACTACCATCTTCGTATGCCGATTAAAATGACGCTTTGGGTTTCTGCTGTTCTTATTCTCACTCTTCTGAGCTCCGTGTGATTCTGCGTTTGTGCACCCCCTTGGTATAACCAAGCCCTAGACAGCCACCAGCCTCGCACAGCTGCGAGCCTCCAGCTCTCCACGGGATTGTGTCGTGGTGGCGGTCACAGCTATAGGTTCCGACTTATACCTTAGTCTTCAAATCAGAACCAGGGAACGCTTACTGGAGACAAAAATGGATTTATTACAATACTGGATAAACGGTATCTAAGGAATGCCAACACCACCACGACTTGGGGAGATAATGCCAATGATGATACAGAGTTCCTCCTAAGGAGAAAGATAAAGAAACAGCAAATGTGTTGCCTCACAGCAAAGGGCTCTCAGCTTCCCCCACCACACACTGCTCCTCCGAGCCTCCCGCCCTGCCTTTGGCCGCACTGCGTTCACGGGGGTGAGAGGGGTTCCAGTGTCCCCCCCCCGAAAGAACCTGACCCAGGCCAAATTCAAGCTGGGAAAGACTGTGGATGAATCGGCTTTACTGCATGAAAAGGAGTGAAGGAGAAAAGAGACAAAGCCAAAAACAGAGCAAAGAGCATCTGAAAATGTCCTGACAATTGTTTATAAAACTCCGCAAATGTAATGAAAAGCCAAAGACTGCACAGAACCACTGCTGCTTCTCTTCAGCTGGGAAGCTGCACATTGGTCTCATTTTTTGGTAGCACTTTATTTAACCTGAAATGCTAAGTTTTAAATAAAAAGTCCTTTACTTACATAATACTAATTTTTTTTTGACGCTCTAGCAAGCTGCCACCATGAGCTGGGCTCTTTTAAATGGGCCTTTAAATGAGGTCTGCGCAGGGCCAGCTGGGCTAATCACTCGGCCTCCCAGCATCCCGCGTGAGAACCCACAAAACCAGCCAGACTCGAGATGTCCATCAGGCCTTCCCGGGGCAGCAGGAGGCTTTCTAGTTTAAGAAAATTGCAATGATTAGAGTACGAATATTTCAGTTTGCTGGAAATCGGATTTAAAAATTATGCTTCAACCCAATTTGGAATTTTCAAAATATTGAAATCCTGCAGGAAGCACAAATTCCACATTTCTGGAAGTTGTATTCATTATAACTATTTAGATTGATTTATTGAATAACTCAGGAAATCAAAGTACACATAATAACTTTGATATGAATAATATCAGTGTTTCATAAAACTCAGGTCATATCTTCAGAAGAGGTTTAATTTTGATGTAAATATTTTCACTTTCTTTATAATTTCTCCCAGTGCTTAACTAACCAACCTGTTACAAAATCACACCGCATCTCTCATATTAATTTACAAACTTCACCTTTCAGCTATTGAGAGTTTGACGCATCTTCCTCTGCTTGGTTAAAAGCTCTCTGATATACATACTCCTCTTTATACCCTAACTGTAAAACTTTTAAAATCTCTCATTATTCTGCTGCGAGCACCCTTGCATTTCTCCTCAGAAACCAAAATGAAAACAAATGAAAAAAAAAGGCCAAAATGGAAAAATCGCAGCATATAAGGAGCTGGTCTCTGTTTTGAGTCGAGGAGAATGAACAAAAAAAAAAAGCATTAAGTATTAATATTTTTTAAAATGACAATTAATTTGGAGTATAAGTCTTAAATATCAACTATTTGCTTCTTCAACGATGGAAATAGATCTCAGCCGGCTCTCCGACCCTCTCGCAGAGATGAGGTGGGGATGAGCGGTCTGGCACCCGGAGACTTTCTCGGAAGCTGCAACACACTTCTTGCAAACTCTTTACAGATGTCTGTTAACTAAGGGGCTTAAGTATGATCATAATAAAAAGCAATCTGGTTCCAGCGTGAATAAAGAGAGATGCCTTTTTCATTCTGTTTTGCTTTGGGAAACCTGACTGTTAAATTAAAGATGGAAAAATCTTTTCTAAGTAATGCCAGAGCTACGGAGTTAAATACAAAATTTAAAAACTCTGGAACCAGAAAGCTGTCAAGTTCCTCCAGTGGCCAGACGGGCCTCGCTTTGCATGCACGTATCTGGTTTTATTTATTTTTTTATTGGTTTTAATCAAACAAGTACCTTAAGCTATTCGCTTTTTAAAATTGTCAAGTATTTACATAACGCTATATCTGCAAATGAGGCCAAGTTAGGGATATTAATATTTCCTGACCCTCAACAATACATTTTATTCTGTAACTTTAAAGGAAAACGTGAATGACCTTACAAGAACCTTAATGGCGTCACTTCCTGACTTTGCTTTTTTATAATTCCCACACGGCATTAAAAGCTTTTTCTGTTTCACAGATGTGCACTCGTGCACATATATGTGCATGCACACTCATACTTATTTACAATTTTGATTGCATGCAACTGTTTATCAACGTTGTGTGAATAATGCCAGGAAAAGATACTCTTCAAAAAATCAATACGTTGAAAGTGCTGTTTTAGGGTTGCAGTAGTTGTTGGTTGTGTTTCTGAGTTATTCCTATTGACCTGAGTTCAAAAACAAGGTATTGATTTATAAAGTACCTTCAGTAAATAAATGCACATTCTTTCTGCTAACCCTAATAACCTGTAGCATACAGAGCAGGGTTTCGGCTCAGCTCAGGAAAGCGCTGCACAGTCTGTCACGAGTTTTCCAAAAGCTGGCAGACTTTTTTGACAGAAAGGATAATGGAGATAACATTACGAAAGCAACGCGACTCACTGGGCTGGGCGCAGAAGTTAAAAGAGGGGGGAGGAAGTGAGAGGGTGATGACTCTTTTTTGAAAGGAAGTCCTGCAAATTATGAGGTTTGTTGCGTCATACTGGGAAAGCGACATACTGGGAAAACCTGGCTAGTTTCATCTGATGGTGTGCACAGAGACTCGTCTCCACTTGTGAACAGTTAGGATGTTTTTAACTGTCACGATAAACGTATCTTTCTCTGCCTGAAGGATAAAGTCCACACTAATTTGTAGATAAGGGTTTTAAACAAAAAACCAAAACATCCGGCAGATTTTAGAATAACGCCGCTACATCTAAATTGGCAACAGTTTACAGGCAGCATCACCTGAAGGAGCGAATGGTACCCTGCAGCTTCCCGCACCCCCACAAACCCCGGCACTGCGACCTGGCCGTCGGCGTTACCACGGGGAACCACATCCAGCGAGCCACTGCTGCTACTGCACGCGCACCTGGGCACCGAATCCCTGCATCTAGGGACTTGCACCAGGCTCTTAAAGCCCCCTACAATCGCTCTCTAATCTGGGATTGCCATCACAAGCATGTCTGTCACCAACCCTGTGCTATTTTATCATGCACCGAGCTTTAAAGAGAAAAATATCCCGTATTTTCTCTTTACCTTACAATGTCACATGAAACCAGTCTTATGGGAAACGACACAAATAGAAATGTTAATAAAAAAAAAAGCCGAGGGAAAAGGATACGTAAAAAATATTAACGCGAGGTTACCATGCCTGTCTCGATAGTCCATGCTTTAAATCTCTCGTGATATTTACTGTTCACAGAGTCAAAATAAAAATCTAGCTCGCTCAGTATGAGAATCTGGCTATACTGCAATTATAAATCTCTATTACACCTGTAATTGTGTGATAAAATGCCTTTGCTCCTCAGAAGTTTTCAGTTTGGGGCACCATCTCACTCGAGCCTCCCGGGGGACTGCCAGCAGCGGACTGCAGGGAAAGCAGACCAAAACTGGCAAATCTGAGAGGTGACCTGGAAAGGCAGCTTTTATCCAAAGTACATATTCTGATCGAAAAGAAAATATTTCTGCTGTCACTTTTTTTCCAAATCAAGCATTTATCCCGAGAGGGTCTTTTCTTCTAACATTAAGACCAAATACAAGGTGGGGTGCCTCCACAAGACCAAGTTTGCATTGCCAGCAATCTGACAACTCGACAACAATCAAGATGGTTATGAAAATAAGAGAAACAGAATTATCACCAAAGCTCTGATCTCACTCTGTTTCGAAGGATAGTTTCTACTTAGCTCTTCCATAGCATCTTTCATCTTATTTCCCGCTGCAGACTTAAAGGAATTCGACAGTTCGACGAGGCAAGTAGTAAGAACACAGCCAAACGCTTTGCTCCGGCACTCCTGCCTCGCTGCTACTTAGACATCAAGTTGTTTAGAAAGTATAAAAAATAATCTGGATTTTCATACGATCAGGAAGATTATAATGCCCCTATACTGTCCTCACTTTCATTGCTATGGAGTGACCTTGTCACCAACCAACGGTCTTTTTTATTGCCAGTCTTTATCTCTCGGTAGCATGACGGGCACCTGAGAGCACAGTCCCAAACCGGGGCTGAGCGCAGCTGTAAAATCCGCCGGAAATTTTCCAGTGCAGCATTTTTTTCATGAGATTTGTCAGCCATGAAACGCTTTGTGGGAATGAGTTAGGTTAAGCACATCTTGTGAGGAGTCCCAGCAGGTTTTTGACAGATACCTGCCTACCCTGTCTACCGTTGCGTGCCCTCTGTGCAGCCCTGCGACTCCTCAGCAGCTCCCACCCGAAACTCCGGATCCCACCGGCACGCCACGCTCGCTATTTGGTGTGCCTGTGTGATGGCAGTCCGCTACCACCGACTTGGTTGACTTGGTCTCATCCTTTCCTAAAGCCACCAGACAACCACTAAGATGAAAGGAGATGGCTGCGTCAGTAAGCACATGTCGGCGAGATGTCCGACACCCTGTATAAGCAATTAATATTTCAGCTATCGATGTTGTTTACAAGAATCTATCAGTTTAGCTCATTACGAAGGGAAAGACAAATGGATCCAAAATTAATGAAATTTTTCAGACAATACAATTTTTAGAAGAACTGCATGTTTATTTTAATCGTTTATGAATTGGAAGTGGCCTATCTATCCCTATTTTTACTATCGTAAACCATTCCAATGACAAATGTTACATGTATTTCCATAATACTGTTATAACTTAAGTTCATTTCATACTTCTCAACCCTTGTATTTCAAAATTGATGGTCTTGCTACAAAAGTCATATATGAACATGTATACGTCCTCTAAGATCTGTTACTCAGAAATACTAAGCTGATGTTAGTTTAATTGATTCTGTGGAAACAGCGATGTTTGTAACTCCTGAGAATAAGGACTTTTCACAAACCGGCAAACTTTCCAGTGGGTAAAATCAATATTCTCATATCCTTATGTCAGAGGGTATACGAACAGCACGCAGTAACAAAGCACCACCTTAATGACGCAGTTTAGTTTAAATATTGTGTCCTAAAGATCCAAATGATCACGCTTTGTGGAGAACAAGCCAAACCCAAAAGCCAATAACATGTCCCAACCGTTGACTATCTTGGGCGTTATCCACATTTAGCGCAGGGCCCAAAGTAAAGCTCAAAGATTGCAACAGCCCAGACACTTACAGGAGCCTGGGGTGACCCAAGCTGCACCGTGGAGCAGCCAAGCAAGCCTGGCTACCAGCACAGGTCCCCTGGGAGTCCCCAGCAGCCTCCCCCCACCCCAGGCCATTCACTGCATGCACCGACACGATTCCGCAGAGCATCAGACCCACCTGTGACGGGATCTCTGAGCTTTGCACGTACATTTTCCAGGGCAGATGTAATAAAACAAATTTATTGCCCCTTCTCCCCAACAGGATTATGAAAAGGTAAACAAAGAAATTTTGAGTTCTTCAAGGCAAGGCCCCTTGAACTTATGTGTGTGACTGGGAGGTTTAAGACCAGTTTTCCCAGAGTAAGTCTTGGAGTACAACCGTTCTTGTCCCATTTCTGCAGAGCTCTGGAGAAGATACAACAGTTCGCTTTGGAGGATCCTTTCACTTCAAGACCGCAAAGATTTAGCTGCAGGACTGGATGTGAACTGGTGTGCTGATGTCTCCCTATGTGAGGAGGCAATTCGGAGCCTGGCCAGAAACATGGGCTTAGCAAGCTCAGTTGATGCTGCAGATTGAGGATATGAAACTAATTATGTAAGCCTCATAAAGTGTTATAGAGCAAATCATAATCAAACTAGGGCTGATGACAGCAGATACACGATGGGAGGAAGACCAACAGCTTGTCAGAAACCTTCTGAACGCCCCACACCTTCCTCCCATCCCTGGCCCCATTTGCCCCCGTGCTTGCTCTGCAGGACGGCTGTCTGCTCCCCACCTCCCGGCCAGGCAGATGCAAACCCAAATTCCACAGCTGCACCACAGGCGAGCCCTAAACTGGAACCAGACGGGCAGCTGGCGAGCAGCGCCGTCCCAGCCAGGGCCCAGCGTCCACCAGCCATCGCTCCAGTGTCCAGAGGGGCTCTCCTCCACGCAGGGCAGTGGTGTCGGGACTGGGACCGGGACCGCCACTGCTACTGTCATTACAGCTGTGAGCAGATCGAGGTGCCCCCAGCACCGTACCCCTACCTCTGGGTGACGGTGCTAAAACCCGCACTCCCCGCACGCTCCCTCTGCACACTCCCTCCGCGCGCTCTTGGCCGAGAGCTGCCCCGTGGGAGGAAACAAACAGAGCGCTGTTTTCCCTGGTAGGTTTTCTATGAGTTTTGCTGATAATAACATTACGTTTTTTCCTGCGCCGGCAGTCGGATGAGAGGAGCCTGCAGCCTTCGGAGGGATCGATCCGATCGATCCCAGAGGCTCCATGTCATTTCCAGGGGATTTGCTAAAGAAGCTACTTATGTCCCTTTTTCATTTTCACCAACTCATTACCAGCTGCTGCTGCTCCCTGCATCTCAGCAGCACCTGCAGGAATGAAACCGTCCGCTCCCGTCTGCCTGATCCTGATTTAGATACCTTTTCCACAATTAAATGCCGCCGATCGGAGCCGAAGGCTAGAGGCGGGTGACGCCAGCACGCGAGGTTCGTTACCCACCTCTCCCCTCCACGCAGGCACACACAGACACTCTTTTTTTCTTTTTTTTTTTTTTTTTTTTTAAAGGGCAGCCCAGCAGCAGACTAAGCAACTGATCCCCTGGCTTAACTTTTAAATTAAGACCATTGTAAATTTGGGAACTTGAGAAGAGATGGAGAGGACACCCATAATCCTTTGCAAATGTCAAGTGGCTCTTGATATTGGTTACTTTTCAAAGGTAGCTAGGCTACAGCGTGCTGCAGTAATGAAAAAGCCCTGCCAGGCCCACTCCATAGGGCTTCAGTCAATATACATAATATTATTGGGCTTTGAAAGGATTAAAGATTGTTTCTTTTGCTTCCTTGTAATATGGTGATCTCTTGCGCTTAAAACTCCGAATGTGCCTCTCCTTGAGGGGAGGATGCTGCAGACCGTGGGATGCCCCATGGCTGCTCCCTCCAGCGCCACCGTGCCTGTCCCGGCAGTCTCGGCACGCTGCCCCGAACGGCCGCCAGAGCTTCCCGGGATTTACCTGGTCTGTTCAGCCATTACTGCCCACAAAGGCATTTCGCCGTTCTTCCATGCCAAGAGATGGAAGGGGAATCAAGAATTTTTAAAAATAAAAGATAAACACTGAAAGTCTCCAATTATCAACAGGGCCCAAGGGCGGACTGGAAAGTGTTGAAATATTGGGAAAAATACCATTTTTCTCAACATACTGCTCAAAAAAGTTCATAGATCTGTGTTTTGACTGCAAGAACTCAGCTCCTCACAAACACCCATTAAGTATGAGAAATCTTAACAATTAGCACTTCTCTGAATCTCCCGAGGCTACTCTGAGCCGTCACGGCGGTTTTGTCAGAGGAGGCAGTGCAGGATGAGACCCCAAAGCAACGTGACTCTTAACATTAGACCTCCTCTTTGAGTTTGGCATTTCTGAAAGCATCATCTCCTGCAAAAGGCACACGTAAACCTTGATTTAAGGGATCTCGGACAGGGGACCTCACAGCTGAATTACTGTCAAAACCCTATTTTTTGTCTTTTCATATCTTTATTTTCTTGTTCTGACGTTTAATTACTATTATTTCATTGAATACGGTGATTTTTTCTTCTCAGCTACCTCGTATATTATTATGGCAGGATTCCCTCTGACTCTCCTTTTTACAAAGCCAAATGAGTAAACTGTCGGCAAGCCTCTGCTCCAAGTGACATTCAAGATAAATGAAGAACTTGAGATTACCATGTAAGAGAGAGCAGGGTTTGGCACCCTGGACATCGGCAGATGCTCCCTCTGGTCTGGAGTGAAGCTCCTCAGATTTAATGGCAAAGACGGGGCTCCCAACACCTGAGCTGACACATTTTATTAGATGTAGAGTGATCCCTCACCACTGAATCTTTACTGAAATCATTAATCTATAACTACTTTTCTGAAAAAAGTAGTTGAAAATATTACTCATTTTTCCCCTTACTATTCTTATGCCGCTACAGCCTTCGACAAATGAGGTGGAGACCAGAATATGCAAACCCAAGCAGGTGAAGAAGCAATATCTTAAGCTGAGACCACCAAAACACAGCCAGGAGAAAGTCTGATTTACTTTGGAGGCAGAAATGAGAAAACATTCAGTATCACACCGGTGTAACGCAAGGCAACACGGACGTCCTGGCACAGTAACATGCACACAAGGTCTTACGCTCGCTGTTTCTGACTGTGCTTATCCCAGCGGGACTCCACAGGCATTTTCACGCTGAAAATTACTCGGATGAGTAACTTTCCATTTCAGCAGAAGACAGGAAAAAGGGGAAGAGCAAATGTTAGAAGTTTTTACACAGTATCTTAGAAACCTAAATCTTGTGAAAATTTTTAACTGAAACCCTAATGAAAGTACTGCTGCAGTACTTGGTCTCAATCCAACCATCCTAACTAAGGCTTCCCCGCTTCAAGGGCTGATCCGATGTCCGTTGAATTGAAAGAAAAACTGCGCAGCTACATCAGTGAATAAAGCCTTTGATTTCAGATTTAGTTCAAAAAGACAAATGTTCTATATTAGGACAGCAATAAATAATATGGAGCATTTACCGACTAGATTACATGTTATTTCAGGTGCTAAAAATAGTTTTTCTGAAGTCGGGTGCGATAACCAGAACCAGAACTCCCACTCAAGTGCTGCTGTCAGGACACGATGCTGCCTCGACCCATTGAGGCCAAGGTCCAGCCAGCTCTGACGCATCTAGTTGGTTTTGCAGGTTTTGGATGAGTCCTGAGTCAGCTGACACTCTGGTTGGTTGTTCAGGGAAATGTAATGGCCATAAATGTCCAATTTAAGAACGATTTTGGTAACTCTGATGTGTCACCAGAGTTAAAGTAATGCTTACAAAAATTTGTAGTTTTGCTCTATTATAATGCTTATTCTTTTTAGAAGTTCTGGATAAAAGAATTAGTAAGATATGAGGATCCCAAACTTGAGACAGCCTGAGTTCTTGAGCACTTAACTTTCCAGGATGTCAAGCACCCAAAATGGAATAACCAAAAGGTTGCAAATGTCTCTGGTTTGTCTGACGCTTGTGGGGACAGGGACAAAGACAGCAACGACAGAACACTTTAGCAGCTGATATCCTTTACGAGATACCTCAAGATGCCGTAAACTTTCCTAACATCTTGTAAGTATTTTATAAATGTCACAAAAAATCCCACTCAAACTTCAAAGGGTCTGTAAAAGTCTACCGTACAGCTCTACTGCAGACATCTGCAGGTGAGGAACCACACATGAAATGAGGGGAGAAAGAAGAAAGAGGACCAAGACAGCAGAACGAGACCAATCCAGAGACTGGAAACATGGACATGACAGTGAGACGATGGGGAAAAAAAGGAATAAGGACTGAAGAGGTATCTGTATAATGACCAAGAGATCCTTTCTCAAATAAACTCTCTTTATAGGTATCTCACTGTTGCTTTCTTCTTCTGTGATCACAGAAATCTCAGACTTGCATGGAGCTTCTTTGCTGGCAACTTAGAGAAACGAGACCTACCCCTGCGTTGCCTTCAGGTATTATACCTACCTCTACCGGTAAAAGGTTCTTAAACGTGTTTTTAAAGACTACATCACAAATAGCCCAAATCCATTAAAACAAGTGAATTAAAAAACATAAAAGCTAAAGATTCTAGACTGATGAGGTGATAAATTAGAGGTTAAATACCTAACAACTGTTCACGTATCACTTTGGGGATTTTGTTTTCCTTTTAATGGTAATTTGAATTTGAATTTTCAGGCCAAGAGTTGTCTTCCTTGAGAAATCTATACCATTCTCCTAGCAGTTTCCTTTAAATAACTGATGGATCTTCACAATCTAAAATCCATTGTAAAAGATTCGTCTGTAAGAAAATCCCAATCTCAATAAAAGGTAATGCAGCCGAAGCTCTTCAAGCCAGGCTGATGGCAATAAAGCAGCAGTGAGTTTCTATTAGCTAGAATATGTTAACAGATTCCCAGTAATCCTTCCTATTACCACTAAACACCTGAACACAAACGCCACATTGTGAGGGAAGATGGATTTTTTAATTTCTGGAAAAGTAAGATCCCATGCACACCTCGTGCTGGGAAGGCGATGAAGGAGGGAGTGGTGTGTGTTAGACCTTCGCCAATAAAGGGTTTCACATTGCAGGAGTCCATGGGACGCTGCAGAATGGTAAAGTCATTCATCACATGTATTTAAAGTTGAATTTGCTGATATTTTATGGTATTGGATTTTATTTCTATTAACATTTTATGCTGAAATTACAGAATGATTCGTGAGTACTGAATTTTTGATTGCTTTTATACTTGCTGGGACACTATTAACGTTGATTTACGTTAATAGCACTGTAAGAAGATATTAACAATGAAATTTCCAAAAGCACTTAGCATCCCATAATTGGAGTTAAATGACAAAAAAAATGAGGGGATAATAAAGTATAGAGAGAGACAGAATTTTTGACAATGCTCCCTCTAAACTGTATTTTTCAGGAAGAATTCGTGCAGGACAATTTTATACAAGACTAAAGTCACCCATCAAGAAAAAGAACACTTTCTGTACTGACTAAGCAGTGTGATGGCAAACTGAGATGTAGGTCAAGCACCACCTCCCTCAGGCGCTGGAGACACACCGAGGATCTCAAGGGAACAATACGTATTTTACATCTTCACACCAGATGGGTGCCGACAACTCCAAGTCTGTAGAGCACTTTTCTGGACTGAAATCCAGGAAACAGCAGTGGGAGGCTGATACAGGAATGACATTAAACAGGACAGAAATAAGCCAACTTTCGTCTTGTGAGGCTGAGAGAATGAAGCTTCTCAAGAGAAGGATATAAAATGAATCCAACACAAGTGAAGTACACAGAGATGCGGGACAGGGAGCAGTAGAAGTGGGTGTGCTCGTCTCTGATCCAACCCTCCCATTTGCCTGTTCTCCTTGTGTTGCAGCACAAATTATACCCGTTAAAGGGTGCACGTGGATGGAGACATATACCTTAAAGGGTGCACATGGATGGAGATCTATACCAAGCTACAGCACTACCAGCTCTAGCCTAGAAAAATCACTGTGCAGCAATTTGAATGAGCTGTTCCCTAGGAAAAAAAAAAAAAAGAAATTAAAAAGCTTTAGGTTTAAGTTCTTTCCCACTTGATACTCCAGGCGTGAAGGCAGTGACAAAACCTCACAGCATCCGTCTACCTTCAACACCTTGGCCCCTTCTGACTTATCAATTCTTGGTAATCGCTGGACAGCATCACGTTCTACCAATGGAAGTCCTCAGCAAGTTTAAGAATTAGCTGAAGATGACTAAGGTACCCGAAGGAGCAGAAACAGGATGAATGTTTTCAATTTCACTGCATAAAACCTCTCTAAAACTGAGTAGTTTCTACGCTTTGTTTCAATCACGTGCATATCTCGGAACACGCGGTAAACTCATCCTGAAAAATAATAAAATGGCTTAGTAAAAGCTGCTATCTGACCCAACGAGGTCGTTTTTACATTCTTGTGCTAGGGCTGTGCGGAAGACTTGCTCCTTGGCTGAGGGCGGGCTGCCCGCACGACAGCCACGGAGGTGCTGCAGAAAGCGTTGCACTTGAAGGAAGATGCAAGAGGTGAAACTAGCCCAAACAGAGAGTTCTCATTTCACAGAACACTTACAACTTTCTTTGATCTCAACTCAGGCTAAAAGAAATTTAATTTTTTTTTTTAACATAATTTCCACAAATTCTACTTTGATATCACTCATACATTGTTTTTAAACTTTTTCTTTCCATTAAAAAAGCATCAAAGTGCTTTTTGTTAAAAAGTGCTGCAATGCACTTCACTGTTTTCAACACATGCGATTGCTCATTTAGTCAGTCAAAGAACATATAGGGCAACGTGACAAATTATATGAAACTTGGAACAAAAAAGTAAACTTGAAACAAAAATCTTAAAATAGACAACATAAAGAAACAAAACACAATACTTGATTTGCTTCAAGTAGATTTCGAAAAAAATGCAAGAAGTGTTTGTATAGATGTGTTTCATCAGTTTTGTTTAAATGGCATTTTGTGGGGGTAAGAAGAAAGAAGATATGCCAAAACATTTTCAGCCAGTTTTAATCAAAAGAATAACTATGAAAATACTGCACTGGAAGAAGGTCATTCTGTCATTTTACTCTGACCAGGAAGGAAGACCGTGTCAGAGTCCTGTTAAGATGAAATCCTACCGGTGTAATTTTATGGTCCACTAAAACATGGAAGAAAGTCTTATTAGAAGTCCAATTACGCAGTACTTAGCTGTACTTAGGAAAATAAACATATAGCAACAGCGATCTCCCCAAAGTGATGACACATCGAGTGTGTGATTCAAAACTGACAAAAGCCAAGGAAATCTGAAATAGGACCAGACCCAGCTCTGTTTGAGATCTACAGACATACTGGTTTTAAGGTCAGAGGGAATGCTGTGATCTCACAGTCTAACGATTCCATCCCCAAATTTAGCTCTGAAGCTGCTGTTGCAGCTTTTTTTTTTTACTATACAAAAAATAAATATTAATGTAAAGACTTCAGCTGAATAGGAATCTGCAAGAGTGGTTGGTAAGTTGGCTAATTACCTCATCTCTTCCCAACACACAACTTATCTTCAGTCTGAATTAGCTGCAGGTTAGAGCCATCAGCACGTGGAGGTATCAGCTGGGGGAACCAGCTTATTGTCCGACCATAAACAATAAGTCTATTGGCCACTAACTGCAACACTTGCTATTATACAGAGGTAAAAAGAATTTTTGTTTTGAGAGATTAGACAATATTTCCTTTCAATGGAGGAAAACTGTTTCACAGACAGAGCTGTATTTTGGCGAAAGCTACATTCACCTAGTTAAAAACAAACAAACAAAAACCCAACCCAAACCCCTTTTATCAGCAGGAACCACATTTGCTTACACAGAAGATCTGTCAGCAGACCAGAGTAAATAGATCAAACGGAGCTGACATGCTACTAAATTTAATATGCATCCTCATGTCTTTAAAATTCCTATCTACCCACGCATTTAAAAGGTAGTTTTGCGGACTTCTTAAGTAATTATATTTCAATAACAGGCAAGAGTATAAATGCTTGGAAACTTAACAACAAAACCACTGACTGATACATAAATTAAAAACTGATTGATGGATAGATAACTTAGATGAATCATTAAATTGGCATATGATTGGGAAAAAACAGCAGATCGAATACTTGTGTAGTGTCCCAGCTCATCGCACTGTGATAGATCCGTACCCAAATTAAGAGCTGGATACATACCCAAATTAATAACTAAGCAGACCTAACAAATGGGAGAGCGCTTCGACAGCTGGGCGAGTAGTTGATATCCAAAGGCACAGCCAGGTGCCGGTGCTGCTGCAACGAACGGATAGGCACCAGAGTGTGCAGGAGAAACACAGAGCTACAGAACCGGATCACGGCGGACAGGCCTCCGAGGACACAAATTGTCCCTCATCCCGTCACTCTCCTGGATGTTCTCCTGCAGCCTGTTTCCAACCTGCTCTTGCACCATCGCGGAAAGTACCACCTCCCGTGGGGCTGACAGCACAGCCTGAGGGGACCAACGCTGAGAATGCTGCCCCGGGAGAGCAGAGCCGATACTAGGGCACCAGAAAATTATTATTTCTGGAGCAGACGTATCAGAAAAAGGTGGTGTGTATGTGGAGGAGCTTCTGGGAACAGCAGAGAGAAGGCGGTCCTGTCCCTGCGAGCAAGCACTGATCCCTGCGGCGCCAAATCCTCCCGCCAGTCCAGCACCTCGCCTGCCTCTCGCAGCTATGCCACTGGCTACCACCTGCAACATCTCAAGTGGAAAAGTAATTTTATTAAGGCTCTCCTAGCTTCACTTTCAGCATCTGCACTGCAGCGGAGCATACAAAGAAAGGTTATGAAGAATTTCTCATTACGGCCATGGGCACAGGATTCATAACATCCCCCAACCAACCTCCCTTTGCTTCCCTCTGTTAATAAAGTGCACGCTCAGTCCACCTGCCTCCCCGGCCCCTCGCCGCGCCGTCCACAGGTGCCCCAGCCCTGGGCCACCCAGCACATCACCCCCTCATCCTTCACGGACGGGAAACTCCTTCTGCTCTGCCTTCTCTAAATTCTTATTTCATGGGCACCTTCATTTGCAAACCTCCTCTTGGAGGCCCAGAGCTGTAATTAATCCATGTCACAGGAAAGATGTAGTGTCGGTAGAATTTATGACTGGCTCTGAGCCGCCGTGATGAGCAGGGGCACCTCAGCCCCTTGTGATATAAATGCCTCTGCTAATTGGATTGCGGGAGCTAATCAGAAGCTGGAGAGAGAATGAACGCGCTCAGCCTCCCCGCTGCTGGCAGGGGCTGATAAAGCCGGCGGCTGCGCTCGGGGAGGAGGCGTGGGAATTGCATCCCCACGCAGCGCCTCGCCCGAGATGGCTATTGCCGGGTGCCCACGGCGGCCGCCGCGTGGGGTGGCCCTGCGGGCAGAGGAAGGGAGGACCGCGGTCGGTCGAGGAAGGTTTCACTGCCGCCGACGGGCAGTCGTACGCAGTGGTGCGCAGAGGGCTGTGCGCACGCACGCGGGTGTGCGCAGGTGGGCCGGCGAGCGGTGGGAGGCTGGTGAAAAGCCCACACGGCCCCGGCAGGCTGGTTTTGGCCAGAAGCCATCAGAGAAGCTGTGTACACCCCAACCGGCCATGCCGGCAGGCAGCGCCACACGCCACCAGGGTATGGTGGTAGCACCGCAACGGCCACCTGGCTTGGCCAGTGTGGCAGACACCCCTACGGCCTCTCAGCAGTCCTTAGGGCCTCCATTGCTGACCTCAAGCATTAGAAAGGGGGCTGAATACTCAATGATCCCAGTACTGTGTCTCTCGATACCTGTGGTACGTGCCCTTCCCCAGAAAGACAGAAAACCAGAGACATGAAGGTAGAAGAAACATGGCAAGGACGTTCCTGCAGTAGGAATGGAAATAGGTACACCAGGAGCAAACTAGGTGAGCGACACCGACTACATGCTTCACATACCACATGGGCCGTCAGACAGCGGGCAAGCAGGCAGGAGAGATGGCTCCCAAGGATGGGGTCAGGCTGCTCTTGAGACGGATCCAACCACAACCTCTAGAGCAGCTTCAAGCTCCGTTACCATCCCCACCTCCTGGCCAGGGTGGACCTGCTCATGGGGAGATGAGAAGAGCCCTGGCCAGGGAGGTCTGACCTGACTCCGCACCCACATGTGCCCAAACCTGGCATGTGCAGGTCCCCACTGGGGAACGTGGTGGTTTGTTTTTTTTTTTTTTTACAATCTAAGGCTCTCCCACATTCAAACAGCTTTTAGGCTTCTCCAGGTCCTTCTTATTGCCCTTTATTTTCCTCTCTGCCTCCCTTTCTTGCAAATACATGGATTCGAAAGTAAATCCTGAAAATGACGACTAAAACCGGTAATCCCTCCTTACAGAAATACTTTTCCACCTTCTTAAATCTTTTTGGAGGCGCGAGGGAAAATAACCCTTGTATTTATGCAAATTTAAAAGTGGCGTGTGATGATGGAAACAAAACAGTGCTGGACTGCAGCCAAGGCATGGCACCGACGGGGCCTCTCAGCTGCTCGCCTCCCGATTCTTCGGGGGAAGCAGCTGTAGAGAAATGAAAATACAGAAGCCCCCGCGCACACCCGCCGCCGCCCGCGCACGCATTCCAGCACCCGTCACCTCGGAGGCGGCAGGACGGCGGGCTCTGGCCAGGCGCTGCCTGCAGCCGCTGCCCGAAGCACCCTGTCGTCCCCCACAAGCCTCCCTGTCCCGCTGTTCCCGATTCCCCTTTCAGGAATTTACAAACATTTTCTGCAGATCAATAACTGTATTGATTATTCATTGTGAGCGAGTCGTGTGTCTTTGGTGATCCAACCTGGCAGAGTGAGCAGCCAAAGGCTGCTGCAGTTACGGGGGGGGCTGGAAAAAGAAAAAAAATCCACAGAAGGCGAGAGGGACCCAGATCTTGCTGGGTTTGCCGCTGCCAGCAACGGAGACGGATGGAGAGGAAGGAAGGAAGAAAATGGGAACGACATGAAAAGGAATGAAGAGAGGAGGGAGCTGAGGAGAGAAAGCAAGAGCAGGAAAAACAAAGTCACCGCTGGAGAACTGGTGCCGGGGCACGCCGGCAGCCTGGAGAGATTCCCAGCCTCGCGCTCGCCGTTCTGCACACAGATGCGGTGGACTTATTACTCCGGGAGTGAAAAGTGACTCACGGTTTTGGTATCTGCTACGTAAGAGCTTTGGGGGGATTCCTTGGCTGGCTGACAGAAAGGGAAGAAAGCAGCAGCAGTGAGGTAAAACGCGATCCCTTCCTCCTGCCTTCCTGGGAATACGCGTCGCCCGGGCTGGCTGGAGCAGCTCGCTGCTCGCTTATGATATGCAAAAGGAGAATAATTAAAAGCGCCAGCATCACTTGCAAAGTGAGTAAACACAAAGCCTTTCAAAACATGCTCTTCAGCTAATGAGAAGCTGTAATTTCTTATACTTAAAGGCAAAAAAGACACTGATGAGACTCAGTGGAGTGTGTGTGCATGCGCGCCTGCGTGTGTGTGCATGTGTTTGTAGATATGAGAGAATCAGTTAATTGTTGATGATGTTTAGAAAAGGGATTATGAGAAAAGACACTGAAATGATGACAGGGAACATCTTGGATCAGAGCCAAAGAAATAAAATAATCAAGGACAATCAAGCCTGCAGCTCCAGAGAAAGCGCCGACCGTTCTGCCGGGGACTTGGAAGGAATTTCCCCGCGCTGCCGAGCTGCAGCTGGAATACGTGCTTGGCACCAGGAGGGAGAACTGCAAGGAGCAGTTTGCTTGGAGCACGAAACAACAGAAGAGAGAACTATGGAGCTGTGCTATAATTCAGAGGTTAAACAGCTTTGTCTGCTTATGTGTCAGATGGAGACTCGTTTTTGCCCACATCTGCCCTGCTCTCTAAAAATGCAACTTCTGAAATCCCCTGAATGCAAGCAGAAGCTGACGATTCTCCATACGCCTCTCCAGAACTGCTGTGACATTACGAAAACAAAGAAAAGGGAGCTTGAGGAATTAAGTTCTCCTGTGGCTGCAGGACCTGATGGACCTGACCACGGGAACTGGCTCTGGAATCGATTCTTCCTTAATTCTGGAAATCGGAAACCTCTTATTCCAGGCGGGGGGTTGCAGCTCATTGCCTCCAAGCACGCAGGAGAGGTGACAGTCATCGGGAATACCAGGAACAAGCTTTCCTTCCCACCTGGGCATCCGACCGCTGTCCTGAAGGAACGGATTTTAATAAACGCTGGCTTTCTCTTGGGCTGAGGTTGGGTGGGGAGAGAGGATAGAGGGAAATTTAAACCATCTTGTGACTGCTGTGTTGTAAGTGAGCTACAAAAATGCCATCTCTTTGTTTTGGATGTTAAACCCCGTCCTACTTCATTGTTGCTGAATTTTGGCACGTTACACTCTGGGCTTCTCCAGCAGCAGAAACACATGGTCTATTAAAGTGGGAAGCTTTGGGGACGCGGAGGCAGAGAAACGAGCCAATCATACATGGCTTTTCCGCATTTCATGTTTTTCAGCATTTGCAGAAAGCTTTTCGGATGGTATGTATGTGTGCGTGCAGCAGGGAGGGCAGGAGGGGGAGAGGGGGTGCGCCAGAGGGGGAGCGAGCGCATGGCAGGAGCAGGCATGATGTTGGGCTATGTCTGTCATGGATGCAGCGCGCGGTCGGTGCTGCCAGGCAGACAGCCCTTCCCCTGCGCCGGGGCTCTGCCGAGCCTGCTCAGACCTGAGCTGAATGTTAAACGCAGAGGACTAGATTAGCATACTAACCAAGTCATGTCAACCCCCGGCAATCAGCAAATGGCCATCTCCTCGCTACAGCCAGTGCGGCAGAGCCTGCCAGACGCTTAGCCGTGTCCTTTGTCGGATCGCTTTTTATGTTTGCGTTTAGCTTTTGTTTTCCAATCAGACGCTAGAAATTCATTAACAAGGATGAAAGGCAGAGACGCAAAACCTGTAATGAAAACAAATGATCTATTTAAACGGTGCTCAGGCTGAAAGGAGGGGTCTCACAGCTCTGGGACCAGAAGAGAAGAAAATCCCGCAGCCTGGAAAACGCCTGGACACACGCGTGTCCTTTCCCGTGCCGAGGCTCCAAGGAGACAGTTGCTACAAAGCCGGTGGTCTGAGTAAGGATGTTGTAGCGTTTTCGTTACAGACCCCCAGAGAAATGCCAGCAATCGGCCAAAAAGGGAAGCCTTCATTGTTCCTGCTCGGTTAATACCGCAATTACTACTGCTGCTACTAGATGGGCTTTAATTGGGAAAAAGTTTCACTGCCTGTAAACATAAACTTTTTAAATTATTTGAGTTCATTCACATCGTTCCTTGGCTCTGAAACAGCAGCAGTGGTCCTGCAGCTGAGCAGCGAGGGCAGCCCCTGAAGGGAGGGCACGCTTCAGCCTGTGCTGCAGGGGACACCGGGGACGAGGCGCTGCCTCCGTGCCCGGGAGCTTCAGCGCGCAGCCCCAGGGATGCTCCACCTGGTGCAGCAGGCTGTTCAGGTGTCTTCATCTCCTGTGTTAGTTCTTAGACAAATTGTTTCGCTCATGTTAACGTCCCCTAAACTGTCACATGCTTGTGGAGAATAAAAACATTTAATCCAAGCGCGGCCTTTTTATCAGGATCTATCAAATAAGGGAAAATTCAAAATAATCTATGTTGCATGATTTTTATTTTTAAATGACCGGGGGGGGTGGGGGTGGGGGTGGGAGGTGTTTAAATATTACAGAGGCAGAATTTATGTATTTGTCAACAAGATTTTTATGCAAATATGAATGTGGAAAGGAGGAGTACGTGATCAGCCCCAAAGCTCTCTGTGTAGTTCGAGCGTGCAAGTCTGTGAGGTCAAAACCAGGGACAGCGCGACAGAGCCCATCCGCCCATCCCAGCTCTCCCCGTGGCCCACCGCCAACCGCAGGACCCCCAGTACCGCATCCCTGAAAACGCGCCACTGTCACAGGAATTTTCTGAGCTCTGAGAGTCAGTGTAATTCATACTTTTGGGAAGCAGGAACGTTAGCAGGGAAAAAGGAAAATGTGTTCCAGCCCCCTTTGTCATTTTGTCCTCTGCTCTCACTTCAGGCTGGGTGATATGGGCAAAGGCTCTGCGGTTCTGTGTGTGACTAGTGAGGTATCTCCACTAATTCCAGCTGATTTACACCAGCTAAGAACCTATAGCTTAAATGATTTAAAGACAAACAACTTAAAGATTTTACCTATTGAAGAAACTGGAAGAAAACTTCTCATGCATTTCCACACCTGCCATATGTCCACGTCTTCCAGTAAGGAAAACCACAACCAAATCACCTGACGTTTAAGAAAACCTCTCTAATTAACACACGGTAAGGACACACTGGATAATCTTACTCACTATAGTTGAATCTACCTTCACAACTAGATAAAGAAACCGAGACCGTTAGGAATCTTCAAAATTTGTCCTAGACTACAACCAGTCATTCGCATTCAACTTTTAATTGTAAACAGTGCAAATAGTGGTGAAATGTTTGCTACGTGCTAGGGATTCCTACTGACCACAGCTGGACTATTTGTGCTGTGGGACCAGAGTTGTGGAGCCACTGAAATAAAAGCATATTTTCACAGTAGCTTCTGAAAGAGCTTCGTGTCAGAGGACAAAAAAACCCCAACCAGTATTTTGGGAAACCACACAAGAACTGTCTGTCATACATGCCAGCATATCGCCCAGGTGATGAGTTACAAATACTGTCCCACCCTTTTTCAGTATTGAAATAAAATAGAGGAAAGTTACTAAAAATACGTTTATCTTCTTATGTCAGCAGATCAAGACATACTTAAAGTGAAGAACAAACCTGGAAAAATATTAGCAAATAGAAAGGCTATGGCTTTGGGAGGGAATCTTATTTGGGATGTTTGTCAGCAAGTAAGGGCATTTCTTACCTGCTCAATGAGCAGAACAAACTTTAGGCAGTACCTTCCAACCCCAGAAACAAACAAGAATTTTCCAGCCTTTTCCTGCTGTCAGTAAAACCTACAATTCAGAGCATGTGCTCCACTGCCTGATTGCAAAATAAAACTCTCCCTCAAGGAGAAAGCTGCAGTGCAAATGTTATCTGCCCTCTGATATGGAAGCGTGAATTTCTCTGGATGTAGCAGTTACCATGGCCACAAAACAAACCAGCCCAGCTGAGGCGAATCCAGCTCCCAACCATTCCCTGTCCTCCCGCTGGACAGGGGGATGCTCTGTACCCTGTGATTTTCCCTGAGTGCATCCACAAGTGCTTTAAGCGCAGCAGGGCTGATGCACAGCAGCAGTACAGAGGACTCAGAGTGCAGGATGTGGTAGGAACTTCAGTGGGCTGACGTAGTGCCCTGGCAAACAAAAATATTCCTATCAAGCTTTCCCTCTGCCCAGGAATCTTTGAAGCTGGGCACTGCTACTCCTTGTTTGTTCTAGCAGAAGGTGTTAAGAAGAAATCCCAGTGACATGAAAGGATGTGACTCACCAGCTTCAGAAAATGAGAGTTCTGGGTGTTACTAACAAATGCCCCCTGTACTCTGAAATACAGCATTGGTCCTCCTTTCTCCACTTCCTTCGCACTTACTGAAGAGCAATTAGCCAATAAACAGGTAATTACAATAATATCCTCCAATAAAATCTGTGACAACTACAGCGGCAATATGAACAATTTCATTTTCCTCACCACACTAGGTTGAAATCAAAGCCTTCAGTTTAATAACCAAGTCTATTCCAGATCCAATGGGAAAACTGAGACTAGCATGGAGAAGAAAATTCCTTTTTACAAGTGAAAGTAATGGAGCCACATTCTACTGACACTGCTTGGTCTTCACAGAGCCAAACCTGTTGATTTTCCTTCCTGCAGCTGGTTTGGGTCTCTTCTAGAGGCAAGTGAACTTCCTAATGTCTTGCCGTTTGGTAAAATAAAATTGTACCTGCTTGTGCCAGCTGTACAATTTTTAAAAGTTACAATTCTTTCTAAACAGAAGCCAGTTTTCACATGGACATTTAGAAGTATTAGTTTCCTCTTAGGGCTTTCTCCTTCCTAAACTTTAGTCTAACTGTTCAGTGCTTATGTAGCTCAGAAATATTTCTTAGTAACAGGAATTTGTACTACTGCCTTGTTATCCTGAAATACAGCACAGTTCTGCTTAAACTGAAAACTCATCTCAGGAACAAAATCACAGCTTGAAAATGAAATTCACTGACAATTAAGAGAAAGCTAAAAAACAGTAGATACAGTGAAAATGGATATGTACCCTGGATTCTAGCAACTACACAATTTCTACACATTTGTCATACAAATAAATTAAATACAATAATATTGTGATTATCAGTAAAAACACGGGCACAGCTACCTGCTTGCTTAGCGCTGTTGGTGTGTACCTAGGTATTATAGACTAAACAGGCTTCTCTCTTATTTCCACTTGCAGTGAAGTATTTCCCTACTAATCCCATGCAGCTTGCTTTTCACCATGGGTACTTGCCTCTTCAATAGAATTAAACCTGCAGTTTAAGTTCACCGAGATGCTCAAGCCAACCATCCACCAAGTCATCTGGCACGTTCACTCGCCATCTTTATTCTGTTTCACCCATATACCAGTTTTTGTTTGGTTTGGTTTCACTTTCTCCCAGCGCAATCTGCCCACTCTATGGCCAATCTGATGAAGTTGTGAGGTCGGGGGATTCCCTCAGCAGGCAGCTGCTTTTTCTGCCGCAGTCATTAATGAAAACAGTAATTTACAATACAACAAAAGCAGTCGAGACGTAATACCATGAAAAAGGCACAACAAGCCGCACAGTGCTCTCTCTTCAAAATGTTTCAAAGTGTCTCGATTTAGCGCATCCTTTATCATTCCTTCTCTTCCACCTCTCTCACCTTCTGCCTGCTTTTCTGTTCTTTCTCTGTTCCACCCATCCTCAGATCAAAGTCAAGAATATTAGTTCACGCTTAGGGAAGGTGGGATTTCAGTCTTAACAGTCCTCACCCAAATCTTTGCGTTCAGTTTACAACACCTGAAGAACATCATGCACCTCCCACACAAAGGATACAAAGGCCCGAAAAGTTTCGTGACTAGATGGGAAAAAGTAGATGCTTTACTCAGGTTCCTCTAAGATATTAAGAGTGCAAAGAGAATGAACGTCTCTGCCCATCACAGAATTTCCCAAGGTTTCCATTTGATTTATAAGTCTGATGATTCTCAAGAAATTGAAGTGTGCACTTATGTTGTAAACAAAATACTTCAGATAAAAACACATGAAGAAAGCAAGAGAGAAAGCTTCCTTAAAGGATAACACCACCCCCCCCAAAACGGTAAATACAGGAAAAAACTGCAACTCCAAACTTCCACTTCTCAGTTTTTAATCTAGACAGAGGATACTAATGAGTATTTTTTGAAGCCTACCATTAATCTTTCTATCGCCATCAATATAACGCAAGGTTAGTTTGATATTACGAAGTATCCCAGATATTATAAATGACTTTATAATGACTCAAAATATACAAATATATTAAAACTAGGTACTTCACAGTGACTCAATGAATTCTAGTTACATACAAAGTAATTCTGAATGAAATTTCTACATTTGGACAACAGGTACTTTTTCAGTGCCAAATCTAATGGTGGAGAGACTAGTAGGAAGAGAAGGCATATTTTTTTCCCGCATTCAGGAAGATGTTTTCTCTGCCACCACATCATTTAACATAGTTTGGGGAAACTGAATAGCTAAGAATTGAAACAGATCATCCGAACATGATTTACTTTCAGCAATTCACATGCAAAATGAAACAGGTCAGGAGTTTCGTTTTTTCCTCATCTTTCCTTAAACCGGTTTGACTATGACAGAAATTCAAAGGACAGTTATCCTGCTAAGAAGATTAAGCCAAGGGCACTAATTATTTGGCCTGATCTTTAATGAGAGAAACTAACAGTTAGGGTCAACATAAATAATTAAATAAGAGAGCCCTCATGGTTCCTCACCAGCCCACACAGAACTACAGCCTGACAACCTATCAGCTTGAAGACGTCTAGAACAAAAAGAAAATCTATGGATGGTCTTGTTCAGAAAACACCTCTTCATTCATCATACTGCATTGAAAATTAGATGAGCCAACATTACTGACCAGCAAGTCGGGTGCCAAGAAATACTTCATGCAGATGGCGTTTCTAAAAACACCATAAAGCCATTAGAAGAAAGAGCAAGCAAGCACTGCTGCTCACCAGAATGGCGGAGAACAAATGACACAACTCTAAAATCTCTGCCCGAGAACAGCACGGTTGTATTACATGTAATCACATCTCTTTTAATCCATATTATTTACATTACACATCCCAGGAGGGCTACCAACACAAAAATCACTTCTACAAGGCTTAAGAAAATTAGATCATAGAAGATTTCCCTACCTCAGTATGGCAATGTGGAGATGATGTCGCAAGATTCAGCGCCAATGAGTGGAGTAGGGGAGACGGTTCCTATTCAGACTGGAAAAAGCTGGTACAAACTCTCCAGGTCGATGCCTGCAAATGAAAGAACATGAAGTATATTAAGAATCCTGAATAATTTGGAATAACACACCAAAAGAACCAGAAGTTTGTTTACAGCATGGAGTCGTTCATATTTTTTATCTGTGCTCAGCTCCAACTCAGTCAACATTCCCAACCGTTTTACCTGTCCCGCAACCGAAAGCTGACCTGTAGCATCTTTATATGATAGGTACATTTTGCGTTCTACAAAACAGACCAGTGCACTTTCAAGTACATTTTCCAGCTTCCCGGCTTAATATAGAAAAGACTGCATCAGCTACATTTAGGTGGCCTTGCCAATGGAAGACCTACCAGTTTATCTGTACCATGGACTCTGACTTGTCCATCAGCAAAGACAGAAGTTCTGTGGTCTGGTTTTTTTGTTTTAATCACTGCAGCTCACCACTGTTTCTCACATAACAAGCAGGGGCGTAGGTGCATACGGAAGGAAAACAAACACAATAAAGAGTAAGGAGAAACAGTTGGATTCATGAGAAGCCTTCTGCTTCCTTGGCACCCAGAGAGATGACTGAACAGGAGGTGTGATGCAGCCCATGTCAGGAGGTCTCCAGGAAGGGAAGTCTCCTATTCTGATGGTGTTTCTTGTTGCAGTCACACCTCTACAGCTGTCAGGAATTTATGAATAGGAATTCCGGAAGCCTAGCAAAATACTGTTTGCCTCTCCCCAGTTTGTCACTCCTCTGCCTACCTTCTTCTACACTTGAATGTATTTTACCATTGTCTTTCTTGGTAAGAGCCTTGTTTGACCGTTAGAATATCAGCCTCTGTCCTGGGTGGCATGTGACGGGGAGAAAACACACACAGAACTGTAGGATGGGCTCGGGAGAGAAATCCTGCCCAGCTGACGGTTATATCGTTACGGCATTGCTCTGCAGCTGAGACCGCAACCTGCCAGTTGGCAAATCCAGGTGCTGGGCACAGCTCAGACGATATGATGTCTCCTTCTCACCCCGACTTAGGGAGCTTTAGCCTGAAAGCGAGTGGTGCACCACGACACAACTAGGGGACACAGATGTGTGTGAACCACAACAGGTGAAAGGCTGAAATGGCATGGATTCACAGCTCAGTTTAAACACAAACAACAGAAAAAGGAAACTATTTGAAATAAAAAAGATACTTTCAGAAAAATGGAAGTTGTTTCCAAACAATGAAAATAGGAAAGGACATAAATCTAGCAAGCTAAATGCAAACCCACGATAAGCTAAGCCAAAACAGGTCCCAAAGAACAATTGTTAGAGTTATGAGAGCTAATAAAAACTTTTCAAACACAAAAGCAGGAAGCCTGTCAGTCACCTAGCACAGCTGATAGATGATCGAGGCGTAAAGGGAGGAATTCGGAAAGATAAGGACACAGCAGCAAAATTAAATTAATTCTTTGCACTGATGTTCACCATGGAGGAGGTCAGGAAGGTTCATACACCAGAGCAACAAATCACCAGAGGCAGACAGTACTCCCTCAAGAGTTTTAAAAGAGCTCAAATATGAAATTGCTGAACTTTCTTTCTTCCTTTGTATCAGAGGATGGGAAGGTGACAAATCTTTAAAACAGGCTTAAGGAGCGACCGTGGGAATTACAGACAAGAAAGCCCCATTTCCAGAACAGGCAAAAAATAAATGGTAGAAAACTGTCAGACCAATCTGAATTAGCAGAGATGAGTAAACACGGTGTCTCGGGGAGGAGTCTCAAAGCCAAGAGAAGAGTTTAAACATATAGATCTGAGTTGTCTGATGGAGGAAACAGCCCTGCTAATACAGGAGATTTGGGCTGATATAGTGGAATCAGATTTTCTAAAAGCTTTTCTAGAACATCCCTCACTAAAGGTTCTTAAGAAAACTAAACTGTCATGGAGTAAGGAGGATTAATCTTCCTGCGAATTCCTGATAAAAAGATAGAGAAAAAAGGGTACAAATACAACGTTAGCAACGGAGGGGAGCAGAAATTCTGCACTGCTTCAGCATACTCATAAATAACCTCGAAAGAGGAGATAGTGAAGTGACACACAGATAATGAAGTTAACACAGAGTTTTTCAGGAAAGTCAAGTTTAAAACTAACTGAGAAGAGTTCCTGAAAAACCTCATGGAGTTCATTGACTGGGAGATAAAATGCAAGTGCCTGTCCTTGGTTGAAAAGGATCCTGGTTTTAACCCAGCATTTTGAATCTGCCTTTTTTAAAGCAGGTATTTGCTCGCTTTAGTAAATAGGTTGGCTTGGGGAACAACTTGATACTGGCGTCATTTGGACTAGTGGGAGAGGAAAGGTTAAGTCCCAAGTCTGTTTTTTGGTTTGTTTTGGTTTTGGGGGGGTTGTTTGTTTGTGTGGTTTTTTCATATGTGATCGCATCCCTCAACCTTGGGGAATCCTTAGAGGAAGAGCAAAAGAACAGAAAGCTAACGCTTCTCATTTTGGCCATAAACCAGGATTAATTACTTGGACTTTGGCAGATATTTTGAGGACAGATTCCCCCAGTCTCTGCAGTGGCACTGGAGATGAAACAGCAGTCCTATTGCTGCTACCATGTTAGTTACAGGAGTATACATGACTCCATCCTCTTATAGATTAGATGAAAGAAGATAGCTCTGCCATGGACGGGAGAAATTCCTCACAGTTTTGGCAGAATGGGGAGCAAACACCTCCCACCTTGGGGGATCACGGAATCACGGAATTTTCAGAGTTGGAAGGGACCTCTAGAGATCATCTAGCCCAACTCCCCTGCTAAAGCAGGATTGCCCAGAGCACATCACTCAGGACTGCATCCAGGCGGGTCTTGAAAATCTCCAGAGAAGGGGACTCCACAACCTCCCTGGGCAGCCTGTGCCAGTGCTCTGTCACCCTCACCGTAAAGAAGTTTTTCTGTGTATTTGAACGGAACATCCTACATTCTAACTTGTGCCTATTGCCCCTCGTCCTGTCACTGGGAACCATCGAAAAGAGCCTGGCTCCATCCTCCTTCAACCCACCCTTTAGATACTTGTACGCCATAATAAGGTCTCCCCTCAGCCTTCTCTTCTCCAGGCTAAAGAGTCCCAGCGCTCTCAGCCTTTCCTCATAAGGGAGATGCTCCAAGCCCTTAATCATCTTAGTTGCCCTTCGCTGGACTCGCTCCAGCAGTTCCCTGTCCCTCTTGAACTGGGGAGCCCAAAACTGGACACAGTATTCCAGTTGTGGCCTCACCAGTGCAGAGTAGAGGGGGAGAATGACCTCCCTCGACCTACTGGCCACACTCTTCCCTATGCAGCCCAGGATTCCATTGGCCTTTTTGGCAACAAGGGCACATTGCTGGGCCATGGATAATTTACTGTCTACTAGGACCCCCACATCCTTCTCTTCAGAGCTACATCATCCTCCAAATCCGATTGTAAACTGGAGGAAATCTCTTTCATCATTCTGGGCTGGGGTCAGGTTGGAAAGGGTTGCTGAGGTTGCTCTCCCTCCCACCCACCCAGGAGCATCGTGCGAATGGCATCGTGGTCGGAGGCTGGAGTGGCTCGCTCCCCTGCTCCCAGTGCCACCCCGGCGGGCAGAGGCCATGTCCCCCAGCTCTGCAGAGCAGGGTGAGGGGAGGAGAGGCTGCACCTCCTCCAGCACCGAGGCTCTGCAGAGACACACATGCGGCTGAACTGGGGTGACAGGCTGGGGCACTGTCCCATGCCCTGCGAATGGCCCCCGCTCGCCTCCCGCAGCCAGCGGGACAGCGCAGGGGGCAGAACGAGAGAAACTGCTCTGACCCCTACCACAAAATTATCTTTTTCCAGAAAGGGGGCTCTGCTGACAAGGAGGCTTGTCCCTCTGCCTGGCCTCTTCCATTCCTCTCCTGGTGCTCAGGACTGACATGGGAATCCTTTTTGCCTGCCTGCGACTGCCGCGGAGCTTTCTCCCTCCGCAGCTGCCTCGATTTTACAGCAGCTGAGTTACTGTATGGCAAATAAAGAGCATCTGACAATGCCTACACTAAATTAAACTGGCGACCTTCTCGCCAGCACGGAAACAAAGCGCGTGGCGAGGAGCCGGGGCGAGGGGGAGCGGTGGGCGGTTGCCCAGACGCCTGCCCACCGAGGGCAGCAATGCGGGCAGCACCCTTCCCTGCCTTTGTGCGGGGCCGTCGGGCAGCGCTGCGGGGCCCTGCTCTGAAAGGCGCCTGGTCTTGTTTTGTCCTGCTGCATGCCCACATACTGAGGCTGCTTGTTTTCATCTGATCGCAATTAGCACCGTGCTAAATTCCCCGTGCCCCGCACTAATTCAGGAGGATGGGCATGTCACACCCTGCCAAGAATTACAGCCGGCCGCCGCCGAGACGGGGGCATGCCTACCCTTTCATTAAGCTTTTGTTTCAGAAGAGAGGGCTCGAGGACTCTCCCTTTTTGTCAGAAATACCCATGGAGGCGCTGGAGGGTAGAGAGGCCGCAAGGGTTGGCCTAAAGGATGCGCGTGTGTGTGAATGCACAGCAAGGCAAGGGGTCGGTGCTGCACTCCCTGAGCCGTCACGGCTAACTGGCAAATTTAGAAAAGTCCCCTATCTCCAAGACGCTGAACATCCAGAGCTGCATGAGTGCCGCAAAGCGGGTGCAGGGCACTGCGCAGGCGCTGCAGGAGGGGAGCAGGGAGCGCATCCCCTCCTGCCCCGTACCGCACACGAGCCGGGAGAAGGCACACAACTGAACACTGCACCCACCGTCCCCCCAGCTTCGTGTCTATGGACGCCTACCATTAAACCAAATATCCTCATGGCAGGGCTGTGCCCAGATTGCACTTTTCTGACCACATGCAACGTCATTTAGAAACCCTGAGATGAAAGCACAGAAAAAATAATTGGTTCCAACTACCCTGGCTCCAATACCCTGTATCCCATGGGCTCTGCTATCCAGCAGCCGCTACCGTACACGGGCAGCTCCCAGTGGAGCCATCTTCTCCCCATGCAAAGGGGCAACCGCTGGAGGGAGGGTGCTCCAGCGACCTGCTCGGCCCCCATGCCCAGGTGCTACAGGGGCTGCGCGTCCCCCTGCAGACCCAGCCACGCTGGGTGAGGAAAACACGCTCCTTGACACCCTCTTGTCTTCAATTGTCATTTGAACGTCACTCCTCATATGAGCTGGGGATGCCATGATGAAGGCCAAAATGCCATCCACAAATTCTGCCCATTAAGCCGGTGACATTCCTAACGTTTTTAGGTGGTGATTCCCACATGGGCCAACATCTGACACAGACTCAGCAGTTTGGCTTTTCAAGGACACTTGGCTCTCCTAAAACTGCAGTATCCAACACCGTTGTAACCTGCGTGTACAGGCTATGGTAAAACCTCAGTGATTCACACTGATTATGGTGGAGGACATTGTGAATTACTGAATTTGCCACATTAGCAGTACAAGAGCAAACTGTTCAAAACAGAAAGAATAATCCTTCACAAAATGCAATTTATTTTCTTAATTGTAGGTTGATTCCTATTTATGCTAATTAATAACAAATTATGAACTATACTCTGTAATTGGTAAAACAACAATAGTACTTTAGTAATCCTAGAGGGGGGGTTGTTTTGGTTCGGTTTTTACACTCCGTTGCTTACATAGGTAGGCACACACGTGGCTGGACCCGTGTCCCCATGTTGCCGACACACAGACATAGAAATGCCATCGATTTAGGGTGCACAGCCTCGCTCCACTCAGCAAATGAAGTCATTTTATCAAGTGCTGGGATTGCTTTGTGAAGAACTGTGGAAGGGACGAGGATCCTCCACGTAAAGGCTGAGGCACACCAGTATGCAGCCAGGTACGAGCACGCTGCTCGTGCACAAATGACTGAGTCCCACAAATGGCTCTCTCTGATCGCAGGGGCTCCCCTGGGTGGCACCCTGCTCTGCTTCCCGACAACGCTCGGATGGCTTGGAAAGAGGACAGACCGACAGACGGCGACTGACTGCTGAAGGGAAAGAGGCTCTGTTGGTGCCTCAGGGAGGAAAGCCACCAGTACAGCATTGCGGCAGGACATCTCATTATTAAGTTTTAATTCCTACTTTTTTATCCCTTAGTATGCCTAGCTAATGGGGCCTGACCTAGAGAGAGCGGGTCGGGTGCGCGCTCGACTTCCAGAACTGGGCGTTTGATCTGTAATTGTTTTTCAATGATTGTATCTTTTCCCGTGTTATTGCTTTACATGGCTAGGTTTTGTACAATATTGAAAATCAATAAAAATGCATGAAAAAAATGTTTTCCCACCCCCCTTAAAAGTTAAATGATCTTGTTAGGATTCTGGCACTGCTATTTGAAATCAGTTCGCCTACGTTTTCCTTCCTGGGCTCTAGGACAGCTGTGGGTTATCCGCACGAGCCCCGGCTGCAAGAGCCAGCACTGCGCTTTGGTGGAGGATGAGCAGCGGGTACCGCGAGCAGAGCCCGTCTCCCCAGTCCCACAAAGCCCTGGGCTGCCTGCTTCGAGCCACTGCTACTCTGAGCACGTCCAAGGCGGTGTTACCTCTATTGCCACAGCCGCCTTGGCTTACAAGGAGGACCACAGACCAAGGAGGGAAAGTGACTTTCCCCCAGTTACATGGGAAGCCCATGGCAGGAGGAGCCGGTGCTCCTTGCCAGGATAACGCATCCCACGGTGCTCTGATGTCCTGCACAGCCTGCCAATACCAGAAAAAGCAAAACTTACAAAACATCACCAACATTGCTTTTTTTTTTTTTGTTTCCTTACTTATACAACAAACCCAAGTAGAAGAAAAACAAAAAAAAAAACCCCACAACAACCTATTTACTCTCAACTCCAGATTGGGATTGGGATATAGATGCTACATGAGGTAATGAGCATGATGAGATGAGAACAGGGGAGCTACTTAAAGAGATTAAGGGATTCACTGTGGTGTAATTGAAAGGACCGATAGCCTCATTGTGGCCATTAATAGCTAAAGGACAAGGAGTCCAATCTGCTGCAGCATTAAGCATCGAAACCAGCCAGAGGTGATAGTGTCCAGAGAATCGCACAACCGGGCAAAAGGCAGGAAACTCGCAGTTACATGCAACACCTCCGCACTGGGTCACGCTGACCCTTCTGAGCCTCGTCACATCTGCATACAGAGGGATAAAATGACGGCTTGCTTCTGGTTTGATGACCGACCATAAAAACTGGAGCCTGAAAGAAGCGTTTTATATTAAATGGAAACATTTATATTCCTGAAACAAAACCAAAAAATATTTTTGGCTTGACAAGAATATTTTGTTTGATGCAAGCAAAATCTTTGATTTCAGACTTGGCTTTTTTTAAAAAAAGTTCCATTTGAAAATAAAACCTGTTTAAACAAAACAGAGACAGCACTTACATTCAAACTTCTGTCAATTCAATAAAGCTTTGCAAAATTTTAAAAACTGTATTTCCTGCATAAGACCCTGTACCCCCAGTTACGCAGGGAGAGGTGATCTGCTTTCCACGCACATTTTGTGGAGAACTTCCCCTTCGTGCCAAGTTGTGGTAGTCGGAGTATAACTGGCCGTTAACAGTTATTTATTTACAAATATGACGCGTATCCAAACTCACACTGCTCCTGTGAGGAAAAACTCAACCTCAGCACACACACGGTGTTGTACCCCACTGCGATGGAACTTCAAAGGTGAGCACCCAGCCCGCTGCCCTGCCAGCCCCTCGGTGGCCGCACACCTCTCACACAGGGGACTCCCTTCCCTCAGACCGCTGCCTGGAGAGAGCTTTCTGCAGATGGCTATTAAATCACCGTGGATTTATAACGCCGCACACATTTTGCCAAAGCCCCGTCTGGTATAAACACGCGCACGTCTCTTAAAGTTGACATCATTTTGTCACGTCAGCCCGCTGATAGATCTGGCTCCACAGTTTGGAATTCTTCAGGAATTAAAGCCTTACATAAACATATCATTTAACTTTATTACAGTGTAATAATGATTTTTAAATAACTTTGTAATACGTTCTACAATCTCTTTTTAAAGTGCATATTATTGTACTGTCACAGTTTCATTCACTCTGTTACAGTCCAGTCAAAGCAACAGATATGAAGGTAAACACAACTGAGAAGGTACAGAGTGCTAAGTGGCCCCTTTCCCAGGTTTATAACTTGCTTTTCCAAACTGCCAGCTGCTCTGTAGACAAGCCATACTAATTGTGGGACAATTTGTGTATTCTTAAACTAAAATATTTTTCGGTTAAAGCAATGCATAAATTATTTGTTCATTTGTATTTGCATTTAAATAGTTGAAAAATGTCCAAATTAACTGCTTTGAAAATTGTTCCAAAATTTCCCCCTAGGCTGTGACCTTGTGGCCAAGTTTAATCTCAAAGCAAATTAAAAGAAGGGTTTGTAACTAAAACGTCGAATGGCTCTGAACGTGCTCCAGAGAATCGACTTACGCTTTTACAAACTCAGCTAAGCGTTCGGTTTGGGGCCTAAAGCTTGGGTTTTAGGCATGGGATTTCCACCAAGTTACCCAAATCTAGTGCTGACAACTCAAGATTTTGCTGGAGAGGTTTTGTCTCCTGCTACTTGGTGGCTTCCTTAAAGCTCCTGCTTGCGGACTCCCCTAACAACGTAAGCAGCTCAGCCTTCAGTTTAAAAAAACATTTCTAATGCTCACGGTTGTGGTGAATAGCATTTACCGTGAGAAACCAGAATACAAATGAAAATAGCAACTGCATTAGGTTTAATAATCTATATATAATTGTGTCAAATCTGAGATTTAGGGGGCTCAACTCATGGCCGTGACAGCGTTATTACTGCACGTACCTACAACCACTTTGGCACCCACGGCCAGAGTGGGGCACCTCAAGACGCCCCAGCCTGGCCGCTGAACTCAAAAGCCAAACACCATTTGGTTATGCTCCCTACGGTAAGTTTAACTGCACAGAAATGGCTCTTCCTTTCTCATAAATCTCATTTCTGCAAACGTGCAGAAGATTAATTCATGACACTTTCCCTCGCAAGGAAAACTGCTGAGAAGGAAGGGAGGAAGCACAGGCACCACTCTAAGATCTCAGTCAGCGGCAAAATGTCAGGAACCAGCAAGGAAGGTGGTTTCCTGACAACGTGTGTCCTGATACCAGCTTTCCAGCATGCCCCCAAGATGAAGTCAAGCACCCGGGCTCCTGACTACACTCCTTTTAGAAACAGAATGAAGAAAACAGATATAAAACAGAACTCCTAAGTGTACAGACAAGGACAACAGTCAGAAGACTTCAGCTGTCAAACCTTCAGCGGAATAGGCACATAACTAAAGAAGTAGCCAAGAGGTTTGGTTTATTTAGCATTTACTTAAAATGAATAGTAAAATTCAGCCAGGCTAAGTCAAGACAGCAGGGCGTATTTTGGTTTGGGGTCCCTATTATAGCAACCAACTCGACATCTTACCTGTGAGCATCCGCTCTCTGAATGGCCCTTGGAAGTCTGAAGACTTTCAGGATGGGGAATATCTCAGGACTTTGGCCCCGCCCTACATTGAACTCTAGAACTGGTTCATGGCGTGTTATGAAAAATCCCGCATGCCCTTGCTGGACCTCTGGGCAGAGATGTCAACCCAGCGAGCCCTGAGCGCCTCTCTGGCTGCGCAGACTCCTTGTGTCCGCCCTTGTCCCACCATTTCAGGTGGTGGGTTCAGCACCAGAGAAGGAGCTGTCGCTGCTGGGGGCTGCGCTGTCACTGCGCTGGAGTACACGAACCACCTCGCATTGCACGTTACAATAGATCAGTAAATGTGTTGCCGAAACGGGGGTGAAAAGGAGCTGTCATGCTGTGCACAGTATAATTGCTATTTCTTTTATATGATTATAAGAGTGTGTGATTCTTTAATAAAATCTTAGAGAAAACATCCCAAGCCCTCTCCTCCTCAAATGCTCACATGTCAATTTATATAAAACAAAACCAATTTACTAACAAATAGAAAAATATTAAAACGGAGATCTAAAAAGCACATTAGGCGTTTCAGCTACCTGTAAATAAGTATCAGTTTAAAAATTGAAGATAGGAAAAAAAATATTAAATGCCAATCAAGAATACATGAACTGACTGGTAATTTCTCTGGCTCAGAAGGTTGGCAGGAAGAAAGCAAGCAGAAGTACTGGACAGTCCCAACGGGCGGCACTTGGGGACAGAACTAAAAGACTCTCAAAGCCTCCGTTGCTACTTTAGCTCCTTCTCATTGCAAGGTCTCCGGGTTAGAGCCCTCTGCAAACTGAGATCTCCGTTCCAATCTCCTCTCCTGGCTTAGGGGCAGCACACGCTCGAAACACAGAAAATAAAAAGATTTTGTCAGGAAATGACTGGGAGTTGGGACAGAGGGTGGGGTGGCAGAGGGAGCAGCGCTGCAATAAAAAGACCTTAAACTCCTCCCAGAGGAAGCCCGCAGCAGGGGCGTATCTTAGGAAAAGGTTACCTCACCTTCCCCCTCACTCCTTCCTAGGGCAGCGCTAAACTACCGCCCGCCTAACCGTTTCCCCCTCCTTCCCTTTGAAGGCGCTTATTGCTCTCATGTTAATATTCTCCAATTCTTGTGTTTTTTCCACCCGTGCCTTCAGCTCCCTGCACAGCCGCGTGAATTGGCTGACGGACTGCCTATGTCCTTCCATCACCAGCAGCAGCAGCAGCAGCAGGGGTATCGCGGCACAAAAGCAGGCACCAAGAGCCAAGATTATGTCTTCGGTATCTCGCAGGCGCATGCAGTGCGTATATATCTTCTGTAAATAACCCTCAGTTTTCACATGGATTATTTAGACTTTCTGATGAAACTGCAGAAATGTCAATGCGGCGCCCGAGCGCCCAATCAGGCAGCGGCTCCCTGACCCCTGCCCTCCTCCTCTCCAGCACCGCTGCTATTATCTTCAAGGGGAAAAACCCTCCTTGTCTCTCGTTATACCTTTTTTTATGATCTAGGATTCTGTTAATAATGACTCCATGTTACATAAAACAGATACATTAATGTCACCAAGTCCCAAAAGTACTGAATCAAGCTGACTCCTTCAGAAAGGAAGAAAGTAATAGATATAAGCAAGGGAAAGCCTTAATAAGAGCGCAGATCCTAAGGACGGGAAGAGCTCCACCAGATCGCTTTCTCCTTCCTATTTGAAACAGGGTATTTAAAGGGCCACGCGGCTAGAGAAGATCAGAGTCGTGGCAAGACGACTGTGAACACGCCATCAAAGCCAGCAAATCAAACATGTGATTTTAGGTGGTGCTGCAAAGGCATGCTCAGCCTGTTACACTTGCGTGCTCCGGTCCCAGTGGCTAATGGGGAAAGGAGATGGAGAGGCGAGGCAGCCCAGCAACCTGGCACTCACCTTTCATCTCCAGAATAAAAGCGCTGGCTTAGACCAACGGCTTTGGAGAAATAAGTTGCCTGGACTCAGTTTAGAGGAAAAAGTAGCCAACCCTTTGACCTATGCATATGGCTGAGACGATTTTGATTCCTCTACAGCCGCAGCAGATGTTGCAATTAAAAGCAACAGCCAGTGATTGTTAGTGCTAGACAAATGTTAAAATAGAACAAAATCTCGAACCAGAGGTATGAAGACATTTAGTGGCAAAACTATTAATATCTGAAAGCTTCAGAAAAGAAAACCCAGGCTAGTCTGGCCAAGCCACCTGCTGTAGAATATAACGCAGAAGAGTGCTGTGATCGGAAGGAACCGCTGACGGTGCTCACACAGATACACGGTACACATCTGGGTGTCAAAAAACCTGCGAATTATGCCCAATTATGAAAACGGATTAATAAATTTGTAAGTAGTCGCAAGTAACTTAAGGAAAGAAAAATGATATGAAAAACTAAGTCATGTTTGCAGAATCCTGTTTGGCCAGGCATCGGGGGGGTTCCCATCAGCTGTAGACGCAGAAGATGTTTTTATTCCCGCCTCGACGAATTTGGCAAAGGGTAAAATCTTAAGGCCAAGATGCGGCGTATAAACCAATGTAGCATCTTTTACAGAGTGGCACCCGCTAATACGTAAGGCTGAATTTGGCCCAGTGAAAATGCAGGGAGAAAATGAGGGGCCCTATGGAGCCACGGCTTGGTGCTCCAGAAAGGCGAAATCAGGGCCGGAAAACAACGCTAGCCACAGTGACTGCAAATTTCCAGAACAACTTGGGAGTTACCTCATGTGCATATGTAACAAGTAGGGAAAAATCTAAAGCAATGGTAAAGGTCTGAGCCACACTTTTGTGTCCATCTTTCACCCGGCCCGCTGAGCCTGGAGCCCACAGCGTGCTGCTCTCTCTGGAGACAAGGAAGAAGTGCCCGTACACAGCAGTCCATACACATAGTGGGTGAACTGGTAAGCGAGTAAAGCCAATAACACACAAAACATGAGACTGTTGAGTAAGAGAGAGGGAAAAAAGGAAAACGAGAAAGTAGAAGATTACTCGTTAGGAAGCCTTCTTCAGGCTCCATCAATACATCAACTTTCACTGCTCTGTACTGTAACCAAAAACACCTCTCACAACAGACAGAGCCTGTGGAACAGCCCTGTACCAGTGCTCGAGTGCCATTCAGATTCATCTGTACAAACAAATCCAAATTCAACTCCCCTGACAGAGATCCTCCAGAGCATTAGACCTATTAAAATTTGTATTTTGCAATTACTTCAGTTTACTTTGCTTCTTTTCTTGGTTTGATGCTAAATTACATGGATGGAGGATCAAGCTTCACTTAAAAAAACCTGGTTTTCTGGGTTGTGCCACTGTTAGAACAAATTTAAAATCGTGTGATACAGTCATCACCATTTTGATTGGTAGGTTCACTTTAGACCATCCTCTCTGTGTTTAATAGAGGAAAATCCGACTTAATCTACTAATTTCTAACATAAATAAAGTACATGACACATTAGCCATTTTTCTTAATTCACTGCTGTAAGATGCTCAAACAGTGATGAGGTTTGTGTTTTTGCAGCATACCATAATACAGCGGCTACCACCAATCCCTGCCATTTCTTTGGGTGAAAAAGTTAACATCTCCATATCTCTGTTCCTAATTCATAAAACGGACATACCAATTTTGATCTCAGAAGTGGTAGGAGGATTAATTTGTGAACAACCCAAAGTATAATGTAAGTGCTAGGTGCAATTATTTTAAGTGCTAAATATCTCACGATGATGGCAGATAGGAGTAAGACTGCAATGAGACTGCAATTCTGGGTTTTTTTCATTATTGTATAGACAATGCTCGCCCTCAAAGCATGCCAGGCATTTTCCAGATCAGAAGAAAATGTGATCCCTGCTCTGAGAGCGCCTAATCTAAAAAGTCAAAGATGAAAAGAGGGAGAGGAACTCAGGATACAAAGGAATCTATGTAGTGACAGGTCCCAGCTTGTTATTTTAATTAAAAAATATGCTAAATCCTTCTTTTTGCCTCTTTCAGCCCTCTCATCCAAGCTCTAAGCTTCGGTTCCAGTGTCCGCATAACCTTCCCTAATCATCGAAGGCTTCCCCCGCATAAAGGAGCTCCTTGGAGCCAGGGTCAGCATGGGAACGGGGTATGTGGTAGAGTGCGACAGTGGGCAGGGTGGCAGACCCCGACGACTGGGAATCCAACTGATTCAGCCCAAACACATTTCCGGAGAGCCACGTATGTCCTACCAAAAAGGTCCCTTGAATTCAGAGGCTTCTCATGACTTACAGCGGGTAAATGAAAGAAAAAGCCCACGACACTGGATCCCCCTTCACTTGCACATGTGTATAGCTTGAGAAATCCACCCGCTGCACTACTAAACACGACCTCCTTTCTCAGAGGACCCTGGCACGTCCTCAGAGGGACCATCAAATCCTCTGAGCCAAATAGATAAAAATGCTACTTTATCAATGATTAGAGAGCGAGCTGGCAGTGTCGTGCTAGTTTAAATCTTCCAAGAGTTTTACCAGGGGTTAGAGATCCCACCTGCCCCCTTCCCAATGCCTTCTAGTCCTTCCCGTTGGCTTGCCCCCAAACCTGAGGTAAACGTCTCCCAGTGCAGCTGACTGTGCTCCGCTCCCCGACTGCCCCCAGAGCCCAATGGATATTCCTTCAGATGTCTAACAAGCGTTGAACACAACTGAGGTTTAGAGAGAGACAGAAATCAATACCGCAGCTTCCACTAGTCACGCTGAGGGATTAGCCGTCCCAAGGAAAAGCACAGACGGTTGAATAGGAGAATCATGACTCCGAATAACGCAAGAGGTTTATGAAGCTGGAAAGCAGCCTCTGGCCTTGATAACCTCCAGCTGGCCTGGAAGAAAAGCAGGCAGTGGAAACATGCACTCGTAGCATCCTCCCCTTCTGCATCAGCGGGGGCAGGAGCTGGCCTCAGCGCATCTGCTGTGGCACGCTGGGGAGGCAGAAGGCAGGGGACCCCCCAGATCCACACTGTCCTGCTGAGCGCTGCACGGCCATCGGTGTTTTCCGGATCTCTGTTGCTGCTGGGTGATGTGTTTTGGCTCTGGAGCTTCAAAGGGAGCAACCCCAACAGCAACAAATGCCTGGAAAGGCAGGTGGTGTGGGTGAGATGCAAAGACAAGGAGCTGAATCCTTTAACTGGGAACCGGGTTCTCCACAGTGCGAAAGGAGAGGGAGAAGGTATGGAAAACTGTTTGGCTCGTACCGTCGCCAAAGGAGGCCCACAAACCTCTAATACCAAGAGATACGGAGTCCTGTGTCACTGCTAACAAGTACCTCTGTCTTAAGAAATCTGAATCCTCTTTGATCTGAGAATGCTGCAGGAAGCACCCGGTTTTCATGAGGATGGGCAGGGCTAGGAAAAACACTCGAAGAGCAAAGTCATTTTTAGCTTAGCTAACGTCGTATAATTTTCTGTGTTTTTACGAGTTGACTACTTGTTGCTCCCCGTTGCTCTCACTTTTGTTTTGGTTGCCGTGTTAGGACTCCAAAAACTGCAGATATGAGTTTTTCTTTGTCTTTAAATTGTCACAGGTGAGAAAATAGAGATTACAGAGGAGAGGAAGGGGGAAGCAACGTTCAGAAAGCCTTCAAGGTTTAATGAGGCATCAGTAACACGTTTGCATGGTTTGAGAGAGGTCTTTAATGACCTCTGAAGTCTCCAACATTTCTGAAGTTTACAGCCCAGAATAAGGTTTCTTGGAACGCTGAGTGAATAAATGCTCTCAAACTCGCTCCTAGAGCCCACACAATCACAGAGTCACAGTTTGTTTCACTGCCCAGGAAGCACCATTGATTGTCCATGGGACTTGCAATGTCATTCTGTGAAAGCAGACAAATTCTTTACAATCCAAATTTCACCCATGGTGAGAGAAGAGCAATGAGACAACAGGGGTGTAGAGAAGCAGACAAAGTTCAAGTAATATGCAGAAAAATGCCTCAAGGTAATTTTCAGTCACAAACCTCTATAAAGGACTATTTCTTTTCTATTTAGCTTTCTGATTTTTCTCAAGTGAATTAAGACAGGCGGAAAAAGGTGTCAATACCTCTCCATATAGCAGCTGAACAGTCACAGCACAATAGAGGATTAGTAAGATGCCCTCTTATACATATCTTCCTGAAAATAATGCCCCATGTATGACCCAACACTTCCATTATTTCATTTCCCCTGACTAGTCACATTCATCTCTCCTGATGTCCAACAGCTAAAACTAAAGATGATGTGGAACCACATACTGCCAAAGACGCTCGCAGAACTTCCCCCTACATTTCAGAATGGTCTCTGGTCCACCAGATAATAAAATTTATTTACCATAACTAAGTTTAAATCCACGACCTAGAACAGGTCTCTACCATGTTGCCTGGTCACCGTGAGAGAACGAGCTCTGAACTTCAGCTCAAAGCTCCAGAGCTGCTGCAGACTTGCTCCATTTTAGGAAAATCTAGTAATTTTGAAGGTTCTAACCAATTACCTGCAGAGAAGGACACAACAGTAGACATGGTGGAAGCAGATCGGGAACATGCCTGCCTTGCCTGTGACTGCAAATGTGATCCACGAGCGAGGGATCGCCTGGGGTAGTGGTCAGATTGGTACAGCTAAACACATGCGAATATTCTACGTCCATTAACCGGGAGGCTGATTCACAGGAACCTGCTCTTCCGCCCCAGAATCTGCGGCAGAAGCTGTGCTATCAGCCCACCCCCGCCCCGCAGGCCTTTTGCTCTTAGGCTGGCTAGCGGGGCGGCACAGTGAGATGGCGATATTTTAACGGAGCCACTGGCGAGTCCGCCAGCCACCTGCCCAGGGCTGAGGGGGACAGCCTCTCCCTCCCCTGTCCTGGACAGAGCGAGGTCGGATGGGTCGGTCTCGGCCATGGCGCATTGCTGCGGGCTGAGATCAGCCTCCAGCACGGGGAGCGCACTGCTCCCTCCTGAGACCATCAATCTGTCCCCGTCCCCACCCCCACCGCTCCTTCTCCCGCATTAACCTAAAATATGAGCGCATGTGCTCGCCCCCAGTGCTTCTGCTCCCAGAAACCACCCTGTCCCCTCCCTCCAGCGCTCCTTATCTAAGGCAGCGTGTCACTGCAATTTTATGGTCCACATTACAGGCTCAAGCCCTCCTTTGAGCCAATCGCCCCGCGCCGCATCCGTTAGGAGAGCAGCCAGGCTTCCCGCGAGGAGCTGCCTCCTGCGCTGCGCTGCCTGACCCCCTCCGCCGGCAGCCGCCATAAATCTGCCGTACCTGATGGGAGATGGGCTTTTTAGGATCTCTCAGGGTGCTTTGAGGTAGCACTTCTATGAACTCCGTGCCACAATAAATAATGCTACCTGCAATATGTCTTTGGGAACGTGTCAGCAGCGGCTGTCCTGCCATGAATTTTTATTCTTTTGCCGTCTGGAAGATAGATTCCAGATACAGCATTTCCCCGCACTTAGTGTCAAATCTCTTTACCCCTTTGCCCCGGCAGAATGACAGGGACCACAAATAAAATAAAATAATAAAAAAGAAGCATAGGAAAAATGGCCTGAGAGCAGAGGGAAAGCACTAAACTCACCTCTCTCTGCAGCTGAGCAGCTTCAGAGATGACAGCAGTGAGTACAGGCAGGGGCAATTCGGCATAGGAAGAAGGTAATTTTTGTGCACTGCAGATAAGACTTCTGCAGGAGGATTCCACAGAAAGGAGCGTAAAGATAAAATTGCTATAAAGAGCATAATGCACGTAGAACCGGAAGACACGGGAACGTGGGTATGCATGCCATCCCAAACTGCCGCGCCACGGATGGGGAAATAAAGTACTGACCCCAATAAAGGAAAGGTTTTTTTAATGAAAAAACCTTTCCACTATAGATAAAAAGGTCATACAGAAAGACTAATGAAACGGCCTAAATATTTGCAAATCTTGCACTGCAGATCTGATATCAAGGTTAGAGTGCGAAAGGAAGAATGCTGTAACAATTACCAACGGGAATCCCATGAAAAAATAAATTGCAGTTGGTAGGAGAATCTTGTGATGTTCATTTGGATTGCTGGAAAATAGCATGCAGTGCACCCCAGGGGTGAATAGCGGGGCCAAAGGTGTTTAAGAGCTTCATTAACGAGCTGGACATGCACAGACAGAGCACACCTTCAGCAAGTCTCTGTCGATAATACAAAAGCGGGAGGAGCAGCTGACACACCGGAGGGTTGTGCTGCCATTCAGAGGGACCTCAAAGGGGTCAACATAAATCTCAACATTCAACAAAGCGAAAAAGCCAGTCCACGCCTGGGGAGGAGCAACCCCTGGCACCAGTACACGCCAGGGGCTGACCTGCAGAGAAGGAGCTGGGGTTCCTGGTGGGACGCCAGGCTGGCCACGAGCCAGCAATGTGCCCTCCTCATGGCAAAGGCAGCCAGCAGCATCCTGGGCGACGTTAGGAGGAACACTGCCAGGAGGCGGAGGGAGGCGATCCTTCCCCTCTACTCAGCACTGGTGAGACCATATCTGGAGCACTGGGTCCAGTTCTGGGCTCCCCAGTGCAAGAGAGATATGGACTTAGTGGCTGGACGAGGCAATCTCCAGAGGTGCCCTCCAACCTCAGTGATTCTGTGACCTATGTGAGGAATCCAGCCTTTACTTTCTGGTTACCACATATAAGCAATTGAGTAAACTCCCCTTAAGACTACAAAATACTTAAAAAACCCCAGGCAGGTAAAATATTATTAGTTGTACAATTCAATTGGGAATATGAGAAATATCTGCTCAAACAACAGTATAACAGCTGGAAAAACTCTATCAAAAGAGAAACAATTCCAACTAGACAGGAGTTCACAGTGCACAATTTTTTTCCCTCTCAGTTTCCCTCTTCTAGCTAAGTGCCTTATATAAAAACAAAATAATTACTTTTTTCCACTTCTGAATACTGTCTGGGCTGCAGTGCAATCTTATCTTAATTTGAAGACATGATTTTACTTTCTTCCTTTACTCTGATGAAATTACCAAGTTTCAAATCGCTTACATCTAAAAGATAGTAGGATGAGCGCCCCAGTATCTTCACATTAATACGCACATGCCAGTTACAACATACAGTACGTTAAAGACATCACTGTTCCACCATTAAGTCACCATTGTCCAGTCTCCAAGTGAAGTCAGAATATATCGATGCCTTATGAAATGCCCTCTTCAGCATATGTGTTTCCCAATTCACATCAAAAACGATGACACTGTAGTTAGAATACAGCTACCCGGTTGCCTTAACGTCTGTCCTCTTCCTGTTCCCACCTTTGAGATTGAACTTTGAACAATGGAACCAAGACTTTGTCAAATACATATTACTGAGCAACGGTCGTACAAAACAAGCCACCCCAGCTCTTTCGTTCCCCAAAGATGTTGAGCAACTGCTTTTGCCACACAGCAGAGTTAAAGTGGAGGAGATTTACAAGGTCATTGACAAATGCAAGTATTGATTGAGTATTAAAGTGTCTTGTGATTAATACAGCCTTCGAAGTAATTAGTGCAGAAGATCTCTTATATCTCACCATGTTTAAATAATGTATCTGTGAACATGCAGGCCCCCCGTCAATCACTCTGGCTGAGGCCAAACATCGTATCGCCTGATAACTCATTTGGAAGCTGGGCTTCCTGCCTGCTGAATATCTCTCAAAACCAGCAACTTTTCCCTAATTGCCTGAGGTGACCTATATTTAGAGCTGTGCAGTTCACTGGGGAGGGGGGACGCAGAGAGGGAGAAGAGGGCTAGAAAAAGATGCTAAAGCATGCTATTCCTACGATGGTAATAAAAACCCAGGAGAAATATCAGAGGCACTGAGCACAACTGGCCGAGGGACCCATAGCAGGAACACGCAAACGGCATTTGCTCAACCCAGACACACGGTTCCTATATCTGACGTAGCCATACAAGTCTCTTCCATGCATGCTTCGGTAAGAGTCTAGACTGTCTCATACAGTAATCGATGTTAAAACTGGGATTTATGAAACTGCAGCTTGTTTTTTTAATTCAAAGAAACATGTAAGCCGAGATGGACACAATTTCTCCCAGGTTTCCTAAGTTTTTATGGGGAAAAGAGGTGTTCAACTAACACATTTCAAGCTCTACCTGCATCTGGCTCACTAACAGATCCCAGAAATCTATGATTAGAATTTCTATGATTAGAATAATAGAAAACGGGGCTGGAAAGGACCTCAGAAAGTCACTAAATTGATCTTTCAGCCCAAAGGGCAGAATCAATCACGCCTAAGCATCCTAGTATCCTGGCATCCCAGATTGAAAGGATGGGTCATGTTAATCTAAGAGCAAACTGGTTGTAAGCTCTTGACCAATTTGCAGTCATCTGCATTCTCACTAATTTTCCCACTCTCTGGGACTTGGGACCAACAGGCTCATAGCAAAGTCTAACTGCTCTTGAGGTATAGGACTATGGGAATAAGAACAACTTAAATTCTAAAGAAAAGATATGCTCCAAACCCCAAAGATCTTCAGGAGAAAGTAGATAATGGGGGGAAAAAAAAGGGGGTGGAAAAGGTATCTTCAGTGTGTAGGGGGCACAAAACCATCAGCAGAAGGAGGGCAAAGACAAGGAACATGCACAATCAGACTCAAAAAAGCTTACGCTTTGGAAACATTATTGCTCATTTATTTTCCATTTTTGTGCAGCTATTTAAGGAATACTCTTTTTTTCGGTTATTACACAGTGAAGCATAACACCTAGATAAAAAATATACACAAGAATGTGCTAAGAGGCAGATTATAGAAAGACCTAAAATGTCATTCTGCTCTTCTACACGTGCTTAGTGACATTACAAAACCAACGTATAAGGAAGCTCACATTCCGTATATCAAAGACTCAGGCTCCATGTGGGTCTCTACGTTCTGTATTCAAAATAACTCTTTGAGCCCATCTGAGTTAGTCCTTGAAGTAACTTCTGCAGAGGGAGAAACCTCAGCTGATGCTGAGGGCTAGGGCTGGCAGTCTCAGTATCCCTGTCTGAGCTCTTGGTCCCCACCAGAATGGCCTAAATCTAGACTGAAATGAGGACACCATCATCTATGGGAAGATCAGCAGTTACTAGAACTACGCACGAGTTTTCTGGAGCACGCTGGTGTTTATCGGTCACCTAGATCTAGCAGGTAAATGTTCTGCAGTAAGTGCCACTTCAGCAAAATAAGCAGCTTTACACCTTCTGGCTGCTTTTTGGAGTCCACGAAGCACCAGGTACTCATCTAATGTCTTCTTAACCTCTTTCCTACCATTTTCTTTAAACAATTGTAATCACAGGGTTTCTCTGAAGCACACTTAGGGATCGTTAAACATTTACTGCTTATTGGGTAAATAAGGCTCTGGGAAACGGTTTCCTTCAAACTCATTCATTTCTGAACTGCTATTTGATTCCAGTTCAGAAAAAGCGAAGAGCTGAACTGCAACCTCACTATCCATCTCAATCCCTCTTACGCTTTCCTCTAACAGAGACAACAGGCTGGTGTAAAACATAACGAATATTCTGCAAACACTGCAAACTCTTGCTTACTGGCCAGCGACAAGTGGGTACACAGCTGCCAGCCAGAGCGTTCCCGGTTTAGAGGAGAGTCAGGACCACAGCATCAGTGTAGTGGGGAAGGACCGGCCTTCGCCTTCCACTGCCCAGTTTAACTTCAGGGGTTAAAACATACAACATATGGAAGTTAATCACTCTCATACATAATCAAATCAGAGCAATTCCTAAACTAATTTAGAGGGGGTAAAAAAGAAGAAAAAATCCTTCTTCCTGGAAGACAGCACAAGAAATCCAAACCTGGGACTTGTGGCTTTTTCTTTAAACAAAGCACTAGAAATATTCTCCTGCCTTTAATGTTAATCTCACTTTCTTTTTTCTTGCACCTGCTAATGTTCCATAACTCAGAAGTCCCTCTTCCTTATCCTCTTACAAGTTTATTTATTATGACTATTTTACCACCTATTGGCTCAACACACTTCACTCCAACATTCATCATTTAGTTCTCTGGGTAAATCGTATTTAATCAGCACAGGAGAGAAAATAGCATAATTATAGATGCCGGATGCCATTACACTCAGAAGAAACTAAACCTTGTCTTATGCTGTCCAGTGGGGCCTCTGATGAAAACAAGCAGGCTGCATTGCTAGGGAGGTTACCGAGAGGTTAGTGGCCATATAGGGCCAAACGTACCTTCTAGGATCTCTGACCCCAAGGAATAGGGAGCCCTGGAGGGAGGCACAGAGGGAGGAAGAGACAACCTACTACGCATAAACAGAGAACACCAGAATTGGTCACAATGAAGCTAGTAAATGCATCTCTCTTGTCGAGAATAGGATAAGCCGAACTCCTGCATTAATTATAGTGCAGAAAAACAAGGCTGCTACACAGAGATGTGGGTGTAAATAAATCCCGTCCACAAAAATCCTCTCTTAAGAGTAAGGACAAAGGTAATGCATGTTACATCTCTGGCCTTAGGATGAGGCTCGCTTTAGTAGATGGCGAATTCTTCAGAGTAGGAGCTGGGCTTCCGTGGTTGGTCCACTTAGCACTGCAGCAGCGAGTTTACTGGACTGCAAATAAACGGTTCAACACCAAAACAGAGGGAAGAGAGGACATCCACACGAATTACCAACCCACGGATAATGCCTACTCTACTTTGTGCCAATTAGGGTTTTTTTTAAGGTAAATAATTCTATTTTAGTAATACTAATGGACAAATTCTTTACTGATCGATAAAGGCCAAAAAGTTATTACAGCAACAAAGATGCAAATAGATCCTTAAAGTTGCCCAGAGGAAGAAGCGGGGCAGTCTTCTCCAGCTGGTGCTGAACCACTTAAAACTTGACATTACCCTTGTCTAAGTATCCCAGCTTACTCGGGGTATGGCATAAAATGCTGGAGGAGACATTTTACCTGAAGACGCTTCTTATTCATCACTCGGCATCAGCGCTCAGGAACGACTACCCAGGTTCAGACAGAACAATGGCCAGAAAGGCTGAGTGTTGTATTTTATTTATTATTTATCTTTTGCTAATAATACATCTGAGGTTTAGATAAGTAACTAAGAGGAAGGAGAGCTCCTTCTAGTCCATCCTGCTGCCGACAATTAAGAAACCTCAAAGTAATTTTTGAAAATGTCAGCGTCTCATTTAGCAAACGGATAAATAATGAATGAAGCATAATCACTGTCCTGTGCTGGTGGTACAGCTTCGCGGTGTCATTAGTAAACTAACGGTATAATATCTTCGTGTCACAGTTTAATTATATCTTGTAATTAGTTTCAGCAATGGATTGCACAGAGTCAGGCCCCCTGAGCTAAACAAAAGGTAATAGAACTTTCAGAGTCCTCGCATAAATCAATTATGAAAGTGTCCTGTGTTATTTGAGGCTTGTTTGCTGTAATTTTATGCACAGAGAAGAAATGATCCCTGCTGCCTATGGAGGGCGATTCACCTTACCAATTGCCTGCCTAAATGAGTACGAGTACTACAGGAGCATGAGCCCGTCCTGCGCCATACATCTATCGATGCACCCTCACCCAAAGAGGGCTGGTAAGCGTGGCTGCTGGGAGAGCGAGTGGCGCGAGCAAGGTACAAAAACCGCCCCTCGCCTGGCTGGGACCGCCGGAAACACAGGAACGGCACACGCAGACGCAGCAAGAGAGTACTAGGATTTTTCTGTTGTTGTTGCTGACGTGTTGTAGGCTAGTACTGAAGTTTTGCATTTTACAGGTATTATTCATGTAATCCTCTGCATCTAAATCGGCATGTTGTTGCATTCCTGTTCACTATCCCGAGGACCACACCACCGTCCAAACAACAGCTACACCTTCCGTCCCCCTCTTCTTCATCCACAGAGCGAAAAAATCTCCCCGTGTGAGACATCTGATCTCTAGCTTGCCTTAGCGCGCCAGGACAAGCCACCAGCAGCGGTTCCTGGCCCGGTGACTGCCTGCCTCATACAAACACGCTTGGGTTAGTTCTTTCTCCTTCTTCATTTCTGATATCACTCATTTGCTGCCACGGGAATGAATCGAGCAGAAGAGGGCCATATTGGGAACAGATCCGTACAGGCTGAAGGGTCCGTTGAGGTTACGCAATTGTAATTGCAGCAGATCAAAATCTCTGCTGCCATCCTGCAGGCTGCTACTTAAGCTCCGGAAATTCTACAGAAGACGCTCTTTTCTTAAGAGCTCTTTATACCGCACCAGGAGCGCGTGCATATATAAACTGCGGATATAAAATCCCGCGCTTGTAAAGTGGCTGTGAATGATCTCCACTATCCCAGCCTGTAACTTCTCACATAGTTTCAGGGGAAAAAGAGTTGCATTACTGGAATTAAATGTATAAAATAATGTTTCACAGTTAAGGCTTAATAGCTGTATTTTATTTGCATATTTTTTCCACAGTCGTCTTAAGAGTACTACGTATTCTGTTACCATCCCTCTACGTACCCGTGCGCACGCATGGCTCTCACTGCTCTGGTGTCTGAGTGCCTGAATCATTTGTCTTTTCATGTTCCTCCTCTGCCCCCACTGCTTGGTGTTGGAAGCTGCGTATGTTACGTGGGATGGAGAAGGAGGAAAAAAAAAAAAAAATAAAATCAAACCTCTCAGTGTGTCTAATTTTGGCCTACCGAGATTTCCAAAAGCAAAAAAGGCTCAAAGCAGAAGCAAAGGGCTGTCCACAGGTCACCCAATCCACGTCTGAGTGTCTGGGATCCCTACTGTGGGCAGCAGAGGAGAAGTGTGGAGAAGAGTCTGAAAGGTGCCAAGACATGTAATCGTCTCAGTTCTGATCAAGCTGCAAAACACACTGGGGTCCTGGTTCAAAGCCCTCATCAAGTCTGCCTTGAAAGTGAATCTAGTGGCATGCTGGCCTTTCTGTTTATACAACAACTTACAGGTTTAAATGAAAAGCTGCTTGATAAAGCAGCCTGAATCCTCCTATTGTGAGCCCTTCAGCAAATTTAACAAAAGAAAAAGCACCGACTAGAAAAAAGGGGAAAAAAAAGTCCACTCCTCGGAGCGGTGCTGCAATCCGGCTGGTTGCTATGGTGACATGATGACTTGTTCACATGGCAACATACCTTAGGTCCACTATTAAAATGATGAGAGTAAACTGGGTTGCACTAAGTATAGTCTCCTGTCTGCTTGCACGAGCTTTTCTCTGCAGCAGGAGCTGGGACAGAGGCTGGTGTACAGGAGGAAGGAAGAGGAGAACAAAGCTGAGGATGGGAGTTTTGGTGGGCAGTGGAAAAATAAGGCGGAGAAACAGAGTTCTAGACCTGTATCTGAGATGAATGACAGCTACACAGATGATGAATTAAATTTTGCTTTGATATAAAATCTGCCTTTATAAGCTAAAGGATATTTTCTACGCGTCAGTAACATGCTCCAGAGGGCACTGAACTCTTTAGGAAGTGACCTCTAGTGAGCACTGGCAAAATATAAGTGGAGGAAGGGGGGGAAATCACCAGAGACCCTATCAACCCAAAACTAATTGTGTTAAAAATAAACCTTAAGAAATAGCTGCTACAGCAGTGAAATGCAATCACATAGTTATCGTTTACGTTACAATCCTAAACAACTAGCAAATGGTAAATTGTGCAACATCTATTTACTCAGAACGAATACCCAAGATTGCAAAAAATATATCCTCATTGCAATATTATCGGTGTGTTTTCTGCAATTCTTTTAATTTTAACAGATTTAAACACCTCCTTCTGATAGCACAGAAAATTGCGATACCGCTGGGGAACTCATCATCCAGTTGTCCCTCATTTAGATGAAGGACAGGATGAGTCTCCCTGGTTTATGAAGCATGTACATTACACAACAGACATGAGAAAGTCTCTTAAAATATAAAACATGAGAAAAAATACCTTTAATACAGATTCTATTTTAACTTTGCCGGCTTCCTTTTATTGCTTTCTATAGAAGGCAGTAGCCTGGTATCTTTCTTGCTCACCAACTTTAGTACAAATTTTTTGCTTAAAATCATATTTAGATAACGTAGGGATTTGGAGTACCAGCAATCTGAAGACATCAAGCGCAATCTACTAATGTTTACTTTTATCACTGAATGGTTAAACAAAACCCATAATGGCATGAAGCCCATAATATGCAGCAGCATTCATTTTTCCCATTCTTCTCAAGCTGCAGTCTCAGCATGTTGCCCTTCATTTGTCTGCCACTCTTTTCTATCTTCTCAAGACCTCTACAGTTTGCAGATGACTTCTGGGCAGCTCCTGCATCCCTCGTTCTCAAGCACTGCCTGCAGGGCCAGCGTGCTGCCAGGCTCTGTCCTCGCAGAACCAGGATGGCAATAAGGTTTACCGCAGTCTTACTGCTCTGCTGGTCAGTGCTTCATAGGCGGCTTTGGAGGCCATGCTGCAAGCTCCTAGCATGGAGGGTATGAAGGCCCCACGATTTTAGCAGATGTTACAGCAAAGGAGGATTCCTTTCATCTCTATTACTGATGAAACAATAGCTTTGTCCCACTCTCCGAAACACAGCGAATGATAACTGCCTCATAAGAACGGTAAACTGTATGCAGAAAAAAAGAAAGGAAACCTTCTGGTGTCTATCAAGCTATCATGACAGCTGCACTCATGTTTCCTCCTGAGGACCAAAATAACTACAAAGTGCATGAAATCATTAAGCATATGAAAATCCCAGAGGTAGGCTTGGGCTAAACCTCATGATTTCCCAACCAAAAGGCATCAAAGAACAATCCCTCATAGTGCATTTGCTGCTTCCCTTTGCTCTGCGCATACCTCCATCACTGAGGTTTGCCTTCGCTTGGTAAGCGCAAAGCATTAACTCTGAATACGCTCCTTCTGCATGGAGAGAAGTTTCCCTGCCCATCCTTCTGGGCTGTAGAGCAAAGGTAAATAGTCATGGGGCAGACTGATGGGAGAGAGGACGGCAGCAGCTGGAAGGCCCAAGATGGGACAAAACGCCTTTCAAGGGCATCTGTATGTCTGCACAGCCACCTCTGCACATTCACAGTTTGTAGGACCTTTTCCAAACAACAAAGGGAATCTGCCGTTTTAAGGTAAAGTAAATATCATATTTTGCATGAGTCAATATGACAGCCCTCGCAGGAACACAGGTGCTGATTTGGTAGGAGTCTGGGAAGCTAACTTCATATAGTGGAGATGAGATCCCATTTTTATTCATAATACTATGTAGTTCAAATGAACTCAGAATTTTTCAGCATGACGCAACGCTTTAATCGGACTTGCAATTTGATGTCCAGTACAGAAAGTTGTAGAGCAGAAATTAAGGCTATATCTGACCAGAAAAATCTAAAAGCAAAGATTAGACTTCATAATTCTATTTTGTAAAGACTGATACCTAGCTGTTGAAAAAAATACTATAGGTATATTTTCTATCGGTATCATTCATAGACTTTCAAAGTGGGCACAAAAAAGCAATGCTTTTCAGCTCTCATCTTCTCCTGCTCCACCCCTGGCATATTCAGAGATGATTTGCTACTTTCCAGTGGTTCAGCACACACCTATCTAATCCCTCCTTTAAAATAGTTGCTTCTACAAATTGCAATAATCTTATTGGTTAAAAAAAAAAAAATAAATCCCTATATAGAGCAGAGAAATGGAATCAAGTTCACCGATTCCTAAACTTTTTCTAATTTTAGAAATAAGGTTTATCTGAAGGATAAATCGGGAAGGAATTTCAGCCACTTGTAAGAACTTCATTAATGGAAAAGGAACCTGAAGGTTCACCAGTAAGACAACAGGTGTTTAAACAATTCCTTCTACCTACGCTCTCCTGTCGACTTTATTTTCAAGTTTCACTCAATGATGGAGTTGTTTCTTAGCTCCTTGTGTGCTTAGCCATTTAATTAAAGCAATCCATATTGAATTCATGTCCAGATGCCTTGACCAGCAGAGCCAGATCCTCATTGGCATGCCAGCTGCTCAAAGAAGAGCACGGCCCCTTGCATACTAATCAGAGGAGAAGGCAGTGATTCATCAGCCTACGATACTGCTTCAGCATCTACAAGCACTTATGACATGTAATTGGTGGTGCATAAGCAAGCCAGGCCACATTAAAAAGCCTACAGATAGTCAGAGATAAAAATTAATGACTTTTGCTTTGTGTAATCCTGCATGCATTGGGGGGGGGGGGGGGGGGGGGGAGGGGAAAGGAGACTGGGATTAATGGACAAATGTAAGTAGGCACAAAGGAACAAAGAGTTGCTTGGCCTTGTTTACATATTGAACAATAATAATAAAAGAAAAGTGACAAGTTATGGGAAAGGCAAGTGTGAATTTTCGGCACGAGTGAGTTGGAAGACTGCTTGCAGTTCATTATGGATGCAGAATTTCCATACTCATTATTCCGAAACAAACCTCCTTAGAAGGCCCTTCTGGGACCAATGGCAGCAGTTTTTATTATTCATCTTTTGCTAGTATTGAGGATGTCATTATAAGAGCTGCACAGAGCTCTTGCTGCATGGCATAGAGGAAGAGAGGAGTATAACTATCTTGGGAGGAATAGCTTATTTTTCATGAGGCCAGAGCAACCGAAGAGTCAGGGTCACAGTGGGCCACAGTTGTAAAATCAAGAAAGAGGAGGGAGGTAAATCAAGGACAGCAGACAAAGACATTACGTTATGCACCCATGACAGCAGCTTCTGTAGATCAAGTTCTCATCAAAATATTCACACATCAACATTGTCGTTTGAATCTCCCTGCCACAAACCCCCTTTCTTCCCCAATGAAGGGTACACCCTCCCTAAAACAATTTCGAAGAAAAATGCAACTTTTTTATTCTTATTTTTTCTTTAACCGTTGCTTTCTCTTCTGCTTTCTGAAGCCTTGGTGAGATGTGTCTACCAAGGAGAACAGTGAAACTGAAGTTACTTGAGCTGTCTTTCTACTTGGACGTGACAAAAGGAGGGAACAAAACCGATGCGTGTGTGATAGTATACATAATCAGAAACTTAGTCTCACCTAATGTCTACCTCCAGCACACCCGGCACGATAACCTACTTCAGCAGCTTCCAGGGGTAGGGGTCTATTGATTTCAGCAGAAATCTGCCCATGTACAATAGCAGAGATCTCTTAGCAGACTTTCTTTCTGTCATGAGAATTGCCAATTACGCGTACAGCTGCGTGTTCTCCAGCACAGAGCCGATAACGTCTAGTTTCATTTCTAAAGGTAAATGCTAGCTCCAGTTTGGACTCCGATTTCAGTCACTTCAGCCACTACACTCATCCAAGAAAGGCCATTTATTACCTGTTGAATGGAAGTTTCTGCTCTGCAGCTGGGAAGAGTTATTTTAGGAACTATTGGTTTATCCTAATTGCATCTATCTTAGCATTATGAAAAACTACCATTGCCATGACAATAGAGTTAAAAAAATGGAAAGGGGGCTATTCTTTAGTCAAGCATGTTGCTCATTTTAATACAGGAGACAGCAAACGTTTCCTACAGAGGTCAAATATGGTCACTGCATGACTCGGAGGTAACAGTACAAACCTGGAACTTGGTGTGGCATTTAACCCCGACACCGCACAACCGCCTCTTGGCACCTTCAGGTTCTGGAAACTGCGGTCTTTAGGATGCGCTTTCAGCAGAACGACACGAGAAATACCTGTGTTGTGTTAGCAAAAAACACTTGGGGCTGATGCCAAGAGCAACCGTGACGGCATGCAGGAGGGACAGTATCTCTGACAGCACTCCTTCAGAAAGCCTTTCTCCTGTAAGTTCTTTGCCTCCGAGAAGACAAGACAGTTCCTGTGAATCACACACAGCAGGAAGGAGAGCAAAGCTCTTAGCTTTTCCTTTTCCTGGTGGCTGCCCATTGCACGGCTGACACGGCCATACCATACGCCCCAGTTACACGCTGGAATCTGCAGGTGAACGGCGGGTTGGGCGTTATACACATGGGGTTCTTTATGCAGCATAAATTAATTCACGTTCCGTTTGATCCCATCTCCTAACTGGTAACATGTGTAAAGCTATTCTGGAGGACTACTTAGCCTTCTCATCCTTTCACAGCCCTGAAGAATAGAGGGTAAGGCGCTGGGAATCATGAAAACAGAAAATCATTGGTATCGGCAGGCAGCTGAGCAGAAACTCAGAGCTATCAGTTGTGTTTAAGGTCTACTGCTGTGTTACAACCTTTCGTTCTGCAAACCTTGCTCTTTATTTATCGGTTACACCAGTTAATTTCATCTGTTTTGCAGAAATATTTACCGAGGGTAGGTGAGGGAAGCAGAAGCTGCAGCTGCATCCGCAGCCACCATAAGATTTATTTACAGCTGGGGCTTTGTGGTGCAGCTAGCTAAAAGAGGATTAAATTACGCTTTGTAGATTAAGAGTCTGAACACTATAAAACTCATAAGCCTTTGTATGCTAAGCAAGAACTTTGACTCCCATAGGAGCTTGCAACAGAGATTCTGCACACACATAGGCGACTTGAATTGTTTTGATGTTTCAGTGTCTCTTTCACAAACAGAGATGTTATCAAACTGGTTTGGAAACATTTTTGCAGTACAAAAAAGTTAAACTGAATCACAATGTCCCGTACATTTTCATCTCAGCTCCTCCATACATCCATTCAAATAGGCTTTCTTATTGCAATGGTACTATCACCAGTTATACGTTATCCGTATATCCATTCTACTGCTTCCTTCCCGTTAGAGGAATACTGTCCCAGATCTTCACTTACTGGGAGAACATACTAACGGAACACACACATATACACCCTTTTCCTGACCCCTCCCTTTTCTCCTCCTTCTCCTGTCTTCTCATACATAATTTACAAAATGCAGGTAACAAATTCTTATTTCAAGAGAACTTTTTCTTGCATTTATATAGTATTCTGCTTAAAACAAGGACAAGCAGCATTGTTTGGAGATAAGGAAAGCAAAAGAAGTTTTGAGTCTTCACAAGACTATAACAAAAAATCTATGTATGGATCAGCTACAGAGCAGAAAGATGTGTGTGTGTGTGTGTGTGTGTGTGTATTTTCAGCTAAGAGGGAGGCAACTCTCCAAGGATTCAATCAAATTATTTCTTCCTCAACCTTATTTTCCATTTTTCCCGCCACACTTTTAGGAGAAAAGCAAGAAAACATTTCAGTTTGATGTGCACATACAACTGTCTTCTGCAACAGAAGACAGAACTAGCCGATAAAATGTTTCACATGCAGATGTCTGAGGCTAGCCGCTGTAATAGTCCACTAGCAGCTGTTCATGGATTTAAAAATACAAAATGAACGTTTCCTATGTAAAACTGCTCAGGAAAGCTAGGGTTTTCTTTATACATTATGAGTTGGACTTTTTAAGCTAAGTCTTTCATTATCATCATTGATGGCAAAGGCAAAGTGGGTTTCGAGCAGGTATTAGCAATCTCTAACGCTCACAAGAAACTAGTTCAGCTGTGTCTCATTCACAGCATCACAGAAGCATTTAGGTTGGAAAAGACCTTGAAGATCATCAAGCCCAACGGTAAACCTAACACTGCCAAGTCCACCACTGACTTAAGAGCCACACCTTCACCTGCAAGGCTGGTTGCTGACGTGGCGAGCCTGCGTCCAGGGGTGGATCGAGCCCCGATGTCCGTGCACGGTGCTACCCTGCAAGGAGCAGACAGACAGCCCCAGAAAGCCCAGCTCAAACCTACAAATGAACTGCCTTTACCTTTCCTACCCCCCGATCGGCAGCCTGCGCCCGGCAGCCAGCCCTGAGGGTTTGCCAGGCCCGTGGCATGACAGGTCTGCAAACGGCAGCAGGTCCTACGTGCTCTGGGCCCTGACCCAGAGGGGGCACAAAGGCAGCCCCCAGCCCCGCGGCTTCTCCCCCGCCAGCGGCCCAGCACTTGGGTTCAGCCAGCCTTGCACCCGCTCACACAGACCCTGTTTCGCTGAAATGTGAGGGGTTCCATACGTTTTCCTGCACAATGCCATAGGAAGGGACTGTTGGTGGAGAAGTGCTGGGAGAAACAGCTCCTCGACGTAAGCCAGCTCCAGCTAAGAACGGAAGCTCTAGGGGTGATATTAAACGTTAACTGCCCAGGAATAGCTAAGAAGGGCATGTTAAACAGTAATCGCTAGGTAACTGTCTCAGACAGACAGGAGGGGGGGGGGGACCTGAAGTAGCTATCTTTAAAGAGAACAAGCAGATCTGAGTAATCCAATTTAGGGGAGATAAGAGTCTGCTGGTAGCACTGTCCTTTAACTGGACAAACGCCTTCGTTCAAGTGTCAACCCCAATCCTGGGGAGGTCAGCACACGGGGCCTGCAGCCTAATGTACTCCTGAATTGGCTGAGTGGATTTCCGAACAAACACGCTGGTCCAACAGAATTGATTTTCAGCAGGCCGTATGGGTCCCTAACGTAATTATCCTGCAGTGAGTCAGTTCACAGCAGCCCCTGCATTTAAAAGCTGCTGGTCAGCCGAGAGGAGAGGTTACCGCCGGTGCCTCAGCCTCTCCGCCAAGTACAGCTTCGCTTTTAATTGTTTAAACAGCAGTGGAATTTCTTTTGCTCTTTCTCAACAGAGAATCATTATATCCCTGTTTAAAGAGGTCTGGAGGGACCTCAGAAGAAACTTTCCCTTCAAGCTTTGTGTGCTAATGAAAAAAATCAAGTCATAGCTCTCTAATAGGCGAATTCAATTTATAACAAGCAAATACAATCATCTCGACACCAGCGCTACACCACAATAAAACTTCCCCGTCTTTAGCTCCACAACAGCTCCCGTGAAACACAGCCTGGTGCCAGGGCCACCTGGCCCCGGTCACCGCAGGCCACCCCCTCCAGCAGCCACGGCGCGGGCGGGCACAGCCAGCTCCGGGCTCCGACCGTCCCCAGAACCGCTGCTCCAGCCTGGGGCGGCTCCCGGCTCCTCAGGGCAGAGGGGAAGAGGCCACGCGGGGCACTGCTCTTGACCGCGTAGGCCTCAAGAGCAGCGTGGCGTGGCACAGCGCAGCACGGCACGGCGCGGTATAGCACGGCGCGGCACGCTGCCTGGCTCCGGCGGTGTTACGGCACGGCTGAGAGCAGGCTCTGCTCCCTACCCAACGGAGGACCTATTTCCAGGCACTTTAATATTCCTTAATGAAGTTCCTATAGCGTCTTTCTTGGAACTGCTGACGCGAATCAAATCACACCTAGGGAATCATTTGTTACAGAAAAGCCAAATTTCTCCATGACAAAATAATATCAGATTTGTATATGAACCAGATAGAGCAAGACCAGTTTTACAGCACTTCCTCTAATTTGTGTTTTTCTTTTTCTCAGCGAGGGTTTGGACTAACGCTGAATGCCAGGACGGAACCCCAGAAGGTCTGTAGTTCTGAGATGGGTACAAAAAAGCATCCCTACCCTAATACTGGGCCTTCTCCTACAGACCTTCCCAATAATACTGATGCCAAGTAGCACTGAACAAGCTAATGATATTTTCCCTCCCCGTTCCATCGGAGCAGTGTCAGTTCTTTATAGAAGGGATGCTTACAGACTAAAACCACAGCACCCGGTCTGCTTCCAGGGCGCAGCTACATTCGTTTTAGATGTCACTGCCTCTCTTGCAGCTTTGTCCAGATGAGTTTTGTCCCAACTACCTAAAAGTTTCCCACACCCAGGAAACTGTCAGCACCGATTCACAGCACCGGCGACAATGGCAATGCATTAACAGTATAAGTACCCACGTAGGCACAGCCGTAAAAATTATGAACTTGCTTTATATCCACCACTAAACAGAAGTTACGTGCACAGGACCTATTGCCCCGGCAATGCAGTGCTCCACACGCCGCTGGACGGGGACTGAAGAACCACTACGCTGGGTTCAACTGAAAGGCAGGATCGGGATCCTCTCTCCAGCCGTGGCCAGAGAACACGGAACGGGGGCAGCGCAGCGTGACACAGCAGGTGGCTGCTCGGGGACTTCCCCAGCTAGGGAATTCAGTCGGGCTACTGTGTTCAATACCCACCAATGAACCTCTTCTCCGTGAATTTGTCTGATCTATTCTGAACTCGTTTATTCTTTTGTCCTCCACAATATCCTGTGCAATAAATTCTGTGCGTTAATTACGTGCCCTGAGAAAAGGTACTGACTTTTCTTTGTTTTAAACTTTTCCGATTTGGTGAATACCCCTTACTTCTTTTAATTATTCCCTAATTGTTTTTCCCGTGCTACTCGCAAGTTACAAGCTGCTACTGCATTTCCCCATCACGTTTGTTATCACAGATGATGACTTCTAGCCTTTTTAGTCCCTCTGCTTGTGGAAGGTGCCTCGTGTCTGTAAAGAGTCTAAATAGCTGATCAACTCAGTTCCCCATTTCGACAATTTCAGCTAAGGCCTAACATCCCGATTATCCTTCCGAGGCTGCAACACTTCTAATACACTCCTCATATCTCCACTGAAGAGTGCCCCAAAATGTTAATATACGTTCCTTCATTTTCAAAGCCCCTATTTCAGCCGTGGTGCTCAAAACTTCTCGGCAAACTAGAGCTCCACCCAGACAAAGCTGCCTGATTGATTTTGTATTGAGAGAATTCGTGCAGATGCAAGCTGCTTCGGAGCTCACCAGCCCAAAGTTGCAGGCGAGCAGACAGCACTCGTTCCTAGACGGAGCATCTACCTGAATAATGGATTCACCGCAATACAATTTTGTGCCGGTTACATCTATGTTTCCTCCAGTCCGTCAGATGCTGCTTTAACTGTACTCTGCTCTCCGGCCGCAGTTGCAGAAAGCCATCTGTCAGATTCTCGGCCTTATTTCCCTTTTCCTGTCTTTCCTCAAAGTAGGAGCAAATGGGGCCAGATTCCAGCTGTATTTTTCATCCTCCAATTAGCAGGCTCCAATTCATCACTCTGAGTATCTCCTGGCATCAGTGCTGAGATTCCCTCCTCACGCCTGGTAAATCGGTCTTCATTTAAAACCCTCTCTCTTAGCCCTAAATGGAAATCAATTCTGCAAGTTTAGCAAATAGTTAATTACTCCACAAAGAGGATTGATTGGCCTTTGATCACCAGAAAGCTCTGTAGTGCTATTAGTCTCTTTCATCTGTGATTAAACCACAGAGAAAAAGAAACAAAAACTAAATTAGGCTTCTCCTGTTATCCTACAAATATTTAATGACGGGATAATCTCCTAAAGGTGTGATCAGGGGATATACATTCCGCCAGGAAATGTCTCCAGCTCAACCTTGAACCCAAATTCTCTCCCTGCAAAGAGCCTGGCAACGAACTTTACAGAGGAACGGAGCTGAGCTCAAAAGGACGCTTTGTAGTACACACTCTTCTTGGCCTTTTCTTCTTTCCTCTTCTTATGTACGTTTTAATGCAGATAAAGATTTTCCCAACGGACTCCTGACATGAATAATAATAATAATAAAGGCTTTCTTTAAATTCAGTTTTGGCTCTGCTGACTTTCTCAGCAGGACAAGACTGCGTCCCGTTGATTTGCAGCATTGTACAGAGCTGTTTCCCCAAATGATGGGATCCTCCCACTTCAGACAAATTTCAAATATCGCAGTCCCCCACTGCTAACCCACTCTTAAATTCAGTCCCAACGGAAAGCGTACAGCTCTCTCCGCAGCCACCTATCCGCACTGCAGCAGAAGCCATGACAGGAAGGTCAGAGGATGGAGAGCAAGGATCGAGTAGCATTTCTCACGTTCTGGGCAAATTTAAGGTCTAGGAACCTTCCCTTTTGTGACACTAATGCAAACCTCATTAGAGGGTGGGCTGACAGATCCCAAGCGGCTAGCACGGTCTGCGTGCGCTCCTCGCCATTACTCACTGCAGCAGCAGCCACGGGAACGGCTATCAGATGCGTTACAAGCCTCGCCAGAGGTCTCAGCAGCCAGGACTAGGGCCCGTGTTGCTACAGCCTTTATCAACACGTACTCAGGAATTGCTCCTTCCCCACTGCCGCCACAATTTTAGAACTGTAGAACCACACGTGCTCTTCTCTGGCAAATTCTCATCAGCCGCAAACGGTGCTATTCCCAGCACACACCCCCAGGGGCAGCGAGAAAGGTTGAACCCAGCACCGGGCGAGGAGAGCTGCCTGAATTTCTGCAGCCTTTGCCTCTCTGGCTGGAGAGGGTAAGGGCCACGGCATTTGGCTACTGGCCAGCTGGGGAAGCAAGTCCCTCAAGTCAGCGCATGATACCAATACAGCTGATGGTGCGAATAGCCAGTCTGAAAGGATCCTTCTGCCATCGAGCATGGTACGCAGACGCTCTGTTCTGCAGGTCCATAGGAAAGAAAAGCATATAGACATATATCCAGAAGAAGGTTACGTTTCAGGAGGAGTATCTTGCCAGGTAAAAGGTGACCTGATTAGCTACAGGACTGGGAAGCAAGGAATGGAGCGGGTAAGGCTGAACTTCAAGAAGTTTCACAACTTGCTATGAAAACTGAGAAAGTTATCGTAACTTTTTTTAGCGCTAAAATGTCATAATATTCTTCATGCAAGAGAAAAGAGGAGCCTCCTGACATGTTTTCAACTCCCGAATGGCAAAGAGTCCTTGAGGGGCCATGCCACGCATCAGGCAACAGCAGGCGTTAATTAGCCTAGATTTTCTATTGAATTGTTTTGTGTGTGTGTGTGTGTGTGTGTGTGTGCGCGCGCGTGTGCGTGTGTGTTTTCTTTCCCTGGGTGTCTCATTTGCAGAATGTTCAATCATCCTCTCTCTCTTTCTGATTCTGCAGTCGTGTGTACTTCTGTGCGACTGTCGAGTCCTGACACCTGTCAAACAGTGCCACAGTAAATTGGACGTGTCAGCCCCAGTGTGCTGGTGCCAAGGTGTGAATTAGACAGAGTCTCTCACTGCTGTTCTTCTGACCTCTTTACTCCATTACTAGGACATCCCGAGACACACCAAGCCTCAGGGTATCGAAAACCAAAACACAACAAAGAGAACCCCACAAGCCCATTGCAACCACAGCCAGGTGCTTAAGGATTTAAACCACCACCACCTTCTCTATATGAAGGGAAGAATTTAAATAAGCAGAATTTGTAAACGTGCTGATTGCATTTGCAAAACTGCTAGAAAATGGGCTTCGCGTTTTTGTTTCATGCCATACCAGAAGGCTCTAGGAGGCCAGAAAGAAAAGGGAAAGTGAGTGAGTAGTTAGTGGAGCTTTCAGATGAAAAGATGCATAAGTCATTCTGCACAAAGAAAAATATTTGTTTATATTGTGCCCATCACTGTAGATGTGGTTACCAGAAAACTGCGCAAACAAAAAACCTCCAAACAATACGTATGACTGAAATCACCCCGATTCCAGTTCCTTACCTTACAGGGAGGTTGGGGGGTTTGTTTTGTTTTTTAAAACAACAGCTCCCAGAACAAAAGGCTGATTTGTGCAGCAGGCAGTTCTGGGGACCACCTATTGCACAGGGCTGTAGACACATATGGTGCTGCACAATAACAAATAAGAACAACAATAAAGAAAGCTGCACCCACTTTGCTCAGTACGGTGTTCTCAAAGTTACACAGTAAGAAGCAATTATCCCAAAGTGGCAATTTTATTTGAAAATAACATTTAAATTAAAATGGGCATTTCAGGGCCTCCTGCTGAAGAGTGACATGGGCTGTTCAGGGGCCCACTGTCACTTTGTCAGCTGTCACATGCTGCCTTCTGCTAGATGGGCGCAGTTTGCCTTTACCCTTTATCCAGACTCTTAAAAATGCCGCACGCATTTTATGAAGACCAACTAAGTGGGATCGCATCTCTGACAGCTGTTCCAGCTTGGATTCTGTGAAAGCGCTTTGCATACATCTATCTTTTCTGCTAACAATTTGGATAGATAACAAAAGCTGAGGGGAGAAGGGTGAGTGGGCTGGGGACAGGGATGGAACAAAGAGCTTTTGCGCCCCAGTCACCTGTTAGCATCCAACGAAAGTGGATGTTTCGTGAGAAGTCAGCTCGGTGGCTTTGGTTAAATGAATTTTAGGTCGCATGGTTCCTTGCAGTAGGTAGGTGTGCCTCCTACAAAACCCCATCACAGTCAAGCGTCCCTGTAGAGCTGGGGGGAAGAAGAGATGCTATTCCACTCTCGGGCTCCAAGAACTATTGACCATCAGTACAAAGCTGACAGTGTGAGAGGGATGCAGGACTCCACGGGATTCCTTTACCCCTGAACCACCCTTCTCTCCAGGACCATATCCCACGGGATAAGGACAAAATGTTCTGATGAAACTGGCAATACCTATTGGCAAGGCAGAAGCCAGGCAGAAATTTCACATAATGCTAATACTGTCTGGAGTGATTTAGTAGAATCACTGTTTACATATACTGAGGACTTTGTAATTATAAAGAGTTAAATTCCTAAATATTTGAATAGATTAATACTGTTAAAATAAAACCTGGTTCATAAAAAAAAACAACAACAGATCGAATAGCTAAATGCTTTGAAAAGAACACTACAATATGATGTATACGTTTATTATTACTTGATTTCAACAGTGCTGGTGAACAACGGAGTCAGGGTCCCTTTGTGCTAGCAAGGCACCATCTGCAAAAAACTCAAAACAAACGTACCAAAATGAAATGAAAGACCAAGCGCATATGAGAGAAACACTACTTTTCTACAGAGATTAGCAGAAGCCTTGAGGTAGCCACCCATCCCTTTTCCTTTCCAAGCAGTAGTGGTCCATTTTCTGTACCTCCCGCACAATGTAGCTGGAGCAACTGGTGGTTACCAAGACTTTTTTTTTTTTTTGAGGCTCAAGAAGAAGGGTTTCCCACTAAGGAGGCCAGTGGCTTGGGTCAAAAGTTTTCCTGCTCCATTAATCTCTCTGTGCTTTGATTTCCATTCACAATATGAATGCATTTTTGGGCTAGATTACATTTACAAAGATTTTCAGAGCTGTGAGATTTTCACATCTATGGTAATGAGGACCACTTCAATACTTGGAGTAGATGGAACACGTGCAGGAGATCTACTGATGGGAACTAAATTCTAATTTCTTCCTGCTTTTATTGCTGATTAAAGTCAAGAAATGTCTGTAGTTTGCTCCATTCTGTGTTGTGAGATCTCACATAATCACTGACAATAGTTTAAGGTATTATCTGATCTATGAAAGTACACGTATTTAAAAAGAGGTAAAAGTCTTAAACCCAACATATTAAACATGAAAGGGGTGTCTGGTTTACTTGTTCAAAGTAAGGGATTTGCTCCCAGGAGTGACACATCTATTACTAATTAAACAATTAATTTATTATGCAGCACTTGCAGAAAACAACATATTTGAAGTCTGAAAACGTCTGCTAAAGAATGGAAAATAATTTGGATACAAATAATTATCTTCGGGATTTTTCTTTACACTGGAATATGCTTAACACAATTCAAATGTTGTTTTCCCAGAGCTAATAATAGTCACTGTGTCACTGGCAACGCATAGGCAAAGTAAAGCAATAACAGGTAGTCATTTTTCCTAAACGTACCCGTTTCTGGGTCATTTTAGAGCTTGTGTAGAAAGAGACAGGCAGACGTGTATTTACAGCTTATGGTTAGTCTGCAGGATCGGCCTTAACATAAGGGAGTCTCTGTCACAAAGTCAAACAAGAAGCTGTCCCTTGGTTCCCCAAGATCTTTGTACTGGGCAGGAAGGCGAGCTTCTCCGTCCTTTCCCAGGGACCAAACGTCAAGAGTGAAATCTTGGGCACATTAGAGTTAGAAGAGGAAATGTCAAGATTTTAACCAAATGCTGCAGAGAAGAGCTTGTTGTACTGAATACAGTGGTTACGTTTACTTCTATATAGAATCAATAGCTGTGCTGACAGCTAGAAGTCCAATTATTTCCTCAAAATATTAAGTGCAACGTTGTTGAGTCTTATCTTCTGAGGTAGATTATGCAACTGGCATACGCCCCACGCGCAGCACAGTCCTTAGTACCTCCCTGTTCCACAATCCTGAGGGGCTCCCCGTTCACCTTCAGCACTGGGGAACGCTTGTCCATTGTTTTCTCTGCCAAATCACCCAAATGCTGGAATTTGGTCAGTTTTATTTTTCTCCATGATCCAAAATTCCTCGCAAGAAAACCCACGGCACATCGTATCTTTAGGTTATTGAACAGGAGGAAATGGGCACTCTCAAATAAAAACTCAGTTACCTCTGTGTTGAGGATTCAAAGGTATATGCCTCTATCTAATGGTATAATTCAAAATGGCATCCAATTATCTCGCCTATTGCATCAAGAACTCCTCTTAGCCAGCGCAGAGGTACTAATCTGCCCTGCAAAGTCTCTTGCTACCAGCTTTCTCAAATATTTTACCACTGAAGTCCCTATCTCGGACATCACCTTTTACTCCAGCTTTTCTCTGTCGTCATATTCAGATTTTTGTCTACGTTTGGTTTGCTTTCTCCATAACACCTCTAAAAATCTTTTACTAAGCATCTTCATTTCTGAAATACTTGTCTAGACACCCGTTGTTTGTCACATACAAAATGGAAACATCTCTAGTCTTAACATCTTCATATTCCTCTGAGAGCCAGGACAAAGATAATCTTCCAAGTTTATCGCTGTGACATTGCAACCGTCTACAGGTGCTTCCTTTTCTAGCGCATACGTAATATATTTATCTCCCGCATTTATAGCTCCTTACGATCCGTTCTCTACTACTTCTCTTTCGGTGTCTAGAGGCTAATTCTGCCTTTGTACTTTGCTTTCTACCAGTTTCCATTACAATTTTTTTCAAGTGTCTTCAAATTTTCTCCTGTTCTGCTTTTATAATTGGGCCTTGTCTAATAAGTCATAAAATGAACACACTATTTTACAATTGTTTATTAAAGCTCTCCTTTTCCACGCTGGCTGCAGTTATGCTGATTGTGTATGAAGACCACTGCTGATCATGCCATCCGATATCACCACCATTCGTGTGTGTGTGTGTGTCTATCACCTCTTGATTTCTGGAACATTTATCACTTCTCTCAAACTTTACAAGAAAACCCCTTAGGCAGAGATTGTTTTTATCCCATTTGTATGGCAGCAAGTGCAAAGAAGAGTGCTACTCAGGGGCAGGGATCTAACTGCCGGAGCAGAAAGGAACAAACGATGAAAACGGCCCTTGAGCTCCCTTCCTCTTGGCCACTTCTGACCAGCTGCCCTGCCACACCTTCCTCTGGGTTTCCGAGTCCCTGAGTATAGTCACGGCTGGTAGCCCTGAGGCCGGCTGGAGCAGACTTCACCCCAGCCTTGCCTTGGCACACGAGGTGGCATCGTGCAGCTTCCCCAGCTCAAGCCAACACTTCAGGGATGCCCGATCTCCCGCAGCTCCCTTCAGCCACGGCCACTCAGAATAACGCGTCCAGAGAGCGCAACACAAAGGTAGAGAAGAAGGACTTTCACGACGGTCCCTTTACTCTTTACATGAGAGGACGTTGCAGGTCTTTGCAGAACAAAACACCCTGGAATACACTGCTTTACTTCTCAGCCTCACCTCCTCCATCCGCCACTGCAGGGTTTGCCGTCAGCTCTGCTGGCCGCCTCTCCTGGGGCAGCTGGACAGGGCGACGAATGCACTCCTGCCTCCGAAACAACTCTCCCTCTGAACTACCAGCTAGCCTCCTCCCGTAGCCCATCCAGACTGAGAAACAGCAGATCCACAAGGGGTGGAGAGGGCACCACCAGGAGAAGACACCCAGATGGCCAAGCAGGTTCAGCAGAAAACGATCAGTGTAACTGAATTCATGTTAATGTCTGAGACGTGCAGCACCAGACAGAAAATGGAGATACTGACGCAAACTGGAGTTCTCCTTTTGACCCAGTAGCATCCCATCCCATCTCAAATGATATTACACAGTAAATTAAGCTGTGTGAGGTTTAATGAGCAAACATGACAGTCCTCAGGAGCTTATGGTGCTGTGACACGTCTTGCAAGAAAGGGGGCTACAGTAGGAAAATATGATCAAGCAATCAAATTTGGCAGATGTTTTATGAGAAATCAAACTCAGGGTATGACAATGGCCAAAAGCAGCAGGCTTAAAGATAAACACATCGCAGCTTATTGAGTGCATCAGAGCTCACTGCAGATGTAGGACAAAGCATGGTAAAAATACCACGCTGAACGTAGTGAAAACATGAAGACAATCGAGGAATAGATAAATAAACCTCAGCAACTGAGAGGAGAGGATGAAACATGGGTACAAGCAGAGCTACATAAACCCACAGAGGCGTTCATAGAGCACGCAAGTCCAACGAGCACATTCATGAGGAACCAAACATAACTGTCAAGTGATTTGAAGAGGGGAGCAAAATGAACGGAACGTGATAAAATTAAGATACGTTTAGGAGAAGGAAGGAGAACAACAAAACTTTTCCCCCCCTGAAGATATTTACCCCATTAAAAACTTGATAGCGGTAGCATATTGTTGATGGTTGGACGCTAGACAGCTCTGCAGAGAACAGCATCAGCAGAGCTCTGCCCATGGATGGCCGGACACACAATTACGCCTGAAGTCCAGACATGCAGGAGATCTGGAAACTATTGTGGCATGGCGGACCCCGAGAAGGGACGGGACGTGTGGGCCCTCGCCTAGTTTCATACATAGGCTTCATACATACTGCAAAGCTGCTTTATTGCAGCTGTGGCACAGGAGGTAGCTTCAGTACTTTTGAATGTGATTAGAAAAAAGATTGGAAAATGGGATTCTCATGTTCATTATGAGAAAAGTAGTGCTTGAAATAAAGTCCCAAATATGTTTTGTAGCTGCCTTAGATATAACCATTATTAGCGGCCTTAAGAGGTGCAAGAAATTTCTATAACTGAAAATGTAACAAAGGAACAGGGTACTTGGGGAGAACAGTAGAAAAATCAAGCCTTTTTTTTTTTTTAATATATTTTAAAGGTATACATTTCTTGCGATTTAAATTTACCACCAAACCTCCCAGCTTCTCCCCCAGTGTACCAATTCAGAGCTACTTAGAAGGAAAAAAAAGAAGAGAAAAAGGAAAATCATTAAACAACCCCCCAAAAAGAGGGCTCAATGAGGTCTCATTTCGTTGTAATGAGCTCCAATTTAACATGATCATTATTTCTGACATTAAAGGCCTGTGAATAGTGTCACATGCCCAGAAGCTATTTTTTTTTTACCCTCTAATGCCAGAAATAACAAGCTGCAGTTAAGGGACAGTGAATCAGGGTCTGTAAAATTACATTAAAATAGGAATTTCACTACCGATAGAATGACTCTTATCTAGGCAGCCCTTTCTGAAGGAGGTTTCTGAAGTGTATGGTTATTGGATATTGGGCTGGTACCTGCCATACCTTGCACAGCAACAGACCGTTTCTGCACAAGGAGGAAGGAAAACAGCAGAAGTCCTCCTGCCTTGGTGCAGAGCTGCCTTGAAGTGTCGCAACGTAAGTGCAGAAGAACAGTCATATTAGGTTAGACCAAAGGCCTGTCTAGCTCAGAAACCTCTCTGAAGGCAACCACTAGTAGGTGCTTAGGAAAAGAATTGTAAGAACAAAAGAAACACCAAACAATCCTTTTTGCAATAGGACTCTAGTTCCCAGCAACCTCAAGGTTGTGGATTCCTAATCTGTAGTGAATAATTTATCAAGCTGCGAATTTATTAGTACAAAACAATTCAAATCCAAAAGACTGAAAGAGCTCCCAAATTCCTGTTTGTTGACCTTTGCTGTATTTTTTAAATTTGTACCATACCATTGTTGAGGCGGGTAACAAGAACCTCACGGAGCAACAGAGATGTGGCCATCCTATGGCTATACACAATGGTGTGAAAATATTTCTGTATTGGTCCGTCTTTCTTCCCTGATAGTTCCTAATGTTCTGTTTGCTTTTTTTGATCAACATTAGGTAAGTGGATGATTTCAGAAAGTTGGCTCCGTTCTCAATATCTCTTTCTTGTTAAACCATTTATTGAAAAACCCCCGTATTGCAAATATGTGGTTAGGGGGTTTCCCCCCTCACATGTATTTTTTCATATTTACAGACACCTAATTTTCTCCCCCTGTTTTACCATGTCAGCCTTTTGCTAGTCTCCAAGATAAATTCTACTTTTAGTATTACTTATCTCACCAGACACTGCGACCTCAGTATGTGCTCCATTTCAAGAACATCCATGAGTATGCTGGGCAGCACACAGCGTGGTGGGCTCCAGGCGCAACCTCCCTCCATTGGGAAAGACAACCATAAGCGGGCAATCGCAACCCACTCACCCTCGGACAGCGAAGTTTCCCTTGGAGCATTCACTGGAAGATTTTCTCTGTTCAAAACTTTTTTGGGAGAATCTAATACATTCTATCACTCAATCGCTTCACACCTGCAAGCTTAGCAATTTCTTTAAAGTAGCACGACAGGTTTGTGACGATTAACTTCCATTTATAAAAGCTGTGCTGATTCTTCTCCATCACGTCAAACTTATTTATGTTTCTGCAAATTCCATTTGTGACGTCCCAATTTTTCCACAACAGAAATAAAGTTTACTACTCTGAAATTCTTTACGTCACCCTAGAGCCTTTTCAAAGAACTGTAATCACAATCAATTCCTCCAGTGCTGGGCCGATTTAAACTACAGGTTACACAATACAGTAATTTGGCTATTTTGAATTTTAGTTCATTAACTCCTGGCATTTTGTCCTGACAATTTGTTGCAGTTGTTTTTATTGATCTGTTTTAAAACCTTCTTCCGACATTTTAATTTGAGACAGTTTTTCATACCTATTCCCACTAAAATAAAATCTTCTAATGTGGTAACCTCTCAAAGCTCTTCCACAACACACACCAGTGCAGGGATCATAGTTAGCTTCTCTGCCACTGCTTTGTTTTTGATAACTGCTCATTTTATAATTCAGTCTTCGGTCATCTAGCAGCCCTTCAGACTTCCTGGCAACCTTTATAATGCTGATGTATTTGAGCAAGTATTTAGTATTACCTTCGATGTGTTCATCAAACATGTTGTTTTGGGGGGTACATGACAACACGTGTTATTATGATTTTATGTTTAATTGACAAAGGTTATGGTTTTTTTCTTCCTTTTCTTTAAATATGACTCTCACTTTTGGGTTGTTTATTTTTTTTTTTAACAATTTCTTCTACTCTGATACTGTGTATTTGAATTGCCACCATTTCACTTAAAACATTTTAACATTCTGGATGCTTTATTTCCTAAAACAAGAAATAAAAGAAATAAGAAAAAAAAAAAAAACACAAACAAAACCCACCAACTTATTTTCATCTAGTTCTCTCTTCAGAGTTAGACTTTACTGCTGTCACTTTGTCATGGCTTTTTTCTTACAAAACTGTTGTGCAATAGTTACCGCCTGTACTATGTCCTCTGCACTGCAAGAAAATAGAAATAATCAGAAATGGTCTCTTCTTTCTGGTGTTCTCTCTAAGATACGTCAAATGAAAGACCTTGAGAGTATCTAAAAAATTTAGTCCCTGCAAGTCTGTTTCACAGCTTTTACGTATGCAGTCATCTGTTTTACATCATAGTTCTAGAACTCAACTACCGCTAGTTTGGCATGAATTGCTACCCGCAGGGACACGCGTTAACTGTACTTACTCGAAGTTACATTTTTACCCCAATTAATTCATTTCACCTATGTATAGCTTTACTCTTTATTAGCATGCTCTACTCCATCATTCCTACTTAATTTACTTTATACCCTTGGAAAAAACCCATGCGTTCAGTGATTACCTTCCTCCTATCAAGTTTCTGAGATCTGTTCTGACAATGATTTGAAAGAGGTATTGCAGAATACTCCCCTCCATGTTTGGGTGTCCAGCATTCATGTAATTATTTTATTACTTTTAAAAAGAGTTGGGAAAGATTCTGCAGAGTACGCCTCATGTCCTTGGAGCCCTTTTAAATCTGAGTTATAGGGGGTGAGAAATGAAGGCTCTTTTGGCTGTTGGTCTTGTTGGGGGTAACAATGCCACCTGCCGAGAGTCACTTCCAGCAGCACAAGCTTAACCTTCACCCGCCAGCGCTGGGAGCTGCTGGGTGAATCAATAAGGTCCTCGCAGAGAAGCCCTATGGTCAGCAGTGGAAGCGAGGGATGGACCAGTGAACCAGCACAGTAGTCCAAAAGAATCTTTCCTCAAAGGAATGGACATGGTCTTAGAAAACACAGGTTGCCTAATAATCCCCTTCTAAAGGGGGTGAGAGGCCTCAGGCTGGAGCGCAGCCCCCGGGAGCGAGAGGATGAGAGACGCCAGTGCCAGAGGAGCACTTCAAGCACATGCTACGAGATCAGGGTTGGAAGAACATCTCTCAGACATTCGATGCCTTGACAAAACACTGCAAGTTTTAAAGCCTTTTCTTGTATCTTTTTGTTTCGAGAAGGTTATCTGTTTGCTACAAGTATCCTCCCACTTTCTGCCATCTAATGCTTTCCAATCTGATTTCATAGACTCCGAAATGCATTTTCATAAAGGTGCCAAGGGGTTGATTAGTTTATTTAGGTGTATGGACAAGCTGTAATGCACTGAGGCAGCCAGTGCAATGTAAAGGGAAGCTCAACTACAGATGCACTTTGGGAAGATTTATCAATTTTACTTCCTTATATCAGATAGACATTATGCTAAATTTCCACACACAAAGTATAGATCCAAACATTAGGGCATGTTTCCAGAATTGGACAAAGACTCCAGCTGATCACAGCTGTCATCTCGCATTCCATGTGAAATATTTAGTGTTGCAAGATGACACAGGGTTGTTTTTTTTTTAAGAAGACAAAGACACATATGCATCTTCAGAAAACACACTTGCTTGCATTCACCACATATAAAACAGATGTGTTCAGTAACACTAATTTCACTTCATGATCTCTGCTACATGAGGTCTTTGCTTATGTAAACTGGAGATGAAAAGATTATTGGGGGGGGGGGGTATTTTTGTCTTAGACACATGCAGGTAAGGTGACCTCCAACTGAAACAAAGAAATTCTCAAATTAATGAATGACTCCAGCTTTCTTTCATGTGCTTTTATAAGAGCACATGCACACAAGCACATGCACGTGGATACTGATTTTTTTCTGCATGTCAATACCAGGTCTGGATGTGAAGGTGTATGCTTAATTGTGAACACACAACTTGGCATGTGCCAAAGACAGAGACAGAGGGAGAGGAGGCAGAAAGAAACACAGGTTGATGTGTGTCTGTGAAACCTGGGGTAAGTGCAAGGCTGAAGGAGCTTTCAAGGAAAAGGGACCCAATTTGTACCTTTATCGATAATTGGTTTGTTTGTGTGGAGCGAGCAGGCGGCTCAGGCGGAAAAGGCAGTGGAAGAAAGTGATGGAGTGAAACAGCAAGGGCTGCTATTCCCTGCCTGATGAGTTGGAGAGAAATTGTTAGTAACTGAGGTAGGTCCCAGAGGGGTTCATTAAGTGACTGGCCCTTCACAGTACCCTGCCACATCTGACCTGGAAACATTAACATGAGGCCAGTGTTACAACACACGAGCATGGGGGGGGGGAGCAAGGAGCACATGCCAGCGAGCAAGTGTGCGCCTGCACGCAGGCGAGTGGGTGTAAGAGCTGAAGTCCTGTGACACGCTACAATTGTCTGTCCCACCTGTGAAAATACCCCCCTTTCGCTCGCGGGAGGCTGCACTCCAAGCATTTGTTGGCAAACCCGTCCCTGCTGCCATGGGAGGAATCATTCCGGCACTTACAACAACACTGCGCAGTCGAGACCAGAGAACTGAGACAGGACGTTAAACCACGGAAGGACAACGTCAGAGCCCCAAAATAAAGGACAGCGATGATAGAAGACAAAGGCAACAGAAAACTACCTTCTGCAAGAGACAACGAATATTTACCAGGAAACGAGGTGACGGGCAGGTAAAGGAGGAGTTGGGAAAACCAAAAGAAAGAAAGAAGGGAAGCTTAGTGAAATGCCCCGGTTTTTTGTCATTTAAAATCTGAGTACTTAAAAAACATCTAGCAGACTTCAATCTTTAGCTATACCTGAAATACAGAGTTTAGAAATACTGCTAAAAAATGTCATATCATCCAGCTAACAGAGTTATCCAGAAGAAACAAATGTTCAAGTCTGCATTGATGATCTGAGTTTGTAGTGAACAGCATTTGCACTGGCCGGTGGGAGAAGTGACGGTGGGAAGAGCATCAGGGGAATACAACATACCTACCTCAATCACAGGTCACATTATACATGAGAAGGGAACAAAGAAACATCCCCAGAGCACTCAGTTTAACCTGTGTTAATGAAACGATTCCTACGAGTAAGACCAAGTCACCTCTCCAAAACTATGTTCACATCCTCCTTATGCATATGACTATGTCAGTCCTTCCAAAATCTGAGCCTTTTCGCATCCTCCGTGTTTCTCCAATGGAATATAATCACAGGATTTTAAGCCCTGCCATTCAGTCAAAAAGCATTTTAAAAGGCTTAACAGAAACTTAAAAGACAAAAGTGGGAAAAAACCCAGCTAAAGCTACTCAAAGGCTGCGTGGCTGAAGGAAAACATACTGGCAACTCAGAAGCAAAATATTCTAGGGAAGAGATGAAGGAAAAAGATATGGAATATAGTTTAAAAGCTGCAGAGGAGAATTCTCTCACATTAAAAGTGAGAAGGCTGTCTAGGAGGGACAGCACTGGCACTCAGATATTCGGCAATCAGACTTCTGACGGCTGAAGAGGCGAGAGTATGGGAGCTAAACAAATTACATAAGAGGGAAGGGAAGCAGTGACTTTTGTGTTATGAAACAGCAAAACAGCATCAACAACATTAAAAAGTGAACTGAAATAAGGCACAAAAATTGCATGAAGGAAACATGTCTGTACTTCTCCAATGGTAGTTATCAGGATGCAGTCAATTAGTCATAGCCAGGACAAAGAAACTATTGGCGTCCAAGTATAGGCAGGTTGAGTACGCAATCCAAAAGTTTTGAGAAGTCGTGAACAAGGATGCAGATTAAAGCATTTACCTTTACCTTGCTGTGCTTTTTCAAATTTTCTCTTCAGGGCATGATTCATGGCTACCTCTGCATTTGCACAAGACATGAACACCACGGACCTCTGCATCTGGCAAGTCCTATCAGCACCATAGGGTCTGCTGCCATCCCCAAACATTGGTTGAGAACAACTTAGCTGGAGAACTCTATACTATTTTATCGTTCATTTATTGCTTCATAACATCACATGCATATGACAAGATTTTGACTTAGCAGGGTCTTTCAAATGTGGTTTTGGTTTTTTTTAGGAATAATAATAAAAAAACCTGAGAATCCATACGTTAGATTTTTCCACAAGTCCAAAACGGCCCCAACCTGCAAAAACTGAAATTAATATGAGTGACATTCACCTTCTTCCGTATGCAGAGGTGTCTGTAAACACAGAGATCCTGGCAACAACACACCTTGTAACGCTTACTTTGTGGGAGCAAAAAATTCCCACGGGGCAGAACCATCTATTCTGGTCTCAGTCCAATAGCCTTCTACTTTAAGCATGTGCCAGGTCTAATAATATTTTCCTGAATTAACTTGCTTCCACATTGCAAAAATCAAAAAGAAGCAAACTCTACTTCAGGAAAACGCTCCTAACAAACAGCTTTTGTTGTTTATGTATGACCTCTCTTCATCTACTCAGAGCTAAGCTTGCTGTAAGCACTGTCAATGGACTGCTCTGCACCAGCAGACAATTTACTAAAAGATACAGATCCGGAGAAGTAGGGCTTGGTAATCACATATTAGTATTTTTTTAAATAAAAACTGACTCCAAGTTTTTTAGTCAATTAAACGCATCCGGCACATCATGTATGTGATGTAATGACAGCTCAAGACTAGAAATGCTTTTGATGCATTATTAACCATAAAAAAGGCATTAAATACCAAGCTTGAATGCCATAGGGATGCATATTTCAATAGAAATTATTTTTCAATATATGCTTAAAGTTTATTTTGGTAAACAGATGACTGTGGGCTGTCACAGATGGAGACAGATTTATGTTCAGTTGGAGTCTTTTTGAAACGAAGGGAAATAGCTGGACTTGTTGAACACACAGCAAGAACGTAATTCTCCCAGCTGAAGAGAAGGTTGAGCGGTAGCCTGGAAGCTGCCCAAATCTGGAATATTAATTTCAGGGCGACAGTTGGGAATGCCACCAGGTAAACAAAATTTTAAAAATAAAATAAAATAAAAAAAATAAAGAAAAGAAAAAAGTCTCCAAGCATGAAGCGATGGTAGAGATACAGGACATTTCACTACCTGATCTAGAGGTGTTTTAGCCACGCATTCATTTTCTGAACCTGCAAACAGAAGCCAGGCCAAAGTTCAAAAGTACAATAAGTGAAACTAATCCCGTAGCTAGAACACTCAATAACCCCTGGCAGAAACTTGGAGTTTTTCATCCAGTATTGTATTACCAACATTATTAACACATATTACCATGCATTAAAAAACAAAAACAAACAAACCAAAAGCAACCACCCTTCCACCTCTCACACCCCCAAAAGGACAACCCACAGAGGAGGCCTGACAGTAAACTTCTGCTCTTGGTTCATGCAGATTCCTGTCTCTGATTTTCAGAATCAGAGCAGCTAAAGAAAGAAGAACCCGATGGAGGAAACGCACGCTGTCCCTCTGCTGTTGCGCATCACTTTCCTTCTTGCCCAGTATGCTGTTCAGATTAAAGGTCCAGGTTGAAGGATTTGATATCTTCCACTTTAAGAGAATTCTAAAATTTCAGTATATCAGTCTTAGAAATTTCTTGCTGATATTCAAATTAGTTCACTTGCTTTTCTCTCTATATATGTATATATAAATATATATATATATTATCATTACCAATTTTAGGTTGCTATTGGGGTTCAGTCCTGCAAACATTATAGCCAATGTCTATTATTTTGCAGGGACATTATGAAAGTGAGGTCTGCAGGATCAACCCCTTTATGTTTAGATCTTCAAGCCTTTGTAGACTGTTATCAAGCCTTCTTGTACTCATCTCTTTGCCAAGCTACACATATTTAGCTCTTTTAATCTTTTCTTATAAATCAATCCCCTCAGCCCCTTAATCCTTTTTGTTGCTCTTCTCTAATCTCCATCTGGTTTGTCAATACCTTTCAGTACTGCAATGTCCAGAACTGAACTCGACATTCCAAGGTGCCGCTGCACCACACGAGCGCGGGAAGCCTGATGTGCCTACTCCTGTGGTGGGAGGATGCTCCAAACCAGTTGGTTTTGCTGATGTCTGGCAGGGCAAACTTCCAGAGTGGGATTCCCGGGCTGCAGTCTGCTGCCTGGCTCCAAGGGAAGATTTGGTCCCAGCGATTCCCCATTGCAGACAGCAGTTTCTGATTCTGGCTGCTTTACACCTCTGCCCGAGCCAGTCCACGACTTGAAGGCGCACGGTTCCACCCAGCACGGCAAGCGCCAGCAGGCAACGCTGCCCGCCTGCTCCTTTTATACTTTTCTCCTGCACCCGTCTTCTGATTCACACCAAAGAAGCCTCAGTGCCCAAATCATCTAAATAACTTTAACTTTTACCCTACCTTTACCTCACCGCGCCTCTGCCTTCTCCTACGGCTCTCATCTAGATTCAAACTACACAAAGGAAAAGAAATATTTTACCGTTTCAGTACCTAATCTACAGTTAACGGAAAGGTATTGGAGAAGCTTCCAGAACAAATTCTTGCACTGTGAAGTGATTTTCTCCTAAATGCCGCACTGACTCCGTGTGTTCCGTAGCTATAGCGGAACCAGGGGTGTTTCTCCCCGCACCCCAAGAAGGGTGCCTCTACTTTAATTTCTCTCCTGTGGAAGTGGCCGAATACGGGCAGCCACTCCCAAACAGTGATTTTTAATGCAAAAGGTAACTACGTATTTAGGTGCAAAGTGCGTCTCATCTGTCCTGTGACAGAATCAAAGCTGCACCTCTCCGCAGCACGCTTCCGCGGTGCAGCCGTGTGCTCTGACGGACACCGATCTCTCCACGTGCAAACCACTGAGAATCATAAACCAGCATTAAATCCGCGAGAAAAAGCGCCCTGTATAAATGCTAATAATTATTTTAGGCCTGCAAGGCCTTTGCCCGTTGCGCAGACATGGCGAGATGGCAGCTCTGATCTAGGAGGTGTGTAAACTGTCGGGTGTTTTCCCCTCCACGCTCAAACCCCCCCGTTTTTTGATCAGAAATGCCGCTTCACCATTTCACTACCAAAGAATGTTGCAAAGAAAGAAAAATACAGGTTAAGTTGTCTTTAATCTTTAATTCATTTACAAGAACATATCGCACATGGTAAAGTATAAAGGAAGATCCAAAGTCAGCGGGTTATGCAGACTCTGCCAGACCTTCACTTTCAAAGAGACACAGCCTGGGGAATTACACAAATGGCCTTCCATTGCCCTCTTAGTTTCTTTTTATGGCAAAATGCTTTGCTTTTATCAATTCCTCCCCCTTCTATGAGTCCCAGAGGCTCAGGCAAAACAAAAGGCAGATGCGCAAAATGCACCCTTCTCCTCTGAATGGAGTGGGAGACTCGCTCCGCAGGAAAGAAACGGACGCATGGAAAATGCGCTCTCGAAAAGTAAAAGCCAGTAAGCACAAACAATCCTTCTGCCTGGGTGAAGGAATTTGGCCTCAGCCAAAAAAAAGAAGGGGGAGGGGGAGAAGGGGGCTGCTCTTTTCAAGCCCCCGTAGGCACTGCTGCATTAAACTGTGTCGGGCTGGAACAGACAGAGGAGGAACATGAGTCTATTGTCGGAGATAACCATCAAAAATAGAAGCAAGGAGAAAACGATCCTGCAGCAGGGTTCTTACAGGGAAAGGGCTCTAAGCCAAGGGCCCGCTGCAATTGTGGGAAACGGTGTGTTTACAGCGGGGTTCAAACCAGGTCCAGCGAAGGACGGGGAGCGACCTCATCCCCAGTTTCCCAACGATGGCAGCAGAAGAAACGATCCCAACTGCACCCATGTAGATAAGGGGGCAGAGCCCCAGCCCAGCAGCAGACCCAGCCTGGCCGGGCACGGCTAGCGCAAAGCACCCGAGGGCAGCGGCCCCGTGCCACGCGCAGCGCAAGAAGGAGGCGTGGGACAAAGCCATTCCGACTGTATTCCCTATCCTGGAGTAAGTACTGTCTCAGCTCTAGGAACTGCTTCCCAGTTCATGATGACGGACTAAGCAATCCAGCAGGATGCTGCAAGGAGGCAATTCAAAAGCTTTGGCAAAAGAATTCTCCTTCGGAAAACAGAATTTTTCCATTTCAGAAATCTTACAAAAACTGCATTTGGGGGAAAAAAATGCACCAAAAAAAATATAAAGGTCTCAATATAAAACCAAAACTTTCATCACTTCCTAGAGCAAGTATTTCCGTTCCAAATTTCAAAATTATTTTTCCCTTTAACTCCTTTCAGTAGAAAACATTACAATCCAAATTAAATATGTTAACTTGTTTTCCAACAAAGGAAGATTTTATTGATAGTGAAATTACATTTGTTTTGTGCCAATCCAAAATAAGGACAAATTTTTAACAGCCATGTTCACCTGATTAATTCTAGTGCTAAATAACCCTGCTCAAATTAAACTTAAAGACTCTTGCACTGTTTTTAAAAATTGAGACCAAGCTGAACGTTGGGGTGGGGGGTTAGAAATCCTTTGCCTGTATTTATTGTACATCTGTAGTTTGGGTTGGTTTGGGTTTATTTTTTAATTGAGATTTGAAGAAAACACTGTGACTCCTTTTCAACTGAAAATCGAAGGAATGAAAATAAGTAGGATTTTTCATACCTAAAATATTTCTTACAAAATAAAATGGCTATATTTTGCCAGTGCTGACTAGCAGAGGTCAGCCACTTGGCTTTCTTTAAATTACGTTGGATTATTTCTCAGAACAGCAGCAACCAAGGACATGGAAAGTGCACAAGCGAGATTAGCCAGCGTCTCAGTCTGGAAACGCTGTTTTTGTTCACTAAGCCACATTTTAGACAGTGCACTAACTTACATATTCTTAGTACTGAAAAAAATAAGCTAGAAATTACCTAATTACCAAAGAGCACCAAAACAAAATCAAAGCAGTGACAACAACTCACACAAGCAGCAAATCCAGAATCTGGGAAGCACGTGCAGTGTGACCCCTGGTCGTGGGGACATGCCCCCAGCTGCTGGTTCCTGCTTCCCAAACCCCGGTATTCCATACACTGTAATTATTCTGGTGAAAATTTCAGTGGTATCATTAATTCCAGAGTATTTCTGCAGAAGCCTCAAAACAGATTATCAAAAAAGCTGTGTGTCACACTCTACATTAGGAGTGGTTTTCTCCATGAGCAACTGGATGGTGAAAAAACAACAGAAAAAGGGCTCTTGCGGGTCAGACCAGAGGTCAGCGGAGCCCCGCGTCTTGTCGGCTGACAAATAAGTTGTCGTTTTCCCCCATATACTTTCCTCTCTTTGTTAGGCAGCTTTCATGCACACCACTGTTTCAGAGCATAAGGAAAACTTTTGCTGTGAAGATCCACAGCTTCAAATCCTGCCGCATTACAGGGAGAGCCCCGTTTGCTGAGCGGTCCCGGATCAGGCCACGGGGAGCTCTCACGCAGGGTAACGGCGCCCAGCGGTGCGACCTGAGGCCTGTCGAGGCGATCACGTCCATCTGAGAAAAACAAAGGACCGGTGCCGGCTGGGGGGCCGGGGCCACCTCCGAGGTGTGACAGAGCCCAGCTGCCCAGGCTGGATGGGAGCATCGCCCTCAGCAGCCCGTTAGCAGAGGACACACTTAAACTCTTTATAAGCATTTGCTGCCCCAATTGCGGTGTGTGATGACAGTGAAGTGGGAAGAGGGGCCGCTATGGTTAGACCAGCTTACGTGATATTCTTTTAGAATCAAACAAAATTAAACCCTTGCATAATGAAACCGAGTAAGATTTTAGGAATGCCCATTTTCTTTTTTAGATTGTTAGATGCTCTTACTCATATAATTTTTGATGGCAGAGAATGAAAAATCTGTAATTTGCAGAGAAAGGCATACCAACCAATTAAGAAACAACCAAAATTTTCTTGCCTGCCACCTTTCAATCTTAACATATCACTGACTCACACACAACCACCTGAATAAAGATTAAATCTGTAATAACTTACTGAAAATCAGATGCTTGCACAGTATGACTGAAGTAGTACCTACATGCTAATTCAGCCTGAAACAACTAAAACCGTAGTGTTGGCTCATGGCAACAACTAACATGTTGAGTTTTCTGCAAGGAGGAATGTTTAAACACTGGATTAAATTTGCACACAAAACCCAAAAGCCTCGTTGGTAGAAGTTCATATACAACGCATCAATCTATTGTGTAGACTCAGTCTAAATTGTAAATCTTCTCAGCTGCCATTAATCCCCATGTTAGATCGTCACTCCTTGAAAGCTTTCTTTTACAGAACATGATGCTTGCAATCCTGGAGTAACAAGCCCGGCTATCATCTACAAGGAAGCTGCCTAAAGCAAGGCGAAGCATTTGGCATCCTTGCTGCAAGTTGCTTCACACGAAATAATTTGCTAAACTGTGGGAAAAGGCTATTTTCAATTTTGGGTTCTGCTTTTTACAAACATAACCCATGGTCATAGGTCAGCACATAATCTTCCCATTAAAATCTATTTATACTCTGGAATTAGCCTGTTTACGAGTTACACTGGTGAGATGTACATATGGAGTAACTCATCACACTTCTGGTCTAGTACTTATCATTCAGGGCCCAGTACAGGAAAGCAGTTGAACAAATGTTTAAGCACTTGCTGAACTTTGCGCACATCCCGAAATCTTCCTGATCAGTCCAAAGGTAAGAACATACTTAAGCGTCTTCTTCAACAGGAATGTTTTCCTGAGCTGGTTCTGCTTTACAAACAGCTCCTGAGCCTGCCGGCATTCCAGTGCAGGGGGGAATCAAACGCAAGTCCATGACATGACACGAGCGATGTAATGTAACGCCTGGGTGCAAGTGCTGGTGGAACAGGGCCTCGAGTGAATTGCCAAAGCCACCCAAGAATTAACAGTAACTCAGGACGAGTACCACTCTCTTTGGATTTTCAGTCCCACGGTACTACTGTTAGGCTGTACTCCTACCAGTGCCTTCAAGTAACTTAGAAGAACAAGCAAATACAGAAGCGGGATTTCTAGAAAGTCATGTCTAGAAAATAGGGGTGCGGAAAAAAAAAAAACAACCCACACCAAACCAACATGCCAAAACCCTAATCCTGCCCCCACATTTAGGTAGCAAACATCGGCGGGATAAGGAACAGGCAGAAAGTGCCATAGCCTCCAGCAGCGCTCTGAGGGCCTTACCAGGTCACGGTGTGCTCCATGTGCTCCTACGCAGCACGGAGCGAACACATCCCTGCTCAGTGTCCACCTGCGCTCACCTATCTCACCCACCCTCAGTGCTTAATTTTTGTTTGGTTTGGACAAAAGAAACTCACTCAAGACACAAGTAAAAGCACAGATTTATCACAGCTAGTGTTAACATTTTGCTCAGCTCCGCTGTCTTTCTACATTGCCGTTCTGCTTGTAGGCACCATTCTGACACAAACTCGTCGTAGCCAACCAGCCAGCACATCCACATACCATTACTTTAGTTAATGAAACAGTAATGTAAACATTTTTCATTTAAAAAAAGTATCTGTGGTAACAGTGCAAGATTGAACAGAGCAGAGAACAGCTTCTACCTAGAACACAAGGGCAGAACAGTAACGATACGGGAAAGCGTCACTCATTACCACACTGTGACCTGTTCCTAAAGTCAGTTTTGTATAGCAAATTGGTATTTTGACATGCTCTAAGATTTTAAACTACTACTTGTATTTACAAACGTAAGATATCGACAGTTTTCCTATGTACAGATGATGAATAAAACGCAAGATGCTGCCTCCATCTTTAAATGTTTACATTTCTGAAAGCCTGCAGAACGGCTAGTTTAAACAACGTATGTATTCTGGATAACATTTCTTGGCAATTGTTCCCTCTTTCACTGTGATACCCATTAAAAAGTGTAAAACGTTCCATGCTAATAAGAATCAACAGGGAAAAAAAAAATGCTAAGCACAAGAGCTTAAATAAATTATCATCTTTGTAACTCTGCCATAAATCCCCCAGTTGGGATATGATGATTTAGCGTTTGCTGCTCTGGCACAAATCCAAATGCCTTGGGTTTCTTAATGGATAAAATATTGCCTTTTCACCTTTCTGACCTTACTTCAACTTCTGTCTGAGGTGACACGAGTCTCCTGGTCTCTGCTCAGCCCTTGATGGACAGTAGCAGACAAAACGCAAGAGCGTTTCTTACATTACTGCAGCCCTTCGAGTGCCGGGGGGGTGGCTGGGCACAAGAAGCGAGATGCCTCCTGCCAGCATCTGGTCCCCGATGGAAGAACACTTGAATGCATTTTCTCATCTACCGAGCAAGACTTCAGCTCCCAAAATAGGCAAATAGAAGAGATGCAAACAATTCCCCTGCCGTCTATAAGGAGAATACCCTAAATCCAGAATGAAGAAAAAACAAAAAATCCCCCAAAAAGCAACCACAAAAAACCCACACAGGAAGGGTCACGTATGAGCTAGCGCTTGTTTTTTCTTGGTGGAAAGAAGCATTTGCCACTCACTTCAGAGAGAACAGTGCTTCCATCCAAGGTGAACACATACACTGATTATTCTTATTTAAAATGTAAACATTCACTTTATTCATTCAGGATTAACGCCATGGGGGAAAAGAAAGAGAAGTGAAGGAGCAGGGGAGGAGAAGCTCTCAGGACCAAACCTGCAGTGCTTCAGCTGATGAAGGAGATCAGCATCACCTCTTCGGTCCCACTTCTGGGGGGGAATCCTCAAAACCACCTCAGGACCTGGACTTTCTTTTTTGGTGTTACAGCGTTTCCTCCAGTCATTAAGTATTGAAGAGTGCATTGTCTAGGATAATACTCACCTGCAAGAGTTTACTAATTTGCTTTTCAGGAATACTGCTCCAGATACATAAAAGCCTTGTCCACTCCACTTACTGCTTTTTCTTCAACATTTTAAATACCGCCTGGCTTTTCAAAAGGTGATTTTAAGGCCATTTAATTGAGGAAGTCAATTCCTCAGCTAAACCATTTTTATTAGAACATTTAAGGAGTAAATCCTGTAGTGCTTACATTTATCTGGTTTATCTAGCTTCCAGGGACCCAGGGAAATCTCATTTTAGGGGTTTGGTTGACTTCTCTCCCAGCTAAAATGACAAGTCTCAATGTCTTTACAAGCCGTACGACTAACCCAAGACCCCTTTTGCCAGGCATCATCCAGTTTCTACTTTCCAACAGAACTGGGAGCTTCAAATTAAGTAAACCTTCTACATTTCTCCTGAGTGTAACACTAGGTACCTTCTTCATGGCTTCTGAATGAAAATGGAGAGCAAGTACCAGCTGGCTGTCGCTGTGGTGCCCATCGGACCTGGGCAACCTGTTTTGGGGGCATGTGGCGAATCATACAACTCTGCCTGCAATCTGGCTGCTTCAGTTAATCATATTTTGGCCTCTGCTCTGAATATGCATGGTGGGGGAGGTCACTGTTAACCTCCTCACCTGACTAATGTACATAAACTTGCTTTGAACACTTAGGTTTTGGATAAATGTTTAAAGAGGCAAGTTGCTAAAAGTTTATGGGTATATAATGTGCCAAAAAGATGGTCGAGGTGTAAATATTTTGAACAAAATGGGGTTCACACCCAGGTGGAGAAATAGCACAGTACCTTCCAGGTACAGTACTGTAGTCCTGAACAGACAAAACACCCATCAGCACCGAAGTGTGGGGCTGCCAAGCCAGTTGCAAAGGGAATATGAATGCAACTGTTAATAGATATTTCTTTGTGTTACCGCCTTCTCTAGGTCATAACTACACCCACAAATAACACGTCCTTGCTCACATCTTCCTTGCTCTCTTAATTCTGGTTTTATGTGTAGCTACAACTGAACGCGGTGCTGGAATAACATACAAGCACACACGTATTTGGGGCATTGGTCAATGTGACCACGCAGAGGTTTTGCTTGCCCTTGGTCTGCCTGCGGCACCTTCTGCACAGCGCTGCGTGGTGCCCAGAGCAGCTTCTGAACTTCCCGGTGGGCAGATGGAAGCATCACTCTGCTCTGGTCTCAGCTTTGCCAACACGACCCGACAGCCGCCAGCAGCAGCCAAGACACGTCGGGAGAGAATCGACCCTGAGGCCACACTGAGAGGTGCGATGAAAGTTGTTCATTAGAACACAAAAGCACCTAACTTGGGGGTCAGAAAGGTTGGTCACGCTAAGGCAGGGGAAGGACAGCCGTTGCTGGAGATGCAGAGCTGGGCAGGGAGGCTGAGGGACACCACTGGCGCTTTGGCCATCCCGCAGGGACGGGCTTTGTCTTCCACAGCCGATGGACACGCACTGCCTCTGCCCGTCGCCCCCCCCCCCACCACTGACCCGGGGTCAGAGGCACACATGCTGGCCTTGAACTCCCCGTCTGCCTCTCTGCTGTCTCCCTGCCATATTAATTACCATTCCCCTCTGCCAGGGCCAGAAAACAACCTTCACTGCATTAGGGCTAATTAAGAAGAGTGAGCTTCCTATTCTAGCTGCTTAAATCACACTCCTCTGCTCATTCAGAGCAGAAAGGAGTGCTGACAATCTTATTAAAAGCAGAAGGAAACACCTCGGTCGTGCTTCGAGCTGGCAAACGAGGCCAGCGAGCTTCTGTCCTTCTGCAGGGACAGCAAAGCTGCAAGTGTCAGCAAAGGAACAGAAGGGGAGGGTGAGAAAAACGACACGTTCCCTAGGACTTGGAGAGCTGTATCTCAGGGAGAGATGGGAAGAGCATCCCCTTGAAAGCAGAACACCCGAAATGAGTGCGGCTAGTCCATGAAGTGGGTGATCATTAACTACTTCTATCATGTATTCTGTTAGGGCAAGCAGAAGCAGTTTAGGCTGTGAAGTGAAAGGTTCCCACTCTGCTAGAATACGTATCGTGAAATTCCTTCAGCTTTTTTTAATTTTTTTTTTATGCTTCTAAAGCTAGGAAAATTCACAAAGAAAAATATTTATTAAAAGAAAATTATTTATATTGTAAAGCGAGAACAAAAAAAGAGTCTCCTTGTTGCATATGCATTAACATACCATCTCTTGTTATCTAATGCCGTTATTTTTTCCATAGGACCCAAATCCTACTCGTTGCAGAGGTCAGACTATACGCGAGCTGTTGCAGCTGCTGTTGCCCCTTCACGCAAGGACACAAACAGCAGCGTGGCTGTGCCTGCAGCCCCTGCAGTTCCAGCCCACGTTGCCAGCAGGCCTGAAAGGAGGAGTGGAGAGCAGACTGCGACATCCCCACTAGTACTTTTCAAGGAATAACCATTTCTGCAAGACACGTGGATGTTCCTACTTTGAGTACTCGTTATATGTGACTGGAGGAGACCTACAGAGCGATAAGGAGTTTCAGTTGTCCGAGTTCGGCAATATCTGAGCCTTCAGCATTTGGTTTACAGTCCCTTGGGAACGGTAGATGTGTGTTAATCGCACGCTATTATTTTAATTTTTATTGCTGAACAACTTTCAGAATCAATAGAAGGCAGTGTCCTGCTCCGAAAAGGATGCAGGTTAAGAGACAAGAGCAAACACTCTGAAGTGGTGAAAAACCCAAGGTGCACAAAGCCAGACCGGTTCTGTCCAGAGCACACACTGGGAGCCCGCACCCAGTGCTAGATGAGGCCGATTTCTCCTTGCACCAGAGGGCTAAATCACATTAAGTCATCCACAGAAGCATTAAATAGTTTCCTGACATTACATTTCTATGTAAGCAGTTAAAGCTGTTGCCATAGGAACATTAACAAATATAGCGATGGGTATAATTGTGAATAAAATGGACCGGGGAAAAAAAGAAAGAAAATGGCCTACACTATCAAAAAAGTTCGGGCTCTCTACACTGCGCCGCTTGGCCGAGTACCGGGACCTGGGAACACCCGCAGCACCCCGCAGCCCACGGAGGAGCGGGCTCCAGGCGCATCCTCTCGCCAGTCCTCGCACGAGGGCAGCTCCTGCCGCAGCAGCCGTGTGCCCATGCGATGCCGGACCCAGAATAACTCTGGCCCAGCGGAGGGGCCCCCGGCCGGGCTGGCAGCCGTCCTGCCGTGTTTCTGCCAACAGACTCAGCAGGCAGAAAAAGACTTGGGAAAGAGAAGCTACGTTTTAATCCCGGTAGCTCAGGCCCTCCTTCCCCTTATTCCCCCAGCTTTATAAAAATAGAAAGAACACATGTTCCCATTAGTCACTTGCTAGAGGGAAGCTGTGGGGTATGTGCTGACAGTCTGAACGCTGAGATCCAATTTGAATACTATTTGCATATTCCAGGTAGACAAAGTGCAGCTGTATTAAAGACGCGCGCACGCGAGGATGTACAAAGTGAGACAGCAGTCTGATGACATTTACCAGAAATCAAGCCTTTTTCCCAGCATGTTTCCCAACACGCTTGCTAGGGCCCCTCACGGCTACTAATGCCCAGCCTGGCTAGTTTCAGGGAGGCTCTTAATTAAACTTCCGCTTGCCAAGAACGGTTTGTATTCGCAGGAGCGAGGACACAGCCGTCCTCATGGGAACATTAGAGGGAGGGTTTTTCCCTCTGGATAATGCCATTTGCTAGCCCCAGCGAGCAGGAGACATTTCAAGGTAATCCGAATGCGATAAATGTCTTCCACCGCTGTTGACTAAGCTGAAATTCTGCACGTTATTTTCAGGCATTCAGTTCGGACTAATGAGTGTCTAAAGCTTATCGTAGGTCTGAATGCGAGCCATCCCTCCTCGCTGACATCCTCTTGATCTTTAAAAGCTCAGTGATCTCTGGCTTGAGCGTAACCCCTGGGAGTTCAGAGGTTAAGTTTTGGGGATGCAATCAGTGTCTGAGCCAGGCAGGACAGAACGGCACCAAGGTTATGCCAAGGCACTGCCGGGAAGGAAGAAAGCCCCGACTCGTACAGGTGTCTGTGCTATTTATGCACCAATTCACACAACAGGGAAGATGTTGCATCAAGAGCAGGACATCTCACCAGTGCTTCACCAAACCTTTGCAACTCTATCAAGACCAATGGTCAGTAGATATCAACTACTTATATGCAGGAAAACATCATACGTATTGCATTTCTGTCTATCGATTAGTCCAGTAAGAATTTTCAACACAAGAAAACAAAAAATGTATTACATCATCAGCATATAAACACTGCTGCATACATGAGGGCAAAAATAACGATCTAGCTATTATTTTCCCCATGTAGCTCATGAAATATAGGGGAAGTAGGCTTTTCATCTTCTTACATTCCCAAGAGCTCAGAACATGGTTTTATTTCTCCTTTAGATACCTGTTCATTTATAGTTATTTAATAGACAGTACTATGGCTAGATTAGACTATAATCCATATATAAAAGTATGGAACCTAGAAACAAAATACAGCAAGTTGCTAGCATTTTAGCAAAATTGATCTAAAAGTGCAAACAATCTGAAAGAAAGGATCTGGAGCTTTAACTCATATAGTCAGTTCTGAAAAAATATTATAATTCAGCATTAATTCCTACAGAATGGCTCAAAAACGCCCATGTCAGTTTGTAATACTTTATCAGATCCTAAAAGATAACCATTATCTATAACGTTATGCCACACGCTTTTCCAATACAAGCATGCAGAATCTTGTGTTTAATTCCTATTCCTGTTGAACTATGTGCAAAATAAGTCCTCTTCTATTCAACTCTATTTAAATCACCCTCTGCTCACCGGCATGATACCCGAGTGCTTTCTAGATGTTCATTAAGCAGCATGACTTGCAGATGCCTTGTGTAGCTGCTACCTTCTTCCCCTTCCTGGGTAGAAAACTGTTTATAGATTGATTTTTTTTTTTTTTTTTTTTAATTTATTATGTGCCTCCTCTGTCTATGTTACTGCAGCGGGGATGAGGTGAACGCCTGCCCTACCTTCCCGTTGGGGTGAAACTCGGGAGGTGTGGCATGGCTGAACTACACCGCATGAAGCTGTGCAGCTTCTTCCTCTGAAGATCCACAGCTCACACATCCCAGAGCATATTAAAAATTTCTGCAACCGTCCCAGAGATGTTTTAGCTACCGTTGCCGAAACTGTACCCTGAATTAGATGGTATAAACACACTGGCACCGAGGGATACGTTCACCTGAATGGAAAAGCTTGTGACTTGGCAATATCTTCTTACAATTATCTTTCAAAGGATGTTTTTAGCAGAAATTGTCAAAAACTGTGTTTCTGCAGGTTACAGCAACTGACTTTGGCTTTAAATTTTGTTTATAAGTGGTTTGCGAACCACAACAAAGAAAAAGACAGAAAAGGATGCAAACACAGTCATACACTCCAAAAGCAACTGGCACATCGGACAAAACAGCTGGAAGATGCTCCAGGCCATCAGAAAAGTAAATCTTTGTCATTCTGTAACGGACCTTAGTGCTCAGAGATAAAGCTTAAGAACTTCTGGTTTGGAATTATAGCATCGTCAGCCAGAGATCAATTTATTTATCACTGAGGAATAGGGGTAGGGATATTTGCACTGGGAAAAGAGCCGATTAATTGTAACAAAAGTAAGAACATTAGATACTGCAAAGTTTTTAAGAAAGCGTAATGGTCTAGATGGACATTTGACTCTACAGGGTTTGAGCCTTCTATTGTCCCAGTAAGAAGGAGTTTCTTCCCATCGTGGCTTTGTTCTACATCCATCCTCAAAGATAATATTTGACTTTTTTCCCCACCCTAAGGATTTTTTCCTGTATGAGTTTCATTGAAGACCATTCTTCCACTCCTCTTCAGTGAGCCACTGGGAGCCCCAAGGAGAGCCAGTGCAGAAGTTCAGGCGGACCACATTTTCAGTGTGCTGATTACAATATATATAAAATAATATTTTTACAAGTTCAGAGGGAATAATTAAACATCGCGTTCAGCTTACGGCAGTGACTTTTACAACACTGCGTAATGAGTTACCACATTTTGACCTTTACGTCTAACTCACCTTCTGCGATTTGCTAAAAATACTTTGAACGCCATATAAGCAAAAATAACACAAAGAGTACTAGAAGACAGGCATGGGCTACGCTGCCAGTCAGTGCAGACAAATGAACGCAGACACCAGGTATCCGTACAGGAAGCAACTGAACTACTTCCTAGTGTTGGATTTAATAGCAAATTACCAAAGAGACACTACACATTACTACAATCTGCACATCAAACCAGGCAGAAAGCAACCTGCAATTATACAATTAGATTGATACACAAGCTTCCCGCTAGTGTTTATTTCTGCTGCCAATCATGCTGCTTACTGGAAAACAAGGGCTCTTCGCAGCCATCGGGCCTCACACGTTTTCTCCTCTATGCTTTTCCATTTTGAGGGGATTTACTGATCGCATCTCATTCTTTTAACATCCCGATGACTCCGTCTTTAAGATCACACCTTGCCCAGGTACCTTTGGGCTGTACTGAAACCCATCTTCATGCGTGGTGCATAATCTATCCCAGCAGCAACTAGCAGCATGAAACATGAGAATAGGACAGAAGAGATAAATAAATGTTTATTACTCGCTGGTGAAGGCAGCTGATTGAAACCTAACAAAACCCTTGATTTCAAATGGAAATTATTAAATGAAAATCATTGAACTATGCTGTGCCCTGACAAAAACCATGAGAGGTGAGTGCAACTAGGAGAAGGCTTTGTATTTAAGCTTGGTCTCCTCATAATATAGTGCCTCTAAACGACTGAGTGTTGAGCACATCTCAGATACTTCAAATACATCTACTAGCTCGGGTTCAGTGCATGTGTGATCTCTCAAATCCCTGGGATAATTTATTTTTCCCACCCTATCTTTAGCCATACCTGTTCAAACAGTTATACTTTCTGGGTCTCTTGAGCATCATTCACTTACACGTACCTATATATTATATTATGTATATATACACACTGTGAGCTGTGTGCCTTTTTGCAAAGTAAGTCTGTGCACCACATTGATTAGATAAGTCTGTCCAGCAGATGCTATTTATACAGTATAGCTGGTCAGCGGAGCTCACATACACAAACATACATTGATCTGCCTGGGTACAGAGTAATTCCTGAAGAGCCATTGCATCCCACTGCATCTGTATGAGGAAGAAGTTTCTAATCCCCATTTAGCCTATCGGAACAGGGCCAAGAAAGCAAATGAGGGTGCACACCCAGGCGTGAGAACACCATTGCAAATGCTGAAGGCAAAGGACACGGAACCTCTCACAACAAAAGTGGATGTGCAGAGTCTGCCCCGGGTGCCCGTAGCACGGTAGTGGGCTAACTGGATAGCCCGGCTGTCATTTACATGTCAGAAATGCATGTACCGCAGCGATAGTTTTACATATTTTGTACATATACACAAATAATCATTCTCTTTTCACAAATTATTTTGTTTAGATTTCTGGTTTGCCTTTAGCTGTCCTATCAAATCTTACCACAAAAGAGAGTCCTTCATTTCCCAGTAAATGTTGAGAGATTTCTCTCAAAAACGTTTGCGGCATTTAGCAGCTCAAATCTCAGTGACTCATGCACACGTTTTCTGGGGCCCACATTTCATGCTGGTGCTAAATGATTCAGATACACGGAGGCACAATAGCTTAGAGACATGGAGTGGCATCTGCAAGAACTTGCGTGGCACCGCCCTGGCAGCACGGCTGTGAGCACTGAAGGGACAAATCAAAGCACGAGTTACAAAATCTGTAACTCCCCGGCTTCCTCAGGTAGCCGATGCCACGGCTGCGAGATTCAGTTTGCCTCAACTCACTCCTTCCCATCTGACGGCATCAGCTTTCTAACTCTTCCCTCTCACACATTTGAACCCCGAAGGTTGTCTCGCTGTGCTATGGGATCACCAGCTCCTGCACACGTTTGCCGATTAGCAGACCTACTATTGGCAAATTGGAAATTTCTTCTGCTCCCTCTCCTCCAAGCATACACACATTTACTTTTACAGAGGAACTGGTCTTCCTTCCATACATGTGTCAGGATTACCATTTTTGACCATTCTTTTTAGGACAATTAAAACATTTTAAGTTGTCACACAGTGCTATAGCTTTTGGGAAGCATATTCATGGATTTCAACGAAGCGGTTAAGAAGAGGAAGGAAGTCCAGAGGTTCTCTCACTTGGAAGAGCTAGGCCATGTAAGAAAAGCCAAGTATCTGCTCGCAACAACGCACAAATGCAGCATTCCTATCAATGGCAAACTCAGAGTTCAAATAACACGAGCGCAGACAGATTCAGAAAGCACTGAGATACCCAACAGTCATTTACAGGTTTTATGGACCAGTTTGGGGGGTGGCGTGTATTTCATCGGGATAGAAAATTAATGCTTGACTTGCATCACAGAAAAATTGTACCAAGCTATCGAAATAGAGGATCTTGACACCAATAAGCAGTTGTTTCGGGAAAGATCATTTGGCACACAAAATCATTCGGCTCTAAGCACTGATCTGAGCAGATTTGTAACCTGAAAACTAGGAATGCCGTAGTCCATAAACCACTTCGGAGTGGCAAATAGGCCACCTTCTAATGAATAAAAGCCTTCTATAAACTTGTCTGAGAAGACACCGATTCTTTGCTGCCGACACCTACTTTTGAGCTGTGCCACACAAGGCACTTAGAATTTTTCTTTGGACTTGAGCTCAAGAGCTTTTCTCCAAAGTAAGGAGAACAGTAGGAATGTGCCATGTCACCATTTCAGTATCAATAAAATTGCCTAGCTGTCATTGTACAAGGATTTAAGAAAAAGTCAGATTCAAAACCAATCTAACAGGGAACGCTTTACAGCATTTTAGAGTCGAGATGGTTATTTGCAACGACACCTAAATTATTGACTCAAGAAACACTTTAATAAACAGAATAGGATTAGAGCAATATCCAGTCTCTAAACTTGGAGCACGTGCACAATAAACATTCGCTTTTCTTTCTTGCTTTCCCAGAAACTCCACGAAGTTATAGGTAAAATGTCAGACATATTTTTCACTATGCGGACCTTTCACCTGAAACACCACAATAAAACTACTTAAACAAGATTTTTCTTTTTTTGGCATCGCTGGTGAGACCGAGAGTCCTAATGGTCTCTCAGGACTACCACCACAATGATCTCTAGAGAGCATATTAAGCATTTCTTGCAATCTGCATCTTGGCAGAGATTCTTGTATGATGAGACACAACATTCAGATTTACAAAGGAAACTATATTAATTATCAGTTTGGTATTAAAGTGAAGCCTTTTTCCTCCGGGGCCAGGAGGCCAGCAAGACCTACATCTAAATTTTCAAAGCACACAGGGATTCAGCTGTGCCTTTTGCTTGTCAACATAAATACAGGATTAAAACTGAAGGCAGCGTCCTGGAAATGCACGTAACACTACGATGATTCAAACACCAGGTCGCACAGTGGACAGGCTGCCAGGGTACCACCACCAGCACCACCAGCACGCGGCCTTCCCCGGGTCCTGATGCAGGACCCGCACAGCTTCACGCTTTGAATCACAGCTCCCGCATTTCGAACCTTTCAATCGGGATTGCATTTTCTCACTGGGCAAAGAAAATTCGCTGTATTTAAAAGATGTTTAGTAGGCTGCAAACAACTGGATCAAATTGTGCTCTTCCATTTTTATCGTAATCTAAGTAGAAAGCACTTACCATCAGTGCACAAAGAGCTCAGCCATGCTGGAGAAGAACAGCACAGCAATAAGAGCAAAGGTAGAAAATGGAGGATGCAGATTATAAAATTCAGTCACATTTTAAAATTTTCTGCTACAATAATTCACTTTATGTAGAATTAATGTGGCTGATTGAACGTTTGTGCTGTAATTTACTTATAATTAACATTTTATGGTGAACAGATTTCACCATCTCCTTCATGCTGTGAACTCCAAGCCATAGGTCAAAAATAGAGATGAAACAGATAAGCACAAAATATTCTCACTGAAATATTAATGAGATTTTAATTTACTACTTTAAAAATACATCTTTCATCAATGCCTGTATATCAAATCATTATTTTAATTTTTTTACATTGTATTAAAAATATAATGAACTTTCCTAACTGGTTGAAAGACCCTGAAATATCTATTGTGAAGAGACAGCTCAGGGGAACAAAAAGGTCCAAACATTCGCAGCTATCAAAAATCTCATATGCTGACTGGATGAGAGTCAGCTTAAACCGAACATAATACCTTTACCATTAACTGACTAAAACTGTGGGTCTCTAGTCTCACAAACCCTGTGGTCCGGCAAAGAGATGCTACTCTTCCCGCTAAGATCTTATTTAAAAACATAAGGTTAGTCTCTAAAAAACTTCAACTGCCACAAACTTCTTAAACTGTTTCAACAAAAGTTGTTGCATTCACTGTTGAGGTATAATATATACAAGGCGTTGCTTTGATCAGGCATTCTTATCTCCTAAGCCAGTTCTGACTCAATTTGAGACCCTCTAGAACAAGGCTCTGCCATTAAGACGACACCATGAGTCAGAGGAAAAATATGCTTCTTCACAGTCTAGGAAGAAAGTCAGAAGAAAACTTCCATGTTGTGAGTGCATTTGCGATTTTATGCATTTAAAGCTGTCTTTCCTATTACCTAAAGATGACAGACCACATCTGAATAAATCATGAAATCATCTGCAGTTCATACAGTTTCCTATATTCCAACGCCCTATCAAACAGGCAACTGAGGACATTCCCAGAATGGTCTGGTGACAGAAAATGAAGATATGGGATGACAATGAAAAAGTCAGCAGAAAATCATAAGTCAATGGAACTATTTTATGCTCTTTACTTCCTAGCCTGCACCAGTCCATTCAAAAGGCTCATTAGAATTTCAAATGAAAAGCTGAATAATACAAGCATTATAAATCTGTTACAAACAAACCTAAAATGCATCAAGAAAAATATACATGGAATTTTCCTTCTTAAGTTGCACTGTTTTTTCCTACAGGTTTGTTTGCTGGGAATCAGCAACTATTTGATTTTAGGGTAAGGCTGTCTTCCTTTTTTTTTTTTTTAATTTACTTTAGTTATTTAAATTGAAGACCAGTGCCTGCCAGTCTCCTTGGTCTCTCTACAGCTTGAAGAATGGAATCCAGACACCTTTCGGTGTTGTCTATGCAGCCATAGGCATTTTCTTTTTTTTTTTTTTTTTTAATTTAAAGACATTAAAAGTAAAAAAAGAGTTATTTACCTATGGCAGAAATCTGAAGAGAAATCAGAGCCTGAGTTTACCATGGCACCCCACCACAGAATGACTCCTAATAGGAAGTTAAATTCTTATCTGCAGAAAGTAAGATCTCTTGGTAGAAGAGCAAAAGGAAGGTGATTTTTGATGCGTCTCGATACCTCCACCCCTCCTGTGACATGGTGGCAGCATGTGGGTCTATTTCTAAAGTTGCTCTGGAAGATCAGGGGACTTTTTCACACAAGTATCTCTACTGACGATTAGGACTATTCATCAGAAGTCCTTTAAAAAGAAAATAAACCTTTAATGTTTCGTTTGAATTAAAACAATTTAGACCATTTTTAGTAATAACAGAATAAAAAAAATGTAACATACAAACTACCACCAAAATTGGGGTGGGGTGAATGTGTTGCTGCTGAGAATAGCAAGAAAAAAAAACAAAGTTATGAGAAAATACATAATACTATATTAATGGATAAGACTTACATAGCATTTTGGTTGGGTTTTGTTTTTTTAGCAATCTTCATTGTCAGAATGAAAAAAAACATCAACAAACCAACCTCCAAACAACACGGCAGAAAAAAACCAACACCACACCAAACCAAAACAAAACCAAAACACAGCAACTGACTACTGAACCAAGGATTCCAAAGTAAAATGTTATAGCATATCACCCACAGAAAACCCAGTAAAACTTCTGGACTTCTCAGACACTGCCAGACAACAGGACCACGTATGTTAAGCCAGAACACTACATCCTGCTTTGGTAAGCCAAAGTGGTGGCAGCAAGAGGAACAGATGACTATCAGGTTGCGATGTCCTCATCGCCCCACAGAGTAACAGAGCTGCTCTGCGTGCTGGCCCGGTGCACTGCAAGGGGGACAGAGAGTGTCAGTGATAGAGCAGGACACCACAGCTGCCTTGAGGCTGGAGAAAGAACTGCCGATGTGGACAAAGTCAATCAGTTGCTTAAAAAAATAAAATTAGAAGTTTGCAATGTGGTAGAGGTCTTCATCCCTTTGATCTCTTACCTAGTGCCGATATGCCACTGAAGCTATACAGACTCATCTTTAAATGAAGTATTAATGATGAGAAACTCTTCTGAGTTCTCTCTGTACTTTCCCATTCCCAGGACCTCCGTTACCATTTTCTAACACGAGGCTTTTTTCCAGAACATCAACCAGACTTCTACTTAAATATAGGGCTAAACCTTGAGGGGCTGGCTTCCACAGGCATCTGCTTGAAGAAAATCTTAATGCAAAATCTGAATGAGAACCTTAAGTTCTAACCACCGAATCCCAGAAGCATTATTTACTAAGCACCAAGTTCACCTGGAAGAAACGTTAATTACGGCTGAAACCCTGGGGCTTCCCAATAAAAAGGGCCAGCCAAAGCACAAGCTGAGAAATTCAGACACAGTATATGATGCATCAGCATCGCCCTGTTCGGCTGGCGTATCATCCTCAGTTGGGGTACACAGCATTCCTGCTCTCGGCTCAGTTGGGGAGCGGGGAAAGACATCCTATATATGTATTAAAACTGCATCTTAAGGAAACAGAAATGAAATAAATATACAAATAAACAAAGACTTCAAAGATAACAATGAAATCTCACCAGTTGCAGCACGTGTCCACTCAGTCTTTTTTTTTCCCCCTAAGTGCCCTTCCTTAGTAAAAGCCATCAAATATCATTGTGAATTAGTAATAATTTTTTTAGCAGCATCGAAGAATTAAAGCAAGAGAGAAAGGGAAGGCATGCAAGAGAGAAAAGGAGGGAGAGAAAGAGAGAGGTTAAGCTCAAAGGCAGAGAGAGCGAAATGGACCAGATTATACAAAATTAAAAAGCAAATACGCGCAGACAATTTGTGCCGAGTGATTGCAAGCAATTACAGTCCGGCTTTTCTGGAGGGAAAATTGGGGAGGGGGGGGAAGGTTATTTCAGCTTAAAAGGAGACTTTATTCATTCCTGATCAGCTTCTCCTACTATTCTCTCTTTTATTCTTGGGTATCAATTTAAAAAAAAATCACCCTTCAGATGTTACATGTCTAACCCTGGGAATCCCACCCCTGGGCAGAAAGGGAGGATTTCAGCTTCCAATCGGCTCTTTCTATAGCCCTGAAAAAGCAATTTGCTCATAAAGGATAAAAAAAAAAAAAGAGGGGGGGGAGAGAAAGAAAGAAAAGGAGGGCAAAAAAGGAAAACCACAACAAGGGCACGCGTTTCTCTTGGAGGAGAGCTTCAATTTTACTGTAATTGTCTGAAGAAGAGCTGCTTTGATCTGCAGAATTATTATTATGCTTCAAATGCCTGCCTGCTAATGTCACAGCTGTGCTTTGGCACGAGCACACCGAGGGGGACCAGAGGCTAACCTGGGCCTTGCCCCAGCCACGGGTCCCTCTCCCCCCTCTCCTTTGTATCTCTGAACTTGATTTCAGGAGCACCTAAAGCAACCACCCGGCGCCGCGGCTCTGCTGTGCGGGGACAGGGGCTCTGCGCACTTGTGGAGCGGCCGCGTAGCTCATCCTCCACCCCCTTGGCTTGGGAGAGAGAGATTAAAACGCCGAGATCGCCCTCCCATAAGGATTAGGAGAGAGGGTTTAAAGCAATATGCTTTCTTGCTTTTTGGTCTTTCTCCATCACCAGGCTGAAGCAATGGGAAGAAGGCTTTAAGGCCTTTATTGTATTTCTTGTGTTACATCACTACCTGTTACTGCGGTGAAATTCTTTTCGGTTTTTTTAAATTAGAACTAAATAAATCTACAGTGTTTGAAATGCAAATCCCTCCCCCACGCCCCAAAGTTAGACAAATTTTGCCGATAGCAGAGAGAGAGGACCGGCCTCAGACCAGGCACCAGCTGGTGGCAGGAGGCCACGCCACACCGGCATCCCAGCACAGACCCAGGAGGCACGGAAGCACGAGGAGCAAAAAGGATGCTGGGATTTTCTATTCTGCAGCAAGATACAGACACGTGCAAGAAGGAATACCACCTCCTTCACATGCACTGGGGAAGTACAGGGAAGCGCCAGTTCTTCCAACTAAGTTTTAATGCGGTTCCCTGAAAGTTAAGGAAGTCCCACTAATGCAGCAGGAAGCATCTGCCACTGTGGACCTGCCGCCCCCCCCCCCCCCCCCCCTTACTTCTGGGGACCTGCGGTCTGAAGTTGTTTGACTTTGTAAAGTCCAAATTGTTCCACAAAACACAGAGACGCTCAACTGCTTTCCTATTTTCTTGCTCTTATGCACCATGTTGTACTTGTATGAAAATACATTCCATGAATACAGGTAGTCTGTGAATTTTGGGGGGCTTGGTGTGGGTTTTTTTTGTTTGGGTTTTTTGTTGTTTTTTTTTTGTTGTTTTTATAAATCAGAGTTTAGAGTGACTGACATATTCTGCACATCAGGACAATGGCATCTCTTTTTTCACTCCTTTAATGACTGGGGCCAGAATCTTAATACCATACCGTACTGGTATCTGTTTCTTGTAAGCTACTTATATTCAGACAAAATCTTTTAGAAAACATATCTATTTAAGAATATTCTCAGAAATTATTATTTCTAATTATTATTTGAAAATAACCATATCTAATGATGCAGTTTTTCAAATTCCTTAGTATGCAAATCCCTCTTCTAATAGCTGCATTTGACTACCACCGTGTTGGGGAGGTCAGCTTCGAATACCCTGAGCCTGATGTGGAGACCACCAAGCACCCGTAACTCTGAGTGAGCCCACAGGAGAACAGGACTTCCGAGAGCCCAACCCAACACAATGCCGGTTGAACACTAGAAAGCGAAGCAAAGACAGATGCAGCTTTCAAAATTAGACTACAACCATTCAGCTATACAAGACTCTTGAACGACATAAACCAAAGTAACATCAAAAATACTTTTTCATGCATCTGAGTGTCAGTTATTTAAAGTTTAACGCTTTTAGACTGCATAGTTTATAAAGTAAGATCGATATCCCAGAAATTTAGGATTTTCTCTCATCAACTAACGTATAACTCTTCTTTCCAAAACTGCTGACACCTAACAGGACGTTTTCTATGCCACCAATCAAGTCCTGAGTACCACTTATTGTCATCAGAGGGATTTGGCGTGCAGGTAGTCACAGAGTGGAGAAACCATGTTTTGCAGCCTCATCCTTCTCTATCCGGTTTACTTCAAATGTCCCAAACTTCTGCTCTGTGAAGAGCTGGCATTTGTGTTTGAAGAAGGAATAATTTATTTCTTTTTAATCAAATAGTCAGAGGAGTTTTTCTTCAAATGTAAAATTTCCTATCCACAAAGCACAGTTTTGAGGCATAGCAGAAGCAGCATTCAGTCACTGGTGATGAGGTATTGGTGACCAAATATTTTTGCGACTCACCAAAAACAGAACAAGAATTTTGAGAGTTTACAGCTTTCCAGTGAGTAAAGCACTCTAGGCCTAGGAAGTTTTCAAGATATATATGATCTTGAAGTCTTCCATTATATACAAAAATAGTACTTTGTGTAAGTAAAGGTTTCTAAAATCGTATTTGTACAATTTTTTCTCTGCTGGTATAGAGTCAGGGTCCTGGTAACTGGCAGTCTGCCTTTACATGAGGAAGTCTATGAAAAATGGTATAAATAATTTCTTAAAAAGTCTCTACCATCTTTCTGAAATGGTTTGTCTGTAAAATATGCAGCATGCACAAAATACACCGAGATGTGGTGTGACACAAGCAATTTATTGGCATTAGTCTGGGATGAGCCACATAAGTCATGCAGGGCTTCACTACTCATAAGTATTGCAGTCATCTCAAACTCATCAATAACACCTTTACTCTATTGCATCCTAGCATGAACTGTGTGTCTTTCTGACTATAAGCATACTCGTTTTTTCAGTCAAAAGAGTAATAGGCAAATAGCCAGATTTCACTCATTTTGTGTTCTCCAGGTAGTAAAATAGACGCATATTTAATGTACATACCAAAAAGTGCAGTGCCAATAAGTAGAGAGAGTCATATTTCCAAGTTTGTTTATGACTCTATTTTATGGCTGTACTGCTAAACCCCTACATGCATGCCTACAAGTACAGATAAATATCTGTAAAGTCAGAATCTGCATACATGAAATACAGGACTGGATAAACGCAAGACAAAGTACATGATAAAAATAATCCTAATTTCTATATGCAATTATGAACTCTTGACTAAAATTACTACTTAGAAATGAGATCTTGAGGTTATACAGTGTCCTCTTATACTGATCCTAGAGGCTGCTATTGGATGTTGCTCTTTTGCTTTATAATTTTGCTAATTGGTCATTAAGAAGTCTATAATTCTAATTTTGCCTTTGCTGGCAACACTCTGTGGGTCAGCAAGTAAATTAATCTACCTCTACACCTCAGTTTCTCCAACTGCAAGACAGGGAAACACATATCCATCACGGGGTCCTGTTGGAGTTAATCTGTTAATGTTTGTATCAATCAAGTTGTCAAGTGCTATTTAAATGCTTATTATTACTCATACAATAATTCTCTCCTTCAGGGCTCCGTAGGTTTGTAAATGCCTCTTTCTTCACATACGTGAATTTCTTTTGGGTCAAGGACATGATCTGGATTACGGGCTGATCAAGCTCATCTCTTTGTAGGTGGCCTCAGAACACCAAGTGCTCTGAGCAAGGCAGACCGAGCATTCCCAATATTTTGCTCTTGTGCTGCAGAACACTTTGCCATTTTTGCAGTGGATCAGGGAACTGATGTAGCTTAAAGATCTATTTGTATCTTAATGCCAAGTACCACTACATGCGAAACTCACACAAGCATCTTTCCCACAAGACAAGTGTTAGGCAAGTGCCTTCGCCTACCTTCGGTCTGGTTTTCTTCCTGTGCGTGTCCCCCTTTTTGGCCTGGAAATCGTTAGTCACAAACTCCGAGGAGATGTTCCATTTATCCAGAGCATTATTCGCTCTGAGCGTTCCAGACAGAAACTGTTTATTCGTGATCTTAGTGAGAGGTCCCACTCTGGCACATGTGCCCTTCCCCGCTTCTGCATTTGGGCAGGAGGGACAAACCCTTTGTCCACATCTACAATACTCTCAGAAGCCCAGGGACTGTCCTCACAGCCCCACTGCGACACCAGAACACATAACGCAGTCAAACACTTCTTGCAAACCTCAGACTCGGAGTCACATCGTGCACATGCCGCTGGCCTGGAGCTTGCAGAGTCCTGCAGTTATTTCCCATGACTTGTACAGTTGCCCCAACAGCTACAAGAGCTTTTAGGTTTCTTCTCAACTTATGGCCATGACACACCGCTGTCATTAGAGTGTGCCAATATAAATCAGTATAGCAACCCTTATATAATGAGTTAGTGCTCTTTATCTATGCAACTCTTGTCTATACAAAAGGTGTGCAGCATTCAAGGCACGCGTTAGCCGGGATTCCTGGAGCCCGCTTGCGCTGGGAGCTTCTTTAGAAAATATAGTAGCTACTCATCTAGTCTTCTCACAAAATGAATTCTCTCTACTGGCACCAGTGAAGCTAAATACAACTTATAAAATATTGAGCCGCTCTTCATAAGGAACGCAACTAAAAAAAGTGACACTTTAATTATTATCTTTATGCTCCAGAAATATCCCATCAATATGAGGAGCAGATAATTCGCAATGCTGTTTCAACCACTCTGCAGAATCAGGAGATACTGGTGCGTCATCTATACCAGGCGGGCAAACATTAGCGCTATGTATCTACGTATGCAGCCTGTAGTTATTTATCAATTGTTTATGCATGCACTTATTTATGAATTTATTTAATTTGTAGACATTTATATTGTAGACCATGAGATGATAAATTCAGAAGAAAAATACCAACTCAGAGTATGAGCCTCCTGCCTCACTTGGCTGAGAATTCCCTTCCCTGTACACGTGGCGTGGCCTGGACCTTCCGGCCAGCATTCGGTCGGGAACAGCAGGCCAAAGAATCCAGACTTTGGGAAGAGCAGACTTTTAAGCAAACTAGTTCTTCCATGTGATTTTATCCACAGTGGTCTTGAGCAAACCAGTTCTTCCAGCCTCTATAGATCGGTTTAACAAATCTTTTGCCCGCAGCTGATCCTTGGGAAATTAACGAGATTCTGTGGCTGCTAATGTATCAGCAAATTCTGTAACTTCCAAATTATTTTTGTATTTTCAAAATAAGCTGTGCTATGTGCAAAATTGCAAAGCTCTCAGTAAATCACATAATAAATAAATAAATGTCTCTGCATAATTACTTGTTAAATAGCTCGTTTTCCCCACTGTTCCAGCATTGACAGTCAGCCGTCTAATCTCAAAGTCCATCAGTTTTGAAGCAAGGTATTTAGCAGGCTTATTTTACCCCAGATTTCTTTTCCTGCCAACCCTTGAGTTTGTTTTCCCATAAGATTTCAAGTAAAACTCTATTTTTCCTTTAAATGTATATATCTTTATATTTTCTCAATGCACCGAGCGTGACAGAGGCAAATGGCATTAATTAAACACACGGTTGGACGTGCTGACTATATATATATATATTACTGACATTTCACTCTCTTACCATCTTCAAGTACCTCTTGCTATGTGCTACACGGGTAAAATAGCGGAACAAAAGATAGAGTATATTCTGCTAGGTCCAAATAGCTGTGTGAGCACGGCAGTATGGAAAGCAGCGCGGTAGGCAGCTCTCGAACGTCAGTGACACACTGACAGGCATCTGTTAACGAAGCAGCAGAGAGGCTGCTTCATCCTTTGCATTACACTCCACTTTCCAAAGACTCCTGCCATTCGTAGGATGGTTTGTGTGCCAAAAGACACGACTTCGGAGCAATCCTCCTGTTGAGGACAACGCAGAGGGTGTCCCTGGCCGAACGTGGCACAGGTGAGGCAGGTGGATGCTGCAGGGGCGGACGCAACCCGGCGAGCAGCACCCACGCAGGTCCTCCTCCAGAGCTCGGCAGCACAGACGGAGCCAAGGATGAGCAAACTTCTCTGTCAGTTATTTTCCTTATCTGCCCTTAAGACTAAGTACGCATTTTAAATAGCATTCTGACTGTATTCGAAATCAACGTTTGAAATAATTTTGATCTCTTTTCCATCCTCTTGAATAGTCTAGACCTGAACCACCTCTTGGTTTGAGTCTGAGACTTCTGCCCCCAACTTTCTAAAATTATTCGAGTTATTTGTTCTCTGCTAGAAACTCTGCCAGCTCAGTGTTTGTTCTTCGCTTTCAAGGGTATTTTATTTATTTTCTTCACTTTTAGCTATTGAAATCGGCAAGAACAAATTTATATAATGAGACTTAATAACAGTTTCTCCCATAAAGTTACCTATTTATCTCCTATTGTAGTGGTTTAGAATGCATGAAAATGATGGGAAAATATAGGTGTAGTGATAAATCTCCGGGACTGATGGTGAATAATTTAAAACAGTCTTTATCCACGGGGGTGATGCTTGGAATCCACCCACTCTGTGTGAACCTTTCCCAGTCACTCAGACTCCTCCTTTCATAATACTCACAGTAATATCCTCTCCACAAATAAACCCCTGTTTATCTAAACCTTTTAATCCAAATCTGTTCTATCTCTCAGCCTGTATCACTTACCCAATAGCTACCACCTTTATCTGAATGTTTTTGATGTCCTGGATCATTCTGGATAAGCCGAGCTGCTGAGGGAGCACACGCACGACACATGCTGCCAGCCACGTTTCAGAAAAGCTGCCTTACCCCACAGGAAAAAAGGTTTTAAAGTTATCACCAGCAAAGCTTTTTCTGTCGGTATTTCCCTCCTGAACATTATTTAAGCAAATTAGAGACAGCGGAAGAGCAGAGACTAGGACGTTTTTTCTAACCAGCACGAACAACGCTACTTTGAGACGCACGGTGTGCTATCAACAGCAGTACTCCCCCCTTCCCCACCAATGCAAACACAAAACGGGATACGAAACTTCACTTCAAGCGAAGCAAGACTCACCCTTAAAGCAAGCTCCTTGGGAAACAGCTAGAGATTGATTTTGTGTTTTGTACAGCACCAGGTACACTCTCAACACCACCAAGAGCGATGTCAGCATTTCGTTCTTAATTATTTATCCATTTTTAATGGCGGTAAGAAACAAACATCACAAGTGCTTTCTTTGCTCAGAAGACCCTGATGCAGAAAAGGATAAAACCCACCCTTTATTTCCCCCTGGTTCTTTATTTACAGAACCAGCTGCGTGCGGTTGCAGAGTCCAGTTGAGCCCTGTCTATATCCCCGTTTCCCTCCAGCGCTAATTAGTAATGCAATCCCACAAAGAGTGAAGTTGCCCGAAACCTCCCCTCACTCACAATGATTTATGTTCAATTTGTACAAATGGAGAAAATGAGATTTCAAATTTCAATGCCATTTCTGCAATGAGGTGATTAAAAGAGAGAGAGGTATTGCGTTCTACTGTATAGAATATTGATCCCAGTGCTATTTTCCTTAGCAATAACCATTAGCTCAGTATTATTTGCAAACCTCTAATGTGAACCTGGAGATGTAATTTACATTTGTGCTTTACTTATTTGCTTTAACAAAACAACACAAAAGCTTTGGGTCTTTCAATCTATCCTTATTGTCAATAAAATTAGCAGTTCATAAAAAAATTAATGTATATGCAAAACCATCACTTCCTTGTAAACTACACGGAGACTGTAAATGTTGCTCAGAACAAAAGGGAGATAAACTATTAAAAGGCCCTGGCCATTTAACAAATTGAATACCAAACGAATTAAGACAGAGCTCCCTTTTGTCCCCTCCTTTAATTTCTGGGCCCCTGGGAGCCCGCAAAAGTTTCAGAAGTATCGGGCGGTTTCCCCTGAGGAGCGCGGTGTTGACAGGGGGTGTCTGACGGGAACATAATGGACACGGGGAGCACATGCTTCTGCTCACAACCGGTGCCGCGGCTGTTGCCATCGCAGGAGTTGCCCACTGCAGCCTTTACAGCAGAACGCACCAAGCGCACACGCGTGCAGGGCACACACGTGCATGGGCACACACGTCCCGCATGCAAATGCTTCTGGGGAGGACGCCAAGAAAGAAAAACAAATGAGAAGAAAGAGCGTAATCGCGGAATAAAGGCGGACGGCGCTCACGCCGCTCGGGCGGCCGTTTGTCAGCCCCCAACTCCTGAATAAGACAAGGCAGCTCCTCCCGTCGTGCTGCTGCTCCCTGCAAAAACGTCAGCTGCTTCTGCTGCCTGGCAGAGTTTAGAAGATGAGAACAAGGAAAGAAGAGGGAGAAAGGGGGGGGGGGGGGGGGGGGGGGGGGGGAGAAAAAGCTAATGACCCATAATTGCCATGATAGTGGAATAGGGCCCAGGCAGCTGTTTTACATTCCCGGTATGTATAGTATGCAAATATCTACAAAGGGCCGACACAGTTTCTCTATTGTGGATCCTGAGGGTAACCAAATTAGCCTTTGGCAACCATGGTAATTGGGAGGTGCTGTTCCCATTAGGAGTCCTGCAAATTATGAAGAAAAATGGACCAAAGGCTTTGTCACAAATAATAATACCGAGAAGAAAAGAGCAGGCGGCCGTCTTTGCTTTCCTTTTCTTTCTTTTTTTTATTTCTACATTGTGTTGTTAATATCTCTCTGTTTAGTAATAAGAAAACAGTCCTCGGTGCCCTGCTGGACCCTCCTGGGCTTTCCAGAGCAATATTAAGTTCTGGGGAATACTAAATATGGGACAGCAACATCGGTTGCCAATTCCCCAAGCAGAAGCCCCACAACCAGGGACCGTATTCAGTTAGACAATGCTGCCTCTGCTTTACGCTGCTTTTAGCTGTGTGAATCAGAACTAGGAAGAAAAAACAACTTAGCTAGTACTCTTATTTGCATAGGACAAAATAGGATGCAGAGTGGCAGCTAAGTTTTTTCTCCCTAACTTTGATTCACACAGCTTAACGCAGATTTGTTCTATGAATCACCCAACTTTGCTGCACAAGAGGCTACATTTTCCACTAATGACTTGAATTTGTCTTTCACTCTTCCCACCTTCTTTGATCATCCCATATTTCTCAATTCCAGCATGCAGAATACTGTTTGATTGTTATGATCTACTAAAAAATTCACAACTGCCAACTTTCTGCATGGAGCTCTCAGCTGTGACACCATAAGTCAATGCCAAAAACATTGAATGCTTTTGTCTTTAACTCCCCCTAAGAACAGAGCTCAGGTAACAGTCACAGTCCTGGGAACACTGCACATCCATCCCCTGCAAAGCCCAAGTTTTTTGGGGGGGAAAAAAACCCATCCAAACCACCGCACAGACAATGAAAACTGGGAAATTGTCTCATTTGCTTTTGTATTTCTTCCTGTAAACTTTGTGATTACATCTCCTGAATAAGACAAAAAAACCCTCAACTTTCTTGGGTTCTTTTTGGTTCAGTACAAAAATTAGAGGAAGGTGCCATCACAAGGGCTGAAAAGTGCAACCTACAAAAGCTTCTTACTACTGCTTCCCAGGTGCTCATTCTAGGCCAGAGTCTTGTTTTAAATTTTGTCTAGCTTTTTTCTAATACCAGGATTTAGGAGAGGACAGCAATTACAGAGAGAAAAGAATGAACTAAATTTCTGATTTACAATCCAGAGGACAGAATAAACAGAATCACAGAATCAGAGACAGAAAAGAAAAAAAAAAAAAAAAAAAGAAAAACTTCAAGATCTATTTGAATTTTAGAAAATGGTATTTTATAGTGGAGAAGTTCACACTGTATAACACACACAGGACGAGCACAAAGGTAGGAAATGGGACCCTTCCTGACTCAAGGCTGTGAAGCGCCTTTGCCTGCCATAAAACTGAACATTTCCCAAAATTAAACTTTTTTTTTTCATATTTTTAAATATAAATCTGAGTCAAGGCAGGCACTTCTTATAATAAAAGGAAGAGCTGAGAATACTCCTGCCTTTTAAATAGTAGTCTAATTTTTTATATACACAATAGAGTCTCTGTGGCCCAGAAGAAAATCCAGCTCTCGTAACGCCCAAGGTTTCCTCCTAACCCACCCTGATGCAAAATGCTCTACCAGCAAAAGAGGTTGAAAGGCTCCCGGCCCAAGAACAGCCTATGGTCTGGTTGTAAAGCACTGTTCTAGGAAAAAGAAGGAAGGAAGCAAGCAAGGAACGTTTTCAGGTGGGGCTCCAGCCTGCCGAGAGGGTATCACCCCAACACCTCTGTTTCCAGAGTTGGATAAAAGAGGCAACATCTGTTCGTTCAGGGCACTGGGCAATCCATGACATGTGGCAGAGACGTGGGGGAATCTTTTGGAATACAAATAGGGAACACCTATGTTCTGGACCCTGACCTGGCTTTTTGTGAAACAGATACTAATTTACTTGGCGGTAGCACAATTAATACACTTCTAATACCAAAAGCAAGACTTTAGGTACCTTAAGAATTTTTCTGGCAGGAAATTAAGTGCCTAAGGGATTAACTGGTGATTTTAGATTGAATTAACTACTGCTATATAAATCTTACTCTAAGAATCCTTAATTTCTGTACATGCATCCAAACTGCCCTGATGAGACTTGCACAATCTTGACCTCCACGCATCCCATTCTGGGCAGCTGTAAAAAGCAACACTTAAGGACTTAGCATTTGCACATAAAGCAGTCTCTAATACCACGTCAACATGACACACAACCTTTCCAAATCATAGCGAGTTATCTCCTAGAAGAGGAAGTTCAAAAATCCACCACAACAAAAGTTCTCGTTCATTGGTAATAATCACCGTACAAGGTATTTCTATCTGGTGGGGGACACTGTGTTGTAACATACGTAGTCTGATTTTTTTTTTTTTTTTTTTTTTTTTCGCCCAACCGCTCCAGGCTGGCAATGTAAACAGTCGCTTTAAAGCACTGCAAATGCCAGGAGAACATCCAGGCCTTTTTTTTATAAGTAAGATTCCGAACAGCAACTTCAGGATCTACAGTCATTTTGACGGCTGTAAAACCTGAATCAGGGAGGACTATCAAATTTGTAGGAAAAAATAATTATAACCCAAGTCTCACATAGAACAGTAGCGTTTTAATTTTTCATGCTCAGACTAACTCTTCATCTTAAAACCACTATAGCAGAAGTCTTAACCCCAGATCTTTATTTTTTCATGGTTTCCCCTCAGGGCCTCTTTAAATAGCCGGCAGAAGAGTCACTTCCCCGTCGGTGCAGTTGGCACGCCTGCAAGTGTACTTAAAGTTTGCGTCTGATCAAGTTATGTGTATTGGATCTGAAACCAGTTAGTCAATTCTTTCAGGTCCCTAAGTGGCGATTTGTGGTAATGTCTACATCAATACTAACAGAGCGGTTTGCTAGCTGGTTTACGTAAAGCAAATGTCTGAAGGATGGAGGGGCTGCCTCCAAGGGTTCTCTCAGTTAATGGAGATGTGGCTGGAAAAAGAAACGCGCAGATACAAAAGAAGTGCTGCTTTTAAAAGGACCATCCTTCACAGAAACACACAGCCCAGAGGAGATGACAGGCGGGCATCGCCCAGGCACACGCGCCCTATTCCCAGCTCTCTTCTGGACAGGCTTCTGCCACAGAGCCTTCAGGTCTCTACCATCCAGCCTGACTTGGCTCCCTCAGTCTGAGCACCAATAAGATACAACTCTGTTGCATTTGTTAAATTTTTTTTTTTTCTTTTAAGCAACAATCCTGGTCCTTCCCTCCTGCATTTTCTTATTCCTTGGGCTTGAAATGGTGGACACGAGCCACAAAGTAGAAAGAGCAAAAGGTCAAGAACACAAAACAAGACAACCAACAAAGCAACCAAAAAAACCCCCACTGGGGTGAAGTGTAACTAAAAATTAGAAAAAAGGGAAAAGGTTTTACATGAAACAAAATTACAATTAATGAAGAAAGCAGGAAGCGGCTCCTGTTAAACAAAAGTTGCCGGTTCAAACTACAAATAATAAAGGACAACTCTAAGCAATATACAATAGTGGATTAAACTTCTCCTTTCCAATAACAGCTTTTCTTTCTTTAATATTTTTCTTTTCAGTCCTAAATAGAATGCAAGTTCTTCAGAGCAAGAATTATCTTTGTGTTTGTAAAGCGCACAGCAAAACGGGCTGAGCTCAGGAAGGCCTTGGGGTGCCACTGACTTGCAAACAAACATATCATAGGCGCGTTGTAGTCAGTGTAGAACTCCTTTACGCACGTAACTTTTCTGTAAGATCCCATGCGTGCCTATTGCACTATGGAGAAAATATGACCCAGCTCTTGTCTATACCACATCTCTTCCTCCTCCACCCTTAACAGCTCACTCCACCCCTGTTACAACAGACATGGGCCGAAGCTGAGACCCTGGGGGAAGTCAGTAGGAATTTGGGGCATTGACTTAACCATTAGTCCTCACCAGATTTGGTACACCACCCTCTGAAAAACAGAATACATGAATACACGTGTTCTCTGAAGATTTTCATGAACGTATGAGATATTTAGCTTCTGCTATACAGTGAACAGAAGCCACGTGGTAAAGTGGCCATGAGAAAGCCCAACTTCTGCAGGCAGTGCCTCCAGGCATGCCTCTCATCCCTGGATGAGACCTCTCACCAGCCTCTTCTCCTTGGGTGGCAGAACTGCTGAGCCCTTGTAGCAGGTATTCAGAAAACGATGGAGTTAATTCCCATCACTCAAGTGTGAAAACTGCCAAAGGTTTAATGAACCAGAATTCAAAAGGCAGAGAATATCTACACTGATGTGGATTCAGGAATGTGTCACCATTTAGGAAAGGACTCTAAATAGCATAGGGGCTACTGGAGACAGAAGGCATTTGTAAGTAAAGACGCAATTCGTAATTGATTAAGTTTTTGAACACTGTTTCTCTAAGTATGCTGTGAGAATGTTTTCTTTCCTAGATTTTTCATCATTTGGTAATCAGCCGGTTGGTAATTATTCACCACCATCTCTGCCAGCATTTAGAATAAAACTTTTGGAAAATTCCCAAATATGATGCTGCTAGGATTGGCAGACCACCAGACAGTGAGCGCGCATCACTGATTTATGCAACTCCCACCACCTGTAAATGTTAAGGTAGAGCACCGCACTTAAACCACACACAAGCTGCAACAAGGGGTCTATGCTCACAGCCTCTATCCGCACACTAACCAGAAAATGAACGCATCATTCCTCTAGATGTTTCATCCTGTTGTTGCTGATGCTATTAGCCAGTATAGCTGGCTACTTGTTGCTGCCCACAGGGGAGAGTGCAACATGAACCTGCAGCAGCCAAAGTCCACTAACTCAGACCCTTCTGAGCCACCTTTGGGTAGAAAGTACGTAAGTGAGGGAACCATCACAGATTGCACCACAGCTTAAAGACCTGAAGTTAACTAATAGGACTGAGTAATTCACTGTACCCAATTTATGGTGAGGGACAAATAAAGTTTATATGTGGATTGTGAACACACATACACTGTGCCCGTGGGAAAGTGAGCAACATCGAAACCTGTACGTGGCTGGACATGGGATACCGATGGAATAAATCATAGACGAGTTTGGGTTGGAAGGGACCTTTAAAGGCCATCTAGTCCAACCCCCTGCAATGAGCAGGGACATCTTCAACTAGATCAGGTTGCTCAGATAAAGGATCTATATGGTCAGACGGAAACTGGTGGGAGGCGAGACCATCCCTGGTTTGTCATTGTCAGCCCCACAGATGGCACGTCCATGCAGCAATGAAGCGACACCCCAGTGGAACATACGCGGAGTGGGTGAGAGGGGAGCAATGCAAAGGGGTGAGATGTATTTAGAAGCGTAAGCAAACAGAAGACGCATCACACACGTGGGCAATGCACATGAGCACGTGTTACAGCATGTAGTCTGTTTGTTTGATTTAGGACAACAAATCTCCCCTGTAAAAATACATCTGAGAACTGGAATGACAATCTTCATAAGAGTGGAGGTGCCACTACTATGTCATTTGCCTCCAGCACAGCCAAGAATTTCAGAGATCATCAGTGATTTTGGAGATTATCCTGTTATTTGGGATTATTAACCCAAATTTGCTAGGGTCACAGAGAGGGAGTATCCCTCAGCACAGCCCTTCCTGGTGAAGATTTGTTGCATCTTGACCTTATCTGCAATGGTAAAGTGTCCACAAAGGGTGACTCAGCTTCTGTCCCTGATGCTGCACAGGGAAAAGATGGACTCCGTGGACTTGCTCTGTGCCCTTGGGCACATCACTGCTTCAAACAGAGTAAAAAAATCCACTACTTCCACACCAGCTATGTGCTGATTTACACTGTGTTAAGTCATTTAAATATACTGCCTGAAGTGTAAAATCTGGGAACTGTCAGCAAACTTCAACTTTGCAAAAATTGTTGCTATTTATTGTAATAAAGCACTATATGATATCTGTTTGATAGAACAGACCCTATCTCAGGCAAAAATAGGGAATAAGTGATCTCCCAAGGTCTCCTGCAACCCTGTTTTCCACGACTTTACAAAGAAAAAGAGCAGAGCACAAACCCTATGGGCCAGCTCTTCTCCAGATAGGCGATTCCCAGCGCTGCCATTCAAGGGCATCCCACCCCTTTGGAAGCCGGCGTGCGCAGGCAGCTGGGGTACGCAAATCCCTCCTCCGCTCGAGCACTGCAACAAACTCAGGTACTGCAAGTTTTCAAGTTGCTGCCAGTAATGAAGATGCTTTTTCAGACCCTTATTCATACCATCTAAGACTTAATGATCTCAAATGAACAATAAAAAACAGCAGAAAAAAAACCAAACTTGAGTAAAGAAAACATTTCCAAATTTATCAAATCTCTGCCATCTCAGTTCTTCCACAGAAGGCAAAGAGGGCTCTAGCAACCTTGTCGAAGGGATTTTCAAACTACAATTTCATTTTCTCTTACTAACAGAGAGAACCTGCCCACAGTTGCAGGCAGAAGAATAAGTTACTTTGTGGGGAAAAGAAGGCTAGAACAATTATTTATTTATTCAAATAATTTTCCTTAAATGGGATGACTTTTTTTCTTTTTTTTTTTTTTTTTATAATTTGAATTTTTAATTTTAAAGTTTCAGTATATGTATCATAAGAACACGGTAAATGCCACCTTCCAATAGATTTTCACTGTTGCTTTCAAACTTCATCAGGACTAGCGCTGACACCCGGCCCGCGCCCAGCCCCGCGCAGAGCAAGCCCGTGGGTGGGTGGGCTTGGCACCTCACGAGCACGCACGAGAAAGTCTCTTCCATAAACAGTTTACGGACCTTGTTTCTTCTGAAACCCCCATTGATGGCAGTGGGAGACAAAGTCAGACTTAATAAGACTAGACTGTAAGGAAGGATCACAGAAGAGAAAGGGGAGAGAAGGAAAGATGTTTGTTCAAGAGAACATAGTGAGAGTATTTGTTTACGCTGAATACATTTTAAAAACTATCAGTTTTTTGCAGGCATTGAAACATGTAGTACGCATTATGTTTGTTATTGCTTTGGGGGTTAGCTATTATTTTTATATTCATCTTTGTTGTTCTTTTTAGATCAAATAGCAAATGATTGGCAGGAATCCTGTAAATCGGAAAGAATGCTCATTTATTTTCCACATTTTTCTCCTATATTTTCAGAGATTATTGCATGTAATATTTTAATGCTATGGCATAAATATGAATGAGAGTGAGAGCTCTTATATTTATACACTCATAGTGTATGTGATACTGATATCCACGTGATTAGATACAAGGACATGTGGTAAATGCATTTGACGTGCAAGCTTGTTGCAGAGAGAGCTTCACACCAGTGAGATTCAGCAGTCAAGTCTCTGTCACAGTGGCCGAGAGCTGAATTTTTGACCAGTAAAGACAGAAAGTCTGTATTACCAACAGATGCGGTATTTTCCATCTGTTACTGATGTCCCTGAGAAGTAATATTAAGATTGAGGACTTTTTACAGTCAAAAAATATTAATTTGTTTTAAAGACATTTTAAAATAAAAAAAAAAACAAATTTTAATTTTTTGTCTGTGTTGGATTTATGGCAACTCATGTAATAGATTTATGGGACAAAAACCTATTTTAATATATATTTAAAGTGTTTTATAAAAGAAGAAAATTCATTGAACTATAATACTCAAAATATGTGAAATCAAATCTAAAGTCCCATCTCAATAATTATCTCCACAAATAGTATTCAGACATCCGTATTTCTGCTAATGACACACATGCAGTTTAAAAAAGGCAAAAGATGAAAGCAAAAGTGGGATATATGGGATATTCCACAACAAAGGAAATAGAGATTTAGTTACTGCCAAAAAAAAAATAAAAAATACATATTTATTGCCTCAAGCCTAGAGTCCATGGTTATGAAACATTTAACTAACTTAAAGATTCTTGTATCCAAGAAAACCCTGCTGTCTCTCCCTGCCCACAGGGGCGAGTTGTGCAGCAGATCCTCACCAGCGCTGGAGTCAAACTCACCTCCAGGACACGCAGCCACAGACTGCAAAAGCTCTTTTACTCCTGAACCGAAAGGAGCATCTGCAAACGCAGCATCTGCAAGCGCAGGGCTCTGAATACGCCCTAACTTTTCTGGTTTGAATTCTTCAAAACGCGGGTAATCTCAGGTGCAAACAAATGCAATTTTTACTATTTGCTCATGACTGCAATCCAGCTGCGGGCATTTGCAAACAGAAGCGATCGAACCCCAGCGAGCGTGCCTAGCCACCCCGTTTGCCCGTGGCACCCCAGCAGCAGTCCCCGAAAGCCAACTTTCCCCACTGCCCAGGGGATGTCGGGATGTCAGTCTTACGTGTGCCGCAGGCCACCCTGCCTCCCCGTTCCCCTTTGCAGGAGGATATACCAGTTTCCCTAATTCAGGCCTTCCGCCCTTGCAAAAACACGGACGGGATTTGTTTCAAGAGATGAAAGGACTGAAGATTACCTCGAAGGGGAACAATAAAACACACTTACACAAAAGTTAAAGGAAATGTGCTACCCAACAAAATCATGTTTGATACCTTAAAAACGAGAGAGGCCTGATCAATTTATTTATCTTTTTATGTATATTGGCCACCGACTCAATTAGCGCCATTTCTTAGTGAAATTCCCGGGGTTTTTTACTGACAGGTTTACATCTGTTTACAGCAGCATGCTTTTACCATGGGCATGATATGGTGCTTAAAAGAGAGTGATGGGCATGCTTCAGAAATGGAAAGGAATTTTAACGTCCTCACAGTAATTACTGCCTGGGACCAAATATTTTGACAAATCAGTGGCTCAGCTCTGGGCTGCTGGGTCCAACTTCAGTTCCTTCAGAATTTTAGTCCTTCCAGATATCACTCAACACCTGGGCAAGAACTGAGTCAAAACAAACCTGACATGCTTTGACAAACAGCAGTGAGCAAGACCAGAGTAGAAACTCTGTCGAGACCTTGATGTCCTCTCTCTGTCCTTCTGCCTGAAGAAACGGTATTGAAGGCAACACACAAATGCACAAACCAATTCTCCCCGATTTGGGAAAAGAAAAATTCACTTATTTACCCATTCTGTGGTCAAAAACATTCTGTCTCCCGAATACCTCATTAGAAAAGAGGAAAAAAAAAAAAAAAAGAGCATAAATATTCTTCAATTAAATTCAGGGATGGGGTCAAATGTAAACTGAAAAATAAATAAATAAAAAAAAAAAACAAAACAGGAAGAATTTTGGTTATGGAGATTTGAAGGGCCTCTCCCTCCTGATGTCCTTTCCATCTCTGGAATAATGTCTCTCTAATCCCTGATAACTTCCCTCTGTCTTCACTAGAGATGCGGACACTGGGGCAGCTGGGAAGAGGAGAGCACCAGCCTGACCTGCACCAGGTTAGTCTCATTAGTCACAGGACAATTCAAAAAAGTCTTTGAACAAGAATAGTCTTTTTTTTTTCTTTTTGGATTTGTTTTTTTTTTTTTTACCATTATGACTAAATCTCTCTGGGAGCATGTATACAGGTCATCTCCTTCCCCAAAACCAAACCAAAAGTGAAGGTGTTCGTTGTGGGGGAAAAAAAAAAAAAAAAAAAAGATAACTACGATTTAAAAATAATAAAAAAAAAATAATAATATAGCTAAACAGGGCAACTGGGCCAAACGAAGTCAAAACAATGCACTTAACCCACCTGGAGAGCAAAACAGGCCATCCAGCCCCGCTGGCCAATCGCCTGGGGTTTGCGGCGGGAGGAAAATCCGCTCGGGCGCATGTGGCTGGAGAGCATCTCACAGCCCCGCCGGTGCCGCACAGAGTGCTCCGAGTCTTCCCACGTCCCCGTCACGCGGTGGAGATTGGCTGCCGGAGCGCAGTGGGGAGGGGGGACTAACTGGTAGGTGGTGGGGGAATCTGGCTGGCTGGGGAGGGTGGCTCTGAATTTTTTTTTTTTTTAAGCTACATACATCAAATGAAAAAAAAAACCCTCCATTTATTCCTTTTGGGTCATATGAGGGAGCCACTGGCAAAGATAATACTATATGAAGCAAGAGAACGAGAGGGAGAAAGAGAGGGAGGGAGGGGAGGGAAGGAGGGAGGAAGGGAGAGAGAAGCAAAAGGCTTTCTATTATTCGGGACACTGGTGATGCACACTGAGGCAGTTGGAAGATTAAATTAAGTATTATATCTGCTGACCCCATTGCCATGGTTACCGGACAGCGGAAAATATTAATCAAGCCAAGCCTTTTCAGCTGAACATACCAGCAAAAAATGCTAAATATAAATATATATGTACATATTTGCTGCTTTGCCATGCTAATGTGGAGTGCCAGCAACCAAACCACCTGATATCATCAAGATAAACAAATTTAACATATCCTTGCCGCACGAGAAGGCTGATGTCACCGTGGTGAGCGCAGCATGGGGAATGGGGGCTGCAGCGTGCTCGCTCTCTCTTCAGCCGATTAAAAAGGGAATTTGAATAAGGAATGGTACCGTCTTGCTGGGTGCCTGAGCTGAGGGGGTATTTAGGGCTCTCCTCCATAAGGAACTCACGCACCATCTCCCAGCCAGGGCAGCACCGTCCAAAGGCAGGCAGAAGGCATCAGAAATCCCGCAAGGGCGAGCCCGATGAGGTGCCAGTATGTCATCCAGCACAAGTCCCAGAAACGCCAGCCCACAAGCCGGCTCTCCCGCGCGGAGCCGACCTCGCCACGTCCAGACCGCGCACCTCCCGTGGGAAATAAGAACAATTCCCACCAACTGCGTCTTCACCTTCAAATTAGAATTAGTGCTCAGAGGAAACCTAGCTGAAGTCTCGTCTGTACATCGGGAAGCATTCTTTGTTTGTATATTCTGTATACGTGACTTGCAGGTCTCTGCCTTCCTGTAAGCGTGCTGTAGACCCTGTTTGCTGCGTACGTACACAACGTACTCCCACCAAAGAACAATATTCATGTATCTAAGGTGATAGAGAACAAACACTGCTGAGCGGGAAAGAGAACACGGCCATATTATTACAGAGCATATCATAATGCGTAATAAATATCTGAGTAAGTCCACATCTGCAGCAGTCGTCCACTGCCGGCACCTGGGTCTCACCCATGATGGGTCTGAGATACGAGATTTGCAAGGAACCTCTTAAGCTTTCAGAAAGGGAAAAATTCAATCAAAACAAAAACGTGTCAATAATAATACTGATACTAAACTTCTATCACATTTTTAGCTCCAACCTTAAACCCAGAAACAGGAATAACACCACAAATAATTCTGCCCCCTTCCATGCAGTAAACCATTGGCATAACTAAAAAAGGAATCTAAACCCCTCTTTCTCTGCTTTAACCGTATATTAAAAAAAGGAGACGTCCATATGAAAAGAGTATTTTCTCCCAGTCAACATGTCCACTTTTTCTTCGTTGCCCATTTTTGTCTTTATTTTACAGGTAAGTTTTATGCAGCTACTGCTGACTTGTGTCATTTTCCATAAAGTATTCAAAATACGAATACTGAGGTGACTACACATCCTTTGCTGTGACCTATCAACGTATTGAGGTGCAAGAGAAGAGATATTGGAACAAATTGAAAAATGAAGGAATAATAAGTCACTAGACCCATTTAAAAAGCCAAGCATTTTAAAAGAATTTGAGACAGAAGCAATTAATACATTAATAAACGTGCTTTCTAAGAGCTCCTTACAGAGCAGTATACAGGGTATCTAGTAGACCAGCTCAAATGACAATTAAGCTCGAATGATGAAACGTTTGGGTAAGTCTGATGCAGCAGTACAAATCAGCTACTTAACAGGAAATTAGTGCATCTTGGATCTACCAAGGTTTTTGGGTACATCAACAGTTTAAAAAAAAAAAAGTGGTCTGACAAGAGTAGCATTTAACAAGCAACACTTACGGCCTTGTTTGTCCCCCTTGTACCATCCATTAAAAAAAAAAAAAAACATTCAAAGATATTCCATAAAGTAAACAAAATGCACACAGCTGAAACTGAGAAAAATTATGGCAGTGATGCGACTCACCACTGAGAGGACTGGACAGCCCCGCTTCCAGCGCAGGGCAGGGACTGGCATGAAGGCACACGGGCTGCTGTAGCAGCACGCATGAGGAACTCCGGACAGAAATACAAACGCTCGTTGCAAGTGCCCCAATTCATACCAAGAAATGCACTGTGGATTTCCCCATACCTGCACACCCTTCGGCACCAACATGAGCACGTGCCGGACCGCCAGGGCCAGGGTGAGTACGGTGGAGAGCCAAAGCCCCCGTCCCACGCGCGTACGCTCAAGCCATCCCACACAGCCACGCTTCACATACGGGCACACAGTCGTACGCAAGCTCGTACCAGGGTTCTCAGAGCAGATTGCGATCACAAATACAAATACGCATATAAAATATTTTATAGATTATACAAAACAAATGTTCTGGTTCATTTGCCGTTCTGTAAAAACAGAGCCAAATTTACTGAAGGCATAAACAAGTACATCTATTTCATTTTTAAAATGTTAATGAAGAATGAGATTGTTATTTGTTCTTGGTCTGTTTTGTGATTTTAGCCAATAGTTCTAGTGATAATTATCAACTGTTTATATTTAGATAAAAGCAGCCCATATGGCAATAGCAGAACAATCTGATGTTTAGATCCTCAGCTACATGTTTTCTATAAATAATATGATTGAATAACTGTAACAAATTATTTCATCAGTCTAAAAGCAGATACCAATATATAACAACTAAGAAAGCCATTTACTCATTATCTGCAAATAATAAATACCTTCCGAAGTACATTTAACACCTAGGAAAATACAAAAATACAAAAAGACAGATATTAACCCGTAAATGTTTACATGAACGGATCTTAAAATTTACTTCTTAATTTCCCATGAACGCACACAAAGTATCAGATGGGTTCTTATGATAACTAATTTTGCCTAATTTTGCATACATAAACGCTTGCTGTTATTTGATACATTTGTATCTGAGTCTTCCCCAAATATCATCCCTATCCAAACTATCCTATCAATTCTGCAGATCCCAAACCTTATGAATGCCCCTCCTGAAATGGACCTCGATCTTCGACTTGGGGACTCTCCTCAGCTTTGAAAATCTTCGCAACAATCAAACTAACATAATTCCCGACATTACGGCAACATCGCACGCACCCGGAGAGAAAGGCTTCAGCAAAGCCTTCCCAGGGGGTTTCAGTCTCGGTGCCCTTAATCAGGGTTTCCAGGTTGCACAGCCCTCCTCCTCACACAAAGGAACAACCCCAAACCCAAACCCGGCCGTGGGCAGCGCGGGCAGCCACCCCTTCCCGGCGGGGAAAATGATTGCGGCACAATGGCCGGCACGGACAGCTTAGGGCAGCTGTGTCATATAAATTGTCAGCAATGACCATAAGCACTCAGAGAAACAATTTAATTCCTCACTCCCGCCATCATGGGCTGATATATTCTTTCAAGGTCATTACCCAAGGCTAGGAGGGTCGCATGATTAACGAGTGACATGTCCAATGAGGGCGGCTGTGCCTGAGCAGGCCTTATATTAATTAGACAGAAGCGCTGAAAAATAAACGGTGCCTAGCAAAGAGGGGCCAAACTTGAACCTCGATGGCTCCTGCACCTCCCTAAACTCCAAAATCATCATCTTGCTCCTTCCCCTCAAGAGTAAACTGCTGCTTCATTACAGAAATTCACAAACAGGATACAGAAAAGATGGCTCCTTCCTTGTTCAAATGACTTGGGCTCTTGCCTCAAATCTCTTTGAGTCTTCATTTTATGCTTCTTTTTCCTCCTTGACTTACACCCCATGGAAGCACAAAAGATGACTATTCACAATTAATTGCGCATCTCAAGAGAGACCTAGAGCAAATACTAGATCATACAGTGGCCCATCATTGAAACCTTTAGCAATCTAATCCTGTCCAAAAAAAAAAAAATCATCCCTCATAAGAGTTTTGCAAGTTGAATGTTTTTCTAAAAACTAAAAGCTGCTTTTGTGCCCTAGGTGCCAGGCAGGCATTCCTGACCTCGTCTCTTGCCTCTCCACAAATAAAACCAATAAAAATCCCATCAGTGAAACTTAGTTGATTTTCATATGTTTTTGTAAATCAGAAAGGAGATTCCATGCAATCAGCCACCAGAACGGACTATCACCTTTAAATAGCAAAGACAAACAAAAAAAGCCCCAAACCCCGAAACTAGGGCTGCTGCTGCTAACTGTGCCAGAAACGAGATTCAGTTATCACAAAACACTTGTTCAGGTCATCAGCGGATGAAATCCACCCACCTCTCTTCATCATCGCCTCTCTAACCAGGTGCAGAGGGAATAACCATGTATTGTGATTCTAGCAAACGCGGAAAGTGTCAACGTGCATTTTTAGAGCGTTCTGAACAGCGAGCACACGTGCAAAGGCGAGTTTGGGGCACGGTAACCAAATACAAATAAGAATCTCGTCAAACAATTCAGTTCAATTATTTTTTTGCATCTGTGATGTTCGGCATTAATAGGGACCTTCAAGTGAATATACCTTGGCATAGCTCTCAACAGCTCAGCTAGAGCCACCCAAAAGCTTTCTTCTACCCCCCCATCTTAGTGCCAGTGGCAGAGGGCTGCACGCCGCATCTTCTGGTGTGACCAGCGATCGCACAGCATGGCTCTGAGGAACCTGCAGAGATGGTCTAAGTCCTGCCTGAACACACACCTCGAGCCTGGGCCAGCTGTGACCCTTCCTGGGAAGATCCCCGAAAAGGTCAGACAAGTTCAGCAGCAACTGCTAATTACACCAGCTATCGCAGCCCTTCGTTAGGCAGTACATTGCTGTCAACCAGCAGGCATGCAAGAACCCACCCCAACACCAAACACCTGGCAACTCGCTATGCAACGCGAACACCGCTGGAAGGAACTTTTGGCACATGGTTTCCAGGTGGTTTCCACCTGTAGGACTGTGTGGTTTGGGACCACTGCAGAGCGCGAGATGAGACAGGAGTGGGCAGCACTCATTCTCAGCCTAACTGAGCCAGCCCCAAAACACGCGGGGAAGTCTGAGCACCCCAGGCTGTTCAGGTCTGGGGGACTTTTTTTTTTTTTTTTTGAGTAAAACAACAGCTGGCCATGGACAGACCCTACATCTTCTCCATCTGCCTGTGTTACCAAGCTCTTTTTGAATGCCATCTCTCCCTCAGCTCTGCTGTTGGATGCTTATGTCCCCTTCCAGTTGCATGTACAAAGGTGTGGGTCAGCCCCTCACCCTGTGTGGCTTCGGCTCTGGTGAAGGAGCGCACCATCCGGAATTCGGGAATGTACTATTGTACTATGCAACTTCGCTTCTTGGCACTTATATGTTTTCTATAATAAAGGAAATAAAACCATTTTGAACATTTATCACACTTCTCTCAGGTTTTTAGACATTCCATAAAGACAGACAAATATTATGCCATATTATAGAAGGAGAAATAGCCAACCGAAGATTAACTGACTTGCAAGGATAAGCAAATAACAAACAATGCTAACAACAATAAATTAAGGCCACAGAGCTAACCAGCTATATAAACTTTACATTTAAGAAATAAAGGCCCCTCTGATGGCTGCAGCTGTGACCTAACTGCTCTACCATGATGCCCCTCCGAGGAAAGGCTGTAAATACTACAGCTACCCACACTGCCTGCAATCCTCCCAATACCGTTGCTTCGGTTACCCGCCACATTTTATAATCCTGCTTATTCTCCGAGCAAACTAGATGAATTTCTGCCATTTTGCTTCCCTGGTGGTGTGTCCTGCCAGCTCTTTCCCATCTACCATTTCACGGGGCTTCATCGCTCCCCAACCATGCGCTTGTACTTTTGCATGTTTACAGTGCTCCTGCCTCTGCCTCTCTTGTTTGTGAGCAGTAACTGGGCTCCCGAGGACCCGCGAGAAGGTCAGACTTTCTAAAGCAGTAATCCACCCACTGATTAATGCACCCACGACACACAGCGCTGTACACACCGGTCTCGATTGGTCTGGGGATATCAAGCCTGCTGTGCCCTGCTGAACTGATTTGATGCTATTAAACCAAGAGAGATGCACTGTCAGCAAAGATGCAGCTCAGGACTATCTATGCTTATTATTTGGAGAAAATGTCTTTGGACCCCACCTCAATCTCAAATTTCCCCACAAAAAAACTGGAAAACAGTCTGCTTACTTGAGACTACAGCACGTTAAACCATGCTTGGTTTAGTTGTTCAAACAGAAAGAGGGACAACTGCTTAATTTTCACCACATTCAGGTGCTGCTAACAGGTCTGTCTGATGTTTATAACAGTACTTTAAATGAAGACAATGTACTCAGAATCTGCCTGAGCAAGAAGGACCTAATTTTCCGAGATTCTCAGCACTCACAGCTTCAAATGACCTAAATGAAGTCACCTCAACAGTTTTGCAAAATTACATTCAAGTGTTCTTGATATTCAACTGTTTGTTCAGCCCACGATATTACGATGCCTTCCAACTACTCAGGTGAAGTACTACAAACCACAACACCCTCCTGTATTTTATCTTACAACGTTTACTAGACAGCATCTTCTCAGTCACAAAGTTTTGGTGATGCAAACCACTCTACCTTACAGCAGAGTTTGGGACTGCAGACGGTACGCAGCTGGAGAGGCCCACATGCCCCGAGGAGCTCAAATCCCCAAACAGCCACCTACGCACTCCAGGTCAGAGTAGCCGCCCCCACACACATCAAATAAAATCTTCACCCAGAAGACTACTCACATCATTCCTGAGGCAGATGCAGCTTTCTAGCTCCACTCCTTGTGCTGGCAGATTCCTGTAGCCAAGCTGGAAGCCCTGCCCAGTGTGGGGGAACAGCCAACCCTCACAGCTACTCACAGGTGAGCGTAGTCTAAACTAATCACCGGGCATTACCCACCCTTATTAACCCTCTGTAATTGGACTTGCTTTTTTTTTTCCCCCCAGAACTGCCGTTTTCTACTTTCAATACATCATGATACAAAGTAATCATAAAGAAAAGTAAAAGTTAAACCTGAGCAGCAGCTTTTTTAGGGTGTCACTGGCATAATTACACTCATTAGCTTGCCTTTATTCTCACTACACAAAGGACAGCAGAAAAAAAGCAAAGCTCTTTGCCCTAACCGCAAACTTTCTGTTACCCACTTCTTATAATCTACTATCAGGGGTTCCCAGACAATTTTAAAATCCCCCCACAATGTCTGTTAGACACTTAAACAGAAAAACACCAAAAATCGGAAGATGGAATTTAGCCAAAGAGCCAAATACTAGTGGCTGGTATGTTAATTAGACTTGGAAATAATTTATTTTTTAATTCAAACCAAAGTTTCAACTGATTTTCTAGCAACAAAATTCAAACTGCTTTTCTTCTTCCTTGTCAGAAGTGGGGGGTAGCCCTAGTAATATGTCCTCACCAACAAAGATTTCTGTGCCATCATTACATTTCTATTCTTCCATGCTAATTCTCTTTACTCATACTTCTAGGCTGCTTGCAGGCTAGAAGTATTTTCCAGGTTGCCTCATCATAATCCTCATGCTGTCAATCCATACGCAACACGGTTAAGCGAGAGTCTCTCTAGCTTCCCACATTACCTGTGAAAATTAAACCAAAGTTACCTTTGGCTCAGACCAGCTGCCCCAGCCACGGCATGATTATACAGCACAACACCAGCATCTGCAAACAGGCTACGCAGTCAAAAGCGGGCAGACGAACGGGTGTATAATTTTAGGAAGACACAAAACATTAGAGGATGTGGGAGGGTAAACAGGATCTCAGTTCTCAGGTCACCTCTGAAACAAGAGGAGGAACAAAGGTGAAAACCAGCCAATATTATTGTAAGCGAATATCACTGAGACAGTGTAATACCCGGATAGATAAGCATATGTCCATAAGCATGCGTGCAGGCGCCGGGGGGGAGGGAAATATGCCCAAAGGGCTAAATGTGAGTACTTATGGCAAGCCTGCCTAACAGTAAAGAAGTGCGCACCCGTCTTCAGAAATACGTATGTTGTCACCACCTGTGCCGGGGTATGCACGGACAGGTCTCGGTTAAAAGGCCTTTTAACTAGCATTACTGCTGTATAATGATAGATAAATAAAATATATAAACTATAATGCATAATAATCATATAGAATATATATCAGGGATAAATAATGACTACCGATAAATCCATTTTATTACAAAACTAAAAACTGAACGTTTCCCGCTCCCCCCCCTTCTTCCACTCCTGCGGCCTCTGGCTCCACACTGCTGTTCATCACCTAAGGCAAACGCTCCCGCTCCCGCTCCCTCTCTGTTTCTTTAAAACTCTAAACCACAAGGCAGCACGCGAGCAACGCCATAGGTCACGATATCAAAAGCGGGAGCTTTTACAGGTGTCCTCAATAACACAGGCAATAAAAGGCAGCAGTAGCAGAAGCAGAATCACTGACCTTGTTTGATGCTGCACAGTAAAGGGAAACACCGGTGCTGCCATGAGGAGCGAGATGCACCACGTAAACAGGCTGGGCTTTTCTGCTTTCTTACGCTAAATCTTTCAAAAGCCATTTCAGCAGTTAATACATGCCAAAAAATGATGTGGCTACTAACGACACCAACTCAGCCAAGTGAGATACTTCTTAGCACCACCGACGACCGCCAAACCCCACTCAGGACCCACGTTCCTCCGCGAAAGCGGAGGCTGTGCTGCACAAAGGGCACACGAACACCAACCCTTCCCCGGGAACCCAGGCGGCTCTGGCAGGTTGCACGCCTGCAGGTGACTCTGTCGCCAGGGCGGCAGCTTCAGCGCCTGTGTGTGTGCACCTCCCGCGCACAGCTGCCTCGCGCAGAGGTGCGCGCCCACCTGTACACACGCATGCCCCGCACACATACGCAGGGCACCCAAAATCCTTTTGCACGCGCAAGCAACAGCCAAAATACACGTTACCCACCGGGCAGGACAGCCTTTACTGATTTAATGTGTAACTGCGATTTTGGCAGGTACAAAGGCACACTCGGGCCCTTCACAATGGTGTTTTTCTCTTCCCTGAGAGTAACAGCTAGGTGTTTTCCTTTAAAAATTCTTGGTATTTCATTTAAATAATTTTGGTTTACCCAGAAATGTGAAAACTCTTCCATCATCTCATTCTCCGGTCCTGTACGTCTATGGTAACTGTCCCTGTGAAAACGTGTATCAGATATGAATGATACATTAGCCTTAAACCTTTTTTATGATACGGGGTTTTATGACTTTGAGCTGGTAATACTGTTTGATACTTCTCTATTCTGAATTCACTGCATCTTTGGCCCTTCCTAGGAAGAGTCCTCTCTTCACGTCCATCAATCGCACCGCCTCGGAAATCTAGTGGGAAGAATTGGGGTTAATTCCCATTTGTTTTAGATAGGTGCGCGCGTGTGAATCATGAGGGGGTAGAGAAGAGATTCTCACGCAGTGATCAGTCTCACGCAGCCGGACAGACCTCCGCTAACCGCAGGACAGGCGTCCTTCTACTTATGGCAGGCTACTGGGGGAAGTCTGGGTGACTCTTCTCGCCTCTTGTTCTTTCTCCTAATCAAAGTCTTTCATCCTTGCTTTATTTTCTGGGACAATTTCTACCATCCTCAGGGAGGCCACATTTCCGAGGATACTTAATTTTTCCCTCTCTGCCACCCAGTCCTTAAGTAAGGCTGCAACGTAAGCTTTTCCGTGTTAGTACTGCCTCTGTCCTGCTGAAACATCGCTGTCAGATCTAGTCCTATTCTTTTAGAATTTCTCTGCTCAAACACCGAGATCAGCTTGGATCTAGAATGAGTTATGGGGAAGGCAGAGCAGTTTGCACTATACTCTTTTAAAGATCTACATCTCCTAAGAAACGTGTACTACATGTGGGTGCACAGACATGATCCACAGATGCGACGCAGAGACCACACGCTTGCTGTACAGTTGCAACACACGCTGCGAACAGACAGAGCTCGCACATGCACACAGCAATTCCACACATGCACACACACACACTATATCTGTATCTGAATGCATCAGAATTGGTTTGGATTAATTTAACAGGTGCCGGTATACTGAAAATCCGCGGATGCATTCTCTGCGAACCTCTGTAAGCGACGGTGGGATCACCGTTTGAACGGTGGCTTTTCAGCAGCGGTATCATCACAAGCAATATTCTCTGGCGTGACACGAAGAAAAGGCCAACATGAATTAGAGGCGCCAGAAAATAAAGATTCCTCCCCTCCCGTTCCAGTCTTTCCCTCCCAGTAACATCCAGTTCCTGTACATTTAGGAAGGGGGGAAATATCACAGGGCACTATCAGGTAGGCAGTTCGCATGAAAAGCTGACTCTGCTGCTATTTTTAATGTGTCCCCTGTGTATTAGAGGAGTATTTACGTTACATCTATTTAAGTGCGCGTGAGTTTATGTGTTAATGCCTGCTCACATACAGGATAAAAAATACACAGCACAGTTAGTCAAATACATGTAAATACAGACAGAATCCTATTTATTTGCCAGACCACACAAAGGCTAAGAAATGAAAAATGCACTCACGCCCTCTGACACCCTGGCCGAGTGTATGCACGAGAGCTCTCGTGGTAGGGACTGAAGACTGGCTTCTGGCTCCCTCTCTCTCCCTCTCCCTTTTCTGTTAAGAAGATACTTTGAGCGCAGGGATTGCTCACAATCTGGCTGTGTGATCCACATGCAGGACTTGTAATATGCCTGCTATTTCCCTCTCGCTCCCTCTCTCCCCCCCCCCCCCCAAACCTCCCCCCACCCCATCCCTCTTGTTCTCATGTTCAGTGGTTATTTTAGCTTAATGTGGTGACATCACAGCTCTCTTAGTGAGATAAAGCCCTCGCCGTGAATACAGAATACGGCTCCACTGATCACTTCCAAATGATGGGATTTAGCGAGGTCTGATATTTAGTGCTCATCCCTACAGCAGAAGATGCTGTGTTCTGGTGCAGCTCAGTGCAGGTTTCACTGCATTTGCACGGCCCTGCTGCAGCGTGTGGGTGACGGCGTAGGGGCTTACTTTGTAAATTGGGAGTGAGACTTGGGAGAGACACTTTTAGTAAGTTCACTCATTTTTGAATAGCAGAGGACAACGGCTAAACATCTGTCTGTGGCAATCGCTTGAATTTGCTGGGGTTTGTATGCAAAGACTGGAAGGAGACGGTTCTCAGCTGAGGAGAGAGATGGAGCGCCGGAAGACATCTCATTTTTCAGCTTCACAGAGTAGCCAAAATCCCCCTTTGTATTAAAATGAAAATACGATGTGCATTTTTAAAGTTATGCACAAACCCCTCTCCAACTTCGCATTTATCTGTAATTCCTCCGCCCTTTTATATCAGATTTGCAATAGCCTCCACAGTTTTCATGACTTTGTTCTGTGTTCTTCTAAAATGGGAAACAAAGAAATAGCACGTGATATTATAAAAACTTAACCGTGGAACAGATAAGAAATGCAGGAGGAGAAAATAACGCAGTCAAATAAGCTTTCATTATTAACAACTGTGCCCTGAGGTCTACGGGCATAGTCCCAAAACCTAAATTATCTTAAATCATGAGGTTACCAATAAAGACAGCTTGGGACAGCAGAAGGGGTCTGTGATTCCAAGGGGGTTGTAGACCACATATATACGATTAACATTTCTGTGCTAAGGTTTATTACTTCATTATAATATTTTCCATCATAAATGAATAGGTAAAACACCTGGCTATTAAATATAAACCTGTCCCTCAGGATGATCAGATTATCACTCGAATTTAAAATCTTTCTGAATTTTTAATAATGCATAACAAATAAGATTATTTATGCACTTCCTTCACTCTGCTTGCAGGGCCCACGATTACGTACAGCCTCCTCTCCTGAAATGCAAGGGCTGCAGGGGGGCACACCGACCGCTCCCCCTCTTTGCTCTTTCTCCTCCCGGACCTGCCCGCCATCCCCGCGTTTTTGTGCGGCGGGGACGAGGGACCCTGGCCCTGGCCGCTCTGTTTCGGAGCGCAGGGTAATTAGCAGTGCGCAGGAGTCGTCAGCCGCGGCGGCGCGGAGGAGGCAGCTGAGGAATCAGGGGCAGGCTGATGGGGAAGTCAAGTGGAGGCCTGGCTGTCTGAAACCTCTTCAATAGATCTGTAGTCTGGACTTGAACCCTGCCCTCTCACCTCAGGGTCCCATATTTCTTCCCCCTCCTCCCCCCGCGCGCTCCCTCCTGCGTCTCCATCGGCGGCGAAGGGCCATGAGTGACCCCCGTCCTCCCGCCCGCTCCCCGCGAGGGGCAGGGGAGGAAAGCCGAGAGGGAGAGGCGAGGCGGGGGGGAAGAAGGGTCCCCGACTTCCTCACAGGTAATTAAAGGGACTGTTTTCAAGGTTGCATGGGCAAAAGACAATTCGGCCTAATGAAGCATCGATCGGCCGGCACTAGGGTAGACAGGAGCTGACATTCACTCCGAGGTACCGCCAGCCGATGTAAAACACTGCGCCGGGAATCGTCCTCGCTGTTCGTCATTGCCTGTGACCTGCCTTGGGGAAGACGGAGTTTGCTTTAAACGGATATTCATTCCGTAATTACGCAAACTTGTATGCTGAGCAGTATAAAATTATCAATTAGAGAGGCAAATTATTTTTGTGGTGGGTTGTTTTTTTTTTTGCATTTGTTTTTCTTCTTTGGGATAAATGTTCTTCGTCGTTCACATTATAACCCCACCAATCAGCGCTGACGGTGCTGAATGCATGAGGTCAGTTATGGAGATGCAGGAAATTACTGGGGATTGGCAGGGACGTTTTTGTCAATTTGTAAGCAAAACCCTGTGTTATTGCCAGGTTTTCATCTTTTCATCACTGTCAGCCTGTGCCGGCACAAGATATCTAAAAACAAAATCATCTCAGAGGCTGCTGGAAAATTAACGGGGGAAGATTAAAAATATATTAAAAATATTTTCGTGTAAAATAGAAAAAGGAAACAGGTACTTACACTAAAAAAATTAAGCCAATTAAGCCCCCTGGAAGTGCTGACATATAAAGCTCACTGCTTACCCTAGCCAGGCATCTGCTCTCTCGCTCGGAAGCCGAGCAGCTCGACAGCATCGCGCTCCCTGGGCTCCCAAACCTGCCCTCGCCTCACCCAGCCCCTTTCTTCTGTCCCAAATGTTTGCATTTGTAGGATGTCTGAATGGTAATAAAAGGGCCAGGAAATGATAGTTGTGCCAAGTAAATTGGGGTGAATGCTGGGGGAGGGGAGGACGGATCGATTGTGAAACAACTTGCGCATTATCTGGGAAGGATTTGCTCACGGTCCTGCGCTGCTCCGTGTTACAAGAGGCCCCGCACTCAACAATAGCGTGTCCCCTCGGAGCAGGAAACACAAAGGGAATTTGCTCTGATTCAATCCACACAGTGAGGCCCCTCTGGGGCTAAAGAGGGTCACTTTTACCCTGGCTAAAAATAAAGAAAAAAGATTTTTTCCCCTCTAACACACACACACACGCATGCACGCACACACACGATCTAGTTGGCAAAAGCAGCCCGCCTCCACTCGACAAGATGCTTAAAAATCACAAGCCTTCTCTCTCATTTTCTCCATTCAGACTTTAGAATTTATCAGAATTTACTTGAAAAAAAAAAAACATTTAAGTAAGTAGAATGTGATCAAAGAACGGCAAAACGGCCTCTTCCTTTTATTCCATTTACTTGTATAACAAGTGCCTTTACTAGCGGACTGCTGCAAGACTGGCCCCTAATAACAAAGGAGGTGACGCTGTCAGGGCGCAGAACTGTAAAGTGAATTTTAAAAGACACGCGAGAGCCTAGATATCAGGGTTCTGCTGTATTCAGATATATTTGTTTTCTAATGCTTTGCCTTTTTTGTTCAAAACAGCAGTTAGCGTTCTGTTTCTAATCCCAAATTCTTTCATCGAGAACAGGTCAGTAAAGAAAGGCAGTAATTGTGTGCAACACCTGCTGAAATTAAAAAAAGAAAAGTTTTTCCTAAAAATGGCTAAAATGTAGCTCAGCAGATTCTATCTGCATTAATTTGGCTGAACAACAAGATATTGCTGGGGACAAACTCTGAATAAAGCGGTCCCGAGTTCCCAGAATTGGCACAGCTCAGCCTAAACAATGGCTGCTTCCTATTCACCTTAACCCAGCTTTTCAAAAGAACATCCCCAGAAACACAAAGCATCAGCGGGAAATGGCAATTTTATGAATCCTAATCAATCAAAGGGCTTATTAACTCAATGTGAAGCCAGATTAAAATCTTTAATTATAAATCGTGCTAAAAGGAAAAACAAAATGTACTTATGGTACATTGAAAATTCCGGATATTAACATAGTTGCCATTATCTCTCTCAATATTAAATTTCCCCTCCCTGCCCTGCAACATGCTCACCTTTTTCTGTTCCTAAAGAACAGAACTGTCGAGCAAACTCATTTTTCTCCTTCCCAGGCTTATTAAAATGTATTCTTTCTCCCCGCACGCTCAGGTTTGCAGGGGAGCGGGGTGGGTGGTGGGGGTGCGGGAAGCCCCATTCCAGCCGCGCAGGCGGCGGCGAGGGGGAGCGCTTGTTTATTAAGTGGGCCGAGTTGGAGTTACAGATTTTTTTTTTTTTTTTTTTTTGGGGGGGGGGGGGGGGGGTAGCACCACAATCAAATACGAAGCATTTCTGCTAATGAAAACGGCATGCATGTCTGTGCAAGCGCGGGTGATTGGCAGGGCTGCAGATTGCTAGCCACAGGAAGGGCCCTCGCTGCAAGCGCCGGCGCGAGAGGGGCTCTGGGTGCTTTTTTATCAGGCAGACATTTGGGAAATGACCACGGCAAATGTAATCACAGTTGGACGGGAGGGTGGGGGCGGGGGTGAGGGAGAGCGGAGAATGAGAGTCGCATGTTTTATTTATTTGTTCAAAGTCACGGTCATCCCATTGTGTGTCCCTCTCCGCGCCTGTCATCTCCGGCCCCTCCAGCCCACCCCCTGCCCCAGCCCCATTGTCAGCACCCGCGGCAGAACGCGGCTCGGGGTTATCAGAAAACACACCTAACTTCCCAAAAGCACAGCGTTTGGCCGGAAAAGGGCTTATTTCCCGTTTGGAATATTAGCATTGTCCAAACGGGCTCTAACTATGTTGTTAAGCGAGATGTTCCCTGCGCAGCTGAGGCGCTGCCTCTTTAGCAGGTTGGTTGCCACCCGTCCCCGGCCGCCCGCGCTTCCCCCTCCGTGGTACGTTGCGCTGGCAGCTGAAATGAAACATTTCTCTTTTTTTGTACAAAATTCAAAGATTTTTCAAAGGGGAGGGAAATTTCCTTTGGAAAAAGAAACTACGGAACACGCTCAGATTTGGATTCTAGGTGGCTTCATTTTTTATACGGAATTCCTATTTTCCTTTTTACTCCTTTTCTCTTAGTTCATTGCTTCCCCAGGGTTTATTTCTTGAGCACTCCCAAAACGAAGAGCGCCTTTTCTGAACAGGGGTTTTTCAGATTTGCTGTCAGTTTTGCAACCACAATTGAAACCCTGAAATGTGTTTCCCTTCTGTAAAACTTAAGGAAAGCACAGCTGGTTAATTTGAACTATAGTTTGAATTTTTTAAATTGTGAACTTAATTCCCTACTTTACAAACGACTGGTTGGCTCCAAAATGCTCGCCAAAAGCGAATTTCACACCTTAGAGAAGGGAAACGCCTTCTCTGCTCTCTAATTGCTGTCTGACAGTTCTGCACTCTGTCCTGAATTTCCACTGCCGTCCACAGACACCAGAGATTCCCTCCCCGGCTATTTTCAAACCCGCCTGGGAACGGGCAGGGGCTGCGCCTGCATGTGCCCATCGAGGGTTCCTCTGGGGGGGGTAAATAATTCCTAATACTCCTTTTCAAAATACAAACACCACCTGTCCGTAAATCGTGCCCAGCAACACCTAAAAGGAAGAGCTTGGGAACCCGGAAAAGAGAATTTTAAGAATATAATCCATCTGGTTCGGAATCTTTCGGTGCTGAATATGCACTTCTCAGATTTTGGGGGTTTCCCCGCAAATACGCCGGTGCGCATACACTTTGCCTATCCGTTCTTGAACTGAATATTTATGCTATATACTGTATGCACAGAATATAGAGTACCAGATAAAGACTACGTATGCTTCTTGGCTGAAAACACTAACACACAAACATTTCTAGAACTCCTTTAAAACCTTAAATGCCGCGTAACGGCGATATTCCTTTGAAGATGATCATTAGACCTAATAAACAGGATACTGGAGGCACAGATCTTGTCCTCTTCAGCTCTTGCAACTGCCTTTCAGTAAATTCAGAAAAGATCCTTTGTGCCTAACTCGGTTTTCATTTCATTGCTTTTAAATTTGTTCAGCTTGACTTTTGACACTTTAGAGGCTTAGCCTTTTTTAAGTACAATAATATAATAAATATTTGTGTTGCCAAAGAAAAAGTGAATCTGTTGTTAGTGTTATATAAAGCAGGATCTCTTTTTCATTCGTTTGTTATAAATAATTCACACAACTATGTGCATTTTATAAACATAATCTTTAGGAAACTGATACTATCAAACATTTTCGAGACAACACTCAGAAACACATTCATATGCACAAAGTATTTACTACAGTATATTTGAAACTGTAAACAAAAAAATTGCTAATGAAAGCAGAAAAATAAAGATATTTTATGTAAATAATTATGTTAATACAAAGTGTTTTCAGACTTATTTATACAAATTAGTCATCTGAATGACAAAAAGCTTTGACAAACTACAAACACCTATCAAAAATCATATTATTTGGCTCATTTTCCCCTGCGATTTCCATCTTTAGCTTGCCTTGGAAAAAGAAGACAGATTCAGAAACTCCCTTGCTATCTGTCAATACAGTAGGAACGAGCCCAGTCAAAGGCATTTTTCTTTACTTATATGTTAAAAAGTGTTTTCACATTTTTTCTATAAAATATTTCAAGATTTTCTTTTTTTTAAGTTTAAAAATTAAACCAGATAAATCTATTTCAATGCAAAATTATTTTCCTTAAAATATTTGCGTGCAGCAAGTTTGGTTCGATTAGAAAAAAATATATATTTTCAAGTAACAATTTAATATGCAAAAAAAAAATCTTCTTATTTTCCAACGGAATACACTTTAAAATCATTCAGCAAAGAAACAATATATTTAAGGTGAATATGAAAAACACTGTGCAGGAACAACCTAAAGCTCCGTATTTGCATTTTTTTGGTCCTTTTTGCTATTGATTTAATTCTAGGATTTTAACTATTCCTATTTTGTTACTGCTAATGAAACGAGATTTCCTTGCATCGTTAGAAACTACAACTTGGAAAAAACTTTACATTTTTTATGAATTCAAACTACAACATTTCAAACAACCTATTTTTCCTATTTTAAATGCTCGGGACTTCCTTGCCGTTCAGCGTTGCAATCCCGCAGTGACTGGACGAATTCCATTATTCCCAAGAACAACAAAACCCCATTTATATTAACAGATGCTTCTACACGCAGTAGCGTGGCCGGAGATAAAAAGGCGCCGCAGCGTAAGTAGTTCCAAATCATTTAATCTGGATTAATCTTGCTCTGCGTTTGCCCCATAAACCTGACTTTTCGGGAGCGCAGTGGGCGAGGAGCAGCATCCTAGGGCTCTCCAGATGCCCAATTAGACTCGTCTCCGGACCCCGGTTCAGCCTCAGTCTCTCCGTTGGGGTAAAACCATTTATCTTTATCATTCCCGGGGCGGGCGGGCGGGAGGGGCCGGGGGGAGGCCCTCGTTTCGCCTGTTGTCAGCGGGCATTGATCAGCCCTTCCTGGCTGGTGGCGGAGGTGAGGGCAGCTCCCCCAGGAGCCCTTCGGGGCTGGGCCATGTCAGGGGAAGCTGTATTGAGTCATGATCCGAATGACTGCTCATTGAGGGAAACGGGTATTGGCGTCCCCATCAGCCGGAGACACCCTGGGTAACGCTTAAACAAGTCCACTCTGTTAATGTCAGGCCACCGGGGACACGTTTAGCCTCTCTGCTGACCATTAGACCCTTTGATGGAGTGGACAATAAACTTGACAGGACAGGCTGGACACTGCTCTCGAGCGCGCCCGCGCCGCCAGCGTGCGGCGGCCTGCCCGCAACCCGCCCGCGTGGGCAGCCCTCCCTCCGCCGGCCGGGGTGGGCGGCTGCCCCGACCGAGGGCAGGCGAACGCGGGACACCAGAGCTGCCCCGGCCACCGCCACAGGAAGAGCAGCAGGGGCAACCGTTTCCCAAAAATGCCTCAGCCGGGGAGCCAAACCCAGGACAGCCAAGTCCCCTTCTGTCCCTTTCGGGTTTTGCTTTAATTTCTTTCTTCCAAGTGTCTTTTCTACCAGCCGGACATTTTGGAACCCGGTTCTTAACCTCCTTCTACGAGAAAAAAATTGCTATTGCTCTCGAAAGAAGGGAATGTGTGTAATGAACTACACTTTGGTTACAACACTTTGAAGGCAGGTTCCAGGAGCCGTTTCTTTCATGCCGCACTCTTAAAAAAGAAAAGAATGAAAAAGGAAAAATAGTAAAATCAACTGCCCTTCTCCACCTAGAGAACAATTCTTGGGGGAAAAAAATCAAGTTTCAAAGTATCGATTTTGTATTCGTCAATCAAAAATAAAAAATTAATAGGAAATTCAAGCTTAGCTGTTTTCAGAGAAAGTGTTGATAATTGCATGTATATTATTTAAAGAAATGATGTTTAAATTTTCTTGTTACATACGAGCTTACTAGTATTTACTTTCTTAAGTTTCTGCCAGTAAAAAGGGCCCTGGGTTTGACAGAGCAAATTTTCCAGCATTTGGAAGCTTTTAGCCCAATTTTAACACCTTATCTCTTTTCCTCTAGAGAATTAAATGATATTGCATTAAAACAGAAAATGATATAGAATTTTAAACAGTCCGCACAACTGGAAAACTGACAGGTCATTAAAAAGCTCTACTGCAAAGAAACTTCGTCCTAAAAATTTAGGGGTTTATATGTAATATATAAGCATAAATATATTTACACATATAAATATGCTCATATACACAGAAATTTTACAATAGCTAAATAATTTGCCTAAAATTAATTTAAAATAAAACATATCTTTTAATATTAAGTACTTTAGCAATAAAAAACATTAAAGCCATTGAGATTTTCTTTTAACCTAATAGTCAACAAAAAGCAACACAGCTAAAGAATATGTAAGTATAATCCAGATTATTCAGATATGATTTGTATTTTCAGTCAAACCTTAAAAGCTTTTAACAAAAGAAACATTGTTTTTGTCACTAATGCATTTTCTAATCTGTAAAACTCACTCAAATTTAAAGATTTTTTTAAAAGCCATTTAAAAAGACACAACAGCTTTGTGACACATTTTTTACTAATTTAGTTAATGTCACATTCATATGAATCCGAAAATAAAAGGATTTTTTCCTGCCACCCGTATGATGGTATTTGCTAAATGATTTTTGTGTTTATTTAAACTGAGCTTGTCTCACACCTATCATCAGAAAGCTGCCCTCTTAGGAACACAGGCGACTATATTTCTGGATTATGTTTTTTTATTTTTCATTATGATTAAAAAATTATATAAAATTAAGGAGAACTCCAATTATTCTCTTTCCCTGTAGGACCTGTTACTTTAAGATAATATAAATTGTCCGGTATGCTCCACGAGTGCGTGCTGGCAGGGCACGAGGGCACACAGACTCTAGATAAGTAATAATTTAGTATATCAGAAGGTGAAAAGAAAAAGCAGAGTTTTAAAAAAAAAAAAAAAGTCCTATTTTTGCAGAAAGCCTTCTCCACCAATTAAATATAACAGCTCTTGTTTATCATGGCTGGAACGTCGTGTTTTTCCCTGGCCTGCGGATGCAGAATCCCAGTGTCAAAGGGGAGCCGGCATCATTGCTCGAAGCCTCACCTATAGCTCCTCTTTGTGCTCCGCTTCTCTCACATCTTTTCTTTCTGCATTTCCATTTCAAGCAACTGCACAGGGATAGCAGCACAGATCAATTTCCACATCGAATATTTAGTAATACAAGGTATGTATATTTTATATAAATATTTTCATTTAGTGGGAGCAGAACACTGCCTCTATAAGTGAGAAACACAAAAGCTCCTCCATATCTGCCTCACAGCCTGTCCTCTTACCCTTTGGTTCACAAAGTTTCCCCAAAGCTTTTGAGAAAATTTTTGACTATGCATTATTCGCATAGTTCATCGCCTTCTTCATAAAGTAGTTCTCGACCTGCCAGTCATCCGTGGGCACCACAGGGTGTCACAGTGCACGAAATTATTGCTTTCTGGGCAGCTTATGACAGCGAGCAGGGCCCTGTTCTTCCACCTGGTCCAATACTGCAGCTCCTGCCCCGTGCCACGTCTCCCTGAGCATACGGAGCTCTGATCAGCAGCGGCGTCCACTGGGTGGAAAAACTGCAGAAAGAAGTCTGAGCCCAGCACTGATTGCCAATCGTGACTTTTATAAAAGAATTTTGCATAATTAGGAAAATGTCTGGGGCAGAATCGTCCCCTTTGTGGGCACACGTGGACCTCGCAGGTGCTGAAGCCTTTGGAACAGCGCCCGCGTTCCCGTTGCCCGCCCAGCACTCGGGGCCCCAGTTTCAGCGCGGAGCCCGTACCCGCTGCGTAACACAAACTGCAATATTTACATGCTTTCAGTGCTTGGTGACCACGAAATATCTGCCTCAAAGGGCCTGAAATGCTGCAGGGTCAACATCCAATTTTGTATTTGAATAAACACTAGCCCTACGTTATTTCCATTATACCTCCCACAACATGATGAAGATAAAACTCGCAAATTTAACTTGGCATAACTGAACTTTCACCTTTGAATCTACAACGATCATTGAGGTCTCCCTGTGATAATCATTTTATATATTATAAAATATCTACAACCTTGGAAAAAGAGATACCGTGAAAAAAGCCGGAATTCAAAAAATCTCTATCCACTTCATTTAAAAGGAGCACACAGGAAAAATATTTTTAAATACATAACAAAATCCTAAAAATTGCATCAACGTGATCATTATTTTTACATGCACCTGACTATTATCCATCTCCCAGAGGAAAACCCTCCCTTGCACACTGAAAAGCTACTTGTCATGTCCAGACGCAGGACTCATAAACCCTAAAGGATAAAACATTTGATGATGGCTAAGGAGCAAAACTGCCCGACCTCCCCCCACCCCACTCAGGTCCAGAGAGGAGCCCACAGCGCAGCAAAGTTCAGCACTCGTAAAACACTTCGCCCAGTTCTGCTCTGTGCACCAGTCTCACAAACGTATCGCCTGTGTACTGCATCTCGTGTGAATCTCGCCATGATTCTGTACTCAAATTGGAATTTCCATAAGTGGCTAATTCCTCAAAGTATTCTTTTTTTCTTCCCTTTCCTATCTTTTCACATGGTGTCTAAAATCGCATATAACCACTCCATTGTTTTTCAATGCAAATTTCCCAAAACATATTAAACTTGCTTGTTTCTTTTTTTTATTTTATCTTTTGCAAATCACCCGTATGGTCATCTGTTATCATTTTTGCCAGACACTTTCACGCTAACCAACAAGGTCACTGCAAAACCCGTATTGATTTTCTTCCTAAATATCCAACTGTACAAATACGTATTTTACCAACAGTTCTGAAGTCGTCCCTGAGAGCTAATGTAAACACGAACCAATACAGCTGAAAAAGCCTTTGGAACATGGAGTCATAAATGGACTTCTACAGATGCCTGTTGGAAAAACCATGGCTGATTAACCCTTTTTGTTCCCGAGTGGGGAAGTCAATTTTGCGACGAACAGCCGTGGCTATGAACTGGCCACGGCGCACTCTCATACTCGGGGTAACAGACTGGCCACCCGGGGGACTGGTCACCGCAGCCCGAGCAGCGGTATGACATTTATCTTGCAAGGGTGTTCAAATACAGTATATTTTGCTTGGTTGATTGATTTTAGCATTCAAACAGACCCTACACTATTTCAACCCAGAGATATCCAATATCCTTACTTTGAAATATATCAAATGTAAATTTTCCAAACTTATCCCACAAAACTAGAATCTTTTAGCAATCAAGAGAAATATCTGTAATCTCCCCTGCTTTGATAGGGAGCCCGGTGGGGCTCATAGCCTGGCCTAATATCTCGTATATTCACCACAGAGTTTAAATGCCAGGCCCGGCGCTCACCAGAAGAACGCCCCGCTCGGTCAAGAATTTCATGTTGTTAAATGATTTTTTAATTTTTTTCCCAAGAATGACGGAGTCCTTTTTGCAGCTGAATAAAGACCGGCTTCCTCCCCGAGGCCACCAGCAACAGAGATTCTCAGGCAAAACCAGATTTTCTTTTTCCTTAGCTTGGTCACCATCTAGGTACCGCAACATTTAAATCAGGATTACAAGAAAAACAAACAAACAGACGGCATGGATGGCTAGAAAAAGTGATTCAATGTGGGACTGCGCTTCAGACATACATTTATCAGAAACCAACTTTGAATCATTGTACCAGATGCAGTCCCAGGGAAAAAATGTATGCAGGCAACAGGGAGTTAAGTAAATAAATTTTTTCTTTTCTTTGTCGATGTGTTTAGTTCTCTTCCTGCCAAGACTCATTTCACTCTGCTATCTTGTGAGAGACACATATGGTGCAGTGAAATTGCCATCCAAGAAAGCATGTCCCAGCCTGTTGAGACATCATCAAATAAGATTAAAGCAAAGTAAAAATAAAAAGATAGAACGATTTTTTTTCTTTTACTTGTACAGAGAACATCTGATGAAAGTCACTGAGGTACTTGAATGCTTCTAAAGGTTTTGCAACCATTTCTTTACTTTGCCTGGTTAAGAAAAAGGCAGAAATAACAAGCCAATATCTCCTTTTTCTTCTTCAAGTTAGTGAAAAAATGCGTTTCATAATAAACCTGATGTATATGAATAAAATACAATATTGCCTTCTGTGCTTCTGTGGAAACAGCACTTAAACGCACAAAAGTACCTCTGACTTTGTGTTCTGGTTGCCTCTCCACCAGTGCCTCTGACTTCTGCATGCAGGAAATCTTTTGGGGCCAGGACAAAACAATCAGTCTATTAATGCAGTCCACAAAAAGGTCCGAGTTACCTCCTAAACAGCACATTCAGGTGCCTGTCTGGCTACCAACTGCAACACCCCAAATTAAAATTCATCACCTGAGAAATACTGACGTCCAAGCTGCAGCATTTAAATACAAGTGTGAAACTGTTGCCTGTTTTCCTTATACGTGCGAAGGCCTCAGGACACAGGTTAAGATGAAGACGACTTTACACACTCTTTCCCTACAAGGTCTTTTCAGCATCTACATTTTAAATACAAGGACTGGGTAAAGAAACCCCAGCTGATGGCCACTTGCTCTTGCACATGGTACTCAAAACAAGAGGAAAGACCAGAGTGGAACTAGTGGGACGGTTTACACTGTTAAACTGACAGGAATCGCTGAGACGCAACTTGCCAGCTACTCTTTACTGCTTTGAAATCAGGCTCTAGAAATATTTCAGAATTATTGTACACTTCCCACCAGGAAAGCACCAGCGAATACGACACAGACGGTACGTTCTATACTTTAAGTGAATAAACAGAAGTCTGCTCAAGGCCAAAAAGAAATCACAAGGGATAAGAGGAAGCCAAAATCAAATTAGCATTGTTGATCGTGATAGAAGTTGAGGGGGAGCTCCTTAAACATATGAAACGATCTGCAAAATGGGGTTCAACTTCAGAAACAGGAATGTGTTTTGTGTGTTTCTTCGCTAACCTCTCCAGTTAGACTGTGTTTCCAGATCTTGTTTCCAATGCATAGCCTTAACTGGACTGCGGGAAAGCAACAATGCATCAGTAGCAGAGATTATCCCTGGCCTTAATAAGCTGTTGTTGGCTTTCATAACAACTGCAGCCTAGGACGAGTCACACCGAGCTCAAAGACAATCTTACCAATAGCCTGGAGCAAGGATTATAGAAACAAGAATCCAAGGGGGGGTGGGAGGGAGCAAAAATCCCAAGAAACAGGGGCTAATGTAAAATCGTTTACATATTAACCTTCTTCCCTTCTGACAGTGGTCAAGTTCTGATTCAAAATACAAATTATCTCCAATTACTTCAAAAGAGGCAGTCACAGAGCTGTCACTTAACCTTCACCATCTGTTTGGCTCAAAAGAAAGCTGTACAGCCTGCCACTTTGACCTCATCTTTCTCTTTCGGCACTGGACAGACACCAAAAGAAGAGAAGATGGCTTATTGTTCTCCAGAGAAAACCTCGGGCCTTGGGGAGCTGGGGGGCTGAGGGTGCTGGGAGGGGAGGGCACAGCTTCAGGAGGTGACTTAATTTAACTCTTCGGGCGGAGGGGGGATTTGTGTTGGGAGGATGAGTTTGCAAACCTTCCTCACTCCTTCTGCCAGCCGTCTCCAGGGATGAGGTTTGTTTAAAAGTGGAGTCTCTGCAAAAAGCAGTCGCTGGCTCAACAGCAGCGGTGGGTGAAAAAGCAAAAGCTGATTCACAATGGATTCTGGCTCAGAGATTTTTGTACATTTTTCCATCTAGTAGCCATATGTACGTAAAAAAGAAACATCAGCTATTTGAGATGTCAAAGGGAAAATAAATCCCTTTAATGAAATGAAATAGCTTTCTAGGAAAGATATTAGCACAAAATGACTGGGGGGGGGGGGGGGGGGGGCGGGGGGGGGGAACAACCCCAAGCAAACAAACAAACCGAAACCCCAAACACCAGAACACAAGAAAGCACACACTCTGGGAAAGCACAGTTTAAAGTTATAAATATGACCTCATTGTAAGATAAATCAGAGTTCACCGCTACTTTCAGCTGTACAGATTAGACCAAAGCTTCTCCCAAACTGCTCGTTAACCGTTGCATATTCCAGCCTTTCCCGTGGCTCCAGGGGAAGGCAGGGAGTTGATGGTTCAAACTCGCCCTCGAGAAGTGGCAGCAGTGAAGCAGTGAGTACAAATCCCCCCTCAGCCGCCAGCAGAGGACAAGCAGGATGTCAGGGAATCAGGGCTCAGAAGCACAATCTACAAGCGCAGAGGTGTTGGGAATAAAAAAAGTCTGTTCGAGAAAAGAGATTCCAGAGGGGCTGGAGGGCACAGTAACAGGGTGCAAATTTTTGAATGCCTCATGGTTTATGGGCAGTTTCTAATGCTTCTGCCGAGAAACATTACAGCATTTCCATTGGCTCTGATCTTTATTTTTAGTTTTATTACCCACTGCATAACAGGTTCCTTCAAGAGAGAAGGAAAGAAAGCAGATCCCTCTGTAAACAGGAGCAACTTCAACTCCTGAACGTTTCACATAGCATGGTTTAGCATGAGGATGATTTCATATGCGAAAGCAGCTCCGAAAACAAACATCTCTGTAGCCGTGCACACTACATGACACTTTTGGCATCATTTGGCATGGGCAGGCAAACCCCTTTTCTTGTCACACAATATTTAATCCAAGAAACGCACACCACAGTGCTCATAGCCACATGACAAGAGGTGCAAACTTTACTTTTCCATAGCAGATGGGAATAAGTCAATCAAATACATAGAGCTACAGTACTGCTAACAACAGCATATAGTACTGTGCATTTTGCTTGGTGGGAGAAAGGAAAGCCTGCTGCAAAAGGTGCTGGATCAAATAATGATCTCGAGCAAATAGCCCTTTACTTCCTAGAATCCAAATGCCTTTGCTACCTTTTTTAAAAATGCAAACAGAATATTGAACTCAATTTGCAGTTCAGAAGGGGCAAAAAACCTCCCTGCGCTCCTGCGCTGAAATAGCCTGACAACAGCTGCAGCCACACTGAAATGTTTAATTTTACTTAAAACATTCTCTCAGGCCTATGTATTATTTGAAGTATAATGTACAGAATTATCTAATGAATTCTCAAATCAAATACTCTCATTTTGCTGCAGGCCATTTCCCGAGAACAAACTAAAGGCACACAGGCTTCTTTCTGTGTCTGACTGTTGAATTTAAACAGATGTCCAGTGGACATCAGCTTCTTTCAGATTGCCTCTCCCATTCCCTCTTCTGTATCTCCGGCCAGTGCAAACCCCCTTAAATTAAAAACAAACAGAGAATGAAGATAACAAAAAATATGGCAAGACTACCAGGCAGAAAAAGGTCTGTCATGAATTCTGGCTGTCCCCTCGCTGCAGTAAGGGATGTGGTGACAGTGAGAAAGTCGCCTAGGAACAGCATCTGGCTCTGATTAGGTAACAAGCTGTAGCATCTGCAAACTTGTCAGTTCTCAGCCCACAACAAAGTCCAGCCAGCAGATCTGTGTTTAAAACGGGAACTAGCTGTTACATTTTATAAGACAAACATTATCTGTTCCCCTTGCAGGGTGCCTTTTTATTAAAAGCCAGTTATAAGAGGAGAAATTAAATGTGCTGGTTACATTTTACTTTTCATCTCAAGGAAGAAAACTATTCGGTTTTCAGGTTGTTTGTCAGAAACCTTTTTACTTGTCTTTCCTCTGTGAAAGGGTTGTAAGGTAACAGTAGTGATTTCACAGCCCACAGTAAGCAGCCACTGTGAACCTTGGGTGCTCTTAGAACATTTCTCTGCTTTTTCCTCTAAAGAAGAAAAATAAAATAAAACTGCCATGCAGTGAATCCACGAGTGGTAAGAAATCGAACCTGCAGCTATACTCTCCTGGGAGGCACAGTGGGGTAACACAGCACCTTGCTTGGGGGAGTCGGACACCTCCCTTCTCTCCACAGCGTGTCCAGGCTGGCGTCTGACCGGACGGGTGCCGCAGCGGGGCTGCACCCAACCAGCCCCCTACAGCACCCGCCTGCTGCCGGGCCACGAGTCTTCCATTCACCTGGTGTGTTCCATTGCACAACATCTGGATTAACATTCACTCATCTTCAAGTTTTTACTTACGTTGGCAGCGTATTTGACTAGGAAAGCTTCCCTATTTCACTAATTTTTTTCTTCCTTTTTTTTTTTCTTGGTGTGTTGGAGTTGGTCTTTTTTCTCTCCTCTCTGTATTACTGAATGACAGCTACAGTCCTCAATGCCTCTTCTATAACCTGAGATGTATTTATACTTCTCTTTTGAAAAATGAAAAGAGAATACTCTGCATGCCCTGTGTAAGACCAAAGTCCAACATAACTGAGGAAGAACAGAAGAATTATTAAACCTGAAAAGTTAAATTTCTGTCCAACCTTATGGTTATTTTTGAACATCTAAGGGAAACCACCTATGAGCACCTCCACAAAATATGTTCCCGTAAAACTAAGCATTAGTGAAAACCAGTAGCAGAGATTTAGATAGCATATATCCCTCTATGCAATTTTGGGAACCTGTAAGAAATTAATATAATTTAAAAATTTCTCAGTCTGAGCAGTTTTCTTCGGAAAATACTTGCCTTGGTGCCCTAGTCTGTCTGGGGACCAACCTGCGTAAACTTTACACATGGCTTCAAGTCTGGTGGCACATATCGCAGCAAGCATAAAAATACAAGACTGGGCAGAAATGAAAAAAAAAAAAAAAAAAAAAAAAAGAATGACAGCCCCAACACAAAATCTGGGCAGAACGGGAAAACGCTGTTTTTCCAAAACCCAGGATACTACAGGGCTCCAAAATAAGAACTTTAGGGGGAAAAAATCTAGGTGTTATAAGAACTTGGGTGGGGGGTTTAGGGTTAGCTTTTTTTTAAAAAAAAAAAACGTTGCTAAGAAATCTGGCCTATTTATTAGTTGTGAAATACAAACCACGTTATCAACAATCTTAAGGAAATGGATTGATGTTAAGTGATACTTCAGAATCCGCCCCGTAGCAAAGCTACTGCACCATTACAGAAAGATAAGCAGAAAATCCTTCCTGCAAATAAAGGAGACCTCCCTGATATTCTATAAAGCATGCGGCTGATTTTTAAAAGCCACTGACATAACTTATGGGTCTGGGAAATTTCTGCTACACAGTAGCACGCAGTAAGTCCTATAAACCGAGACTTATTAAAAAAGAACAATTCCTAATTAAGATAATTATCCTGAAATGTTGTTACATAAGCTGCAACTCGTACACTTTTTATTATTAATATAAACGAATCTCCAGATTGCATGAGCCTGAACGGATGCCACGCACTGCCATGGGAAAAGCTGTTTGTCTGTTTTCCAAGATAAGCCTTTTCTAAATTTAATAAATCAAGAAGAGAAGAAACCCCCTTGTGAACATCAGAGGCAGAGATCCATTTCCATTTGGGTAGTATTAACTGCACGGAAAACACTTTCCCACAGAAATCAAGCTTTTGGGCAACTGGGAGGAAGAGCGGTGACGTCCCGCCCGCTGGAGGAGGCTGCGGTGTCGGGACAGCCCGACGGGATCATTGCGCGCAGGAGGGGGGAACGCGACTCGCAGGAATGAAGCGATGGCAGCGGCAGCGGGCGCAGGGCCGGACCCGCCTCGCCTGTGCCGCCGCCGCCTCACACGCCGCCCACCGCCACCGCGGCCCGGGGGAACCCGAGGCAGCGCGGAGCCGCAGCGCGCCCGCAGGAGGCGCCGCCCGCCCCGCAGCCCCGGCCCCGCACGGCGGCCCCGGCCCGGAGCGGCGCGCCGCGGCCGTACCCTACACCGGCTGCTACCGGCACCTCCCAGAAAGGGGCAGGCGGCTGGAAAAACGCCGAACGCCCCAAACCAAAGCCCATTTTGCAATAGTCAATTAGTCAATAAAATCCCTTACTTGCAGAATTAGGATTATTTTTTCTTCTGAAAAATTTTGTGATATAAAAAGTAATTTTACTTTTTTTTTTTTTCCTCGCTGCCGTGCGATCGCTGTTTGAAACGAAGGCGTGATGAGAACTGGAACGTACTGAAGAAAAACCACTAGGAAATGAATCTGATGAGAGAGCTAAGGCCACACTTCAGAAGCACTGCCGCTTCGGGGCATTATCCTCTATCACTTCCACCCACATCAGGGCACTTTCTTGCCATAAAGAGGCCTTTTCATTCTTCAGCAGTTGTAAGAAATCTTACAGGTTTGCATTTGTTGTCATCTTTCTGATCTCAGAGCTTTTACACTGTCGGCAATCCTTCCGTCAGCCAGCGCCACGTCACACTAAGCTGTGCCCCACTGCAGACCCTCTGCTCCCCCGCGCTTCTCGCGGCGACTGCTGTGATTCTACGGGGCACCCATGGGTAAATCTTAGTTGTTTCATTTTGGTACCCACATTGTTTCTGCTATCGTGCTTCTCTATTCGAAACAAAACAGTGGCTCTCAAACGCTTAAGTTCTCTCAACGTTAGGGCTTTTTTTACAAACTGCTGTGATTGCCATTATAAAACTGATAGAGCCAGCATTCCCCTAAAACCATTTTAAGTCCTCAACAAAAGGCCGTGCATTTTAAAAGCTACACGGTTTGTCCATTATTATGATTTATTATTATTTGCATTACAGTAGTACCCAGAGGCCCCTGCCAGGGTTCCTTTGTGCGGGGCATTGTACAGAATACACAGCAACACCCTGATCTAAAAAACTTAAATTCAGCCTAAAACATTCCAGACCCATTCTCTCTAGGTATTTCCTCACTCAATGCGTACATCTTTTTTATCATTCTAAGGGGCGTTCCCCAACCTCCAATAATTATTTTCACAGTAATACAGATTGAGAAGTTTCCCAGCGCCTCTACTTCCACTTCCAGGTACAACCCTACGATTAACACAGCAACAGGCTCAGAAGTCATCTGTGCCAAACTACCGGCAAGGTTTTAAGAAGTCCTTTGGACCCAAGGACATGCAAGGTAATTATAAACATCAAGATGATATTAACTGGACTGCACCAAACAAAATAATCAAGCAAAGACGACTGTTGATTTTATGTGATTCTCTCTCCTTTAGCCGAAAAAGACGGCCTAAAGCAGCTGCTCTAAATGAGAAAAAATATTCAGAAATACAGTAAACAACAAAGCAATATGGCTATGGATGCACAATGTGAGTACAGAAACAAAGGAAAGGTGAAGAGATTGCATATATCACCCTTGAAAGCAAGAGTGAAAATAGCCTCTCCTATCTCTAAAAGCAGCTGGGGATGATTCGCAGTAGATTTTTCTGTAATAAAATGCCCCTCCGTTTCTTTACTTGGAAAACTCAGTTTATAGGTCAGTTAACAAGTATTAAAACCACAAGAGAACATGAAACGCACCACCTTTTCCTTTTGATCCTTTTCCCTTTTGGATGAAAGTTTTGAAGTTTGGAATATAAAATCCTTGAATTTTTGTTATGTTTTATGCCTCCACGAAGGCATTAAACCAAGAGTTTGTGGGCTGAAGAAATATCCCTTAACTAGTAGAGAATTAAAGCAAGCTGTCCTGCCCCAGCACACCTGTTAGCCAGGTGTGCGGCTGCCCCAGCTCCCCAAATGGAACACCTCATTTACAAAACAAATCTGTCTAGAAAATTACCTGCCCCTCTTGATTGCGGCAAATGGTTTTCATCAACCTGCACCGAACTGTACTCTGTTCTCCCCAAATTTACAGCGTCGGGTATAAGAGTCATTGTAGGAGGAAAAGGAATAGAAGCAATGTTTAAAAGCCATTAAATAAATAGAGGGTCCCCACTGAGAATGGCCAGTGCCTTGGGTGTCCATTCGTTAAGGTAGCTTCCCGCTGAGCACACTACATAACCCACCACCAAGCACAGAATTGGCTTGGCTTAAAGGTTTTAAAGGCCCTGTTCTCTTGCAGGATGCTTCGGTTTTGAAATCTATCAAAGGAATCTCAAAACAAATTACATGGTAAATTATTATCTCTGTTCTGGCCTCCTCTCTACACCCCACTGTTCAGCATGAATGACGATGGGAGAGCCGCTTGTGAAAGCCTGCAAGATAAGCAGATTACAGAATGTCAGGTGCCTCGGGCTACTCTAAATTTCACAGCCAAACTTCGCTGGCCGAATCAGTTCATCTCGCTAATATGGGTCACAGGCTATTTCAATTAATGCACCTCTAATGACTAACATTTGTTCCTTAATGTGAAAGGAATAAATACAGAGATACACAAAGCAGCAGTAGAAAGCAAAATGCTCTCCCCTTGCTTGTCATCAGTATCGCTGCATTTAGTTTCTCTACCCAACTAACAGGGATGGGGAAAACAGGCTTGCAAGGAATATAGAATTTCTTTCAGAAAGAAACCTTTTATGTAGCTTTCCTATCATTACCAACGCATTTCTGGCAGCTTTCAGTGTCCTCTAGATCCCAGCGTACTGAATAACAAGACCTGATATGAAAACAGAATGCAGAAAACAAATTAGCATTTTGAAAATAAAAAGCATGGCTTTTAATCCTATTAAGATCGTGGCTTCTTTTTTTTTTTTTTTTAAGTTCTCTGAAAGATATACTGATGTTTCCATTAACATAAATGCTGAAATCAGCATTTCCTTTGAAAGAAGTTGTTAATATTTGGAAATGGTAGGATTTCCAATCCTAGATTTGATTGTTATTCTATGCTACCCTGCAAGTGCCAAGGTCATGGGGAGATTCACCTGCACACTGAGCTAAATGAATGCACTCGGCCACAATACATGTATAATTTAACATTCTCCTCTCAAGTACCACCATGCATTCCTAAAAATATTTTATTACAATAACAAATTGGTTTCAAAATCATGCATTATGTATTCTGAAATTAGGTCTGCCAATGAAACCTGTATATACAAACATACAAGCAACCATGCAGGACAGCATGAACGCAGAAATTATAGGTTCTAGAGGAGCTGAAAGGAACAATTAATTCTTCCTCTAACTCCAAAAAGTCCTTTTTTATTACTTTAATCTGCATAGTTAAAAAGAACAATACAACCAATTGCTGTGAAATGTATTTAGAAAGCAAAGAGCACGCCTTTTTCTAGATGTCTTTATAGAAAGAAATTGTTTAACTGCAAAGTGCACAGTATATTAAAACATACATTTGGGAGTTCATTTCTCAAGGGTAGGGTTGGGAAAAATAATACAAAGCTGCTCAAATATTTAAAAGAGTATTAGTTACATTTCAGAACTTTACCATCATAACATTTTAAATGCTTGCTTTCTTCAGATCAAGCGCCTCCAAAAATTAAAGATGAATTTATCAAAAAACTCCTGCTAAATTCATGATAAATAAAACTAGTCCTTTGCCATTTCTTTTTTAGTTAGTTAGCCAGCCTTAAAAATTTCATAATATTGCTGAATTTTCAGTAGCAAATGCTGTAACGTTAATGCACTTTCACGATAGATGGTTGTTTCTGATTTGCAAGTTTCATTTTAAGTTAAATACACATTGATAAAGCATCCTTTTACAGCCCAAATATTCTTTTTTCCCATGCAAAATAAGCATGTTTCTTGGTCAACTGACATTTTGTTAAAATGGACTTGAGGTAGCTATTTATGAATAATTAAGATTAAAATGTTTCTGTGATTCCCTCAATGCTTTTTTATTTTAAAACATTTATATCATGTCAAAATGGACTTATTCTTCCAAAGGTAACTTTCCATTAAAATAATGGAGAAAATGACATTTCTAATTTTGATAATAGCCCTGAGTTCTTAACTAAAGTCAAAGCTTTGTGCTGCAGAAGCACGACATTTTTTAGGATTGATACCATTATGTGAATTCTTTGTAATGGTGCTGAAATATTTGAAGTATTTTAAACACCACAAATAAGATCAGCTAAATTTCCATTTTAAAACAGCAGCCCTGACTAAACCTCTATTTTGGACTATGTATTTCACTCTGTTAAAACTATTTGCTTTTCTGCTATTTATGGTAAGAAAAAGAGCCTGGCAGATATTACTATTAATTAGACTTCGTTCAATTTTAAACTTTAGGAAATGTTCTCAAGAATGGCTTGCAAATGTATGTTCAAACTGAAATTTTGTTATTCCATTTTTATTCCAAGAAGCAAAAATGTAAAATATTCTAAAAGGCTGTGTTCTGCAACAGGAAAGCCAGATTACACTGAAGACTTTACATTTCTAAGATATTTTAAATCAGTAAATGTTGCACAAAATTAGAACCTTTACGCTCCCCTTTTTCAACACGAGTGCAAATGTTGCACTCAGAAACTGTTTCTCTGTAATTTCGTTTAGATGTTCTGATATGACTAGACGTACAGCTTTTTCAGTAGCGAGATTATGAGAAATAATTATCTCTAATCTAATCAGTAGTATCTGAAAATGGCAAATGTTAGCATCTTAATTTGTGATTTCTTAAAAAGCCTTTTGTATCACTGTTTAGACTGACACATTGAAGCTTCGCTTTTAAAGCAATAATTAAGAAATTGTTGACAGAAATTAAATGTCACTGACAATTTTAAACAATTGTAAATGTTCTTCCCCCTTTCTTTCCTGAGGTTGAGCCTGACAAAAAGGGAAATCTAAACTACCATTAGAGAGAGGAACACGAGTTTCCAGAATCGTTTTTTTGCAGTAAAGAGATGTGATTCATATAAGTAATAAGCAAACCCCACGCTATGGATTTTTAAATGCCCTGGCTCGTAATCCAGAGGTTAAATGATTAAACCCATTCCTGCACTTTTCAGTTTAGCTGCAGATATGTTTCCTTGAATTTAGCTGTGGGCAATTTCAAGCTGAATAGGAACTGCTCTTTTATTTGTTATTAAAGTCCGTTCCTATCTTTCAAAACTGTTTGTTACACATATCTGAACACATACATGTATTAAGAAAATATACTGAAATAAATACATTATAAAAACTGGAAAAAAAAATCACTCGGTGTTCATTTTTGCATGGCAAATTACTTAACGAAAATTATAAATGGCAATTCATTAAATCATTAAATATAACCATTATCTTTCTTGTACGAATTTAAGTACAAAACAAAGCAAAAATATTTTCCAAACGTTGCATGTAATCCTTAAAAAACCGAGGAACTTCAAAGGCAGAGGCTGGGGGTGCCTGAGCTCAGGGTAACAAGATGAACACAAGCAAATGCTTCCTGATGAGATGCAGCCAAGTGGTCAGTGACGGTGAATGCCTCTCAGCCAGAAGCAGAAGCTCCGGGTTTGGAGGAGCCCTTTCAAAATGACACTTACATAAGAATATATACACGTGGGAAGTTTGAAAAGCACGTAGGAGATAACAGATACACTAAAGCTTTCCTTCCTGATCGCTAATTATTCCTCGGTGAAAAAGGCAGGGCTGTCTGGACAGGAATATCCTAATAGTGCACTCTCGCACTGTTCGCTGTGATGGTTTTCTTATTTTGAATTCAGTAATTTACGGTAAAAGACAGAAGATACTGTAGCAGCTTGCAGACCCTCTGTACAGCTTTCTGGCTAGATCTGAGAGGTAAAATGGAAGAATGTCTCTACTACATATTTTTCCTATTCAGGATCCCGCAACTGGCTGGCGAGCTGCATGACACTGAAAAAACATGCAGGCTCCTAACAGGATTAAAGGCAGAGGAAGAACATACAAATCAAAAGCACGCCGGTGTTTTTCAGTACCGTTTTGTTTTGTTCACGAAATAACTCCGCCCGATATGATTTAATGCTGGAAACACAAAGAGCGTGTGTTGAGCCCTAAGTTCAGGGAGCTGTCAGCGGGGGGAGGCAGGGTGCGGGGGCTGGCTGGGAGCCACAGCCCCGCCACCGCCGCAGGGAACGTCCCCTCCGCTGCGTGTCCTGCTGGGAAACCCGGCCGAGTGGTCCGACACGTAACGTGGGAATCACTTTTTAGTGTGAACGTTGCCTTTTGGGTCGGATACGTTGTCCAGTTCCTCCTTTAAATTAGCTTTCTGTTAGATGCAGATATATTAATTAATCATGCCTTTGGGATGCTAGAAGGAAACTGACCGACATTTGTGATTTTAATGGAAAAGTTGCAAACCCGCAGAACTTCATTCTACCGTTATTATTAGAAACTCAGTCCCATGGGACTTTTTACTGGCCAGAGACTCTCCAAGCTGGCTTATTTCGCACCACTGGCTTGTATGACAAAGCGTTTCCTTAAGCTATCCGAAAATCCATGACTGCATTTTTCTGCTACGTGATGTCACGGGGCAGAGAGTGAAACCTGTACTTAACGGCATTCAGGAAGCCAAATCCGCTTCCCCTGCAACAAACCTACAAGAACACATCCACAACTAAGCTGCTGAATCGTTTTCAGGACGAGACTGTTCACAAAACAATACAGCCAGCAGCACGAGCACAGCGTCTTGCACAACGTGCGCGCTCCTTCAGGAAAACACCCAAATTCGACCAAAAGGAAGATCCCCAGAGGAAGATCCCCACCAAGGAAGAACACCCGATATATAACGCGACGGTCCGCGTGAAAATCTCAGCTGTCACTCTGGACCGTGCCCACAAGACAGTCCGGCCAACGACGCGCCTTCAGCCCACGGAGGCCTGATCAGCGGGGGCTGTGCCGCAGCGCCGCACGGCCGGCCGCGTGCCCTGCAGTGCATCTGGGCACCCCCGGCACCCTCCTGGCCGTGCCCGCGGCGCAGAGGGAAGCCGAGGGGAAGGCTGCACAGCCTGTGACAGTTAGGATGGTACTTTGCCTGGCAGTTTTAGGAAAACTTTTGTTGGTAGCACTTGGATCCCAAGCTGAATCCAGACTAATTTAGATGTGGGGATTTTAAGAGTAGGTAGGAAGGTACAATTCTATCCACGAGGCTACCTACCCCAAGTACATTACTGGAAATAATATTAAATAGTACTTTCATAGGCAGAGCTCAAAAATAAAATAAAATTAAACAAGCAAATCTGTTCATTTGATACCGATCTATTTTTTGTAGCAGCATATGAAAATAAATAAAAACCGATTTAAAGCATGTTCTCGAGAAAAAAGACACACTAAGGTAACAGTGTGACATTTTGACATCTGAAGAAGTTATAGGAAGATGGTGTCCGTAAAAAGGTTCAAAACACGATTGCTTTTAATTTCCTTGAAATTAATTTCCTTGAAAAGTAAATTGTACTTTTCCCTTCTCCCTTTCATTTCTGCCTTACCTTTCCCCCTCCTCTACCACTAGAAAACAATATTTTGTTTAATTAAACTTAGCAGACCATCTCTACTTCAACTTTTATTCACAGCTATACGATATTTGTTAGTTTTCTTTCCACAAATGTTGTTCTTCCAGCAAGCAAAACAGGAAAGTGAGATTTATTATTTGTTTACAAACAATAATGAGGAAGCAGAAAGGTTTCTTGTTATACAATGTTTTTACACAAAGTTACACAATGACATTTAGGAGAAACTAAACGTAGAAGCAGATGGAGTCCCTTCAAGTCAAATTGAAGGAGATGCAGAAATTCTGTCACTTGCTATGGTTTTTTCCTCCAGATCATCTCTGGAAACTTCCTTCTCAGGACATTAGTTGAGGAAAGTTTCCTTCACTCTTTTCATTTCAGAATCACTAACTCTTGTGTTTGATGTGTTTTGGGTGAAATGTCAGGCAATTATGGTGATGTACTTGCTTTTATATTACCCTCTCTCTTCCCTCGATGGCTTTTAAAAACACACATACCCCTCTCTCCAGGCCCAGGTGAAGGGAGGGCAGCCCCCGCCGGATCTCCTGCTCCCTAAGAGACTCCGTGGCTACAGTAAATCCAAAGTGCAGTAATTCTGAAAATGATCGCATGCATTTTAAATAGCGATTTAGAGTGATTCTGCTACACATCCCTCAGTAGGGCCCACAGCAAATTACTTGCATTTTACTGTTTCTATGTTTATTGGGGCTGATTCATTACATCACACAGAGTCTATAGGAACGAGCCATTTTTCAGCATAACAGGTTTACAGTAAAATTAGATTATAGTTTTATAAATCCCTAGGATAAAACCCCCATATATCCCATATGTGCAGAGAGGGACATATTGCCCACAGTGTCCTTCTTTGTAAGGAATAGCTACTCTTTGGATTTCCCTCTTCTTAAACAGTACAGTTAAAGAGCTTTTTTTCTGTCAAACTATTGGCATGTGATTGCCACTACATCTTCCTTTATCCTCTTTAGTGTATTTATTCAGTCCCCTGAGGTCCTTTCCTCTTCTAAAAAGGAAGGCCTAAGAGACTTGATAGATGTTATTGCTATTGTCCAGGAGAATCTATGGGCTAGCAGACAGATGGTCCTGCAAGTCGTGATCTCCATCATCTCTGAGCCTGGAACCCAGATTACCTGTTTCCTACGGCCAAGACGCAGGACAGCATAGCTGGAGGAGAAGGAAAGCACAAACCTAGCCTGAAAAGAATATTTTTAGACTGAATGAAATACACCACCCACAAAGACAGAGAGAGCAAGACCTTGGGAAACCATGGGACTTCTTTCTTTCTCTGTTTTAAAGGAAAACACTGTTTTCTCTTGGTGTTGTTAAAAAACAATTCCCATTTAAGCAGTGACAGGCAGGACTCCGTAATCTGTACATACAATTTAATCCTTTAAAGAATCAGCAGAACCCACATCAATCAAGCCTTCATCAACTTGTAAAAACAATATTTTGATTCAATCAGATTCAAAGCCCCGAAATTCCCAACTAATTAATGCAGGGTCACTCAGAGGCTGCGAAGCAATGGCTAGCAGAGTGGTCAAATATTTACCCCTCAACACAGTAGACATTAGGACAACCAAAGGACCTGAAGAGTGGGCAAGAATAGATAATGCGACTCTGACTGCAGCCGGTTTCATTCACTAGAAGTATTTGGATAAAGAATTATTACAAAGGAGAGGGAAAAAGAAACTGAAGCCTCTGCCGTAAGCAGCATTCTCACATCCCGCTCAAGGGCTGTTAAATGGTCAGTGACCCAGGCAACATCCCTCTCATTTTTTGGTTTTTAACATGCATGTCTCCAGACAGTTGAGTTGTTTTGGTTATAGTCCTTCCTTATAACGTTCACAATAAATTACATTATAAGAATGTAGACAGCAAAAAATTACTGAAGAGTCCAAACCACTAAGACCTTCTGGCCTGCTTTATATTCCTAGAAATGAGTCGAATTCAGCTTTTTCCTTTAAATATTCTTAAAATATAACCCCAGCGCTCAGTATATTCTATGCACGGAGGAAATTGTCACAGCGTGCAGGGGGTGCCTGTGTGTACTGCAGACACGCGTCTGCCGAGCCTGATGTCTCGAGGTGATTCTTTGGAGTTCATTTGATGCAGCTTTAAACTCTGCCTTACAAAAAATATTTTTTGTATGTTCCACTCCAAAGCCAAAAGCTCATTGATTCTTTTAAAATGCACTCAGTAACAGTCTTAACTTGTTGATGCATAATATATATAATCATATATATATGCGTACACGGGGCCCATATGCAGCTGAGTGCATTCTTTGACCTCTTGTGTATAGTGCAAAGACACACAATATACACCTACTCTGTGCGTGTGCGACAGAAGTGGAAAGACCGTATGTCAGAGAAAAATAAGAATGCAGCTGGAGCGCTGGTCTCCCTGACGCCTGATCACTGAAAAATGAGATCTTTCTTGAGAGAGATGTTTTTACATTTCTTGGCAGAGGGGGATTCTGGAAGCGCTGCACCCACTCACCCCCATTTCTCCTCTGCTAATGGCAGCTCCCTTGAAAATGCTTGCTGTTCTAGACCGTATCACATCTTTCCAGGACAAAGCCACTGCAACAGATACTCCAAAACATACAAGGAAATGACTTGCGGCAGAAAAACAATGGAGTGGTTTTCACCTTTCCCTGCAAGACTCCCTTTGGGTTATTGTGCTTTTTTTCATATTTGTGTCTTTTTGCATTGGCACTGTAGAGCTACACAAGGGACAGAAACAGAATATATTTTGCATTATGTTTCTATGACTTTTGCTTCTGTGTTCAAATTCATCATACTGCAATATGTACTCTGGATAGATTGACTTTAGATTAATGATTATGCAATTAGTATGTGCTCTTCCTTCCACAAGAAAGTTTTCAAAAAGTTTAAGAGCAACCATTTCATAATTCACAATTTTTACATTGCCTGTGTTTTGAGACATCTTGAGAAGAAATTATACACCCAGAGGAATTTTTAAAAAGCTGTTTTTTAGAACCCACGCTGATGGTATTTCACTGGAAAAATCGTCAGGGCCTGGTTACACCAAAATGTATTTTAGGATGCCTTCTCCCAGATTACTATAATAGTAGTAGTAGTAGTAGTAATAATAGTGATAATGAAAAAAAGAGATGCCACCTGAAAAAAATCTATTTCAAGAAATCGTCACTAATCTTTTCCTAATCTTACTCTTGTCTGCATAGGAAAGACCGAACAAATAACCCAGGGTTGAAGGAGTAGTTATCTATTTCCAGACGCGCGTCTTATAACAGAGAGACAAAAAATTATCACACCTACTTAAAACATTAGGCGTAAAAACCTGGATTAAAGCATCTCCTCTTTAACTTACATTATTACTACTATTCAACATTATAAAACAATATATGAAATCCTATTTGCTTTCCCAGGCTGCTGTGATTTCCTTGTATTTTTGCACTTTACAAGCCACTAGCAAAGAAGTCGGCTTGGTTGATTTTGAGACAGTTTCCCATTCTGATTCCGAGTGCTAATACAGTCCTGAAGTGTGTGGGATCCTAAAATTATTCGAACCTTAAAAATTGTGACCACATATGCCATTTTGAACCGGATTAACCTTTTCAGCAGACAGGTCATTCTGACACATAAAAGGAAAAAGAAACGGAGCCACCTGCTCCGTACTAGTAACTGGGGCTGTGTGTGCTATGTCGGGATCGCTAAAAGAATGTATAAATGAACTCATCGCTACAAAATGGCACGATTTCCAGTTTCCCTCTATACTCCACCTGGAAAAAACACAAACTGTTCAAGTTACTACAGACTGAGAAATTCTGGGATAGAAGCAGTACCCCTTTTATTTTTTTAAGAGAGAACAAATACACGGTGGAATAGCTCCTATTCCCAGCAGTCGCACTGACTGATATTTTCAGGCTGAAGGGTCACTCTGCAGGCCCTAAGGCAGGGTACGGCTTTGATTCCCTGTCCTGCTTTACAGGTTATGTGGCTGACATGAATTTTCAGAGGAGATGTCGCAACTCGAAATTCAGTTGTTGATAAAGCAAGCATGAGATGAATGTCCTTTCCATACATCCATCTTTATAATTTACATTCTACAGGTTTCCATTCATGTCAGGCATCTGAATAGCAAAATTACAAAACCTTTTCAAAATCTCTATGCCATTAAGGAAAGGTAAGAAACTAACCAAAACCATCTGAAAAACAGTGGAGACCTTTCTTTCTTCCTCTTTGATTTGCCAAATTGCAGCTGGTAAAGGAAAAAGCACTGCTCAACATTACCAACGCCATTCCCATGTTACTGACTCATTTTTATTTGGACAAAGAACAGATAAACATACTGATGCATAGAAAACCTGACATAGGGACAGAAAAATAAATTATTTCATCTACTGGTATCCACAACATGCACCCACCTATAAAACCATTGAGGTCACTGGAAAAGCTCTGGACGCAATGCATTACCATGCTAAGGGTTACTTTGAAACAGCTTATAAAACGTCTGGAATATTGAATATATTTTCCTTTTATCATTCTTCTCTTTGGATTTCACTTACATTCCCCTTTTGCTATCAGACTGAGGGTGATAAATTGAAGACGAAAAAGTGCACATTTCTCCATGTCTTTTAAAAAGCACTTGAAGAAATACTATCCATGCAGCCAAGTGTGTCCTGCATTTGAATAGGTGCAAAGCAGTAGGGGTATCACCAGAAAGAAACATCTGCCCTGCAGCTCTTAACACCAATGCAGTCGATATATTAAACAATGATCTATATTAGCAAATTGTCATGTTGAAATTAATGACTCTTTTTGAAAGTGTTACCGTTTCAGTTTCACCTTTGATATTAATCTAGCATCTAATCCATAATTGTTTGTACATATGCACATGTGGGGAATTGTTCTTATATATATCCGAACATCTTTCTTTCCCTTCGTAGCATTCCTTCAGTAATTCTGCAAACAAACCTGAACTGCTCCATGAGGTAGTACAGTGGGATGAGGCTATTTTTAAGCTTTAAAATAAAACAGAAAGACAAACTTTTAACAATAAAGCATGGATAAAGGTACTAAGTGCCCTGGATATTAACAGAAATACTACCTCACAAACAGAACACTTTTGCCACTAGTATTTCAACATAGTAAGCAACAGAAATTAAGGAAGCCTGAAACCTCTGCTGGTAAAATATATTCCCAGGAGGAAAAGCTCTTTACATCACATTTCAAGGTAAAGTGTGCCCTTAATATCAAATTCTCCCCATTTTTTCTTTCTCACAGCTTCTCCAGAAGAACAGGATGACGGATGCGGTACCAGAAAAATCTCTCATCGTGATGTCTCTGAACTGTATCAGCTCCTGTTTTTTCCTGCACCATCGTACAACAGTCTGTGTCCCATCTCAGCCACCAAAACTGTCACCTAGTTTTGGATCTCTCCAGTTACTCCCCCTGGATCCTGCAGGTCACCAAATCTGTCACCCCACCTTGCATTTGGACACCAAGACATTACACTGGCACCCTGCCCATCTTCCCCTAGTCAGAAGACGCGTCGCCTTGCACTTGTACCTACGGTCAGTATTTCTATCACCTTGCCTCGTGCCACTGCTACCAGAGTTGTCACCTGCCCTCTAAGCTTGTCCTTGTACATCTCCACACAGCTTATGTCTCCACTCATTGCATCTCTCCCTTCATCCTGCCTCTACAATCAGCATTTCACTTCATCTTTACTCCCTGTGACATCCATCATGGGTTTAGCATCAGAAATGCTTCTGGAAATTAATTTTTGTCTGTCTAAAAAGAACTGGTTTTTTTTTTTTTTTCTTTCCCCCACCGGAATTAAAGAGCTTAAAGAGAACAGCAAGATAGGCGCATGCCAAGACCAAGTAACTGTCATTGCTATATGGGCTAGCTCGTTTTTCTCTTTATGATCCTTGCTATATATTTAAAACTAGACTGTAAGCTCTCTGAAGTAGGGCTTGGCTTTTCTATATGCTCCAGTAAAACAAATTACATAATAAAAATAACTGATGTTTGAAATGTAATTGGTCACTAGAATTTGCAAATCAGTAAGATAAAACTAGAGCAGCTCTGTAAATCAGTAGGTGATGAATTGTCCCAGAGTAAAATAAGCTGAGCAGTCCCTGTCAGTATGTCACACAGAACGTATATTTACAGTTCAGAGGCACTCTGCCTTCTTAGTACAATTTGCAGATTTCTGATTCTAATCTCCAAAAGCAAAAGACTCTGCATAGAACAACAGATAGATTATCAGCACAGGGTGTCTAGGAAGTGCACACACCCCTGCTTGGAGGTTAACATTTGATTTCTCTATTGTATGGTCATCTTTGACTGAAAGAATCGATATACAAAATTAATTCCTAGTTCTCAAGATTACCTTTTCAGTTGCAGCTACAAAAAATAATTTGTTGTTCAAAGCAAATAAGAAACAAGCTAAATACAACAATTGCCATGACTAAAATTTGAAAACAAAATCAAATAACTGCAGTAAAATAATCCCACCAAAAAAAAAAAAAAACCACAAAAAAACCCCAAAAAACAACATCATGCAAAAATTAACCTTTACTCTTATAAACCCTTCATTAAATCTAAGGTTTAAAGGTTTCATAGTATACTGGCTGTCTGTGACAGTTTTGGTCACAAGATGCTGACGATTCCATAACCTAAAGGACTGCATTGAAATGGCTCTGGTAGGCCTTTAGGATGTAAGCTGGTCCATAGAGATACACCATCCTTTTTTTTGTGTGTCCCTTCCACCCAAAAGCAGTCAGGTTTTACAACCAGAGTGCAGTGTTGAATATAGGGATATGAAGAGTATGGCCTATCGCATAACTCGCCTCTTTCACACCGATTAGTTAAGACCCACTTCAGTAGTCTCTGAATGTGGTCTTTTGATGATCTTTCTTCGTGCTCAATTTTTTTTTTCAATATTAAGAAGTAATTTTAATATGTTTTTAATTAAACACATGGTGGTAGTGCTTGTAGTGGTCTGTGAAAAACACCAAAGGACAACTGTGGTACAGAGCATCCAAAACCCTTGTCCCGGTAACCTGTCCCGTAACGCGCAGGGGCAGCAGCACAGGCAGGGAACGTCGTCTCTACCAGGTAAGACAAACATGTAACTCAGCAGAGTGACCATCTGCCACAACCCCACCGCAGCTATTAAGAAGGCCTGTGCTCATCAGATTAAGAAATCAAAATAATCAAGCTATTTCCACCTATATCTTGGAGACTCACTAAGTTACAAATTCCATTCTATTTTGGGAATGGGAGCCAAGAGACACCACCTGAAAGGCTGGTTAGCTCTCTGGCTACAGCTACATCCAGCTACAGCTGCATGACAAACTTCTTCCTGTGCCTCGATTCTCCAAGAAACTCGGATTCCATAACACTTAACTCTCCCTGCAAAGCACTCAAAGACCTAGAGATAAAGATTATTATGAAAAATTATATTAGACAGTATTTGGAAGCAAGATTTTAAACTGCTTTTAAGTGTTCTCTTTTCCTCATTTTTTTTTTCATGGTATTGGGCAAATTACTTAACCTCTTTCTTGCTGCCTTCTGCATCTATTCTTAGTAATGATGATAAAAGTTCATATCTAAATTTAAACATTTGTGAAGAATTTTCACAACTTCCTTGTAAAATGCTTTAAAGAGGTCAAAGGGTCACTACTTTCAGTGATCGTTTGGAGTGGGTTTTTAATTTCTGAAATATTTGATTTTTATTCTTGGCTTACTGGAACAAGTGATCTTCTTGTGCCTGCCCAGAGCTAGCTCAGTGGAATTTCATGGCATTGCCTGGGATTCCCTTTGTAGGACGGCAAATGGTGGTGTCACAGGTCAAGGCTCTTCAACACGTTGATGATGCTTAAATACAGAGATGGTTATTTTAAGCTTTAATTAACACAGGGGCAGTTTTATCATCGAATCCAACTTTGCTGCCTTGGACGTAGGGGTATCAAAGCCATCTGTGTAGCAATGACAGTAGCATCAAAAACATTCGCCGTCCTAATGTACGATATACAGAAAAATGGTGTTCCAGATTTGCGACTGGAGTTCTTCCTTTGAATGTGTTATTTTGGATATCTCCAGCAAATACCAATATATGCATTGTTGTTGCACTCACACAGAGGCTTCACACTGTTTGGTCGCCCTTTACATTTGTCTGAGTGGGTTCTCCTTCAGCTTCTCTTTCCTGCTTTTCAATATAGGCTTTGAACAAACTTATACAGAAGTGTTCTCAGGCCATTTTTTAGAGATCAAAGGCCTTTACACCGATTATTCTAGCACAAATTAAAATTAACCAACCAATGCAACTAAACTGTTCTTTGTCCTCATTCAACAAAAACAACGCCCCTCCCCTCCTTTGTTCTTCATGGATTGAAATGAGCAGAAAGTATTTTATTTTGCTCTAGAAATCCCTATCAACCTATAGCGAGGAAGACAAAAGGACAGATCACTTATATCAACTTCTACTCAACCTCAAGGCCATCAGAACCTTGAAAGCAGCATGGAAACTAGATGCAGACTTGCTCTAACTCTCAACCTCCAGGCACACGGCATATCCCAGCTTGCAGGTTTTTCCAGAACTTTAACCAATATAGGTTACTGTGTGCTGTTACAGCTCTCTGTGAAGACAGACATAAAGGATGCTGCAGTGAAGGAATCAACACTTCACTCTGCTTTCAGCAGTGTTAATGTGCAGCCCATGGTCTTCCATGGAGCTAAAAAGAAACTATTCTCTCGTTGCATCTCACCTATTAGTACAAAGTGAGTGAGAAATCTATGAAGGATGAATTAAGACAAAAATTGTTCAATAAAACATTTTCTTCAACAGTCAAGGATTATATTTCAGCATTTTGTAACAGTCTTAGGAGGTAGAGATTCATATAGCGGGGAGAGGAAGAAATGGAGGGAGGATGCAACACCGAGGTGGCTTTAGCCACCAGAGCACTGTGAACGGCATCGTGTGGTTCTCACCACACAGGAGTGCTGCCAACCGTACTTGCCGTATCTTAAACAATTTTTGTTCTATGATTTGTTTCATGTATCTATGTCTATATCTGAAATGGAGAAACATAAGTATTTTCTCCAGTAAGCTGTCAACCCAACTACCATCCAAAGACCCAAAACTCTAATCCTATCTACATTACTGTCTACTGTGCAAAGAAAAGTGAGCCCGTTTCCGAGATGCTTATTTACCTAATAGACTATAAAAGGTATCGAGGGAGTCATTCCATTCAATTGGGTCAATCTTATGTATGTAAATATGTATTTAAATTTGGTAAATATGTACAGTATTTAGAGCATGTGGAGAATGATTCTTCTGTGGAATGGGGCACTCCTTTCAAAAAGGTTTACACTGCTTCAGGTAAATTAAACTCCTTTACACACCAATAATGAAAGCTGAAATCTGCTGGAAAAGAGATGCCCTCTTTTGTTAGCTGATGTGAGTAAACATTGCTGAGCTCTGCAGCATTCTAATTGCAGTTATTAATTAAACGTATTTCAATAAGTTTAACTTAGTGGATTTGATATAATATCTAATTTTAAGGGTAGAAATAAACATTCAGTTCCACATGGGAAATGATTAATTCATGAAAACAATTTCATTATTTAAGGACTGTATATATACGTTTGCCTACATCAATGAACCCCAACTATGTAAAAAAGCATTACATACACGTGCACGTGTTTCTCTTCCCTGCCCTTAAAAAGCAAAAATTTCCTAAAAATAAAATTCTTGGGAACAGTTTTCTGTTCATCCACTGGAAAAAACAAAATCTTGGTTCCTTCAGCCTTTTAGCTGGAATACCTCACAGGAGAATAAATCTGTTGATACTAAATGACTATTCCCACTGCTCTAAACCCCTGAATTTATTGTGCAACTAGGCTAAGCAGACCTTTGTTAAAGAAACAGTTTTATTAAAGAGTTCTCCAAGTAAAAACATCAGACTGCTTGATACGTACTTGTTAGAACTCTTATCAGAACAGTTCTGAAATAAATATATTTTTGAGGTACTTATGTCAGTACTCATTTTTGTAGGAGAAGCTCTTCCACCATCCAATGGCTTATTAAGGAATAATGGAGGGTGGAGGGACACGCACAGGAAATCAGCATATTTCAAGGCTTAGAGGGAAGAGATTTTCAGCCATGGCGAAAGCTCTGGAGGTTTCATTTAACAGAAAATTCCTCTCTAGTCCGAGTTCACACCTCGCATACTCAGTATCAAAGTGCTATGCAATGAGAAACACATTAGACTACACTTATTTATATTACACTCTAAACAGCGAGTCTAAATAATTTAGGATTTCTACAGCTTAAAGGAAAAAAAAAAAGTTACCATTTTTAAAGTCTGAAAATGTGTGCTGTTGGGCCTTCTAGGGATATCAGCGTCCCTTGGATGAATGACACAGTATGCGTAAGAAAATACAAAACCTTTCGATCGCCCCAATACTTGAATTTACTTCAGGGGGAGGCAAGTAAGGGAGGGAGGGAAAACAGTTTGGCTCTTGACCCAACTTTCCTCAGTAGAAATTTAAAAAAAAAAAAAAAAAAAGTTAAAATAGAGGCTCGGACACAGATCAGCAAGAACCAAAAAGTCAAGAACTTGGACTGGTGCTCCGTGCCCTGCAGCCCCTGTGCAGGCGCAGTGCAGTGCATGCCAGGGCAGGAGCCACTTGCCCGGGCAGAGGCTGACGGTGGCCGAAACAGGGGCTCCTGCAGCCGGGCAGTCCCACTGCTCAAAGTGGCCACCCCGAATTGCGCCTTACCCCAGCTGAGACAAAGCTTCTGCATGCTGTTTATGAAGAGCCATTTATTTCATCAAATTTATGAACATGTAAATGTCATTTCATAATTTCCCATTCTAAAAAGAGAAGGCAGTATGCCAGAAATGTCTACCCTTTTGGGAATTTCCAGATACACAGTATTTTTATATATATTTATACTATATATACACAGCGTGTCTATATACATAGTCATTTGTTGATAAAAGGAAGTATTTAAAAACATGTAAAAATCAAACAGCATGTTTATATTTTATTAAAGGTAAGCAGTGCTGATACATTTCTAAATATAGTAATTGAAATATCTTAATTTCTGTCTTCAAATAGGCTTGTGAAAACTAAGTAACAGTCTAACCTGGATTTCCATATGCCTGAACCAAACAACTATATTCCTGTTGATATTCAAGTAACTTAGAGCTGATGTAAGGAAACACTGGGAAGGTTACATAGTCCATATGAATTACAGAATTGACCTAACAACTGGAACTATACGAAAGTGTGAATAATTTTCTTATAATTACCTTTTTTTTCTTTTGATATAACAATGCATAACACACTGATCATAGCAAAACTTGGAAAGGGTTGCAGAACTTTTTTCTAGGTTCTTGTGCTAATTGTGACTTTACTCCTAAGCAAACTGAGAAACAGCTCAGGAAAAAGCCATTCTCTATCTGATGTCTACTGTTGTGGATTCAAGAGGTTCAGATGACACATGGAGAAGCAGCTGAACTTTCCTGTAACACATATTGGTTCTTTTTCCCTCTGAGGTGATTATTCTTGATAAGTGAGGTTCTGCAAGAACCAACGTATTGGAGTACATTTGGGTCTAGGTCCAGCTCTCGTAAGCGGACCCCATGTTTACTCAGCTTGTGTAAGCAAAACTGCTTATTCATTTCATAGAACTGTGCTATGTCAGTGTGGAGAGAATGTGGGTCGTCTGATATTAGTATCATAATAAAATCAGCTTTTGCAATCAGTCTCAACACTTTCAGCTGACTGCTGTTTTCCATTAAAATCTTCTCTTAGATCAAGTTGTACAATGAAATTCAGCTTTCTGCTGCCTCCATTTCCAAACAATTATAATGAACAACATCTTACGTTTGCATAATACCTTTAGTAGTGTGTCAGAAAAGAATAAAGTACTCTTTCTAACAAAAGCCTGGTTAGAGTAGAAGACAGAGAAATCAAGTAAAAAAAAAAATCTTATGAACTAGTATTGAATTTTAACATTCTACTCGCTTATCATATAGTATAAATAATTCACACTTGAAAATCTTATTTTCAGAAATGTTTACTGACACAGCAAAAATCCATGCGAGAGGTTACTGACATGGCATGTAAATGTACACCTAAAAAGACTAGAATGATCACCAAAAGGATGAGAAAAGAATTAATCTAAGGAGAGTATCAGCTAAGAAAATACATTGTCCTGAATAAACTATCTGGCAATTAACAACTCAGCTACCAGAGTCTCCTTCAGTCAGATCTGCCCCATGGTAGACTTCTATAGTACGTTTCTACTACTTCCACTCTTTGATCTAGTTTATATTTTGATTTGAAAGACAGGAAGAGAAAATGACTAAGAAAAAACAACCAGGATAGGGAAAAAAAAAAATTTTTTTCAGGTCTTTTTACTTTACTATATTAAAATGAACTTTGTGGTTTTGAAAAAGTTAAATAATCCAACATACTGGAGGAGTACGAAATAGAGCAGGCAGAGGCAGGGCCGTTGGTGCTGGGTGCCGGGAGCAACGTTCCGGCAGGGAGGACCAAGAGGGCGGCTGGGGCTGGGAACAGCAGAAGCTGCTGCAGTAGGGTCTGCACACAAAGACGCGTGAGGCCCACAGCTGGAAATACTAACACCAGCAGCAGCAATGCATTTGCCATTTGCATTAACCAGCTCATCCTTTCATGAAACAAAAAAATCCCCACTTAAAGATCTAAAGATATTAATTTCTGTAAGTCTCCTTGGGTAAAAGAAACCTAACAACAAGAAAAAAAAAAAAAAAAAACAAACGTTAAATCTATTCTGTTTATTTTTGCATGCTGAAATGGTTGTTGTAGTGCACAAATGTTAAACACTACCCCTCTGAAATGGAGCGGCATTATCTCAGAGCTCTCTCTCAACTATACACCCCAAAAAGGGACTTGTGCTGAAATACTCAGCCAAAATAGAAAGACGAGTAATCAGAGGACAAGAGGAGGCTGCCATGATGTGGGGTGGTGTTGGGTGGGGTGTTAAGTTGTGGTAGAAAACCACAGACAATCGGAAAATCCAAAAGACTGTACCTACAGTGCTGCACAAGAACCGAGAGACAGTCCAGCCACAGCCGAACCAGCGCCACAGCCGAACCAGCGCCCCAGCCGAACCAGCGCCCCAGCAGCCCCGGGCAGACATCCCCGGGCTCGCCTTCCTGCATTCCACTCACCACCGCAACTTACGTATTTTTAGTAACCATTACACCTTTTAAAGTGAAAAAAGGATGGAGTGAAAAGGTTTGTTACTTAATAGAAAACCGGTTCACGGAAAGGCATAAAAGCTACACGAAATTTTAAATGCAATTATCTTACATTAGAATATTTGGCTTGAAAGATCTGGAGGGTATTGTTTTTGATAAGACAGAGCCACTTGACAAGGCCTGTCACCACTCCAGGTCTCTCTGTTGTCAACTAAAGATGAAAGGACATCACAAAGAATTAACTTCAGCTTTTAAACATTTTGAAAATGTCAAAGAGGTCATAGCTGATCTATTTCCTTATACAGCATATTCACTTGATGAAATTTGTGGTAACAATGTGTTTTTACTTTTCATTCAAATTGGTCTAAAATCCTGGTAATTGATCACAGACTAATGAGAGCTGACACGGGACCGGTGCGATTGGCTGAGCTTTGTATCAATCACAGCTGCTGCCGGTCCACGCTGTGCATATTAGACTTTCTAATGGCACTAATTGGTGACTACAGAAAAAACCTGCTAAATCTCCTAGTGTAGTTTCCAGAACCATTTATTTGGTTTCCAGTTACACTAAAGCCAATTTAAGCCCTTTTATAACTAACACCTTCCTACATATAGGACCTATTGTTCGTGCCTTCTCACAAGCCGTCTAAATAGTCCTTAAAATATTCAGCGAGATGACTCTAAATTAAAAATGGGTCCAATCTGTGAAACAGCAGAAGTAAAAGTAGACGCTAAATATTTGTATTGACCTTTTAGGAGCATTAGCCAAGTCAGTAAAATATCTTAAAGGCATCTTATTATGCACATAGAGGCTAAATTTTTAAATCTCATTTAAAATAACATGTGACCACGTTTGCTAGAAAGTTATTTTATATTTCCAGAACATATTAGCATCTCTAAATATGAAAGTTACCAGTTAAAACAAGTTGAAATGCTGTTGTATCATGCTAATTCTTCCCCCACCCCCATATGATTTGGAGAGAAAGGTCAAGTCTGCTGTCACTTCCCTCTAACTGATGCTCAGAGACCGTGTGCACTGAGCATGATACATTTAAAAGAAACCAAGCAATCGGCCATTTTCTGCATCAACTGTATTAATCATAAACCCTCCATCTTGAGCTAAAACAAGAGATTAGGTGCACAGGAAAAAAGGCAGAAAGTTTTCTCTCTGCTCAAAACTGAAGAATCCTTTTCCATTTTTGGACACGTTCCGTACACTGTGCAAAAGGGTAATAATATTAACTGTAATTTGTAAGATAGACTGCCAAGGAAACGGGCATTTAGCTACAGATAAAACTGTACAACTGAAACCTGTGTTCATGATAAACAACAGGATGATATATATAGAAAAAGCAGGTGCCGTGAACACCAATGTAAAGATACGGAACTGGGAATGCTGCTGCACACCTCGTTTTTTCCCACATACTTGCATGTGTTTTCTACACGCATGCAGACATATGTGAGAACACAGGTTTCTGTAAATCTCTTGTTAACTACAACATATGACTTATGTATACATAAGTTATACACACACACACACACGTGTGTGGGTGTTTGTATACAGAGAGGGAATACCTGAGATGAGAACATATGGGATGGAAAGTGCTACTAAGCAATCTAAAATATTTTGTATCTTAAGCCATAATAATAAAAAGGACAAGACAGAGGGACAGAAATAAAGTTTAGAACAAGTAAGCGCTAGGGTTTAGAACAAAAAGAGCTAATTATGCTGTTTGTTCTCCAAGCTGAGATAAAAATAATCCTTAATATATTAACAGGACTGTACAGCAATACTTCATATATTCCACTAGCAATTTGTATTTCCTTAGTGAAAATAGCTTAGGAGAAACAGCTATCACCCATACATTCTCTCATACATTTAAAATGGAGGGTACATGCAGGAAAATATATTTTAATCAAGCTATAGTCTGCATTTGCAATTATGTGCTAAAAAGGAAATAATTTACTGTACAACTAATTAAATATCTTTCTTTAAAATATCTGGCAAACGGAATAAGGTCACATCTTCCGTGCAGGCGTGGCTCGCTAAATCTTTGTTCAGCTACCTATCGTCAGAAGGTGAGACAACTGCAGTATTGGCTGTAGGTTTTCTGAATGAGAAAAAGAACAATTCCCAGCAAGATCTACAGATGTAACCCAAGGTGATTGTTCTGAAGTCTTTCCATTCAAAACTGTCTCGCTTGTATTTTAAAATGTCTCACTTATGTGACCCACTGTTACACCACAGGTAAATTTGATCCCAATTCAATTTGTCACTGGCATCAGTAGCACTTAAGCATATAATTACATGCAAGTATCATCTCAGTGCTTTGCCAAACACAGACGTCTGAAGCACACGTTTTATCACTTTGGTCACCCTGTTACCCAACAAGTTCCTATACAAATTACAAAGTAATCTATCTAACTGTATTTTCATAACCCATTTGCGAGGTACACATCCCCCATTCTCACCCTTATTTAATTGGTATGTAAATGTAGATCTGAGAAGTAATGCAATCGAGTCCACAAGGAGGGAACGGTGGAGCAGCAGACGGGTGAGGTGTGGTATAAGGTTGTCAATGTACCAAAATCAGATTATGCCAATACACTCATCCCCTTCAACAACAGCCTGTCCAAAATAAAAGAAACACATAAATGAAATACCTATCTTATAGATGCTGATATGTATTTTACTGAAAGTTAACACACAAAAAGCTTAATGTGCCAATTTACATGTACTGGGAGCTTAGATCAATGGGCAACGCAACAATCCTTCCTCCCTCAAAGGCATTAGTGCTATAATATATAAAACAAAATCAAAGGTAGAGAGGCTGCCTACCTTTCTCTCTCTTTCTCGGCAGGTTTTGTAATAGGCGAAGGAAAACCACAACCATTGGTGCTTTGTACTTTGTTGCCTACCTAAAGCTTACTTGGACTGTGAAGTTATTCAGCACGTGCACGTAGAAGGGAGATTTTATGAAAAGAAGAGAAACAAGGAGCCATTTTCCAAGGCAGTCTCAGTGAGGAGTAAGGAAGTCATCACAAATTTTATTCGAAACATTTTTAAGTGATCCTTGCAAAATTTCTACCAGGCTCTTAAAAAAAAAAAGAGCAAAGCTCTTTTAAAACTCAATGCCTATTGAAAAAGCCAAGCCTCTGCAAGAAACAGCAAGGTCCCTCTAGCTTTTTCACTTTCTTTTTAGGACAAAAGGTATTACACTGACGTTGCAAGCATTTTGGCATTGCAACTTCTAAGAAAGGAGGAGGGAAGCCCTTGAAGAATATAATTTCCTCAACAAATTATATTTAATGGCAATAATATGCATTTTCTATTTTCTGTCCTAGGATAAAGACTCAGGCAAAACAATGTAAAGGCATTTCACATAGTGAAGGTGAACTCTGAAGTCCCTATTTTCTAATTAAGAGGGTTTGAGGTTAATCAGTTTAAAATTGCATTGATTTACATAATCATTTTGATTCAATGAGGGAATAAATCAAAACGAATTATGAGGTACATCTTAAATATATTTCCTATTTTGCTGCTTGTTCAAGATTTGGATATAAGGAAAAGTAACACGGTAAAATTCTCATGGTTCCATGACACTCCCAGTGCCAAACAAGCAAAGCAGAGTCTCTGAAAGAATACTTTGAGTAAGGAAAGGTGTGCAAGAAAAAATTAGTTTATCAACAATTAACAAGAGACACTGGAAAATATTAAGAATTTGTAAAATTCATGTTAGTATGTTGCTTAATCCTGTTGTATTCAGCATTGGAACCGATTAGCTCTAGCACTGAAGCAACAACGAAAGAGATTGCTCCCCAAAGGAATCAAAAATTAGGCAGTTTCTTGTCCTTAGCTCTTCTCACATTTGCTCTTTACTTACATCTCATCAAAACAAAAACTGAGATCCCAGTCCATTTTGCAGATGTACATGAATGCACACACAGAAAAAAATCAGTTAAATTACAAGCTCCTTGGAGCAGACAATTTGTACTTTTAGAATATATAGGCACGCATGCAAATACTTCGCAGAAAGTACAGCAGGAATCCAGTCCCTGCCCGTAACCCTTGCTTTGGGGGCTATCAATACACTCAAAACCAGCAACAAAACGTCAGTGGGATAATCCAGCCACTTAAACATAAAGTAGAAATTCTGGTTCTAATGATGTTTCTACCATCATCTTCCTTCCACAATCTTGATATTCAGAGACCCTACCTTTCTCATTTTAGAGTACAAGTTATCTTGAAGTAACTGAAGTCCCATTTAAAAGCTGATTTTCATCAACTGCTTTGCTAAGTTGAGAGGAATCTGATTAAAGCATTCTAATCTGCTCTGCGTTAGCAACCTTTATCATCGATTTTCACCTCCTCAAGTTTTGTGGACATACCAACTCCCAGGAATTTGATGCTCCAGCACTAGAAATCCCAACTACTGGAAGCCTAACACCGCATTTATTACTATCAACACGATCCTTTCTTGTTTACAACGTAAAACACCCAAAGGGCTATAACAGAATCTGGTCCACAAGGCAGTGAATGATACACAAATAAATAAAGCCACAGGGCAGATTATTTGCTACTGTACAGCACTACTGCTTCACTGGCTTCAATAGAGTTGTTTGTACCAGTTTACTAGCAAAGAATCTCTCCCAGAAAAATAATATGATAATGATTGTGCTCATACAACTCTTTCCATGTGAATTCTCACATACGTTTCCAGGCATTCATTAATTACAGCTTCTAAAACTTTGAGGTAGTGCTGTGGAGTGGCGACATCCCCTTGTGTGCAATAAAATGCAGAAACATCCAATACCAGCGATCAATATTTCAGAGAACAAAAGGCTGTACTATTCTATAGCCAATATTATTTGCTGAAGCACCGAAGTATTCTCCAGAAATCTTTGACCAGCACTGAACTAGCAGAATCTCGCTTATTTTCAAGATCCGAGCAGATTACAACATCGGGTGGTACACTGCTGCTGGCATATCAATCGCGCCGGGAGATTAACGCACCGGGAGTCCCTTCCTTAAAATGAAACCCTGCATTCCTGTACTCAACAGGAAGAACTCAGATTGCAAAGGCTTCGTTTTCAAAAAGCAGAATATTTTTTGTGGACTTAAACAAATATTACCGCAGCATAGTGAATCCAGAAACAGTCATTTATTTGGAATTATCACTAATTGCATTTGAAGTAAAAGACTTTAAAGATTAAAAAAAGGCAGGCAAGTAAACCTCACTCCCAGACATGCTGTGATTGCTCTAAAAGGCCCATATTTTTTTCCATATGCCGCATAGTTTTATTTCCTTATGCAACTGTAGCAGAAGTTTAAAGTCCTGTAGTTGACTTTAGCTCTCAGTCTGACTTTTTTTTCCATCTGCTTTTATTTTGGCTCAGACTGGAAAGGATTCTTGAATAGACACAGACACAAACACAAGTAAAATCTGGTAATTTCCCAAACTCAAGATCTGCAGGACAATAGATGTTTAAGTCCCTCTTCTTGGTTATGAGCTCCTGGTGAACACCTTTCTGTTGACAAACCAGTATATCCTTTGAGCAAACTGCGCTTATAACTGGGTTTGCTCTCTAAAAAAAGAGACAGTAGACATTAAAATGACTTGTCGGAAAAGCATATTATATTTTTAAAGCGCAACATATTTTTTTCCCTAATTCAAAACAGCGAATGTGAAACTTAAAGACTCTTCCTAGTGCATGTTAGTGACAGGCAAAGCTCCCAGAGGGGTGACTGCCTTCAAAGACAGGTAAATGAGGGCCCATATAAAACAGCCAAGTATTGATGTTGTAGTAAAATTCAAGAAAAACACATTGGCAGACAAGTAAATTTGTCACTAATAATTTAATGTAATTTCCCTAAAATGGAGGTAATAGGTACTCAGGGAATACACCTCCAGGGTTTACATCAAATGTGCATGTGGAAAATTGTGAAATAATATTTTTTTAAAATGTAGATGCTTTGGCTGACATGTTAGTTTATGATGAAAATCGCTCTCCTGAAATGATAAAGGGGAGGGAAAAATATAAGCTTCCAAACATACATAACTTGTACCTTCTAAAACCATCCCCAAAATGACAACTCAGATACAGAGACTGCTGAATGCCGAGATCATTTGTTTGTGTTTTAGTTTCCCCTTTAAAATGATGGACTGCAATTACCAAATAGTAATGAACCAATCATGTTGCAAATGCTATTTCCTGTGTCATTCTGAGTTATAGAATCTAATATCAAGCTCATTTAAAATATTCCAAAATTGCATATTTTTCTCTGCAGTGAAGTGACAGCTCAAATTGTGTTTAGTTGCAACCATATGACCATGAGCAAATCAAGTATAAAAATTTCATTTTCTCTAAGTGTTAATGCAATATTTTTAGCTTAACTCCTACAATTGTTCACTTTGCACCACACAGGATGGTGCTAAATACCATTATCAATTATAACGTGGTTTCTATAAATTTTAAACAATACTTGTACATGACTCACGTAGGTAAGATTCAAAGAAAAAACAGAAAAAAATCCTCTCTACTTCTTCAAATAGATAGGGCTACTTTCAGCTATAAATTGAAATTTCATTGTGCAGGCTTAACATGATAAAGGCCTGCATTTTTTTTCCAGGGCAGTAAGAAAATAGGGAAGGAAAAAAAAGAAACAAGAAAAGAAAACATAAAAAAAGGAGAAATGCAGCTGCCACGAGCTCTGATACTGAACAGAGGGGGAAAGGGCATCCAGGAAAAGAAGTATGAATTTATATGAAAACCAAAACTAGAGTCTCCTTCAGATGATATAAAATTGATCCAGGCAAACAGTCCACAATAAAGAATGCGTTATCTGCAAACACAACAGTCTGAGATCGCACTTGCATGTGCACATACATTTCGCCACTACTGGGGTAAAACCTGATCCAATTTTGCAGCCGGGCCCAGTAAGACATCTCTGGCTGTAAACGCACCTCAGGTTTTCTTAGGAACTTTCTGCTTCTTAACACCAAGGTATCATACATTCATGCTCTCCACTCCTATTTTCATGTCTGTTGCACAAGCGTAGATATTCGGAGACGTTACTCTGAGTGTATATTCATGGCAGAAGCGATTATTCATGAAACCTCATTTGTATTAGTCGATCCTTATATAGAACATTATGCTAAGAGAAGACTGCAAAAGACTACACTGATAATTGCCAAAACCTCAGCATCGTTGGGACCTAATCCTCTAAACTGGGACACGTGCATCTCTCACTGAACAAAGTACTTGGATGCTCACTGGAGAAATTCAGCAACTTGTTGGAAAAGGACTTATTATGTACACTGCACGCCTGGCAATTTTTAACCTCAAAGGAGTACAAAAATGCAATGGGATTAGAGTTACAAAGTCACCTCTCACTTCTTTGTAGTGAAGTTTCTCTGCAGTCTTCCCAAAGGTTTTAAAGAACGGCTGACTTAAAAACCCCACCTACATTTTCTCCTCTTCGCATGGTGAGGCCTGAGCAGTTTGTCACAATCTGCTTCGGAATTTTATATTGCACAGGCTGTTTTGGGGAAAGCATGCTGCCAGTAATTAAAAATAATATTATCCTCTGAAACAGACTCAATATTTTATTACTTTATAAATCATTGGCATGATTCACATTCATCGATAGATCACACTTCTGAGTAAAAGCGGGGGAGAAGGCACAGCATTACATATTGACTTAGTACCGTCCACAGGTTCAGCGAAGAGGAAGACCACGTAACTCAACATTCAAACATGATCTCTACGCGGCTTTTTTTCAAAAGCAGATCACTAAATGCTGCACAAAGGACATTAGTATACAAGGTGGTAAAATGATTTGTCTGAGGTAACACGGGTGGCCAACAGCAGAGGCAGAACTTGTATCCCCTCAGTCGACACCCAATACTCTCTACAAGTACGTGCATCATCTATTATTTTAGTAAACAGTGAAAAAATTTTAATGTTCACTTTAGTGTTTTTTCTTAGTTGGATCTTCACAAACTTTTTTTTCTTGCTGTTGTCAATTAACTTATTTCCTCGTTCTGGATCTCAACAATTGGGCTGCATACAGAATTAATATCTAAAGTTACATACAAACTATTCTAATGGAAGTTAAAATAATAAATGGATATTTAACTTCTGAACTTAGGTTTTGATATAAAATGAAGGAATACCAATTATGTCCCCAGCTACTTGGTAAAGTTTGGATCTTATTTGTCTTCCGAAACATAGATTGATTTGAAACTTTTCCTAACTAAACAGAACAGTATTTGATCCTAAATTTTTGGCAAACACAGACAAAAAGCAATAGAAAAGATAAGGTAGGGCATGCCTTGGTGTTTGAAGGGAAAGACAAATTAGGCTGTGAATTGCTTAGACTGTTGGTTTTTTCCCAGTGGGATTACTATAAAATAACTGAAGAGGGGTTCATGTTCTGGAGTAAAATCTGTGAACATAAGATGAAAGAACAGATTTATAGCCATAGAAAGTTATAAAAGACTCCACACACAACCAAAAAAAAAAAAAAAAAAAAACAACCCAAAAAACCAATCACTCCCCCAAATCTACAAACTAGCTTTTTCTCAACATTAAAAAGAATACAAAAAAGGTCACAAAGTTATCCCTCACAAGAGCCGTTTCTAGTCAGTAAAAATACCATTAGAATGAATAGCAATGGCTGCTGCTGTCATTACCAAATATATACAGGCATGTAGTTGCTACCTGTATTTTACAGATAGCATACATACCACAAAAGAAAAATCTGTGTCATGAAAAATCAATATATATTTAAATCTTTCTATCCCATTTTCTGTCACTGACTATAATGTTAGTTGTGTTTCTGTGTGCATTTGTTTGTAACTATGCAAGGTACTCAGACACCCATACAAACATAAAACACCCACAAATAAGCAAACATCCAGAAAAATATCTTAAGAGTTTTCTCTTCTCATTTCCTGTGTATCTTTGTACCGGTAAAACAACAACCAGGATACAGAAAGATATTACCAGCACCTTTGGTCAGAGCAAGTAAGCTAGATACCCAGACTCAAGGATTTTTCTTCTTATATGAGAAAACGTCTCTTTAAAATTGCATTACTGGCATTTATGATTCATTCTACAAATAGTGAGACTTCCACGTATAAATGTGAAATTCATTTAAGATATTTTGAGTTTAATAAGAATAAAGGCACCCCATTTTTCAAAGCAATAAAGAAAGATGCACCTGCCACAAGCCTGACCACTGAACAGACTGGGAAGATAGTAACTCAGTAAAGGTAAAAATCAGAAAAAAATATGAATTGATATAAAAACAAAGATAGCTCATCTATCACTTCTTACTGAAAGATGTACATAACAAGATGAATTTAAAACAATAATAAAAAAAAAAAAAAAACAAACTGTCATTTTTTCTCCTCCAGATTGGGAGAATCTGTGAAACAATAATAGAGGAGAGATTTTGTAGACTATAATAGGCAACAAGGTGGTCAGCTGAAGTGAAAATTATCCCTACCAAGGCTGTGTTGGCCAACAACCTCTATCTAGTCAGAAAGTGAAATTTAAGTGTTTTTTAAGCTTTTATAAAATATTTTAATTACATTTTTTGCAGCAAGAGATCAGCTAGTCTTAAATCTGACCTGTACTCTTGTGCCTTTCACCTGCTAATTTTCTCTGTTACTCCAGTCTCTCTTTGTAGAAACTACCTTGAGCAAATCTGTGGCACCAACATCCTTCCTAGCACTCAGAATCTCTCTTCTGCCATCCCCCCTGTACCGTTAGGGCCAGGCAAGCACTGTAAAAGTCAAAATAAGTCAGGTCCATTCTTCGAGGAGACTGACAGGGGATCACATCATGATGATACAACTCCTTAACTACTAAAAGGCAAAGCTATCAAGATAGAAGAAATCATAAGCTAAAATTATAAGTAATTCCTTTGCAAATGATAAGCGTTTTACTAATAATATTTTAGAATCTAAATTTTGCCACTTACTCAACAAAACATTGAGGTAATTTAGGTTAATATGAACCTTTGCAGAATATTTAATTTCTGCCTCTGGCTATTCTCTAGTTTTCTATAATATATTGTCTATAAATCCTTTCCAGAAATGAAAATTGTATTATGGCAGCATTGCGATACAAACTGACAACAGTCAGGAAATTGAAAGTTCAGGCTGAGGCTTCATCCTTCGTTTACACCACCATTGAGAAGGGGAAAGCAGAGACATCCAGTTATGGACAGTGAAGGGCTTAACTTTTAATTTCCTGGATGTTATCATTTTAAATAGGAGCCTTGCTGTTATTTAAATCTATCTGGGGGAGGTACAGGGAAGGTAAGAAAAAAGGAAATGATATTATTTATTTGAGCAACAGGAGCTGAATGGTATGTCACTTGCTCCAAAAGAAAAAAACAAAACAAAACAAACAAACAAAAAACCCCAACCCAACAAACCACAAAACAAGCAAAGCACCCAAGGTGCACTAGTTTTCTAGACTTTCGCTGGATATGTCAGGTGACATCAAACAGCAACTGCAGCCAGTCAGAAATGAAGCTATGCACCACGTTACTCATACACAGACATTCATCAACTTTCCCCGGTCTTCATGTAGTCAAGAGCCTGCTAAAAACAGAACCAAGAAGCAGCAGTTATTTGTCCCTGAGGACAAGTACAAACCCAGCTTTCTGATAAGCTGCTGTACACTCTCACGCCAGCTCCGACAATGGACACATGCTGCTGGTCTCCCAGCTCAGGTGGTTTTCCTCACGATCTAAGTTGAATGCTTTCATTCTATAGCACATCAGACTGCAATGTGAAAATCCACAACTGGATTGTGTCACCCGATGTAAATTGTTCCTCATCTTGGCAGAGGTTTTGCAAAGAGATGCGGAAAAATTCAGAAAGAATATTGCACTATGGTCAAACAAGTTCTCTACCATATACTTTTGAAGCTTAAGGGTAATGACCAGGGTGAGCAGGACAGACTCTCGAGCTTGTGTAACCACTGCTATTCCATCACTGTGCACCAGTGCTGCAATCCTCTATCAGGTGGCTGAGGACCCAGCGAACAAACCCCTGAGCCTGCGTCACACAGCACCAGTCACCACCATCCACAGCTACTCTACGGCTTTTAATCAGTGTGCCAGCGCTTAAAAAATTTTGTAAGCCATCAATCAGTGTTTAAAAATCGTTCCTGTCCAGGGTTGGCATACCACACAATGCACAGAAATCATACACTGAACCTAAAGCTTCTGTATATCTTTCAGATCGCCATAATGTCTCTACTATACTGAGTATGGTATTTGGATTTCGAATCCTGTTCAGACAGGTGATAGCCCGTGATTCTGGAAGCAGCACATCGAACATCTCCGTTTCAAATTTTTAAGCAACGTAGAAGCTGTGAAAACGTTACAAATAACAACTGGACCTTCGTAACACCAAAGTCTTGCCATAACCCAGTAGATTCTCATGCCCTCATAAAAATAGACACAGAAATATTGCTGTCTGCTTTGTATTTCATCCACAGCTAAGACACTGTGTGTCTAGTAAGGTTATACACAAAATACAGTCACTTGATGCCCAGCAACTTACAGTGTTATGGTCTGGAACAGAGCTAAAAGCACTCACATGAAAATGCAATTAATAGAAGTTGTATTTTAAAACTTTGAACAGCTATTATTCACCGAGTATTTCGAAACCTAAGTCTTACACAAGAATGAATGCTATCCATTTTCACACAAAAATGTTACGAAAATTGATTCGGGAAAAAAAAAAAAAGATTTTAAAGGGAAAATTTTGGATTTTATTAATTTATTTTAAAAGTTAAATAACGCAAGTAGAAAAAAGGAGAAGAAAGCCCTTACAAAAGGAGAAGAAAGCCCTAACAGTTTTTCACGGGCTTCATAGTAGCTGCAGCAGATGAAATGGGACTTCAGAAGTGCCAGCACAGGGAGAATAGTTCAGGCATGCCTCTGATTTATTTCCCTCTTCTGCACAAAAGTGCTGACATACATCTTAAAGCGCATTTTGACATATGAATGTATACTAGACCATTTACTCAATAGGTAATTGTACAATTTCCACTGGAAGACAATTCTCGGGTCTTGTTGAAAGAATACTTTTAGTAATGGATGACACCTGAATAATTAATTATTCCTCACCATTCTACCAGTCTCAGATCCAGGAGTTAGTTTCTGTTCCCCTCTGAACACTGCCTGGTATTTTTCAGAGCACATCTTTGTTATAAAGTTGAATTTCTGGGTCCTAAAGCTTAAATTTCATCTTTCAAAGGCCAAGAACATTTCATGTTCTAAATCACGGGAACATGGAACACCCTGTAGTTTCTACATTGAATCAACGTTTAGAAATGTCACTGCTTTGTGGTTTGAATGATGAAGTGACCCGAGATTCATCAAGGTTGAAGGTTGCTTATATGAACTTGTCAATAAGGCTCCAATTCCTATTTAATTTCTAAGATACTAATCAATAATATAATAAACTATTTCATCAATAATATAATTGACACCTAAGCTTTTATCTAGATGTTTGTGGATCCTAAATAGGCATCGCCTATGAAGAAGTCTCAGAAATTAATGGGTTTACGTATGTCATTGCTAATTTAAGTGGGACCAACTGGGCCAGCAGTTAAAACACTATCAGCATGGTGGGCTGCTTAATTAATGAAGATACCTTTTTCAGGCATCTTCCCACTGCTCAGATTTCAAGGTGACAAATCTAATCTTCTTCAACACTGGTGACATAAAAAGTAGTTATTTAGTGAAGCAGTATTAAACCCTGTAAAATGATGTACAAATGTATCAGTGAAGAAGACCATCAAACCCTAAACACAATGACTGTAAACAACAAGAGAGAATCCTATTGAACAGTCTCATGCAAACACAAGATCGCATTGCTTCACAGCAAAGACACTCCAACAACTTCATCCAATGCACAACTGTTTACATTGAGATCTCGCTCCTAAAACTTATACTTGCCAGCAGCACAATGGTGAGAAAACTGTGTTGCTGACAGGTATCTAAGCGTCAGGTGGTTGGCACAGGCCAGTACATGCCCAATAAAACGGACAGTGAGGACACCATAACCTTGTGGCAATATAAGCTCTTCAGTGTGGCTCTAATCTTGCCGTACTACATTAGCCAAATAAGTTTATCAGGATGTTTTGTATCAAGACAATTTAGCAAAGAAATTGTCATCCCAGCTTGCCATGTGGTCCTTGGTATTGTTTTTTAGTATTTATTTATCAGCAGCAATGGGCGTATATAAAGATGGACTGGGGGAAAAAAAACAGTGTGTTATGTAACTAATGTTACAGTATAAGTAGGCGCTCTGGTTACACTACCATGTTGTTATCATTACTGAAAAAATTTCACAAGCAGATATAGGAGAAATGTGTGTCTTGCCTTGCCTGTACAGAGAAGAGACAGGGACAGAAAGAATGAGAAAAGATAACAGGCAGATAGGCAGGAGCATTTGACATATACGCTGAGAGCACCGATCACTTTAGGACTACAGTGAGTTAAAATCAATTAGCATCCACGTTGTAAACCAAAGCTAGGTGCAGTTATAACATAACATGGTTACAGAAAACCCTTTCATCATGCTCTGCAAGAGCAACCTCCCAAACTATGAATTGCTGGAGACTGTATTCCATCCACTTTTGAACAATTGACTACAGGTGAGATATTTAAAATTTTCCTCTGGAGTTAGAAAAATAACTCATTGAAACACATGAGGCCATTTATCTCTAATTCTGATGGTTAGGACTTTTCCATACTGATAAGTCTAAATCTTTTCTGGGTGAGGAAAAAAAAAAACCACAAAAAACCAAACAGGCAAACACACACACAAAACCACTGAAAAACAACCAACCAACAAAACCAGTTCTGCAGCCTTCCAGGAAAGTATTTTAAACTCTAGGCTGCCTTCAATAGTTCGGCACCAATGTTTTGAAATAGCGGGCCAAGCGCCCGTGTACAGAGATGTGAGCAGAGTTACATTTTATTTAGTGTCACTTGGCCTGTAGATACAGGTAAATACCTACGGCCAGGACTGCAGACATACCCTTTACTTCACAGCATGCTGGAAGTGGTAAATCACATTATAAGATACCCATCTCTCCTCCCAACTGTGTAGGGCACAGAGATGCTCTGCTTAGGTACACGGAATCAAATCTGGCTGCTTGGTACATAGCATAATGATGCCTAAGCCATTCTGTAGATAACTTAAAAATCCCATGCTACCACACTCTTCCTGAATACAGAAAAAAATTGATTCCTTTTCGTCTACAAGGAAGTAGGTTCCATCAAAACCTTCTATGCCCACTTTCCAAACTACCCTGGTGCTGCTAGGTCTTCGGCAAAGAGAATTGGTAACTGTTGGTGAAAAAAATAACTGAAGTACCATTTGTTGAAAGTGACATGTGTAAGGACAATGTAGGAAGAAAGGAAAGAGGGACCAAAGGCAGATGCCAGAGGTGGGTTGATGGAAGAGTCAGTGAGAACAGACCAACAGCTTATTCCAATTGTTGTAGTGCACCAGCTAATGAGCAGAAGACCCACAAGACAGATATATATATGGCCCTTAAAGTTGCATTCACACAGATGTGTGCGATTCGATCTAACTACTGATCTGGATGACTGCCCTTTCAGCTTCCGCTGGCTAGTTCCACATCGTATAAGGCTAAAAGACGCTAGGTATCCATCACGCATTTTCCTCCCTCTTAATGCATCAGTGCATATTCCTGAGCAATACTGCCTTTATTCATTCACCGGTCTTGGCTATCCTTCTCAACACAAATTAGTTCCTTTTTCTTACTAAACCTGGCACTGATACCTGTTGTCCTCAGTATGTATGATATTTTTGGCCTGTTGGGTTCTGACATAAAATCATGAAAGCTTTCGTACTGACAAACTCAAAGCGGCTGTTCCACAAGCACAGAGACCCACCAGTGCTGCTACCGACACCCAGCTATTACCGGTGCTCTACATGCTTTCAGAAAGCTGACATTAAGTAACAGTTTCATCAATGTGCTATTATGATCTAAATCAATTAGAAACAGAAGAATGATTTCTGACTGACCAAGATGACAAATATGGGAATAAGGAGTCAGGAGCTTATTTCAAATGAAGAATATCTATTAGTCCGCTAACAGAAGGCAACCCCCACACACACCCCCAACGCATAATTATTTCTACCAAGGTAATTATAACTGGCATTTCAAGTAGCATAGTCATATTTAGTTTCTGACTTTGCACTAAGAAACATACTGTAAAAAGTAAGTGGCTTCTGTATTCAGCCAGAGAGCAAAGACAAACCATAGAGTATGTTTGGAAAACCTCAACATCTGGTTATAGCAATAACCTAATAAAGAAGGAAATTTAACTGACTTCTGTCATTCCAAACACCAACAGAAGAGAGATGTCATCAAACCTTTTTTAGTCCTTTAACATGCAAATGATTAACTTAACAGATCAATTTACAATGAGATGGTTAAAGTGAGAAGGTCTGTGTCCTGGGATGTTCAGTGGAAAAGGGAGGAAGAACACAGGAGAGGGACTTTGTAAGTCTCCATTAATTACTTCTGAAACTGGGAAATGACAACCCTGTCCTGATAATCTGCAACATTTTGAGGCAAATCTTGTAAACAAACAGGCTGCAGCATTTAGTAGCAACTTGGGATAATTACATGTAAATGGAAAAATCAGTAGAAAAACAGAGCCAACCCTGTTTCAGCTACATAGCACAAGACCAGTGACAAATGTCTTTCAAATGACAAAGCTAAAAAGCAGCGAGCTACACCAGACTCCTTAGGGCTTGCACCTCAAACACTCATCTACAGATTTTTTTTTAAATACCATATAAAATGATTTTTAAACACCCTGATCCATAGAAGTCATAGCAACAAAATAACCTGTGCAATTTTTGCTTTCAATTCACTAATCATTTCTTCAAGAAACTTTGAGTACTTCTCCCAGTTATGGAGCAGCTTAACTCTAAAAGGAATAATTGCTTCCCCACATAATAGAAAAGCAGCTAACTGCCAGTATTTTCCTGCTTAACTTCACCAAAGTTTCTTTTGACAGAAGTTATATAAACTGAGATAAGATCTTCAGAAGTAATTGTTAGTAGAGTCAGACAGACTATGTGTTGGTGGAAGAGAAGAAGCAACATCATGAGAGGGACTAAACATGTAAAATTTTCTGACATTCCTTTGTCTTGAAACAATGAGACAGGGAAAGGTGAACAGTTCCATTGCTCCTAAATGTTGCACCTACATAGTTGTTTTCATCCTTTTTTCTGTAGACCCAAAAGGGAGAACGGATTATTGCCAGTAGGAGTATGAAAAGCAGTTTAGGAAAAAAGCAAGCTTCTTGTCGGTGGTCTGAGATTTGCAAGGCTGGGGTTCAAACCTCCATTAGAAACTTTGAGAGAATTCACCAACTCAGGAAAAATTTCCAACAATAAGCAAAACTGCTTGTCTAGCTCTAGCTCTTGCTATTGCACTGCATTATCTCCTATGCTGTAATTTTAGCAACCTCTTAGCATTTTAGCGATACAATGCCCAAGTAAAATAGCACTACATTTGGTAGAAGGAGCTATCGACTCCACAGTCTGAATGACATCTTAGAAGAATCCTGAAGTACATAGACATGGGGGAGGTTTCTCCTATCAGGCACAGAACAATGAAATCAGTGCTTTTTTTTAAAAAAAAAAAAAAGTCATCCTGTATATTTTTCAGCACCAATTTTACAATAAGCAACTATACATTATTTGCTAAGAGATATACTGTGCACTTATTAAGAAGCACAACTACTACCCTGATGTTATTTACACTTCTAGAAATTGTGTCGGGGTTTTTTTTTATTATTATTATTTTGAAGCTTTCTATCTGTGCTAACCCAGTGCTTCACCAGCAGAGTTTTCTGTATTTACTGCTTTCGTTTTAAAAGACAGAAGAAATTAAAGGCTGCTAGCTTCTAGGAAAAGACTCAACTATTATAATATTGTCTCCCACATAATTTTGGACAAAGAAACTCACGTAATTATCTCTGCATCAAGCCCATATTTCTACTTTAGCTATTACAGTTATAGGGGAAAAAGCCTTAAAAATATCCAGACTTGAAATTCAAGGCATTCAGTGTCAGAGAATCCACAATATCTCTAGCTACGCTGTTTTAACAGATGACTACACATGCTGCTAAAAACGTACATCTTGTATTTACTTATATTGTACACAGATAAGGCTCTTTCTCTTTTCCTACTATTTTGCTGGATGTTAGCCTTTTTACATTATATAACCATGGATTACATTTGCTCCTTTGGCTAAAGCATAAGACTGGATTCTCCTATTCAACTATTAATCTGCCCTAATCACTAAGACTTTTTCAGATGCTCTTTTTGATTTTTCCTGGCTGTAGTCCTACATCTCACAATCACAACTTGGTTTTTCTTTTATTTATGTATTTTAATGAAGGCATGACTTCACATTATCCAATATTAAAATGCACATTAATGACAAAAGATGACCTTAAAAATTATTTTGGATTGTCCTGCACCCAACATTACTTATACAATATGAATTTTTTTAGTAGCTGCAAATTTGCACAACTGTTTCATACCTTTATGATTAATGTGTTAACCCTTACATGATTCAAATTACACCATGAATGTGAGTTATGTTTCTTTTTTTCCTAGCTATATGTATTTTCTATATCATCGGTGAAATTTAGAAAGAAAGAATTAGTTCCAAAATTTAAATTAAGAATTTAGTATGTTAAGGAAAGTAATCCAAATTGGGGAATGATCAAATAAAGAAAAGGTCACAAGATAAAATTTTGATCCTGTCAAAATCAATGGCAAAACTTCTATTCACTCCATTAAGGTCACTGTATCACCCCAGAATTCATTCACTCCATTTCTTTCAATTTTATGACAATGTCATCGGCAAAGCCTAAAGGACAGTGCTCCTGACCCTGCTAACTCACTGCTCATTCTGATCAGGACCAGCCACTGTATATTGCGGAGGCAGAAAGGCGTAACAGTCACTCTAAGGCTTCCCTAAAATCTGCTCAGATGGTACTGTGAATGTTAAATTTCTTCAATTCTTTAATTTAAGTATTTCCATTTTTTCACCCATATCAACCAAATAAATTATTTCTCAAGACTCTGTACAAGCCAAGTCTCAGCTGTAAAAGTTCAAGTCTTTCTGCCTGCCTCAGTCCTTTAAATTGATTCCTATATATTAATGAAAAAACTCCCTCCCCGTGTTCATTTTTGGATGAAAGTTTCGCTCCAACATGAAAGGACTATTCTTGTGCACCCAATAAGGGTACATTTCATCCTCAGAGAAAAATGCTAGAACAATAAGCATAAAATATTTCTGATATACTATGAATCTGCAAAAATAGGATCACAAAGGAAATTCTTTTGTAATTGTAAATTAACAGATACCAGCTTCTTTTTTCCCCTACAAAAGAATAATGTTAATTTTCTCAGATTATCTGATGCAAAATAATACCTTTTTACGAAAGAATATAAATCCTCAAAATTATTCTTGTATACTTGTTTGCGGTACAGAAAATATAAGAATATGCATGTTCTCCATATCGGTCACCAACAAATTCTCAAGAGACCTAACCAGTTTTTCCACAAATGATAAATATAGACAATTTTTTATAGTACTCTATATACGTATGTATATCAAAGTGCACATCCGCCTACAAGTGCTCTCTGTATGTATAAAAGAACTGCTTAAAAAAAAAAAAAAAAAAGCTGGTTTTTCTTTCTGACAAACGGGCATGAAATAACAGGCTGACATCTGCCTCTGCAGGTCATTCCAGTCAGGCTGCTGCATGTCAGAATTCAAACTGCTCCATCCATCAATGGCAGACCAAAAATTAACGTAGCTTGGAAACTCTGCAGCAAGACAGTAACAGCCCAATTTAAAGTCTGACCTTCGGAGAACGGTGGGGTAAGATGGAAAAATTATTTCATGCCCTGTACCAAAGCCAACAACACAGTTCAGAGGGATTTTCAGTTAATTTTTTTATATATAAAATAAAGTTCGCTAGTATACAGTTGTTAAACTGTTATGTCAGATAAGAAAACTGTTAAAGGCTTTTAATTTATAAGGCATTACAAATTACATTCACAGAGATGCACTTTCATGGCATTTAGAATTTTAATTTCTCTGAATTACTGGTTAATTTTTTCTAAAAGCATAAAGTATTCAAGGTTATAAATAACACTATTTTTTTAGTGATTTACTGGGTAATAACTATAGTTGATCAGCCTGAAAAATTTGACTGAAATAGGCTGCAATTTTTGCCAAATACAGCATTTCTGGTCCAATTAAACAAACAGGCAGGATAAGCTATTAAAAATACTTTCTCAAAATTCCAATATTAAATTAGTTTATAAAGGAGTTGATCAAAGAAGTTATTTAATAATCAGAGACATACACATTAGCAATATACACCAGCACAAATCATAGAGGTGCCTTTAGCCTTCTAGACTCTATACCAGCAGATAACAGTGATTAATTCATTTGTTAAATCACTTACTAACACACTTGCTAATTGCTCAATAAGCTAATTTAAGTGGAAACTTAATAACACATAATTCAAACTTCCATCTCCTGTTGTAAATAGCAGAAATACCATAATAGTTTAAAACTTTAAGTAGTTTAATAAAATTGAACTGATTAAAAATAAAATTCAACTAATTCAATAAAATTGCTAGATCATATTTTAAATGTACACCCAAAACTTGAGAAAGTAATTTATTTTTCCCAAGCCTTTCTCTGGAGGTCATCTAAAAAGCTCATTTAGTGTTTTCATCCCCTACAAAGTATTACTTCTAACATTGCAAAATATTTTCTTTTGTTAACCAGCTAGTTAACTTTGCAACAGAATCAAAGGCACTAAGTAATGCAGAAGATGCTATTAAATAATAATAAGAGAATAGATAGCTTCAGTGTAAGAGTTTGCCAAAACAATAACACATGGATATTTACTATTTTGCTTTTAGGAAAAAATAGAAGCAAATATGATCCTGCTGCACTGGACACCTTTTCAAGTATACAAGTCAGCTTCCCCTCTCATGTATTTTAAAATTCAGTCTAACCAGAGAATTTTACAACAAGCCACTAATTTATAGTGTTTCTCAAAATCACACAGAATTGGACACTTTGGGCAACAGAAACATTCCCTTTATGCTTTTTATTGTGTGACTTCAGAGCCACTGAAACAGTAAAGTTGTCTCTCACACAACTGATACCACCTCTTTTTGAAAATCTGACAACTGTCAGAAAGGAAAACAGAAAAATCAGTTTAGATCTAAATATACTTTAATGGTAAACTTAAAGCCATCAAAGAATTAATGGAGATCATTTCTTTCATCATGGTACAACAATACAGATAGCATCAGCAAAATTCCAAGTTCTTGAGAGACAACAACCACCCAGTTTTTATTTTTTATGAGATAACCAGTTTGGGTTGACAGTGATGGAAAAGATAAAAGTTCTGTCTTCTTTTTTAGTACTATAAAAACGCAAGTTAACAAATTTAAACAATAATCTACCAATAAGCCGTGGGTAGAATCTATCCAGAACTAGCTGATTGACAAGGCTAAAAAAGCATTGGTCTGAGCAATCACCATATGGGTATTTTTGCGTGGGAGCCAATAAGGATCAGCCTTCCAGTGTTTGTGAAGGACTGCTGATAAAATTTGTGGATGACACAAAAGCTGGGGGAATGGTAAAAGCCGTGAGAAAGCCAGCATCTTGTTCAGCATGGTATGAACTACTACTATCCTCTAAACAGGACAGGTTCAAATATTACAGATTTTTAAATATTCCAATACAAAATAAATACACCTAGGAATAAAAAGACAGAGTATTTCGGAACTATAAAGACAAAGCCATTCAGAAGAAGATCTCTGTGTAATGGACTGGTAAAAAAACCCTAACATTATTTGCTGGAAAACCGAATAGGAAAGAGATTTTGTATCTGTATATGGTGTTGATGAGATCAATATAGGAATACTGCACACAATTTTGGTGCCCAGCATCAAAAGCCTATTGAAAAACTGAAGAAAAAACTTATATTGAAAGAAGCAAGAGCCAAATCAGTTTTAACTTATCAAAAAAAAAATTATAAAGGTATAAATGTACCTCCATATACAGTAAGTATTGGGCAGTAAAAGACTCTAACTCCTCAAAAAATCCAGAACAAGGATCAACATCCAGAAGTCAAAGCTGAGGAAATTCAAACAAAAAGGTACAGCATTTTAATGTTTCACTGAATAGTAAGGAAATGATAGATTCTTCCTGCACTGAAGTATCAAGAGAAGTTGAAACAGCACAATATATACTCTACTTAAACTCAAGTTTATAGGCTTAATACAGAATTAACTAGGCTAATTTTAGTGGCATATGTTATACAGGATGTCAGATTAGATGATTTAACACTCCCTTCTGGCCTTAAAATCTATAATCAATGAAATAATCCATTAGTTGCAGTTTATAGAGCTTCGTACATGTTCTTGTGAAGTATCTGGGGTAGCCCACTGCCAAAGACAAGCGAGCCGACTGCTGTTTCTGGGTTTGATGAAGTAGGGAACTGAAATACTTGCACTCTAATTATCACTGGAAGCATATATTAAGTTGCCGAGTTGAACTGTAGTAATTTTATGACCAAATATGTATGTTAGCAAAGTTGTTGCACACTACTAAGAAATCTGAAAAGTTCAAGTTATTACAGGCCATCTGACTAGGATAAGCAATTCTTTTCCGCGTTTTATCTTCAGCAGCAAATTATTGGTTTAAAAAAAATAAAGTAAAAAATCAGATGTCTCTTGCAAGAGTTTTAACAATTACCAGTGACTACTTAGACCTGAAAAAAACTTTAATAAACATGAGTGTTTACACTAGCAATAACCATATGTAGTTCTTTACAGTATCCTAATCTTCAAATAAAACATGTAATTATTACACACCAGAGAAACTGTGCCATTATCTCATTATTTCCATTAAACTAATGGATTTTATTTAATCCTTTTTTTGTTTTCCACAGAATTAATGCACTTGGTACACATGGTGAATTATTTTTAACTAGTCCTATGACTTAACAGTTTACAATCAGTTCACAGCTTTCTTGCCAATGAATTGGACTTAATGAATTGCAGTTATTTTAAGGGGAAAAAAGTCTTTATCTATTAACATTAATCATTACACTACATGAAGTTACATGGAGTATCCTCCACTTATTTTGAAGTAATCAAAGCTGCAGTCAGTGTCCTTTTAAAGGGAACTCTCAAAACTTTAACTAATCTGTAACTGAGTAGAACTATTCTAAAAAAATTAAACTGTTTTACTTTTGTCTGTTGCCTTGATTACAAAGGGTTATGCGTGAGAACAGTCTTTAAGTCGGGAGAGTAGTAGGAACTTACAGTTACGAGATATACTTTATTTTACTTATAGACCTGCTTGGACAGTAACAAAGAGTCAACTGGCAAATCAAAACTCCAAATTTTATCCTTATTTTTTCATGCATTTCCAAAGAACAGATGACAACTGCTTCATAAAAATTTCTCCGACGCTGTCCAACCCTTTAGCAGCCGTTAACACTAGTGCTTGAGTGCTGAGTGTGCTTTTAGAAATACTATAGGATAACCTGCAGTAACAAGACTTCTGCTTTTGGGTAGTCCCATCTAAAGCAAGTGAGAGAAGCAACACTGATGCCAAGACAAGGGAAAGTCATAAATTTGCTGTATGATCGACATTTCTTTGATTCAGGGTAAAGTAAGAAGTTAACCTATTACTCTGATATGGTAGATGTAACTAACAGGAACCTTCAGAAAACGTTATTTCCAGATACAAACATGAACTGATTTATTTTAAAGGAGCGCAACACAGCATCTACCCACAGCCTTCCCCTACACGCAGGCTCTTGCCCTTTCATCTTCAAGTTTCATTCCACTGTAGGAATGCCACAAGTCGTCAGCTTACTCTTGGTCTTTCAGCTGATATTACAGTATTAGTACCTTCTTTTAATTTTGTTTAAATGCAGGAATAGTCAAAACAGTTTCCTGAGCATCTTGACAAATGTTAGGGTTTCGAAATCCACCCCTCTTTCAAAGGGTTGCTTTGGGGTTTTCACTGGCCTCCAGCTTTGTCTTCACTGGACACTAATTTCCCAAATACTGCTGCTTTGTGTTCTTCCTCTTTTTACACTTTGGAGTTTTGTTTCTTGTTCCACATTTGGTTCTCACTCCCAGTCAAACACCTGTACTACCAACAGAACTTTGTGATAGCAAATTGAAACACCTTATATTCTTTGCTTCTCTTATCAGTGGCCATCTTACTGTGTGTTCTTTTTGAGAAGTTGGCCTATCAACCGAATTTGCTGCAATACAAAGATGTCTAGGTGGTATTTGAAGAATCAGTGGTTTAGAAGTTTCTGCCTTTGGGAGGACAAACTAAAGTTGAACAACAAATTATATATAGAACATGGTATTAACAGTTACCAGGAGGAAGACCTCTGAACAGCCAAATTTATTTACTTTCCCTCTTTCAATATTACTTCTCTCTCTGCATGTGTTACAACTATAACAAAGGGCACTTTTTTTTTTCCTGTTTCCAAAGTTTATATGCTCATGAACTCCAGAAGGGAGATACCAGAGATAAAAGAATGGCTGTGAGGAGAAGACAACTGCTATGAGATAACCTCCCTCTTCCCCAACAGCTCTCCGTGCCTACTCACCGCTAGTCACAAATGCCTTATCAAGGACAATTTGTGAATGTAAGCTTCTCTTGCAGACATTTCCAAACACATTCCATTTATTTATAAAAGACTATTTCCTAATGTAATTAAGAAATTAACATATTATAAATATTATAATTGCAAACATTTAGAAGTGATCCTAAATTCACACATATGTCAAATACAAAAGACAAGTGCCTGGAAACAACCTCTATTCAAAGAAAAAACCATGAGAGATGTTGCATGACTCTTTAGTGTGACCCAACACCTTCACATACACTGACAGCAGAGAACAATTCTGGATACTACATAAAAGGAGTCATATTTGAAAATAAGCTGTTTGCTCTATCTGAATTATTCCAATTCTCATCCATTAAATTATTAATGTAATATCAATGTTCTATTTTTAAGAGCAAGTCCATTTTAGAGCAACAAATAGAAAACTAACATTAGCAGGTAGCAGTAAGAAAATTACTAAACAAAACTGTATATAGACTAACCTAAATTTATATTAATCTTCAATAATGATTATGACTACATACACCATAAGAGTTAGCAGTATTGTCACTAGAAGTGTGTTTCCAAATATTTTTTTTTAAATTTGAAGCTTGGAAATTGGGTGGGAAGAAATAAGAATTAGGGAAGAGAGGCTATTTTTCACGAAATATCAGATATCAGTTTCCAACAACGCATTATGGTGAAAAACAGTGACAGCACAAAAGTACTACAAAAATTGAAAGGAGAGAAAATGTGCAAAGATATAAAAGAACAGAAAGAGAAAGATCTGAAAGTTATCTTTACACAGTTCCTCCATTTCCGGGATACTAATTAAGATCACAACTATCTTGTGTTGGACCAGCAGCAGCAGTTTTGAGTCAAAAGGTAACATACTTTGGACAGGTTGCATTAGTGGGTAGAAAAGCACAAAATTCCATTTCCGATACAGAAGCTTATGCACACCTGTAACAGAGTCCTTTTCTCTCTTCCCACCTGTCCTAATCACACATTTATTTCATTTTATAAGACAGAGGAAGTAGTCTACTCTGTTGAATAGGCAAATTATTTTATTAACACACAGGAACCAAACCGATGTTTTGATTCCTACTTGGAAAATATTAGAAAAACAAGAGTATACAATCAGGGTAGGAGGACCAAGACCATCCCAGGCTAGTGTTACAACAGGAAGCCCAGTTTTCCTTAGAACATACTGTTAAGGAACTAAAACCAACTTCCCAGTGGACGGGGTTTCAGAACCTACTCTACCATACCAAATTCTTCCACTGCACCGCAGATGGCATTAGAAAACTGTTGCGGTTCCAATCGACCATGTGTACATGTAGAGACAACCAAAGATAAGGGGAAGTTACATATATTTACTATCTACAGGCACATTTTTTCAGCTGCTACATTTAATACCTATGTGAAATGGCCATGTTTGTGCATGCTTGCATGTCTGTTATGAACGTGTATGCATTCCTATTGCGATGGAGCAGCCATGCATGATGCATGTGATGTGCAAACCGGATTTATGCACGTTGAAATATTTCAGTATTTGATTCTTCTTCTTGACAGAGAGCAGGGCTTCCACTGAAAGCTCATTTAATAAAAATAATGCAATGCAAATGAACCTGAATCAGAAAAATTAGATTGATGGAAGTAGCTCGGTCGCTGTAATTACACAAGGTGTATTATTTCCTAAATTCTCTTTGCATTAAATATATACCATACATTTATCAAACATAATTAGCAGTTTAGGTGACAAGGATTTGATTTTTCTCCTGCAATAAAAATCCCTCTGCACTGGTATGTACATCTAAAATGTAATATGAACATTTTCTTACTATCATTGTTTACTCCGCTAAGAAAAATTTCATAGGATCAAAGAATCAGAGGGGATATACCATTTGGGACTTCCAAAGTCGAAGATGAGGAAGACGGCTAGGTCAGCCTTCTGTGGATTTCATGAGCATAAAATAAAATTAAATCAGTCAAAGCTTTTAAGGTTGTTAGTCAAATAAATCATATCTGAAAGCAAAATAATTGATGATACCCCAGTACAGCTTTATTTCCCTTATAACCAGCATTTCATTTTTTCAAATATTGAAATAAATTGATGAAGAAACAGCAATAGAAACAGAAGTTACAAAAGAAGCTGTGACAAAGTTGAAGAATGTGGTCAAGTAGGCATTCAACTAAAAGAAATGGGTTTTCAGAAAAAGACAAAGTATATTCAACAAAAATCTTTTCTATGTAGCACTACCTTTCTTTGCTTTTCTTTGCCTTTTGCTAATTTCCTTCTGTCTAAACCTAATTTAAAGAATAGCCTAGAGAATCTATTTTAAAACACAAAAAATGTAAGGTGATACTACACTGAGCTGAAGCAGAAGACTAATATTAACGCACTGTTCTCAGATCTCTAGTGATCCTCTTCAGGCTGACTTTCTGATTGACAGGCTTTCTTAAGTTTGAGTTTTCTGTCTTCAATTTCCACTTCAACTTAATATTATTGCAACATGTTTTCTAAGTGATCCTTGTGTTTTGTAATAGAGGTTGCTCCCTTTTTTGCCCAAGATTGTAATAGTCAATACTACGGGGTACGTCTTCAATAACATTCCAAACATGAGTTAAACATTTGGGATTCCTTATACAAGGTATGTTTGTTTTTAAATCTCGTGAACGTTAAGATCCAAGTTGTGATGACTGGAAATGTCCTGTTTATTGTACAACATGCAAAAGTACTACCTTAGGAAAGTCCCTTGGAAGACAGGCAAAATATCTGAAATGGGATGCATGCTTATGTTTTTCTATAAATAATATTTACAGTAACATTAAATTACTGAACAAACTACACTTTTCACGACTAATTAAATTATCTAATTGTAGCGTATCTTACACCTTCTGTGGATTTTCTATGGCAAGCAGCAGCCAATAAAACCCAGGTTTTGCAGTACACACAGTTCTTCCCGCTGTAACACTGTCAATTCCTTTCTGCTTCTTTCCCCACTGGCTGTTTTCAGCAGACTCAAGCTGCAAGTGCACCGCTGCAAAAACAACTCTTTTACCTTTAAACAAAAAACTAACCATCTCTATATTAGTCCTCGGATTTCATTTAACCTCTGCTGTATGCCACAGGGCACCTTCAGTGTTTCTGTTTCATGCATTCAAATCTTGATGTCCAAACTTACTTCACTTACTGAAAACAAATTCAGATAGAAATGTATTTGTTTGCTCGTTTTTAAAGACATTTCACAAAAAGCAAAACACGTTAAGAAAATTGTAAACTCTGAGCCTGTAAGAAGCTTGAAATTTTTGTTCATTTGTTCCAGGATGGTTTGCATCACGTCCAGTTCGATTGAGAAGGGGAGAGAGAAAAGACTGCTTGCTGATTATACATCTAATATGTATCTATATTTATTATATATGCCTCACTGTATATCATTCTTACCAAAAAGCAGTTTGCTTCCCACAAATGCCATCAACCAACAGGGCAAGGGCCAGTGTTGTTTATGCTGAATTTTCATCTATGTTTCATGAACATACAAGTGCTATTTTTCACAAGGCTTTAGAGCAAAATACTGAACACATGAACTACAAAAGCTGCCTGGTTCCACTGGAACATAACTGCCCATATCCTCTCCCTTCAGTAAGATTTAAGGGTGTTTCTAGTCTCATAGCAACTAGCACCAGATAGCTAATATTTACAGGCTGTGATGCAATTTACTAAACACTGGGACATTAAAAGCTATTAGACATGTTTAAGAAATTTCATTAGCACATACAGACAATTATGAAACTGAAATTCTCACTGAAACTAAATGGAATGACATCAGCCTCTCTGACCTTCTCAGAACAAAATGAGAACATTTCCAACACAGCTAAGATAATGAAGTTTCTTCTTCTCTGTCTCAATAGCTGAATGTTTCTTTGGGAGTTTGGACACACAGGGGGTTTTGGTTAGGTTTTGGGAGGCGTGGGGTTTTTTTAATAGTTTCACAGAAAATAACTGTATCAAAATAATGGCAGAAAGCACTTTCAGGTTTTCTTTTAAAATCCCCTAGGATCATACGGGGACCTCAAGTCAAAAACCTTCACTTTAGAACAATAAATAAATAAACCTGGTAAAGCCTTCCCAAGGCTGGCCAACTGTAGCATAAGTAATGCAAGAGGCTGAGAGATGCCAGATAAATTTGATTACTATAAAAGATGGGAATATGTTTCTTTCCTCAGAGAATTCACAAAAAGGGGTCAAAAACAAAGCAGCACTGAAAACGAACAACTTCATTTCGCCAGCAACTCAAGGCGAAAATACAATACAATTTCGCGGGAACATTTTATCACATTGGTGCAGACACCTCCTAATCTTCCATTTCTGAAAAAGGAAAATAGGAAAGATAGAGTCCAAGCAAAATGGGACTCTTTCTTTTCTGGAAAAGTCATTCTGATTAGTATATCAATTTAGTAAAGAGTTCAAGAACTGTTTTCTTCTTCCACTTGCTACCAGTGTCATAGTAGCTCCAACACATTTCATTAGGAAAAAAAAAAAGTAATCTCGCACTTCATGTTACTCTTCCTACTTGTCAGATTACCAAATCATTTATATCGAACACATTCAGAGAGCATCATTAGAAGTGAGCTACCATACTTTCCTTGTTAAAGGAAAACAAAGTCTTGACTCAACGTTAATTGTTACAGCCCCGAGTAACCATTACATATAGAGATCCCCTGTGCACTGTTCTCCAACTAAAGATAGTCCTGATTTCACATTGCTACATTTTTCCTCTGTAAATAGATGAGCTCTTGCCAGTTGCTATTACAACAGCACCAGTATTTTGCTAGCCCCCCTGGAATTACATTTTCCTTCATGTGTCCTAGGGTTGCACTTGGCTTTTTCACGAACACATCACGTTGGTGGCACAGTCATACTGTTGTCAGCTAATACAGCCTCATCCCTAGCAAATGCGATAGTTCCAGCTAACAGCAAAAGGTACTCTTACTAGAATCTATGAGATTTCACCTTATTTTCATTACTTCTTCAAAGTCATCCAGTTCTTCCTATTTAATGTCCCAAACTTGCACTTTATTAATAGCATCTCTCAACATTGGGTCTTCAGCCCAATTTCAGTAATCCATGTGTGATTTTTATAGAAGAGTTACAAATAAGAAGTAGAAAAAAAGGTTGATCTTTGAGGAAGAAGTAACTTCCATCCAGTCTAATAAATTCATTTTGAGTACACAAAACCTCTTTTATTTGCACTACACTTCTCACAAGCAGTCGACTACTTTTGAAATAAATATTTTCCATGGTGTCATTGTATCAGTTGCTCTACAGGACTCAAGAAAGGATAGGCTTGCAGCACTTTTTACTAATAATATTTTTTAGTCTTAAAGGAAGAAACAAAATGTTTCTGGAACAGTCTTTGGCAAGTTCATTTTATTCCTGTTCCCATTAAGTTTCCTGTCTTTAATTCTTTCCTTCATGTTGCCGCAATATTCCTCTTTCTTATATTAAAGGAAATCAGTCTGTAATACAGAAAATACAGCTTTGTGTGGCAGTCCTTTCAAAAATTTTGAAAGGACACCACCATCTCCCTAACTTAAAGCACATTAACCCTTTTAGTACTGAAGAAGTTTTGAACAAGCCTGAGCTATCCTTAAGCCCATCCTAACACTCTGCAAGTTCTTTCTTTTCAGTTATAAGATTATGGAATCTGTGATGGTTTACTTTTTTTTTTTTTTTAACAATGATTTTGTTCCACTTGATTACTACAATTTGTAAGTTGTCTGTGTTGACAAGTTTCCCATTATGTATTGACTTCCAATTACTCTGTCTTGGGTGGAGGGGGTGGTGATGGTGTGCATGCAGGGTTTTTGGGGAAAGGGTTTCTTTTACAAGTAAGTTGACAGCCCATTCCTGCAAGTTCTCCCCTTCTGCTTAGAACGCAGTTTCCAGGTAGCATTTCTACCTTTGACTTACAACACTATTCCTGACTTTCCAACACTCAAATTCTTAAATTCATCAGTCCAGGTGGTTTCACCAATAAATTTTGTTCATATCCAAAATTTTTGCCACTTTGAAATAAAGCAGAAATTAAGTACTAGACTACTTTTATTCTGCCATTTCATTTAAAACAAATGTAATGATCTGAGTTTTCCCATAAGCAGCTCTGAAACTCAGCTAAATGACAGTAAGATGAAGCAATCTATTGGCTATCAGAGAGAATAAAAACTTTTTCCTTTATAAGCAGTATTTATTTTTTTTTCCACAATTCCTAGTGCTATTTCTGTTGGGTTTTCAGAGACTAATATCCACACCCAAACTTGGTCAAAACCAGTTCAGGATTCAGTATTAAATGCTTTGCAGTAACCAAGCAGCACTTTTTTTTCGTGCCAAACAATATTAGTAAAAAAAAAAAAAAAGTTAACTTTTATTCATGCTATAGCTTCTTATTTTATCACAGTCTACTATATAACAGCCCTGCAACTATCACTTTACCCCTTGTTTCTTTTTTCCACAGTATATGCATTCCAAAATCATCCATTTCCAGTAAAGTCTAATTATTATTTGTAATAACAAATTAAAAAATGTTATCTACACTAAATCAACATAAAGGTAACACCTTCATTTTCAATTCAAGGCCAAAAAACAATTATAAACTAGAATGAAGAACAGTTTCCTCATAAGAAAAAAACATGTTTTAGTACAGTAACAAGTACTTGAAACAATAATCAATAATTTAAAAATGAGTAATTGCCCTCTACAGATTTCAAAACATTTTAAAACAAAGAGTAAGACCAAGATACAAAGAAATTCAATAATTTGGCTGAAGACAAGTCAAAGAAAAAAGAGGAGAACACAAATTAACTGTCTGATGCTCTTTGTTTCCTCACTGTATAAACAGAGACAGTTTTACTGAGAAGCCAAAAGATGACTACAGCAGCTTACAACCGCCCATCTTGGCAATCACACAACGGGCTACCTACAGCGGCTCTGAGTACAAGAACTCTTTTTCAGCTGATGATCGAAGGAGTTCAGGAAAAGGCTGGTCCAAGGAGAAGAGCATTATAAGAATGAAAGAGTTGTAAAGTACTGCAACAGAGGAAGAAGGGGAAAGAGCCGGAGAGATTGAAGATATCAGATACCAAGAGCAGACCAGCTCTTGCTCTCCGCTGTTACTAAGCTATGTGCAGTAGCCACTTCTCTGTGACTGCTTACTCTGAGCTAAGCAGACACTGCAAAGAAGTACTCACCAAGAATCAGCTGTCAGAAACTGATTGCTATGGCCCAGCCAAACGGCCGGTTTGTGACCACAACCAAACATACAGCAACTGTGGTTTGTAAAAGCTGATTCCTGGTAAACAGTCACCCTGACCAGCTACAGCAGCGGTATTCACCACGCAGCAGACAGCGTACAGCAGCCAGGTCTCTAAACAACCCGCTCCTGCTGACACAGGGACAACAGGCTACCGAACAGCTCTGGGTTGTTCCACAGTGCCTACAAAAGTTTCTGAACCTGATCCTCAGCAAAGAAGCAGCCCTGAGCAACACAGAGAGCTGGAGAACAAGCGCACAGGTTCGCACACGAGGGAACTGCAGCAGAGAGTTTGGGGGGGATGGGGGGTGGCAGCAGAGAATGAAATACCAGAAGTGCAGACTGGGATCCTGGGTTGGGAGAGCTGCAGAAAGGAGGGCATTGGTACTATGAAAGTACGGTCCAACCTTAGTGAATTCAGGTTTTGGTTTTTTTCATCACTTCATTGAGTTTTGCACTCCTGCTCTGACAGGGTAGCACAGGAGATGGGAAATTCAACTAGATGGATCTGTCAGGCAATTCTGAAGCCCCAGATATTGAATGAAGGAAATGAAATCGAGAAACTAAGAAAAGGGCAATACATTAAAACAAGCAAATTAGATGCTGGCTTTAAAAGCCATCTATATGTTGTCCCCTTCTTATAATCTTTTTTCATTCTAACCACTTAAAAGGTTACTTGCAAGAGCACAGCAGAAAAGCAAAGCCGTTCAAAAGTATGTTTTTATAGAACAGAAACACAACGTAAAAATGCTAAAAAAATATTTAAGATAAATAATGATAATTTATGAAAGTGCTTTCAATTTCTTCAGACACTATACCTTCTTTCTAAGAAACCCAATAGCACAATATAAAAATTATTTTCCTTCCAGTATTAATTTTTTTAATATTAACGTAAAAAATCCTGACCACTAGCAATTTAAAAACACAACAAAATTATACAATAAGAGGCTTGGAGACGTACATATGCAAAGACTCCATGCAGAAAGGGTACTGTAACGTGCTTTCTGTGCTTGAGAGATCACTTTTGCTAGGTCTATAAAACTGAGATACAAAAAATCTTCTAGAGTTTATAATCTTTTTACTGCAGTGGCACAATTAGTTGATTTTTTTTACACTATGGAGTTATCAAAAAAACAGATGAAACCTGCAGAAGGATGCTCCTGCATAGAACAGTGACTGATGGGCAGCTTTTTGACTGACTAAATGAACAAAAGGCTCCTGTGGATTTTAATAACACTGATCCACTTACGAATCATAAATGATAGAGAAACCCTTTTGCACCTTTGAGATTTTCAAGATTTCGGGGGGGCGTGGGGGGTGGTGTGTTTTCATCCAACAAAATGTTATTTATCTTTTTTTTTTTCTTTAAGAAAACAACTGCATTCGATATGTGTTTGACATGGGTGTTCTATCAGAGACAATTTTTTTAGATTTTCTGCCCTAGGTAAGCTTTGTGAAAGAGAGAAGTACAGCAGGTTTTTCATACCCTTTCACAATTATCTGAAATATTGCAAAGGAAAGATGAGAACAAACAGACTTCGCAGTAGGACAGTAAAGCCACTAGAGAAAAGACCCTGAAACTAACTGACACCACTAGATTATAATTTGTCATGGTTTTAAGGAATTTTATTGGACTTTTAAAATTTAGATTTAAAAAGAATTAATTATTCTATAGTTTCTACTGTAACCATAAGTCTGTAACAACGTGTAAATAGATGCAGCTGGGAGGCAAGATTAACATATATTTTAAAAAGAAGCAGCTAATATTTTCAGAAGAGAAAGCCTAGGCAGCTTTTGCTTTTCTGACTCTAGGAAGTCATGAGAAAACATTTCTTCAAGCTAAGCAACTCCAAGCTTTCTCTTTCTGAATGTACAAATACTATTATAAGCCACAATGCCCTCTTATCTTGAAACATTTCTAACACTGTGTTTTTACACTATATAAAAATAATTCTGTATGTTTTATATGTGTGTAGTTACCTATGCACATATTCCTTAAATAAACTTGCAAAACTACATTTTCAGAACAACACAGACATATCAAACTCAAATGCTAGGAAATACAACTGTTTAACTAACCAGTACAATGTCACTTTGGATCTTTGTGTGTATGCTTCAATCGAAATAATCTCATTTTTCCCCACAGAAGCCATATGTTATTAAGTGAAGGAAAAAAGTTTGGGTGACTAAGATGGAAACCTGGAAAAGAAGGTTCTGTCTCTATCACTGCCCAAGAGTTCCTACTCTGTATCAACCATGCAAATATATGACACACCCCACAAAACTTGAACTCCTGATTCCCTGTTGGATATCACTCTCACTTCCACTCTGTTTCCTAAACCCACTATACCTCTCAAACAAACTACTTCACTGGATTCCTGATCTTGAATCCTATCATTCAGCTGTTAAAATTGTCGCTTTAAGAAAGTTCAAAGCATTGTCACCACCATCGTCATAACCACATCATACTGTAAAGTAATGCTGGTTAGGCTCAAACAAAAACAAACAAAAACCTAGAAAACTTCCTTAGGATATTTATTGATGCAGCATCTTAAAAGATTTTTCTAACAAATTTTTGTTTCTGTGAAAGACTTGGGTCTTTCACATAAAAGCATAAGAGTTTTTTTAAAGTCAGCATCTCTGAAATAGTATTAGAACAAATAGCCTCTTGCAGCGGCGATTTTGTAGACAGCAATGGCTGTACTCGCTCTGTGCATCAGACAGGATTTTTTCATTTCATACATCATTTAAAACTTGCTGCAGTGATCCCACAAACCTGACTATACTATTAGCACAAAGTGAAGAGAAGCCTTCTTTCCCACCCCCACCACCCCCCCCAGTTCAAGTAATTTTGGCCAAAATTCAACTGTGCAAGTCGACCACCACAGCACTGATGACAGAGAAGCAAAGCATACTTAGTACTAGATAATGAAGAAAAAAAAAAACTTATATTCTCATATATCAAAATAAAATTACACTGCAAACTTACTGCTGAAACAATATACCACAGCAAGCAACCAGCTAATGCACACAGTTGTTTCAATATTTTTAAACACAGATTTGCATTTATATCATGTTTTCAGAAATTACTCTCCCAGGACAGTGTAAGAGTCTGGAAAAAAGCTTCTCCTTGCAAAAATGCATCTTCAGACAGAGATCACCTACATATTCTGTGGCCATTAACACAGGCAGATCGCTTACTGCAGCAACTGACCCAGAAAAAAAAATATGAAGATTATAATTATTGCTAAAGTTATTATTGTTGATGTGGTCTTTAAATGCTCAAATATAGAGTTACGTTTTGAAAATACATAATTCACTAATCTACGTGCTAAAGCCTTAAACTCATACTGTGGCCACAATTCACACACCTTCAGACTACATTAGACTGAAAGCTGAAAAATGGACAGCTTTTACATAAAACTCATTTAAACAATACTAAATACTTGCACTTGGAACTCAGCTTGGAAATACAAAAGTAGAGGTTTTCTCACCATGTATGAAGGACTTCTGGACTGTAGCATGTAACACAGGATACTCACTTCCTGGGCATTAATTCAGAAACTCCACATCTCGTTCAGGATAAATCCAGAAAGTAGCTAGCACAAATAAACAAAAAACACAAATTTAGCAGGGGGTGGATGTGAACAAACAAATTTTTTCCTTGTCCATTTCACTAACAAAAAAAATCTCCTATGGTTTTCCTTTCTAGTCTAAACGTAAAGGTATGTTATGGGAGAGGTTGCAACTACTAGTTTGGTTCTACACCAGTATATACTGGTATCATGCTAATACCAGCATCTCAAATGCATACAATATCAGAATTTTTGGACGGCAATAATATTGTATGCACGCAGCGTTAACCTACTGTCACCTCCTATGCCCCACCTGACAGAACGCACGCAGAGCAGGCCGTCACCCCCAGCCCGTTCCCTCCAGCACACAGCCCCTGGTTGGGGACATGGTGGGCAGGCGTCTGCATTGCAGCACAGTCAGAGCCGGCAGCTCAGCTGCTTTCAGCCACCTCACGGCTGTTTGGCACATGAATTCCCCATGCCGTAGGGTAGAGCACAGCTACCGGTTCTGCTCAGTGCCAGGAAGGGGACATTGCTACAAAGCAATCTATGATACGGGACAGCAGACCCGGCTGGAGCAGCAGTGCCACGGTCATGGCCAGGCACGGTCTAAAGGGTCGAGAGGGGCTGACTTCAGCCTTGCAGGCTCAAGTTTTCCCTCCTTTCACATGACCAAAGCCAAACTCGACTCAGATTAGGCTATGAACACAAGGTGGGTTTGTGCTTGCCGTAGCTCTGAGTTTACACTCAAAAGACATTGGGCATGGCCATACAGAGCGCTGGTCTCCCAACACCCTGTGTTCCTGCCCTCATATAAAAGCCAAATCAGCCCAAGTTACTTCTGTAATCTATATTTCTGCATGGAAAAAAAAAAACAATGGACAGCTACCAAGCAAAAAGACCCCTTCTTTCTACTCCTTAATACATTGATACAGAGATTGAAAAACACAAACCAAATTGTAACAAAAGCCGCAGATGGAAGAACACTTTTGAAAAGAGCACCAGTTAATATTTTCAGAAAGATAACGCACAAGAGTCAATCATTATAAACCATATGAAAGAGGCAATAAATATAGATTATGTGACTCTCCTCCTTTTGTGTGTCAAAACAATATTTTATTTTTAAATCTGCCAATTAGGGCAAAACTAATCACCAAAAAAGAAGCGTTTTACCTTTCATACATCTGTCATATACTAAAATTGCCCACATCAAATAGACAGAATAGGGGTACATGGACAGTTTTCCCAGATTCCTCAGATTTCTGGGCTCGAAAGTTAAAATATACAAATATTAATAGGAATTGAAATATCCAATCAGTAAATTTCTTCTCTCTGGATAAGACTTCGCAGAGGAAAAGAAGCTTCAAGCAGTAAGCAGATACATTATATTTCCTTTTTAAAAAGTTGAGAACAGATTGCCGGGCTTGCAAGATAAGATGGTCTAAACCAGGTACTGCAATTTTAAACAGTCCAAACATATCTTGTCATCTCCAAACACTGACCGATATTAGATTACAAACTAATTAATATCTGACATTATTTCTAACAGTGAAAAGTGACATCATTTGCAGCTGACATAATAGCATGCCGCTCCAGAGTGAGGAGCTCTCTGCACCAGGCTAGGATGCCTCTCATTTCCCTACTCCTCTGACCTTAGCTGTAAAAAACATTGTTATTCTTCTCTGACGTTTCCTGAACCGAAAGAGAGAAAAATATAGCAGGAGAAGGGGGTCACTTATAACGAGAGGCGTTTACACTGGGCAGATACCAACACAAAAGCGGAGCAGGGAGCCGCACACAACAGAAAATGAGTCTTAAAATAAAAACAAGCCAAAACCCAACAGGATAAAGTATCAGAGAAGTCTAAATAGATTAGACACCCACAGCATAAGTGAAAATCTAATCCTCAAAAGTAAGAGAGGTAAACGGAGACAGGAAAAAAACCCTTAACTATGGAAGGCAAGGCTGGAAAGTCAAGGGGTGGTCTCTGTGGAGCCAGATACAGGATCCAGGAAGCAAAGGGAAACAAATCAAGAGAAAAATAGAAAATCTAGGATACTGATTTTTAATAAGATACATCTGAATTAGAAAAATGAATGTTGTGATGGAGGATAAGCATGGTATAGTTCCACTTAGTGGGAACACCTGAGTTTAGCATGGCTTACCACCACCTACAACAGCCCCCAGTGCAACCAGTAGTGCCCCAAGCAATGTTACCCTCCAGCTGTGTACCTGAAGAGAATGCCACCTTCAGGAATGTGAACCACGACTCAATTTTCCACTCATTAATGTGTATTAAAATGAATATTGGTCAAGAACTTTTCTCCACATCGACAGCCATATCACTGTAATGATGTGGAAAATACCTTCAAAAAAAATTTCTTAGATAAAATGGGGAAAACTACTAGATAATGCTCCATACTATTAACTCTCATAGTTAAATACAAAGATACATAAAACTGCCCCAAGTTCATTACCTATTTGCTGGCTCTGCAACAACAACAAAAACAGTCTTATTGCTACTGAATTGTTCTTTCAAAAATTTTCAGTAACTGTTAAGATTATATATTGATACACTCTTCAGTCAACACCAGAATATTTCTGTAACATTGTGACCCTGAAGAACTTTGGTTTTAAGTAAATTAAAGGACAAGCTAAAATGATAACTTGAATATTGCTATTTTTTTTTAACATGCTGGAATACATGTAAGTTACCAAAATGTGGTAAGTCACATGAATCAAACGATTTTCAGTTATGAGAATTTCTGTGAGTGGCATAGTGCAGGAAAAGAAGAAAGGTTATAAAATCTAAGACCATTCAATGACAGCTTGTGGAAAGCTTCCCAAATTACTTGTCCAAGTGCAATGAAACAACCAGCCACACGATGAAAGATTTTACTAAACAGGAAATAAATACAAATGGTTATCTTGTTACGTTTATGCAGCAAGTATGTAAATCTGCTTGTCTACATTCACAGCAGAGTTTCTTGAAAATACCAGTCTCAGATAGAAGCCACTGACATTACAGTATCATTAACTGAAAACTTAAAGGGAACTTACATGTACTGACTAATACTGCATAATTAAAAAAGATAAGAGTCAGAAAAAAGGAGACAACCATTTCTATAGATTCCTGTGTTAGAAGTTCCACAGGTTCTCCGACATCAAAGAGGTAAAGGCTCTACTACCAGCGCCGTTATGATTTGCAAAATAAGTACGCCCAAAGAACTCCGCGATATCAACAATTCGTGCAGAAGCCTGCGACCCCAGGCTTCCAGGACCCCTGCCTTGCCCTTCTCCCTCCAACACTGCTTCACTGCAGGTATTAGCAAGTGGACAGCTGAAAACCAGATTTGGTGTTAACAAGTAAGTACTAACAAACCAGCAGACATCTGATATAACGGTGCATCCACAATAAGAATTCTGCAGCTACCTGTATTACTTCTGCCATAGTGTTGCCTGCGTAACCTTGAATTGCAAATGCTTACCTGACTGTAGCAAGCAAACGCGTCAATGCAGACCAGGCAGTAAAGATCTATAGCTCTAAACTGTTCCACCTTCATTGTGAACTTCTCAACTCGCAAATCAATAAAATATCGAGTAATAAACAATGAGCCAGAAATATTCTTGAAAAAAACCCCAACCTTATTCAGAATTGTGAATCGTGGAGCCTGCACATTTTCCAACATAAGTTCAGGAAATAAAAATCTCATTAAAGCTTTAGCCAAAATTTCTAATTCATCAAAGGACCATGTTCTGAATACCAATGAATTTCATGAAAAAGAAGTCGTTTTTTCCTTGTCTGCATGTCTGTAAAATATCTCTTAGGTTACAAAACCAAATCTGATGACACTGAAAAGTCTTTCAGGAACAAAGACAGACAAGTACAACAACCACCAGATCTCTTTAATTCCATGCAAAAGTGTCAACAGCAAAATCACTGCATCTCTTCCATAGCAGAATATTAAATAGTTCATTAATAACCATTTTCCCTTCTTCTCTTTTCAGAGGCTACTAAAATTGTTTCTGTTTGATTTTACATGAGTGAAACTCCTCCCAAATGAAACAGGTACAAGTATCTTGAAAGAACATTCAAGTGTACATCATTCAAGACCTTGGCAGTCCCTATCTCTGTGAAACAACAATAGCATCCCACTAATAACAAAGACTTGCTTAACTATTCATTTTTGTAAATAATGGAACTGAAAATTATCTAGTGATGGATTTACACTTTTACAATGCATCTCAGGGATGAAAATGAATAGGGACGAAGAAATTATGTATATTACAATGGGTGACACACAGAACTTAAGATTCTAGCTAGCTCCACAGAAGAACACAAGGCTGGAAAATGTGGCACTACAATTTTTAGCATTTTACCTTTGTCTAATACTACTGTGAGACATCCTATATGTATTATTTGTATTATAGTAGCACTTAAAGACTCCAATTAAAATCCAAACACCATTATATTAAGCAGAAATAGTATGAAAATTACAATAGGTGTCATAGCCACTTTAATTCCAAACAACCACAATAAATTACCTATTTCTCAGATATGCCTTCCTTTATACTGTAGTTACCCACAGAATTTAAAATATTAGTTCTTATATTCAGGGGGAGCATTAAAAGGATTGCCTAGGCAGTCTTTTCAGCCTTTTTTTATTTGAAATACATATTAATATTTCCAGTGGAGGCACACAGCCTAGAGAGTGAAAGTCTACTGACACGAGGCTGGCTTTCCTTAATCACCTTTCCTGAGAAGTAGTCCATGGAACCACAAGACCCCATGGACCATGAGCTAAAAAAGCCTGCTCCCCTGAGATATGACTGCAATTTTACAGAAAATACATTCATTTAGATTTTCTTCTCATTGCTCCTCCTTTTTAGTGAATTCCTTCTTTTATTTTAGCTGAAGTACCAAAGATACCAATTTACTCTGGTTCAGGCAATCATTTTACTATTAATATATTTGCACACTGAACAACTTAAGTCTGAGAACTAGGTATGATCTGTTAGAAAGTTATTCTGAGATAGAGATGCATCTTGCATATATGTCTAGCCAGTTGGATAATTCGATATCAGCTTGCTTTGACTTAAAGAAGGCGGCACCACAAATTAGCAGAGATATTGAAAAAAATGAGATTATTTGGGGGCAGGAAACTGACAAAGTTGACAACTGATCTGGTAACAATGGAAAATACAAAGTTTCTGTACTAAAAAAGTTAATAACGATTACTTTGTTTTTAAGTAAGAAATGGCAAGTGTCTGCATTGTGACTATTAGTTCTCCAGTAGGGTGTTTATTATAAACAGTATTTCAAACACAGGACTTTAAGAGACAATGTATAAATATTTTAAATGGTAAAATATAGGTGTTGGGGTTTTTTGTACCGTGTCCAGAAAATTTGCACAAACACATCAAATTCTCCACCTAGGGAATTTACTTTATTGTTAAGTTTGCATTTAAAACAAATGTACATGACCTATTTTGGGGCTAATATAACTAAAAGGAACCTATTTGTTGTTTATTATTTATAGAAGATTCACTTCAGATTAGGCCTTTTGCAGACATGTGTATCTGTGTGGCATCATAAAGCATCTCCAGATATCCCCCAGCACTAAAACAGACGAGAAAATGACAAGTTAGGATGTATCCCAGTACACACAGTATTTTATAAAAGCTAAGATTAAAAGCTGGTTTTTTCTTCTTCAGAAAGGCCACATGAAAGAGCTAGTACCATGGCTAATGCATTGACCTTCTATGTCTGATAATGACAAGTTCAAGTTCCTAGAGTTGGATAAGATGTGGAACTAAAGTAAGTGCACTCAAACAACGAGTTCTCCTGCTCTGTTAGAATGTACTCACAAAAGTAGCCCTATAGAAAGAAAGAAGAAAACAGTTTAATTTCTTTATATATATAACCAAGGAGTTTTTCCACACCCTCTGCAGGTCTCATAACTAGTTTCTTCAGTCTTCAATCTAAGGCACTGGTGGTTTCTTTCACTTTTGAATAGCAAATTTGAAATTATTTAATGTGAGTAAATGATGTCAAATTTATGAAGAACAGAGATATAAAATTGCTACTTCAGTCTAAAGTTTCACATTTTCAGCTTTTTTCTTGTAAACAGAGAAAAGAGTAAAACATAGTAAAATTGTATATGTCATGCAAGAGGTACAACATCTCTTTACAAACCTTGTGCCTTCCAAACTTCCAGGAAATCAGAAATGCATTTCTATACAACAAGCAGACTTCTTAAAGTTAACTCCTCTGGAAATCTAGCATCTGCCTTTTGTTTTCAGAGGAGGACAGCAAGAGTACATCAAGCATTTCTTCCTATCATCAACTAAGAAAAAACACAGTTAACCTGAAGCCTTTATTCCTATCAGTTATTAGTTCAGTAGAATTTTGCAGGTTACAGTGTCTGGAGCTCTTCAGGGGCAGAATAAAACTCCTTCACAATGCTGCCAGCATGACTGAGGCACAGAAAAGAAAGCTCCTGCCATCAAACTAAGCACCAACAGGCTAGATAGAGAAGGCAAATAGAGTTTGACTAAGGAAAGTAACTAATAAAGCTTTTTTTCTTAAATTACTAATACTAAAAATAATACATATTAGGATGTACTACTAATACATACATATGACTGTGTTTTAGCACATTCTATATTTTCAGATATTTATATTTCAAATTACACAGAGATATCATAATTGTTACATCTTTGTTTAAGTTACATAAGACAAATAATAAAGGTTAAAAAAATGCTAGCACTTAAGTTTGTGTAAATCAGCAGGTGGATCATCAGTTTTTAATCATCAGATCATACCCAATGTTTTACACTGAAAAATTCCTAACAGGACAGACTGTGATCACAATGGGAACAATACCACTCCAAAAAAGATTCCCTTTTAAATTTGGCTCTTGAAACAGTATTTCTAATTTCCTCCTTCTCACCCCCAATTCAAGCTCATCTCAGAAACATTAATTTATTTAGAAAGAGAAATTAATCTTAAGCATCTCCAAAGTCTTGGGTTATTCCACTCCAGTAAATTTTCGTAGATGGAAATTTTTGCTTTCCTTTAGAAAACAGTGATATTAAATAAAAAAAAAAAACCCAAACATTAAAAGAACACTAATATTTCTAAAACAAGAGCTCAAGCTGAAGTTAAGAAATTGCTGTAATTAAACTTGTCCAGGAAGACAGATTAAGGTCAAATATGTCTATTAATTTTGGGTATCCACTCTAAGCCACCTTAGACTTGATTTTTTTTATTATTTTTTTTTTTTAAGCACAGCATTTCATAGCATTTACTACATTCCTAGAATGGGTTTTACTAGTTCCCATTGCAGCTGTGATTTTTGACCACTTCTGCAAACCAAACACCACACATCAAAGCTGAGCACCCAGACTGCGCAGCGGGCACAGTCGGCAGTGTCTGTGCCAGGGCTGAGTTAAGTGACTCAACGAGCACCACGTCAGCAGTCACCCACCGAGGCAGAAAAAAACCCTGTTTTTTAAAGAGGCATTTATCTGCTTTACTTGTGGAGTCCACAGTACTTTTTCCTTTGTGGCGTATTAATTTCAACTTCTACCAGGAGCCCTTCACAGCAGTAAACTCCTTTATATAACTGAATCACTCCTATGGCTTTCTCTGTGAACAGATTGGGTGTAAACGCTTTTGACTCTGACACTAATCAAGTTCTCAATGAGGTGAGCAGGGACAGGCCAGGTGTGTGCCCTACAGCAGCTCCGACAGCTCCCCACCACCTCCAGAGCCCAGGCAGCCATTTGCACCCCCCATCCAAGGCCCACAACAGCGCAGAGACTCACCTGCAAGCAAAGCGCTGCACATACGCGTGCCTTCAATTTCATGGCTGGGGGTCACGGGAAAATGGCGGGAGTAAAACTGGCACCAAAATAGCCTCATTTAGTGGTCTAAGTTAAGGGAGCCAAAATAAAAATGAACGGCATCGGTTTCTGGCTGAGGCACTCAGGGGAGGGCACCATGACAGCCCACGGCCTGCCACAGGGGCCACAGTCTGTCACGGGCCCTCAGCCCCCACAGGGGCCACAGCCTGTCATGGGCCTGCCACAGGGGCCACAGTCTGTCACGGGCCCTCAGCCCCCACAGGGGCCACAGTCTGTCACGGGCCCATGGCCTGTCACAGGGGGCTATAGCCTGTCATGGGCCATCAGTCTGTCCAGGGCCCATGACCTTTCACGGGGACCACAGCCTGTTGTGGGCCCTCGGACCCCACAGGGGCCACAGCCTGTCATGGGCCCATGGCCTGTCCCGGGTGCCACAGCCTCTTGTGGGGCCACAGCCTGTCCCGAGCCCATGGCCTGCCACCGTGCCAGTGGCCACCACACCACACACCCAGTGAGGGGAGACAGGGCAAAGCTTGGTGTGCCACCAGTCACAGCCTCTCCTGGGGATCTTACCGTGTGGGAAATGGCACTCTGCTGAAATAAAAGATGCATTCACACTTTGTAACACATTTTCTTGGGGTTTTGTTACATCCCTCACTACTTCTAATTATCAAAGCGACTTTCTTTCTAAACAAAGGCTGCTGCTTCTTCATCCAAGAACGATGTTAAGATGCTAAATGAGGTATACGATCACAGCGCCTTGCCAAACAAAAGGATAAGTCAAACACAGGCACTTGTGATTTCTCTGCTGGATCAAGGAGAGGGAAAGGAGTTACAGAGAAGAAAGCCTAGATTTCAAACAGATGTTTCCATAATCAACAGCTACTGCAAGCAAGGTTCAGAAAACTACAGGAAAAAAAAAAACTTTTTCTGCAAGTATCCCTTGTTTTCTTCTTTGTTTAAGGTTAAATATATCTTTTTTCAAGTATCAGTCTTAACCTTTTCTTTTTCAGGTTAGCTTGGAAAAAGGAAAAGAAAAAGCTAACCCAGATTTTTTTTTTTTTAATTTGACACAATAAACTATGAATAGTTCCTCTGAAAATGCTACATCCTGTGATGTAACTTCTGTATTTACACAAATTCTAAAGTATCTGTTATTGACACAGAAGCCAGAAAATAATTTGTGCTATTAAGAAAAGATTTTTTTTCCAAAACATACATTATTTGTTAACATTCCCACATACTCATTATGTGAACACAGTCTTTAAAAAGCTTATAGTTTTCTCATTAAATTTGGGTATTTGGGGAAGGCTCTGTGCACTATGTTAAATAAATAGATATTTGGATAATTTTCAAGTCAACGTTTAAATACATAACGTTAACATAACGTTACATAAATAAAATAACACTTAGAAAAGTAGTTACTTCCTATCTGTAGCACTGCTTTCTATTCAACCCCCTCAGCTTTTTTGTTTCCTTTGACCTAATGTGCCTTTTGCATCACATAGTCCATTCCAATACGTGTAGTGAATTTCTGAACCCTCAGCAACCCTGTTAGAGGGGCAACAAGAGAATTTCGCTAATTTGGTATCTTTCTGTTCTTCCCTCTTTAATTTCCAAGGCAATGTTTGCCACACATCATAATATTTTTCTTTCCTCCTCTCTTTATATGCCCTACCGTTGTGGCATAACACTTCTTTGGAAGCTCTTTGCTATTTGAGTACAAAAAACTCTGATGTTTAATAACTTCATTTTACAAATTACCAACTGTAGTACACGAAACTTACGCCATGCTAGTTTAAGACAGTTAAAGTTGAATGATTTCAGCTGGAAAAGATACAAATATATTACTTGTCCTTTTTACTTATTAATAGTTATTTTCCCTTCCAGTGGAAGAGGGTTACCTTTATTAATTCTTCTTATCCTTTTCTTGGTGATGTTGGAGAAAGTCACCATGTATTTTTAAGTTCCATACAGTGTATTTTTAAGTTGCATGCTCCTTCCCACCTTTCTGTGATATGAAAAACTGTTACATTTTGCTTAGACATAATTTCAATAGTTTCATTTATTTTAGAGGGCGCTTAAGTACATATATTTTAATCAGGTTCTTATTTGTGTTCAAAGTTACTACAAAAAATTTAAGTATCAGAAGGCTTGATACAGCGCCTTAATCTGACTATAGTAAAATCCAGGTGGTGATATTCAAACCCACACACTAAACTTGCATATTGACTTTCTATGACTATACAAAATTCAAGTAATTTCAGGGGAAAAAAAAAGTATTTTTTTATAACTCAGGCCAGTGAATAAGCAATTTGTAAGAACAGCTGCTGAATTTGCACAAGCAAATTGTGTTTAAAAGGCAATGTCTGAACCTACATCCCTTTCTCAAAGTATTTTTTAATGAAAATTAGTTCTTCCTAACCTGAAACGTGGCTTTAAACCACCTATGAGCTGTTAGCCATCTGTATAAACTAGTTCAGAGTTATACTGCCAGAGGATATCAGGTCAGAGATGGCTTCTGTTGTCAGATCAGTCACTGACTACCTCAATTGCCTTTGGCAAATCATTTAACCTTTCTGTATTAGTGTTTTCCTGCCAGTAGAATAGTTCCTCATCATGGTGGGGAGGAGTTTAGCCCATTAATTAATAAAAATAACTATTAAAATGTCCCTCGTTTAATTCCAATGTCTAACTGCGCTACAGAATACTAAGAAACTCAACAACACTCTCCACATTAGCTAGAAATGAACCGGTTTATGTAAGTGGGTGCTATTTCAGAGCAAATTTCTGTTGTACATACTTTAATGACTTCACAAATTACGAACACATCTTACAGTTTTCGTGCAACTCATGAATAGTAACAACAAAAAGAGAAGTAGCGGTCTTTGTCTTGAACTGACAACTTGTATGTTTTAGAATACTTCCATAAGTTTTAATTAGCTGATTTAAAAATATATATATATTGTGAAAATTCTCTTGATCTGAAACCTGACATGCCATGTTTCGGTCTAAAACAAAATTTTACTGCCGAGATATAAAAACCCTGGAAAACCTAGTTTACAAGGGAAATACAGAACATTGGCTACACTGTAGCGTGCTAACGGGTACCACTATAATACAGTCTATTCCAGAATAATTTTTCTTTTTATTATTTCATTAAGTTGTATCTCACTAAAGTTCCTCCTAGGATCTCTCTACAGCACCAAATTTTTCATTGAGAAAACTATAAATCATAGGCCTAAATTACAATTTAATTATAAACGCCTTCCCTTCTAATGCTGCCTGGGACCTTTTACCCTCCTACATAATTCTAAAAAATGACCCCTGTCATAATTTCCTTCACTAGAATAATATGCAGAGATCTAATCCTGAATCCTGCTGTCTTATAATTTAATATAAGAGGTAATTATTATTCAAAAGATAATGTTGCAGATATTGAAAATATTCTGAAGTTTAAGTCTAAAAAAACCTTGACTTGGTATGTAAAAGCCTCTTATTTGACTCTTGCAGAAAAGGAAATAAATAAAAAGGTCTTAAGACTTTATGCAAAATGCTAGAAGTATTATTTGTAGCTAGAATTTGTCTACTATAATTTCTACAACCTTTGAACTACAGAGAAAACACACTCACACACACATCAGAACCAGGAAGATGTTGTATCATTTATTACTCATTTCTTCTTTTTGCCATAAGTTAGACAGGAAGTTTTAGACTGCTACTATCTAGCTGAAAAATAGGTTTTCAGTGGCTCCACATTTCTGAATGCAAGGAAGTAGATGTAAGCCAAAGTCAACAGAAAAAGAAAGAAAAAAAACCCCACCTTCATAAAAACCTTCTTCTTACACCTCAAATTTTATTTTACATTTATTACATCAAAGGCACTATTATGTTTTTCCAAAAAAAAAAAAATCTGTAAAGAAGTTAAATAATATTAAAACTTTAAGGAATTAGTACATTTTTTCCTAAGTCAGAAAACGAAGGAATAACACCATTATGTCAATTCATCTTGCACGAGAGACAGTGAATTTAATCTCATACCAAGAACACAGCTATTATTGCCTGTCTCTATTCACTTTACAAAGAAAGACTTTGACCTTAAAGCCCTTTTTTCTAAAACTGGGATTTTGTCAATTAAAACCTGTTTTCTTTTTAGTTAACTCTTACAGTATGCAAGAATATCTACCAAAGAAGTGAACGATAGTACAGATGGAGCAAAAGTAGTTTAGAATGAACATAAGGGGGGAGAATTAACAGAAAGGATTTCTGAAGTACAGTAGAATAAAATTCACAGAGCAACTGGAATGTTTTTTCAGTTTCAAATTCAGGGAGCATGCCCCATTTTTTTTTTTTCAAGTAAATGAGATATCAAATGAGCTTCATTGCTTCTAACCATATACAGCTCCATCAGCAAAAGCAAATAAAATACCATAACTGACAGATCCAACATCCTGAAGAGGTAGAGGCCAGTGAGGTTATCAGAAAATGGGGTTCACAAGAGGTAATTATAGCCCATGCTCACCCTCCTTAGGTGAGGCAGAACATCACTATACAGCTCAATAAAAATCAAACTATATAGTGCAGAGGCACCAGTTTACTACCCTCTTTGTTTTTGCTTTGGGAGCAGTTCATTTAAGATGTAATAAATTGAAGGGTTTTTTCCTGTCCTTCCATAAATCTAGGGACAGTGCAAATGAGGTGTTCCTCATTATGAACAAAAGAAAAGGGGCTCCCTAGATAGTGACATGAACTGGTAGCATTAAAGCACTCATTAAAAGGAGCCCTGTTCTTTTTTGTAATAAGGAATACTTAATAACACTCGAAGCATGGTTCATTTCATATTGCTGAAGCGAGCTTTTGGGGGGCAGTGAAGAGGAAAAAAGGGAAGTCCATAGTACCACAAACATAATAAAATATAGAGATGGAATTTTGCCTGTAACAAATTCATAATAAGTAAGAAAGTGTCACTGACTGCCTCTGTCTAACTGAATTGCCTCATGCAACAGAAAGATTTAAGGATCTCGGGGGATTTGTGGAAGATGTTAGACTATACTCTTAAATGAACAAACAAAACCAGAGTAGATGGGCACAGGTAGACTGATAAAGATTGTCAGTAGATGATTTCCTAACTTGAGGATCCAATGAAGCACAAAGCTTACACAATTTTGAAGGAATCCCATTATCAGGAAATCAGAATGTGTTATCGCGATGGAGGGTGTTTAGCACCAAAAAGGACAGAGCAGAGCAATAATTTTACATTTCCATTTCCAACAAAAATCTCTCTACCACAGCAGTGGTGAAGATTTGGACATTTAGACAATCTGAGTTTCATCTCTTTGGGGATTAGTTACAAGAGAAGATGCAGTTGTAGCATACCTCTGAGTATGTTTGCGACTTTCCATGCATGATGGGAAATTATGCACATCAAAAAATTTGGTTAGAAGTACTACATGTAAGATACGGAGCACACCAAGAAAGAATAATGGCTCATCCCTGCTGGCATCCTGTCTCGCATGGGTCCATCCCAGACACCTTAGAAGAAAACAAGAACTGTTTTGGTGGTTATCTCTGCATCTTCATTCTACTCTGTCACCAAATGCCATCCTGCTTCAGAACCTGCAAGAAGACTATGCCTGAAAAGTAAGCACATCAGGCTTCTTGTTGGAGCCAGCGTTCAGCAGGAAGATTTTCCAGGGCTTTGTGCTTTGAACTGCATCAGATCCTCCTGACTGGCTCACAATTCAACAGGGAAAAAAAAACCTCTGAAGAAGAGATGAAGGTCAGAAAATAACGTGAATATGTAGCAGCAAAAACTGGACATCTCTAACAGACTTCTTTACTTCCTTTTGCAGTGCTAGTGAAGCCACGCGCTCATGCCTCTATTCAGAAAGGAGAACAAGGAGGATTAATTGAACAGATATTAAAGCTGTTGAGAGTTCTTTTGTTACAAGTCAATCACGTAGTCAAAACCTTGATTAACCCGAGTAAGAGCTTTGCCTGACTTAGAAGTGAAACACCAAGTTTACATGAGTATTACATTTACATTACACGTACATTATATTTACTTTAGAAATTATATTTTCAAAGAACTATTGAAATAAGTAGGAAAACACAGATTGTGTTTCTGAGAAAACTTCTCTTTTTGCCGTTTCCGCTTGACATAGTTAGCTGTTGGTGTGTGCATAATGTCCAGGCTGGGGTACCACAACACGGTTACTATCTAACAATGACTTCTGAAACTCTATTCTGTTTTGTTTTTATTGTTAGCATGTCAGTACAGTATAGACAATGTTAGTAAAACATTGCAAAGTATCTAGACATGAGTTCTCTACAAGGCAAAGTTACGCAAATAATTTTTCTTATTTATGCCTTCAGAAATGTTTTTTTTCTTCTTTTTCACCAAATCCACTTTATTATTCATTTGTGGTTACATACACTTTCAAATAATTTCAGTTCTCAAAGCAGAAGGATGACATAAGGTTTGAAGCCATAATCAGGGCAGTTGGCCAAGAAAGTAGTAATAGTTAACACATTACACTTGGTGCACATGACAAACTTTCCATCAGAAGATCCTGTAGTTGTCCCTACAGAATTTCATTCCATTTTTGCCAAGCCATCACCCCCACTTGCCAGGTGATTTTGAATTGTACTCCTACCATTGAATGTACTCAATATCTCAGTTCTCTGTTGTCTGAAAGTTCAGTACATATATTTCCTACTTTGTGATTCAGCTCATTAAAGCAAACACTGCAATGACCCAGGGTCAGGGCAGACCCCTGCCAAACATCACTTCATACCGCCTTCCATTTTGACATTGATAAGTATACCCTAAATATGATTCTTCAGCCAGTTGTACGCCTACACTCATCTAAACCACATTTCCTTAGCTTGCTTATAAATAAAGAAGTCATCTGAGGCAGTGTCAAAAACCTCCCTAAGTTCAAGATATATGACATCTATTGCTTCTTCCCTGTCCACACCTGTTACTCTGTTGTAGAAGTCGTTATGTTGGTTAGACAGTATTTTTTGCGACAAACCTGTGTTTGTTATTCATTTCTTTGTCATCTTCGAAGTGCCTGCAAATAGTTTGATGATTTTTTCCAGAGTTTTTGCAGAAACTGGAGTTTAGCTGACTGGCCTATAACTCTTGTTTAAGCTAGGGACCCTACAGGGTCTTCCAATACTTCACCTTCCCCACACAAGTTTTCAAAAACAGCCACTGCTAGTTCGGAGTTTATTTTGGCTCTACATGTTCCTTTAATGAGTTTTGAAAAGCAGGGTCCTGACAGCAGCTATCTTAGACACTTTCACCTGTTTCTTCTCTATTCAGGACCAAGATCTTATCCATTTGGCAATGGCAGCAATTATGATTGCTGCTGTCTTACAGACGACCTTTAACAGAGAAGGATACAAAAACATTTGGCTCTCTCAAAATTATCTTTTGCTCTCCACTGAATGGTGATCCTACACTTTATTTTCCTGTTCCTGTTACTGTTCTTAGTATTGGGATTTTTGCTATTTTTGATATATCTTGCTAGCTGCTTTTCATTTTATGATTTGGCCTCTCTGATTTTATCACAATATGCTTCTGCTATATTTTATAATCATTCTCAGCAATCTGCAACATGATTTCTTATACCTTGCACCCATCCTCTGCACTAGAACAGTTTGCACTTTATAAAAAGAACTCCATTTATGAAATTATTAAGACTTCTGGTCTGAATAATTCCCCATAATTGTGACACTCGGTGTCTGAGATATTCACTGTCACTGATTATTCTTAGCTCTTAATTGCACACTGAACTCAAAAACTTGCTACCCTTTTGCCTACGATGTCCCAAGTAGTTATGTCTTTGCCTTCTGCGTTCCTTTTACGTACTCATTCTACAAACACAGTAGCGTATGTTGCAGCAAGAATTTAGTTTCTTACACTATTAGTACATGGGAGACTAACAACATTTTAACTTTTCCCTGTCTATAACTAGAGTCCACAACCAAAAAGAGGAGAGGAAAATCAAGCAAAAGCTTGTATTCTTTGCTGACGGTAGTGCTCCTTTATTCAGGGGTCCAAGAACATCCATCCTTCCAACTTTGCAAAAATACTTTTGCAGAGAGAACCCAGTCCCAGCACATTTTCTCTCACATTTAATAGGCCACTTTAAGAGCACGTTTACTTAGTCCTCATCAAACAAGGATAATTGACAGCTTTCCACCCCTAGCATCCCCACTCTGAGAAGGCAGTTTCCCCAGGAGCCGCCTTGTACAACCTCAAACACTTTATTACTGGTCAATTTGGGTTTCCTGCCCACTTTAAGTGGCAGTGCTGAGGGTCTCTAACTCTCTCTTGTCTCGCTAATCAATATAAGCAGTCACTTCCCCGGCATTTCCCTGCTACTCAGCAAGAAGGACGACAGAGACTGCCATTGGTTGTAAATAACTGTATAGCTTTAGTGTTACGTCAGAAAGTAACTTAAACTTCAGAAACAGGAGGCGGCTTTTATTTTGGACTTTCGGGCTCCTTTTGAAATTTTTCCTGTCTTAATTCTTTCCAGTGAGACCAAAGAAATACAGTTGGTCTGATGCGATGCCTGATAACTGTCTCCTCGGCAGAGAGACTAAGCCGTCCCCCACGCACAGAGGGTAGCAAACGTCCCGTCAGCAGCGCACGTGGCACTGCGCTCACTGAAGAGAGCTACAGAAAAATTCTATAAAGTGCCGACCGCAGCTTTACAGTCACTGTATTATGGGTATGAGAAAGTCAGGATTAAACAATTATTGCCTCGAACTCACACAGTAAAATTTGTTTATGAGGTAAATTTTAACAAGAAACAAACAGTTAGTGTTGTTTATAAGCAAACTCAAACTGTAAAAACCAGGGAATGCTTTGTAAATACCAGTCCCTGGGCCAGATGAGGTCCTGGAGGGAAGCTCCCTGCTGTTTGCAGCTGGCTCTCACACGCACGCAGAATGTGACCAGCTCCAGCGGCCAGGTGAAATCAAAGCCAGTGGTTTTGCCCAAGGATGGCACACTGGCAAAATCTTCATTAGTTCAGAAAGATACTACTTCTCTTCCACTGCATGGAGCGATCTCCTTGTAAAGTCCATACAAAAAAAAGGCCACAATGACTACTAAAAAGATAAATCTATTATCTGACAGTAAATAATGTCAAAAAGACTATACTAAACACAAGAGTGTTGTACTGCGTACAACAGGCTATTTTGATCTAAATGATCCCCAAATTCAATTCAGATGGGTTTCACACTGCCACATATAGGAAATACCCATATTCTTACTCAGCACTGCAACATACCCTCTCTTTTAATGAAATTAATTCATTAGGTAGAGCCCCAGGAAGACTTTGTGGTCTCCCTACAGTGCAGTATGATCGCACCATTGAGACGAACGCCAGCGCAACAACAGGGAGCAGTGACTCAAAGCTAATTTCCACTGGCAGGGTGGCATAAGATAGACTATTTACCCTTCTGGACTCTAAGAGATGCTGCAGGTGACACTTGGGCTCCACTGCCTGAACTGTGTGGAGACTAAAGACCAACCCCTGAAAAGCCACAGTCAAAGACCGATGTGGATTATAGGGCCATGCTGGAACATCAGGGATGTGGCTGTACTGCCAAGTCCACACCTGGCACAGTACCTGCCGTACCTGTGGCTGGCTCTTCGCAGCACAGCCATCCTTTCACCTTTATGAGCACCGAAGGGTGCACGCTAGTTGAGGAATATCAATGAATACTATTACTTTCATTAAAATCCTACACACTGTCACTTGGCATACTGCGAGGAAGGAAATACACCTTAGCCGATCCAGCTTTACTAGTCCGTAACAACAAAGAAATAAAAAACCTGGGGAAAAATTGTAACATTATTCTTTTTACTGCACACACACACAAAAAGCTCTTTAAAAGTGAATATATGCCTACTGCAAAGTACTGAGGTGAAAAGGGAGGTCTTATCATCCCTGTTCCCCCAGGATCTCTTAGAGTGTGTGTGTTTCTGTGGTGGTTGGCTTGTGGTTTCGTTGTTCACTACAGTTTCCCAGAGCCCTATATTTTACTGAAACATAAGTACAGGCCCACCAATTCGCTGACAAGCTGATCTATTGGCTCTAGGACACTGAGGGGAATTATGCTCCTGCCGCCCTGATGCTCTCCTTTGTTTAGAAAAAGAAGAGAGAAAGAGAGAGAGTGAAAAAAAAAAATCCTCAATCGTTTAGTACAAGTCATTTTACATGCTGGGATAATGAAGTATAAAAATGCCTTCAAAGGACTGATTTCCTACTTTTAACTCACTACCAGCCGAGCTCTTTGTGAGGCCCTCTGGAACATGCATTCCCAGCCCCACTCAAACAAAAGAGCTGCGAATTCATTAAACTATTTAATTATGCCTTTTTATTTTTCTCCATTAGCAAGCCCTGCCAGTACAAAGTAAATAAAGCCACCATGGTCTTTCCCCAGCAGACACACTGACTGTTTTTATTCTTTATTCAGTTTACAATATAAAGGGCTATTTTTCCCCCCTCCTCCTATTCTTGGCTAGTTTCCTAATACAAGCCCTACAAACAGAAGCATCCAACTGTACATGCAATGCATGGAACTAGAGAGCAGCAGCAGCACTCAGCATTGCAAGCACATACCCTAGACAGCTTTCAAAGTACCAGCAGCCAACGGCAGCCAAACAGCACTTTACAGCCAGGCGCGGAAAAGATATTAGCTTTTTTTTTTTTATACTCTAGTAAATTTGCTTTTTACATCTATTTCTTTTCAGAAGGGCTTGTTATTGAGCTTACTGTCCACAAATTCCATTGATCTCAGGCTGTGACTCAATCCATATGCTCACGCTTTGACACCAGCACAGCAAGCAAGCGATACAAATCCTGTTCAGGCTACAAACTTATTGATTTTATAGATTTCCCCCAAAGTTGTGATAATGATATATCATTGTTAAATTTGGTAGAACAAACTGCTTTCCCAATCTGTCAATGCGAGCATGAAAACCAATTCACAGCCTTGTTTAGAAGGCTTTCCCTTCAGAAGAATAACTACTGCTAGCGGAAGCAGATCACCGATACCCAGCCGCTGGCATAGGTTTGATGGATGTTACCGTTCCAGTTGCCCTTTCTTGACCTGTAGCATGCTGGGTTCCCAGACTTGCCTCCTGGTTATGAGAACCACCCTTATTTTTCAGAAGCATTTTTCAAATTCATTATTTAAAACTTGCAGCGTATGTAAACCGTAACGATAGCTTTTAAACATATTTCCTTTAAATATTTTAGATGCATTAAGACAACATGAAAATTATTGATTTCAGCAACTCATTTTTGCTTGTTCTATTCCTGTGCTCACAGAAATGGCAAAGCTATGCTTTTCCCTGCCATGAGAGGGAGACAGAACACTGGTTGAAAGAGGAGTGTCCTCACTTCCTTCTCCGTCACAGCTTCTCAGCCTAACAGCAGTGGGAAGAACGAAACACGCCGCTTCATAACAAATGGCTTCCACTGGGAAACATACTTGGGCATTTTCCTCATGGCTTCTTACTGCCAAAGGAGAAACTTGATCGGACACTCATCCCCTAAGCAGCAAAAGAGGGTTCCATTCCAGAGGTATTAGAAAGAAGAAACTCAAGCTGTTTCTCAGGTTATGAGAACACGACATGAGAAGTTCATCAGTCCTTATGTGCTTATCATAGGACAAAAATGCACTCGTCAAAAAAACGTCTGCATGGTGCAGAAGATGTACAAAAACTGTAAACAGCTGTTGTGTTTTTAACAAACCATGAAATAGCTCTAACAAAATGGTTTGCTGGAATTACAATGTATGCTTTCATTCACACATTCTCCTCAAACTCTGCAGCAATTACAAGCACTCCAAAAAGATACTTAGAATTCACGAACAAAAAACTTGCCAAAGAAACTGAAACCAATCAAGAGGCAAGAATTACAATGTTAGAAAACAAAATCTAGGAAATCCATGTGAATAAATAATACCTCTGTTGAATACCTTCTCTTTTCCATCACAGCCTTTCCTTCTGTTGTTTATCCATCTTCACTAAACATACATCTCCCCAGCACTGGAAAAGCAGCTTAACTCATCTGACATTATGCCACCAGTTCAACATACACCACACAGTGCGAGCTTTACTATGTTCTCCCAAGTCTTGCTATTGATATCTCCCCACATCTGGCAACACATCCCTAAGCATTTAACCGTGTTCCTGGGACAACAGCTTGGAGACAGATTTTGAAGGGCTGAACATCTCTCACCAGTTCCTCTCCTTTCACTTTTGATTTAATTCAAGGTGATAGATGCTGAACTCTTTTTACCTACCGTGACTTTTTCTGAACTTGCTGAATGCTCTTTCCAAACATGTCTCTCTGAAAAGCCTTTCTGAACTTCAGGGCACTTTAAATTTGAGTACCTGCCTGCAGTATCTCTTGTCTATCTTCCAACTATGATAAAGAACAACAACTCTTATATATTTCTCATTCATCTACGGTATTTTCACTGGTTTTCTCATTGAAACAGAAATGCCAGGTTAAGAGGAAGGTGATAGAACAGCCCATTGTCAATTTTTTTATTGTCATATCGCTGAGGAGCTGTGCTTCATGCTTCTCTTTCAGTGCGTAGGCAGGAAGGGGTCTCACAACATGTCTTCACGAAAACAAATTGTCTATTTGCTGGACAGAGAAAGTAGTATCAATAACATACTAAGCATTCAACTATTTTTGTTTGAAGAAAGCAAAGACCCTAACAAAGACAACTGTTATTACCCATCTCACTTCTGTGATGGGAGAGCTGAGACTTGGTGAAATTTTAGGACTCGCCAAAGGCCTCATATGAAATCAGTGATAAGGTAATGCCCAGTAATGAAGATCCTCATTCCCAGCATATATTATACCCATATCCATTCTGGATAACATCAGCTTGTATCTTCATTTCTTAAAGATATTCACAAAGGGAACGTCCTTATGATGAAAGGCAAATGCGCTGCAGGACCTACTATTGGTCATCTGACATTTCAGAGGAAGTGCAAGCACTTACAAGGAAACCATCTTACTCAGTTAAGCTCTTACCATCTCACCATCCCTTCTGTTCAAGCTCTGCACCTTCGCCGAGTGTCTGTAATTGTCATATCCCCTATTATTCCTTGTTTAATAGACAAATAATGACTTTACCCCAGTCAGTCTGAGCAGTAGTAAAGGCATCACATGCTCCTCTACTCGGTTTCCGATTACCTTTCATACTGCTTGATATATAATTTATATGACTTCACAATAAGAAAAATCTGTTCTTGGTGTTCTGTGGAATTCTCACTCAGGGTAACAGAACATGTGTGAGGATTAACAGAACCTTGTGGTTCTAGATGATTAGAAGAGAATTGCTGTCTGACGGAAAAAATTAAAAAGGCAGGTCTGAACGTATAATCAGAATGTAAAGCCATCCAAAGAGCACAGGCACTTCTGAAAATTATCTTAATTCCTTCCTTGCCCCCCAAAAGCAACATATTTTGACAATTCACTGAATCTTAGCCTTCAATTAACATTTCTTGAAAAATAAGTCTTTATTGCATCCCACTCTTTCTCACTTTACTCTTCATTCTCTACCTACTGCCCCCCCCAAAAAAAAAAAATAGAAAGAAAAGAAAAGGGGAAAAAAAGCCCTTCCTGATAATTGCACTGGTCCAAATGTGCAGGGGCTTTCATACAGAATGATGGCTTCCCTTGTCTCCTGCATTTGTTCATCTCCTTTGGGAGGAGCAATTTACAGAAAGCATTATCGATTTTTGCCATAATAGGTACAGAGATGCCTCACTGTCCCTGCTCAGCCAGCTCACTCTCTGCATCACAACTGTCAGGCCAGTTTGTGAAGCCCGTCATTATTTTTTTTCAAGTAAATCCATCACGGGAGTGGGGGAAAAGTGATGAAAATAAAATTATTTTCACCTTGCCATAAAAAAGAATGGCCATGTTCCCTAACAGAAATAAGTGCAAATGCTGTCAACTAAGAGAGCGGAAGGGAAATTCAAAGCAAATAAAAGTGGGCTGGGGGGAGGAAGGAAAGGGAGGAGGGAGTGCGAGGAGGCATGGCAGTAGCCAATTTACTTTGAACACATTCTGGAATTTTCCTGTTAAAGCCCCTATTTACAACTCTTCCAGTTGTTCTCCATGTTCTCATTTTTCTGGAAGCACTGAAATCTATACTTTATACAGGTATTTTCTTTGGCTTTTAGGGTGTTGAGGAGATTGCGGGTTTTGTGATGCAATTATTAAATATTATTGGTCTGCGGGATGAAATCTGCCTTTAAACCTCCCTCTGAATACAGACCACCCACCCACCGCCGAGATTACCAATTGCACTCCGCTCCTTTGTGCGCAGAACGGTTTGGGGTTTTTCTCCCACTGCCTGTTCACCGGGGGCAGGCTGAGGCCACTAAACTCATTCTGTCCCTGATCAGCATGTGAATGTTGAGGGATACTTACTTCAAATATTTCTGAAACTAAAAAAGCCTTTTAGAAATCACATCTAAAAACAAACAATCCCCCCCCAACCCTCAATTGCATTACTGACTCTCAGACAAGTCCTTTGGTATTCATCCCTCCTCCTTGATTAGTTTTTGCTGTACCCTTCATGTTGGTCACTTATCTCACATCTTGAAGGTCAGTCTGTAGTACCCTATTCCAGCGGCCCTGGCTTGTTTTTTATTCCTGAAGACAGCCTTGTTTTGGGCTCAGGAGGTTTAATCCAAGAATTGGCTCTGGATCTAATTCCCAGATCCTCAGTTCATTAGCCATGAAAAGTGATAGCTGCTTAAGATTTTTATGAGACATTGTTCCAAAAGCGGACCACAGAAACTGCACAATTACCCAGCCCATTGTACAAAGCCCTGGCTGCCTTTGGCACTGACACAAGGAGCTTGATAGCAATCAAACAGCTTAATGAAAAGCAGCAAGTTTGCTCTTGGTAAGGAGCAAGGAATCTGTGAAGTTTGTTTCCAAGTGGTGCTTTCTGTAAGGACACTTGTTAGGATAAAATTTAAATCGTCGTACCCCTACTTCAGGAGAATTGGCACTAAAGGATACACAACTTGTCTTTTTGACCCTTTCACACAAGCACTTGCAAACATCCAGCATTTAAAGCTCATCTGTCTCGTCCCTCTGGGCTCTCCAGCAGATCTAGATACGAATGTTGGAGCTGGCCGTTCATTGCAGTCAGGCCAGGCAAATTGTGAGAAAACAGCAAGGCAGCTGGACAGAAATATCAGAGGATTTCTTTTAGTCAGGGTGTAGTGAAACCACAATAACCAGTCCCGTGTCCAAGTAATTACAAGGATGTGATGCAGGCCAGCAAAATATAAAAGGTTTAGAAGTGGATACTCTACTGAGTGGTGGATTAAGACTAAATGTAGCCAGATCCAGTCCAGCTAAAGTGCTTTCAACAACCCCTGGGCTCCTCCAACCGCTACGCAGCCGACAGAAATCCCACCTGCCCTCCCTCCAGTGCTCCCTCCTCCTGCCCTTCCCGGGTAGGGTCAGACCCCTGCCCGTCCTCCTGCTACTGACACCAGACCGGGATGAACTGGGATCCCTCCAAGATCAGGTCCCAGGTCTTCAAATCCTGTCTTAACCCACTTCTCAGTCCATCCCGTAGCTGGCTGCATCATGTCCAAGCACGGCAGGATGTCCTGGAACAAAAGGAAGCCCCTCATGCTGCAAGCTCGGTGCAGAGTGCCAGCACCTGGGATCTGCTGCCCTGGTTCCCTGTGGACATTCCCAGGGCGTTAAACAAACCTCATCACATTGGGAAAGTGAGTCACCTCACACAGAGGAAATCTCCCTGCCCCGAGAAATTGTCCAAATAGAGAATTAGCCTCGAGCTAGCTAAAATCCTCACCTCAAATTACTCCGCAGCAATTTCCCCATGTTTTGGAAGTCCCCACGCTCGGGAGCAACCGAAGGGGCAGCAGAGGCTCGGCACTGTGTTACTCACTGGTTTGTGTAGTTGGACCCACAGTTATTGCATTGATAACCTCCTGCGTTCTGCCAATATTTCTGATCTATTCCTCATCAGATGTATTTATATAAAAAGCTCTATACTGAAGAGAAAATTATACATAAAGCAACAGCCAGGTCTTTCTAAGGACGTGTGTATTAACATGAAAACGTTGCTGCTTACAGTAAACAGGCAGCACCTTTCATGGGAATGTCGTGAAAGGAAAGGCAGTCAGACCTCAGAGACAGTGAAGGGGTAGCAGCAGGCGCGACACAGGCTCGGAGGTGCTGTGCTCTCATCCTTCAGTCCTCCACCGTCTCTAAATCCCTGCTCCTGACTGACACCCAGCCCACTGCCGACGGCACACGAGCTCTTGTCTGCCTGAAGTAGCTATAGAAAAATCAAAGACATCCTTGATTTCTTGCTAGAAAGCAAAAAATAAACTTTGTAATACAGATCAAGCATATCAAGAAATTTTTGCTAGTTTATTAAACGCAGAGAACAGCTATTACTGCTATTTATCTAATACGCTCTGCTGTGCAAACAACAGGCCCAATTTCAATAGCAGGGTAATTCTGTCAATGAATTACCATCCTAAGGGAAAAATTAGTTTAAATTAGTTTAGTTTGTTCCTTTGCTCTAACAAGTACATTCTAGATTGTAATTGGTTTTAAATCTCTTCTCTTTAGTACGTACACACTAAGGTTGCATCAGAGCAGGTGGCTACCTTATGTCTCTCTCGTTTAGCCAATATTGCACTCCACTTAATTCATACATATGTTCAGACACATGCATACACACCCAGAACAGATGTATGCACAAAAGCACACAGACACATATGTGGCTGCTGCTTAATAGAACAAGTACAGTAAAAACATTAGGACTGGGAAAATTTGGAAAACAGCCTGCAGAAAAATAACTTTCATTTAACTTTTTAGTTTTAAGCTATATTAAATTAACCAGGATCACAAGAGGAGTACGTGCTGAAACCAGACAAGTTCAAGTGTTTGATGCCCTGATGTTTACATTTTGGAGCAAATGGGTTTTCATTTCATATGTGCAATACACGCAGACCACCCCTCTTCCTTCGAGTTTGAAAAATGCCAATAACATGAAGTGTGGCTTCAGTCTCTGAAAAATCACTACAGAAATGGCAACTTCTTACACAAAGATTCCCTCCCCGTGTGTAAACAGGGTCAAGTATGTTGACTTTAGTGACAAAACAGCTATTTACCAAATTTTAGCAATTCTGTGCCCACACAGATAATAGCAAGTGTGCAGTGTTCTATCAGTTCCATCAAATACTGCATAGTTTACTGAGCTCTAATCGCTTTTAGCCAGTGTGAATCCACCAAAAATAGTATGGAGTCTGTGGAAATCAGCAAGTGCCAGATTAACCTTTACAAGGCTAACAACACTTGAACTGGGGGGAAATAGAAGAAAAAAGAAGTCCAGTTCTAAGGACACACTTATGCGAGAGAATTGACATGGATCTCACCAGAGATGATCTGTCTGCACCGATGCAGACTTCTGCTAGAGACACACCGAAACTGGTTTGAATCAGGCAAATACAGCTTACTATATTCTGACAATGCTCACAGGAAAACTGGTTAAAGCGTGTTTTTATTAAGTTCTTGCAGTTGTCTGATTAGACCGATTCTTGTAGCCAAAGAAAGTTTCCTACAGCAGACAGCTTCCGAAGCGGCGTGGTGCACGTCCCGGCGCCGGGCAGCAGGAGGTCCCGCACCAGTCCCTGCACCCCTGGGAGGCAGCACCTCCAAACTTCTCCCCTTCATTTTTTAAGGGTTAAATTTGCTTTGACCAGACAGTATTTGCTGGGATTACCCACGGCTGGTTTTTGTTTGGTTTTGTTTGTTGGGGTGTTTTTTTTTAAAAAGAAAAAAAAAGAATTTGTTTCCTGCATGTCCTTCTACATTCCGTATGTCAGAAACATGACTCCAACTGATGGTCAAATCTGTATTTTAACAGCTTTGTTTATTTTCATGACAACTTCATGCCACAGTTCTCACCTACGTTTTAAGCACACTGTGAAGATTAAACAAATATAATGAGAAATGACGAGAACTGCTCATCTCAGAAGAGTTAAATATAACTGGAAGTGTAATTTAAATGGATATTTACATGTGCATGTAGGGCAAGGGACGCACCCTCCTCTCAGATAAAAATCCGTGCATTGATGTCCTTGGTTTTGGTGGCCTACGGAGTCAAAAGTTGGAGAAAAGAAACACCTCTTTTTTGGGTGGAATTAAAATAGGAAGAGAGTATACAAGAAAGTGGGTTATTTGTGGAAAAACACTCTCTGGCTTGAACGCTAACGTAGAAATGAAGTCTGCTGTGCTTTCTTTGTGTTCAGCCTCTGGCTGTCCAGCTGGTAACCAGATCATGTGGAACACAGGCCTCCGAAAGGTGGAAAAAGATCTGAAATATGAAGCACTGCTGTTTTACTGCTAATTCAATAGGAAAAAAACCCTATAAAATATTAAAGAAAGTATTTAAAAATATATTAAACACAATTTGTACCATAATAGCTTAACCTGACATCAAAATGCAGCTTACGGCTTGTTTGTCCCGAGTTTCATAGTGTGGATAACAGAATAACGGGCAGAATGTTCCATACAGCCTCCAGCGTTTGACAAAATAGGATTTGGGCTTCGTTAAAACAAATTCCAGGTGGAAAATTGGGCATGCTGATAAAAGCAGTGCAGGAAAGAGTGTTAGCTCTGATAGGGTAGGATGGGTATTGAATTCACTCTTAACATTACGAGACTTAATTAAAGAGGTTGACCTGAGGACCCCAAACAGTGACAAGCTAAGATAGCCATTCCCGGTACAATGTGGTGTTACTAAAGTTAATTCTTATTAATATGACTCAAACTGGAAGGTATATAGAATATCCTAATTCAGGAGAGAAGCAGAGGGTGCGTACTGCATCGCAGCTTACGAACTAAAACAAAGAATATACATACACAGATAATGCATAAACATTAGTGTATTTGAATATAGACTAGTTAGCCAATGAACGTTAATTTTTATTTATGAGTCAGAGTGCTTTCACATAATTTCCTATGGTCATAAACATCATCATCTCTCCAATCTCCTTTCTTAATCAGAAGAAGAAACCAAAAGGACGGTATAAGTGCTTAGGAACACTCTTAAGTTCTTGAATCTGTGTGCATGGTGGTCTATTGGTTCGGTGCTGGCAATTCCCAGCCAGCAGTTATACTTACAACCATCATACAAATATTATTCTTGAAACAGAGGAAGACTTAAATTAATAGATATTTTAAAGACAAATTCTTCTCTGATTAATTTTTGGCCTGAATGCCAGTCACGCCCGCGCTCTGATGCCTGTGCTCAAAGTTGTTACCATTGTCCGTCGTCTGCCTTCCGCCTACTATTGACTATCGCATTTTTCATGTAAACTAACAAGAAGCTGCCCAAAGAAAGTCAACCCTAAATGAAAGATGGAACATTCCTTAAGTGAGATTTATGTAGAGGAAGTGACTTGTGTGAGTGGGGGAAACCTGGGATGACAGTAGGGCATCACTGTCAGTGCCTGACCTTAATCCCCATAGCAGTTTAACTGTTAAAATTCTGTGTTCAAAAGCCACCAGTGTTATATCGCCAGGGGTTCCTAATTCAGTTCCAAATAGGATACTTTGCCTTTGCTTGTGTATCGCTTACCTGGAGACTGCACAGGAGGGGATGGGACCAGAGCCCATCCATAGCTGTGACTTGGACTCTTTCCTACATGGACTGACCTACAACCATGGGTGAGTTTTCCTACAAGGCAGGACACGTTCAGCCTAAAACGTGCAGCTTGCTGCCCCTCATCCCTGCAGACCTAACCCCTTGGCTGCTCTCCACCCACAACAAAATCCCATGAAAAGTGCTGGGCCCATATGCAGCAGAGGAATGCATTCACTATACTTCCCGTTTTGTTTATTCACCCTTCCCTTTCCAGGCAGGGAGAGAATAAAAAGGTTATCCGGCATTAGAGCAGGGAAAAACTAAGCACTGCAGCTCAGAAAACCAGTGAAGGTGCCCAGGGAAGTGTCTGATGGACAATTCCAGAAAGAAATACAGGCAGGAATGTAACAGGAAGGACCTGGGAGCATCGTGCCCTGGTAGCCGTTATGTCAGTGGGGCACATTGTGTTTGTGTTTGGTTCCCACAGGTTGGGGATGTGCTGCTTCTCTTCTGAGGTGTGAATATGAATGCTATGTTCAAGGCAAACTGCAATGTGTCCCCTCATCCTTACCATTACCTTCTATATCCCTTAGATATTTCCATGATGGAGTTGGCCATGCCTCAGGAAATTTTATTTCACCAAAACAAAGCAGTGAGACACTGAAAACTTTGGAAATCATAGAACTTACAACATCTGCAAAAGTTAAGGTGTGGAAAAAAAAAAAAAAAAAAAAAAAGATATTTTCCCCCTTTGATAACTTCCTCATTCAAAAGAGCAGGCCCCAGTCAAAATCTACAAAAAGAATTTTTGAACATAGTAAGCCTAAAAACCATCTGGCCAATCAAATTTACAACAATAGAGAGTGTAATAAAAGTTTACTTCTTTTGAAGAATAAAGATGTATTTTTTAAAAGCTTTATATACAACACTGAAATTAAGGTACAATTCTAAACTAAACCTCACTTGAGCTGCAAGACTGAATGGAGACAAGCAGCAAATGAAAATCAGCTTCTTAACTGTATACTGCCCTCATCATTAAAAAGATCCTCTGATAATCCTTGAAAAGACCAAAACGAATAATTCTATAGGTGAATTCAACACACTTTCTTATCACATGACTATCCTTATTGCTGCACTGAAAATATCCTGAATCGCCAGCTCCACTCTGCTGGGCCACCTTAAAACCCGTAGTTTTGGGGTAGAGTGTAAGAATAAGGCATCATCGTATAAGCTTAATAGCGTGACCAGATCTCTCCTGCGATTGTTCCGGTATAGAAGACAAATACTACCGAAGCTGTATTTCTCTGCTCTCTCTAAATTACTGTAGCAAATAAGAAGAGAACATACGAATGGCTGTGCTGGGTCCCACCAAATGTCCACTTAGTCCCGTGTTCAGCATCCAACAGTCATCAAAAACAGGCACCCAGGGAAGAGTGTAAAAATAGAGCAGGCATATAGCAATACTGCCCTCAAACACTCTCCCAGGCTCCAACAGCTTGTTGCTCAGGGACTTTCCGAGCAGAAAGGGGATGTTTGTGTTTAATATCTCTTGATGGATTTCTCTTTCCATGCACTTGTCCAGTCTCCCCTTGCACCTATGTAAACTTACAGTATCCATCATATTTGAGTGGTGCAGAGAGGAAACTTTCGCCACACTTTCTATACGACTCCCTTCATTTGCAGCATGATCGAACCGGTTGTTGCTTTAAAAGGACAGAGCATGTCTTATTGATAATGACTAATCAATGCTATATCTTTAAGTGCCAACTAATCTTAAATCCAGACTCACATTTTCATTTCGGTGAGAATCACTCATTTGCAGTACACTTTGTCATTCCTCAAGTGAATGTCTTTTGTGGTCTCACTTTCCAAGGGCTTGTTCTCTGTTTGGTGAATTTTGTGCATAGTTTAACACTTTATGAGTTTTCCAGTGCCCTTCTTCAGGAAGCCTCTGTGATGTCAGCCAAAATTCCTATTTAACTCTATGATTTCCCTTCTTTACTATTAAGAAATTATTGGAAACTTGTTTTTTGAAAAAGCTAGATCAACAGCAAGGAGAGGCAAGGGCTGACAGTGTCTTCCATGATGAAGAAGTAATTCCCACAAAAAAAAAAAAAGAAAAATAAATCCAGTCTAATCTCCACTATTTTGCAATTGTGCCCTTAGATATGGGTTGGGCTCTCCCTGATACAGGGACGCAGGTTTCACTATCGCCATCATGTATATGTAGACTGCTTCTTCATAGTACTTAACAAATGCAGTATCTTACTTGCCTTTTTTAACTTTCTATGCGTAAGCACCATGTGTTTACACTTATTCACTGTATTTCAAAAAATTGTGTTTTCTTGTTATATGTTTAGAAGTCTTTTTTAGTGTAAGACTACTTGCTTCATTTACTCCCATTATGTGAAATCCCACAATAGCCACTGCTTCATCACACTTTAAAAATGAAGTGCTCTCCAGTGCTATGGTTTTTTTTGGCTAAGGAATCCATAGCAATTCATGTAGTCACCTTGCCTAACAATGAATAGAGCCACAGATCTGATTACGCAAAGAATCCCACTAACAACAGTTACAAAACCATACCTGCAATCTATATGGGTTGACCTCTCCTAGCAAGGGATAGAAGCATTTTTCAGAACTAGAGGGTGACTTCTGTTCACCTCAGATACCCACTTCCCGAGCTTATCATGTTTAATATCACGTTTGCTCTTATTTCATATTTATATTGTGGCATCATCTTCAAGTTCTGTACCAATGGACGAAGAGACAGCAACTGCCTTAAAGAACTAACAAGTTAAATGTCAAGCTGTAGAAGTGGATAAAATTAGTAAGTGGGGCTGGATAGGTGACAGGGGAGAGCGTGTACTAACCATAACTGGATATGAACAACTCACAGCAAATGAGCTGTGCTGCTCACAGCTCGCTGTTTGCTCTGCCATTACCAGGCTGCAGTCTTTAGGAGGCAGAGATGGGTTTTTTCGGAGATGTGAAAGAAGGGAGGACGGCGGCTTTGGGGACTTGGAGTGCTTTTCTCACTCTTTAGTGACAGTATGGCAGAAAGTGCAAAAACGCTCATCAGAAAAGCAAGTAATCGGAGAGGATGAGAATGAGGGCAGGCATCCAAACAAAACCACAACGGAGAAGTAAGCTTGGGCAAAACGGTGAGGGGATTGAAATACAGACAGAAATTTTGTTGGATGCAGTGGAGCCAACAAAGGGCCTTAAACAGAGCTGTGATGTAGTCAGAGCAGTGAAATAATCTCATTGAACATATCTGCAGCAGATCTGAGAGGAGCAAGGCTGCCGGAGCGAAGGCTGAGGGAGCAGGGGCAGGGTGATCATTGCTGAGACAGAGCCGGGGCTCCGGGAGCAGACAGCAGATCCTGGGTGAGACAAAGTTTGCAGCCTTGACACAAATCAAAGGAGGCTGGCATATCAAAGTTAAAGCCAGGCTTATGAGATAGACCCTGTGGGTGTCTTGAGAGCAGAAACAACAAAATAACAGTAACAGTGCATGAAGCTCGATTTGGTATAAAATTACTACCTCTGCTTTATCCAGAACACATCACCTCCCCATGTCTTGTGCACTGATCACCTGCCAGTTTCTATTCGTCCCTGGGTCTAAATGTACAGAAATTTTCTGCCCATACAGAGTCCTTGATCGCTCAGTTATCTGTAGAAACATGGCTATTAACCACACACATATTAACTAAGGCATCAGATCATATATTTTCCATATAGATTTGGATCTTTTGTGGCTTGGATGCACACATGTAAGTTCTGGGGACAAGATTATCCCCCAAAAAATTCACTAGCAGCTCAATTCTGAGATGAGACTCCCACTAGAAAAGATGTTAAATTTTGTACCGTAAGTTCAGTTGGATTTGCAAGAGCTGGATATGCTCAACACCATAAATTCTGTAATTCACAGTTTTGGTCTCCTGTTTCTTGTGTCAGTCCTTTCTTCTGCTACTGACAGCCCATCCAGGATTTTCTAAACAATACAGCCAATAGGTTTGAGAGAGGGATAATCAGACTATGTAAAAATGCCTACAGACCCCAAATTCCTCCTGCATGACACACAGTATATTGGTCCACTTCTTATAAAAGCCTCAACTTGTCTGCCTTAGGGCATTATAGATTCTCTTAATCTCATCTGAGACAAGTACAAAAAGTACATCTGACTTTTCCCTCTCTTAAATTAACCGACTGATGCAAAAAGAAGGATTCACAGTGTTGGTCTAACCATAACAACTGCTGTTTCATCTCCTGCTAGGTTTCACTCCTGCTCTTCAAACAGAAGGGATGAGGTTAAGATCGGACTGTTTCCTGTTGCTTATGTATCTGATGTTCAAACCCCTGACATCAGAGGTTATAAACTTCTATTTAATGCTACTTTGAAACCGATTCCTTTTCCAGAAATAATAAATATTTTCTGAGACCATGTAGGCAGAGTTACTGGCTGCATTGTGTAACAGAAAGATCACGGGTATGTTACAATTTCCACTCTTGCTTGCCCCGGTGCTCCTCATTCTCTTGGTCTTGGATGTGCTACATCAGCCATAATAAAGGGGCTTCCAAACTCCACAGAATCCACAGCAGTAGGACAGCTATCCTTACTGTGATATGGCCATCTCAGTCAAAGGAACCATACAAAACACGACCTGCTGTCTTCAGTTGCAGTTCATTTCTATTTAAATCTTTTTCTTTTCATCCAGTGACAGTGTATGCCTCATTGCTATGCATGGACAAATCATCATCATAGAATCATAGAATGGTTTAAGTTGGAAAGGACCTTGAAGATCATCGAGTTCCAACCCCCCTGCCATAGGCAAGGACACCTCCCACTAGACCAGGTTGCCCAAGGCCACATCCAGCCTGGCCTTGAACACCTCCAGAGATGGAGCCTCAACAATCTCTCTGGGCAACCGGTGCCAGTGCCAATGGCACTGATATTTGTGCTGTATAGACTCCCCTCTACGTCCTCTGCCACAGAACTAAAAATATGCAGGGAATGCTTGTAAAAATACTCAGCTTATCCTTCCACAAAGATGATGGAGGAAGAGGACTCTGCCATTAGGTATCTCACTGTGCTAACGGGAAAGACTAGGGACAGCCATGTGATAAAGAGCAGTGACCCCCAAACTACCAAACTCCGCAGTAGCAAAGCATAGGCAACAGGCGACCATACTCCATGGTTACAGATACCTACACACTTACTTCAGAAAGTAACTAGGAAAAAATTGAGCAACTTGGCCTTTTCAGCCTTTGGTATGACAAGCCAGAAAGAACTTCAAGTTCTCAGAAAAGCTTTGCGGCAGGTCAAGCTGCTGCAAGAATCATGGTCCAACCTCGCACTGCAAATTGACCCAAAGGGACAGCCGCTTGCCACCAATGCCACCAGGTCATCTCTCTTCTTAAAAAGAAAAGAAAACCAAACCCCAAGCAAAATGCACCAAATAAGTCTCCAGGGAAGAGGAAGAGCAGGTCTCACACCCATGACCCAACCGACCCTTCCACCACCTCAGCCAAGGCAAAATCCACCTCTCGCTATAGGTGTCGCTGTGGACCTATCCAGAGCACCTGGAACATCACACATCTACGTGAGATAGGGAGCAAGGGAAGAAGAATGAATACTTGAAAATTAATGATGTCAGCCTGTCTTCATATATCAAGCTAATTTGAAAGGGCTTTAATTTTCTTAAAGGATAAAAAAAGGTTTCTTTGCTAGATTAAACTTGCAATTGTCATTCATATATTGTTTATAAGGTACTCATCTCCTCACTCTGTATTTTTTTGTTTTTGATTTTGTATACTAGTTAGCAGTGAAGACTTGTCTGCGTGTATCAGAAGGAATAAAGAGAGAAATGTCCTTAACTGTCAGTTTTAATAAGAGGAGTCAACATGCCTCTATTCAGGTTAAATATTGCCCTGTCACATTTCAATAGAGTCAACAGATTTTTTAAAGAAAAGTCAAAAGCACGGTGTTTGCAAAAAATAATAATAAAAAACCCTACCCCCCACCTCCTTGTCATAGAGTGTCAAAGCCCTTCTTTATTTGGGGGGGCGTGGAGGCAGGACAGAAAATTCTTTTGTAAAATGTGAAAAATTACTACTCATAATTGGCACTGACATGAAAAAGGTTGGGTTTTTTTGTTAGAAAAACAAAGAAAATCTCTAATTTAATAATCACCTGCAAAGTGTTATTGTGATGGGAACAAAAAACACACAATCAAAGTCATCTCTTTTAAGTAACTATAGTGTTTTTAAGCAATCACTGCACTTTACCGCAGCTCATACACATAAACTGATGATGTGCAAAGTATAACAAGACACTCCAAATTCCTGAAGTAAAGTTTCTCAAATAACAAGTGACAGGCTACACAGAAGAAGAGCAAGAAAGAATCTGTCAGGTAAAAAGCAATCACCAAAATGAACTGAAAGTAGGAGATTCCACAGTGATTGATACCATACGAAAATTTGCAAAAGCTGACTTAATCTACTGGGCAAAGTCTGATCTTCCTGACAGCCTGGTAAGGAAGACCTTCATGACCTTCACATGAAAACTCACATAGGGTTCATCTTGTCTGGTCAAGACTGGTCTAGTTCTATGGAGAAAGATGAGGTACAAAGCAAATATCTCGTAGAATAAGACACAAGAGTTCCTAATTTACTTCCAGTGACAGTGTTCAAAGTCCAAGACCATTATTTGGAATTACTTGTGCTTTTCTTTCTTTACTGAGGAGAAACCCTGTTTAGAAGCTACTTCTTGGTTCATGCTGCCCCAATTCACAATCACGATGTAACAATATTTAACAAATAAGAAGGGAATACAGACCTCAGAACTCATACACAGTTCCAGAACTGGACAAGAGGATGATGAGAACAGAACCACTTCTCAGGAGAGCGGTGCGGACCAATTCATAACTCAGCAATTGCATCTGTCCCTGCAGCCATCCCCAGTCCAGGGGATGCAGTTTTAAGCAGCCTCTCTGGAGACCCGCTCCACACCTCCCCTCAGAGCCCCTGCTGCCGATGCTGTCCCAAAAAGGACAGCTGTTTCGATGAATTACAAGAGCCTCATAAATCCTCAAGCTAGATGTGAGCCTTCTGTTTCATGGGGCAATCACCAGGGGTGACACTGTGTCCTGCATTTGGGGAACATGCGGTATTTCACAGAAATCCCGACATCTGTAAAACCGGTTTCATGCAAAGTTTCCAAAGCAAAGCTCCCATAGGTCAGCGATGCCAAAAAAGCTCCTCTCAGTTCAGGTAACTCAGATCCCTAAAATCCAGGTGGTTCCCGAGATTTGGTTTTACAAGCCATCTGCCAGATGCTTACATTTCATTTCACAGACGGTCTAATTTTCACGAAATGACCCTAAGATTTATTCAGTGAAACCGAATCCTGCTGCGTGTAATGCCGGGAGAGGCTGAGCGGAAAAGCAGAGGCCGCTGCTCTGTTTGCCTCCCCTGCAAAGACACGCGGGCCGGCAGGACGTGCTCGGGATGGTTTTTCCATCCTGCTCGGAGTATGCTTCCTTTGGTGCCTGCTCCGTTATTTACAAATTCAATAACTAGCACACTCCCCTCCAACTCGCCTCCGTGCCAGCTGCTGTCAAGAGAAACCCCTGCAGGAACCCGGCTGCTCCCGCGGCTGGCACTGGGGACAAAGGCTCGTCCCTTCCGCTGGCATTCCAGCCCCGCACGGCTTCGGCAATAGCGGGACAGTGGTCCTGTGTTACGCTGTGCTCCAGGAGCGTGGGGCACTCCGAAACACCCATCCCTGCTGCCAAGAGCAAAATATGAAGGGGCAAAAAGGAGTTGTAAGAGTTCTGAAAAAAAAAACCCAAGTAAATAGGAGTATTTCATTAAAAAAGTAAGAGTAAGCAGGTGCTTTATTAGGGAAAGGCAGCGACTGCAGATAACGGCAGTCCTCAGCTTCCCCGAAGAACACACAAACCTCACCACGCTTCCTCAGTGCCCAGACTTCTCACTTTAAAAGCAGAAATTGATAAATCAATGTCACGCATAAAGATCATCAATGAAATGCTCTGCCAGATTATTTAACAATAGATTTGTTTTCTGGTGAAAATGACTTTTTTTGAACTATCCCTAAACTTACAGAAACACGTGCTAAAATAGAACTGCAATTTTCTGTGAAAACAGTAGTTTGCCCGAAAATGGTGCGCAGTTCAAATAAAAGCCATCTTCAAGTTAACAGATCCATCTATCTGCATGCAGATACCAGATTAAGTTGGTGGTGCCAATGTTCAAAAAGAATACTTCATTAGAACATTAACTGAAATTACATTTTCTTGCTTTACAGCATGCAATCTAGGAAGAAATCAAACCCAGAGTGACTTTGTTTTGAAACAGGGAGTTCTTTGCTCTTGCTACTTTCTTGGTAAATATTTCTCTTTTAAAGGGCTTATGGGCTTTAACGACTGCAACAAATTCTTTCATTCTGCCCTGGCCGCACCACTGTGTATTAAGCAGGAAAGGAAGCAAACCCTGGAAGACCCATACTGAAACATACTAAGACACACTGGAGGTCTGGATCTCCATTTTGGAATTCAAGAAGTGATATTTTCTAGTATCTTTAATTTTTTTCTCTTGCCTTTTTCTTCTCCCCCCCCCCTCCCCCCCCCCCCCCCGTTTTGCACAGGTTTGTGTGATAAGAATGCCCTCTTTGCCCAAGCAGCCAAGGCCACGGTAAAGTCCTCTGTGGCAGAGTAAATGCTCGTGAGGTCAGTTCAACCCAATCCTGTTTATTTACAATGTATTCTACTCCCTGTCAAGCTCTTCCTAAAAGATGCTTTCAGCTTTGTATTTTCTATAAGTGAAGTAAATTTCGTAGAAATTGAAATGGTTTCATCCCTCCCACTCGTTATCTAACATCTCTCAGCAGCGGAGGATGTCGCACATCTGAAGGTTTCCCATTCCTGCAGGATGCACTGTCATTAACTGAAATTATGACCTGATGTCACAGGAAGTTAATTTTCCTTGGCATTTCACTTTTAAATTTAGCCTTCCATGTGCACACTTTTCTGAAGCAGACGTTGCTAGTGTGACTTCATATAAACAGACAACAAATATTTTATAAATTAATCTTCGTAAGACAGGGTTCATTAATCTGTAAGAGACTCTAGTTGTATGGTAACCCAAAGGGCATAACACTGAAATTCTGTGATGCTTTCTGACATACAAAAGTAGTTTTAAATTTGCAGTCATTATCCAAATAAGCCTCTTGATAAGTCAAAACCAATCATATACTTGGTTTGTGGAAAAAAAAAAAAAATGCACAGAATGTCACTAAATCCTTACCTTTGCAGGTAATACACATTTAATTGTACAGCTTCATATAAAGCGGTGTTTAATCGCAGTTGTAGATATTTTTGCTCAATATACACAGGCATTATAATGTATCTAGCAAAGCCCACAATGACAATTGCAGGACCTAAAAAACGTTTAGCACTTTGTTCACAAAATCTTCCAAAACTACTACTTTGACAATTAAAAGACGACATCATGCTCACCACTCACAGAGGATATCTCCTGAGTCCTTCCACATTTTATCTTGCTTGCTTGTGGTTTGTTGTTTTGGGGGTTTTTTATTGGGTTTTTTGTTTGGTTTGGGTTTTGGTTTTTTAAACTTATGCAATTTGTATCTTTCTCACCTTGACACATACAGGGAACTTTCTGGAGTTCGCACAGAGATGAGTGCTTGGGAGTATCCTTTCAGTACAAAAATTAAAAATGGCAGAAAATAGTCCAGAAGTTACCTTAGTATTTATTAAAGCTCTTAGTTGCAGGTGCGCGTCTGAGCATGCGCACAGACTATGTTTACAAGCAAAGGTACGTACAGGAGGAATTTTTCTAATTTGCATCTGTGGCCATAACATTTTGGCACACAGGTGAGTACTTCCATTCTTTTTCTAGGTGCCCTTATGAAAGTCACATGCAAATCCGGACCCATACATCTAAAAGACTTCACTGTCTAGCAAAGCATGGAGCCTTCTTTCTTTCCCTGCCAGCATTGTTTTCATTAAGCATAGACATTTTTCCTTTTTCTTCTTGTTTTTTTCCCTCACCACATATATAATATTTTCAACTTTGGAACAGTATATTTGACTCTAGCAGGACTCTAAAATGCTTTAGCAGGAACAAAACTCTTAAGAGATTACTGCCCAGCACACCCTGGATTAAATCTCACAATTAGGAACTCAATTTGCATTCTCAAAGTGAAAGCCATTATAACTGCAACTGTAGTTGACACAGTAGAATAAGCTATTGTTGAAGTAATTCCTGCAAAAGGTCATATACTTAAAGCCTTCAATTTTTCTTGACAACCTCTCAGAAATGAACAGCACAGTTGCTCTGTGTCCAAATAAGCGGTACTGACCACCCCGCTCACTTCCATAGGCAGCGTGGGCTATTACCACCCATCACGGACCTTCCTGGTTGTAAAATACGCTTTGGGATATTTGAGAGACCTCGACATCGGCAATCCTGAGATTTCATTCTCGCCAGCCGAGGGGCAGCGTCAAGCAGTCCTGCCCGTAGGCTGCTGGCGAGCAGCTGGGGGCTGCGGTAGGGAAGGGGTGCAGATGGGTGACAATGGCACGGGGGGGACGCTGAGGGTGCAGGAGGGGCTGCAGGTGCTGTGCCCCAGCATTGCAGTGCAACGCCGACTGCCGGCCCACGCACGCAGCGGAGTTCCCATCTCTGTGCTAGAGCATCATCATGGTTGGACTTGATGATCTTAAAGGTCCTTTCCAACATAAATAATTCTATGATCTTCTGGGTGGAAAAAGAACAAGTTGCTTGCCAAAACCAGGAATTTTGCCAGGCTGACTGGATGTTATGACCTACATTTTTTTCTACGTGGATTGTCTCTGCTTATATTTATGAGTTAACCCCTGTTTGAGGAGTTTTCCTTGCACACATCCCTGTATCCCGTCTCTGGCTGGAAGGGGGGAGCCACCTGCAGTGAGGACTCCCAACATTGTCTTGTAGCAGATTCGTAATAAGACATCCTCCCTCCAAAGTGACTATGTGTGTCATTTCATTATCCCAACCCTGCTGCTGTTGTTACACACTAATAAACTTTAGGAGTGTAGAGTTACTCAACTGAACATTATGTTAGTCTTAACATTATCCAGGGGTAGGATTGTCAGATTCATAAATTATTCTCTCATTGAACAGTGAAAGAGAGGGGAACCTCCTAGTTATGATTTTACTATAAATATCTCTCTAGTGGAGAAGATGCAGGCTCAACAGAATTCAGCTTTTAAATTGCTCCTAAGAATTACCTATAATTCTTCCCACCGCCCATTTTAATCATACTAAATATGGCCACGTACCAGAGAGGGAAGTGTGTTGCCCATCCAGTGCACACAATAATTCCTGTCTATTCTGTTGGGCTTTGTGTCACGCAGAAGGCATAATGTCTTATTGATGAGCTGATATTAAGCTATTTTTACAGTGTCAAAACACAGGAACTCCTTTTCAGAGACTTTTCTATGCAATTTTGTCCAAGAAAAATCTCTGTGAGAGGAAAGCCGCTGTGTAACACGATGTCACCACGAGTGCATTGGTAATACACAACAGGCTGACTTGGCCAGGGAGCATTCAGACTCTGGGTTTAAATTCCTTCAAAAACAAGAAAGCATTGTATGTGCTGGACACTCGTCCTAAGTTCTGGCCACAACTCCTGTCTCAGTAAAAGGCGCTTTTCTTTTTTAAACATTTGTAAAATGATATATACTGCATTTTACACACATTCTAAATCTACCATTTAAAGACTGCTTGCTTGGTTTTTGTTAATAGGTTAATATAAAATTCACTTTGGTGGCAAATATGCAATGTATTTGTGGATACTGTGATTGATACAACTAATGTTTTTATTTAGTGTAGGTGCTGAGTATATTTAGTGCTGTTACCATATGAGCGAATAATCATCTTATCCTTCGGCCCTGGAATGTAAAAGTATTTTTATGTAACAAATATTCCCTGCCACACCCCCCAAAAATAAGTCTGGCTAATTTTGTTAATACCATTATTTGGTGAAGATATATTCAGTAGTTTATTCTTTGCAGGTAAGACAAGATTTCCTCCAGAACGCTCAATGTTTTGCACATCACAAACCGATGCAGAAGCATTCGGCACAGGCACTGCTGCGGCATCGGGAACAGCCCTGCCTTTTACAGCGCGCTCCTTCGGGGGCAGCTACGAGGTGGCATTAAGGACTGACATTCTACAGCTCTGAGACAGACTCTGTTTAGACTGGACTTTTCACTATTGAGCCTACTGGTTTAAAAAAAGACTTCCCAGTGTCTCACTGGGAATGTACAGGGGAATTTGGTTGCCACGCGCCCAAGCTAGGGAAGGAAGCCATCCACAGAACCCCTTCCTTCAGTCTGCCCAGAAACCCCAGAAAAAGCCCAAGAGCATAAACCAGTATGCTAAGTAGTACTCCTACAGGGCCCTAAACCACACTGGTTTGTCTGTCAGTCCCCTACTTGCACCTTGGGTTGGCTTCACTATTGAAAACAGGAACCTGACGGATTTATACTCACACTCGGGTCTACTAAGACACAGCCACCACCGCGCACTCGCGTGCAAATCAGAAATGAGAGAAAAGGCTTAAGAACAAAACGTAGCCAGACCTCGCTGATATGAGCCAGTTCTTAATATAGTTAAATTCAGGGATGGTGTGGTCACAAGAGACAGAAAACTCCCTAATGACTTCAGAAAACTCTATAATCCTCCCAACTAATCCAGTTTTAATTATATTGATAAGCAGATAGGGGACCAGGCTATTTTTCAGGATAGACTATAACATATGAGTAATTTTTCATGCTATTTCTATTCTGCTTTTAAAGAACACCTAGAAATTATCAGTGCGAGCAAATCTACGAGGAAAAATTTTAATAATCTAGCATCATCATATAATAAGATTGAATGTTTCTACTCCCCCAATGAGAAGAACAGTGGCCAAACCATGTGCGTTGCTCCATGCAGCACCACCAAATCACTCAGCCCAGTAAAAAACTAAAGGTGTTTTTCTCCTTAACTCCTTGCTTGAAAGTAAAAAATTATCCTGAATTGCAAAGTATTTCCCACCAGAGAGAATTAAAACAGTAAAGGAAGAAAAAAAAAGTGCTCCTCATAGGTATAAGCACATCCAAGAGGTAAGAACGTATTTTTAGCACAGGAGAGCCCAAGTGGGCCTTGACACACGAGGGAACCCACCAGGCTAAAACATAGTGAATGATACCAAAGTTTGTAATTGCACAGTAATATAAATAAAGAAGCTTACACTACATGAAATTTGAAAAGCAAGACAGCAGTAGTCACAGTTCTTGAAGATGCCTGTAAAGCCAAATTTTCCTTTTAACAAAATAGTAACAAGATAGAGGAGAGATTCAAATCAAACCCAGCAATATCAGCAAGTCCTCTACTAACTTTATCGACCGTTTTACATCTTGTTGCATCCTATTCATCATTCGTCGCACCTATATGTAATCTTCACATCTAAACTATCTGATACAGAGAAATTGCTTTCATGCAGACCTATGAAGTAGTCATTTCTCTTTTACAATTATGTAATAAATGTGACCAATACAGACACTGGAAGAGAATTTCTTGAGACAAAATAAAAGCAGAGAACGATCTGCAGTGATTGTTGACCTCTGGGTCCTTTATACTCCATGAAGCAATAGGAAATACTGTTCATTTAACTCTGAACAACTCCCAGAAAGTCCAAGTGTTTTCACACACGCTGGTTCCTTGCAAAACAATATACATAAAGCCATAGACATCGGCACAGAAGATATCATTAACCAGCATAAACCAAACCTTGATTCCTTCCTGTATCACCCAAGCTATGTAGTGCAGAAGCTTCTTTCACCATCAAAACTGTAGACCTGAAACAGATTAAACAGTAATTCCGTATCGCTTGTCTCCTAACCCAGACCCAGGTTTCCCACATCGCCACCAAGCCGGCCGGGCCAGCCAGGGGCTGCTTTCTCTGGCACAGCTTTCAGCAGCCGCCCTGCCGCTTGGCTGTGGTTTGTCCCTCTGCTCTGGGCTGGGATTCCCTCGGGATTTAACAGAAACGGACAGAGGTAGAACCCAAAATGCCTTCACAGCATCACCCAGCCCAGCTGTCCAGAGGTGATGGTCAAGGTTATTTCAAGCTAGACTGCGACTTAGATGCTAAATCCCTCCCGTGCATAATTAAATCAGGTAATGCACAACAATTTCCACCAACAGCCAGTGGCATTCAGGTACCCGCCGGTGGCAGTCCCCAGCATTTTGGGTCTCCGAAGCCCATCTCCTCTCTCAGCTCTCCAGAGCTGCCCCCAGACAGCACTCTCCCAGAACTGGCCTCAAGAGCGCTTATAATTTTATGAATCACTGGACTGGTATTTTATTTACGAAATAAAACAAATCATGTCATGGGCACAGATTGCATTTTATAATGATATGTGTATTTTAATCCTGAAGTCAGTCATACATCAACTGCGAGAGCATGAGGTGGAGCTGCTGTTGTGAAAACAAGGAGGTTGGTGTCCATGTTGAGAAAAATCTTTGGAAATGGAGCAGTGTTGGCCAAATTCAGCAGAACAGCAGGTGTAAAAGCAAAAGCTTGTATGCATTCAGCCCGTGTCACACTACCAAAGGTGGACGGGGCTATCGGAGACAGCTGGGGCAGGCAGGGACCTCGGCAGGTCGTCTGCTGCAGCCCCAGCTCTGGCTGTGCGGTACCTTCAACAGTGGCAGGGGACGAGCATGGTGGACTCAGCTGCATCCCCCATCGCAGAGCATCCAGCCTGCAAAGAAACCCGCAGCAGCACAGCCTCAACGTTGACAGTTTTCTGATGATTTTTCCCCAAAGAACCCTCTTCTAACTCTTCGAAACGGTCTACATCCCTTCCAAATCAGCTTTAGACCCATTTTTGTAAGTTAGAAATAAAGCACATTCTAAAAACAAAGAAACAACTTTCCCATAGAAGGCTGTGGATTAATGGAAATTAAAATGCTTTGCAAATTTTGAAGATATGACCTAAGATTCATTTGTAAAACAGCTTGGAAAAAGTGTTTTAACAACATCGAACTACCTTATTATTCCCCCATTTGCTAGCTATCATTTTTGGAACAAAATATTTATTGTTTCTATTTTAACTTTTTTCTAGACTTTCTACTGTATGTTTAGTATTAAATTTCAAGAAGTGAAATCTAAAAATTTGAGGGATGCATAATTTTTTTAAAGTACTTTCTTCTGGTTTCAGAGCTTATTACAATTTGAAACAAAATCCAGTTTTGAAATATAAAAATTCCTAGAAACCGTGTCTATACAATCCTTTGTATAACTTTGCCATCTTGCTCTATATCTATTTTTTTTTTATGTGCAAATAGTAATCTAGAAATAAATTCCTATATTTGTTTTCCTTTTTTCAGGATTTTACATATGCCTTAACTTCTATCCCAGGACTTCAGTCTATAAGCACTTAAAGCGCAGAGCGCTTAATTCTTCAAAACAATTTCCCAGTTGCAAAAAATTACCCCATTTGGATTTAACATGTGTTTCTAGTTATAAAATTCACAGAATGTTTAAATTAAATGCTATCATATTTTTAAAAGTCTGAAGAAAATCACAAAGTGAAAGCAATTAAAAAACAGATAGTGTAACTAATAGGTTCGAGTTAGGTGTGTAATTATAAATAAATTCTAATTAATTTCCTACCGCATCTTGGTTATTATCCATGTTTCACATGAACCCATTTATGTTCATTTGCAAATGAGTAAGGTAAAATAGATGATGCTGTATAAAGTATATTTGTTTTATTGTCTCGTTAGCTGTGCCTTACGAAGCAAACCCAGGCTCCCCCTCCACCCGCTCCCAGTAGCGCCAGGACATCTGCCAGGGACCCAACACCAAGGGAGCAGAGGTGTTGATACTCGGTACCAAAAATTCACTTTCTGTGCCAAAGATAAAATTAAAAAATAAAAAACAAAAACAAAACCAAACACCAAACAAAGAATAGCCCAACTCCCTTAGCCATAGAGGTTCCCACTGTTCTTGCTCTGAGACTTTCTAAAAATTCAAAGCAAACTTCCTTTGGTGTTTCTGCCCCACATGTCTTTCATTTTAAAAATAATTAGCTATATAAATATCTCTGTCTCAAAAACCTGAGGCAACGAAAACTCTACTGAATCCTCAGATATGAGATACACTAAGCGGTAACGGAAACTTTGCTGCTTCTCCACAGAAGCGGAAGATGCACGGGGACCTGCAGACTGCAGAGGCAGCACCAGGGGAGGTGCCCGACACCTCGGTTATAGCCGATCCCTCACACTCCTAAGAAAAACACAGATGCAAATCCTCCTGCCCGTGATCCACCAGGAGAAAATTCAAAGCGGCATTACTAACTTATTACAGGAGTAAGCGTGCCGTCAATCTGCAGCCACTGGAAGACAGGCAGGCAAAAGGGACATCACCAGAAAGTTTGGAGAGTTTTGGAAGCCGGTGGCAGGATCCCTGCCCTGACTCCCGCAGCTCGGCAGGCAGCCCTCGCGCCCGGAGCACAGCAGGACCTGCGGGAACAGATGCGGAGCAGCGACAGCACGACCAACCTCGTGGCCTCTCCAGGTTTTAGTAATTCTCTCACTTTTATTTATTATACAGTAAGTGTAGATTTATTTTTTTAAAGCCTCCGTGGATGAGCACACCATGTTTATTTTTATTTATCTTTTCAGGTGATCAAAAAGTAACAGAAATTATTCATGCGCTGCACCCGGTGAATATATGTTCTGGCAGATTAAATGAATCCATAAAATTTATTAACCATTTCTTCGCTGCCACGCATTTCAAGCGGTTGAGGCAAAGCACACGTGACTGTCAGCATCGCAGAGGGATGGCGTCAGCGGCAGGGACGGGGAGGAAAACTGCCCCCAAACTCCACCGCAGCACAGCAGTGCCCGAGCCAGCACCGCTGGCCCCAGCATCTACGACCAGGGTGTCACTCTGAGCAGTGACTCGGGGACAGCTCGGCCTGTCCCCATCCACCCCGAGGTCCTCATGGGTCCTGATCCAAGGCAACAGCAAGTGTGAACTAAAGCCTTCCGCGCTCCTACCAAACACAGGGATTTTTTAATCATCTATTCAACCGATGATTTTATAACAGGGCACCTTTACACCTTCCCCCTCTCCGGTCACGCAGGTGTGCACAGAGACCTGTCTACACACTACTGTACACATCCCCATTGATAAAAAAAAAAATGGTTTTGCAATTACTATTGCGTGAGAAACATTGACAGTTTTATAAAATTACTGCTAATAATCACATGGAAAAGTTGCTTTCCTTGTTGGTTGCTTAAAAAGGCCACCTTTTTCCCCTTCTACCCAAGGAAAGCTCAGCACTTCCCAGAGCTCTCGCATAGGGATGAATCTCATGCACCATCTTGTACTCTGTAATCTCCCCATATCCTCCCCATAATACATCAGGCAGAAACACAGTGCTCTAGACATGGGTGCACAAGCTGAGTAGATCATACTATCAAAGCTCCAAACTTTAAATGCAACTGAGTATCCACATATGAAAAAATATTGACATTTTTATTGCAATGTGATGTTTTAATTGAAATCCACAACAGATCTTTCTCTGACTCAGTCTCTTTAAATCTTAACTTCAGATCTGTGCTACTTTTCCATCTGTCTGGGTGCAAGGCTACATTCTTTTGGGCTGAATATCATTGATAGCTGAAGTACATATTTCTAATTTTTCCAGGTTCCTAAAGTTGGCGTCTGTCCCACCAGCATTTGCTACTTCTAATTTTGAGGTTAACCTCAATTAGTTACGTTTGATTTTGTACCTTTTACTAGATCCTTAATGAAAATTCTAAATCATTAATTATAGGTGTCATACTGATTTTCATAGACTAATTCAGTTGGAAGGGACCTACAATGCTCATCTAGTCCCACTACAGATGATACTTAATAGTGGTATCCTACTAGTATTACTGATAATCATCCATATCTGTTTATCCTGTTTTATTTATTAGCATTGACTTAGTATTCACCACTGTAACAATATCTTCACCAGTTAATAAGGACCTTCTTTATAGAGCATATACAATCCTTTTGTCTATTTTAAATACATATAAGCATGTAGCACCCCACTGTATCTCTATGAGTTAGTAAAGGAAGGGAATGTTCAGTGACATCAGTGAAATGCACCTCATTAATAAATCAGTGGCAATATTAAGATGAGAGGGGGTTGCCCCAAGGGCCACGGGGCTGAGCTGCTGCCCTGAGACCAGCAGCTCATGGATGTCGTGGCACTGGTGGTGCTGCTTAAACTCATGGTCTGCGGATCCCGGCAGTACAGCACGTCCTTCCCTCCGCAGCAGCGGTCAGAAGCCGGAGCTCACCACGCTCAACATGACTTTAAATTACAGAACTGCCCAAAGTCCAGTCCCTGTCCCAACCCCCCGGTGCCGAGGGTCCGGGGGAGCCCGGGGGCGCAGAGCTGGCTCCCACCGCTGCAGCAGTGGGCCGGGCAGGGACCGGCAGCAGCTCAAGCTCAGTAACCCCAAAGGCAGAGTGTGAGTTTTCCTTTTGCCTTTCAGTGTGTGGTACCTTTATTTTTATTTTGTCTTATTCCCATGGACTTTTAAAAACGTACCTGCCTGCTGGGAGGAAGACTGCTGCCGAAGTTGTTCTTCACTTTATAGATCAAAACCTGAGCCAGCTACTTGATGATCTGTGAACTCATTTCTTTTCACCCCAATACCCAGAACAGGAAAATAAATAAATATCAGGACTGAGCAGTTTGTCTAAGATATTAACAAAGTGAAAGTTTATCATCTATTTACATTTTAGCTTATTCTGTTTCCATTACTTATTAGGAAAGACTGAACACAGTTATTTCAAAACAGTGCTTGGTCCTGCTGTACATACAGCACCTCTACCCCTGCTCCCTATCTGTGGGAGAAGGGCAGATTTACCTCCGGATTTACAAACTGATCCCATTTCTCAGCTCGGGAAAATCAGATCCTCTGCCTCCAAAGAAAATAAATAATTGCACTACAAGCAGCACTATCCTTCCTGTGTAAACAGAAGTTTTAAGATAAAAGCACTCAGCCAAAAAAAAAAAAAAAAAAAAAAGAAAAGGGAAAAAAAAGAAGGAAAATAAAAAGGGTAAGCATTCCTCCCAAGGACACCCTTCCCTGGTTCTGGATCTTCGGGGGAACAAAAAAGAAATAATCTATAAATACAACTGAGGTTTCTTTATTGCTGTCAAGAGCCAGGAAAGAGGCTTTTTGGACTGGAATATCATCAAGATAAAGAGCACCTTAGAACAAAAGCTTTCTGCAGCAAAGGGCAGTGTTTACCTTTCCAGTTTGAGAGCATGTTGTTTGAGGCAATCTCCCCTTTCACATTAACACTTGTTTGCACCACAGAAAGGTGTTTTTAAGGACACTGAAACCAGGCTGCCTTTTTCTCCACTCTATTAGACACCCGGGTACCGCTGGGATGGGCGCCTCGCACACACCTCGCTAGACAGGATGCGCCGAGACGCAGAAGAGAAGCGTATCTTTAGCGCAAGACTCCCGCAGCCCGCCGCTGCCCACACTCTGCGCCCGCCTGATTTCACGCCATATCCAGTCTTTGTCTTTTATACCGAGATAAAAGAAGCCACACTTCACGGGGGCCCCAGCTCCGCGTGCCTCCGGGACCGGCTGCGGCCAGGACGGGGACCCTTGTTAGGGACACTTTAATCTGGACTCATTGGAGACGGTGTCGCTGCCTCAGCTACCTGGGCTGACTCCGTGCTAAGCCCCTATTGTGTTCAGGCAGCAGAGGAGAAAAATAGGGATATTAACCTCTAACACTGATGAAAATAATAGCCACAATAAAACAGGGATGAAAACCACAGTGGCAGTAATTATTCTGCTCTAGTTTACCCAGGAGTAAGCAGAGCCTGTAGGAATTTCCGAAGTCCCTTCGGCCGGTGCACGGGTCACAGCGGGGCTGGGGGGGCCATGCCGGGGCAGTGGGTGAGCAGCCCCCGGCCACGGGAAGGACCTCACTCCACCGGGCTAACGCCTCCGGCACGACTAGGCTCCTCTGATCTGTCTGGCAGAGCCTACTGTGGAAAATATACCGGGCTATACGTCAAATAACCTAAACCAACTGGCCAAGCACACTAAATTCTTGCTTTTGTGTCTGGCTCTTAAATTCCTACAGACCTGACTTAACAGACAAGGGAGGGCCATAAAAGCAAACCTGTGAAACAAAAATAGACCTTTAGGGATTTCTTATACGCACACAGCAGGGATACCAAAACTACTTTCATTTGTTCATGCCGTGTTCCTTGGTGTGCCTATAAGCAGGCACGTATGGTGTATCCGCATCTGGCTGATGTATAAGCACATATAACCAAACATCAAGGCTAAGTCATGCAAGTGCAAGGATGGGTGTCGGTATACGTGTGGAAAAGCAATGATCATTGCTATTTAAAAAGCAACTGTTTCTTCTTCTCCTCCCCCCCCCCCCTTTTTTTTTTTTTTGAGATTCTCCATGTCTGTAATTAATTTTTGACATATATAGCACAATTCCCTTCCATGAGTTATCTTAGTTCTTCTCAGGTTTAAATGTCACTCTTCTTTGAAATCTTCTCATTCAAAAATCAAGTTGGATCTAATAAAAAATTCAAAGGTGCATCTAATAATAATGAAATAATAGCAGCAAAAAACATGCACCTGCATTTATGCCAAAGAACAAGGGATATAAAAGACAAAAATGTAGGGAAAAAAGAAATTAGAGGGAAAATCATGATATTGCTGAAGTGCTGCTCTCACACTAAGACCAGGGGGATTGGGATAAGGCTAAAGTTAATTGCATTTCCAGATGACAAACCTCTCACCTCTGAACTGAATGGCTCTTTATAAAAGCTATCAGTAATAAACTGTAAATCTCAGCTATGATTGCAAATAAAGGTCATCCCTTTCATGCTGCCACTTTCCTGGGCCTTATTATATTCCTGTCTGAACCTTTCTTACTTCTTAAGGTGTGCTAGCTGCCCATATAAGCAATCAGTAAGGCTTTTTCATTTTATTTTGAAAGACACAAGGCGATCGGATTTACATTCTGGCACTGCACTGATCCAAAATGGAAAATCACTGAATTCTGACAAGACGACAGAATCCTGCTAGCAGAATTAATCTTCATCTTATATTAATGCAAAGAAAGGCAATCCCTTCCCTCCACTCCTAAAATTTATATTTTCTTCACCACCAGTACAAACAGACATCTCCAATTTTCTTTTACCTAAATGTAAAGATTATTGTGATAATACTCGAGGGGCTGCAGCTGGCTAAGTGACCAGGCACCCTGTCCCCATCAGGTGCTTTGCAAACCACTCAGCCTCCCCGTGACAATGCACTATGACAACAGGCACTACTCTGATGTCCCAGGCTCGCTGTGGGCAGAAGACACATCCTCCAAAGCCATTGCCCAAATACCAGTGACTGCTATTACCAACAACCTGGATTAGAGCAGTCCTGAGCAGGTGCCCCAAGCAGCGCTTGGGACTCTGTAAAGAAGTTGTTGGGAGTTGGACAGTGCGCAGCAGGAAAGCAAAGCCTGAACCCACCACCCCATCCAGCTGTCCTAGAGCCAGTTCAGCACTTGGCGGTACAGGCTGCTAGACCACAACCAACCACCAGTAGAGCTTCTTGTCTGCTAACAAAGGGTCCGAACAAGACCTAGCAAGGACCAGATGTACAAGACCCAGCAACCAAGCCATGCCAGTTTGAGTGGAAGCGGCAACCAACATTAGGATGGGTGGTCAGTGCTCTGCCTCTCACCCTCACTTCGCATCAGCCGATCAGGAGACCTGCAATAATTCAGATTAGCCAGATGTTCTCAGGGTTATCTTAGCAGACTCTGCAGGGGACATGGGGGATGCTGGGACCTGACTGTCTATTCAGAAAGAAAATTCTCCATCAGAAAAAAATTTACATCAGCTCAAATGCTTATGAGTGATTTTTGTTTCTCTGCAGAATATTTAATATTTGTCAGTGTCAAGATTTTTGACACAAAGAATCCGTTCCTCTAACCTGATGCTATGAGAAAACAGACTGTTCATTACAAAGGCTTTAACCCAGGTAAAGAAAATACTAAATAAAAAGCTTAATGAATTCTGGGGAAATCCTTTTTCATTGCTGTACCATCAAGTCACCACACAACAGTTTCCTTTTCCGGAAGCCCTTTGCAACGGGTTGGTGCTGACACAAGTCCAAACACAAGGTAGTGGCAAAAAGGAGGGGAGGCGGCACGTGAAACAGCAAAGACTGTCTATTTTCACAGTGCCATGAAGTATGCCAGAATCAGAATTCAGGACCCAGTTTAGACACTGTGATTTTAGTTGCCCCAGACTGATTTTCTGGATGTGCGGGTGCTGCTGCACAACATGGGGCAAGTTTCCACCAAAACACACATCAACAGTCCAGTGGCCCCAAGAGACATAACGAAGCCCACACCATGCTCATCACACCCATCCTTCTGAGCACAAGCTAGAGCAGAACCAAAACTAAACAGCATCTGTCTGATGAAGCATCTAAGGTGTGACCAAACTTAAAAGACATTTGCCATGTCTGTCAAGCGAGAAGGGAGCTAGGAGATGGCCAGGCTCACAGCCCAGCGTAGCAGGTTTATTGGCTACCCACTGGCTCGCTGGGACATGGAATGCCTCTGAACTGCTGTCATCTCTGGTGTGGGACTGAGGGACTTCTACACTTACACCGACCACCAGGGGCCAGACCTGCTGCAACATCTGCAAAAGCTGCAGAAGGTTTGTCTTCACCGGATGGGGGGAATTCTCCTTAAAGGCTGCGACTGGCGTGACAGACTTGTTAATTTAAGAGGCATAATGAAACACATAATCTTCAGATTTATAAGGTGATCTGGGACTAGGGAAATCCAGACAAACTTAGCTTTACAAAATGTTTATGTTTGCAGCATATGCAAACAGGAAATTCAAGGAGAGCAGCAGCCTGATAAGTCTGTTGTACCCTTTAAATGAGGAGCGAAAAGAGATAGACTCAAATTGCACAGCCATAGAAGTGACTGGTGTAAGGAACAAATAGACTTGTCTATGGGATGGGATAATTATCTTCCACATCTTCAGGATCTTGGAAAATGTGACAATAGCATATCTGAATGAGACTTCTGACAAGTCCCAGATGCAGCCAGGTTTCTTTTAGTTTAGCTTTTAATTTAAACTGCTCATTTTGAAAGTGATATACTGATAGCTCTAGTTAGAGGCAGGAAGTAAGCACTTTCTTACAGCACTTGAACAATGTCCCTCATTCACAAATTACATCAGCCCCAATATATCATTCCTCCAGCCCCGCATGATCCTGCCAAGGTACGACAGTCCTCATCTTGTCCATCCCTGAACTCCAGTCTTGGGAAGATGGTAAAGAGAGACTTCTGGTCAAAGGAGCATAGCAGTATACACTTTTTTTTTTTTTTTTTTTTTTTTTTTTTAAGAGCTTTGTTTCCTTAGTTGTTTTACTCGCATTTACATATAAACTTAGCAGATACTTCTAATAGTCTCAGTGAACACCTGTGGAAAGGAGATGACAATGCTGTAGCTGTAATAATACTTCACGTGGACAGGCTTCCTTTATCTAGGCTTTTAAAGCAGTTTTACAAAACTGAGTAAACATTATCTGGGAAAAACAAATCAGTTGATGAAATTAAACCCCCATTTTCAACCTAACAATTGATTTTAGACATCTTACTCAGAACCAAGACACTGCAAATCTGGAGATTATCAGAGTATTTCTCAGCTGCTTGCCAAGACAGAAGCGCGCTCGAGGACTCATCCCTGGCACGTGCTGCCTCTACGCCCACGTGAGCTGAGGTCTCCCTGTGATCACTGAGCAGGTCACCCCATGACACAGCCACGTCCTGGCTCCAGTGCCATGCCTGCTTGGTGGGTCATGGTGCACCTCCTCAGTGGTGATAAGCAGATGTCTTCCCCTTATCTCCGCAGACCCCAAGTGCATTCATCCACATTACACCTCCTATGCCTTCTCACGGCTGGGAAGTCACCTCTTGTTCCACGCTTCCTCCTCAGCCTTCTGTTTAGATGCCCAGGAAAAAAAATAACAGCCAAGCAAACCTTGTGAAAATAATTCCAGGCATTAATTGTCTGTAGCACATGATAATTAACAGACTTCATGTCAGAACATCCCTACTTTGGGTGAGCTCACCAGATGTAACCTTGAAAAAGTAACCTGTGTTGGATGGAATGCGTTCATTAGTTTTTGTTTCTGTAATGTGTCTATATCTCTGTGTTTGCAGTAGATCTCATTTAGCACTCACACAGGTATTTGTTCATCCCCGGGGAATGAAAGGAATATGTTTTAGGTATTTCCACATTGATAAGTATCAAGAATCATAGTTCAATGGAGTTTAAGGGGAAACTGGACTGATAGAGGAGGGATCTACTCTCCGCTCATCTTCTGGACACATCTTTGCCCATGCCAATTGACCCTGCCATGTATTCCCGTTTCCTTTTTCACTTTAACACAGCACACACTCCGTGCCAAGGGTTGCCTGCTGGAATCGTCCGTGGGCAGAGGGTCAGGGAGCAATGGCCGAGATCAGGCCCCCGGGCTCTGGGGAGCGCTCAGCGCAAGCACGCAGGACTTTATTTCTGTTCTGCACTGTGCAGAGTTGCCCGAGGTTCTTCTGCTGAGGAAAACTGAACGAGCACCTGGGCAAGCAGGCTTGAAACCTGACTTTGCAATGAAATGTGACTGTCTCTGTTGTGTCTAAGGCCAAATGCTCTTGACATGGAGGAGAATTCATTTGAGATCTCACTGTAAGAGCCACAGCCTGAGAGGCTTCTCCTGACAATCCCTGTCTATCTGCGAGTTTTCATCTCGGGGATTAACATGGCTCCCAGTTAACACATTAGCGGCAGGACCAAGAACAAAGTCTTCTTAGTGACAGGTTGGTATGGTTTCATGATCACCACATAGCACAAAGAGTCTGGGCATAGAGTAGTTTAGTTGTGAGAATCACAGCCATGAGTCTCTTAATGAGAACATAATGTTTTACTCTGGACTGCATCAGAGGTTGCAGCATACGTGTCAAAGAAAAAATTGTTGCACATGACAAGATTGGGTTTGACTTCAGCAATAGCCTCAGAGAAGGGTCCTGCCTGCCAGGTCCATCTCCCTCCCTCTCCTTAGGAGGGCCTCACCTGGATGAGGACCACAGAGGCAGAAGAAGGTACAGCACAAGCAATAGACCTGGCTCTCCTCTTCCCATGGCACTGACAAGTGATCTGTGACTCCTATTGCTAAGAAAACCCTTGCTGGGCAGAAAGGGCCAGTGGGATGGGTGGCTCCACACATCAGGCACCCCTCAAGGATGCTCGCCAAGCAGGAACAGGGCAGATGTTCCTGCCCAGGGGGTCCGCAGGGGATGGCCTTGGGGAGCACCAGGAATTGGAGAGACACAGCCTGTCACCTCACGTCAGTCACCAATGACCAATGGGCAGCTCTGATAAGACGTGCTTGCTGGACACGTACATCACATACACATGCTGGCAACTGGATTTATGGCAGTGAACAGATTTGTCTTTAAAAATAACTACAGATAACATACATCAGGCTTGTAAAATTAATCTAATTGCTTGAAATAGAATAAAAATTAAATTGCACGTATAACATAGAGGAGTTACTGAACCTTTTTGATTCATAGAATCACAAAGAATTATTTTTAAATCTCTGCTATAAGTATATTTCAAGGCAGCAGCATCCAACTAAAATGCTGAAATGTAATCAGTCAACAGGATATTTTTTAAGCTTAAAAATACTTCCTTTCTTGAAAATGGACACTAAAGCCCTAGGCAACATAACCACTGAGGTTTTATTATAAAATACATTTCAAAATAATGGCTGAAAGTCTTAAGAGCACAGAAGATGAAAAAGAAGTAAACAAGCTTTTTTCTGCCACTAAATGATAAATTAAAAGCAACATTTTGCTGTTCTGCCTCATTTTTTAATCACACTTCATTCACACTACTAGGGCTATGGTTGTGTAGGTATTCCCATTAAAAAGCATCTATTACTAAATCTTTACAATTTTGAAGTAGCAGTCATCTGGGCCAGCCAAAGCATAGCCAGGTAGAAATCTCATTTCAAATCAAAATTTTCATTTAATTTTGAGGAAAAGCAATGCCTGCTTGACATAGCATGCATAGCCACTGAGAAATATGCCCCTTACACACACTCTTTAAAAAATTTGATTAATTTCAGAATGGAAATTTTTGGGATTTTAAGAGTAATAGTGAAAACACTGTATGTGCTGTTGTTGCTGTCAGATAAAGAGCTAAATCTTAATCCCGCTATGCTATCTTGCCTCAGTGCAGATTACATCTCAACGTATCGTGTAAAAATACTAGTGCAAATAATAAATAGATACCTGCCTGTGAAAAAAAGATTTACAGACTGAAGGGAAGTGGTATCAGTTTTATAGTCTCTTGCTCAATAGTTTCTTTTATTAATTAATACGCAATTTAGGTTTTTTCCTACTGACAAATCTGTAATACAGAAATATCAATTGAAAACATCTGCAGCTGTTAATCTATTCTTAACTTTTTGTAAATGGACATAATTCTCAGTTTGAGTTTTCCCAGTTTGCCTCCTAAACGTATTTTCAAAAGTGGTTCAGATAATACATGTAACACGATTCCCAGGCTCTGAGACCTATGGACTTACTTGCAGAGTTTTCCCACTCTTGCCATATTAAAGACATTTAAAAAGCCAAAAAAAAATCCTATTTCTTCACCTCCAAAAGGGCTGTGCTATGAAAGCCTATAGTGAATATGTTGGCTGGAAAGTTACCCGAGGCCAGCTGGTACCTTTTCTCCTAAAGCAAGGCTCACCAACACACCAGCACCGACGACAGGAGCAAAGCAGCAGCGGCGGCAACAGCCAAAGGCATTTCCAGCCCCCAGCAGTCTGGGAGACGAGAGAACCCGATTTTTTCTCCCCATCCCAACCCACCATGCAGTTCCCACTGAAACCAGTTCTCTATGGCTCATCCTGCTTCCTTCTGGAAAGTCACAGGTTCCAACAGCCTTCATGAGCTATGCTGGTAGTGCCATCTTTAAAAAGTAATTAAATTAGAGAACATTCTTGTTAGCAAAATGTATGGTATGGTGCAATAAAACACTTGTATTGCCACAGGTGTGCCTGGACTAATGTATTTAAATGATGTTTGAAGCCAACTAACTGTAATGAAGATATCTGATGCATTAACTAACATGTTATAAAACACCTCTATACTATACTTTGCGTAATCAATGCATAGAGTTTTTCCTTTCTTTTTCATGGTACTTGTTTATACAAGAAACTGCATCTTAAACCAGGAACCAAATTCGCCCCAACCTTACCACCATCACAACATGCCCTTTCACCCTTACCTCCCCCAAAAGAAAATCAGCAATATTAAATCAACTGAATAATGCGAGGTGGAAGAGGAAAAGACAACCGTGGACAAAATAAAAAGGAAAGTTTTATTAATGCTAAATACACTTTCCCTTTTGGGTTTACACTACTGTTGCCATAACTGTTTCCAGATGGTTCAGCATCTTCTGAGCAGCTAGCCGGGAATGAAACAGCAGCTTAGTGCCTCTTTTACACTAAGGGGGCAAAATCCTGGGCATAAACATGATTTATAGGTTTGATAAGCTAAAGACAAAGGTAAAGACACATTGAGAAGAGCAGGAAGTGGAATTAAAACTGAATTTAAAGAAAAGAAAAGCTGGCAGCTGAAGAGTTAACCACAGCCTTCTTCCTTTTAACACAGCCTTCTGTAGTAGCTAATGAAGGTAATGAAATATGACATGTAGTTTGGCCCTTGACCACAGAGTGCACCTCCCTCCCCTCTGCCTTGCAAACAAAGCCAAAACAGATGTAGCTGCTTCGGTAGGGTTTGGGGTTGACGGCTGTTACACAGAGCAGGTCAGCGGGCGCATTCCCAGGGCGCAGGCTTCTGGCACACGGCAGTGCCAGAGAAGATCCCAACTCTGCTCTCGAGGAGACAGGAGTGGACAAGCCAGTGCATATGCAAACAGAGCTAGAGCCGCTCTCCATCAGCAGCACTGACAACTACACCGGTTTCCAGACTATTTTTTTTTTTTTTTCCAGACCTAATTCCATAAGACCCCATTCCTTCCATTTAAGTAAACATGCAAACATGCATATAGGTTTTATGTGCCCAACAAGTTTATCTACTGTTAGTCTAAGCATAATTTAACAAACAAGTCTTACAAAAAAAAGAGAAGACAGGGTATTGCTTGGGCAGGGGAGAGGCTTCACATTGAGAATTATCACCCTTATATCTCAGGGAAGCAACCCACCACAAACACAGCAGTCAGCATTTTATAAGTAGAAAGACAGAGATGGAAAAAGCTCTTCAAAAATAAAAAGCTTTCAAATTCACAAAATACTATAGAATTTATTAAGCTTTTTAAGAGCTTTCAAGAGTTCTCACACATCCCTTGCCATTAGGGCAACAGACTTGCCTTTGCCACACTCCGGTCTGATGTAGCTGCCAGGCTGGTAAGCTCAAGCAGGTGCCATGTGAAAACATGTGCCAAGAGATACCACACACACACTTCATAATACTCAATTCATTATCTAAACACAGGAAATCTCCATCATAGCTGCTGGTTAATACTGAATACGCGGATAACGATCCTCCGTTGGTCCAGTGGCATCAGCTCCATCCCTCCCTTGGTTAAGCAAAAGCAGCATCCCAGGGTGTCTTGTTTCCCGGGGTGCATCCATCTCCCCCAAAGACCTGGTTGGTTTTGTGAGGACAGAGGTGCAGGTAGCCCTGGGCATCAGAGGAGCTCTAGAGTGGGATTTGTTTCCCCCACTGGGACATCCAACTCTTTGGCAAGTCTGATCTAATCAGCTCACGCTCCCATCGCTGGAGAGAGAACAACATGGCAGAGGGCAGTCAAGGCAGACCAGACAAATAGCTCTCCAGAGAGGAGGCAGCAGCTCCCCAACCTGTCCCAGCTGATCTCTAAAAGGGTTTCTTGGTCTCCACCATCTCTACAGAGAGCCATGATGGCTCACTCAAATGTCTGCACCTACCTCCAAGGGCATGCAGATGCAACCCTGGGTGCCTCCCACCATGGCCCTCCTGTGCAGGAGAGAGCACTGACACCCCCCCCCCAGTCACTCAAACTGCCAAAGAACCAAGATAAAACCAAGATTTGTAGTACGGCTGGAAAACAAAGGTCTCTGGAAACTGTTAAACCCATAGATGCAGCAAACAAGCAAAAAGCATCCTCCAGCCTCACGGCTGCTGGAAGCCATTTGGCCAAGCTGGTGGAGTGAACCACCCTCCCCGGTGTCCACACATGCTCCACAGAAACCACTGGCTTTTGTGGCTGCCTTCTCTGAGGACCACGTGTGTTTTTTATTAAAAAAAAGCTATGTATAAAATGCTAAAGTTGCAAAAAAGCTCGAAAATACTATCATTAAATTTACCTATTCAACCTTAATTTGTCCCTCTGTTGCATATGCATTGTTACACATGCTTGAATTATATGCTAATTTGCTATCGTTCTACAGGAGCCTGACCTCATTTAGCGAGCACAGCGAAGCATGCTACGGGTTGGTGCCGAATAACGAAATTATCTGTTGGCTATAGACACACAGCCTCATTTAAACCAAACTCATATACGTAACTTATGTACGTGACCTTAACCACGGTGACTTCGTTCCCTTGCGTAAAAAGGGGTTAATAGTGATTAATTTTGGCTATAAGCCATACGAGAGCAACATCGCATTGCACAAGAAAATTTTGAGGGTATTTTCCCAACTGTTTACTAAATACCAATGCACCTCAGTAGACACACGATGAATTAAGAAAGGATGAACTTTGCAGTCCATGTGCTGGTCGGCTGCTGTGGAGTAAGCAACAGAGGGAGCTAGCGCCAGGGAAGGTAAGGGGGAACATGGGATGTCACCTGCACCATGAGCACCTCTGTCCCCTGTGCTCAAACCAGCCACAAGTCCTCTAAAACAGGTGCTATAAACTGATGGACTTGTGGTCAGATCAGACACATTCCTCCCGGGAGGGTGCGCTGGGGTTGTACGTGCAAGCTCTGGCACTTCCAAAATTTTTCAGTTTGTTGCTTGATTTTGCAACCTTAATGACCTCTGTGCGCATAAAGCTTTAAACACTTAAATGTGTGAAATTAGCTATCTAAATGACTGCTAGGTTAAAGGCAGTGACATTTACAGCCTTCCCCAGCCCGGTGACCCAGCAGATGCTGGGAGAGCCCCCGCTGGGGTCCGAGGGGCCAGGCTGCCCATGGCCAGAGCACCGGCCAGCACTGCCGAAATTGCCGCGAGTCCTCGCCCGCCGCAAAGCCGCAGTGCAATCTCTGCTCCCCTCCCCAGGACCAGACCCTCAGCAAAGTTCGGCACAAGAGAAAAGGGGGGGCAGGGCCCTTGGAAATTGATAGCCTGTTTCAAGCGTTATTTATCATTCCCAGCACAGACACTGACATGTGCCTTTTGAAAGGGGATACTGTACCTTTAACCTTGACTCTGAGCACATTGGTAATTTGGGATGCGAGCCCGGGTTCAAGCGGGGTGACCTTTCGGGGGGAGGGGCAGGACTGCATTTATTTATGAGGCGGTTGGAAAATTTTGACATCACATGCTAGTCCCATTATTCACATATTACATGACACAAGATTGGCCCTTTTAATGCAACAACATCACATCAAAAAATTTGATTTTCTGCTCTGACAGCAGGCTTGTCCTCTGTAGCTCCCCAAAATGTAATCTGTTCAGGTTAAAGGCCGCAGGAAAATGATTTAAAAAGCACACGACTTTCACTGAACATGGAAAACAGGTCTTGGACCAGGAGTGAGAGCAGGGATGCTTCGGGGCTGGAAAGAAACGGCCTTTTAAGTGCAATAGCACAGTTGGGTTCCCAGCGAGGGGGAATCCCTCTGCCTGACCCCACTGGACACAATGCTGGGGGGTACCCACCGCCCCTCCCCAGCCCTGGGGGAGGGGGGCTCCAACATCACCCCAACCCGCTCAGGTTTGGCTGTGCTGCAGCTGAGCGGATGGATCCCACCTTTTCACACTCTGCACTCCCACTCCTGAAATTTCAGATGTGAAATATTCTTCCCCCCATTTGCACATATGTAACACGTGTGGCTTCCTCAACAACAATGAAAACATTTTTAAGCCTTTGCTGCACAGTAATACAGTGTATACACCTACGTTTAGAATGAAAAAAACGCCTTTCCCCCCCCTTTAGGTAAAAAGATACACCACAAAGAATTTATTAGGTTTACACTGATATAATTTCCAGATAAATTTAACTTTTTAAGTTTGTGCATAGAAAGCAGCATTCTAGGGCTCTGCTATATATATATGCCAAAGTAAGATATGTTGTTTGCTTATACAGCCCCAACAGCAGCACGTGCATTAGCTCAGTAACTACATGCCCACACTATGCAGAAGTCTGGTTCATGGAGCTGCACTCTCTCATTTTCATAGAATTTAAAATATCAGCTAATGCACTTAAAGATAATGAAATATATTTCACAATAATTCACCACAAAGCATATATATTAAATTACTTATCAGCTAATTCCACAGAGAGAAGAAAATAGTTTAACTTTTCTAAATATCCTCGGTTGAGGGCAGGCAAAAGAGGAATTTTAAGGTGGTTGATTTATATCTGAAAAAGCATTTCTAAGATCGCTACAGTTTCTTTACAGAAACATCACATGATGTTGATGATGAGGCTGATACTGAAATAACATTACAAATAAGAATACTGATAAAATTAGCCCCTTTTATTTAACAATTTGAACACTGTTTTCTAAACATATTGCCAAGAGTATATGTAACATATTAGGAATGAGTAACTTTCTCTTACAGGTCCAAAGGATGTTTATTCCACTGTCATGCTGAATTTTAGGCGTTATTTACATCTTCACCCAGGAAATCAAATCTATAAAAGCATTTCTATATTCACCACTATTTAATACAAAATGAAATTAAAAAAAATTACTCCATGTCCTGCCAGCCCTGTTTCATTTCCACACAGGTTCTCTCTCTGGTGGCCACCACAGGACCTGAGCCCTTCCCCAGCCAGCATTACACTGGCTCCAGGTGATGCTGCAGATTAAAGTTTTAATTGCAATCCCCCTCCAAGCCACAAGACACACCGGGCCACTCACCAGCCATGTGCGGGGAAAGCCCCCGACATGTGGGGAAAGCCAGGCCAGGCGGACCCAGGCAAAGACCCCTGGGCTGGGCCTCCCCAGTCTGCACAGGCTTTTTTGGGAGGCAGCCCATAAATCCAACAAAGAACAAAGTTGCTGTTGTGGCAGGAGAGAGCGAGGGAAATCGTGGCATCTCCAACAGTTGTGCTCATATCTCACTCCAAATCTCTTTCCCCTTACATCAGCTGTGTCTCCGACTTCTTCCTGCCTCTCACCACCGAGGTGGTCACACCTCACACTTTAGTTATGGAGCACCACGAGGTCCTCGCTGACCAGCAACACTGCCTTGGAATTACTTGTATCAGTATCATTACTATCACATTAGAAAGTTGTAAACATTTGCGTTTCTCACCATTCATTTATCAAACGGTTTGCCCTGCCTTTTGTGCAAAGCTACCCCCTCACCGCACCCACTCCTACAGCACGTGCCCCACCGCCCGTCCCAGCCACACGCAATGGCACAACGGGCAATCACTGGCCCTATGAGCAGGCAGGGAAGGGGAAGGTGGGTTAGAGCAGCCAGGTTTATCAGCCAAAGCTCAGAGACAAACATCTTCAGGAAAACTCTCCTCCAGGAGCAGGAGGAAGAAGATCCTAAGGCAGTATTACATGTTTACAGATTTATATGGGTTTTGAAGCCAAGTCCCAAGACTGGCAGAACACAGAGGGGGAATTATTTTCTTCTTATTAAAAGAATGAAAAGACCCAACATTGATTTTGTCCTTCATCACCACACAAAAAAACCTCCCAACTACTGAGAGGATGACTGTATGGATTATCACAACACCGTAAATCAAAGTGAATGTATTTATTAGGGTGACTCTCTTTGTTGTACATGTGTGTGCTGTTTGTTGGCCCATACTGTTATTATTTTAATTTATGGTTTGCTTTTTCAACTCTTTCTCCCCCCTCACAAGACTGGAGCCTGTCCACAAGTTTTACTCACGCCAGTTAAAATCAGCATAATGAAATGTCACGGCCAGATCCCATCGCTCTGCAAGGACATCAGGGCAGCACTGTCTCTGGGATGCGTCTGCAGAGTCCTGCAGAACTTCGCTCCAATGGGCAGCACTGCTGGGGGGGTTCACTGATGACAGCGGGTGGGACAGGGCGATGGGGACCCTGTGGTGGGTGGGACAGGGTGACAGGGACCCTGACAAAGCCAATTAACAAGATCAGCAGCGCAGGGGAACGGAGCCTTTCTTAGCTGCTTAACAGGTCTAACTATAATTAAGTGCAATAATTTTAAGCAATTTGCAAATCCCACCTCATCTCTCACTCTGTTATAATCATGAACTCCTTATTAATAAAGGGTATTTCTGTGGAGTCGGTGTTACACCGGGCTGCTGCGATGCAGGAAGAGGGGAGCCAGGAGCTGCACAGAGGAGTTCAGCTCAACTCTCCAGCTGCCCTGGCTTAATTTAAACCAGACTTGACGACCTCATCTGCAGCAGCTAATGACAGCACCCACTCCAGGGAATTGCCAGGCCCAGAGATCCAGTTCTAGGCATGCAAATTCATGACTTGGGTGCTCAGAAAGCATGACATTTCCCCCTGAAAAATACCCATTTGGGGTTATCTTTATTTGCTCTCAGTTTCTGAATTTTGGGGCTATTTGTTTTAATCCTCTCTTTGAAGCCATGAAGTTTTGGGTTTGTTTTTTTTTTTTTTTTTCCTTTTTTAAAGACTCACTGTAGAATCCCAGGAGTGGACACAGCAGAGGCTGAGCCAGCTTCCAGCTGTACGAGCCATGGCAGCACAGCAGAAGGGCTGGATGGGAAGAAAGACCCTGTTCCTCCCCACTTAAGTGATATAAAGGCTCTGCAACTGTAATACATGAGGCAAATCTGCGATTCAAGTCTCATATTTAATAATCCAGCTGTGCAGCACACTGTATTAAATGCAAACACAAGGTATTTGATATAATACCCATATTTAAGTGCATTACTACCCAAAACTATGAGGTTAGCTTGTTGGGGTTGAGTCTCATGGTCAAGTCATGACCATTTACAACTCCTTTGAGAAACACCACGCACAAGACAGCAGCAGTGTGCCTAGGTGACGGGCAAGTGGCACTCTAAGATCATTTACAGTCCTCCTACTACACTGATATTGGTGGAGCCGAACACAAGGAAGGTGAACTGTGGGGACTGTCACCAGTGACCGAAACCCACTCCGACTTCTGAAATTTGTTTTCTTAAGTCCTGCACTGTGCATGAGCTGCAAACCAAATACAGCCTCCGCAAAACCCCATCAGAAGACCAAGTACTAGGAGCAGCACTGGTTACCTTTGCACTGTAGTAATGTCCTGTTGGGTTTCTGTCCTCTGCTCTTTTTTGAGAGAAAAGGAGACAAACTAGGGAACAGGACTTTGCAACCCTGATGTAAGCTAATTTAATCTGAAAAAAAAATAAAAAAATCAAATACCTCTCTGAGGAGGGAGAGCCCTTAACACATGGCTAAAACCAAAGGAACAGTTCAGCAACTACTTTGAGAGCAGGGAAACAAAATAGTAAGGAAGTGACATTGGAAAAGACTCTTTTTTTAGCTAACATTTGTTGTTCTGTGGATGAGCAAGCCACAGCAGCATTCATCAACACAAAGGTTTCCTGGTCACACATTTTAGCAAAGGTGTTTGAACAGCAGCAGCAAGGCAGGCAAGCGGAGGGCTCCCGTTCCCCAGGGAGGAGAGCGGGACACCAGCGCCAGATCCAGCCTTGCACCTCTGTACATCTCAACCATGCAACATTTTCCCACATGTGAAATCACAGTCGGCTTCCAGGGAGTGATGGTTCACTTCTTATTGAGCATCCTTCTCCAAAGCCAAATAGAACAGCACCCGCATCTGCTCCTCCCTCCCCCTCCATTTCTCAACCCTCCCTCCTCTGTTTCGAGCCCATTGCTCTCCTGCACGTCTGACCTCTGCACCCTCCAGCTTCAGCATGGCCTCCTCTGCCCTTACCAGCTCCTCTACCTCCTCTGCTATTACTGTCCCGCTCCCCTCTGCATCCCCATGTCCATTTAAATACTGTTTTTCTTCCCTTCTCCCTCACACTGATTGGGCATCAGAGCCGGGAACAGTAAGATCCCAGGGAAGTGTCTGAGCTCTCCGTGCCGATGCCCAGATGAACCGCTGCTCTGGCCGCTCTGAGGCAATTACAGGACAGCTTTGCTTGACCGCTGCCAGCTGGAGCAAACCCTTTGAAGGTGGAGGCTGTGGAGACCGGACCAGGCTTTAAAATTTGAGACAATTTTCTACGAGATGGCAGGAGACATGACCTGACACCAGACAGGAGAGCTTGACTACAGGGCAGAAAAACCAGGGAGAATCTGAGGATTGGCAAGACGTGACACGCACGGGAAGACACAGTTTCCATCAGCTTTGAACTGGCAAGATGCGACTGCAGCACTACTGTTCAGGAAATGAGCTAAGGAATCCTGAGCGAGACAGCACAATGAGAAACATCTGCTCCGCTCACAATCCTGCTAAAAATGTCAACAAAATAGTTGATTCTACTAAGGCTGTTACTAAATGTATTGGGAATATCCTTTTGGAAACCAGTATAATGGGCGCCTTTTTTTAAAAAAAAAAAAAAAAAGAATAATTGCCTCAGTTTTGGCTACTATGTGGAAAAGGATTTTGCAGGAAGAATCCACAAAAATTTTCTTTACTGCTTTTCCTATGTAAGTGGGCTTTTAAAGATTACATGTCTGGACAAAAAAAGCTGAGGGGGCAAAGCAGGGGAATCAAGAGATTCTATTCATCATCTTTTAATACCAAATGTAGAGGACATCTAAAGAAACTGCTATGCAACTGTCTTTAAAAAGTAAATGGAATAACAGCACTGAGTATAAAAATATTTTTTGGAAAACATACAAGATGATGTTGTTTTCACTTCAATGCCAATATACTCTTTAAATAGGCTTTTTGTTATTACTAAAACCCATCAGCTGAATTAGGTGCTAAAGGATTGTAACAGACATGAGCCTTCCCACAGGGGAGAGCGTTTCTACAGAGATATGGTGGACGGGCCCACCAAGGTGAAATGGGTGACCCTGACCAGGTAGTGCAGAGCAGGATGGGACAGAAGTCAAAGCTGGCAGGGTTACCCTCACACGACTCCACAGAGATGTTGTTGGTTTAGGACATGCCCACAGCTGAATTTACATCCCACTACTTCGCATCACTTTACCAAACCCTACAACACCTACTACACCTACAACAACAGAATCATAGAATGGTTTGGGTTGGAAGGGACCTTGAAGATCATCTAGTTCCAACCCCCCTGCCATAGGCAGGGACACCTCCCACTAGACCAGGTTGCTCAGAGCCCCATCCAGCCTGGCCTTGAATACCTCCAGGGATGGGGTCTCCCAGGGCACCCTGGGCCAGTGCCTCACCACCCTCAAAGTGAAAAATTTCTTTCTGATATCTACTCTAAATCTCCCCTCTTCCAGTTTGAAGCCATTCCCCGTCATCCTATCACTACATCCCCTAGTAAAAAGTCCTTCCCCAGCTCTCCTGTAGGCCCCCTTTAGGTACTAGGTCCAGCCATTTGAGATGACATTTCTATAACACCATTCTCCACACAGTCCTTCCCCAAGGAGTAATAACCCATTCCATCGTGCCAGTATTCCCACCACATTTCTGTAATACCACACAGGTACCAGTTACACTCATTAATGAGTATTTGCAATTCTCCTGGTCCATTATCCACCTCCTACCATTCACACAGAAGCAATTAAAGGATCCTTCTTTTTTTCTTCCTGGTGCCTCTATTAATCCTGCCCTCAGCATCTTGGTGTCATGCTAAATAAGTACCGATCCATCTTCCCTCTTCATCAAACATATATGAAGCAGGTCAGTGTTATTAGGAGAGGCAGCTGAGGCACGTGGAAAGATCAAGGATGTTTTATAGGAGTACACAGGGAAATACATGTAGTTGTGAGAACTGAGTTCAGGAGTTCCCGGCTGCGGCCAGGCTTCAGTCAAACCTTCCTAATTTAGAGACTGGAGATTGTACCAATCTGACTTTAGCGTGCCAGTTCCTGTGAGCCGAAAGATTCGCCCCATGCCTGTGCTCCGCAGCTACACTGAATACAAAACTGAATGAAGAGGGACCTATGTAGTGATACAAAAAGAGCATCTTTGAGGAAGGGAGAGTCTTCTCAAAATAGCAGATTCAAAACCAAACTGAAAGAACAATGCAGAGAGGAAAAATGCACAGCTTCATTTCTAGTGTTACTGAGTTTACTTTGTTGCTGTTTTGGTCAGTTTTGGGTTGGTTGGTTTTTGGTTTGTTTTTTTTTTTTTTTTTCTCCTCCAAAATGAAGAGGAGAGAACAGCAGTTTGAACTTGTGGATCTCCTCTGCCTGCCTGGTGGCAGCACATGCCTCCACCCACAGCAGGCTCTCTCCTGTAGCTGCTAATCCACTCGGATGCTCAACAGCAGAGCCTTGAGTTTTCACGGATTTATGCCCTACACTGCACACAGTTCCGTCTGTTTCACGGTTATTGTTCTCACCGAGTCTACTTCATCATTTAAATTATTAACAGCAGAATTACACTGACTGAGAACTCCTAGAATAAGCAGCTTTAAAATACAAAGGCTTGTATTGTAACAGATTGATACATATTGACTGGAACAGAAATCAGGAGAAATTTAGGTTTAAGGGTCATCGCTTCATTTCAATGCTAGTTGGGTGTTTTTGGTGTAAGAATAACAGAAGAAAGAGCTGGAAAAGCTCCTTTAAATGGTCACCTGCAGATTGTCACTCATATGTTCAAGTACCTCTACATTATGAGTAGCCTGAAGCTGCCCTATTGATGTGCCACACATGAGAGCACACCACACCTTCAGTGCTTCTTGGGCCCAGCACAGCATCAGCTTCTGTGCTCCCCAGCAGGACAGGCGCCCCAGAGACCCCGGGGCAGCACAGCTGGAGCACAGAAACTGCACCAGCAAACCTCCCCTGAGCTTCAGTGGGACAGAGCCTCTGCAGCCCAGACACAGGTTCTCCCATCACATCCAACAGCACTTGCAGAGCACAGCCCCTGTGCAACCAGGTGTGGCAAAGACGTAAATTACACACCTGGTGTAAATCAAACCCCCACTGAGAAGAACAGTGACCCCGGTGGGTGGAGGAGGAAAAGCAGGACAGGAACATAAACTTCTGGGTTCCAGTTCATTGATTTCTTCTCTGTCATCTTCTCATTAGGAAGATAAAATAGTTCCCCAGCAGCCTGTTACACCCCTATTACTGTCATTAACTATTCACAAAAGAAAAATCAAGTGTTATAATTGCATCAAGTCTCAGTAAGTCACAAAATCCCAAGCAAATTCATCTCTCTACTTAGACTATATTTTTTAAAGTGTAGCATATGAGAAACAGTGATTGTGAAGAGCCACTTACGTTCAAAGAAACAACAGAAAAACACCTGCTGTCTGCCCCAACCCTGTGGTTACCTCAAGCAGTTGGTCCTGGCCACCAGATACTGCAGTCAGAGGCGACTCCAAACTGATCTCAGACTTAACAATATTCATTAATAACAGACTAGACAGTGCCCATGTTCAGACTATGCATATGGTTTGAATACAGAGAATTTGCTTTTCCTACGCACTGCATTATATATTTATACTGAAATAAAAGCTTTTTTCTCCCCACTTCTTCTAGGGTAATTGACAGATGGATCTGATTCAGAAAAGAGTAATCAATGCATTCAAATAATTTCTACCCATGCTGCTTTGCCTAGGCTTCAAATATTTTATTACACAAGGTTCTATGCACATTTTTTTTAAATTAGTTAAAGTTCATGCAGCTTTTCATGTGAGATTTTCTTCTAAAAAAATTCTAGCCTTCTGAAGCAATAGTTTTTCTGCAATCAAGTCAAAAATTCAAAATAGCTTTCACCGTACTAATAATGAAAGTCTTATGTGCAAAGACAAGTTCCTTTCAAGTAAAAATAAAGCGTGTTTTCATTACATCATATATCCAAAACCATAATACTCAGTTGGTCACCCAGGCAGGACCTGCCCAAGTTAAAAGTTGGTTCAAGGCAGGCTTTCACAGCCACCAGGTGCAAGTGATATCTGAGCATACAAGTTTCATTTCTGAGAGTAACACTGAAAACAACACCAGAAAAGAGAGCTTCCTACTTACATGCTGGAGAGGAGGAGACAAAAGAGTAGTTTTAGGAGGACTTAGAATCAGGGTTTGCCAAGATATGCTCTTTCTAGTACAAGGCTCAAGAAATCTCAAGTCACAGCTACCATCAGCTCCACCATGCAAATCTACCAAAGCTTCCTGAAGACACCAACTGCTTGTAAAGCAACGCATCCAACACTACAGACAGGTCCCAGAGACAGTGTGGCTAAGAACAGAAAACTTCAGCAAAACCTTTACCACTGAAATTACTTTCACTGCACAAAGTCATTTCACTAGGGACACATGGAATTAAATTCCTACAACTACAGAGAAGCCTAATCAGGTAACAATAGATGGAAACACAGAAACCCAGACATACCTTACTCCTATCAGAGCAGCTCCTTCTCTCCACCATACCAGCACCACTCACACTAAGCAGCCTTAACTGCTCTACCCTTAGGTATATTCACTTCCTCCTACCCATAAGACAGCTCTGATAAATTGCCTGATGCCCTACACCTGTGTAGTATTTGGTAATGCTGATCCATCAACGAGTTGTGCTCCAACAGCTGATGCTCATATCATCAGCCAGCAGGCAGGCAGGCAGGCAGGCAGACAGGCAGAGGAGCGAGGTCTAGGCTACTGTCCTCACCCCAGAAGCAGGCCTTTGCTATAAAATTGCTCCTAGAAGCAGCACCAATAAAACTAGAGGAATCCCTACATTCTGGAAGTGCAAAAATCCAAAAATGAGCTCCTTTATGCATTGGGCTCAAACATGAGAAGTGCAGCAGATTAAATTAAAGTATGATTCTTCTTTACTTCCTGAAAAATACCTAGCTATTCTTGTCTTTACCACTTTTCCCTTTCCTCATCGTTCATAATTAGACATCTTACATCAATGGCCAGCCCTCAGCTCTCAGAAGATCTAGCAGAGAGTGGGCTGCTCACTGCATCACTTAGCTGCAGCTGAATAAAACATTCTTCCTCCTCAAGCCTGTACAAGTCTTAATGACGCTTCCAGTTGGAAATAGCTAGATTTTCTCCTCGGAATAAATCAACCCACGGAAAACTTGCTGCAAAGGAATAATTACAGAATCACAGAACTGAGGTTGGAAGGCATGTCTGGAGATCACCTAGTCCAACTCCCCAGCCCAAGGAGGGTCACCTAGAGCAGGGGATCCAGGACCATGTCCAGCTGAGTATCTCCAAGAACGGTGACTCCACCATCTCCCTGGGAAACCTGTGCCAGTGTCTGACCACCCTCACAGTGAAAAAGATTTTTCTTGTGTTTAAGTGGAATTTCCTGTATTTCAGGTTGTGCCCATTGCGCATTCAAGGGCTCACCAAGGAGACAGAAGGCACAGGTGTGCTTGTGCAGATCTTACCACTTTCGTGGGGTGAGTTGTCCCTTGCAGGTAGACATGCTCCCAGGTTTGCTTAAATTGAGTGTTAATTCCGAAGAGCTGAATTTGAACAATTCATTTATGTTATCTGCTCAGGGTTGCAGAGGCTGTTTTGTACATGCATTTTTTGTTCAAATGAGCGTCACCACACAACTCTTCCCCAAACATATGGTTATCGTACGGAAAAGATTCCAGAGATGTTGGTAAGCAGTCACACAAATGCTGACTGGGCATCCCAGCAGCGTTGTTGTGAGGGCTACAGGGAGCAACAAGAATGCACTGTGAAGAATATTCTGAAGTTTATCTGTACATTGTTCTCTTTTACATCATTTTTTTCCAACAATACCAATAATCAGAGGGGTGTAAATTGGTGATAATTAGTTCATGCACTCTAATCTACTTAATGTTTTCTATACAGCCCACAACTTTAAGCTAGGAAGAAAAAGCCGTGCATGAGATGCGGAGGGGAAGTCACTAAAATGGACTGCCACGTCCACCTCCCTCCTGCCTTACAGGGCTCTTCCAGCCGGGAGTAAGCACAGTATCACAACATAAAGCATTAGACATGCTCTGGAAACCCTTTGCCCAGCTGCTCATTAGTACTGCATTAGTCTGTAAACTCAAGCGCAAAACGCCTAGTTCAAGTTGCTCTTTCTTGATGTACTTGAAAGGTCCTGTGAATTTATGGCAGGATAATGCGGAGCACAGCACCTATTTATGAGTTGATCATTTGTACAAAACCCCCCTCAAAGCACCGAAGGTTACCATTCGACCAAGAGCTGCACTTAGCTGCTCAGAGGGCAAGAAAGCCAAGTATATGAAAGTTAAAAGCATTAATAAAAGTGTGACTTATAAATTACTTCATCTTTGTCACCCTTTTTGAAATGGGGTGAGAGAGGCCAGGGTAAATTTATTTTTTAAGTGCTTTCTGAGACCTGCAAGGGTCAGCCCTGAAATGCTGTACTCTATAAATCATTCCATGCGTATCTGATAGATGCGAGTGCATCATAACATTAACAAATATTGATTTGTTTATCATTTGCAACTGTTTATAGCTAAACAGCAGACTTTATAACATTTGTAGGGAGAAGAAACTTTAATCTGTGAGAATGCAGAAGAGAAGCCGCCTCAGCTGCAGGAGAAAAGAGCAACCAGTGTTATTCTGTCACCTGGCTGCCTGCTCAGTGTACATGTTACAGTCATATTATGAAACCAGTTATTTCACAAAATGACTAAAATTTCCAGGCATTTCATGAAACAACTTGTATCGCTGCTAAGAACCACAGCGAAACCTCGCATTACGGGTGCTCGGTTGAATCACCACCATGAGAAGGCGAAAGCAGAGCCTGCAGCGGGTAACCGGCACGCGGATGTAAATGCTGCAGGACAAAACTTTGGTCGGAGAATGAAGGATGGGTGTTCTTCCCACCCTGGGCTGCCTCCCCGTCCTGGCACGGCTCTAGTCTGCCACACCACGCAGAGTCCGGCACTGGGGATGGACACCACCGCCCTTCCCGCGCCACTGCCCAGAGCCACCCCCTCCCCCAAACCTGCCCACCATGACGGGCGGGTGTTAATGAACACAGCGGGTCTGCACCACCCACACCTCCAGTGCCAAGGTGAGTACTGGTCCTGTGACATCACTCTGTGACATCATGCAATCTGGAATTAAACACAAGATGGCTTGCAGCTGTACGTATACATGTATACCTACATCTTTCTGTAAATGTCTGTCTTAGTCAAGAGTGTCCAACAGCCATCTATAGGCACTTCGCGTAACGTTGCCCTATGGTTTCCATCCATTTTATGCAGTCACCAAAATCAGTCATTTCCCAAAACGACTAGAGGTAGAACTCAATCCATGGAACATTTTATATAAAGGTCCCAGGAGGCGTAACGAGGGCACACATTTTTACAGCACCTCTTGCCTGTTAACGCTGATCAGGGCCACCAACACATCTCACCCCAGGATTCTGGCCAAAATCCATGACACAGGTGTAAGACAGCCCTCAGAGCCCTCCAGGCTGTCTGGTGGGCACAGAGCATCGTTGTCGTCACTGGCCCACCACCGATCACCAGAGCCCAGGAACTAACCTTAAATCATCGCACCCTGCAAGGTTATAGACATGACAAAATATGGCAACATCAACTGTTCTGTATTTTTCTTAGTTTAATATTATACAGCAGGCTGTAAATGCAGGGAAGACACCTGGAGCAACAGGAGCAGCTTTGGAAAAACTACAATAAAAATCTCATTAACCTAATGAGGGAGACAAACTATCTCGCAAATCTCTTCCCAATGCTTTAAATCATTAGATATTAGGGTAACAACCAAACTTTTTCATTAAGCAGCTACAATAAAAACTGGGATGTTTTCTCTTCCTACCTTCTTTTTTTAAATAGCACAACTCTCTGCTTTTATTTATTTTTGGAACTTGACAGGCTCGATAACTAATTTCTATGCAGAACCACCCGCCATTCCCACCTCAGAAAGCTAATGAGGTATAATAAAATTGCCCCAGGAGACACATACATGGACACACGCACAAACTTTTCAGGAGAATACTAACTGTGATTTCTTCAGGTCGGAAAGTAAAATTATGTAAGATAAATGAAAACAAAATAAAATAAACACCATCCATCAGTAGTGAAACTCAGTTTGCAAAGGACGGGCACCTTCCTTCCTGCACAGTGGTCAGCACCAGCCTCTACTATAAGTTAAAAAAAATTTCTCAGCTTCTCATATATGTGAAAAAGGTGAAGGTAGCAATACCGGCTTAAATGGTACTGTACCAAACAGTAACCATCAGCCTGTAACATGCATGGAAATAGAAATAACTGTTCAGATAAAGGGCCTGAATGCAGTATCTCTTATCCCGAGGGTTCCCCAAGTGGTGTTCAGGGGCTGCATTCCCACTGATACGGAGATTTTTCTCCTGGATGAGTATCACTCTATTATACTCTCCATCACAAAATGCTGGAGAGTGGGTCTCTCCAACAGAAGGGTTTGGAAACAACATCGACCTCTCAGAGTAACAAACTCTATTAAATTGAAACTCATGCATGTATCAGCGTGCACACATCCTCATTCACCACCAGCCTTAGGCAGCTCCAAATTAAGTATTCGGTTATTTCCCTGAGAGAAGGTTACGCTGCATTTGCAGTGGTACCTATTTGCAAATAAACACTGGCAAATTTGCTAATCCAGGTGTTTTAGGAATCTGTTCTCCAAGCTTAGTGAAACTAAACCCTCATCATTCCACAAAAACCTAAACTATTCTTGTAGTAAAACAGCTAAATACAGTACTTTTGAAACCCAGAGCAAAACCTGGAAGTTCCATGAAGCAGAAGTAGCACAAATTCCCCTGTCCAGCTGTTGTCTCTGGTGAGAGCATCCATGGGCTTCCAAGCAGCAGAATTAAAATCTGGTTTACATCTGAACAGCGAAGTTAGATCATATTGAGATGATCTATCTCAAGCCTTATCTGCTCGTGAAAAGACTTCATTCTTCTTGGGGAAAATGGCAGCACAAGCCAAACAACAACCACCGTCGTTTCAGGCAGTGAGAGTTTGGCCACGCTGCCTTGCGACTGGCCATGGGCATCCTCAGGATTTGCACAGGATGATTTATGGGCAGCACATTCAAAAGCACGGGGTTCCGGTCTGGGAAGTGATAATGCTAGAATTGGCTTAATATCCTGAAATTACGGCACCATCTCTCTGCATGTGTTTGTTCAGAAAAGTTGTTCCTCTCTTAAACCCTTTGCTTCCCAGGATCTATCTGTACCCGCTATAAGCTCAGCACTTTGTCTTAGGCAGCCCCTGTTCATTTTAAAGCTTTTCCTTCCCAACCCACACGAGACACGGTCACCGTAAAAACACATTTACCAAACGGCTGCACGTGGTATGGGCAAGCACAAAGCAACGGCTCTGTGTGCGAGCTGAACCCCAGGCAAAGCTGAGATTAGCTTTTTCCTCGGAGGCAAAGGAATTATTGATGGCCCAGCACGTGCCGGTGGTGAAGGGGTCAGGAGCAGGCACCGGCTCCAGCCTGGGCCAGACCTGGGGCTGATGGGGCCGTGCTCGGCCGGGCAGGGTTCAGCCCGGTGGCTGCAGCACGGCTGCCGTGCACAGAGTATCGCTCCAGCACAGGAGAGAAAACTCAGCAAGACCCTCTCTTACCAATTACAGGTCGTCAATATTGACTATCTGAGGGATTTCCATGCTCAGGAAGCAAATTAGAAACTCAATACCTGAACTATTCCTAAATGCAGTTATCAACTTCAGAGTTTTATCTCATAAAACCAATTCAGCTTAGAGTTTAATTCTATTAAATTAGGGCTTAGAAATAAGATTTGCTCTGAGAATGAATGCATCATTAGTTTTAAAATGCAATATAGTGAAACCCAAAATGTGCAGCATTACAGTTTGAAGAATAAATGAGTAGAGACTGCACCCAAATGTACTTCTCCCTAAATATATTTACCAGCCTTGGAAAAATCCGTCGGCTCATTAGGACAGCAAGTCTTTTGGTGTGCGGGACATCCCCCTTCTTTAGGGAATGATAATCCTCTTGTGTCTCTCCTTGGCACAAGTTTTTCCTTTGTTCTTAAAACCTTCTTATTTCAACAGCTGACAGAGAAAAAAGAATCAGCATCCTCTTTCTTAATAAAAATGCCACAATGAGATCCTGTCGGGCTTGTGCCAGGCATGTCAAAGGAGCAGGGACTAATACAGGAAACCTCAAGAACTCCCCGTTTTGTGCAAGTTACAGTATATGGAACAGTCACGTAGCGCTGTTTTTTTAAATCAGGCTTCCAATACATGAAAAGCACCCTTCCATGGGGTGCATGTAATCTCTGAATAGGGCCCTTAGTTTCCTGTGGTATTGTATTAAAACTGATGTTTGATACAATAATGCAGGGATAGAATATGCTCAGAAGAGGACAAGGTAGCCCAACGGTGTCTGTCCCCTTGCATTACAAACCGCTGCGCGCTCTTTCATGCCGTACTGGCCGAACTGATGCAAGTCCAAGGCATAGCCGCAGTATTAGGCTTATACAACTAAAAGTTAGGGGAAAAGAGAAGGAAAAAGGCAAACATCACATCAAAGACACTAGAAGTCTTAAACAGGAATAAGATATTCTGGTGATACACATTTCACCGTCGTTTTTTATTCCAGATGTGGTACTTCACATGGTCCAATGAAATCAGCGGGCTCTTCTTCAGGCCTGGACACGTATTTTGCATTTTAAAAAGCTCCTTTTCCTAAAGAAAATAATGCTGTCTCCAAACAGTAGGTTCGCAAACTGTGAGGTGCTGCTATACCATCATAAAATCATTGGTAGTCCATTGTCTCCCACACCGAAAGGCAAGGTTAAAGCTTTTAAAGATGTATTATAATATGTGTTAATTTGCTATTTTTACTCAAATAGACTATAACGGTTTTGTCTTTATTAGAAGTACAAAAATAAAACCAACTCAAATGATCTAATCATAATTTCTGGTAGCAGAAGAGTCATATGGAACAACAAAATTGACTCTATAAAACCTAAACTTACTTACCAGTAAGTATCTTAATGTAAAAATTCATTTGAAAATGCCTGCAAAGCTGTGAAAGTAAAGAGAAAAGGAGGAAATTATATATGTCCATCTCATTAGTTACGCAGCAGCTCTGGGAGGTGTTGCCCACACCATCGCCCCCTCCTCAATCAGGATCTGATTTTACAATACTGAGCAAATTCTCATGTTCAAAAATAAGCCAGAGAAGTACAATGTGTCCAGATGTTTGTGTTTTGCCATATGATTTTCCTTTTCCTTAATTTTTAAATTATATTTAGATCAAAACAGTCCTTGAATTTTACATGAATAGAAGTCTCAACCTTTCCCTTTTATATTCCATCTTCAAATGCAGCAAGCAGTCGTCCTGTGCGCCAGGCAATGTTCTACAAAATATTTTACAGTTTTGCTCCAATTCATGTTTGTTTTACTTGGTTTTCATTGAGTAGAATGACTTTATCTGTTCCAAACAGTGAAACAGAGCAGCTCAGCCAAGATGCTACAAGGCTGCTGACATTTGGAATACCATTTTCAGCCCTATTTTACATATGCTTTCAAAATTTATCTTACGAAAAATAAAAATCGGTTAGAAGATGGGCTTATCGGTGTCTCTGGCAATGCAGGTGACCTACTTTCAGCCATAAAGAACAGGAAAATCGCACAGCTATTGGCAGCAAAGTTAAAGGCAGGAAAGATCCAACACCAATACCTGTGCAAATGCCAGGGAATAAAATTCAACCCGGAATGGCGCACTGGAGAGAGAGGTCGTGTCAACCCAACGCCTCTGCAACGCTGCATCACCGGCTGGACTGGGGTAGCGGACGAGCTGCGTGGGGTTCCCTCTCTCCAGTAGACTCCCAGGAAAAATAGCGACATCATCTTTTTTCCTGACTACTTGTAACATGCAGAAAAACAGCTGGGAAACAAAATGGTTCAATAAGTGTAGCCTAAGAGTGAATATTGCCTTACACGTCTTTGAATGATGCACTTCACAAAAATACAGAATGAGAGAAAAGGAAACAGAGGGGGAACACAACCCCAACATTTTTCCAAAAAGGAACTGATTCTTTCAAAAGAAAACTAATTAGAATGCACTACCTAAGAAAAGAGATGGGGGGGGGGGGGGGGGGAGCTGTTAAGGTTATTAAAAATGACTATATTTGTGGATAAAGCAACAACAATAAACTTCTCATTGATACTTTATTTTTTGTGTAGCTCCTTCTGCCTATAAACAAATTGTAAAAGATGGCAACAGCTAATTTAAAAAATAAAAAGCGAAGTGTTGCGGCAGAGTCTAAATTGAGTCTGACAGTCAAGGTCACATAACTTTTCACTTTTATTTAAAGACATTGCCTTGATTACTGAAAAATATTGCAAGAGATATACACACAAATCTCGAGTCAGGATAGCCAGCCTTTGAGGACTATATCGATGGCTTCTTGTCCGTTGCTTTAAAAGCAACAACAGCAATAATCTTTTAAATTGCCAAATGTTGTGTAATTATCAAATTATAGAAAATTGTCAGAAATCCTTGATATAATTTTTTGAATTGTGTTTTCAGTGTAAGCAGTATGTCCTAACCAGTCCTGCTATGCCTAAATAAACTTAAATTATTTCTGGAAATTTTAAAAAATGATTGCTGCTTTAGTTCACGTAAATGCCACAGCCTTCATTATAACTTTGATTTATTTGAATTGTATTTATATTGTTCTAGTCCTCCTACTGCAAACTTTTGAGGAAAAATATTAAATCTAGTTTTAAAATTCATTATCTGTAAAGCAAATGAGTTGAGCCTGCAATACATGTTTCTAGCACTGAAGGATCAGACGCAGTGTACAAGATCTCACGTCTAACGCAACCGTTCTCATGGGCCCATTAGAGTCTTTATAGGTGGATCTCACTTATAGCTTTGTTTAAAAGAAAAAAAATACAGATTTTGAAGAGAACTGGAGCCTATTTGATGTTCAGCCTCTATTGTCTCCCAGGCAGGCCTGAATGAAAGCTTGGAATTAAACAGCCTTTGAATAGAGTTTTCATGGTGATCACCGCAAGTGATATATAATAAAACAATCTGGTTCACACTTCCAGGCTTTCAGAGCCAGCTTTTTCCCTCATTCATACACTTTCAAAGTTTATAAAATTATGATATAGTTTTGTCACAGAATTTTTATAAACGAAAGGCAATAATCAGCCATTTTCTCTTCCTTTGTAAAAACTCCTTTCCAGGACCTGCAGCTTTCCTGGTTTCTCCCTTACTGCAGTGCACAGTCACCTTCAAACATTCCCATCTGCCCCGGTCCTTGAGAAATTACTGCTGGAGTCACTAACATATACCTTAATTAGAAAACAAATATAAGGTCACCAATATTTTAATCGTACATAAACGTGACGAGTGAAGCACTGGCTGTTGAAAACAATAGGAGGTTTGGCATCAGTTCTGGGGAGCAGGGGGCATTGCCCCCGCCGCCTGCACCGCAGACGGCATTTCTTCTTTCTGCAGGAGGGGGCGGCTGGCGGCAGCTCCCGCTCCCATCGCCCGCAGCCCGTGGAGGACGACTGCCCAAGGCGGGAGGAGGAAGGGTTGGTTTCCCCATACTACAAACTCAAAACCAAAGTACAAAGACACCAAAAAAGCATTTTCCAAGCGCACAGGTAACCTGAAGTGGACTTACACCAGTTGATTATTAAGTTAAGAGCTTTAATACAGACTCCTCCGTTAGCCCAACCGGTGGGTCCTCACCGTTAGCTAAATTTAAGGCAAAATGCAAGTCCCCATCCACCAAGTCCCCACACAGTGCTACCCAAATCGCTTTGCCTCAATGTCCCACTTACGCAAAGGGGAAAATAGTCTGAATCGTAAAGGTACAGGAGGATTAACCATGGAACGGACAAGAACTCTGTGGGATCCTCAGGGGACAGATGCTAGAGAAGTGCTAAATATCACTCTCATCGAAATCATCAATCTGTTTTCTGTCTCCCATATGATCTGTCTTTGGAACCCACATTTTATCCCTTTCTATGATTTTTGCAATCCCCTACATACAATTTTATTGAGATCAAATTCATGCCTTATATAAATTATGAAAATTTACTTTTTAAAATTACACCAATGTATTAATAGAAGTAGTAGTATTATATAGAAGTAGTATTATTACCAATAATAATTGTTATCCTTATTAGTAAAAGTAAACATAGTTTCGAAGGCACAGGAAGTAAGCATCCTGCGAACACTGTAGCTGCACGTCTTCCTCTTTCAAACAGTCATTGCATCATTTTCCTTGTCATTTGCAGTGGTATCCTTTGAGAAGACGCATTTAGCATTTTTTGTAACCGTATTTAGGTAGTGCTTTTTGGCATTTGAAAAGATTATTTTAAAATGGGATCATGAAAAAAACACTCAGGCAAAATAACATGTCACGCCAGGCTCATTATACTAAATATATAGCACAGCCTTAGTATTTTAACTCTGCTATTTTTTGTAACAAGGTACATCAACTCATTCTCACTTGGTGGCGTTTCCACGCTAAGCTAAAACTAATTGCAACAAGTTTCAGAAGACAAACCCGCCATAGATGGGGTAAGCGATTTCGGAGCAGACCCGGGCACAGGAGACCAAGACGTGGAAGCATGGAAGGGGAGGGAAGACAGCTCATCTGGGCTCGTTGCCCGCAGCCCACCCCGCTGCGCAGAGGGACCCCGGGAGGCAAAGGACTCTGGGTTGAGCCCCCGATCGCTTGGGCATCCCCGTGCCTCCAGCCAGGCCCTGCCCTTCCTGCCTTTTGAGCAGGGACACGCTCCCCGTAGCTGCGGGGCCATGCCCAGTCCCCCCCCGGCCAGCGCCGCGATCCCCCCGCACCCTCAGCGAGCTCCGCACCAGCTGCACGCCGGCCCTCGTACACCAGCACGACATCCCTTTGCACGCTCACCTGCTCCACCTCAGAGGGAATGGCAACAGTTCTCCCTATTCCTGCAGTTTAGCTTTATTCCCCATTAGGTCAGGGAATGCCTAAAATCCCGTGGAAATACTACAAAAAGTGAGGTGAAACCCCTTCAGCCGCTACAGCGACTGGTTTGCTTTTAAATGGCCACCATCGCACCTGAAATACAATCCTATATATGTATGGTGTGAAACACATCACAGGAGGTTACGTCCCCAGGGAAGGCGGAAAAACCGCGTGCGGGAGCAGCCTGGAAATGCAGGAGGCTCCAAAGTGTCCCCCGGCCCGGTGGCACCGAGCGAGTGACACGGTGGGGCTGGGGGAGCCGCCCCCAACAAAGCACTGCCTGCAGCCAGCCCGCGGAGCCATCAGAGCCGGCTGCTCGCCGCCTTGTTCGGATGAAGGCAAGATGCATAAAGAGGAATGAAAGAGGAAAGGAGCCGAGTTATAAAAAGAAAAGGAGAAATCATAAATTAAAACACAGAGACAAAAAGCTCCGCTGAAAATTTTTTTTCTGTGCAAAGCAATAGTGGGAAAAGCATTAAGCGTTACTGTGTTTCTTCATCTAATGACACAGAAAAAAGACTTTTCTGCAAATAATTCAAGTAAACAATCTCCAGAAAGCATGAACAACAATACCAAATTTCTTGAAATTAGCCAAGCTCACAGAATCAGCAGGCTATTATTGCTGCTTGGAGGCTGCGTCTCCAAAACCGTGGATGAGGCAATTGGGGGGGGGGGGAGAAAAGGGCAGAAAAAACAGCCCCTTCTTTCTCCATTATCATTTACCTGAAATTTAGTTCCCTGTAAATTTCATTTTGAAGGGAAAAAACACTATGACAAACTCACCTTGGCTAAATATCGTTTCCTGATTTATAACAAAGATGTGATCCACTTTAACTTGCTAAACACTTTGTCACTGTTTCATATGCACCACTTCCAAAGAAGGGAAAAATAAAGGAGAGATTTTTAGGTCAAATGATTAAGGAGAAAAGGGATTTAAACCAACATTTTTTTTAAAGTTCTAATTGTTTGCTTATTGACACCAATTTACATGGAGCCACTTAGTGAATAAAGGTTTTCACAGTACATGGCACTTCTTTATGTCAGTTTTTAGCCATCATGTCACAGCCTGGCTTGAAAAGAAGAAATGCTGAAAACTCGTAGGCCAGAAATGAACAGCCTATTAAGATCTGAAAAGCTGTCATCCCCACTGAAAAGACTTGCGTCAGCCACTGAGGATATATTTTAAACCGCCTGTCCGCAAGAAAACTTTAATAATGCAGCCTTGCTCTAATGTCTTGTGAGAGGAGAGGCAATTTTACTTCTTCTATTAACCCAACGTGATTACAATGGCTTATTTCATGGAATATTAAGTTCAAATTCTGCTCCCTGGGAGGACAATAAAAAAAAGAGTGTGCTTATGACATTGCCCGAAATAGCCACAAGGACCGCAACTCCTTGGTGCTTTTAATGCATCCAAGCAGTAATCCACCTTAATTTGCTAATGGTTAAGTAAATTAGCAACAAAATAATAAAATACAAAAAGGTATCAACACAGGAGTAAAATGCTTTCCTCTAAAAATATTAAAATAACAAAATGATGTTTTCGTAAGGATTGCGGTGGCCTTTCAATCCTCCCCCTCCCCCCCCCCCCAGCCACCCCCACCCCCCCCCCGCCAATTCAGAGGAAAAATAAACTCCTTGTGTCGGACGGGCTTTCGCCATGAGGCAATCATAAGCAAAGCGGTTTGTGCTGAGACCACAGCTGGGACGGCTTTGTGCAAATGGAACCGTTAATAACTGCCTGGGAGCGACAAACACTTTCAAAACTACCTGAACTATCCCTGCACGGACACCGGGAAAATGGTTTCCCCAAAGAGGTGGGTGCCCGGCGGGGGGGGCACGATGCTGCCGGCACCTGGTGCCTCTGGCCAGACCGGACCGTGGGCATCCCTGCGCCAAGGGGCATCCCTGCGCCAAAGGGTGCTGCCGATGCAGGAGCATCCCTGCTGGGATGCAACCCCATCCCTGGGAACGAGCACCCCCGCCCGTCCCCACCTCCAGGCAGAGGGTAGTTTGAAAGTGTTGGGTTCAAACACCGTTTGCGAGTAAATCCAGCGACGTAAAGTAAGGTGGGTCACATCCAGCGGGAGCCCTCTGAAAACCCACGGCCAGGGGCAAGCGCGCGGCCCCGGGCGGCTGTTCTGCCGGGGGCTCCTCTCCGCCAGCCGCCCCAGGGAGAACCAGGAGGGATGGCTGCTGATGGGCAGAAACCTGCCCTCTTCTTTACACACACGTACAGGCCTGATCCTGCACTTCAAACCCATCCTGACGGGAAAGGAGGGAAACACGCTCGGCGGCGAACGGCCACCAGGTGCCTAAAATCCCGGCGGTAAGCGCAGGCAGAAGAAAACTATCACAAATAAGATGTTTCGTTTATAAACTGACGTAGGATGCAAAGGAAAACTCCATTACCTATTCCTTCCTTCTGGCGCTGCCTTCCTCCAACTTTTTTCCTTTTTTTTTTTTCCAATGTGGCAAAGGAAGTAATTTTTTCATTTAAAAAAATTAATGTATGCAAATAGCCAGTGAAATTATAAATAGCCACCATTAATTTCTTCTACCTAGTTCAACAATTCCAAAGCAAAAAGGCGAACTTAAATAAATACATTTAAAATCGCCTGCTGTGTAATAGTAAAGAGACTCCATAAAACTAGAACAATATTTATTTCTTCTTTTCGTAACAGCTCCCTGTTTTATTAGGCCCGTGTTCCACAGCGATCTGATAAGAAGGAGCGAGGCTAAATGGCAAATGGCAAACATCCCAAATCGCAACCTGATGTATTTCCACAGCCCTGACCTTCAGATAAAAATCGTGCAGAAATCTGCAAACCCACCAAATATGCAGCACCACATGCTTCAAGCATTTTCAGACACAACAGTCAGGGGCAAAAAAAAAAAAAAAAAAAAAAGGCGCAAAACGAAAAGAAATAAGGGCGTTGCTATTTAAAGCCTTTAGCCTTCCCCTCCCTTAGAATTTAAGGATTATGCTCCTATACGGCACGTACGAGGGCGCATATAGACAGACACCATCAAACCTAAAGGTTTCTCACATCCACAGAGGATGCTGTGGGTTTATAGCTGTCTATCTGTGAATATCAAGGAAACATATTATATATAAAGAATATATCCCACTGCTATATTATATGTATATTTAGGAAAATACTTCAAACAGCAAAAAATTTTGCACTGTGAAATTAGCTAAAATTATGACAACTGTAAGAAAAAAATTATACGGGCAAAATTTGGGTCTGGTGGAAGAATTCTTTGATGTCTGGATTCCAATTTAACCCCGACTGAGTTCTAAGAATCAAATGAACAAAGTATATCATACACCCCAAGTCTGCTTGTCAGTGCTAGTCATCATTTTTATTTTATTCTTTCCAGCCACATGTATTTACAAGACCCTGTTCTGACATTTCCTCCCTCCTCACTGGATACGGCTAGTTGCCAAACACATTTGCGACACAGCCCAACTCTGTATTTATTTATTCATTAAAACACATGCATTAGTATCAATAAATATGTATAACAATATTTTCTTCACATCGCCGTATAGATTCCTTCCCCAGTCCTGTCTCTAGGTTGGCTGCTGTGTGATAAACACAGAGAAATATGGGCACATCTAATATTTCTAAAATATTTTTAGTCAAAAGGCTGTGTCATAAACACTGCATCTGTACCTATATAAAAATACCCCGTGACTGGGGATAGCGGTACATTTGCTAAATAAGACTATAGGCGAATAATAAAACCCCGCTTAAACACACATTAATATTTTCAGTATTAGTGCACCAAGGTGCTGACTATCGAGGGCATGCATTAGGGAACATCACCTTTATTTTATACAGGGGTGTCAGCATGAAGTCTCCATGAACTGTACATATTACAGGCTGAATAAATAGCATAATCCCTATCGTTTGTGTGTTTTGCATATAAAAATCACTTTTTCTTCAGGTACTGAACCACTTTCTCCTATAAACCTGAAGTGAGCTTCAGGATTTTTGAAGCAGTTGTAAAACATTAATAATATATCTAGGTTGTTTAAAGAATATTTCCAAATAACATGAAATATTTAGTCTATCCCCCCCCGTCCCCGTCCCCACCCTCAACACTACCACCACCATAAAAAGATAAGATTTATCATGAAACGTTTGAGGGATAATCAGCCATTTTTGGCCAATATATTTTAATATTTATATACCTGACATAGCTGAATATAAATGATACATCATGATTTTCCATAGTGCATGGAATTTATACAATTAACTGAGTGATCCAATGGCTTTAGGGCACACAAGGTGCAAACAATGTTACAGCGGTTTGCTGATTATTGTTATAAATCTTACAAACCATAAAGACATTAAGGTGCATTTTGTTTACACCATTTATTTTCAAAAATGATATACAACAATATTATTTATCATTAAAAGAGTTACACCTTCCCAGTGTATTTATTTCATGAGCTACATTTATAGAACTATTTACAAAATACAGCTTGCAAAATCCATGTCTGAAATAGGCAGTAAAATTTGATCCTTTTCAAGTTATTTCTAGAGATTATGATTTTTCATTCTAAAATCGAGAAAACACTTAAACATTACCTATATCTGAAATGCCTAATTTAAATAAAGAGTTAGACTAAGAAATGCATTTTATTTAGGTACCCCCTGCACCCCCATAACCAGACGTGTGTGCTTTTATAGAAAAGCGCATCCCTCCATCCATCTCCCCTCAGCAGCGCAGGAGGTGCAGCCTGCTCCCCCGCAGCACGCTGTTTTGACACCGTTTCTTAGCCGTATTTTAAAAACCCAAACCATGTAGTTTGAAAAGCTTAATCTACAATTTCAGAGAGAAAAACATTTACAAATACGCAGCCCTGGGTTTTACAATATGAATATGCATTTTTCCTGGAAAGAGCTACATCCTCTGTCTCTCTATTCCTGTTACATATAGACGCAGGAGTACTGAGCGTATATACTTACAAATAAAAATTCCCCCAAATGTTCCCAAATGGTTATAATGTCCTAGTATTGTTTCAATTATTTTCATTTGGGTTTGCATGGGTTTTGAAACGCCGTAGCCCCAGTATGTGAAATTTGAACCACAAACGGTCCTGAGCAGAGCCCTGGCAGTGGTGGGGTTGTCCACCCGTTAGCAAAAGGGACCCGAGCGCTGCAGCTGCTTATCAAATCAGTTTTATGTTTCTGAAATGAGTTCCTGCTGCTGAGCCTGAATTCATAGACAGTCGGGGGAAAAAAAAAAAATAGATTGATACTGCCCAAAACAAAACCTCTGAAAACACATCTAGGGTACTGCCTCTTTGTGCATGTGTACAGACAGATGGATATATTTGTTTTATCCTTACGGAAACACGACATGCCAAATACATGTATGTGTGTGTATTGTACAGAAAATCCCTGAAAAAAAAAAAACACATTATAAAGCCATACATTCTTGCTGTAGTTTTGTTTGCTTTACCAGAAGTAAACGAGCGCTTTCCCTTTTTGCTGTCCTTTTTGCAGCACTGGCAATCAGGTTTCTTTCTGATATCTTTCCATTCAGGAGGCACACACATCGCTTGCTGAACACAATCCCATTTTTTCTTAAATTTACATTTTTTTCTTCAGCTAAACCGATCGGAGAAATAAAAAAAGCAAGCACAATTTTACTGTTTACCGTCCTTTTCCAACACGAATATAACACCAGCCCAGGGAGTTACCCAGAATTTGCTTTTCTCTTTAGTACTTACCGGCCTGCTTAATGGTTTCTTTCTAATGTACATAAAATATAGAAGTTGAGAACAGAAATGTGGAAATCTACAGAATTGTCTGTTGACTTCAGGCATCGGAAGTGTTTTGTTGCAAATTCAAAGGTGCTAAAATCTCATCAATGAGTGGGAAATAGTGCTAAATACAAGCTCTGCTAACTTTATTTTTAATGATGACTTTAAAAAACGGGGATCAGCGAGGTGAATGTAAGAACTGTTAATCTTAAATTTCTACAAACCCAAGTGTCAGGGCAAGCATGTATGGTGCATCAAGCATAACAAGATGAAAACGAGGAGGTGTTGGTGAGGAGGGGGTCCGAGACACTTGCTTTTCTTGAATCCCTCTGAATACATTTCACAATTCATCAGTTTTTGTCTTTCCTGCCACGAGTGAGGACAATCAGACCAGACACCCATTAGATTTTTCATGCAATTTTTTTTTTTCTTGTTCATGACATGTTGGCAGGGAGGATGGCAATTCTGAAATCTTACCAAATGAGAAAAATGTCAGAAACTGAACTGACAGCTAGTGGTTACTATGGTGATAGGTGATATTGAAAAAAAAATAAAATAAGACTCAGTTAATTCAAAAGGAATCAAGTTCAGTATTTTTAAGCCAGTTGATATAGATGAAAACTTAATCCCGATACTGGGATGTTATCTTGTTTTAGCTAAGAGCCAAAGAAACCATTTACTCGATTAGGTAATTAACTAAATACAACCAAATATACAATGAAAACTATAGTTAAACAAAAAAAAATATTAATAATTTGTTTATAAAAAAGAAACAATCATATTAGAAAAGAGCAGATTAGGAAAAATATTCTGCCTGTATGAGTAATCCAGAATTTTCTTCTCCGTAATCACAATTACCTACACGGGTCCAGTTTTCTACCATCAGTTTTGAGAGAGAAAGAGTAGTTTCATTCAGTGACAAAGACAAATCAGCTGGAAGGTAAGGAAAGCTGCTGACTGATGTCTTCAATAGAAAGAAGGCTGCGCATGCAAGTTCTGCAGGAACCTGAATATCTCCATATTTGTGTTTATGTATTTTATGGGCTTTTTAAAAATTCCCAAGGGAGCTATTTATGGGGCCAAAATAACGCGAGATCTGGTGTTCTCATGGTATTTCCATCAAGGAATTGAAATACTAAAATACCATGAGAACATCAGATCTCGTGTTATTTCGGCTGCATTAATGGTTCCCTTAGGTATTAACAAAGCCCATGAAAAACAAACACAAATATTTGAGGCAGAAATATAAATGCTGGAATATCCACCGCCCCCCATCAGAGACCCAGTACACCACACACACAAAAAATCTGCCTTTCTCTTTTTTGATCTCACATCTTAAAGAAAATATTGTATAACTACACACATTTAAAATTAATATTCTAGTAAAATTATTTGGCCACCACCTCTATCTTCCCGGCAGAAATTTAGTTTGTTTCCTCACAACCCTTGAGGAAGATTGTCTTAATATAAATGCACGTGAGGTTTTGGGGGTATTGTTACGAAAACCAACTTTTGAATGCAAAAATCTCCAAAATCATTTGAATTTTCAACGTGCTACCCAGGAGGAAGTGTAGGAAGTGATGAATGGAAGCGCACTTAAACAAAACAAAAGCTAGCCCTTATATTTTGGAAGTTCAACATATTTCCATATATGTTTATTTAAGCTGAATCACAATACAGCCGGAAAGAGATACTGAAAGGAAAACATTAAAAGCAATCGGGTCCTTCCAGAATTGCGAGTTAGAAGGCAGACGCAGGATTCTTATTTATAACAACCAGTTGGTATTTAATGATGAGGAGGAGGAGGAGGAGGGGGCGGAGGGGGCGGGCGGCGGAGCCCGCGCCGCGCTGCGGCAGGCGACATTGCCATCTGCCGGGGGAGGAGGGCGAGCACCGCGCCGGCAACCGGCCCGGGCTGCAGGAGCCTGGAAAATTAACGGGGAAAATACCCGATCCCGCATGCGGCACCGAACAAAAAGGGGGGGGGGGGGGGGAATAACAACAACAAAAAAGAAAAGCCTGTCCCTGAAACATCAGCCCCTTTTACCGCTCATGGCGTGCCGCTCCCCGCATCCCCTCCCAGCACCTTCCTCCCCAGTTCCCAGCCCGAGTCCCCCCCGTTCTCCCCCAGCCGCTGCCCGAGCGAGTGCCGGGCACCCGGGGAAGCACCGAGCGGCCCGCGGTGCCGCCGGGCCCGGGCCGGGGATGCACCGTCTGCCGCGGGGGCGGGAGGCAGAGCGGGGTCCTGCGCCAGAGCAGCCGCACACGCACCCCCGGGGTCGGGCTGGCCTCCCGGGGGATCCTGTGCCACCCCAAGTGCTGCCGGAGGGGTTTCCACAGTCACCGACCTACGGCCCGTTGAAACCGGGCGGCTCTCCTGCTCCTAAATCACTTCGGTGCTGTTTGTCCCCGGTGTTTGTCCCCGGCTCACGTCCCAGGACAGCACTAGCACACCCCAGCCCTCCCCACGCTGAGCACCGTGCGCTCAGGCGAGAGGCACGTCATCTCCTGAGCAGGCAAGGCAAAGAATAAGATAGGGGGCAAAACCCATCTCTCGTTATTTTACAGATGGGGAAGAAGCCTCTCCCAAATCCAGCATCAGTGGCTCAGCCGGGCTCAGCCTGTCCCGTTCTTTGCCCGGCCATAAGGCTGCAGGTCCATGAGACAAGGAGCGGAGTGCCAACCCCCATATGAAGAGTCAACCCTGCCCCGTTCTTCTGCACCAGGAACACCACAGCCACCATCCGTGGCCTCAGCCGACCTCACCTTTCCCACCTACTGCTTGCCCACCTCCTCCAGCCAGACATCTGCTGAGGCCAAGGTCAGGGCACAGCCACTTACAGACAGTGTAGGAGGAAAGGGTGCAGGCAAGAGAGGGCATGTGAGGTCCTTCCCACAGTGGGCTCATGGGGCTGGAGGTGGGCTGGGCTGGAGTTGGGCTCCCTGAGCTGGAGATGGGCTAGGTTGGGCTGGAGGTGGGCTCCCTGGGCTGCTCCATCCGCGTCTGCAGCACTGATGGTCCCTTGTTACCAGCACAGCCCAGCAGGTAAAAGCCGATGAAGTGGCTGCAGGAGGCTTTGTTTTGCATGGCCCCGGGAGGCAGAGACGGAACAGAAACTTGCTTCTGCTGTAATTACCCCACCCGATAATATTCTGTGCGCTATCCCAGAGTCAGAGCGTGGCCCCCGTCATACCCAGCGCAGCCCATACTCAGTGATTACGTCTCTTGTGCAGCGAACCTGCTTCCTCCTCAGCACCACACAAAAACTTATAGGAAAGCGGTGGCCTATAAATAAAAATTGCTACTGAAAGTTTCAACCTAGATCCACAATGCCAAACTTTCACTACTCCTTATAAGGACCGTAGACGATGCCTGCTTGTTCCCATCCCGAACACGGGAACTGAAAATTTGGGAATCTTCACTGTACTGGATGAGCCCCACTGTGCTGTGATGGGGTGACAAACACCAAACACTTTAAAGTCAGGCAATACTGAGGATGGATTCCTGTCCCTATAGGTACGTTCAGCAGAGTCGGGATTTGAATGAGCGTCCTGCATTTTCAATGCAAATAGGATTGCCATCAGGATACATTTTCATCCCGGGTCTTGGTAGACAAAACATCTCCCCTGATATCAGTGATGGCTCCTATGTTTGATTGCATGTATTACTGCATTAAACTGCTTGGGGGAGAACATCAAAACAAGTTCTTTATATACTTGCACGAAAAAACTCTTGTCTAAACAACAGAATTATACTAAAAGTAAAAAACCGCCGTGTTAAAATAAATGCAATTGCAAAAAAAGGCTCTGGGTGATAAGGGAACAATAAAGTAAATAAACCAAAAAGAAAAGATATCACAAACCTCATTTCAAGATAAAAACCAGTATAAATAACTGTTTTGGACTGTTTAAAACTATAATTATAAATGATACTTTCATTAAACATGAAAAATAAACTGTTTAAAAGTGAAGCCTATAGTAAAAATGAAGTAAGTACTGCTCCCCTGTAAAACTACTGAAAAATCTGTATTATGTATAACTTAGAATATGGCAAATTCAGTGAAATCCTGAATACTAGCAAAGAGGTTGTACTCCAACCACCACAGTAGGAAACCTGTAAAATTGCCATATGTAAATACACACTGAAATTGAATATATTTTTATACATATTTCAATAAAAATCAAAAGTGCCTTTTTTTTTATAACGTGTCTACAGTATCCTTTTTACTGGATGTGGAGGTGGAGATCATAGTAGATAGGTAATGTTAACCAATAATAAAAGACAATTAAGAATAACACCCTTTATTCTTGTCCCGTTTTTCCTTTTAAAAATTTTGATAATGAATTATGTTGCGATAAAATTTCCACTGGTATGTGGGATTATTGTTTCTTCCTTAATATTTTTAATTTAAAGCCAGATGGTGCCTTTGATACAGTACAAAATACAACTTAGAATTCTGAGGAAACCGGAGTCACTGCAATCTGTTATTTTTATGTATACATATATATATGTCCGTACATCTGCATGTATATGTTATAATGCAAACCCCTGGTGACACCTGGGCGCTGCTCAAGCAAAGCGAAAGCCCCCCTGCCCCAAAGATCTGACACAATGGCTTAACCCGAGATAGAACGAAAGGTCACAGGAAAAGTGGGAGATAATCAGGAAAGAATAAAAACATGATTAGAAACATGTAATCACATAAACTAACTGCGCGCATAAAATAATGGTTTGGAATTGTTTTCATATATGCTCGAAGCAAAGAAAAATGCAACCCTCGCCTGACCCATCACTGCCTTTCTGACACCTCAGCCCTGGTACCACGCCACGATATGTAATTCAAGTACCTTTATTTTACCACACACACACCTTAAAATACAGGATTTTTTCTACAATTGAGCCGGACCACACATATTCACTCATTCAGAATAAATCTATATGAACTAGCTCCGGCATTTTTAACGTAACGCTGCTTGTGGGGTCTGCTGATATCTCAAAGAAACAAGAAACTATTTTCACATCTCATTCCCATAATGGATGAGCTGCAGAGCAGGGGAACACTCTGGAAACTGTTCAGTTTGTCACACAGACATGGCAATTCGCTGATACTTCCACATCAGCCTTTCAAAGCTGACCTGTTTTGCCCGTCCACTTGTACACATTAGGGACCATGATGGTCACAGAAGGTCTTTTGGTTTTTTAAGGGAAAAAAGCATATGTAAATAACGCCTAATGACCGGGTCAGTGGTCTTGGGGTTAGAGCAGGGCTTCCCATCGCTTCTTCATAACCCTCTGCTTTGTAATTCTGCACTAGCATTCCAAACACAGAGACCCAGAAGTTCGCAGGAGCCCAGGAGCCCGGTGGCACTGGGTGCCTGTCCTCACCGGAGCTGAGCCGGTGGCCGGCAAGGACCTTCCACCAAGATCCATCTGGTTCCTTCTGTTATCTACAGGTGTCGTTAATCTCTCCAGAAATGCCACAGTTTGGGGTCCAGTTCTTATCACGTTTATCCAATTTCAGTACATGTGAGTTCAATGAAATTAATGCTGATTTACAGCAGCAAGCGAGCAAAATAACGGTTCTAAGTGGTCGACCGTTTTACCAGCCCCCCGGTGCCAAAGTCTACCAGCTGCTCAGTCTATGAGTTTTGCTCTTTTCCATTTTTTCAGGCACATTCTACTTCCCAATGCTGCTCAAAATTCAGTTCCTTGAATGGGATTTGTGCGTGAGGAGCAAGGCTCGGATGCAGTCGCTGTGGCCGATCTGCCCCAGGTTTCAGCAGACGCCCTTCCCAGGAAGGGACGCCAACGGGGAGGGGGTGTCTGTGCCACGGTCACTGGGTGGGATTAGCGCATGAGCAAGGTTTGATTTATAACGATTTAAAAAATGCAAAGCACGGCTCCTTATCCGTTCTCGGGCCGTTTGGTTCCAATAGTCACTGCAAACTAACTCGAGTTATTAGTGCTGCCGAGGTTCGCTATGCTCAAAACCTGTATCGACTCGGTTCTGAGGGGGTTCATTAAGTAGGGGTAAGTCAGGGATGGCATCAAGGAAAAACACGGTATTATCTTCGCCAGCAAAGACGCTTTGAAAACTTGTTTAAACAAAGTAAGGTAAAACACCTCACTATGAAAGTTATATAGCAACACGATCGCTGAACTTTACATTTAGGAAGAATTAAGCTTTTAAAGAGTTTTTTCCACTGAAAAAAGCCTTTAATGGTAGTTGTCCAGGTGGCCCCTGGATTTATTGTTGGATTTCGCTTTGACTGCTGTGGGGTTCCCAAGGGGACTATTATGTCAATAACTTCTAAGGCAACATTTTATTCCAGGTAACTGAAATTCCTTAGAAGATGGAGCTTCAGCTTGGAGATTCTCAGATCCCATTTGAAATCACTCATCCTGACTACAGAAGAATTTTTAAAATAAATTATTGTATAGCCTTCTGCTTTCAGCTACATAATCTATCTATATATATTTATAAACATTCTTTATATAACAATTCAGAACGCAATTCCCCCTGAAGCTAATAAAACTATATATTTAATTACATTCATAAAGGAGTTGCCCGGGATACAGTCAAAACCTACCACTAATTCAACATGTATTATATATTAACACACTTTGCAATTCTGAAAAATTAGTAATATGGGCCATACACTGTTTTCATTCTGTGCATGGAACTCCCATCTGAGTCAGTCAACAGCCTTTATTTATAAAGTCTGGGGGTTTATGAAGAAGTCTGTAATGACTATTTTTGGTCAAGCTTAAAAGAAAAGAAAAGACACAAAGGTCCTCTGGTTTCCAATGTACAAAGCATGTATGGCTGGTAGGAAAAGTAGAGTAGGACTTCTATCTAGACTAAACAAATTTCAGCATAAAATGATAAATGAACCGAGGAACGAACTTACACTCTCAGATCCTAAATTATATTAAGTCACTGATTTTATGAAGCCAGAAAAAGGTCATTGAATGATACTTACAAACTATAGTAAATAACTAAAATTTATGCGGTAGGATGATTTTAATCGTTAGTATTCTTATAACCTTGAAAATCAATACAACTTGTAAAAAATCAGAAAAGTTAAACGGAAAATATAATTGTTCCTTTTAAGAGCTATTATGTTTAATATCCATTGGCCATATTTGTTCCACAGGTCACGTATAAAAATAAATTTACTGTATTTCTTGCATTTGATTAACAGAAAGAGCCTAATGATACACATCCAAATTCCCAGCACAGTTGTCTCTGTGCTAGTGTCTATATGGGCTTTCTTGCATAAACTGAAAACCATCTGTCATAAATACATAATCGCTTTTAAATCCACCACACCCATTCCTCCTGCTCCCCAAAAAGGATGCACGTCAAGTATGGTCTGCTCCTGAAATATTCCTTGCAAGTTGCTAAGTGGATATAAAAGAACACAGACCTAAAATAATCTGCAAATAACTGTAACACAAGCCCTGAAAAATGCTTTTAGAGTTGGCGAGAGGGGGGAGAAACGCGTCCGTCGCCTGAGCCAAGGCGAGCGCCGAATCCAGGCAAACCATGCGGAAGGACAGTGTTTGTCGCTGGTTTATTTTGTAAATGTGAAAGATCATTACAAATCTTATTTCAATCAAGTTTCCCTTTGAATATTTTCTTATAATTGAACAAGTGTTGAGCTGCACTGGGCTGTCACAGCTGTTACAATACATGAACCACACTTACAGTAACAGCTTTCGTTCCACATTTTTGTGGAGTAGTTTCCATAGCACTGTGATCAGGGTTTGCATATTTTTATACCACTTGCATATTGAAAATAAACTCTGATGTTTAGATTGCTTTCTCCAAGTGCATCTGGTACTTAAATTTCCTGAAAAACAAGCGGGCAACTATGATTTAAGACCAAACAGTCAGGGTGTAACACCTTGTTTTACTTTTTATAAAGTTATTTTTAGCCTTCCTTTCCCTTAAATGTGTAACTTAATAGTATATGGGATGAGAGAGCTTCAAAATAAGCGTTTATCTTAATTGTCATCTGTGAATTAAACATTAGGGCGAACTTTTCCATTCACAACAATATACAATATAATCGGATATTCTGCACGTAATGATATGCTTTGCCTAATTTCCTATGCCTCAATTAAATGTTTTGACCAGATAAAAAGCACGGCATCGAGGAGTTTGAACGAAGTGGCAGTTGCAGTGCCAGGCACCTGTTTCCCAGCCAGCCCCAGGCTCTCGGCTTTCGGGCACCCCAGAAGGGTGCCAGGGCAATGAGGTGCAACGCGAGCACCGGCCGGGCAGGGCACAGGCCCTGTTGCAAAGTTTAGGCTTGATAAAAGAGCGGCTTTTTTTATTAGAAAAATAAACGCAATTTTATAAGTTTCTGGTTTTCAAAAAAAGTGCAATGAGCGCGAGCGCTTCTTTCGAAGGGAAAGCCAAGTCAGGCCGGGGGTGGCTGTGCCTCGCTGCCTTCCCCTCCCAGTTCGGTCTGAATCGCCTGCGAGGGTTTATCACACAAAACTGCCCAACGCTGCCGAGCCCCACTCCCCCCCGGCGCCGCTTCTCCCTGCCGAACGCCTTCCGAATTAGCAGATTGAAAATTAGCAAAATACAGCACTGCTTTTCACTTTAAATTTTAATAAGAAACAGAGACATCTTCTCTCTCTTTCTTCTGCTGTTCCTCCCTCTCCTCTAAGAACAGAAGGCTGCTGGTGAAAGGAATGAAAATCTGGAAAGAATTTGGGGTGGACTGGCCAACCCCCTTTCATTTCCTTCAGATGTTTACAATCTAGCACCTTTCTGAAGACAAAGATGGGAAAAAAGCTATTTTTTCTTTTGACTGAAGGGTGAGACAGGGGGGTATTAAAAACTGATCAATGTAATTTTTTTCACAGAAGTATTTGCACATCTGTGAAATAATGTAATTTATGAAAAAAATCTTTTTATATGACATTCATGATTATAGCCTGATCTGGAGAATTATTCAAATATAAAATTAAATACTCAAAACCTAGCTGTGCTGTGGATGACTGAGCTTTTACCAGCTGTGCATCACACTTCTATAATTCTATTAAAAGTATATAAGTGAGGCTTTGCAAGTATGTCTGAATCTCTTTTAAAAGGAATGTTACATTTCTAAATGGCTTTATGATCAGTTGCTTTTTGTTTTTTCTTGATTATCATCCCAGTTGTTGGATATGTTTTATCTGACTGTACAAAAAAAAAAAAAAAAAAGAAGAGGAATGCATACCCATGGAAAGCGCTCTATAAATTATATTGTATTTTATTATCACAAGGCTTAAGGAAAAATTGGCTCTTAAGAAAGGTTAAAAACCTTTAAAGTGAATTCTTCTGTTTGGTTAAAAGTACTTTTGATTTAATACGATCCATCTGCAACCTGTACCTGGCCTACCCCCTCCCCAGGGCGGGCAGTGCTCCGGGGAATGGGGCGATGCCAAAGGGACCAGGGCACGGGGCAGCTTTTTCTGCCCAAACAGAACAAGTTTGGGTCGCCTGCAACGCTGCCTCTGTGCTAACTTCCCTCCCAGCAAGAAATCATGCTTACTCTCTACTCAGACAGCAATTCCCAGATTTTTAAACAATTAATCCAGTGGAAGTCGAGTGGACGCGTGCGCTCCCGGGTGTTATTTCACACCCGCAGCATCGCTCCCCGGAGCTGGCTCCAGAGGAGAAGGCGGGGGACGCTCCCGGGGTGAAGGCAGCCTGCTCGGCTCTGCCGGAGCGGGCAGGGCTGCGCTGCCAGACCGGCTCCTTCTCGCAGCCACAGCCTCCCAAGAAAAGTTCAATCCTATTTTCTAAGCTTAAATATAACGTTCGGTACGGATCCGCCGCGGCTTTGTTATTATCTACAGGTTACAGATAGCATAATCTTGAAATTAGCCGTTCCTTCCCATGCCACAAGCTAATATTTTGACTAAAAGGGAAAATACAATCCTAAAACCCACCTAAATGCTGTGGTATAAACTAGCCATTAAAAGAAGAGCACCAACAAAAGGCCACATTAGTAAGAGACAGGGGCTGCAGTCACAGTTTAGCAAGGAGAGAGGCAAAATAAGGGATAAGATATTGTTTCTGCTGCCTAAGACAGACGGACTTTAATAACACTTAACAGAATGATGCACATTAACGATCTCAGAAAGCACTTCTTATGCCTCATCCATCATGCGGAGGAGAAAATGAAGCCTTCGACAGCATTAGGAATTATTCTAGATCTTGTCAGTAATTCGCAGCTTCTCGGTAGTATCGTAACACAAATTTGTGTGTATGAGACACTGACCATTAATCTAAGGGCTTTTTTTCCCTCGCTGCAGCGTGCTGAGAATGTATCAATTGTTTCATGGAGAAATTTCACAGATGAAACCTTACTAAATAAAACAGGGAAGAGGAAAGAGATATAGACAGAAACATAAACAACTGGAACTCGGAGACAAATTATTATCTTTAAAACAAAAAAAAAAACACAATAAAATCTCCATATGTGTATTTTCTGAATGGGCAACAACAAGCCTCCTTCACTGAAAATAGTCAGAATATGCCATGATTATAAAGTTATGTTCATACGTACAAAACATACTTATATTTAATTTTCTGAGAGGTTTTTTTCCACTTTTTTTCCCCCAGAGTATACAAAAAAAATCCCGATTTCTCCTCCCAAGAGAGTCATGTATTTTTACAAATAGTAGCAAAACAAATTTCAATACAAAATGCCACGCGACTAAATAAACAATAGCTTTTGGCAACCTCTTCCTTAAGTCGCAATCTGCTGTTAATCGCATGATAGCTATTTCCACTGGAATCTGAACTACAAAGGAAAAGGTCCATAAATATTTGTACAGCAAACTCCTCAGAAAAAAGCCGCTCGGAGTACACTCCAAATTCATTTCTATACATGCAATGTAAAGATGAAAGCTAATGAGTTATATGAAGTTTACGATAAATTAAAAGTGTTCTGCTTCCAACCCCATCCGCCAGCAGATGTATGTTTACACAGATATGATCGACTGCTCCACAACAAAACACTTGTCAGACAGAATGAGGCGAATTCGCCTCTGGATGTGGAGGAGCTGAATTGTCTCAGGGACAGAAAAAAAGATGGAATTTGATCAAATACTAATCAGGCAGCAATAATCAGCCTTGCAGTATCCTAAAACATACACTATTTTATCTCCATTGAAATAATGACATATATCCAAAAAGTCCTCAAAGAAACTTGGGTTTAGGTAATACACTGTGATTGCAGCAGATATGCAGGATTAAAATCAGTCTTGATCTTCAAACAGAATAAGAATGTATAGTTCTGTTTACTGCACGGATATTTGTATATAAAAGATGTGACAAATATTTTAGGTTATTTAGAAACCCACATTTCTTTATTTTGAATTTTTACAGACCAAGTACTGGGAAAGTGATTTGACAGTCACAGGTAATAGGCACAAATTACGGATTAATCTCATTAGAAATTATAAACACTCATATAGTCTGTTAAACCCCCTGACAAAACCTGAAAATTAGAAATCCAATAACCAAGCATCAATAAGGTCTTTAACGGCTGGACAGATGTTTAAACTGCACGATGCTCATGTCAGGAGTGAGACGAAACTGTTGAAAATCAAGGTCTGCATTAAATAACAAGGTATTGATGTCAGATCAGATCACTCGTATGAACTGTTTTAATCCGTCTTTTGCCATTAATTTACATTCTCCTATTGTGGTATAATTTTGTGGTTCATTCATTTTGCATAGTATTCAAAAATACAAAATAAGAAAATATGCAGATGAGAGGCTGTTCTCAGACGTGCAGTACAGCCACCCTCAGAACAGGACTGCTGTCCAACGGGTATCTGCAAAAAGCTGGAACTACCTTTTCAGAACAAAAATGTAAATAATGCTTTCAAGTAAAATATTGTCTGCAAGCTTTAATTTTTGGCTTGTTTAATTAAATCACAGAGGGAAATATTCTGAGAATGGTCGCCTCACCCACAGCAACTACATAAATCCCTAGGAATGGCCACTGGGATAGCAAAAGAAAAATTGTTTGCGTTCCTAATGTTCGGTCTGACCTGGAAAGGATAACAAAAGAATCTGGCATGAATATGTATTTTTATAGGGAGTGCTGCTGGTAAACATACCAAATAAAAGAGAGGGGATTATTTTAAAATAGTTTCTCCTTAACTCTCAATATGTTTAATATGATGATATGAAAAGCCATATATAAAGCAGAAACATATTCAGCCCATACAAAATTCTTTACAGAGCAGTAAAAAGGCAGCCGGATTTCAGCAGAAGAAAACAAACAAACACCAGAAATCCTGTAAAGCTCCAGCGTCTCCCCGCGAGCCTGCCTGCTCTCCAGCGCCGAGATAAAGACCCAATCTGCTCATCAAACACCTCCGGGCTCGGCCATCTAATAGGAACAAATTGGCAATGACTGCCCAAGCAAGTAACACAGGCCCACTGATTTGTAGATTGATACTGATGCCTAATGATCCCCTTGGGCAGATCAATAGCAACAATCCTCATCCCTGCCTTTCTTCTTTATCGGCAGAGAGGAGCGAGGCGCGGGAAAGCCATGCGCGCGCAGGCACCGTGTGGCAGGTGCACCGGGAGCACCCGGCGCAGGTGCTCACGGGCGATGGCCGGGGCCCGACGCACCCAGAACGCCTCCGAAACGGCGGCCGAGACGACGCCGTAGTCACTTTGTCCTAAGAGGTACAATAGTGCTCGTGCTTGCCCTTCATGTGAATAGTCACCGTGGCTGTGGGTGCGGTGTCCTTGAGCTGGGCCCACCCAGGGTGCAGGGGCTGCTCCCGCCGCAGGTGGCCAAGCGGGCACCGAGGGACAGGGAAAGCTCCGAAACACAGATCATGGGATGAAAAACCAACATTTGCAAGTTGGGATTTCGGAGAACTGGAGGCAAGCACGATGTTTGGGTGGCAGAGGGAATGAGGGAGGTGGTGACACCGGGCACTGTTTGGGAAAGCAGGGCGCACGGGTGGGTGGATTTATCCTGCGTGTGGCCATAATAGGGTTACACTGCACTTCTTCTCTTGATGCTCTTGCCTTTTCCCTCCTCTCCTTTCAGTTGTCTTGTTGTCTCTTAGTGCACTACAGTATGATCAATCAGGCAATCTCAGCACAGGATTTTTATTCAGTTAACCGCGAGTCACTTTCATCCACTTCCTCCTGCCCCCCTCCCACCCGCAAGAATTAGGGATTTTCTATTTATTTATTAATCTAGTGAATACAGTTATCCCATTAGTGTATACTTTTAAAGTCCCTGGTAATACCTAAGAAAAACTAATAGAGTTGCTTTGCAATTTTTTTCTTTTTTTGCAATGAATTAATGTTAGTGATGTTTTGCAGACTTGCAAGCGGTCACTTCCACGTCGGGGTGCTGGGAGGCGTCACCAGCGGCACCAAACTTCTCTGGCAATCATTCTCTCTCACTAGAATAACTGCCTATAAACCTAAGGCTTTATCAGACATACCCAAATTACCAGGTAAGCAAACATATGGGGGGGGAAATTATCAGAAAGTTTGTGTCTACTGAATATGAAATATTAATCTCACCATTAATTTGTATGTAATGTCATCTGCGACGTCTCCCCCGGCCACCCCCTCTGCGCACACGCTGAGGGCGCTGCCTGAAGCCCGAGCCAGGATCAGAGAGCAAAGGCACAATTTTTAAATCCTATTCAGACCACAACCAACTGCCCGAGATCTGCTTTGTTCAGCAATCACTGTGGTACTTTTATTCTTTATGGCTGTTTTATTGAAATGTGGATATAGCAAAAGGCAAGGGATAAAATTAAATTTCATTGACTGTAAATTTCTAAAACATCCCTCCGATAAGAGATTTTCCTTTAATAACAAAATAGTCTTTCCCATCTTTTCGCCTATCGCGTCGTATACTCGCAATAAAAATGGGACTGCGCTAAAATCTTTGGAACTCAACGCCCTGTATTTCATAAATTAGAAATTTTCTGAATCCTGCATGCCGGTTTTTTTCTTTTTTTTTTTTTAACCATTAAAAGTTCTCCGGGCGCGGGAGGGTGGGGGGGACACGGACTCGCCCCGCCGCCCCCTCCCCACGCGCACCCGCCGTACCCGGCCCCGACCGTTTCAAAATTTACGCGTGGCGCTAATGATAAGTATAATCATCGCAATCACCACCGCCACCACCACCGCCGCGATGAAAAGATGCATTCTCTCAGCCTCTGACATCAATCAGCCGCGCGGGGAAAAATCAGGAGCCTCCCCGGCGCCCCCCCGCTCCCCACTCCCACGTCCCGGTCCCCCCCCGGCCCGATGGCGTTTAATTCCCCGCGTTATTATGTCATCTCCGCGCTAATCCCGGCCCTCGCACCTCCGCCACTTTCACATGCAAATCAGCCGGGGATGGGAACCGGGGGGGACACGTTGCGGGACGGGGTGCGGCCCACGCGCGCCCCGGCCCCGCGCCCACGCGCGCAGCCCCACGCGCGCGGCCCGGCGCGGCGCGGCGAGCGCTCGGCGGGGAAGTTGGGGGGGGGGGGAAGCGGGAGGGGGGGGGGGGGGGAGCGCCGCGCACGTGTGACGGCGCGGCCCCATTTGCATATTCACATCAGCGCCGCTCCCAGATTGCTTTAAGCAGCCGCCGAGCGAAGGTGTCTTCTCCACCCACCTCCCCTCCCCGCCCCGCCAGGAACCGGCAGTTTCTAACCCAAAAGCGAGGGCGCGAAAAGGGGGGACCGGGGAAGAAAGGGGTCGGCGGCCGCCGCCTTACCTCCGCGGCTGGTTCCCGCTCTCCCAGGAATTCCCCCCTGGTTGCGCCAGAAATTTTTGAGAACCATCCTTCAGGGTTTGGAGTTCTCTCGCTTTCTCTCTCTTCCTCCTCCTCCTCCTCCTCTCCTCCGTGTTGTGACTGGGTTTATAAAAAAAAATAAAAAAGACAACTCCATGTTAAGCTAGCAGTCAGGGCATGGTGAAGTCTGGGGCTACAGGGGGAGGGAGGAGAGGAGGGGAGGGTCACAGCTTCATGCCTTACAAAAGGGAACCAAAAGCCTGTATATATTTCTTTTTTTTTTTTTTTAATATCCTACACAAAACGCCGACGCGCATTTACATGGAACGCACATGCGGGCAGGGTGGCGTACGTAGCGCTAATTAGATTTTCGCCAAGAACTGTTGAGGTGCAGCCTGTGACGCAAACGAACGCAATGGTGTTCGGAGTTAACGTGGGAACTCCGGCCGTCACCTGCCCCACGGTTCCTCGGCGGGTGCGGGTACCCAAGGAGGGTTTATGGGGCGCGCCGCGCTCTTCCCAATCGCTCCCACAATGCTGGCGTGTCCCCGTTCAGCCTTAACCGCACGTTAACCGAGTTGGGCGATTTCATCGCCACCTGAGTGGTATTTGAGGTGTATTTTTACAGAAATTAATTTTGCTATTCCATAGCCCCAGTCACAGTAGGGAAAAGGGGGGGGGGGGGGAAATAATCAGAATTGTGTATCCCCTCACAAATATCACCAAAGTAGCGTCCCCGTGTTCCAGGACCGGGGATCCAGGAGCGCAGGCCTATTGTTCTAAAAAGACACAGCTTTTGTGAGCCGGCGTGGCGCAGACAGGCGGCCAACAGACTGCCTGGGCTCCCAGGAGGAGGAGGCGAACCCCTTGCACCAAACACACCGGCGCCGTACACATCGCCTCCACTTTTTAACAACCTCGCATTAAACGTTTGCTGAAAATACGCGCTGCGTACATGCGACACTTTTTTACAAACGTGTCATTACCGTGAATGATTAAGGGCTTCGTTGCTTCCCAGTGCAAGGTCTCCGATCAGATTGCTGACTGATGGCTGGATTCCACTGTACACTTCATGACATGATTTTAGTGAGAGGACTGGGGGGGGGAGGCGGAAATGTACTTTATTAAACATTTTTTTGCACGCAGAATATTTAGGAGGGGTCAAATTTATTTTTGCAATTGGCAAAAGCAAATTTGCTCCTAAGCTGAACCGTCGCGAGTCGTGTTTCATCCCAGACTACATTTTTATGGAGAAGTTATAAACCCCTGAAATATGTGTTGTCTGTCAGAAATGCCGGGATGCTCGATCATAGAGGAGAGCGGCACGGGCTGTGCTGCTCGGATGCCGGCGCAACACAAGCAGGCGCAGAAGCGGCATTTGCGGGCGGGTTTGTACAGTAAATACGTGTGTATTTGGTCGTGGAGGGGCTGCGGCGGTGGCGAGGCAGACAATGGGAGCTGGAGGCGAGGAAGGAGGTAAAGGGGGGTCTGCCCGCACCCCCCCAGCCAGGTTGCGCAGGGAGCGGGGGAAAGCAGGTCACTCCTTATCAACTGGTTAAGCAAACGCCAAAACAAAGAGTGGCTCTTTATTTTGACGAGCTCTTGGCAGACACGCTTTCTTATAAAAAATAATTTCTCTGCCTTTGTTTCCCTCCTTCTCCTTCAAAGACAGTGGGAAGAGCGCTCTCGTATTCACGCCTGCTTTCCAAAGGGAAAAAGGTGATTTTTAAGAATCTGACCACCGAGCATGAGTTACTTGTCCTCCCCCCCAAAACAGATTTAAAAAAAAAAAAAAATCTTTGACAAGACTCAAAGGGTCCCTGAAATAAAGAAGAAAGAAAAAACATCCAAAACATTAGACACAGAAACATTATATTTCAATATTATCATATGAATTAAATGTAATCCTTGAAGCGACTAGTCCCAGGGGTCACATATTAGGCCATTTTTTTCTTTTTTTTTTATTTAATAGAGGTCATCCAGGCTGAAAAGCAGAACCCAAATGAAAAGCATCTTCAATGTGGTTATAACATGAGCTGCACGAGGTCAGGCAGTGTCTTGTATGGCCTCATAAAAAATACATAACCAGACAGCCTAATAGTATTTCTTTGCATTCATTTTTGGATGGGAACTGGCGGGTGGGGGAGGGGGCCGATGGAGGCAGGAACATATAAAAACCCCACATATACATTTCCATAATATGCAGCTTTTCATACATTTCAGTTAAGGCAAAAAATGAACATTCATTTTAAAAGATACTGGGGTTAGCTTTCTTTAAAGGAACAATCCGAAATACAATTTCTGTGGCCCCTAAAAACAGAGGTAGGGCATTAGCATTGCCCATCTCATACACACACGCGCCCGCGCATCTTATTTCGGACAGTCATGCTCCAGTCATGCTTAATTGGGAGTGCAACCATGTTGGGCTTGCTTTCATTAAAAATTTCTAATGCACTTTGTTATTTGTCCATACACAAACCCAGCCTGATTAATTTGAATTATTTCTCTTCTGAAAAGAAATACAGATGAACCCCCCCCAGTAACATGGTTTAATTTGCTCTTGCAGGGGAGGGGTTTACCCACCACGCGGGATTTATGCAGGTTGCAAAGATATACTGGGGGGGAGAGAGGGCAAGAGAAAGGCAAGGCATAAAAAAGGGAGGGGGGGGGAGGTGTAAATAAAAATAAACAGTGCTAAAAATGCCAGGCGATAAGAGAATCTCTAAAAATCGTCTCCCTTCCCCCTCTCCCAAATATAGCCTGGAGACAGGTGACCCTGCTGGGGAGCGGAGCCGCAGAGGTGACCCGATGCTAACCAGCCTGTTAGAACTAATAAGGTGTGCTCCTAAGCCAGGGGCTGACACTGGGGCATTGTGGAAATAACTCTCCTTGTTATTGCCCATCCTCAGCTTGAAATTTACTGCTCCTTTGCATTATTAAAGAGACAGCTTGCGTGCACTATGGGGGAGAAGCGCTGGGCAGGAGAAATAACTGTGCACGCTTTTTTTAATGTTATGTTTGTGCTCTCTGTAGTCTTTATATTAAGATTCGGAGCATTAAAGCATGCTGGGTTAATAGGTTGTTATTTATTATTTGAACTGTTTTCGAAAATAAAATCTGGTTTAGAAAAATAAAAATTATTTTTCCCCCATGGCAAACGGTCAGAAGATAGGAAACGCGTGAAACATCTCAGAGAAGGTCAGACTGTGGCCAGTGGCAGGCCATGTGGGACAGAACCCTTTCCCAAACATTTTCCAGTAGCGCTGCTTCTCATTTACATCAGATGTTGAGCAGAACTTAAAAAAAAAAAAAAACAACATGGTGGATAACGGGGATTACAAGACGGAAACAAAAAAGGGCCCGCTGCAACATGGGTCCATCCTCACAAGGGCAACGTGAGAGGGTGTCAACACGCGGAGCTGTTTTGCACCTCTGGGTTCTCATTAGCTTCTAAAGCAGTTGCGGAGAAAGGCAAAACTCAAAGATAGATGTGTGGGTAAAAACTGGTGTTTGTCTCCACCTCTGTTCCTTCCTGTTCCTCCAACAACCCACCTTCCTCCTACACGAGCTGCCTTCCACAACAAAATCAGAACAACTGGTGCGTCTCCCCAGGAGCTGGCGTCCTCGCTGAGGGGCACGCTGGGAGGGCAGCACAGCAACCCCAAGATGTACATTTGCACACGACAGATCAAATTTTATAGAAAATGAGCTGAGCCACTCTTTCAGACAATTTGGCCATCTCTGAATCCGCTTTTATGGGCAGGCATTTTAAACTTGATCTTTGTAGGGGCTGGAGAGTCCGTATCACACACACTCAGGTCATGGGGCAGAGCCCTGCAGCTGCTGCCTCCAGGGTAGTACCTACAATAATTAGGACTCAAGTATTACTAATTTTCTGCAGCAAAGCAGTTGGCTGCACATTGGAGACATCACTGGGAATGGCGATCAATGATAAATGAAATCCTCAAGGTGAATACAAAATGCAGTTTAGCAGTCCATGTTGGACTGGCAGAACCAAGGGCTGCTGACGGGACTGAGCCAAGAGGATGGTTGGTTTCTTGGTGGTTTGTTGTCAGGGATTCCATAAAATCAGCTACCGGGGGGATTTGAGAGAATTCTTCAGAGAACGTGAGAGCCACAGCAATACTTTAGCTGTCCAAGGCAACTGTATTTTCCTGCATGTTCAGAGACAACTCATTCTTCTAAAAGGTTAATGTGGTCAGCTGCTGGGAAGACCTGGGATGACAGCGGGAATCAATGCATGGTGATGTGATGAAATACATGTAACTGCCATCACATACTGAAAGAGTATATATATGTCGTATCGGTCCCGCACATTCAGGGACCAACGAGCAGCTCTGAAAGCAGGTGTAATTTGAAATGAGAACTGGAACAGCCCAGAAAAAAACACCTGGAGGGATCAAAGGGCCTCTGAACATGCAGTGGAAATGGGTCAGAGGGGACACACACACGCAGCGTGTTCCTTGGCTCATGCTCTCGATGGTTTTCACAGGACACGTGCCACAGAGCAGCCTGCATATCCCATAGGACCTCCACCAGCAGCAGGACCCCAGGCTGAGGTATTGGCCCATCAGCCCTGGGACGCTGCTGCCATTGCAGGAACCGTGGCAGTGCTTGCTGTGCCACCTCTTCCTCTGAGGGCTGGGTGGCATGCTGTGGATTGAAACATTGTGGGGATCTGCGAGCAGACATCAGCTGGATTCTGGATTCTCTGCTGTGACCCAAAGCTTTGAAAGGGTTATGCTTGCCCAGAGAAGTGGTAGATGCCCCACCCCTGGAAACATTCAAGCTCAGGTTGGACGGGGCTCTGAGCAACCTGATCTAGATGAAGATGTTCCTGCTTATTGCAGGGGGGTTGGACTAGGTGACCTTCAAAGGTCCCTTCCAACCCAAACTGTTGATAAAACCATCAAGTCACCGAAAGTGCTTCACATGTGCATAGGATGATCATTCTGGAATCACAGTCCAAACAATGTCTGAACATGTTTATAAGCTCTGTTTTAAACCACTTTATCCTGATCACAAAACTAGCCAGAGTGATTGTTGAGCATCATTGTACAAAGTAGGTTTAAATACAAAATGTCGACATACTTTTATGGTAACAAATTACAAATAAAAAGTATTGCTTCAGAGCAAAGGGATAACTGCCAGTTAAGACAGGAAAATGAAATCCAGATTTTCGATGGTGCCAAATATAAAAAAGGAATTAAAATCGATACCTGGACAAAGAGGCAGACCAGAAGCCTTGCTGACCGCTCCCAGTTATTCCCTTTCTGCCATTCTGATTTTGTGAATTGTCGAAAGCAGCCAAATTACTCCTATCGGCATCTGAACTTACAGATATTCATTATTCCTCTACGCCCAAGGTATAAAGTTACGTTTATCAAAACACTCTATTATATGGCTGGACTTGCCTACAATGTATTTGTCCACTTTTGCATATACATATTTTTAATCATATCCGTCCTGTAAGTCATAATAACAGCAACAAATGCGATGCTTCATATTTTGGTTGGAACATCTGAACGGTTTAGGGTAAAATCAAAGGTGTGGAGACTCAGAGGACTGTGTTAAGCAGCTCTTGTGCTCAGCCTTCAGGTGGTAAAGCTTAAGAAACGAGAATATTAGAAGCGTGACAACACTCTACTGGATTTAAAAATACAATTTTCAAAACTGATTGCCAAACTCTGATCTCAATAGCACGCCGATTTTTTTCAGCTCTACCAGCTGATCCCATAAAAAGTATTATTTCTCCTTATGAACCCAGGCAAAGTTAGGCATCCAGAGAAGAGCGGTTTGATTTGAGGGTTTCTAATCCGCCGTAGCTTTCACGGTAACACACAACATCTTCTTGCACTGACATCAAAAACACAATTATAAAAACAACAGCAAAAATTATTTCTTATGTAACCGGATTGTATCAGTTTCATCTCTCTCACATAAAGCACAGCGGTGTTTACCCTGCCTGGCATTTCATTCTGTACTGCCCCTTTAAACTGTTTAAAGGATTCTTTTGCCATTTTGGCTTTTCTGGATATCACATTTTATTAATCTAAAATCTGCCTCTCCTGCGTTTCTGATGTCTAACACACTTCAGAGTTGTTGACTCTGAGGCTGTATTGTCCATATAGCTTTTGCACTGGACAGACAGAAGGTGGAGAATCGTGTCACCTGCGATTGAATTCTGCTCAGGTTATGAGCACATTCACAATAAGCATGTTCTCGTTTCTCAATATATAATTCTATGGATGTGCCCATCTGCAGATCACAGTCAAGCAAACGACCATACCAAAACATGAAATAGTGAGCCCATAACAGAATACTCCATGGTCTTCATCTTCAACAAGCAGCCACCGATGTACAAGCTGGCAGCATGTGAGAGCCACGGTGAACACCAGGAAGGGTTAGGGAACTCCCAGGCTGACTTGTTCACCTGCAGGTGGTAAGTGGCCCAAACAGAAGATGACACCCAGGTAAGGATGGAGGAGGGCAAAGGTTAACAGGGGTGGGAATCCGTATTCCTCCACTCCCATGGACATAAGGCTTCTCTGTAGACACCAAGAGACAAACACAGGGCATTAAGATTCCAGAATGTCATGAGGATGGAGCCAGGCTCTTCTCAGTAGCAACCAATGATAGGACGAGGGGTAATGGATTCAAGCTGGAACACAAGAGGTTCCACTTAAATTTGAGAAGAAACTTCTTCTCAGTGAGGGTGACAGAGCACTGGAACAGGCTGTCCAGGGAGGTTGTGGAGTCTCCTTCTCTGGAGACATTCAAAACTTGCCTGGACACCTTCCTGTGCAACCTCATCTAGGTGTTCCTGCTCCGGCAGGGGGATTGGACTAGATGATCTTTTGAGGTCCCTTCCAATCCCTAGCATACTGTGATACTGTGATTAAGATTAAATGAACAAAAGACTGGAGATCTGGCAAGGCTGAGAAAGGTGAAGGCTGGAAACAAGCACCTCTCATCCGGGAAACAAGGGCAGGAGGAGAGCACAAGAGAAGCATGAAGCGTCAGTTGTGGTAACACAGTCTTCCAGTCCTGGCAGGACCAATTTCCACACCTCAGAACTGCTGTACGTGCACACCGCAGAGAGCTAACATGCCTGTAGCTACTCCGCACCTCTACATTGTTTCTGCTGTAACTCTCTTGCACTGCCCTCTTCCTGTTCTCCAAACATAACAGTAACCAACAAACAGCTGAAACTTCTCAAACATAAAGAAAATCCTGTAACTAACGTATCCATAACAAATATAAGGGTGCATTTTAAGGCATTCTTTTGGGAATCAGAATATTAGATTGTTTCATACAGAATAGGACTTATCTGCTAAATTTTCTAAGTAGTATCGTTCTCAGTTATTAAAAAACAACTCACAAAGCTTTTAGCACCCAAAACCTAATACCTAAATATATGAAGCCTCTGCATATGTCCTACTGAATGTAATGAAGGGGGTTTGGATTTTTGTTAGTTCTCCGTTTTTAGCGTATAACTGTTACAGAAGACCAACATCCCCATGGTGAAGATGATGTGCTTGGTCCAACCTCTGGGCATGCCACCAGCTGCCTCCTGAGCTGTGGATGGTTGCTTAATACTTCTGTAGAATGAGGATGGTAATTCATCTCTCCCATGACTCATCTGTTGTAGCTATTTCAACTAAAACTCCACAAGACAGAGAGTGAAATTTTAGCTCCTCTCAACCCAGTGAGTTTTGGCACACACTTCAATAAATGGAAATTGTAGGTTAAACAAGTTCAGGTGTCTATATAGTGAAACACTGATCTTGCCTGTGGTCTCTCAATGCTTTTAGAGTGCTAATAATAAGAATGTGGTGGCATATCCAAGACTACGCTGCAGCCACAGAAATGTAAGGTCTTCATTTTCAGTCATCTGAATGTTGCCAAAACGATCTATGCAGAAAAATACACACCAGCAGCAGTCCAGGTCTGGTAATCGTGGAAATGCTACCTCCTCTTCACTTGCAACCAGAGGTACTCCACTGTTACAGAAAACAAAGAGGTGGAAAGTAGAGATCACAACTGGGATTTCAAACCCACAAAGAATTGAATTAGGAGAGCGAGCTGCAGACGAGGAGTCCAAATACAGCTACCCTGGAGAAAAACCGTGGCACGCAACTCTGGAAGGTGAAAACTGGGAAGCCTCGGGGTATTTAAGCATCTGCACAACTTGGTTAGGGAGAATCATCTTGCTTACAAGAGACTCAGACACGAGCAACTGGAAGTTCTGTGTAGAATGGAGAAGGTCCTGGAGAAGACCCCAGGTTTCAGTCAAAGGACACACAAGGATCGTTAAATAAATAGCCAAATCACCACTGGTTACAGCTGAGAGTGATATGGAGGAAGACATTTAATTTATCTCAGTGATGAGACTTGCTCCTTTTTAGGCCTTTTCAGGGAAGATTATTTCACAGTCTAAAAGATTTTGTTGTTAGCGAAAAATGAGCGATATCCCAATTTTTGCTAAGGATCACCCTATAACTCTGAGCTGCCATAAGCACAAATATCTGGTTTCTGAATATTAAAAAAAAAAACCCCTTAGACTCATATCATCAATATTGCAATTTAACAATTAAGGGATGGAGTAAATGTGCTTATCTTTCAAAATCATTTTAAGATCTACAATATTCTACGTCATCTATATGCTAGTGTTATTATTCTGTTTTTGTAAAGGATTTAGGTGTAGTTTTGCACAGTAAATGATGCAGAGTAATTCTGATTGGATTTCCTTAGTGAGTTGGGGGCTACATTAATAAAAACAAAGGCATGAACTTAAAACATACACAGTTGTAACTCCCCAAATGACCTTAATTTGGAATAAGGACGTCTTTATTTTATTTAGTTTAGTGGTTCTTACAGTTAGGATCAAGAGACCACTACCCAGTAGTGGAATTTCTTTGAGTCACCTTGCATAACCACACAGAAATGACTCATTCATAAATTTTACTGTTTAATGTAATTCTATAGACTACAGTTAAGGAGCCAGTGGTTTAGTTTACAGTATTTTGGAGAAGTTAAACTAACCCAAAAAAGCCAATTATTCCAGATGGAGTGATCCATCAGTAGAACTGTACCAGTATAGGAGGTGTAAGTTTCCTGTGTAAACAAGCCCTGAACAGCTCAAGTCCTCCTGACGCTCAATGGCACTTGTGTTCATAAGTCACTTAGATGCTTTTGAAAACACATGCATCCATTTTATTCATGCAACTTCTGATGATGTTGAAAGATACAGAGGCTACTTTTGCATCCTGACTCTGTTTTGAACCACCCTATAGCTGGTCCCCTCCTGCTCTTTCTCTGCCCCTGAGCCTTACGCTGCCACCCAGAAGCACCAGGCAAAGCAGGAGTGAGCTGCTCTATAAGAGGTGGCTTAAAAAAACTGGAATAAGAAACACCTCTTGCTCAGAACAGTGTGTTATGATGTTATGTCCCAAACCAAATATAACGACAATAAAAGTCAACCAAAAAAACCCGTCGCTTCCAACTGAAACACCTATGGGGAGGGTAATGCCACCAGCCACAAACCGCTCCCATGTTTGTACTCGTGTCAGTCAACGACCAGCAGGAATTGCACTATTTGGAGTACAAACCCACACAATTCGACTTACTTCATTCTGTCTACAGCTTGCTCACCCCCCTCCCTCTGCCTGTCCAGTGCCTTGACATATATCATTTGGAGAATAAACATAAAATCTCTCAAAGGGGAATAAAGAAGGGCATTTTAAGAACAGATAGTCAATTAAGCATTATCTGCAACTCTTGTGCTTACATCTTTAAACAAGAAAGCACAAAAAACATTCCCTTTAAACAGCAGCTTACTTGTGTAGGTGCTAGTTGACAAGTCTCATGCACTACTAAATAGATGTTCTTACAAACTAGATGATTATTCCTGGAATTGTAAATACAGAAGGGTGTTGGCACCATGTCTTTAAAGAAAAATACAAAATATACACACAGCACATACATTCTACTGCATAGTTTATATTTAAGCTAGAAAGTCATAGCATATGGTGAGGTCAGTTTTTATACAAAGACATGGAAATGTATACAAAGAAAAATACTCTCAAAAATAATGCAAAGCTAGATATACTAAAAAACTCCAGTATGTCTAAAAAAGTTTACTGTACAATTCCATTAAGTAATAATATTGCAGAGCATTTAAAACTCAACTACCCTCTTTAGATGATGGGCGGTAATAGCCTAACTTGTTCTGCAACATCCACTTCCATCACAGAGCTCAATCTTAGCAAGTTTCTTTTACCTTCTGAATGGACTAAAGTAACAAAAGAAAGTTGACCTAATAAAAAAGGTACTCTGTTCAAAAATGATTGTGTAAATAATTAATAAATACATGTATGCAGTTATCTTTAAACTTGATATCAAATAAGATTGTGCTTGCTTTCCATATCTTTGATTTTTTTAAATGCCCAGGGAGACAAAGAGCATGCTGGATAAGAATTACCTATCAATGGCAAATGGTTTATGTTCATTAAATTGAAATAGAATTAGCACAGCTCAGCTGCACTTTGGTGAACTCCTGCTTCCATAAAACTGAGAACTGCAAATAGCTCAAATGGGGTTCCCAGCAATGCGTCCCCCTTGATTGTTGAATGCAATGTCTGAATATGGCATCCGTGACTGCGATTTAGAAGTAGTGATCTTAGAGGAAGAACGACTCAACTGGCTCCGGCTAATTATAACCATAAGCTCAGGAGATATTTTTCTTTCAGAACAATTAAAAACCTCACTTGGTTTTCAGCAAAACTAAGTATTTTGCCAGGTGAGCTGAACTCATCTCTCACTTAGTCAATCATAAACCCTGTTTGTGATTCTGACTCCACCACCACCGCTGCCTTTACTCTCTGCAAAGGAATTCTCTCAAATGCTACTATTGCTCTACTTTATATTGTCAGCTAGAGGGCTTCTGCAGAAGTCAAAAATAACTGGACTCTCAAATAAGATTTTGAATTAAAATTTTTTAATTATTTGAATTAAAATTATTCTCTTCACATTTTCCTACTTTTGTATTTCATTGTTAAATTTAAAATTCTATATCTTTTGAGTTAATTAATCTGCATTTGTTTGTTAGATAAAATAGTGACATTTTAAAATATTATTACCTGTTACTCAAGATTCGAAATACTCCTCCTCTCCACCCGGACTGTCCAAGACACTTCTCATACAAATGAGGGGAATACAAATGTTACAGCTCCCACTTCATTGAACCTCAACAGAAACAGTCCCACGACTGTAACTCAATTCATTCCTACACTATCGGAACGAGGAATGTGCGTACCTCTGGCATCTCGGAAAGAACAAGTATAGCAAACACACGTAGCAACCATAGGTGTCATTTTGAAAGCAACTAAAGAACAATTTGCTTTATTGTTTCTCTCCATGCATGGTTAAATTATTAGCGTATGTAAGCTGAAATGGTAAACCAAATACAAGTTTTATTATCTTTGACAAACATCTCTAATTAATTTGTTGTGGGAAGCAGAAAAGATTACCAAGAGCCAAACTTTGCTTTGTATTTTAAAGAAAGGCTTGCCGTACCTTCATTAGAAGTAATATAGCATAGAAGTTGTTCATTGGCGTTCTTTTTTTTCATTTTGACAACCCACAGAAAAGAAACAAACTCCTGGGTGTGCAGTGTTTATTTTTTTCTAATGGTAATAACATACTGTAAGAGTCATTCATGCTGAGACCTGCTAGTTATCACCTCTCTTTCTTTTATTCTATTAAACAAACCCTGTGGTTCAGTAGAAGGCTATTCCCATCAGCCAAAAAAGATTAAGTAATTAACAGCTTCCTTTGCTAGTTTTATACCCTCCTATTCTACTCTAAATTTGAGATAGGCCATTCAAAACGAAGAACAAGTTTTTACTGAAGGCACTGAAAGTAAAGGATATATGGTTTTAGCACCAAATAATTCACATCTGGAAATCTGAAGCCAGGGCTTCAGGAACTTTCACCTTATATTTAACCTGCTTATGCAGATCACAGTTCCAAAGTACGTGGACGTGGTATTTCCTAAGGCTACAAAAATTATTGAAAACTGATCAGAAGAAAGGATTTAGCAGGAAATCAACCAAAACCACAGAAGAAACATATCGAATGGCCAGAAAGACAATTGGACAATGAAGAAAGGTGACAACTTCAGCTAAAAGGCGTCTTGGTTTATTACTAATATAAAGTCAGCAATTAAAATAGAAAACCAAGCTGACAAATGGAAACAAGGGAAATAGGTAAAATAAACAAAAAGCTGTGGGCAGCAGAATATGGGGGAGGAAAGCTAAAGATAGCAGAAAAATGGTTACAGAGTTGGGGATATACAGGTTTTAAAGTCTAATAGAAAACATAGAAATCTTAGCAATCCTGTAAGACCACAATATGATGAAGAAGGTGAAGCTGAAAATATAATATAGAAAACATAGAAGTCTTCACAGTTCTTATTTCAAAAGAGGGATTTTGACAAACTTACCAAAGAAGAACCATGAAGCACTTAACCGTTTGTTAGTGATGAGCTGAAGTGAAATCAAACGGTGATGTAGAGCAGGTACATTCTCCTAAGCCAGCAGCCTCCCAGGACACCAGCACAGCTGTTGTCCATTGTTAGCAGGTCTCTGGGCACATCCAGAAATGAGACCTCATCTCGGTTTCTTCCAGTATTCAAAAGCAGATGCAAGTAACAGTATAGCAAGAAGATGTTGGTAATAATAGCCAGCTTAAATTAGGAAAGCTAACATGGGATTCAACTTATTTTAGCAACTGGGAGGGGTATGTCCACAGTGGTGCCAGTCGGTTGGTTTTGTGCAAAACAGATGATCTCAAACACCAGCAGCTGGTTGAGGAGTTGGGAGGCTGTTCAGGGTTAACGCATGAGTGGCGGCTGGTGGAGAGTCAAAGGCTGGTGGAGGAAGAACTGATTCCACAGTGGAAGAGCACAGATGCAGTGTCTGCAGGACTGGTGCTGGGCCCAGCATTGGGCAACAGCTTAAGAACCTTGATGCTAATAATAATTGAAAAACCATCATTAATGATAAAGATGACATGGAAATGTGTCCTTTACCTTGGAAAGGACAAAGATCTGGTGGTGAAGCTGAAGTCAGACAATTCAAATGAGAAACCAAGGACACGTTTCTTACCATGAGGGTGATTAATCTCTGGGAATGTAAGAAAGACATGGACCTGTTGGAGTGAGTCCAGAGGAGGGCCACGAAGATGATCAGAGGGCTCGAGCACCTCTCCTTTGAAGACAGGCTGAGAGAGTTGGGGGTGTTCAGCCTGGAGAAGGTGCTGGGGAGACCTTATAGCCCCTTTCAGAACCTAAAGGGGACCTACAGGAAAGATGGGGAGGGAACTCTTCATCAGTGAGTGGAGTGATAGGACGAGAGGTAATGGTTTTAAGCTGAAAAAGGGTAGATTTAGATTAGGTATTAGGAAGAAATTCTTTACTCTGAGGGTGGTGAGACACTGGAACAGGCTGCCCAGAGAAGTTGCGGATGCCCCATGGCTGGAGGTGTTCAAGGCCAGGCTGGATGGGGCTTTGAGCGACCTGGTCTAGTGGAAGGTGTCCCTGCCCATGGCAGGGGGTTGGAACTAGATGATCTTTAAGGTCCCTTCCAACTCTAACCATTCTATGATTCTATGAAATGTTAGGGAGGGAGCGGTTGATTCTCCATGTGACTCTTTATCCCAGATTCAGTGCCTTTCTTGAGGAGAAACCTCAGTAAAACTCTAGGTTTGGACTAGGAAAGTCAACAATTGAGGAAAAACTCAATGGATAGAGTGGACAGACAGCCCAAGACCTCTCTGGCCTTAAATTTGGGGGGGGGGGGGGGGGGGGGGGGCGGGGGGAGAAAAAGAACAACCCCCAAAATACCCTCAGAGCAGCCTTATCAAATCGAAAACTACTGTTGCACTGACAACACGCTGTCTTGCACTCAGGGTATTTCTTTTCCCTGTGCTTGCTAGGCAATAAAGTACCATTGGATAAAAATGCAGGTTCTGGAGTGTTTACCTGTTTTTTCAAGGACAAAGACTTTTAAAATGTTTGTTTTGAAGCACAATTTACAGCAAGGATTTGGGCTGAAACTGCATCAGTACAGTGAAGAGGGGATAAAAGGCCCAGCGGAGAAGAAAGCAATAAAAATATCATTGTAATATCCCTAACTCAATAATCAGCTCTCTCCATCAGGCAGTGGGGTTCAGGGAAAGGGAGCTCAAAGCACGTTTCCCTGATGTGGGCGTGGGTTGCGCGCCAAAGCTCATTAGAAAAATGAGGCAACACAATACGTGCAGCTACTTGGCTGCAGGTTTTTTACCTTGCTCGGAAGACCTGGCTCAGCCCGGACATTATCCCTGCCCATATCCCTGCCGGCACCCACACAAATCCCTCCCCGCGGGGTTGGCACCCTGGAGCATCCCGCGGCCATAGTGCCCAGCACCATCCCCACTGAACCCCGCTTGCATCCACGGCACTGCCAGCTCCTCGGCTGCCGTGGGGGCTCAGGCTGGGGTGGGATGGTACCCTCGCCCGGTGAGCGCCTGCCACCAGGCAGCTTTTTCATCTACTGCACCTTAAAACGCCATGACTGAAAGCGCACAGATTTGAATTAATTTTCATCCTTATCAGCTATGTAAGAAACAGAAAAAAGAGAATAGCTTAGGAGCTTTGTGCTCACAGACATCTTACGGGTTGGGTAAGGACACAGACTATTAATGTATGCTGAAATATCTCTTTTTAAATGAGGAAAAAAGGTGGGGGGCTTTAAAAACAGATTTTAGTGTCCCAATGAAAGCATGACAGCAACAATTTATAATTTTCTGCTGTCCAGTTCCTTCAATATTTCTCCCTCGCTGTGCATCCCTCCTCTCCCTCTCCCTCCACATCCATCCTCCATTTCCTGATAACTTCTCATCATGCTGGCTCAAGCCTCGTGAAATGGTGGTATGGGGAGGGAAGAGAGGAAGAAAGGGAGGAAGAAAGGCGCTATGATTGGGAGGGCAGGGGAAAGAGAAAGATTGAGAGAGACAGAGAGAATGTCAAAGCTCAAGTCTGGCATTTGCCTATTTAAATTCAATCATGCAGCCCTCGCAGAGCTGGAAATGGATGGCCTGCGTTATGAATTTCTGATCAGACGACTGATAGGTTATGAGCGGGGACGTAATCCCATTGAGAAAGCCTTTTTTCCCAAGCAAGGGCAAGCAATAACTGCCCTTCAGAGATGGCTCTTTGCTTTGCCCTTTTTATAATTTTTTCCTTTTCTTTAAAAAAAAAGTCCAAATAAGCATTTTTATGATGATAAATGTGTAATAATGATTCATTCTGCCTGCATCTGAAATGGGATATGCCTTTGCAAAGCAGACATGCGCTCAAAATAAACTGCCATATTTTTTCTTTTTTAAACCTAATTAGAATTCTCTCCTTCTCTCAGCTCATTTTGTACCAACACTAGTGATCTAAAAAGAAAGTGAAAGGAATGAACACATGCATTGAGACTGGTATTTTTAATACCCTGCAGGGTTTTTAACATTTTATAGTTTGCCTTTTTTAACATGATGTGTTTACATAAAAGGATACAAAAAAGATTTTTCTTCAAATGGCAAGAACTATTGGCATACGGTAGGGGCAAGCCAGAAATTATTTTAAAAGCTGATGTTTTCTTACTTCTACCCACGTGACATCATTCAGTGTTGCTTCGTGTTATAGTGAATTAATCAAAATAGCTGAGGACACTGAAAGATTTATAGTAGCCAAATTCACCAGTGAGGGAAAGCGCATACAGCAGCATGTTGGTAGTGTATGCCAGCACCAGGGCCTCAAAGAGCACTCATAACTTTCATAGTCTTAAAAAGTAGAAAACAAGGAGTTTGCCATTTAAAGTTGAGGATATATGTGCTGAAACAACACCCGTCCCAGTTTGCGAGGACTGGAAACAGTCACAGGGGAGAAGGACATCATCCCAGAAATGCATTAACAGGGAAGACACCTGATGTGACTGAGGCTTCTGTAAATAATCAAAAGGGAAAAAATAATGTTTGTAGGCATGGGGGGAGGGAGAGAAGAGCAGAGGAGCATCTTGGTGTTGGTGCTAAGCAGGGACTTGCTCTTGGATCTGCATCTCTAATGTATTTGAAACAGCAAGGAACATCAGGTAAATACTTTGCATAAGCGAGTACTTTGGAAAAGAAAGTATTGGAGACTACGGCTGTCCTCATCAGCAGGTATCGTTCATGTAATGGAAACCTAACAGTGGCGGAACACAATTACCGATGTGTGCATATTGTTTAATTGCAACAGAAGCCCAGGAAAGATTTAGAGCATAAATCCAAGTCCTTGTTACATCATTTCAGCTTAGTACCAGCTATGAGCGGACTTAGGTTTGCCCCTAGGTTCTTGCTTGCTCCACTCTCCTTCCCTCCTGTCGCAGGTGCCTGAGCGATACCCATCCTCGCCTGTGAAGAACTTATAGCCACTATGTTCAAGTCCTCCAGGATTTGAGCAGGGGAAGCCTCTGCATTTCTCACCAGACCAGCCATCAGCTTGATGCCTGTGCTTAGCAAGCGGTTAAACTCCTAAAACCGGGATAAGAAGTGTGTTGGTGAAACAGCTGGCTGGGAAAACACGACCTCGTACCCACGGGGAAAGCTGAGCTGTGAGCTAATGGAGACAGGACAGCAGCAACCAACTTCTCTGTGCAGCTCATAGCTTACCTTTTCTGCAGCTGCATCTTTTTGTTTCTAGATGCGCATTTCAGTGCCAGTGTGAGTTACTGTTATGACTCTTTTGATACAAGAGATTTGCTGTAATTTCATGACGTCATGCTGTCTTACGTGAATCCCTAAGAGAAAATCCAGTTAGGTGAGAAGATGGCAAAAACCCACAGTCACAGAGGGCAAATTGTGACTGCAGAAATACTGCACATAACCTTCCCACTTCAATTCCTGTTTCATTCATATTTTTCCATACTAATGTACTCACATATCAACAAATCACCTTAAGTAAGCAAAGAGATTTTTTAATTGCCAAGCTGTTCCCAAATGAGAGCTTCAGGGCTGCCGGCACTCAGGCTGAAGCAGTTTCAAGCAAGTCTGGGGAGGGCCGATGCACAGTCACCACTGAGAGAAAACCCAACGCATGGCAGAAAGAACATGAGACAAATCGCATGCTGCGTCACTGTGTTTCCTTTTTGATTTAAGCTGAAGGTGGCTGTTAATATAAACCAAAATGTGCTGTCTATTGGTTCGTATGGTGCCACAAGTGCCTTGGAAATAGAGATGTAAACTGAAACACAGGCTGTGATGTCTATATGGCATTTCTACAAGTTCTTCTAGGTTTGTTGGATTCATTCCCAGATGTGGCTTTTCCTTTGTTAAAGTTGTAATATGCCAGAATACCTCAAGACAAGCGAGCACCTAAGGCTGTCCGTGTCTTAAAGGAGATGATAGTTTGAAACTGGGGCTCTGTGAAAATCAAGGGCTTGGTTTGTGGAAAGCATGATAGCAAATACAGTCCCTTGTGAGCTCTAATTTAGCAACCACCTTCCATCAGTCAGAAGCTGAAGCCAACTTTATTCTTATAAATGCAACTACTTCAGAATAGCAAGGCTAACAAAAAAAGTACTGACTTTTCAAGTTTTTCCTCATTTTGCTCAAATCGTGGATCATCAGCTAAAAATTGGAGCATTGCGAGAAGCCTCGCAGACACGCTTGGCCAAAGCACCATGCCCTCCCTGCAGTCGGTCCAGCTGCACCCCATGTAATACCCCATCTCTCCTGCACTGCCCTGCCGGCAGCCTGCAAGGGACAGCATGGGCCGACACAGGAGAGGCTACATGTCCTTACACAGCAGCCTTTTTTTTTTTTCACTTTTAATATATTAAATTGTGTTAAATTTGCCTATGTTAAACTGCCAAAGCTATATTCATGAAGGGAAAACTGGAAAAAAGATATAAAGTGATTTTCTACCCTTCTGACAACTTCATAACTGCAAACATTTCTGAAATTTTGCATACACAAAATGAGGGTTCCACAAAACCCCTGCACTGCAAAGGGGTATTCTTCCCGAGGAACGCAAGAAAATTATGAACCAAATGGTTTCCTTGTCTCACATGCTCCAAACGGTTAATTTTGTTCGGTATCCTCAAACTGCAATGGGCAAGAAACCTTGCAGCTGATAATTATGAAATAACGTGGCCACAGGGGAGTTCCCTCCCGATTACCATTGGTTAGGGATTGTCTTATGTCCTGGAGCAGTAGAATTTTGATTATTTAATTGAAATTATATATATTAGCATGGATGTTCTCATTAGCCATAAAATAAAACATCTAATATTTTCAATCTTGTTGCATCAACATCTTGTGGCAATGAATTCCAAGGACTAAGAGCACATTATGTGAAAACATCATCATTTAAATTTGCCACCTTCCACTGTCACTGCCTGGATTCTTGCATTAGGAAAAAAGAAAACAAAAAGGAAGGGGTGGGAACAAATAACTGCCTATTTGCCTTCTTTATCTCTTTTTAAGAGATATCATATGCAGAATAAAAAATTTGCTCTAACTGAGGTAGAAAAGTATTGTCGATTATCCAGCGTATCACATAATTTCTTTCCACTTAAAGTTTCCAAAAAACTCTATCTTCCATTACCAGATCTTAAACCTAAGTGTTGATATTCTCCTTTAGTTCACAGGACTGATCAGTTCCCAATGACCAAGTTAAATTCCAGAAAGATTTTTTTTAATTATCTGTATTCTAATCAAATACGGGCGTTCCTAAGCTGGTGATTACAACTGCTGCCACTTGTATTTTCAATATCTGCTTTACATATTTATTTGGTAAATCAAAAACAGAGGTTAGCTAAAGAAGCAAACCTACAATAATAAAATATCTTATTGAAAAAAGCTTTTAGTGGTTTCTTTAACTTATCATTAAATTTAAACTCATTTTTCCTAGTTTTCACTTCTGCAGTTAATAACTTTTATATAGCGATCCTATAATTACATTAACAAAAAAGTAAATTTCCCCCATTTCTCACAGCATTACTAGTATTACAGCATTAATGGTATATTAACCAGTAAAACCGCAAATTAAGTCAACTCATCTTCCACTGATAGGGCATGAATTTGTAATTTAGGCGGGTTTGAAGTTTTCAGTGGTTTCTTAACTATTATCAAGCTTCTGCTTTTCCCAGTATAACAGTAAAACCCACACAGGAGTAATTTTCACATTCTAATCACCATACAGCACTTTTTATTTGTCTCCTGAAATACAGCAAACACAGGAACTGTTCCAGCAGAGAGCGAACCAAGACATTCAGCTCTGGACACCAGAACACGTCAGGGAGAGGTGGTGACACACAAAGAGACAGTCAATGACCGGAGCCAGTGGAGCACGTAGGCTTCTCCAGAAAAGATTTCTGATAAGCATTTTTCTCTAAGATTGTCCTTCTTAGCTAGTGCGCACTCTCAATATTTCGGTCACAATAACATCATATGTTATCCTCAAACTCATGTGCTATGGAACATGTCAGTGGAAGCCAGCAAGTTCAGTCCCAGGCAACCAAGTCAAAGCTATTACTGCAGAAGAGCTTGTGGGACCTCTATTTCAGCCCCACCTAGGCATGCACCACAACGCCCACACCAATAGCCTCAATCACACACAACTAGAAAATTGAGTCAATTAAATGCTAACAAAGGGACAGGGAAAGCATTTGTGAGCATCCACCTTGGCTCCAGTGCCCCTCGACTCGGCAGCTGCAGCTGCAGCCCTCGCATCCCAAGGTAGGGTAGGATCCTCGCCCAACCTCAGTGCTTCCAAGCCAAGGAGGAGAGGGACAACACAAACTCAGGATAAAATGAATGGAATTTCAATAACAACTTTAATAGTCAAAAACATATCTTTGGAATATTAGATTTATGCAATGGGAAGGAACTATCAAAAATGTTCCATTTCAGAAATATAAAGGCTTACTGAGCTAGTGAAGCACAACAGAAACACTCAGTGATAAAGGACATCACAGCCCTTTATAAACTGAATCGGTGGTTTCCCAAATTTAATATGCATGAACAGTGCATGTGAGTCCTCTTAAATCCAAGTACCAAACCCTGCCTGTTTAATAAATCTCACCAGTACTCCACTATTAGACAGGGGATTAAAACTAATCTATCAATCCCAAAACCAAGCACAGAGTGGATTAAAATGCAAAACACATGAGAGTATGAAGATGCTTAATGCTAAATAACAAACATTTCAATCACAGAAATCATTTTTATCTTCTTGTTTATGCTAAGTAGATACTATTAGGCTTAATATCTGTATTAACACAAGTAGGGGAAGAAACAGTTTTAAGGAGACCTAAATACTTGAATGCTACTGGATTGCTTGCGAGCAGCAGCTCTCTTGTTGAAAGTGAGTACACCATGGTGTTTAAAATAATTGTTTACTCTCTGAGGCCAGCTCAATGGTGCTTGACCTTTTCCTATTTTTTTAACCCAAAGCAATGCACCCATAGGGTCTTGAGAAAGACAGAACTTAAACCTGTTATTTGCGTCGTAATATCTGCATATCGCATTACCCCCAACTCTGGTGGTGTCGCAAATGTTAGTCTCATAACTGATGTTCAGTGCAGCTTGTCAATGAACTGCGGTTGGAGGTGGGTTCTGTTGCTTTTTTTTTAAAGAGTAAATGAAAAAGAGCTCATCCCACCATAGTATAAATATAATAAGCAAAGATGTGGAGAGAAGTGTGGAACTGTGTTTGCCTACATGAAACAGGGAAATGACCAAATGTGACTCACACAGTGGCCCCCAGTTCACCCAATAATTCGCTTTATCATTGTCACTCCAAATTCATAGCAATGGGACGATCCCCCTTTCTGGCATTGTATGGGAGCAGCATGAAATTATACATCTATATCTGCATTTGTCCATCTGCCTTGCAGAGATAAGGATTTGGTAGAGTTGCACCCAGCTGTGGTAGGAGAAGGCACTCTGTGTGTTCCTTCACGACTTTCTGAGTGCTGGGAAATGCCCAATGTTTGCCTGAATTCACGTGCGAGCATCCAAAACCTGAAGAACTGGACATTATTCCCGCTCTCTGAGCAAAAACTACCCACTGAATCAATGAGTAATCATACGATTTGATATGAAGTAATATCTACTGGAGATCTGGTTGAGGTCACCATCACCCTCACTTCACTTGTAGGCATATCAGGTTGTGAACCAATGTCTGCAGATGTGAAAGCTGATGCATTAATGCAGTGGTATTACTGCCAGCAGAACGTATAATGAGGAGAACGAGAGCGGCTGGCCTTTGTGTGAGGAAGGATAACGTCACACAAGTTCAGGTTATCTAGCTGGTGAGGGAAATTTGGCAATAGGAAAAAAAAAAAAGCCAACCCCTGCCCTCACCCCCACAACACTGCCTTACAATGATGGTTATTTGTCCTTGGCGTCTTGCTTTTGGTGTGGCAAGAAACTATGGTGCTATTTCAGCTGAAAAATGTAGTAAAGTTGCACTATTCTTGTTTATCTTTGCCTTGGCAGCTAAAAATGTTTTCTGAAGTGTCATCATTCACTTGTTAGTGAGTCCTTCCACAGCAGCGTACTTCCTTATGGAAAGCAAGAAATAGAGAAACATACTGTTTTTTCTGAGGGTTAAGACAGTGAACAGATTTATGCTGTCCTAGTCTCTTAATTTTAGCAGAAGTCACAAATTCAGGAAAAGAAAATGGGAAGGGAGCAGCAGTTTGATAGTTTCTACATGAATTGGAAACATCGGTATTTTATTTCACAATAAAGTAACAAACACAAAACAGCAAGCACGCCCTCTCAGCTCATCTGTTTGACAGTTATGTTGCATATCTGACTACAGCTCAATTTTTACCTGCCACTACCCTCCATACTGCCTGTGACTGCGTCATCTTAACACGAAGCATAAGCATACCATTTATGTGTACCTACAAGCTAACAGAAAAAAGCATGACTGTCTAATTTCACAAATGAAGGAATGCACATAAGCAGCTCTTATCCATCTCCCTCTCCCCTAAGGAAACTGCCGCACCTCTCACTTGTGCTCGGGAGTTGACTGTACAGGTAAGGCTGTGCTTGGTGTCCTGCCTGTCCCCCTCCAGATACACCCAAAGCCTTTACTCTGCCCCTTTTTCCCTGTTTATGGTCAGTGTCGCTCCCCAGCAACTGTCACTCTCCAGTTGCCCAGAGTGGTCCAATTCTTTTATTGAAAGGCATTTTCATTTTCCCCACTTAATATAACACTCAACACCAAAGATGCCGAGAAAGAGGTGAGAAGTCAGGATCATTACAAGTAAACAGCTCACGGTTGTTAGCAAAAGCTGTACAAAATACATTAATGACATTATCATCAGTAATTGTGGAAGCACTCATTAAAATGCTATTTGGAGAGAGGAAACACCTTTGACTGGTAAAATACCTTGGAAAAAAATTAGTCTGTGGCAGCACAGGGCTCAAAGAAGAAACCCGTGGGCAGAAGGAGGGGAAGGAAAAACGGTGCAAACACTTCAGAGCGCAGAAACTACTTGAACCTACATAGCAGCTCTGTGTCAACTTGAGTTATCTAAAGGTCTGTTCAACTTCTCCCAGTCAGTTCCCAGTGGTAAACAGGCAGTCACTGTTGTTGTAATTTCCTCTTTTAGTGCCTTTCCTGAGAAGAAAGGCCTTGCTTTCAAAGGTGAGCTTTGAATAGAGTAGAGTAGAATATTTCAGTTAGAAGGGACCTACAGTGATCATCTAGTCCAAGCTACCAGGTGTAGCCTGAATGTCTGAGGCAGATATGCCCATGTGCAAGTCAAGTCCAGTACCGAGACTTTAACTTACTCTAACAGAGAAAAACATCTATAGCATAAGTACTTGTGTCTGTTAAACAGCCGTACACCTCCAACTTTCACCTTTATGCTTCCTATGCACTCATGCGGTGCTGTACAAGGCCAGCCAGACATTGCACAGCCTTTGCAGCTGCGCTGTTTGGGACTCCGCTGCACCATCTGTGTGTTTTGGGTACCACTGCCATTAAAACACATCACCATTGAGAAATCCTCTGTAGCCTTTGCGTGACCCAGATCAGCCCACCCCGAACTGGGGTCCCCCTCCCCGCCAGGGCTGCCCCAGAACAAAGAGGGGCTAACGGGACCCTGCGCCGTTGTTCAGCGGATCAGAGCGGGTGGAAGTGGGGAGAGGTTTATAAGATTAATTCTTATCTCTCTGGGCAGTGGGTCAAGTCAGAACCGTCATTCAACAAACTCTATGGATAATCTCCCTTTATTACTTTCAATCAAACTAAGTGTCTGCAATCTGCAGTATGGTTACTAATTTATTGAAAGAAATTACTTGTAGAGCTTGATTATATAATAGACGAAATATAAAATAGTCTGGGTAAGCATCCATTAAGTTTTTACATATCTCATTGCATAGCAAAGCTGCTGCAGCCTCGCTGCGTTAGCACCCGGCAGCTGTTCAGTGGGTGAAAATTCACAGAAAGAAGTGGACATTATGCTTGTCCACTTCCTAATTAAAATAAGGGAAAAAGAAATGTGATTAGGGTTATATTTGGTATCAAATCTAAAAATTTGCTGTTTGCGAATATTTAACAAATGCGTTTTGTGAGAAATCAAATTTCTAGTGTATTCTGGTTAATGGAATTCTGCTGCAGCCCCTGGACAAAACAATGTAAAGCTGCCTGGATTGTGGAAATCATTCTCCTCCAGTGATGGATAATATAGCATGAGGTTTTGCTTGGTTTGATTAATTTCAGAATATTGCAGAGAAGCTGCATAATCCCTAAGATAGCACAGAAAAGAAGGAAGACATGATGAAGTAGGATAAAAGCGCGTAGTAATGAAGCACAGACTGTTTCATACATTATAGAAAAGCTCACAAACTCAGGTTTTTTGGCAAGTAGCAACCACAATAAGGGGCAACTGGAACGCACGTTTGCTTGTGCAATTATATTATATGATCTGAGCAGGGGTATTTTGAAAGCAAAAACCTGCTAAACCTTTCCACAGCTATGACTGGAGACAGAACAGAAATAGAAAATGCTCATTTCCTTTTTTCTGTTCACAACGGCCATTATTTATACAGTTACTGAATATGGAAAAGGCTCTGACAAATTTACAGTGGTGTTTGGATGGATGAGGATGACGAATGATGGATGAGGGAGGCCGAGGATTCCCTTATTAAAGCATCAAATCTTTCTCTAAATATCGAACAGACATCTTAGCCTCAATTGCTTGACTCATACCAAAAATTACGCAATGAAGTAAAATTTTGCTTCTCAATAAAAACTGAAATTTGTCTTCCATTATACACACTTAATTTCCACTACACAGCCTAGCATTTTTTGTTCTGTGCTTTATACCTATTTGAAATATTCATTTATTAAAAAAAAAAAAAAAAGACAAATGCGATAACACAAAAAAAACCCAACCATAAATGAATTTCAGCACAAATTAGGCAATTGGAATAATTAAAAAACTGCTGTGTTTGGCAATCTTGGGAAATAGTTGCAGCATTACAGTCCACAGCACCCTTTCCCAGTGCCTCTGACGCAGAGCTGTAGATGCCAGGGAGCCTCCGCTCTCCCCTGCACAGTGGGCACTGGGCAGGTAGAGCAGCACGGGGACGCAGCCGTGCTCATGCCGGCCCTGAGCATGCAGGCATGGAGAAAACATGGAGGAGGGGGATACACCTTTCCTCCTGAGGTGATTTTATTTTCTGTATGGGCTTTACTGGGAGTTCAGGTGTTTGTGCTTTACTCTCTCAAACCCCTTCTTCTCTCATTTGATCATTGAATAGAGTCAGAAGAAGCTGCTAATATGAAAATACGTGTGATGTCGCACATGGAGGCTGGTGGCTGCCAGCGTTCCTGTGGCAGGAGGGAGCAGCAGCATGGGTCCAGGCTTAAGCGCTACCTCAACAGGCAGAAAACGAGACCGACCGAAAACATACAGGAGGAACCAATCACCCATTTGCAGCCTGATGCCTTTGTAAGTCACCCCCAGACAGAAATGCCTCCCCGTATCGTGCTGCCGACTGCTCTCAGGACAGAGCAGCACAAACCAAAATCCCCTTGGCCAGCTAGATGTCACAGGCCATGCACAACACCTATGGGACAGCCCCCGAGCCCCACAGGGCGCGCATGCCTACAGGCTCCTAGTCAGAGCAGGGCTGCGCTGGCAACCCATGCCCCAGCAAGCAAACAGGCGGCAGCGACGCCAGTGCTCCGCGGACCCCCAGCAAAACCCACCTCCCCTCCAAGGGCTGAATCCAGGGACTGACGGGGACGGTTTTGCCATCTTCCTCCTTGCAAATTGCATTCGTGAAGATGGATGCTGGACCCAGCATTCAGCCCTGTCTGGCTCACCCTTGTGTATCTCAGTGAAACTCTGCAGGAACTGCCTTACAAGCTACTGCCATGGAGTGTCTCTTTATGAAAGGGGCCAAACCATACATAGAAATTAACAGTGTCACTTGATCTGGTGTATGATCGGCAATAAAATAAATTTGTATATGGGCAAAGAAGGTAATGAAGCTTCAGTCAGTTTTAAAACCCAGCAGATGCTTCTGGCCCAAGGCAAACTAAGAGCAAAGATGTTTCACCCGGGTGTGCTGTGAGAATTGAATAAGCAATGGCAGAACAAAAAAAAAAAAAAACAAACAAACTTAATTCCTGAAATACATTGAAAGTATTAAGAAGGAAGAGGCAGGTCCAATTCAGCAATGTGCTAGGCAAGGGGTTTGCTAGCTAATAGGCAGCTGAAACCTTGTGTTCAATTCCATGATGGAAAATATTCTAAATTCCAGAAAAAAAGTTAGAAGTAGTTATTAATGGGTCTCAGAAAAAGCTTTACTGCTCAGCTTCAGTTCTGTAGATGAGTCATTTTAGTTTCAAAATGTTTCATCCAAGGAAGGATGAACGTATACACCAAGTATTAAAAGTACATCACAAAATGCCATATGGACTTTCTACTGCTTCAGATAAGGCAAGGAGCCTTCAAGCAAGCGGAGAGCAACCACCAGGACTTATGCCTGTATCCCACCTCTGAGAGTTTCATAGACAAAATTAGAAAGGTATCTACATTTAAATTGTATTTTCTACATTGTAAGAAATTGCACAGTTTAAAAATGACAAAATGACAAAGATGAACAAGACCGCTTTGTGTACAGATGGGGACAATCTGATTTTCTGAGTATGCGCTCATTCCCCAGTATACACACCTGCCCTGTTTTGGCTGGTGCTTACTCAATCAAGCAAGCTATTAATTTCAACCTATTTCTGTATTGCCTTAAAAACTACCCCCTTTCCCTTTCCAACTGCACACAGGAGGCAAAAAAATAAAGCGCCATACATGCCCCTGTTGCAATGAAAAGAAGGAAATACAGTCACGCAGACATAGCGATCCAAACAGGGGCTCTCTAAAGTTCGCCAGAGAAATCAGCTCAAACAGTTGACTTCCCTTGTCACCATCAGTGATGCTGACGGCCACATACACCTGGGGCAGCTAAAACTGAGAGCAAGATGGGGGAAAAGCATTGTCCTAAAGACTCCCCCCTTTCATGGCTTCAGCTTGCTGGTGAGTAGCGACTGCTCTTTCTAGCCATGTTGTTGGTGCACACACTGGAAGCACAGCTGCCCGAGCGCTGACCGTCTGCAGGGGACAGGGAGACCAAGGGGCGGTCCCCGGTGCCAGGCAGGGAGCTGGCCCAGGGCTGGGAAAACCAAGAACGGGACGGGTGCAGTGAATGCCAGGAGGTACCTGACTGATGCCGGGAGCCATGGTCCCCACGTTGGGCTGATATAGCCTCCCAGCACACCTGGGACTGACCAGGGGCCAGACTTAGCAGTTTTCTTCCTAAAAGAATCTTTGCATTTTCTTTGATATCCAACAATCAGCAGTGACTCCCTTTAAATGAAGACAAATGACAAGAAATACACTTCTGCTGCTTGCTCATCATCACATACCCCCGTTCCTCGTCTGCTGTCTAACCAGAACACGCTCCCCCTCCCCACCACGGACACAGGCTCACTCCAACTGCTTGCATCAGGACTGGCAGTATTTAGCATTTAGAAGTAGTTTGGAGAGACAGGTAGGCATCCATATAAATTTAAAGCATCTAAATAACCCTTCGAATTGTAATGAGCAGTTATTTATTGAGGCACAAAATTCTGTTCTACTAACAAAAAAAAAAAAAAAACAACAAAAAGAAAACCACCTCAAACCCTGAGGAATTTTCATTACTGAAAATATCTTAATACATGACTTTACTCATGTGAGCAGTTCCTTTGAAGTCAACAAGCTGACTCGCATGTGTAACTGTTTGTGGGATCAGACACTTAGTTTATCATTTTTAAGCTCTGCTTCAGTACTGAAGGATGATGAAAGTATTTCAGTGGCACAGATCAGAGCCTGTGCAGCCCACTGAAGAACTAACTTTTTTAGAAGAGACTTACTGAAGAAAGGAGAAGCAACCCAAGTACTTGAGCAAGAAGAAACTTCCAGGACTGGAGGAAACGCCAGTGAAGGCACAGGGATGTTGGGAGACGACGGTAGAACCAACCTGGCAGCTGCGGGCAGTGGAGTGGAGTGGAGCGGTTGGGACCATGTTGTGTGGAGCAGAGCAGCAAACCCGAGCTTTGCGACAGTGCAAGACGAAACCAGTGAAGAATCTTAGAAGGTAGAAAAACAGGACTGAGTAACAGGCTGCTGTGTTTTGGCTAGGCTGGAAGGCAAGTTACCAGGACGGGATGCTAGGATCAATAAGGCTGAAATATCATGGTCAGAAAACCAAATACATTAGGATGCTGGATAATACGTGAAAATAATGTGTAACACATGTAAATCAAGTATTCTCAGCTGTAATGTATAGTAGTGACCATCCTATTTCAAAACTAATATTGCACAATTAGAGGTGATTCAGAGCAAACCATCAGGAATGATTAGGGACATGGAAAATCTCTCATATGACCAGAGATTGAAAGACTTATTTTAACCTTAACTAGGCAATAAATAAGAGGAGACATAATAACAGTGTATGAGATAATGAATAACCTACAGGGGGTAGATCAGCTGCTTCTGGGCTATCTCATAACACGAGTACCTGGGCATCCTCCATGAAATTAAAAGGTGATGCATTCGAAACCAATAAGGGGGATTTCTTTCCACAAATGCAAATTAAACTTGGGAACTCCCTGACACTGAACACACCAAGCAGAGGAACACAGACAGACGCAAAAATGGAGTACACATTTATGCTGATATAAAAAAATATCCAGAATTATAATAGTTAATGGTAATGATTAAAAAAAACAACCAACCAAACAAAAATGAACATTACCTCATACAAGTTGTGGTTTAATTCACTTCCTAATTATAGGGAATCAACAGGAAAAATAGCACATGTGGAGACAGTCGCATATCTCTAACTCAACATTTCTTGTTCCCTTTTCTGAAGTATTTGGTCTGTTAATGCAGGACAGAGTGCTGGGTTAGGGGGAGAAGAGGCAGATGCTGTCAGCTCCCCAGTCATGGTTTTCTCTACCAGAGAGCACAGACACCAAAAAAAAAAAAAAAAAGAAGAAAGAAAAAGAATCCTCATTCTCACTCCCAGGTCTGTGTGCAGAGCTGGCAACATTCAGCCACCACCTAAGGCTTCGTGCTGAGCAGCATGTGATGCCCTGCAGCCATGATGCCGGCTGGCAGCAAACACTGGGGAGCAGCCGCACATTCACACTCCTGTTTTTCCAAAGATTTAACATTCCCATCTCGTCCCACATCCAAATTCCAGGAAAAGGAGACAATAGCCTGCGCCAGTGGCCAGAACCTTTTTCACCTCGGCCACGGTGCCCGTTCCCTGTTGGGAGGTGGTGGGTTTGCTGTTGGAGGAGGGTCACCCAGAGGTCTGCGGGCTGCCCAGGGACCATGCTGCCGTCGCCCAGCCACGCTGCGGCATGCAGCAGGGCAGGCATAATCCTCCCACCAGCCACAATGACAGCATCGCCTCATCTGGCCAAACGGCAACAGCTGAAAGGTTTTTCAGTGCAGCTCAGTGTGTCCCATCTTAAGAAACTGGTTTGACTTAACACTTCCCACAAAGTGAGCCAGCAGGTTCCTGCTTTTCCATGCCCATTGCTGCCCATCCTCTCTTGTTAGGCAGCTGCTTTGCAAACCTCCCCGAACCAAAAGCATGGCGCAGCAACGAGCACGCCAGCACTGCTGCCGTCCCCACATCCCACCTCTTGCTCCAGCACCTTTCATCCCAAGTGCACTGGGAGCCCTCAAATGTCTGGAGCCCAGAGCAGCCTGCAGGTGCCAGATCCCACCCTGGAGCCTCAATCCCTCCTGGCCAATACTGTGCCATGAGGCCACAGCACAGGAGGAGGTAGCCAGCAATGAACCTGGGCAGCCCCAAGCAGCAGGGCAGCATCCCTGCACTGTATCCTTCTCCAGCACACTTGTTGAAGTTCTGAGAGTGAAAAGAAGTATATGCTATGTTATATTCTATATTTATTATTATATATTTGTTGTATTTATATTTATTATTTATATATATGTAAAGAAAAGCTCTCCTTCTGCAGCCCTCTTTTTCTGTAAACACAACTCCAAGTGGAAGACGCAGAGACACAGACACCACAGCTAAGCTTTATGCCTCGGACGAAGGACAAATCCTACCAATCCCCACGTCTTTGCAATGACACCAATCTGTTGGAGTCAGTAATGGGTAGGGCCATCACACAACATCCTCATAGAAATTATTTCAGAGCCTTGCCTTTTTTCCAGATGGCAACTAAGCATTTGCACCACACTTCCACCATCAAACCCCCAAAATGCTAAATGTATAATTTATGCGCTCCTTTCTCTCCACAGCCCCATTAGCTCTCCATTAAGTTTCACACGTGCACCAACTTTACCTTCAGCCCACTAAGCTGTTTGTAGATTTTACTCTTCAAAACGCTCCCGTGTTTTCCTCTTAGCTACAGAGCTGCACATGCAAACCCTCCAGATGAAAAGCCTGCAGACAGCACGGGTTCTGTGCTTCTGGGCTCAGCATCCCAGGAAATGGAATCCACATGAGAAAACATCCCCTTAACTGCCTTTTTATTAAAGCTTGTCAGAAAGCATTTTCTCCCTTTTTTTATGTGGAGAAAAAAAAAAACAGTCCATTTACAAAAATAATTGTTTGGCACAGTTTAATCAAAAATGCAAAAAAAAAAATCTGCTTTCAAAAATTAGTTGTTGTTTTTCATGTTAAAGGTCAAAGATTTTCAATCAAGACAGATATTTAGGTGAAAAAATCCATTTCCTCACAACATTTTTAGCTGGGAAAAAAGTGAGAGTGAAGCTTTTTTTCAAACATCTCTTGCTCCTCAGCTTAATTAGCTTTATGTGCTTTCCTCCTGCTGCTGGCATGCAGTGCAGGATGCTGCCAACCTCTCCTGCAATCCTACGGGCAACACCAACATCACCGCCCCAATCACTGCACACCAACACACACATTGGGAAGAGGAATAACATGCATTAATGGCAATGTGAAACTTTTAGAAGAGCCTTCGCATTGCAAGTCATTCATATTTTCACTCTCCTGGGAAATATATACCTTATCTGGGTCTCAGTAAGGGAGATAATTGTATTTTCAAGTTGTCAGAGTTGCATATTGCTTCTCGATACCTGCCCATACATTTTATGTGCTCCTGTATACCTGCCGCACGCCTGTAAAGTACCACAAGCAAATATAAGCAAGAGCAGGGAGATGGATGACACATCGCTAAACAAAAAAGTGACGGACCCTTATTCAAACAACAGCTTGGAGGGGTCGGGGGAATCACCTGCAGGTAGATTTTCATTTGTTTGGTTTTGCTTTTGTTGCGAGAGCTCTTAACCCACAAAACGAACCTCTGCTAAAATAAATATGTAAGAAAAGCTAGATAAGATATAAACTATACTCCCATCAGTTTCTTGATGGTCTGCAGTTACATTTTTGCATGGAAGTCAATACAATTCCATGCAGTGTGTGTTTTTTTTCCAGTGGATGCAATTTTTACAAAAAAGTTATAAATAAATTATTAGTTGGGTAAAGCTGCATTTGTTCTTAAAGGAGAAGAGGATCAAAGTAAGGCAGTGTGAAAGAGAAGGCAATAGATACAACTAGATTAGGCTGCAAACACCTTTAACTCTTCTTTTATTGCTGCACCTGTTAGATTCATTTTTAATGATTTTTAACCTTATAATTTTGTATTTTAAGTGTCTGATAAATCACATTTACCTCCCTTGGGTGATGTATTTTGATATCTGTTTATTCATTCACTTTAGTACCTGAATGGTTGCGGTAGAAAAATCTTTCCACAGTATATTTAACATGGCAGAGTGTAGAAGGAAGCCTGCAGTTCTCGTAATATTTCTGATGATAAAACATCTCCTCTGATTTGTCTTTGAAGCAGCCAGTAGCTGTGGCTGTTTGGCTCCTGCTGCCCACCTCACACTGCATCCAGGCGAGCAGGTATTACCCCGCTCACACCCCAATACCCCACTCCCATGAGTGGGCAGTGGCACTGCTCCCACAAAGAGGAGACCTCACAGCCCCAGCCACGCGGGACACCAGGGCTGTGGGTGCACAAGACCTGCGCAATACTTATAGACTGCTTTAACTATGCATTAAAACATATTGTAATCTCATTTAAAACATCTAACACACAATTTATGCAGCAACAGGGCAATCCATAACAGCGAGAAGAACAACCTGCTTCAACATAATGACTGGGAAGTGTCTCCATTGCTACAGGCAGTGACCTGTCTGGTTTGTACTTCTAGCCATGGAGAGCACCAGCAGCTGCCAAAAGAGAAGTGGCTTGATTTCACCCATCCCCAATTTATAGCTTTGTGTCTACAGGGCACGGAGACTTGGGAGAAGCTGGTTGGGACCAGCAGTGACCCAGTCTTTCTGCCAATTCAGAAAACACTACTTCCTCACCCCTTGAGCTTTTGCCAGTGCTTGCAGCCTCCACCCAGGGGACCTGCCTAGACCATCCCTTATCTTGTATATCCCAATTGGCCAAAGTAACAGTGATATAAGGAGTTCAGCAAAGGAATTTCTTCACCAGTCATTTTATACTTAAAAGGCACTAGAGACTTACAAACGCCTGTAAAATAATAAAAGCCCTGAGAGATACTGTCCTCACAGGAGACTCCAGCTCTTAAGCGATCCCAAAGCTCACGCGTTCCCAGCCGAGCAGGAGCCTCCTCCTTCCCCCACGCCGCCTGGACCAGCGCCATCTCCCACATACGCTCAAACAGTGCAAAACCCACCTTTGGTTTAACCTCCTCCTTGTGTTACAGACTGAGGAAAAACAGATGTCTCGGCCATGCCGCTGTTGCTTGCAGAAAGGCCGCTGTGCCGCAGCAGCCCTGCATCACCCTTCCATGCCTTCGCAGGGGTTGTCTCCCAAGAAGGCACATTGCCCCTTTATTTGGTGGGGTAGCATCCCATCATTGCCTTTTCTTGGGCAAAATTAGGTGCATTTGACACACAGCCTCAAATGGAGTTTACTAGATAAAAGGGGAGCTCTTGATTAAATGCAGATAAATGCATTTTATCATATCAGATAAGAATGTTCTATAAACAAGATGTCGCACATATCTAAAGAATAAAAGAAGAGACTGCTTTGCCTGTGAGCAGCACTCTAACCAGCAGGCAGCCCACCATCTTTTAACATAAGGAGGTGCAAAACCAGTAATCAACACACAGTCGTCTTTGAGACATATTTGCCCAGGACCTGGTGTACAGAGATTTCTCCTTGTGCCAGGGAAGATGGACCTAACTGCGGTTGGCCAGGTTAACTTCGATGCAACAAGCAAGCTGCAAAATAAGCTCTAAAGCAATGAAGTGGAAGAAAGGACCAGAAACACCGAGGAACAACGAAAGAGGCTGGAGAAGCCCTGAAGCAGTGAGCAGAAGGGAGCAATTTTAGCACTGTTTTTAGATGTACAGTAATTTTCTTGTCTTCTAATAAACATGCTACACCACAGATGAAGGCCACAGCCACAATAAAATTATAATTTCAAGACCATGTGTGGAATCCCTGAGTGTCTGGAGGAAGGCACAACAGATCAAGTGCTGGATGTTTTGCTAAGCAGATGCAGGTGGGGGAAGGTTGGACAGGACAGCTAAGGATTGAGACATCCGACCGATGCTGAGCTGCCGTCCCAGACCTTCACCAGCCAAGTGAAGGAGGAGCTGGCTGAAGGCACCAGCACTGATACAGTAGCAGCTGGAACAAGATAACAGGAGCCCATAGACTCCTGGCCACTAAAATCCACTTTTTAGAAGTGGTGAGAGATCAGTTGATGCCTTATAGCCCCTTCCAATCACGTTGTCTGTGATTTCTGTGATCTCCTAAAGCTGAGGAGTTTAGTCCTTATTCAAACAGAAAGTCTACAAGACCACAGAGTGAAAATCATGGGCTGATGTCATGTTTAAGGTCTGGGAAAAAAAATACCTCACAGGCTTATTGGGCTGCCCTAAAAAACGGGGCACGTTTCAACGCAAGCTCTTCAAGATAACACAACTCTTGACTGCAGTTACACATTTTGTTCTGGATTTGCTGCAAGAACACAGAAGAGTAATCCACCTCAAGTATTACGGCTTTTCTATAGACAACACAACCAAAAGGGTTTCTAAATGTAGGAAAACAAGGATATAATTACATAATTAAGCAGATGCACTGTAATTTTTCTTTTATGTTACTCTTTATATTTTTAAAAGGCAACAAGACAGAGCTGTGCTAAAAAGCAATAAAGCACGGGTAATTTAATACTAAATTACATCCATATTGAAAAGTTTACATGAAGTTGAGAGCAGACAGAGGTCAGGTTTTCAACAGGACTGTCTTTAATTGTGGCCATCAGTTTTAGCAATCCAGATCTCTGGATCAAAGACAAATATAATGCGTTTCCTCAACACTGAATAGTGAAAGCAGACAGTAAGCATGGCACTATCTTGCACCGAAAGGTCATAAAAAAGATTATCAGAGGGGGAATATGTCTTGCTGTTCAACACACACCTTTACATAACATACTGTATGTTTTTAATAGTTACATTTTTCTAGCAGATTTTTCAGCAATCGGGAATGTAAATTAAAAACTTTACTATCAGTTTTCAGATGCAAAGGGGTTTTCTTGTTCTCTAATAAACGTGCCATCTCTGTGTAGGTCTTTTTTAATTTTTTCAGTTGCTTTCAATCATACTCTCACCCCAGTGAAACAATTCCTCTCTCCTTAGGGAAGAGATGTGAGCTGAGACACTGTTTTCTTTCTAAGGGAAAAAAAAAAAAGAAAAGGAAAAAAAAATCAAATGAGGAGTAAATTATCAGCAAATCAGATAGAAACAAGTTTCCTAGATCTGCAGATCCATTGTACAAATGAAGCAATTTCATCTCTGCTTGCTCTGGGGGGGTGGGATTTTAAGTGGCCAAGGGGGACTGGAACGGGATGCTAGCAGACGAAGCATCACAACATTTGCATGCATAGACCACTCAAATCTGCACCAGGAGACTACTTGTGAGAATCCATCTTTTTTCACTTAACAAGATACAAAATATAAAACACATTTGCCTCTTATTAAGCCTCTCTTGTAAGTGGTTCCAGGTCCACCATTTTTAAAGAGGGGGAGAGGGGAGCCTGGATGCTCTCTTGGGAATTTCACAGGAGTGACTGGAGATGAGGTACAGGCTGGGAGCCTTTATTACTTTCTTTTTTTTTTAATTTTTTTTTTTTCTTCTTCTCTCTAAAAGCACAGAAGGAATAGCATTTTAAATCATTAGCATTTACTTTAAGTAGCACTTTCTTCAACTAAGCTTCCCTTCCTGGCCCTCACTCTGTTAGCACTGCACCTCATCCTCACATGGAGGAGCTGCCTTGATGGAATTGCATTCTGGTTTTCGAATGCAGAAGGTGCTTTTTTAAAACTCTGGCCTCCAAACTGAGGCAGCTGTGAACGAAACTGTAATCTTGTTTTTCTTTAAAGTGTACTGAGAGTAGGGTCCTTGTGTTTATTAGCACCTAGACCTGCAAAGCATATAGCCTCTTCAAGTTCCTTTAGTGCTGTTGGAGTGGTTTCTGTTTTGGTTTAAAAACAAAACAACACAACACAAAACCACCACCAATCTCCGTTAAAAACAAGGATTCTTAGCAGCCTAAACTCAATTTACAGTCCTGTGTCACACGTTCAGTAGCACTTTCATCATTTCTATGCTTGTTAAATATTAGATGCAATATTAAAATATTGAAGAGAAAAAAAAGGAGGCTGGTAGCAACTGCTTGAATTTACAACATAGACAAAGAGATAGGTGGAGGTGAGTTATGAAAGAAGTCATGGATCCTGCAGGTTCAAGCATGTTACAGAGAATAGTCATGAACTACCCCCCATTCAGTGTTCAAAAGGGAAGGAAAAACAAGTTGCTCCTTTACCTGGAAATTAGGTGTTAATGAGACCTCTTCAGAAATAAAAATCATATAATTTTCACTGCAAAACAGAACGTATGTTCTCCCTTTCAATTTGCCCAAAAGGAAACCTGGGGCACAGGTGCTTTGTCTTGAATATCAAGTATTTCTAAGAAAATGGACTGCACTCCTGGAACAGAGCAAGCACTGTCTTTCATTTTCACATAAAGAAAGACGCAGAAGAAATTCTTTTATAAAACAGTCAAAGGGATGGAAAACAGAGCATCTGTTAGAGGAGGGAGCACAGAAATATCATCTCTGCTACATTTGGCACCAAAAACTTTTGGATATTTCCAATGCATTTTTCACAAGTCAGACTGTTGCCATATTTCCCCTAAATCTCCTGGAGACACTGATTTGCTAACTAAAGCGTATGTCGAACAACCCCTTTTGCAGTGTAATAAGTTCAACAAGAAAGTTCACTTCCTTGGAGCAGCTGTGCAGAAGGTTAAATGTTGGACCCAAAGGTAGTTTGTCACAGCTCAGGAGGTGAGAGGTGTCTCTAATCAGATGCACACAGCTCAGACCAGGAGGTCTCTTTTGGGGCAAGGGACCCGGCAGGGCTCTCCGGTCACAGCCGAGCCCCCTCTGCAGGGAGGTGGAACCATCCCAGCTCCAGCCACAAAGCAGCTGCTGCCCAGTCACAGACTCCAACCACGGCAAGCAGAGATTCACAACATCTATTTGCCACTGGTCATAGCAGGAGAAGACCCAGGCTACACAGTGATCTCGTCTCTCACCCCACTTCAGAAAACACATTCAGCACCTCACTGCCCAACACTTGGCCATCTTGCCTGCCCTGCAGCTGGAGGGGCACACGCTTTTGGACTCTCGCTTCCCAAATGTGCTCTCCACCATCTCCTGCCACCATTAATCCTCTTCCAGTGGAAAGCCCCTAGGCTGCAGCTTTGGGGTAGGATGGGACAAAAGCAGAGCTCTGACCTTTCCAGCGGTAGGCAGCTGCTCCTCTACAGGAACCAACCACAGCTGAAGAGGTCACTGCTGAGAAGTGGCATGGGCTCAGTGAAGTGGACCTCCCAGGTGTTCCCAAGGAACTGCTGATTTCCTTCCATGGTTACACCAGGTCCCAGGAATTAAGAAAGATGAAGACAATTACTAATCCTGGTGGAACGTTTCACACCCACTTTTTGTAGGTTTTGTGGTCTAAATGTGACAGCAACTTGTATCTCTCCAGCCAGCACGTGGGCTGAGTTGTACACAGATTCATTTGTAAGAAAAGAGATTTTGTGGAGGTCCTACATCTCAAGCTTTAAAGAAGCTGCATGTAAAGCACCATTTCCCTGAAGCACCCCCCACTCCATGCACACTGACTGAGGAAAGCAGCAGTGATGGTATTATTGCTGACTCTTAACCAAGTCTTTAGCTACATCGTTATTTTCCAGAGAAGTACACTCTTTTTGGCTATTAAATGGGTCTCTCATTTCAACAAAGGTTCCCAAACACCATACGCAATCTCCAACTTTCTCCTTTCAATATCCTAGTAATATCATACCTTTTTAAATACAACCTCAAAACCGGGATTGGCTACAACTGTCCTGAGAAATCTGGTTAAAACAGGTGAAGATACTAACAACCAGATAAAAGAGCAGACTCCAAACAGCTCGGTTTCCCTCCAGCTCTCTCCCATCTGTCATCCTAAAAAGTGCTTCAGAACCAGCTCTCATGACTTGTGTGCTGGCACTTCCACTAGCGTCAGAGGGTTTGGGGCAGGAGAAGGGCTGACCTGGGCAGAAGGTAGAGGGCTGAGAATTTAATCCCTTTGTACCTCAGTCACCTAATCCATAAACAGGGATAATAATGCTCGCTAATCTCAGACGGCTTTAATTGATTATTTGTTAAGATCATCAAGAACTTAGCAGGAAGGCTTTAAAGACCTGCAAAGTCTATTAATTATCATTATCGTTGCTGAAAAATTATGTGACTTTCCTCCTTTTCCTTTGCACTGTTTAGACCGGGAAGGTTTTGAGGCAAACTTTCTGTCTTCCTGCTTGATTACGTAGCACACGACACCCCGAGGCCACATCTCAGCTGAAGTCTTGGGGCATTATTATAATAAATAAAGAAACTTTTAATAGTAAATTCTTCAGACCAAGGATTATGTCTTCCTGTTTATCTCATTGTTATATAGAAAAACAATGAAAACAATACGGCAGAATCCAATGCCGCACCTAATGACAACGAGTGAGGAAGTACTCTATTAAAATGAATACAGCAAGGAGAACGCAATAACATTTCTAATAGGGGAACTTTAACTGCAGCTTTTCATCGTCAGATCTCAGAGTGTTTTGCGGTGGAGGGCAAGCTTTTCTGCATCCACTTTAACGCACAGGTAAAGAGTAATGCAAAGTCAAGTGGCGGAGATCCAACCAAGTCCCGAAGTCGCTCTTAATGAGGCATTACTATAAAAAACCCAAGGCTGTTTATCACTCCTAACACAATGACAATTGCATGTTTATTAATGTAATATATATAATCATATTAAAACCATATGTTTGTCTACACATGGATTCAAAGATTTTTTTTAAAAAATCTCTTGACCCAAACTTCAGTGTAACTGCACTATAATAATTTTCATCCTTTAAGCTCAAAGGCTTGTTAAAGCAGTGACCAGGAAAGTTGCCTGTCCAAGTTATAGATAGGCTGAGACAAAGAGTTCACCAGCTTCTTTGGTAAATTCTTCCAGTGGTTAGCTACTATCATTAACGTATCTGTGCCATATTACCCATTTGAATTTTGGTGATTATAAGCTGATCCCACTGCCATTTGCAACAGTTTTCTCTATGCTGACACATACACATACACAGAGGGAAGAGTTTCACGTCAACTTAACTTATGCAAAAAAAAAAAAAAAGGGCTGACTTCTCTAAAACGCCTTGGGCAGCTACTTGGGTTCCAACTGTTTGCATTTTTAGACCCAAAGAATGAGCAAATGTTGCTTGTCACCAAAGCCTATCTAGAGGAGGACTATTCTGATGCTCGAGTGAAGAATTTTGCATGATTCTGGCAATATTTGGTCACACCTGAAAGATTAGCTTGTCTAATACCACTAAGGAAAGATATTTCATGGCTGGTATATTAGGAGGAAGCATGTCCTAAATTACTTCAATTCACATTTAATCTTTTCACCTCAGGGATCCAAACTTCTCAGAGCAATGGCCTGCGTGAGCTCAGATGGCCGAGTGCAATAACCCTGGAGAATCTGTGCACAGCAGGAACATGCGGTAACCGTTACCTGCAGTTTGCATGTACATCTACACCACGCACGGACGAGGGCAGTCAGTGGAAGATCTCATTTTATTATGGCCTCAGGACACCGAGCTAGAATTGGTCTAACAGGAAGGGGAAAGTTATTGAGCCACAAGCATTCTCTCAGATGGTTTTCTCTTCAGAAGTTTACTTTACCTCCCAAATTAAATTTTTTGGTAATATTCAGTACTTTTTTTTAAAAAAAGCCTTAAGTTGTAGCAGTGTGTCCACAGTTATTTATTACCTGCCTTGTGGTCTGAACAAATATGATTTTGTTATTCTATGTTGTCAATAGAAAAAGCACATATGGTTTTGGTTGACAAAATTATGATAAAATTCACTGTATCCTAAAAAATGATTGAAAAGTTTGCAGATGGTTTCTGGGCATAGTAGGGAGGGGGAGGATTGAATTTCTACAAAAGACGTGCCAAATTTTTTTCTCTTCTTACTGTTCACCCCGTTTCCACATCCCAGCTTTTTTCTTATTAGATACTAGAGTAAAGCAGGTATTCAGCCCAGAAGTCATATGTTTCTCTTTAGCTTTTGGCATTCCATCACACTTTGTCATGTTCACATTATGTTATACCCAGATTCATTCACAGATAAACATGAAATGACATCATAAGCCTCAAGTCACAAACAGAAAAACACAATTAACAGTAATCTAAAGAGTGTCATATTTGCACCCCAAAATTTTCATGTTTGATGAATGTTGGTGTTACTCGTATTCTGAAGGTTTTCAGTCAATTTAAATTTTGTCTTCTTTTTTTTTTTTCTTTCTTAAAAACTAAGTTCTGTTCTTCTCAGTTCTTTTACTTCCCAAGGAATAAAAAAAGTAGGGAGAGGGCCAGGAACTGCCAGCCCAGATCAGACGTTATCTTATTTCTTGTTTGAATTGATAACCCCCTTTTCACATAGTCAAGATAATCACTTCTGTGGGCTTTGCTGTAGCTGCTCACTGTGCTTTTGTAAAGTCTGTAAAACAAAAGACCCATGCAAGCTCTGCTTTTTGCGTTTCATCTCCAAAACATCTTTACAAAGAGGTTTCACCTGTCATTTGGTGAAATAAATTTTTCTTCTACTTTGTCTTTCTGGGGAAAATATTTATTTATCTTTCTGCTTGTACCTGAGCGCTGCACTGACTGGTGCCCCATTAAAATGACAGTTGGGTAGGCTGGCAGATGGGACAGACTCCCAGACGTCGATGAGAGCAGGGGGCTGGAAGCTGCAGGCTGGAGCCTTGCAGCCTTCCCAGACTGTGGGGATTTTGAATTAACCGCTGCACACTGGGACTGACTTGCATTGCTGAAATAACTCAGGGGGAGCGCTTCTCACCTTCTCATGCTTTCCATTAATTTGGTAACACACTTCAATCTGTCATAGACGTTTTTTTCTCCGTGATACTCACGGTAGTTGACGATCTGCTACATCACCACCTCTTAACAGTTGTTCATACCTTGGTGTACGCATGCGCATGTCGGTCCACACTCCACATGGTGATCAGCAAGGGCTGGAAGAACAGAAACCTGGGCAGGAGGTTCTGCTTCCCCAGGAGTGGGTGGAGGGACGATGCCCTCTCCGTGTACGGACAAGAAACAAGCTCTGAACTCTGTCCCTACTCTTTCATTCTAGCCATGTTAATTATAGATAACACAAAATACTCAGAATTTATTCAACCTGCCAGAATATTCCCACCTCTGCTAAACCTGTCAGTGGCCTTCAGCGGCTGTCGTCCCGCCTGCCCAGAGATGTCCGTGGAGCAATGAGCCAGCCTGGAGAAGACGGGTAATTGTTGAGGGGAGAACATCTGGAAGGTGTCATTGGAGTGTTAGTAGCTCTCCCTGTCTATAAGCTATGCCCAAACATGTCGATAAGTTTCCAAACATGGAATTCATTTTTTATAACAGGATACATGTGGAAGTTCATGTTTCAGCAGTGGCCAGAAGTGGCTTTTTTCTTCTTCAAAAGATTTGTGACCTCTTCTCCAGGCTACTGTAATATGATTTATTTGGGTCTCCTTTCACAGAGCACTCACAGGCCATGGTAGTACAGAATACAAGAGCACAGGCTTTCAGCTACGAGTTAATGAGAGTTATGCTCCGTGACCTGCACCATCTGCCTGTTAAGCCAGCGAGCACAGCATAACGCCTGCCATGGCACAGAGCTGCTCTACGCAAGGGTCCGTCTGTCCTGCGCTGCCAGGACAGCCAGCATGGGTTGGGCTGGGTAAGGATGGCAAAACTCCATGCACGCAGAGCAAGTGTCAGAGTGCAGGATGCAACGGAGGGACATTTCCCATCCCATGTCTGCACCCAGCAGCAGCAGCCATCTCCGGGCATTTTCTGTGCTCCATACATATCCGAAACGCAAAGGAAAATGGGACATGTGTGTCTGGTACAGATGATCAACCACAGAAAGACAAGAGCAGAAGAGTGGCTGCGCCTCCTTCCTAGGAATTCTAGAATTGCTTTGATCCTAGCGGAGACAGAAGAGCACCCAGGACATGGAGGTTTACAGCCCAACTCAAACACATCTAGAAGTTTTTACATGCATCTCAGAAACCTTGAAGGTTCACTCAGCTGTATCTGTTCAGTCAAAAGGATGCCTGTCCTACAGCAGAGTGATACACCTGTAGGCAATTATTTGATTGTGTTCTCCATTGCCATTCCTATTTCTAGCAGAGAATGTAGCCTCTTTGAATTTTATCTAAAACTATTTTCTTATTCAAGGTCTCTCAAAGCACTTATTAAAATAATCAGTTTAACTATCACAATGATCCTAGACAAATGCAGCAGCAGGAAGATCTTTAGCAACAACTCAAGAAATGTCCTTGCAGAATACTGCACATCACATATATCTCAAAATACCTCACCTCCAAAGAGGTACCCTTTACTGAGGTTCTGAGCGGTACCTTTTCAAAGTGACCACAGGCCCACTACCTCTGGCTTGGACAGAGAGCAACGTGCTTTTACGTCTTGTCTGAACTGCCACACTGTCTGAGGCACTGAGAGGCCGGATCAGCACCCTGCATTAGTACAAATCCTTGATACGATGCTTAAACCTCTAACCCACCAGTTCAGAGGGAAGAATTCTACCCAATAAACCTTCCTGACATGCAATAAAATAACACATTTATTTACTTGCTTGAACCCACCAATGTGCTGTTCATTTCAGTGATTGATAGAATTGGGTTATAATAAGCATACTTTATTATTGAAAAATTTAATTTAAGGTTTAAACATAAAACAAATGGTATTTTCAAATCTATTTTAATGAAGACTATCAAAACCATTCCATTGCCATAAGGGAAAAATTCTGTCTCCATATCTGTTATGTATATATGCATAAAATCTTCAGCCTACAAGTATAAGTCGCCTGTCCTTCTATCAATCCATCATTCTGAAAATAGAATATAGAAAGCCTTATTTTTTCACTTAATTTTCATTAGATTCTTGAGGGAATTAAAATAACACAATAATGGGCAAATTCTGCCACTACAAATCCAAATGACAGCAATGAATCTACTTACGGGCGGAATTTGGCCAAAACTCCAGCTAGGAGTGCCAAATACAGAGCAGATACCCATAAAAGTATACTTAGAGCTCAAGTATGTCAGGTAGGTAAATAATATACTTTAAATTCATACAAGAATATGAATGCCTTTAAAGTGCTGTAGGGGGTAATGGATTGGCTAGTGGGATGGCGGTGCAGCTCCTGGTGTGTGCTGTAGCCGTGGGCAAACCACTTATGCATTGGTGCAGAACACCAACAAGGCTCTTCGCTTCTTGGGGCAAATCCCATGCTTGGCGCTATCGGTCATAGCTGCACTCCTACCCACGTTTCTAAAGAGGCTTTTCTTGTACAGGGAAATGGAGGATTTCTGGTGTGCCTCCAACAAGGCTGTGGACATCTAGACGCCCAGCCTTGGAGAAGTCTAGTGATGTGATGTATTGCCTGGTGCTCACAGAGATGGACTCAGCACATCCATGTTCATCTGGGACTTCCCTGCATAGATGTTAACCAGGCAATCCTTACAAGCACTGTGAGAGAAAGCGCAATCCAGCAACCCACCGGGACGCCTCTCTTCTTCCAGCAGGACTGGAGAGAGTTGCCAGGTTATGTGTATTTGCTCTCCCTTTTTCCATGTGCATTGTGCCATTCACCTCTGCCCCATATACAAACTTGGAAAGAAGATTTTGGCGGATATGCTGAGAAAAAAAAAAAATTATAAAGCTTTTCCCTGGGACTTTCCAGAGACCAACCCACAGTGAGTGTGGACATCACCTTTATCACCTTTAAAATAAAAAAATGTGAAAAGATAACTGACATGCCAGAAGAAAAATCCTGCTCCTGAATCCCTCTCCCTCACTTCTCTTTCCCCATGGCTGGGCAGAGCGAAAGGCTGCAGGTGGCTGCTTTGGGACAGAGGTCCATCCCCATCTCCCAGCCCCATCCTCTCAGTTGAGTGGTTGGAAGATGCCTCTACCCTGATGGTGGCACCAGGGTCACCACCCAACCTGAAAGGCTCATCTGAAGACCCCCAGCCCGTGCCACATCTGGCGCTAAGTCCTCATTGAGAAAAAACAGGCAGAGTGCCATCCACTCAGCAAACCACCGTCCCTGGGCAGCCAAACCCTGGGTTAGGTGGAAACATCTGCCCACAGCTCGCTGAGCTGGCCCCACTTTCCTCAAACCCTTTCTCTATTCTTTTCCCGTTACCCTTTAGTTCTAGACATAGGCAATATATTTTTTTAATTTTAATGCATTTTTAGAAATAATTTGTGGCTGCTTGCTTGTTATAATTGAGTATGTAAGTTAAGCTTTAGCCATGCGCTGAAGTTCAGGGGGTAGGAATAATAGAATCGCATTAAGGATGCTAGGAATGTTCTCATTCACATTTTCCTTAAATTTTTTAAATCACCTCAAACCATAGCAGTACATTAAAAGCGCAAGGTGTTGGCTGGATTCTTGTTTGATAATTTTTAAATGATCATCTATATTCTAATTTGGTTTGCACACTGCCCTGATAAGTCAACAGATTCATTTCTTCAGTGGGTCAGACCCTTAGTACATTTTGCCTTTTTGCAGAAAAGAAATTTATCTTTTGAAATGACTTATTCTTTCCCTGGATGTTCCTTTGATGCAGGTCTATTGTTTCAGTGTAAAGAAAATGTATTCCTTTAACAGGTTTATGCCTTCAATGGAATTTGTGTAAGTAGGTTCCACTGCACAAACACAAAAAGCCCTAATACATGCAGGCTGGGTCTACATCACGCCGTCAGATGTCAAGTTTGATGACTGATGGTACTTACACAGATTTACACAACAAAAAGTACATTAAAAGGACGTTAAGATTGTGAGTCAAAGTCACAAAAGCATGGAAATTCACATTTCAGGATTTAAACATCCAATATTGACATGGAAAGCTGAATATTAAAATGGTATCCCATTAGAGTTAAGGTACTGAATAATTTTTAATCTAGACTATTAATTTCCTGAAATTTGTTGTTCTCTCTGCCTCTTACAGCTTTCACATTTTTAATTAAGTTTTTGTTGTGTATATGTCCTTGTCCTGTAATTCCTAAGTTGCTCCTTTTGTGTCTAGTATAATTACATAATATATGCAGCACGTATGGTTGCTTAATTAGAAATGGTAACCACGATATGTATGGAAATCATAAAAAGCTTCATGAAACTTTGAGAGTAAATGTTTCTACAGATTTACTGAGGTTTATAAATGGTTGTTTCCAGTATTATTCGCTAATAAAAACAATTACACACAACACCAGCCCAACTTGGAGTAAAATTATGAATAATAATAAGAATAATTAGTACTTACAGAATCCTTATCACCACGATGTTATTGGTTTCAGATGGAAAAACAGATTTAGGGGTTAAGTGACTTGCCAAAGGGCTGACTTTGAGTCAGTGTAAAAGGAAGGAAAAAAAAAAAAAGCCATGCTTAGAAAACATGAGCCTCAAACCAGGCTCCGGCAACAATATTAAACTCCCTCTCTTTGATCGTTTGACCCCCTCCCCCACATGTCTGGCATTATTCTTACAAAACCGTTTTGGATCCAAACCTTTCAGATGTTGAATTGCTCTTAGGAGATGGTGAGCACTAAAATAAATGAGAATTGAAGGTGCTTAGAAATGTGCACAGCCAGAATGATGTAAAGTTAAAAATAGTAAAGTAAATTGTATTTTGAAGTTTTTTTGTAACATTAAAAAAAATTATTCCCAAGTTTACACATCTTATGCCAGGCCTTACCCTGGTGTGAATTCTCTTAGGCAATTTTATAAGCCTTCCGAGTAAAAGCGTGTAGCAAAACCAACGGCATGCTGTAACTTTAACTAGCAGCCTTACAGCCTCGCTGCGAGAGAAGCAGAAATATGCAAGTTAAACCAGTGGATACAAAAATCTCCACTGTAATGACTATTTGCTATGCTCTCGAAAGGGGTTGGGACAGCTTATGAGGAAAGGAGAGGAGTACCAGGAGGAAGGCGAAGTGCAATGAGATAAAACAGAAGCCGCTATTTTGAATACAATTTACGTTTGCTAATTCCATTTCTATCTATACAGAAGTGAGGCTCCATCTTACAGCACAGTGCAGCCATTTTAAGTTCACCAAGAACTAACTAAACAGAAAATAGTATTCTTCCTCAAATCAACCGTAATATTGGTTCAAATGCTGATGGGAGCTAAGTAATGGCTAATGGATAATTAAGGACAACATCAATTAAAAAAGAGGAATTTTCTTAGTATCTCAAGACTACTCTGTAATTCCAGGACCAAAGGAATCGCCTCTCTCCACGAGTGCTCCCACGCTAACATTTCGGTGTTGAAATACACCAGCTACGTATAGGCACATTATTGCACAATACAATCATTTATCAGTTTCCGCATTTGCTGAATTTGCTTTCCTGCCTGCAGCGGCTTCACTTTGGATGAACAAGAGCAACCTCTCCCATTCCTCTCTGTAAGCCAGTGCCTGGGAGCCTGCCATCCCATCAGGGCACCGAGTGGCAACACCAAACCCAGGCTCTTGCATTGGAGAGGGAACTGGACAGCGGCAGATGAAAGGAAACAAATCAGAGGGAATGCCTTGGTAGTCAACAGTGGAGCGGCAAAGATGGAGACAACGTGCAGAAGTATTAAACACATCTTGGTGAGAAATATATATTTACTGTAGCACATGCCAGAGGCTCACTCTCTAACATGCAAATGAAGGAAACCCACACGCCAGCCCGTGGTTATCACCACAGCAAAGGACTGGAGGCGCATGGCAAAGGGCATTGCTGGCACGGGGCACCCCTAGACATCAGGTTGGGGCTTGCCACGCAATTTATCCAGAGTCTGAGGAAAAGCATGTATACTTATTTATCTGCTCCCTGTGTCAGTAATGAACGGGCAGGTCAGATGCACTCTGGAAAGAGTATCAGGTTCTGAGAGTGGCAGGGAGTGCATCAGAGATAAGGTCTGTTCATGAAACAATGGGCTTTTGTGGCAATATTCCACGTCCCTAGATCAAAGTCCACTATTCCTCTTCAGTCACTTCTAAAATAGGGTTTTAAGAATCGAGGGGAAGCCAATTTCTACTGAGGGGAGTTATCTAAGGGGTATTTCAGGTGGTTCAGACTTTTTCTCCCCACCAAAAAGCAAAGAGAACACAAGTTACTAAAAGAGGTTTTTTTCTCAGCGTAGCCAAAATTGCACACATTTGAAATCTGGACACGAGATAATCCAAAATGTGAAAGAAAAGAGTTGAACAGCCTGTACTCTAACGAGACTTTCACAACACCATACAACACTGTTTATCTGCAGGGTTCATGGGAATCCCCTGCCCCAAGCAGCTCTTGGAGCTGATCTGTTTGCTGCTGAAGTGCTTGAGGGGGTTGAAATTTGGGTTTATATTGACAAATAGATTTCGGCCTCTGTTCTGACTAAAGACAGCGCTATTGGAATAGCGGCAAGAGCTCTTCATTCTGGACTTCAGCAAAATACTATTATCAATAACATTAAAAAGCTATGTTTCAGCAGACAAATTGTTATGAAAGAAAACAATTGCGAGCATCTCCTTGCTGGTCCAGCCCTGAGCCCAGGCTCCTTTTCCCACACCGCCTCCATGCACCAGCCAGGCAGACACTGATTCCTCCTCCCCTGCAAGGTTGAGAAGGGCACTTTATTCTTTCCAGGTGTCCTGCACTGGTTTATTTATGGTCTCACTTTCTTTCTTAGTGCAAGAAATCCTAGCTTTTAGCCAGCTGTAAAGGATTGGCAAGACGCATTTGTAAGGGGAAAAAAATTAGTGACGCTTTTTTCTTATCAACCTTTGCCCACCTTATTAGGCAGGGAATTTTCCAGTGTACTTAAATAAGCCCCGCAGCAGCCTCGGTGTCTGACCCATGAGCAGCGGTGTACGAGTGCACTCGGTGCATTAGTCCAGAAACCCGCTGAAACGTGGTCCCATCTGATAAACCTGGGCTCTGGCCTTAGGACAAACTTCCTGTATGGAATGAAAAGGAAGACTTGTACTTCTATTCTCAACAGCTTTGGCAAAATCATAGTGACCCCACCTAAAAAATCCCAAGAGCCACCACTTTTCTTGCAGTCCCTGATAAAGTCACCTTCTCTCATTCAAAAGCCAGTGTTGCGGTGGCAGGGACAGAGAGGAGAGGTCCCCGGCAGTGCCCACCCATGCAGCATCAGATCAACCTGAAATGACATTCAACAGCTACTGCTTCTGCACCAGAGTCCATTAACCCTCTAGCTGGATGCATCTCACTTTTTAAAAATGTAAACAGCACATTCAGAAAGAAACAGTTGTGTATCACTAATCGGTCCTCTAGCTGTAAATTCACACCCAAAAGCAGGGTGTCTTTTTTTTTTGCTGAAAAGCAAACTTGGGGCATAGGGAATGTGCTACAGCAGCTTCACAAAGCCCAGGATCCCTGTGGGACCAAAACCAGGCAAAGTTCAGCAGCATCGGATAGAGCCCATGAGGTCTGTCCTCACCACAAAGCTCCTGCCTGGATCCTGTCCTGCAGTGGACCACGCTCTCAGACATCAGAAAGGTGAAGTGGGAAATGTGCCAAGAGCTCAGTTTTGAAACAGAGGAGCAGGAAGGCCCTGAAAAAGTTGTTGCTTGAAAGAAAATTAATCCTGGGTTTATCAAAATGAAGTGTCAGATACCTTTATGCATATGCTAGAGACACTCTAGCCTGCTTGGTTAATGGCAGGTTATTCCTTTTCTTACGCTGTCAACTATTGTTACTGATTGTTAATAGCATTAATATTTCCATCACTTAATTTATTTTATTAATCCCATTCAGGTTTACCATTACCAGCATATGAACTGTAAATAGCAATAATAATGCCATCAAGGTTAATATCAGTGATGCTGAAGGGTATTATGTAAAACACAGCCTGTGAGCGGCAGCGAGACAGGCGCCTATAAAACCTCGCCTGCGATAGCGGGGGGTGGGTTAAACAAAGGTCTCACACAGATTTACGGAATTGCGTTATCTTCTGGAAGAGGTGAAGATTTAATACCAAAAGCCTCCTTTAAATTTCCTGTAATGTTCCTTTCTATCCCCTGACTGTAAAAATATAGCCAGAGAACATTCTTAAGGAACGGCATTTTTATCTTAAATTATTAAAAGTCTAATAGTGGTTTCAGTTTTCTTCTAAAAGCAAAGGCATTGGAAACAGACGATTTGTCAACTTTTAAATCACAATATGCAGGTGTTAGGGTGATTGCAAACAGCAAGGAAAAGGTCTGCCTAAGAGAGCACAGGACAAACAAAATTATGGACATTCCCCTGAAAGCCCGCTGCCAAATGCCAGGGTGGGAAGGGGGATGCAGCCGACCAGGGGCTTGCACCCACGGTCTTGTACAAACGGGAGACTCTGCTCACTCAGGGTTTTACAAATATTTCAGCTGTCAGGGGCACAGCTGCCACCTGGTACCGCACCCCCGAGGGGGCTGCGCTGCTGACCAGCCAGTGATAGGAGGACCGGGGGACGAATTGCCCCCACTGCCGCCAGCCGGGGAAGGCTGCCTGTGGGATGTGCTGTCATGGGGCTGAGTTTTCAAATATTGTCGATGGCTCTGGGGGCCTCATGTGGCAGTGTCACCTGAGGCACCCATAAAGGCCCCGCGGAGCAGCGCTGGGGCCCGCAGTGGGACCCCGACGAGTGAGACACCCACGGCACCGGCCATACCGGACACTAAGCCCATGAACCATGTTGAGCCCCACTAGCAGGGTGCGTGGGGACATTTCTGGAAACTATTCTTAAGTAAGTCCAGCACATTGCAAACCCAGGGTAGCTCTGCGCAGCAGGGGTTTGGGCACGTACCATGGTTGACTGAGAAAAGCAACGATCTCATCAGCAGTAAGCACACCTGCGTTATTTATTCCCTCAGAAATAAAAATAAATCTGCTAGCTAAAGGTTTATCAGCAATTAAAAGGCCAAAATATCTTTATGCAAACTATCATTCTCACAGCTGGAAGTCTTATGGCAGCGTGAGGCCACGCAGGTCCTACACGTTTATCACCATGCCATACCCATAAGCCAGTACAGGGTACCAGGGCGCGTTGGTGCCCCTTCTGCCACGGGTGAGTCAGTGCGCCAAGGCAGTGGCAGCTAAGGGGAACCACCCTGAGACATCCCTGTTATGGACCCAGCAACCTAAAGAAATATTTGCAAATGCTGCTTTGGAAAATAGGGAGTAAAAAAGATTCAAGAATGAGAATTTAAATCCCATGGGAATTCCAGGAGAATACAGAAGCCACTAGTAAAGAGGCCACTGAATACAGTAGTTGAGGGAAATCTGGAGAAAGGGCTCTGTTTGCACCTCTGGGATGGATTTCTGAAGGTAAAGAACACATCAGCTTCCTGCACCCAGAGAGGGTGATTTAGTATTCACACCACTTTATTTGGGAGGAATTTGTAAAAGAGTTGCAGCTATAAAATACCTTTGTGTTTGTTTTTCATGGATGCTGCTGCAGAGGTTGCAGAAGTCTGCCAGGGCAGAGAATGGAAAAGGACATTTGCCATGGAGGAAGGCTTCGTCCTGCGGTAGGAAGTGGCCCGTCGACACAGACCCTCCTTTCTTTGTTACATCTGCCTTGCCTTCCTCGAAGAATTAAATTAGATATACAAGGGGGAAAGAGAGAGGGAGAGGGGGAGAGAGGGAAAGAGGGAGGGCAAGGAAGGGAGGGAGAGAGATGAGAAAAAAGGCTCAGGCAGGAATATATTTCCTATGTCTGGATAAGGGGAAGGATTCGAGGTAATTGCTTGCTTTTCTCATTGTTCTCAGCTGCCAAGCAGAGATTCATAGAGTGTCTGCAAAGATCTCTCTCTTTTTTCTTTTCCTTCTAATTCTTCACACACACCCCTCCGAACCCCCATCTACCCCGATCCCTGTCCCTCCCCTTCCTCCTGCTTATTCCACCCTAGGAAAAAAAAAAGTAATTTGTCTGTTTTATTTATGATGCAATGAAGGTATGCTGAACGCATCGGGATAACCTGACACTGGTCAAACTATCTGTCAGCAAAGAAGAACTGCCTTCATACTCCAACGAGTGCATAATTTAACCATTTCTCTACCAGAGGGCAATGCAAAACCATCCATTTAAAACAAGAGGGTTTGTCACTGTTCCCTTCACAATAAAACCCAGTTTTGTTGCACCTTGGCAAAAACTAGCATTTGACATGTTTTCAGTCAAGCCTTTATCTTCTCATTTTCGCTAGTCATATACAGATTGTCTGCATGTAATAAAACTTCTACTTGGAAAAATATAAAATGATTTGAGATATTCATATGAAAGCCAGGTCCCAAAACAAGATGGAACACACAAATCTGCCAGCTATGAAACCAATTCAGGATGGATTTAGGACCCAGATAGATCCAGACAATTGGATGCTGAGTATGGGGAAGAAATAGTAATGCCTCAGGTCTGAAAGAAGTACATATAATCCTATCCTCCTGATGCACAGGGAGGCAATGGCTTCAGCTCAGAAAGAAAATGCAACGAGCAGGGTAAAAGGGAAATGTTTGTTAAAGAAGGAGAGAGAAAAAAAGAAAATATTAGCAAATAATATTCCAAAATTTGAAATGTGGAGCAAGAATAGAAAAAAAAAAAAAATTAACTGCAGACGGTCTTTTTTTAAAATTAAAAAAAAAAAACACAACCAAACAACAACAACAACAAAAAAACCACAACAAAAATAATCTATGCAAGCCCTGTTGAAATAGGATGGAGAAAACAGGGGAAAGGAATTACTAGTTGCATTCCACCATTTTAAATTAGTCACAATATTTTTTCCTCACTCCTGACACAGCGCAGTAAGAAGCATGCATGACAGCACGCTGGCAAAGCGAGTTGCCAAAGGAGCCCTTTACCGGCACAGACTTTGCCGACAGTTCCCACTGCACCGTGCCCCGCTGGCATCCCCGTGCAGCTGAGGAGGGGACAGGATGCTTTACAGCAACTGCAGGCAGCTCCCGCATCCCCCGCAGCTGTGCCATTAGATAGGATAACTCCTGATACAAAACAGAAAAAGACACGCCGAGTTTTAACAGATTTTTGATATCATCATAAAAACCAATACTCACGATTCGGCCCAGAACTGCGAGTTCTCGCAGTGTGAAGCCCTGCCGGGCAAGATTGCCTGAATACGTGGGATTTGAGCACACTCAAAATATTCTGATGCTTAATAAATGACAGAAGAAAGTGTAAAATAAATAAAAAGAGATTTTGCACTATAATGCAATGCATGCAACAAGGATCAGGGAAGGAACTCCAGGAAATAAGGGGTTTGATGAATAGCTTCTGCTCGTGATCTTATTTATTTCTGATACACACCAGCACTTGCCTTCACACTGTAAGCAAGCAGAAAAAGATTTTTATGAATGGGAATATCTATAGCAAGAGGGAATGTAAAATGGAAGGGAGATAATAGGAAGGGTCAGGTCAAAGCCAAGAGGCGGTCCCCGGGACAGGCAAGTGACAGCCGCCACTGCAGGCCACCCTCGCTGGTCACACTGGGACAGGGATGCTGGCAGTCCTGCATGCCACTGTCCAGGGGCCACCCGCCTCCTCAAGCTCTCCTGCTGCTGCTGGGCTGGTTGTAATGACTGTTTTTGGAAGGAAGGATTGCAAAATTAAAATCATTTTTTATTCTGCATTACTGAAAAAACAGTTGGCATATATTGGCATATATTTTTCTTTGTAAGATTATTTAGGAGTCAGTTGTTATAGCTATATTCTATACTTACCTATAACTATACATGTATAAAACACCCACTAAGATAAAACCAAATCTATTTGGTAAAACATAAAAATAAAGACATATTTTGGATATGTGGAATCAGTTTCTAAAAGAAGAGATTCTGTAGTAGATGTATCAAAAAGAGACAAATAATGTTTGTCCTGTCATTTGGGAAATCCCACATCTCCACAAAAATTATGAACATTCATATATTTTTCACACAAAAATTGCTCCATACTAATTAGTATACTTGGGAACAGTCCATTTTACTTTCTTGTTCACCTTTATTTTTTCACTACCGAATGAAGAAATAACATGAAATTACAACAACCAGCCAAGCTCCTTTTAATTCACAACCATTTTAAAATATGAAAATACAAATCTAGATAAATCCAGCAAGCTTTGATTTTATTGTCAAATTGCAACTAAAATTAAAATTAGTTAAAACAATTTAAATTTGTTAAGAAAAAGCTACAATGAGACTGAAATATTCTGTGCCTGTTTTTAACTTGAACCAATTTTTCAAGGCTGAGTTACAAAACTGAAAACAGAATGTTAATACCTGAAACAGTTGTGTTAATTTAAATGTAGGAGCCCAAATAACATCATTATAATTCTGAACAGGTTGTTTTATCTCCTCAAATCCAGAGTTAAAACCTACTAAAATAAAATTACAAGAGCCTTTTCAACATACAAACCTCTTCAAAAGAAACTGTACAGTTCTGCAACCTGATTTGTGTTACGGATTTTGAATTGTTCATAATTTGTATTTGTGAAACAAGCTGGATTATTACAGCGGGGGAGATCATATCAGTTTACCGTCTGCCTGAGTTTCCTACAGAAATCTGACAACCCTCCTCCATGAGCCCCTCTTTAAGTAATTGCTCTGCCATTTTGTTGTTGCTTCTTTTTCACCTGACTCGGCCCCAGAGAGCCCAAACCACGCATTTAAAAATACAGTGGAATGTCCCAAAACAAAATTTGCTATTAACAACCTTTCTATCGGCCCTCATCATCATAAAGAGGAGGCATGTTTATGCAGATGTAAGGGAATTTGCTTCAAATCAGTAATATTTTACTTTAATCAGGGACTCAGAGCAAATGAAAATCATACGTCGTAAAATAAAAGAATTCCCCTTCCATTTCAAAATGCTAAAATTTTAAAAGAAAAGTAGAAAATATTTGTAGAGAGAAAAAAAAAAATTAAAAAGGAAAGAAAGAATAAAACAGGTAGCCAAAAGTAACTTTAAAAATAAATTCACAATTCTCATTAGCAACATAAAAATTATTTGGATTACAGATTTCTGTAATATTCAGACTTACATTTTTGAGAGCTGACTTTACAGTCAATTGATATATTTGTTTACATGCTGCTTTGATGTAATAAAACCAAATAATAAAATGAAAGTCCTGTTAAAACTGAAGCGCATCTGCAAGGGTTTTTTCCACCTTTGATGAGTTATGGGCATAGGAAAGTGCATGACCATTTTCTACACTGTTTTAAAATAACTATGAACAATTTCTATAATGTATTTTCAATGGGAGCTTGTTAGCAATACGAGATTTTTTTTTTTTCCACAAACTCCAGAATACTTAATACTGAAACTGTTTTATCATTTGGCTGCTGAGTATTTATTTATCACAGACATGTACTTTAGAGCCTCACACAGAGAGATCCCGATATTTCTCTGGGCTGAGGTCTTTGTAAGTCTATTCCTTTCTCATATATAAGCATGAAAGAAATACAGTTGAAATAAATACTGCTTTTCAAATGCTGCAATAGCTGATACTTCGGTGGCTACAGACTAACAATAGTTCGGTATATTTACCCCACTCTGTTATAGGCTTTTCCCTTTTTTTGGATGGTGGTTTAATTAAAGCATTTGCCTCTCTCATTCCCAATGCTATTAAATTTTAAACCAGCCACGGAGCCTTCCCTTTTTTCACCCTTTTTTATTATTACCATCCGTTACCGCAGCACACCGGACCCCTGCACCCCAGTACCCTCTGTCCCTCCAGCCTGGCCCTCTCACTCCCCATGGTTTTTTTCCTTCTCCTTAAATCTCAGCTGCTCTTTCAGCTGGCCTCATGCACTACAAGGGAATAATTTGCTTTCATAATTTAAATTTTTTTTTATATACACATCTCATGTTTTGTTAGGGGGGATGCTGCTCGGGATGCAGGCAGCCTGCGCTGCCGGGCGGCGGTTCGTGGATGGCGAGTGCCCTCTGCAGGAAAAAATATCTCCAGCCCAGCCAGGGAAAACACCCTCAGAAGTAGGAGAAAACAGAAGCAAATCAACTCCTGCATTATTATTATTATTTTTTACTCATTTAATTATTACACAATACATCAGTGCTGACAGATGCAGGGAGTGCTGCTGGACCCCTGAGCTGAATTTTCCTACAAAGTCCAAAGCTGCTTCAGTCCCACGCCACCGCCACGGGTCGGCCCGTTCTGGCTGCAGTAGCAGCCACATTAAATACAGAAGCAGATATAAGAAGAATTTTCATTTGCAAGGTAATGTTCTGTGGCAGGCTCTAAAATCCCTGCCACGTATTTCAGCGTGCAGACATGCAGGATTCCTGCTTCTCCTGCAGCAGAACTGCACAGGATGGAATTTTTATTGTTTTTTTCCCAGAAATAAGCTCTTTAGGAAATTCCAAATCAAGTCCTGTTCAGACATTGCTGTACACAGTGTGCACTGCTCATTCCCCATTTTAAATATCAAATTCTGGTTTAGCTTGTATGTATATATTGATAAAATTAATGCAAAACATCAGTCAGGAGAAAGCTATAATAGCAGATTTAAAAAAAAAAAAAAAAGCAACAACAAAATAAAACAAAACAAAGAGAACACTTTTAAGGCAGGTCTCTAACCGGGAGCCTGCGAGACCTTTGAAAGCCAGTGCAATATAAGGCATCCTGAATGCCTTTTAATCAAAGGCCCGGTTCCACGCGGGGACCCAGCTGCCTTGTATATCACAAGCCATGATTCCTTTCCCCAAATGCAGACGTGTGTATTGCGGAAGAGGGTGGGATTAGGAAAAAAAAATGTTCTCTAAAGGGAAAGCATTTCAAAAGACGTCATGAAATGAGAATTTACTGGTCTTTTCCAAGAGCTAATAATGCCTGCGCAGCACAATAGGCATCGCTCACTGTGCCACAGACAGGACTTGCAGACTCCTTTTTGTGTGTGTGTGTCCCCTTTTAAGAATATAGCTTATGCAAACCCCACCACAGACTTTTCCTTGAGATTGTATATCAGAGCAGCAGGGGGTCTGATGAAGTGCTCATTTTTTTACATCAGTCTTATAAATTGCTCTCCCCATTAATTGTTTCCATGGAAACAATGCATTTGACTTGTGTGGGGATCCTGAAAAATTTTTAATGGGATTCTTAAAAATGTGCAGGAGGTGGGGGGGGGGTAGGGTAGGTGCTCTCAAACACCCTCAAAAAAGATCCAGCATAAGTTGTGACAAAATGTGCAGTTAATTGCTTGTTTCCAAATGTTGCTAGACTGAACCCAGATTAAATCGAGGATCTGAAAACATTATTCAAATGACCAGGGGAAAAAAAAATGAAACAAAAGGGCAAGTACAGATTACGTGACAGCACAGACGAGAATTTTCAAACACCTCCTAGCAAAACACAGCCATGAGACCATGACCAAATAACAATTCTTTAATGTCACAGCCTTAACTAATAATTTAAGCATGAGCAGTCCTTGATAACCCATCAGATCTTCCAACAAATGTTGTGCTCCTTGCAGAATCTCCATACGCTGCTCTGACAGGGACAGCGGTAGCTACACACAGGCTGCACCAGCAGCGCACGCAGACATGCACACACACCATCTTCCCTCTCTCCACTCTTCATACGCCTGAGAGGATTTTTCTTTTAATTTTTTTTTTTTTTCCCAGCAGGGAAAGTATTTGTATTACAGGGTATGAAACTAGTCCAACATGCAAGCATATTTAATTTGGAAAATGTGTGGCTAAATGCCACTTGTTATGGGATTAGTTAACAGCTGCAAGTCTGCTACTGTGGAAAGAATTTAAAAAAAAAAAAAAAAGAAAGAAAAGGATTTAACTGAGAACTGATATGTGCCGTCTCCCAACTTTCTCTGTGTATTTTCAAGTTACATCCAGTTTCTCAGCTCTCTATGGGGTTGTCCTCACTTAACTGTCAGCTGAAGCTATCTACACTTAAATTAACTCCTCTCAAGTTAGTCTGCTCTGAGTGAGAGCCGTCAGCATTGTAAAACAGCCCTTGAGCTGCAAGGCATGCTTAGAGGAGCCGGCTCAGCCCCACGGCACGATTAGCACGAGCAGCAGCTTCAGCCTCGCACCAGCGCTGCCCGGTCAGCCCCCTGTAAAAGCACCCTTTGGCTCCAGCTAAAGACATGCACAAGCGTCGGGTTACTGGCAGCTCTCAAGTTATACCTCAAGCTAATCACGCAGTGAAGACAGGCTCTAAATTACTTGTTAAAAATACTGTACTCATCCTGAGTGTCCTATAGTGTCCTCCAACACTAAGTGCTGTTAATGAAGGAGAGTATCACCTTTAACACATCAGTCACATAAGGCAAACCCACCAGTCATTTTATTTTTCCTGTCCACATGGCCATGACCCCCCTGCGTGACAACTAAGAGATATCCTAATAAAGATGCCAAGAAGCAGGTTTCTGGACCATAACTTGCCCCCCTCTCCATCCCAAAGTGGTTCTCATTAGTATCATGTTGCTGTTCTCTTTCCTGCTCAATAACAGCTTCTCTTGAGCCCAAGCCCTTCACTGGCGTAAACTGTTGAGTATTAGCTGAAAATCAGAGCTCGGTACCAGGCTCAAGGAAAGACGCAGCTCCAGAGTGAGTGGTGGTAGAGCTAGCCCTGGGAGGCAGGAGGAGCAGCCACCTCCCGGGGAAGGAGCCGCTGCAAATCCTCACCCGGTGAGGCACGAGTATAAGGATGGCTGGAAGGGGAGGAAGAGTGCTGCAGAGCACAAGCAGGGGCTGCTCAGACAGAATCGCTTTCTATCCTGGCCTGTGCATCTCGCTGCTGGTCCACTTGCAGCAAAACAGCCTAAAATGTTTCCATTGCAAAAGCCATAATGAACAAGAAAAAAGTCTCTGTCTGTCACCCCATATGACTGGTATTGCCCCAATTGCCTTTGTGGAAGGCATATCTTATTGGATCTACTTGTCTGGGGGCAGGGGGACCTCTTGCCTGGGCTCCAGGCACAGGAAACTCAGGAATCCGTGTCCCCTGGCAGAGAGAGAGGGACAAGGGGGTCAGCATCACACCCCTGAGCTCAGAGAAATCACTTGCAACAGCAGGGAGTAGGAAAGTGATACCCCTGAAGCCGTGAAGCTCCTGCTGGGCGAGGGGGTTGCAGAACTTTGCTGGAAGCCCTGCCCCAGGGGTGCGGAGATTGACTCCTGAAAACTGCCTGTGCCTGTAGCTGTCCCAAACCAGTCATCTGTGAGCAGAAGGCAATGTTTGCCTGCTTCATGTAAGGCTTTGGAGGGCTTTTCACAGACCTAGGACCTCTGGAAGTTCATCTCTCCACCTTAGAGCCTCTAAGAGAAACCACAAACGGTGCACCAAAGAAAAACTTTAAGAAGGTGCCTTACAGTCTGCTCTTCAAGGCAGAGGAGAGGCTGCACAAGGCCTGAGATAACTGAATCTAACACACTTGTCCGTGCTCCTGATGGGCGTAAAAACATTTCTTCACAAGCAGGCAGCTCAGGTGGTTTGATGGGCTCACAGGGCTCAGCTCATCCCCTCTTGGTGGTACCATTCTCCTGTTCCCACGACATGTCTGGACACCTCTGGGAGACATGGTTCGTCTCTGCCAGCCACTGCCCTGGGCACAAAGGGCACCATCGCCCTCAGCATGGCATGGTGGAAGGATCAGCACAGGGAGGAGCTCAGGAAGCTCCGTCTCCTTTGCAGATATAAAGTATTGCAGTTTATAATTTATCCTGAAAATATCATTATCTGGGGGGAAAACATTTTGATATGGCTAATAAGTAGGAAAGTGGCAGTGTTGTATCTGCTCCAGCCAGTCTCTCCAGAACTGGTACTAAATCCTGTATTTATTCCCATAACTTATAAATAGAAATGACACAAAGATAGTCATGTAATATGGCAGGAAAATCTCTCTTCGGCTCTTTCTTTTTGATACCATAAACTGATTGCTTTTATGTCATATGCACACATATGATCACACTGCGCTGACAGACACCCTGCAATTATGTGGACAAGAATGGATTCTACATTGCATTTTTCTGCTGGAAACGATACCCTGAAAGGGGGAGGAGGGGAGTAATTAGGAGCAAGTTTCTTAAAATCACATTTCCCTTATACCAGTGCCAGTTCCTTGACCCCAGCTGAGTCAATGTGCATCTGCATCGGTACAACTGAGACCTGACTCTGTGCAGATGGAGCGTTTTCTTTCTTGAAGATCAACCAAACCGGCGTCACGGCCAGGTTCCTCTATGGTGGCACCTTGGTCTTGTGGTGGCCGTAGAGGACACTCATGGAAAGGGAGTGAGAGCAGGATGATGGCATGGGGGGGCCTCCAACACAGCCACCCCATCCCTGGCAACGTGCACCTCTCAGCCTCCGCAGTCAGAAGCTGCGTCTGCATCTTTATGCTTAACGGCCCCTGATGGACTTGTAATATTCTAGTTAGTGTGTGGGTTGTGCTAAAACAAAATACCAGCAGAAAAGACCTTTAAAAGATCTTTAAAAAGCACTGGGGATAAAAAGTGTATTTGTAGCTTTTAAGTGTATCAATATCTAAATCACAGTGATAAGTGGCAAACCAGTGCAGAAACTCCTGGTACCTTACAGGGCTGCATAAGCCAAAATTTGCCAATTTGTTCAGTGAACAAACATAATCTTCCTCCTCCCTCCTCTTCCCCCCCCCCCCAAAAAAAAAGCAGGACATTATAACTTCTTTGAGCAAGCAAGCCTCCAAAAGTTACACGAGTTTGCTCAAGTGAACATTTCCATCCCTGTGCACCTGTGTACATCTCCACATGACAGAGACATGGAGAAGTATAGTCCTGGTCCTGCAAAGAGTGTAACCACGTCTTCATGCACATCAGAAGCTCCACTGGGACCTGCACACTGCAGGTGCTAAAAGTGGAAAGTAGCATGCAGAAGCAAGCTGTAATTTCCTTAATTTTATCTTAAAAGGGTCGAGTTCTGTTTTTCACAATGCTACAACTAAATTCTCCTTTTCCAATATTCCCTTTTAAAATGGACAAAATGAAAACAATTGTTTCCAAAGTTGGAGGTTTGCAACCTCACTCCCCCCAAGGAGACTGGTGAAGCTTTTTTCCATTTGTCCGCATTTAAAACTGGGTCCACTTTAAGAGAAACAAGTGAGAAGCGGGTTTTACCATTTCAGAAATGAAAGGCATTTACCCTCAAGACAGTAAAACAGATCTTTTAAACCTTTCTGATGCAAGAAAGGAAATGGGAAATTTACAAAAGTAAAGCTCCAGTCCTGCACATACAGACCTGATCTTCCTCGTGTGTATAGTTCACTGAAATCAATACGATTTCTCATGAGCAAAGCCGCAGACGCACATAAATGTTTCCATATTTGAATCTTATATCAATACTAAAGTTGCATTAAAGAAAAAAACATTCTTCACAGTAAATCCAAAAGTTTGCCCAGTTTAAAAAATATTTATGAATCGTATATGTGCTAACAGTTTTCATTAAATTATGTTATTTATGCATTTATTTAAAGACAACATCCAGCTTGCACGTCCTCAGAATGAGATCAGCCAGGGCTTCCCTGCCTGTAGCTGGTATTTACAGAGCCTGCAGCGGCAGGAGCTGTTGGTTGCAGCCAGATGCAGCAACACCTCCCCAGCACCGCATGCTCCCAGCCCGGAGGCTGCAAAAGCAGGTTTCCCTGGTGCATACCCATGCTTGAGAGCTGGGGGACAAGTGGAGAGGGCACCCCTGCTCCAGGGACGTGCCCACCACCCCGCCAGTCGCCAGTATTCCTGGGTTTAAGGCAAAACCGATACCTTTTCAACTGTCTCGCAATGCCAAGCCTACAGTATCAAGACATTTCTTTACTCTGTATAGCGCTGCAAAGGTCCCTCGATACGGAAAAGCAACAAGTATTGAACAGAAAGAACAGCAAGCAGTAAAGATCAGCAGGAATTACTAATACATGACAGAGGTATCGTTTCCCCAAGACCTTCACAACATAATCTTTTCTCTCACTTTATGAAGCCACACAAAGCAAATCCCAACTGCTAACCATAAAAAATGAGAGCTATTTGCTAGAGACCTGATAATGTTTAAAAATATATAGTCAAACATCCTGCTAAGTGAAGGCATGATAAAGTAAAGTCCATCTCTTACACTAACCTTCAAGGTAAAATTAATAATTAATTAGTAAATCCAGGACATGGAATGATTGCTATCAATATTTTAATACTTTTACTGTTAATTTCATTCTCCCTCCATAATCTGCTTTCTGAAGAAGCAGGAGAGCTACGTGTGCATTTTCAGCACGATACCCTGCCTCAGTTGAGGTCAACGTTGGAGAAGAAATATCGCCTAGAAGTGTGCCACAAATGTCATTTTTACAAGAAACAAAACCCAATGTCTGTCACTTGGATTTTGTTACAGGCATTCAGCAAGTGTGCGCTGCAGCCCTTCACTGCGTTTGCTCCAAACCAGGGGCTACGCAGGTGAAGCCGGCAAGAAAACCAGGGAGTGCTTTTAATGAAGAGAAGCACAACACAATCAGAAACTTCCCTGAGCATTAGAAATATCTATTTCCCTGTCCTGCAACCGAGCAAGGAAAACTCTGGCCCAAGAGGAAAACTGCTGGGAAAGTTATGATGGGGTGATGCATTCCAGGTTGGTGCAGAGGCCAGGTGGGGGCAAGCAGGGGCAGGGACCGGAGCAGGGACAGGGGCACAGGCCACTGCTGCCCCAACCAAGGAGTGGGGAGTAGGCGGGTGGGTGAAGGAAGGGAGGTAACTGCTGCCCTCAACTACTGGAAAGAAAAGTGTGCCCTCTCCTGCCTTATTTACTCTTTATTAGTCTAATGAGGCTGTTTCCTGGGAGTTTAATTACCATAATAGAGACAATTCCTTTCTTAACCCTCTTTACAGCCTGGAAGAGAAAGAGCCCCTGAAAGGGTAAAGCAGAAAACACGAGCCGCCAGCAGAAAACTGGTGTTTCAAATCAGTCTGAGCAGAGAGGCACAAAACCTCCGGCACGTGGCCATAAATCTCATTCCGCGGGGTGGGGCCGGCTGCGCGGCGTCCCCATGTCAGCTGTGGTGTGGCCAGTGGGCGCTGCCACGGGGGGGTCCCAGCCGGGCTCCACCACTCGCCCTCGCCCACCGCCCTGGGAATCACGGAGCGGGAAGGCAGTGCTGCAGAGTTCTGCTGCAGAAAAATTAAGAGCACATGATTAATGCTACATAAAATGTGTGGGTTACCAGCCCTTTGAAATCTTACCTCTTCATCATTTTCCATTTACAGTTTACTAATGAAATTAGATATGGTAAAGGGTTTCTTTCTTACTTTTTTTTTTTCCCCTTAAATCGACCGTGCATTTTTTTAGAGTTAAATCAACATATTTTCCATTCCATATTCAGCAAGAAATCAGAAAATTTTTATTTTTTTTTCCGGTGCTGCTAAGAAATATTTCCATGGTGTTGCCATAATACATACAGCGATTTACTGTATTAGATTTACACGTCTGTTACTCGATGCACAACAGATAAAACAGATCAGATTAAAACAACTCTTGTTAGCCGGGCGAGTCCGTACTGACATAAAGCTGAAATGCGCACAAACCAGATCAGCTTTCCCTCCTCCCAATAAGGCATACTTGTGTTAAATGGCAGACAATAACATCGTTCTGCTCCTTACCATGTATATATTATTAAAAAAAAAAAAAATCCAGTCTTCAAAACATTAGTCAATGGTAGATTTAAAAGGAAAAGCACTGATCAACAGTCTCTTCCACTGATGGCTGGGACCCCCAACTGCTCCCGGCTTCGGGGGGCTGTGGTGGGCAGCGGGGCTTTAAGGCTGGACCTGGCAATCTGCTTCAGCCATGCTTTGCAGCAATTTTAGAAAGGTAAAAGGCAAAGAGGCAGTGAGGATGAAAAGAACCAGATCTAAGAGGAGAAAATATACAGCCTATGAAAAAAACAACATAGAGCTGTGTTAACCCAACCAGAACTCTCTCCTAGCCCACTTGATTCATTCCTACACAATACAGACAACATACTGAAAAAGCAATTGCTCAAAAGGGATCAGCGGGAAAATTCAGAATAAACTTGTGCCAGAGTCCAAAGTCCAAAACAACTCAAAATCCTCTACTAATTTTCTTCTAATCAAGCACCAGCACCATCTCAGTGAAGGGGTTTCCCCTGGCTGGTGCATGAACCACCACAGCTATTGCCCCGGTGCTCCTTCATCCCCAGGGGACATATCCCCATGCCTTTGGTGCTCCTCAGGCACAGAGCAACTTGCCAGTCGCTAGGGAGATGTGCTCAAGCCGAGCCACGCTGGGAGTGAGGGCACCTGCAGGGCTGGGAAGGAGCTAGGGAAAAAAAGATAACTATTTTGTGTTTTGGTGCTCCAGTTCTGCCTCTGCCTTTCTCCCATGCCCAAGGCAGCGCTCCTCTTCATCATGTCCAGTGCAATGCGGAACCAAGGGGGAAGGAAATGACGGCAGATCATGGTGACACTACCCAGAAAACAACAGAGGGAAACATACATGATGCAATCACCTACCGCTGTTTTTTTACTTTGCTTAAATTGCAACACTGCTGGTTTTCCTGACTTTCTCCTTCATGACATCCTGGAGTGGGTTTGGCATACGTTCCCCGCCAGGGACAGTGAATGTGCAGTGCTCAGGCAGCTTGTGGCGGGGGCTGCTGGCAAACATCGTGTCACTTTGAAATGGCAATGACAGCGTCCTTGCTGTTAGTACAGTACAGACAAAACAGGGTAAGATGCCAAGTTCTTCAGAAGCCCTGTTTCTCGGACAGTATTGATGAAATAAAGCAGTTAAAACATCACTGCCGAGTTCACAACTCAAATGAGGCCAGGAGACAAGGTTCAAGCTGGTGTTACACACACACTGTCCACGTGAGTTACACACGCACCATGTCCACCACAGCCACAGCTCACTCCCTTCCAGGACAGCTCTCCAATGCTGCCTGCCACCAGGACCGCTGGCTGAGAAGTGTCCAGGGACTGTCAGGAAGAAATGACCTACTTCACTTTGGATCATATGCTTTTAACAAACAGGATTTTTGGTGTTTACATAGCTGTTACCATAACCATAGATTGACACTGTAAAAATGAAGGTGAAATGAAATAATTAAAAGCATTTCCCCCAAGGTTCTGATCACAGAGTCACCACAGGAACGAAGGGATTTGTGAGCCCCTCACTTCACAAATCCAACACCGTGTATTTAGATTAATGCTATCTTTTTCTGTGTTGCATTTTGAAGGTTAGGACTTGGCAGCAAGAAACTGCACTCTCACTAAAATTCATATATGGATATCCCCTTTGAACGCCTCCTGAATGGTTATTTTAAATAACATTGTGTTTATTAGCAGAACAGAGGAAGGACTGTAAAGCAGGAGAACCGAAAAGTTTGATTTCCAGTCAGTGATGAATGGCGGGGGAGGCCAGGTCACCCGGCTGCAACATCAAAGGGGCGACTGAACCAGCCAGCACACTTGAAGTTAGTTAAAATGCCATAACAATTTTCTGAGTTTTTCTTTTTTTCATACAGTTAACGAAATTATATTTCATAGTGCTGGCTTCAGCCATTATTTCCAGGTCTCTGATGATACCCAGGACTATAAAAAGGCACTACCTGCTGGCATGCCAAGAAGTATTTGCCACACATTTTAATTGTGATACGATGTGCTCCTCTCGTCAGCAAGAACGATGTCTTTTAAAGAGGTGGAACAAAGCATCCACCTCCAACAACGTGCTATTATGCATCCTCACATTGGCTTGCACTACTCTAACACATCAGGATTAAATTGCCAAGTAATTTGCATGGGTCTGGTTCCTTTTGGGCTAAAATGAGCCAGGCTTTTTCAGAGATTTGCAGGGCCAGCCTTGACCTTGCTTCTTTTCTGACAACAGACAGTGAGGAACCAGACGCTTTTGGGGTATCCCTTGGCAAGGGGGGGGAAGTGCTAAACCTTCGCCGTAGAGCTGAACCAGATATAGGCTGAAGAAATAAAGTCATATACTTAGTGTACCATGTCATTTAGTAAGTGTAAACTTATAGTTAGCAAAGGTAAATGCAGTTGCAAACTAACTCTTGAGAGCAAGATAGATGTCTTGAATGAACACGTATTCTCAAAACTTCAGGTCTTCAATCAAGCCTTAGCAAATACAGATAGAAAACAGCAAAAACTTCTGGTAAAACAGACACGCCTGCTGGCAGTCCTCCACTGCATGCATGCCTCTCACCGCTCATTCCTCAATCAGTAACTGCTCAAAAGTATTTTTCCAATACGGATTTTCCTTCCTGAAGAAAAGGAACCATACTTAACGTGTTCCTCACTTATTTATTTTTAAAGAACCACGTTACACCAGGAGCATCTCGCACTCAAACCTGCTTTCAAACGATCGGGTTCCAGCAGATTACCCCCAGTCTGTTCCCGTGCCAGGGCGGGCCTTTATATCCCGCTTTATGTTTAATGGCAGGAGAGCAGCAGGGGGCAACCTCGCCCCGGGAACGCGGCGGGAGCCGGGGCCGGGCGCCGCGGGGAGCGCACAGCCCGGCCGGGTCACCGCGGCGCGGAGGGTCCGCTCCGGGATACACCGAGATGAAACAAAACGAAATAAATTAAAAAATAAAATAAATAATAATTAAAAAAAAAAAAAAAAACCAACAACAACAACTCGTGCCGGCAAGCAGGAGGCTGTGAAGGCGGATAGACTTACCGGGGGTTTTGTTTTAACTTTGCCTGCAGGCACTTTTGAGCCCAAGTAACTGCGGATCTGGGAATAACAGGTGTTTATTGATTTCCTTGTGGTTGTTGGGGTTTTTTCAGCCGCAGAGCTGCAGCAGAAAGACATATGTAATCCATATGTAACACTTCAGAAAATGAAAGGCAGCAGAAACACTGAACAGGTGGGCAGAATGGGGGAAGTTTTGACTCTCTCCTCAATAAATTTTACCTACTTTTCCCACATCATCAATATTGGGAAGAAAGAAAAAAGAATTTTTTAAAAGCCCGACCTCCCCTAAAACAGCTTTCAGTGTGGATGCAGCATCCACCCAAGTCAGAAACCAAGCTGGGGTTCCCTCCTGAGCGTCCCACTTAGGGGCAAGTTTCAAAATATGGCAGCTACAGCATAGCACTGCTAATTCTCTACAGCTAATGATCTTAAATCGAGGGGGAGACGCTGTTTTGCTGCAAAGTGAACAAAGCCACAGATCACAAGGATAAAGCAGAAAGTCTAGAAAACACAACCAAGCCGTGGCATAAAGCTGAGCAGAAGTACATTCCTGCGTGTCAGGCTTTCCTAAATTATCTCCTAGGTAAACAACCTAAAACTGGCCTCTCCGCTCTGACGTACACCAACTTGTTTCCATGGGCATTTTGCCTGGGCAAAGAACCCAGGCCTTTGTCCCAGTTTTTATCCACTGAATTACATATATTTATTCAGGCTTGTCCAGCCTGACTCGCAGCGTATTGACCGCAGAGGGACTGCCAGTGCCCAGCCCTGCCTGCGCTGCGCGAGCCTTCCATTTCCACAGCACCCTTTGCCGTGTCTGGAGTACCTTCACCCCTTCTCCTCCCTCTCTGCAGTGACAACAAATCCATCTCCACCGCATTAGTCCAGCATTATCTTATCAGGGGGAGGTGGGGGGAATAATATTGATCATTTTCTCCAATTTTAAAAAGAGGGTGAGGGGAAAGAAGAAAAAACCCAAGAAGGGGAAAGCAGACAAAGAGTTGCTAAATCAAACCACAGAGCAACAAAGGAGGAAAAACAGGTGGAAGACGGCAATTGTTTTCTGAACCCCAGCTAAGTGGAGAATTGAAACGAGGGAGGCACCGTGAGAGGACCAAGGGATGAAAGGGAGAGATGGTAAGAAACAGAAGGGCTATATAAGTCTGAAAATGGCTAGAAAGAACAAGGGAGAGAGGAGACAAGAATGGAAACCTCTGATGTTGGCAGGAAATGTTGTGATTCTAAAGATGAAACAACTTGTGGGGAAAGAAATTGGGAAAAAATACCCCTGTGTATTTCCTAGGGTGAACTCGAGCAGCAAATGAACTGCAGAGGAGACAGCTGTCGGACAGCGCTGGGCAGGAATGAAATGGCGCAGCGTCCTCTGAAGGAGAATTCATTGTTAGAAAATGACATCCTTTCATAATACTGATATTTTTCAAAGCCTGCTCCAGCTGCAGCTGCAGATGTGGCTTAAAAACCCGAGCAGGAGGCCCATTCCCCTATGGCAAGACTATATATTCTATGACCGTAATATTATTGCCATAAAGGGAATTAGAGAGATGGAGCAGGAGAGATACTTAAAACTTCCAAACTTATTTGAGACAAGTAATAAGGGACATACAAGGAGTTTAGGAAAAGAAACATGACGGCTTTCTTACTTATCTAAGAAAATATTATAGAAGTGTTTATCATGTATATTTTCACTATCCCCTAGTATGTTGGGGTCTTTAATTCCTTTGGACAGATGCCAGCGCGTTAGGAAAAAAATGCCGGGGAGAGGGAAGGAATACATTTACTAGAAAAAAAAAAAAACTGCATTCCTTCCAACCTTTCTGCAGCTTCTTAAAAAAATACAAAAAGCCTCCTTCAAACTGCTCAGTGCCATACCAATTTCCTGTGTAGACCTGAATATTAGTATATGTTTTTCTGTGTCTCCTAAGTTTCCCAAGTTACCTAATGCACGCTCAGCATGAAGCATTTTTAAATGAGTTAGTCTTTATTGAATTATGATTTCCAGCAGTCACTAATAACAAAATTCAAATTGCTCCAGCAGATGAGGATTTTAAGAATGCTGAGAAGAAACTGAGTTTTTAAGAGACTCTAGAAGAGCCACCCACTGCTTGTGTATAGTAACCATGAGCCTCTTGACAAAATACTTCAAATAGTTAATTAGATTTGCTAAAAAAAAAAAAAAAAAAAAAAAAAATCAGTCATTAGGAGTTACCACTCTGGGAGACACTGGATAAAGGCTGTTACTGGTGCACCTATGGCTTTGTCAAAAGTGAAGCTATGAAAAAAAAATTTTTTTTAAAAATAAAGTTTCAGGTTTTCCTCACACTGTCCCTGCAGTTGGCATGATGCAATTAGCAACACATCTAAAGGGGAAAGAGGAACTTTTATTCCATTAGGACTTCTTTTTTACCTCGGGAATTTCTTCAGGCTACTAAAAAGGCATTTTTCAAGCAAGGAATAATAGGGACGCTCGGAGCCTATCCACAGTCCACGAGGCTGAGAACTGCAGATCACCTGCAAACTGAATTTGTTCTATTTTGTTAACCATTTATTTTGTCTTTACTGGCTGTTCAAAGGGAAGTGTGATAATCCCACTGTTCCTCACTTGCTCAGCAGGGAGTTTAATCTAATAAAGCTATTACAGCAGAATGGATTAAAGCAACGTGAAGCATTAGTAATTTGAGGAGCAGTTAAAGAATGTTAACGCTGAGACTCTGCGCGTATTCTCCTAAAAACATGATCACAGAGATGAAAGCAAAGCTCCTACTCAATATGTCATTTTTCAGGCACAAAATTTAATTCTTTCAGCGTCCTCATCCAGATGTTTATAGCGAGGAGCAAGAGGCTGCCCATTATTTAACAACTGCTGAAACCAGAGGCTGACCAGAACGGGCATGCTTTAGCTTACCCCAGTTTTGATTAATCCTTCTGTTATAATAATATCTTTTTTAGAAAGAGAGATACGTGACCAAAGTCATCTGATACAGCATATTAGGATGAGATCCAGTATTAAAGCTGAGGGAGTTAATAAGGTTCCCTGTCCTTCACCCCTTGGGTGCAGCAGATGTGCTGCATCGCTGCCAAGAGGACTAAAGACCCACAGCAGCATGGCCGAGCAGGTACGAAATGAAGGGAAGCTCCATGCAGAGTGGGAAAGGTTTGGCTCCTACACTATGCCCCGATCCTAAATGCAGACAAACCACAGCAGTTTCGGCAAATGGCTGACCCGAGAGCTTCCCACGCTGGCCCCTGTGCCAGACCTGCCCATTACAGCCCCAAAGCGAAGACATTAAGTAATAACTGACAAGTATAAACAGGACTCGAGCTGCAGCTCACAAGGATGCGGGAAACTTCACAGCTGCCATGTCCCCATTACTGAGCCAAGACTGCTGACAGCCCACTGCCAGGGGAGACTGCAGTACTGGGTCCCAATGAGACAGAATAAAGTAAATAACAAAGCAGTAATGCACTGCATACAGATTTTAAGCACATTATACATTTATTTTACTGTACTTGGTTTTTAACATATTATTGATCTTACTGTGAAATCAAGCTTTTGGGGGCAGGAATGCAATTAAAACCCCAACTCCATTGCAGATTCCTGGATTCTTTATCAATATTGTCTCAGCCAGGGAAGTGCTTATCCCACACTTGGCATTTTGTCAGTGAATAATATACATTCACGACATCAGACGCTGGTGCGCTCTGGGTAGCTCCTGTTCTGCACGAGAGCCTGGCAGGACTCACAGCACGCCTCCGCACCAACTGGGGTCACACACCAGCACTGTAAGGAAGGGGCGCGTGTCAGAAGCCCAACAGCACGTGATTACCATAAAGCCTTAAGACAAATGATACAGAAAACCCATTTTTTTCATTACTGTGTTCAGAGATGCTCCTGCTCAGTTCCGATTTCAGAGCTGCTTTGGTTCCTGCAGAAGAGGAAACTTTCTGTGCTCACAGTAATACGGTAAGAGCCGCAAAGGGATCAGTTGTGGACTGGATACATGGGGTCTTGTGTGGGGAAAATGCCTGAACTCCACATAATTTCCAAAGTCCTCTGTTATGGTCCCAGCATGGAACCACCTCACAAACATAAGTCTGAACTTGAAGAAAAAAAAAATAGGCATTTAGAGTCAAAAATGTGGTCCTCTTTTACACCTCAATGCCGGCAAGGCCAAGTGCATCTCAGAGAGAAATCCACATCATCTCACCTCCTTAGTGGTAATTAAAAGTGCTTTGCTACCCTAGGTCCCATTCTGTACCTGACTGCTCCCTAAAGGGCAAAGTTTAATGCATCGTATATTATGTATGTATATATGCTTATAATATAAAATTTAACATAGCATAACATGCAGTAGCACTTAGAGAGGCGCAGGTGCTTTTCAATGTCAGTTACCACATCCCAGCAAACTTCTTTCGCACCATCCCAGTAACACAGAGGGGTCCCCAGTGTGACAGACCACAGCTGTCCCCAGGAGGAATCGGAACAGAGCGCAGAGGGGAAGGCTCATGGTCAGAGCAGCCTCCAGCAGAGAGTTGCTCCTGCTGCACCCCACACCGCAGCATATGTTCTCCAGAGAAGGCTGTGCCAGAGAGCTTCCACCTATCAAAATATTTTTCTTTGCTATGATAAATACTTTTCTAAATATGGGAAATGTTGTGAACCTCTTCTATTTGACAGTCTATATGTGCAATGGTCTCCTACAGAAAATTAACAGCTGAAATAAAGATGGTAATTATTTTTAAAAGCTGGGAAGCAAGAGAGTAAAAGCAAGAGAGCATCCCATCTGGCACAACCAGGTGATGCCAGGCTCAGGAGATGCTGCCCAGAGCCGTCCACAAAGACCTGTCGTAGGACAGAATCTCACAACCCCACCCAAGGCACTGGTACTGTCCTGATGAACGATCATTGATTCAGTAGATTTGGAAATGCAGATTAATGCATTCAAAATTCCTCTTCTGATCTTCTTTACTACATTTCCTATTAAAAAAAAAAAAAAAAAAAAAGCAGCTACATGCTGACATATGCAATGACACATGACAGCAGAATTATTTCTAGCAAATTCGTGGGGAAACTTGGAAACTGGACTTGAAACATGAAAGTAGCTGGCAGTTTAACTATGTAAAAATCTATTGCCTCGACATGATGCAAGTTCCTCCACTTAATTCAGTCACTGGTTAATTTGTTTCTTTGTTTAATATGATAGAAACCCCAGGGATCAAATCATTCATAATAAAATTATATTAGTACTTTATTTTTGTCATTCCTGATTGCTCTGAGCAAGCGTTATTGGATAGTTTGATCGTGGGATACAGAAAGTTACCATTTAATTAATATGAAAGGTGCCTAAATTTTGAATAATATCAAAGAAAAAAGCCTTAGGTCGTGGCAGGAGACTTGGATGTATTATTAACTCCTATTGCTTTCTACACTGTATTGGCTGTCAGCTTTTGGGTGCACTTCAAGATGTGAGATATAATCTATAAAGCCTGAAGTTGCCCAAAATGTTATCATCAGAAATACCCATTTTTCACTGGTTATGTTGACACAATGGAGAAGAAAACAACACGTACCATAGAGGGGAAGTAATGCAAAAAGCCAAATCTTTGACAACGGGGGGAGGATTTCAAGTGAAAGTGTCAAAGTCTAGCTGCTTGACATTGCAAAATTGTCCTGAATCCATTGAAAAGGTGCACGCTTTCGTCATCCTGTGGTTTGCCAATACACCCCACCAGCGTCTCAAAGGGTGAGTGCCAATATCCTTTATTACAGCCCACCACAGAAATTCCCTGTTGCATGCAGTGATTTTCTATCAACAGGCACAGTGATCAATTTCTTAATGTTGTCAACTCATCAAGAAGATGTGAAGTTTGTTCAGGAAGCCTCTGTCCCAGTTGGGTGAGCAGCATGTTGAGGGAGGCTCCCAAATACCCACTCCCCACTGGTTGTGCCGTGTTCCTCCCCTCCTTTCCCAGCTCCCTGCTGTACTGCCATAACTGCAAAAATCACATTTCATTTTCCTCCAATGCAAACCACTGGTCAGTACATTTTGCTTGCCTGCATCAACCAGCTGGGTAAGCCCCAGTCACCTCTGGAGGGGTGCAGGTGACAGCATCAGGCATCAGTAACAATGCATTTTAATCAGGCTCTATGGTGCCAGTCAGCAAGCACACGAAAAGCAAACAGTTGGGTTAGTAATCCAGTATTTTCAAAATACCTAGCCTGAGATCCACAGGGCATAATTAGCAAAAAGTAAAACGACTATGGGATAAACACTGAAACAGAGGATGAAAACTGAAATAATGGTATTGAATCCAACCCGCAGCAACAAGGTATACATACGATGCTGGCTCAAGCAGAAAATCCTGTATTAAAGCAGGAATGAGTACAACCTGCTCTATAAAGCCTTTAAACAGGGGATTTCACAGCACCCCTAAATATGTGACCATCTTTTAGCACTCCAATAATTAAAAAGCTTTGCATTACACCCTGGCCAAGTCATTCTTGTCACAGGGTAAGTTTATGCTCTTTAATATGTTTGGTAGAAAAGATAAAAGTTTGAGGGTAATTAGCACAGGAGAGGATAGTGAGGAAAGCAGGGGAATCGGAAACAGGATTGAAAATGAAAATCAATGTTAATAAGTAGAAGGAAATGTATACTAGAGGCAAAAAAATAATGTACTTATAGACGATGATATTCTAGATGAACAGGGTCAAAACAAAACATGTTTTCATAAAGCATGCTGTTGGACTGTCCCAAAGGAAGTCACTGCAGGCACAAACACAACGAGATTACAAACAACAAGATTACCTAATTAATTATAACTTTAGAAAGAATATTAAACTTTTTACCCTTGGGTTTATGTCAATCTTTGACTACCAGAGAGCAAAATAAGATATACTTTTTGGGGAGAGATTACGCAGCACCAGTGTCCTCTAAGGTTCTTGGATTTTCCCCTAGAAGATGCAAGAAGCATTACAGACAGGGATGAGTGCGAACCAGCATGAAAATTCCCAACAGTCTCAGCACAGCACTTGTTTTCTGCAGCATCAGCTCTCCAACCATTCACTTCTGCCCACACAGATTCATACCTGTCTACAGTTAACAACGTAATAAAGACAAACAATGATATTGTTGACTAGCGGGTGCAACTTGCTATGAAGAATGAGAAAAGCCTGATCTAAAAATCCAGTGCGTGTGAACAAACGCAGTTCCCATCCTGCTCCCCAGGAAGTCATGTCCTCTCATTGCACATGTAGAGCAGGTAGAAGCCTAACGAGCATTTGGGCACAAGACCACCCATGGATGATGAATCTGTCCCTTCCTTGTGGCAAGGATGGATGCTCCCAATGATTTATTTATTTGTTGCTTTTAGCTGAAATCTTTGCTTGAAGACTGCAACCGGGACGAGCCCTGGCAGAACAAAACAGAGTCTGCTTTACCTCAGCAGAAAGCCACATTATTTTTAAATCCCAGAGTCTCTGATTCAATTTGGGTGCTGGAGTGGCGTCCCCAGCAGTGTGGCTCATTCATCTTACATTGTTTACACTGCTAAAGCTCTTCATGGCTTATGAACCCTCCAGCTCCTGCTTTGCAGTTTTCATATTGTTATGCAGACTGTCCAAGATTACACTACAATTAGGTTAATTTTTAAGGAAGCTATGTCTCTCTAGTCATATGTCTTTAAAAATGAGACTATATACACACATATCAAGAAACTCAGAGTTGACATTCGCACAGCAAACTCAGTTTTCTCCCCACAGAACAGGCCATGACCACTGAATGTATTTATAAAGGCATTAGAGCCAGTTATGCTAGTTTCTGTAAAGATTGCACATATACCTGTTTAGTATAACAATTTTAAATGTAAATCATTTGGCCTTTGTTGATATGGCCAAAGAGTGTGAGCTGCGATGGGGAGCAGTCGAAGAAGTTTGCACAAGTTTCTCACTTTCATCAATAGTTTTCATTATTCCCAACAGGCAAAGGCAACTTCTTAATGGTTGGGAATAGTTTAATAAATGTGAAGGTTATGTCTAATCAATTAAATCATCATTTTCAGGTCTTAAGCAGCTCTCCACTGGCCAACAAACATATGATGTTGCAATCCTCTGCCTTTCCTACCAGATACAGAAAATGCTGTAATTTTTTACCAATCAGCTCCCTCAAGAGTAATCAGTTACAAATTTAATAGTTTTCGTTTCCATATCCAGCTGAAGCATTTCAGAAAAAGTCCCCAGTTCTCATTACCCTTCACTGCACAATGGGCACAGATGTCTGCTCTTTCCAGACCCTCTTTAACCTTGATCTACACGTGGAAGGTACTGGAATAGCACCGTGATAAAACACAGGACGAGCTGGCCCATTTAATATTTGACCTAGGAACTGTTTATCCGGTACTACCAGTTAATTAAAACAGGCACAACACCAAGGAAAGTTTCCATTTGGCTGCAGGATGCTGAGCTCATTTGCCAACCCAGGGATTCCCACAGAGCATGGGAGGAAGCCTCCATGCAGCAGCCTTGTGTCTTCAGCATCAGGTCCTCCAGAGAAAGCCTCAAGAGAGCCCACACCAACGCAGCACTGGATAACTTACAAAGGCAAATTTTCTATCCACTTTCAAGCAGCTGATAGCTTGGTTACTTTCTGAAGCATGAGATTTGTATGTCTTGGGATGCTTATTTAATGTATTCGGGAGCATTTCAGTTATTCCGCTCAACACATAGGCTTTCTTGTTTTGCTGAAATGTTTGACTACAAAGCACTTCAGGGCACTCACTCCCTCAGCAAAACAGGAAGGTGAGAAAACAGCTGGGGCTGGTACTCTTCTCCTTGTCCTCCCAGCCCAGCTATTCCTCCGAGACCTCCAGCGTCATCCAGAAGAGAGTGGACTCAGCCATGTGCTAATTCTGCACTTACTGCTGGCTCATTTAATCACTCCATTTCCAGCTTCGTAACCTAGAAGAAAGCGTTTCTCTCCGCTAGAATAAACTTCAGGCTTGGCCAGGGTTCAGCATGAACTCCAGCGAGATTTGCACACTGGTGTCCCAGAAGAAATGCATCTTTATGAAGTGCTGCACACCAGCTAACAACCAGAGCGAGCAGGGACCAGAAGGGAATCTGGAAAGCGATGTGTCCTGCCAGGGCACAAGTGACAGCTGTGAAGTCCCAAAGCAGCAGGTTTTTGGCAAAGAGTGGGAGTCGGGAGAGGCTGCTCACGGCAGTGAATGTCCCCAAGCTGACACGCAGCAAAGGAGGGCCTTTTCTAGCATTTTCATCATCCCAGTACTAATACATTTCTGACTCTCTTTGGGTCTGGAGCTGGCAAAACAGCTTGACCTTCCAGCTCCAGCTGCAGTAGGAAATTTGACTTTGGACTGTGATCTGTAGGGGTGATTATCCTTAACGCACTACCACGGGAAAGGACCTATTTCACTTAAGAAAACAGGTATCAGGAATGAATTTGCAAAGTATTTTACCCTAACCCAGATACCTTTGCACTTTATCTTGCTCCAGTGTTATCTTATGATCCTCCACAGTTAGCAAATGCCTTGATGTTATCTAAATATTTCTTTTACCCACTTCCATCATGTTTTGTAGATTATAAGTATTACTTGTTTGGCAAGTACCCTCTGCAGTTTGAACAAATGCAAAACCAAAAGCAACCAAGAAGTACCTGTTCATACAATGAACAAAAATTGATTCTATTTATAAAACTTATTTTTCTCTTTTGTTTTGTAAGATTTCAAAATGGTAATATCATTAGCCTCCTTGTAGGTCCAGTATGAATCGTTCTTTTCACTAAAGTTAAAATAATTAATGTTTTTAATGCCTATTAAGGCTTTGGAAGTACAAAATGCTGTAGGCTAGAGAGGACAAAAAATAAGGCTACAGATAAAAACATATATTATAAACGGTCCCTTAAACCCTAGCGTGGTATCCTTTTATCATTCCTTCATTCTGAGGTTAGTAGGTTATTAACCTGTATCCTGAGGGAGAAGGGATGCACATCAATTATATCAATTGAATAGACAAATAAAAATCAAATTAAAAATTTAACACACACAACCATAATTACAATACAGTGCTTCTAAGAGGAATTTCATCTGAGGAATGAAACGTAGAAATGCTTTCTCAATTTTAACTGCAATTTACAGTAGCAGGAGAAGGTAGCTGGAGAGAGGCAACCTAATGAAACCGAAGTCCATACAGGAGATTTCAATGAAGTCTTTAGTCCTGAAACATTATTGTGACAAATCCATTCTAATTTAATCGACTAGTCCATTTTTTAACACCGTGAGGAATGCTTTAAAAAGAGAGATTTATTTGTGTTACTTCTAGCCCAAGTGTAGCACAAGTGTGGTCAAAGCTGAAGACGAGGGGCCATGCAGCTTTCCTGGCACAGCCACTGAGGACGCACCGAGTCCTGCTCTCCAGCCTGGCACCACCAGTTCACTGCTCCTCTGTGTTAGTATGCCCACTACAAAATGAAAAAAAAATATTGTACCCACTCATCACATGCTATCAGTATCTACAATTTCCATGAGGACAGTAGTGCACTCATTCATTTCACCTGCTATACAGCTAGTTTCAAGATCACCATTAAAACCTGAATGAGACAGGGAAACCTATTTTTTGCATATTTTTTAAATTGTGCAGTTGTGGTCCCCTGGATTTTGTGCCCTACGTCACCTCTGCTCCTAACAGAAAAGAAATGTTTAGAGGCATCCATCAGAGAGAAAAATTATTTTCTAAATCTGCCACCCACTGAGAACTTTTGATTGCAATTTTAGACTAATATGCAAAAATAGTTAGCTCATTTAAGTAATTAAATGTGTTTATACTGTGTAATTATATGTATTAACATTGGCATATTTAAACAATTAAATAAACAATCACAACACTTCTGCCTTTCATGGTATTTATATATCACAAGCAGCTCCAGCTCCATGAACCTTCCAGCTGCCAAAGTCCTACTGGAAATGCCAGGATGCACGAGGGGTCCCTGGCCATTTAGTAACTACCAAATTCAGTTGTCACCTTCCATTACTGCACATGAAAACAGATGTCAAAACCATAATGGCACAGTTAAATCATTTCAGCATCTCCAAGGGATGGCAGAGAAGAGAAAAAGCTGGACCGAAAAAAAAAAAAATACCTGGAAGAGGACAGGCAGGCTTTATTATAGCTATGGTGATGCAAAAAACTGCACATATCAGCACATATAAAACAATGGAAGAGCAGGCCTTTACCTAAAATGCCCATGTCCTAAGACTAACAATTAGCAACTAGATACAGTTTCAACAGCTGTTTTAAAAGAGCCATTTTGAGATTGTAGAAAAACTCTCCAGAAGTTGCACCAATAAACCTCTCCAGGCCTCTCATGGAGGCTCAGAAGTACCACCCAACAGTAAAAATCACGTTATTCCTGCAAACACCACGCAAGACTTCACCTGAGAAGCTGTAAAACAAACTATACAACCAAAATGCAAACACAGAATCTTGAGCTCCTGCTGCTCTGGCAAAACACCAAGGAGAGCTTTCAGAGGAAAGCTGAAAACAAAAAAGACAAATGTCTTGGGAAATAACTGGGGTACAGGAACAAAAAGGGACTGATGAATGCTCCCCATTCCCAACATAAAATCCTAGATATGGTATTATTTCCTTATATTCTACTTTAACACGGAGGACACCGTGACGTGTGAGACCATATGCTTGTTTAACTTGCCTCCAAACAAACAGTAACACGAGTTGTATGCAGATGTTGTCAGTGAAGATAGAAAATATCAGTACACCCCAGGGGTGATACGAGCATTTCTGGCATAAGGAACTACAAAAGACTAAAATCAGGGCAACCAAACCCTTCCCTTTTACTGTGCAGGCTTGGCCAAGCATCCCCCCAGGCCACTACTGGTCCAAGCCCTGGCTGGCAGGTGCAGGGGATGCGTGTCTCTTCCTTCCCTGGGCTGCCAGAAACAACTTCCTAGCAATGACTCCCAATTATCTTAACACCAAAGTCGGGGAAGAAACAAGAGGCTCCGCTTCTCTCTACAGATTTGCTTGTAACTTCAACACTTCATCACTTGTAAGCGAAGGACAATTACTCAGAAACAAATAGGGAGCGAAGGCAGCACTGCAATGGAGCTATGCCATTTTAATGCTATTTCTGTCTATATAAAATCTTCTGTAATTTGTTTACGACTACCAGATTCAACAATGGTGTGCAAATGCAAACCCATTTATGTTAATGTCCTCTCTCTCTCTCTTTCTCAGATCAGATTCTGAATAAAAATTAGGTAAATACTCTGTTTGAAAATATATAAGATGAGAACTAGTTGGGGAGGGGGCAAGAGAACCTCCAAATGCACGATCCTATCAACCACATTATTTTTTTTTTACTTAATAACTTAAGTGTACTGTTAGTGAAATTACAACCTGCTTGTGACACAATAAATTTACAACAAAATTCATTCCATAAATTATTCAATTCGCTGACTGCAACTACGCTAAGAAATATCACCATGAGCAGATGATTAGCATGTGAAAGGAAAGCCATCTCCAGACTGAAACAATCACTGTCACACCTCCATTTGAAGATGCTTAGTGGAGTTTTGTAAAATTACCATTAAGAATACACATTTAAGGCTTTGTAGTTTCTATAAAAGCATTAAGTATTTGATTTACATTAGATTCATTTGTTCTTTCTTCAACTGTCTCTTTTTCCTACAAACCATAACCGTTCAAATAAATGCTGGCTCAATCAAGTGTGCATTAAAACAAAAGAATTTAAGTTCAATAAAAGTGATGAATCAGAACTAGAAGTTAACCTTCCCCCTTTCCCTCCCCTTCCCTTGCCACATGATTGCTACAGCAGGAGAAACAGGCTGATTTGGTAGCCTAGAGGCACAAAAGAGTCGTGTCCCACATGGGCATACGCTCCTGGAGAGATAACAGAGGGCTTGGACCACCCATAGGGAGTTGTTAAATCAAATGCCAAGTCCTTCTCACTGTCAGTAAGGAGAGAAGATTGGTGATGAAGGACCATTTCTAGCAAGACCTCATCTTCCTCAGATAAACACCAGAGCTCTCAGTGGACAAAACTTGGCATCTCACAATCTAACCTGAACCAAATTATTTTGGGTAGCCACCAAATTAAAATTTAAGCAAAAGTTCAGCAATTAGACTGACAGTCTTCCCAACTACAGGAGAGTGAGACTACTAAACATAACTGATGCCTAAGCATCTACCACAAGCATGAGCAAAATCAATGAAATGCTTTACCAGGCTGCCAAGATGGTTTCTTCAGATTCTACAGTTATCTTCTGCCCCAAACAGCTATATAGCTGCTATATAGCAGTAGGAGAACTGACTACAGCTGTATATCCCATACATCATCACAATATAATACTAGCAGCAATTCTTTACAGCAGTCCCTTTAAAATAGTCCGATAGGGCAAGGAAAAGATTAAAATCTCCCACCGTGCTCTCCTTTTATATTAATTGTTTGAAGAATTCTTTTTATTTCAGGATGCAGGAGTAGCTGCTCTGAAGACATGCATTACCTCCCTGATGAATGACCCACATCCAGCTACTGCAACACCCCACCCAGAGAAAACAAGCTGATGGATGAATTTTAAGCACAATTTTCTCAGGTGACCTAGATGAGTTTATCAAATTGCCTCCATACAACAGACCCTTCTGAAATGGGTCCCATGAAATGTAAACATCTTACCCATTAGAAGCATTTAAATGGCTTCCAGCATCTTTACCTCCTGCTGGATTTCCCAGCAAGAGAAATTCGAGGCGTATATGTGAAGAATTTATTTCCCTGGAAAGGAGAAAGGATTCTTCTTGTTCTGGGAACCAAAATGTTACATTTTTACAAAATATTAAAAAGAAAAAGTCCAACAGCAGTCACTGCCATGACAAAAATCCACTTTTGCAGACATGAGTGTTTCAGAATAAGAGCTACTGTTTTTTAACTGCATAATGACATTAATCTGATTTCTTCCTCACCAATCATGTAATGTGCATTAAAAAAAAAATAAGAAAAGATTGTTCTAGAAACGATGACCACAAGAAAAAAAAAAAAAAAAAAACCACAACTTTTTTGCTCCTTTACCCAGAAACTTTATTGGCTCTACATAAGACTGCACTTCTCCATCCATTGACAAATTGCTTTATCTTTTCTTATTCTGAGTTCATTATCAGCACTCAGACATGTTCCCTAACTCCTTCTCGAAGTCTCTTCCATCTGAAAGCAGTAGCTTACATTATTCATAAGGATAATCACAAATATGCAGAGAGCCGTAGACATGTAATGGAGAGGCTGACTTGTATCCGATCCAAATTCCATGCACTTCATGGAGCTTACAACTTTCCCATAAATTTTTGCAGCATGGACATACCTCCATTCTCAGCCACTCCAACAGTCTCAAAGCAGGAACAACTTTGGGAAAAGTTCTCATGTTCCCCCATAAAGTTTTATTTCTTTTGAAGGAGGGATATCAAGTAGATATATTATGCCACCTTCTCATGGGTTCTCCAGTTGGATGTATTTGTTTACGCATGCTGTCTCCTGACTGTGCATATGGAAGGCACAAATGGTGTTCATGCTCTTAAACAGTATTCTGGAAATTAAGTGAAATTAAACATTTTCAAGACCACAAGAACAGCAAAATCGAGTTATTGTCATTTCCAATGGCTCCATGAAAAAGCCAAGAAAAGTCAGTGCCCTAGAGAGCATTGACAGCTGTCAGCCAACAACTGGACATTTTTTAAAGCAGCTTCTTTACCTTTGGTCATCTAGAGAGACTTCTTTCTCGTCTACCTCACAAGAAGCACCCTGAGTCAGCCACAGTCCTGTGGCAATTGCTTTACAAATCAGAAAGTAGGAATAAAAGCCCAGTTAGCCTAGAAGAGGAAAAAAAGTTAAATATATCTATATTTAGATATATTTATCTAAACTACAAGAGTGGAAATGATGTTTGCATGGGAGATTATTGAACAAGGACAGATAGGAAAGGTGAGGGATCTTCATGGCAGGGGCTTTCCACTCATGTGTGCATGAAAATATCCCAACTCCTTTCGTACAAGATTACTAAATAACAGTAATAACATAATAGATTAAGAAAATTGAGTTATTTCTAAATCCCTCAAATTTGAGACAAAAAAAAAAAAAAAGAGTAATTCCATTAAGCTTCAAACCCATCCTGAGCAGGTTCACGTTGTCAGATGCAGTCTAATAAGGAAGAAAGAGATGATGCATTCATAGCCACATTAACCAGTAATAACTGTGTCACTTCAGCAGAAGACAGAATCACGGAGACATTAATAAGTGATGAGATCACAAAACATCTGGAGAAATGTGAGCTGATATAAAAAGTAGCCAGCAGAGTCTTATAAAGGGTAAATCTTGTTTGACAAATCTGCTGGAATTTTTTAAAGAGGTAACACAGACTCCAGACAGGAAGAAAACATGGGACATAATCTGTTTGGATTTTAAAAGGTTATTTGACACATCACAGCCCACAGGCTGGTGTATTAAAGTACAGCAACTCAAAAAATGCACCAACTTTGAATGGACAAATAAAATTAAGGAAGTAAGGAAGTTAACAGCCTGGTAGTGTTATCAGCAAAAAACAGAGGGAGCAAAGTGGAGCATGTTTTGTTCTGTGCATGTAAGATAAAGAGGAAGACATCATAACGCAAACATCCAACCAGATGGATCGCATTGAACCATTATGTGGAGAACATAAAGTAATACACTGTATAATGGCTATGATATTCATTTTAACTATAAAATGAGGAGTTTTAAAATTACAAGACTTATGTAGAATGATGCCTTTGGAAGACACGCAACAGAAGAAACTGGGAGAGACTCTAGGAATAACTACAGAAGATTTCATGATGTGCAGAAGGCTAACAAGGCAGACGGAGCCATGCACAACAGGAGAAACCAGCTGAGTCCTCCATGAACTGTGCACTGGCCAGTTAGGGAGACCGCACTTGGGTTGCTCTCAAACGGGAGCAGCGTGCTTTAAGCCTTTTGTCTTAAGGACAAAGGGATAAAAGTTTGACAGCGAACTCGCACAGAAAGGTCTCTTCCTTTAGTAGACCAAATTTTTATTATTATTTCTTTTCCCCAAGTCCTTTAAAATCTACGTGGTTATATCTGTCAGAATAAAGAGACATAACAATCTGCCCAAAATCAGGTTCTGACACAGTTGTGCGCAGCAATCCTGGCTGGGCCAAAGTTTTAGGGTTTTTCCTTCCAGGGAAAAAGACCATGTAGTGGCATCATCCTTGAGGCTCTGATCCCTCCTACTGCCTGGCAGAGAGAATAGCCACCACTCCCACGTGGAAAGTCCACATGCAGATGGACAAGCATCCAAGGGCTGACCCAAGAAATAGTTCAAATTTAGGTCCTTCTGCAGTAGATCCCCGGCAGAAGGGAGATTTTCTCCAAACTCTCCAGAAGCTCCATGCAACAAGTGAGCTAAGCAACGAATAGGCAGCAGCTAGCAGATGTCCTCTTCAGCAACAGGCTCCATATTTATCCTGGGAAAACTGATGGGAAATTTCTCTCCTGTGAAATAGAGCAAGTAGTCTTACATTAGAGTGATCACAGACAATGAGGGCCCCACAGATTTAGGTTTTCACTACACTGAAAACCTGGAAAGCAAAATGATCACTCCAGAGTTCCTCTGGCTGCTTACAGCAAAGATGAAGGCAGCAAAAGAAGCGTAGAAATAGAAACTAAAACCAGACAATTAAATAAAGTAGGGAAAAGTCTGGTCCCAAAGGGATGCGCTGTTGCATCTCTGGCTCGAGTATATGCGATGGTACGAATATTCACAGAGTGAAGGTACACACAGGGCACCTACTCAAAGAAAAATGTGCATCAGTGCTTTCTGTTCTTCAGTGGCCCTCATTTTTTATTGGTAAACCATTAATGACTGAGATTATTTGTTCAGTTGTATTGCCTCCCCATTTTTCTGTTTGTAGGACAATTCTCTTTTGTGCTGTGGAAGTGGACTCGCAGGGAGCTCCAGCAGCCCTTCACATCTTTATTGTTCCTTTGCACAAACACAGTTGTCTTATTTTGGTTCAAACACCACTGGCCTTTTTTTCCCCTCTGGCAGGCAGCAACAAGTAAAAACTAATGCAGAATTCATCCTCTGACATAATACATAAGACTTGATCACATTTTGTGCTTCTCAGCTGAAACATATTGATCTGATTACTCTTTGGGATGAAACATGGAAGAAGACAAGTTCCTTGTATATAAAAATAAATTCTTTAATGTGGATGTCCAAACACATATACAGTTATATTACACGTGTAGATCAATACTTTTTGCAAAGCATTTGGCTATCTCTGGAGATAAAGAACATATATGAAATTAAGCCTCAATTTACCGCATTATGCCAGTTTAATATATCCATTAATAGCATTGATCTTAGTGGAGTCAGACTTTCAGGGAACTAGAAGGGAATAAGGATAACCCAGAGAGGAAAGAACCATAGAAAAAAAAGGGGGGGGCGGGGGGGGGGGAAGGGGGAAAAAGGCAGTGTGAGAGGAGATGGGTCAGTGACATAAAAGGCAGCTGGCTGCTTGTGTGGGGTTTCTGATCCTGCCCGGGGTGCCTGTGCAGAGCATCACCTGAGAAGACACTGCCAGGGGATTTGATGAGAAGTTTCTCAGAAAACTGAAGCCTCTGTGCAGCATAAGAGGCAGCTGCCTGGGTCAGGAGGGTCTGGCTCAGCATAGGGCAGAAGGACTGCAGACAATTAGCAAAAGTTAATTAGCGAGCAGAGGGCAGGGCGACATGCAGAAGAAAAATGCATGATACTTAGAGATCACATTTGGTCAGGGACTGCAATCAGTACTGCTCGTTTCATATAAGGAACGAGGGTCCCAGCTATGGAACACACAGTGTCTGCATGCGGGATGTACAGAGGCATAACCCACCCAGCCCACTACTGCAGCGAAAGCCTGCAGCACACCACATTCACTCCGGGAGATAAGAATAAGTCTTCAAAGAAAACTTAGTTCAGCATTTCCCAACTTTGGGAATCTGAAACTTAAATAATCTCCTTTTCACTTTTTCTTAAAAAAAATAAAAAATTAAAAAAAAATGCACAGAGGATTGTTTTCAAACACAGCCTGCAGTACAGCAGGCTGCTGAGGCAGCAGCACAGTCTTGAATTACAATTTTTATTTATTATTTTGTTGTGCTCCCTATTTTTCTTACAGCACAGAGAAGGAAAAAGGCAATTTTCAAAAGTTTATAACTCAACTCTACCGCAATGAAATGTCATTTGGGAGACAGAGAAGTGGGGAAAGAAGGACATTTATAGCAAATCTCCATTGCCAGTGCTTTTTCTTGTCTCTTTACAAATGTCGGCAGAAAACACCAACAGAATTAAGGCTTACAGGGAAAAAAAAAAAAAAAACAAAAAAAAAAACACAAACATGCTACAGTGGAATATGTTAAGCAATCCCGGTATTATATATACCTCTCTTTTTAAGTGTTCGTATAGAAATACACTTGTAACCAGGTAAATGTAAGTTCTCCGAGGGCAGGATGGTGCACCATGATGGTTTTATGATGGGTAGCACCAGGGGGAGAGGTAAGGCATTCCCCTCTCGTGACCATGCCAATGCAGCCACATACCACAACGTGCCTTTGTGACAAATTTTTGCTGGGATTTACTTTGGAAATATTCTAGCAAGCACTTATATATATGTATAGGATGACTTACTGCATTCTTCCACCTGTAAAAGTTTAACTGCTTTGTGTTTAATTGCCTTAAACCTCAGAAGGAAAGGAGGAAAAAATATGAAAACAAAGGCCCCAGGTTTCTCCTCAGTTGCAGAGGCTCAACAGAGATTCCCTTCAGCTTTGGCAACATTAACCAGTGTAAAACCAATTACTAGAATGAAATCAAATAATTTTTTTCTCCCAAAACTCGTAACTTTAAAGCCAGTTCCTGTGAGCCTCCCTGAATGAAAGGAAAGGGCTGAGCCTACTAAAACACAAGGGATGTCTTCCTCTTATCAGGTCAGCGGGGCAGGCTGTGGTGCCCCAAATGAAGCACTTGTGGGGTGAAAACAGGAAGAAAAGGAAACATCATGTTTAGCAGGTATTTTGAACTAACAGCTGTGAATAAAGTTGATCAAATCTTTGTGCTGTTGAAACAAACCTTGGGCTGCGAGCAGAGGGCAGGTAAAGAGGGCAAGGACGCATGAGTCACTGTTTCAAGATATTATAATGAGTTTGCTTGCAGATAGATAAACAGAGAAGCAAAACCTGCATCCACAGCTCATCACAGATGACTAGCCACCCAAATCTTAAACCTGACTCAGGAGGACTGAACTCCAGGAACACAGAGCAGCTTTCCCTAAACCCCTTTGAGCATTTCATCACTAGAACTAAGCCCAGACTCTCTCCCGATGCTGAGAAGCAATCCCCCAAAAGCTGGAAGTCATTACTGGGTCATTACCAGCTGGGAGCCAATGCCGAGCCGGGCAGCACTGAGTCCAGCCCCATGCTCTTGTCCAGGATCCCGCCCCAGTGCCCGACAGGGCTGCCACCAGCAGAGGAGCCAGGAGGGTAGCACAGGGAAAGATGCAGCCAGCTCTGACAAATGCTTTCAGATTCCCACATTAGAAACCAGGAATACTTAAAATCCGTCTTCCTGGTGCTCCCTCCAAGGTTGCAAAACTAACGTTAGGAAGGGGGCTGAAGAGCCAAAACCAAATTCAGCATAAATGCAATTCATGTTTAAAACACATCTAAAACCATTCCTATATCACAGATTCTGTAATGAAGTTGATGTCAATTTCACAAAACTGGTCCATAAGTATCATTAGACACAGTGCAAAGTAGCAAGAAAACATGAAAATAAGAACATGCATACTGGCATGTGAGGGAGCTTATTGTCAAGTATTACATTTTTTCTAACTGCAATACGGAGTCTTAAAATAATTTCTACATAGGCTTTCTGTGTAAAAAGCAAAGTCAGTGAAAAGTTACACTAATTTAAACAAAATTAATAAAGAAATGTTCTGCTTCTTTTTATCATCTTTCTACCTCTCATCATTTATCATGCAAATTAAATTGCAGTAATAGAAAATGTAAAGAAAACAAACTCTGCAGTATATTGAAACCTCTATCCAGCAAAAGATAAGGTTGAATATTAGAAGGAAAGGTGCAGAAAATTAGCTGTCCATACAATAACTGGGAGGGAAACTGTTTTATTTAGCCTGGAGGGATTTTTTGTTGCGAACTGACTAAATTAAAATCCAGACTATTATACTCAGTATCACACCAGAAAACGCCTTTTCCTTGCACTTTTAGATAAATTTTCATTGATCTCATTTTATGCATGATTACATTTTTAATGAGATGTACAATATTTCGAAGCTAATTTTAAATGCCTTCGCTCTCTCCTTCCCCCATTCCCCTTACCTCCTCCCACCATATACACACTTACTGCTTGTTGGATTAACATTTCTGATAAATTGCTAGACCAGAAAGGAGCATTACCAAGAGGAAATAAATTACTTCCATCTTTTGCAGCTCCAGCATAGTAAAGTAACCTTAAAAATGCCCACTGTCTAATTTTTCCACCTTACAATTCTTTCCAAATGCAATCATTTTACTTCATGTAATAGTTTTGTTTGTTGTCGGTAACCCTGAAAAACATACAGACGGTGGTAAGAAGTCACCTTCCTCTGCCAGCAGTACTGGCCATAAGAATCAGCACTCCCTTGAAACTCAAAACTCCTCTAGAAATAAAAAGTTTTATTCGCAAGATCTTTGACTCTTGTGAATAAAGTACAAAGCAGGTGAACGTGGGTGAATTGGCCTATTGCCAGAGTGTGGTGATCTTGACTTTAAAATGTTAGCCAATAATTGATTTTCAGCATGGAAAACTTGGCTTGTTCCCAGAAGTTTTAAACTTTATTTTCTTCCTTTGACTATTTTTGGTAAAGTCATACCCTGTAAAACAAAGGAGGAAATCGCAGGGACAAAGCATGAAATAAAAGTTCTGCCTGTAGCCCATCATTAAGTACCCAACATTTTATTTCCCTCTTTGATTTGAGGGCTGCTTTTTTGGGAATAGGGGTAGGTTTGTTCGTGTGACGGGCAGAGGTTTGAAGGAGTACATTGCAATGCCCGAGTCAGCAAGCACAACAGCAGAAAGATGCCTCAGAGATGGTGATAACTGGGAGTAACAGTCAGAAAATGAGAGTAATGAAAGACCCACCGAAGGGTTTAAACTGCAGTAGGCTGATGATGCAATGCCTTCAAAATGGCACAGAAGAAGGAAGGTTTGCATATCTTATCTCCTTCATACACTGAATATCCTGTTCCTACCCTGTGATATGCCAAACAGCTTCGCTCTTTCCAAACCCCTTCCTTGGGCCACCAGTGCCCACTTCAGAGCTCACACACCATCCTGATGAGCCGACTGGCTCCGCACAGGTTGAAAGCCCCCCATGCTCTGCCATCCCCCAAACAGGGCTGTCTTTTTCCCTGCTCTCCTCTGGGTTTCCTCCAATTACTTAACGTCTTTTTCAAAGTGTGATGCTCCAACCAGATATTGAAATATAAGTGAGGCTTTGCACACCCTGACCAATGCAAGGTAATAACTATACCTTAATATATAAGGCAACACATTCCATCAAGCTTTACCACCGAGACACTAATATACACACCGTCCCACTGTCAAGTCACCATCAATTTGTGGTTACCTTTGTAATTTTTTTGCAGTTCTGCTACCTAGCCAGTTTCTCTCCAGTTTGTATTTAGGAAGGGAAAATAAATAAATAAGTATAGAGATTTAGGTGTTTCTTAATTGAATTTCAACTCCATAATTTCTGACCATTTTTCAAAGTTTCCAAGATTGTCTTCGAATTGCTCTCTTGTCCTCCAGAGGGATAGCAGCTGCTCTCCTCCTTTACTTTGCCAGCCTCAAGACTAAGTTCACTATTTTGTTGTTCACAGATCTGAAACAACTGAACAACTCCTGTACAAGGCAAACCCTCCCAGCTCTCTGCTTGATTTACCTTCTCAATTTAAGAACAAACTATTGATATCGACACTTTTGGAAAATTTCATTCTCCTGGCATCTTACAGGGTGTCAGTGCAGGCAACTGTAAGCAAGGGTGCATGCGACCCTGTCAGAGCATCACTGAACTTAAAGTGCATCACAACTCCAGCCTCCTGCAGGTCAGCGGGATGGTGACTCCTGGGAGAGGGGAATCGGGTTGACTGGACACAATCTGAGGTTACCAATCCCCTAGTGCCCTTTTGCATTTCTCCTGCAGCTGTTCACCCTCAACTGCAGTTGTGTCAGGAGGGGCCGAGAGCACCTTTGGCACTGGATCTGCGATGGCAGCTGGTCTGGTGACAAGCAGAAACAGGTCAAGAATGGGATCGCGGACCATGAGATAGGATAGTCCTGAACTAAAGCAGTAGTGGAGAATATGAGAAAACTGGTGTGGATGCCAGGGGAAGGTAAGAAGACTGGGATGGCGTCTGGGCTCTGAAAAACACGGAAATGAAGGCAAAATGGAGGACTATCAGCTCAAGCTGAAGCATCACGAGAGCGGATTAGGAGTTTAGACTCGGGACAGTGGAAATGAAACTGAGTAAAATGCCCCGCAGACAATGGGAGCAGGAAAGAATCTTAAATGCAAATCCACATTTCACAAAGGATTTATCGTTATCCAGCACCGCTTTGAGAATTAAGTGTTTCCATCAGAAGTCTTGTCCCAGTGCACTAACACGACAGACGGCGTGAGCCTTTCCAGATGTGGGAGCGCGGATGGGCTTATGGACCTGCGAAACAAAATACTTTCCTACTCTCTCCAAACAGATGAACAGGACCTTTATGCAACATGTGAAAAATTATCACTACCAAGAAAGCATCATTACAGGCAACAGACAACAGCATCCTGAAATCAGAACCAGTGTGTGAAAACACAAATAAAATTCTAGAAAGGTAAACACTTGAAGAGAGGGAATATAGATCATGGAGCAAAATCTGATCCTCGGGATGCACCCCCAATTCATATTAAACTGTAGTTGCGAAGGAAGAACAATGTAATAGTTTCTCATGAATAAATGACAAGTCTTTGTGGTGAAATTAAAAAATTGTAAAACTTCCACAGCTAAACAATAGCAAAGAACCATTATCACAGGTCACTCAAGCTCAGCTGCTATTAAACAGAAAATTTGTGAAAAAAATAATGATTTCCACAGATACACTTTGCGATGCCCTGCAAAAGATGCAGGCAGGGAAGAAGAAAAGGGAGCAAAAGAAGGGGCTGGATAGAGGAGGATAGAGGAAAAAACATCCCACGCAGACTATAAATTCACAAAAAGACCAGCTAGATATCAGGACATCCACGGCTGTGAACCTTTAGCAAGAGAGATGCCTTCTTTAAGGAAAATAATACTAATGACAAAGCAGGAAGAGTAGACCAATGTAGCTAACATTTTAAATGCAAAAACCTGCATGTTCATGTGGCTTCCACATGTACCAAATGTGTCCATGTTTGTCCAAATACATAGTGTGCAAGCCATAGACTATTTATATTTGCTCTGGCTGCTGGCATTGCACACGTGTCTTTTTAAGCAAACTGTTGTACAAACTAAATACAATTTCCCTGCATTACCTGCGGCATGTGGTCTCATAAGGAATTTAAATCGCTGACCCACCCCTAAGGAGGGAACATCTGCAGCAGACAGTCCATGCACATTAGCTGCCCACCTACAGCAAACCAGAGTGAAGTATAATTTCCATCTGTCTTTTAAAAATACTGAATTTTGCGATGAAAATTTGTATTGAGGTAATGCACACCATATGGTGTTAAACCCTGGATTCATCTCCCCCAGTATCCATTTCTGATGGGGACCAGTAGCGGGTGCCTCAGGCAAGCACAAACCCTTCCTCACACACAATAAGCATTTTAGCATCTACTTTACCAAAAGTTGTTTCGCTGGGTCCAGTTGTGTTCAGCACACACCCGAGTTTTATCCTAATTGTGCGGGTGTATCTCAGACTGGGACTGTTTTCAATCGAGTACATTTTCAAAATAATCCCAGACATTTGGCAGGGAAATTGCAAAAGCTGCTTGTAGACTGTATGTAACTTTTAACACACAAAAGCAATTATTGCCTTCATTTAAATGGCTCTCCAAATGGATCCCGTTCGTGTGCTGGCAAGTTGGAGAGCCTGAACTGAGTCTGCATTCAGGAATGTGAACTTCTGGACAGTGCTGGATTGCAGGCTCTTACCCGAACTCCCAATCCCAGCTCTGGTGCAAACAAATAGCCCAGGCTGAGTGGAGGGCAGCCCCGGGTTGGGGAAGGCTAAAGGCAGGGACAGGGGCAACATCACACAGATACACTCTTTTTTTTTTTGACACAGGCTTAACCGACTCCCACACCCTGTTATTGCTGCTACTGCTTTATTAAAATGCATAAAGCAGCCAGAAGCAAAGACACCAATAAATTCTTCTGTAAAAGCAGAAATGTTTTTTTCAAATGGCTCCCTTAACACTAATAATCACAGCTCTCTTATGTGTACTTGACTCTGGTTAACCTTTTTCTGGCACTTTTTAACTTCTCCAAGTCAGGTACTAATATGGAACTAATGTGGGGTTTATTTTCCCTATAGGAATAGCAGAAAGAGCACTGCACATTATCGTAATCACGCAAGCTCCTTCCAGAAACTGCAGGACTTTAGATCAAAGCATCCGCATTATGGCACAGGAAAAGAATTTAATAACAATTGTGGGACTAAGCATTTTTTTAATGTTAAGGGGTTTTTATTGAATATTAATCCTATAAAATGCTCCTGAAAGTTGGCAGAAGGAAAACTGATGTCCCGAATAGTTACTGCGGCCTTCCACATTGCAGGGATGCAATTGCAGTGTAATCAGAATTCATCATGCCATTAGCAGAAGGACAACAGGAAAGGAGACGCTTTCTCCCACATCATGCTGCTTGAAACAACAAGAACTGTGAGAACAGAGTTCGTAATTATTAACCTTAGCCAAGCACTTGAAGTTTGCATGGTTTTTTAGTTCAGAACTTGCATTTTCTTTCAATGCAAATATTGAGTATGAGTTGTACTTTCAATTTTACCTTCTATTTAAGATTTGCACTATATTTCATCTCCCAGAGGAATGGAGATTCTGGTAACATATCTGCTGTGAAAATGAACAAGAGGTACCTAGAGTTCCCCCCCCCATATCTAGCTACTGGATATTTTCCTCTTTCTCTCCCCCCCCCCCCGCCCCCGCCTCCTCCTCCGGAGGTCACTCCATCTCCCCAACACGGCTGCAATCGTGCTCCAGCCGCATTAATCCCTGCCCTGCTGAGCTGCTGGAGAAACAGGAATTCATCTGACACCAGCAGGGGAAAGACAGAAGGAAAAATTAAGGGGAAAAAAAATGAATGAATAAATAATTCAGGCAAAGGATGAATACTGGAACAAAGCAGCGCCTGTGCATGAGGGAACATCAGACTGTACCAGAATAGATAAGAGCACCAACTGACAAAGGTGTACTTTACAAAAGCAAAGCTAGTTTACCTGTCTGGGGAACAGAGACAAGAGCTATCCCTGAGCATCACCTGAACACACATGCTCAGTGCTGCGGGTGAGACCTACTGCCACCCAAATGCACCACAGGTAAACCACCATGAAACAGAGGTGCCAAGCTGCAGGCACAGACCCTCTTACTGTCACATGCCTGGGAAAACCTTTCAAGTGGCCTGGGTTTGCTGCCACCAGTTCAGCTGCTACTGGATAGAGAGACCCTTGGCACAACTTCTTTTGCTGTCTAAGTGTCCAGAGGTGCCAGCCACCTCCTTTAGGATTTGCTGGGTAATCAAACCCAACCAGTTTGCTGGTTGGGTAACAGGCCCAAACCACAACATTTATGAAACCCACTCCTGAGGCATGGGTAAAGGATCTACATCATGGAAAACGCCCTATGCTTTAACTTCCATTTCAAATAACCCTTTTCTCTCTTCTTCACAAGCTAAACACTGAACAGGCAGTTTCATTGCGCGGCACACACCAAAACAAGGTTAAGAACATAAAAACCCATGCCTGTAGTGCATGATGCTGAAGAACAGGGACGCACAGAGCCTCCACTCCCCACAGATACTCCACGCACTAGTACAGTGTCTGTTTTAAGACAGACTTGGTGTTAGTTTCTTGCACTGAGACACCTCTAGCTTCTCCTTTACTGGAAAAGGAAACTCTTTCATTATATATCACAATATCGTGCTTAGTTAACAGCCTGAAAGGAAGCAAGCGCAGAAACTACCATCATCTCCACCCCATTGGTTCGGAGTTTGCTGGCACTCAGTGAAGATGTTTTCCCACCTGTTTATCATACAGACATCCTAAAACAATAAATGGAGAGTGAGCAACCAAGTGCAATGCAAAAGATCAGTTGTTCCCCCATGGTCCCATGCCAGGATCTGTGCCATGAAGGTTATTGTCACCCACGAGCTGCTGCAGTAGCACCTTAGAGCACCCCCATCCCTGCTGCACTGATGCCCAAAACCGATTTACCTGCCACAAGCATCAAGGCTGGGCCTGAGCAAAAACCATATTAATACATTTTGATATCTTAGTGTTTTATCAATGCAGTCTTGCAAGTTTATGAGCATTTGGCTTTATTTTACACCAGACAACTCAACGCTGCCCCGGAGCGGGCTGCCAGATGTGCAGTATTTACTTCTGCAGCCTTATAGCTTGTGACGGGTCAGGTCAAACAGAAACCGCCTGGGGAGCCAGGACCACTCTCCCAGCTGCCCTGCATGCGCTCCTCTGGGTAACGCTCTCCAAACGGGTTGTCCACGTGTGACACGTCTGGAAGTTATTTTGGAGATGAGTTGGTGGTGCCACCCAGCATCTGAGCCTGGGATACAAAGTCATGGTCTAAACATCTTAGAGACCAACAAGGTGGGTGCTGCAGAAGAAATTCAAGGTGTGAACTAGGTATGTGAGGATCCCGAGATCTGCAAAGATATTTTTCATTCATATCCACATAGAGATTTCTCAAGATAAAAATGTTAAGCTTGCTATGCAATACCAAAGAATATATGTGCCATCAGGTGCCCTCAAGCATCTCTGCACATTTGGCATTTGGGAATGGTGAGAACATTGTGGTTGCAGACATCTCAGCATTTCACTGTACTACATACTCTGCCATCACCCAACCTTGCTTTAAAACTCCCTAGTAACTGAGTTTTCTCCTGTCTTTGAGAGATTTTTGCTTAAAGATTTCACTATTGGTTGCTTTTTCCTACTATTGCCTACAAATTTCTTTTGTTAAATTCAGCCCCGCTCCTTCAGTTTGTAAGATGGGCATCCTGCTGGATAACAGATCTTTCCATCGTTGCTCACAGCCGTGGGCATTTTTGTATGCTGATGTGGCTGCTTAGTCACTGCTTAGCCAAGCTGCAAAAATTTACCTTTCTTAATCTCTTCTCATAAGTCAATTCTTCCAGGTCCCCAGTTCTCTTTGTTGTTTTTCTGTGAACTTGTTCCAGTTTGTTAACAGAAAGCCACTGACATGGTATGCCAGAGCAGAGCACGATTTCCCAGCTGCAGCCACAGGTCAGTATGGGGGTCACTATTATTTTCCTGCTCTTTACCATGATGGTTTAGTGCAGGCAGTCCAAATCTATACTGTTCATTTTTCCTATATGACACTGCAAACTCATATCTAACTTGCTGTCTGTTGTTACCCTGAAATGTCTCTTAGCATCGCTACTGCTCAAGTTCTTTTCTATTGAATATACCTGTGATGGATTAGTACTTTCATACACAGGCAGCTATATCATCTGTATTTTTCAAGGCTGAATTTCATTTTTTCCCTTCCTGCTTCTAACTTCTATAAATAACCTGTTATTATACCTGTATAAAACCCCTCACTACTCATCATTCTCCAAAGTTAGTCTGATAATGTTTACTTCATCTCTCAAGTTATTAGAAGTTATTAAAGGAAATGCATAGAATTAATTCAGGACCAGCCACATGGCTGTAAATAACCCACCACCACAACATTAAACATTTTGCCTTTACTGCTGCTCTAGTCTTTAGCCTTTTGTTGAGTTTTCCATTTGGTAGAACAAGCTTCCACCTGTACCACCAGAATTAACTTTTCAAACACGAGGAATGTTTTACTCAAATCTGCCACAGGGAATTTACCACCTTCTCCACACCCACTCCCTTTTGTAGGTGAAAAGCTGAGAAGGATCTTTAAAGAATCCTATTACCTGTATGGCTAATGAGTCTGCAATTTTCAGTCCCAAGCACAGTTACAATTATCAGCTCCTGGGCCACCTTCTGAAGACTGAGTCAGCACTTTTGCCACTGTTGTTGTTCAGAATTGTTTGAAGACTGGGAAGGCACATACAGGAAACATTACTTTTCTCTTCTTGACATATCTATTGCAATCACTTCATGATGTCTGTATCGGTCCCATCAAAAATACTGGGGTAGAACTCAGATTAGGTCAAAGCCCTTTACTACAAATCCTACATCTATGGACCTACTTTGAACCTGCCTCTCAGTTTTATCATGCCAGCATCTTTTTCTCACTAAAGAGTACGCAAGAAACTTTGAGATGCTGGTGGAAAGCTGATCATGTAACAGTCCTCTATTTCTGGCTAAGCCTAGCAATCTTCACAAAACGACAGCCAGTTTTCAGGAGATACACACGCCCTCGTCTGAGCCGTGCCTGTGGGTTTTGACCAGATCAGAAGGATGCCAGCACATTTAACCCTCCAATTTCAGGCTGCGATAGTTCATTATCTTATCCATAAATCTTCCAAGCACTTCTCTTTTAAACATTCAAATAGAAAACTTCAGAGCAAGCTAAAGGTAGGCATTTTATTGTAGTAAAAGAAAAAAAAAATAATCCAAAAGGAGATTGCCGTCTTGACAATCTGTTAAAAAAATCAAACCAAAAAATGCAAGGGAGAAATCTTGCCTGCATACCTGTTTTAATGTACCATGCCGACCATCTGAGTTACATAAACAACAAAACCTCAAAAGCTGTCAACATCTGAGTATTTTAAAGTTGTTGTAAGGCAATTTTTTGGCAAGTGGTCATATAATTTGTTCTGGAGACTCTGCATCCACTGCAGAAGTAGTGAACACAAGATTGCAGAAGTTTTGCCTGAACATGGAGCAGAGGAAAGTGAATGGTCTCTATTTCCTAGCAGTCTGTCCCAACTTGGGCTCAACCACAAGAAATCACTATTTTTCAGAAATAAACTTTAGTCTTATGACAGGTAACTACAAGGAAAAACTGTTGACTATTGCCCTTTTCATAAGACCTTTGGAGATGCCCATTCCCAGGCTACTGAACACCTTGAGGAGAGGATGGGGCTCTTGGACTGGAGAGCAGTGAGCCTGTGAGCAGACCCTGGAGACAGGCAAGGGCAAGCCTTCACATTTACTTGCCACCATGGAATGTCAGCATCTTCACACTGCCTTTTCCAATGAGAGCTCCAGACCAACTTTATCTATGGGACAGAGAGGGAAAAGAAGCAGAAATCAATACAATTTTAGATGTTTTGAGGTGTAGATCACGGACAGAAGGCAGATGTCAAAGTCTGGGCTGGCCAGACTAAGGAAAGCCAGGAGGATTGCGTTAGGCATACTAGGACCAAAAGAAATTCCAAGAACTGGTTTATTATTTGATGAAGATGATTATATTATTAAAAAGGATACAGACAGGGCAAAACTGGTCAATAAGCATTTTGTTCAGAAAGACACAACATACTCAAATCAGATGAAGACAATGAACTAGTCTGAGTCTATTTCTAGCCAAGGGGCGTATTAAACAATCTAAAATCTGATGGCCTCTGGATGCCTTGTGCTACTATGTCATAAAAGAGATGCCAGGAGAGATCACTAATCTGTCAATATGAACTGAAAAAAGTTAACATACCAGGGAAATTGCAGAACACTGGAAGAGCATGAAGATTATATCCATACTCGCACAGAGCAAGCAAGACTTGTAACTATTGGTTACTTAACCTGACATCAATCCTTGGCAGAAAGTAATGGAAGTTAATATAGAGTTTGATCAATAAAATATTAGAGGATGGGAATAAAATTAACTCGAGTCACAAATGTTTTGTACAGAGTCTTGTTGAGCAAACATTGATTTTTTTCAGTTTCATACTGTTGTTTGAATTGACTGATTCTGAGTCAGAGCCTTTGGACAAACAGGGCCGCTTCACGCAGCAAAGCCCTCTCAGGGCTTTCCCTGCCGGAGCTCCACAGCAGGTAACTCGCCAGTGGAGGGGCAGGGATACAGGCGACCAGGCAGCACACAGGGATTATCACATCCCAACTAGATTCTCACTACCGCAGTAAGCTACTTCATGTTGGTTTGAGGGCAACAAGCCACATCCTTCACTTGAGATGATCTTCTCAAGTAGACCTTGGAGTACTGGGTGACACCACTGATAGAAACGCATGGCAAAATATAAGAAAATCCAAGTATTATTACATTGTGTTGGCATATGAGTCCATTTTATCTTATCAGTTCTCACAACCCAAGCAAGATGGCTAAGGGCAGTAGGAAACCATCCCCACAAAGGGAGCATGTGCTGGTGGCGCCACTTACAGCCACCACCGTTCCTTCTGCTGCCCCTTGGACCAGAAACACTTCACAAGCAATTGTGCGGAGAAAATAAGAAAGCTAAACGGAAGTTTGGCCTCAATCCACTGAAAGCAGGAGATCATCTGTAAGTGTTACAAGGTGTTCCCGTCCTACGTTATGGCCAGACTCCAAATTGTGCAGAAGCTGAAATAATGGCTTTTATTAAAGGGGATTGAGGCTGGCCCTTGGCTAGCTTCTGCATGAGCTTCCTGAGGAACAGAGGCCTTATGCTCACTCATAGGAGAGTGGAGGTGATCCATCCAGAGAGTTTAGTTTCCAGTTGCTCAGGTAAACACAACTTCAGGCTAATTTTTATTAGTTAAATAAGTTCTCCATGTGCAGATTTACAACACACGTGACCAACTCAAAATTTTAATTACAAGCAGAGAATGATTAAGCTGCTTATTTAAAAGGAAAGACAGAGCTAGTCTGGTGGCCTTCTGGTAGCACTCCATAACATGACAGAGAGGTCTGGGCTGGCACTCAGCTCTCCAGCAGTCTCGCTTATGGGGCCAGCAGATGAAGTATAATCATCTGCTGGAAGGGCTCCAATACTCATCTGGGCCTCCAAAGCCATTATTGCCTGGAAAGCAGTGAAAGCTGGGAGGAGGCCAAGGTCCCTGCAAACACCAAGCACTGGGTACCATGGCTCGCCTTGCCTTTCCCGGAGGGGAGAGAAGAGTCGGCAAGGGTTGAGTTTTGGGGTGGGTTTTGCATGTTTTCTTTTTTAAGAGGCAGAGCATTTTCTGATGCTGCAAGGTCAAAGTCATTTAAACCATGGCACTTCTGTTGCATCCACTCAAGACATCATTGGTCTACTTGTAAATTATTTAAGCGTCATATATGGACTGCTTTAGGGAAATGCTACACAGTGTGATGTAGGAAGCAGGGTGGGCTGGGTTTTCTACAAAGTTAACTACAAAATGCTGCTGCAAACTGGTCAAGTATAGTTACAGTGCTACCACACACACAGTCACAAAGCATGACTAATGACTAATTGCTGAAGTGCAAAAGGGCACTGGGCACTCCTTTTACATGGGTCCTAAAGTGGAAGGACTGGGATCCGGCTCCTGAAAGATCTAGTATCAGCCCCACAGATGAGGTGGGAACCTCCTCCACCTCCACCACATCCCTGACAAGTCCCTTACTCTGTGGACACCTCTGCAATCTCCACCACTTCACACATCCCTTCCACTGCTAGCCTGATGCAGGACACCCACCCACAAAACATGTGCAAAACCCACAAGATAACAGGATCCAGGAATTGTAAGATTCAACTTCAAAGACATTGAAAGACATAACATTTTATTTGCCTTCTGCTTTTTAACTTTTGGGGTCCACTCAGGTAATGCTTTCAAAATTTTAATTAAAAATAAAAGCAAGACTGCTTCTGCAGCCATTTCTCTTTGAAGTTGGACATTTAAGTATAATATCTGTTACCTGAAGACTTTGCTAAAGCTACGAGTTTAAGGAAACTGCCCAAAACATATGTCTCAGCAGATCTGGATGCTTATTTTGGTTTGATCCAGTTTTATTTTGCCTAAAACTCTTCCTGTACATTCTTTCAGCAATTTAAGTGTCATTTTGAATTCCATGCAGTTTTTCTTTTTGCATTTTAAATTTAAATTTAATGCATGTTTTTTATATCATCACGACAAATTGCCTCCTTTTCAATCCAGTAATAACCACCTCCTTGCTCAGCACCTTCTCACTGTCGCTGCAATAGTTAACAGCGGTCCAGATATACCACTTAAGAAGATAGTTTCATTAACACCTGGGAGACTAGCAGGGCCAGTGGCTCTGCTCTCATAATGCCTTTGCTGTCGCACAGGGATTCATGCGGGGCGCACATGGGCTCCACACACCTCGACAAAGCCCCTGCAATTCGCAGGGTGCCTTCTCCAGGCAAGGCAGCGCTCCCAGCCAGCCTCACACGTCTGTGAAAGCAAGCACAAGCCTCCTGTCTTTATGTTTCCTCTTAACCACAAAAGCATACTTACATCCTACATTACTTGGTGTAATGGGATCCATCATCAAAATACTCTTTCTACTGGAGGACTGTTATGTTTCATTGCTGAAAGAACTAAAACTTTTGAAGCCTCTCCTTAATTTTCAATGAAAAGCATTTGGTTCCAGGGTGACAGACAAGGCTCTTAAGAGCTGTTACCACCTCGGGTAATTATAAAATGACGGAAGGGGAGGGAAGAAAAAAAAAAAAAAAAAAAAAGAGAGCAAGCGCCAGATTAACACTCTCTGTTTGTGCAGGGCTACAAAGGCGCTTCGATGGGTGCCTGCGCTGAGAGCTCAGTTATAACAACTTCCAGTTGGAAAGAAAATTGAAGGAGGATGGAAGTCAGGAAAGAAGAAATTGCAATTAAAAACTGAAACAAATTCCAAAATAACATATGAACTTGAACACTACAAAATACTTTCAGGAGGGGGAAAAAAAAAAGGGGGGGGGGGGGGGGGGGAAGTGGCTTTTGTTGCAAACCAAAAGCAGCCCAGGTTTGAAAGAAGAGTCAAAACACTCCTGTGCAAGATTGGGGCTGGCTCATGCCCTACGAGCTGGAGGAGGTTTGTCCTCTCCCCGGGAAGCAGGTAAATCTCAGCAAATTGGAATTTCATTTTGACACTTCAATTAATGTATTCTCCATTAAGTGTAACTGGAAAGAAAATCAAAGCAAGACAAAACAAGGCAAACAGGCTGAATAAAGCCCTGTGAAATTAAACTATTCCAGTAGTAATAATTAGTTCTTACATATGGTGAAACAGAGTAATGTAACCAATGCAGACAGACCATACAAGAAACATACAGACTAGGAGCGCGAAAAAGCATTTTGCCTTGGTAAGAGATAAAATTAAGTAGCTCTTAGTGAGGACAGCTGAACACCGAGGTGGGAATCACAGAATGCATGGTTAAATAGGGCAAAAGTGGGAGACAAGGGGCATCGCCAAGGTACAGTAGCCTTTAACCTTTGATACCCTGGCCCCTAAATCTAAATTAAAACAGAATAAAATGCAAGATTACTAGCCTATAGGTCCACATAATAAATTCCTCCCAGATTTTGCCTACTGCCAGCAAAGCATTTACAGTCTTACGTGGGGAAAAGCTAGGAAAATATCTATTTTGAGTGGCCATGCTCACTGCCAGCCACCAGCATCCACAGACACCAGCTGCACAGCTGCACTCACCCATTTCAGACCAGGCCAGCGAGTAAAGGTACTACTCAACTGGGGGGGGGGGAAATAATGGCAAATAAAGGGCGCTTTAATAAAACAGCAGCATAATACAGGACTCTGTCCTCTTTATTTTTTAATAGAAGCCTTTCACGATATGGAACTAATTATCGCCATCTGCCGTCCCCATACTTATATTTCCTCTCTCACAGCTCATTCTTCAAAAACTCAGTAGCTTCCTCCCTTTACATTTGTAAATGCTGTTGACTATGGATAAAATCCATGTTTACTTTGTATTCAGGGCCCATAGGAAAGCTTGTTTTAATCATCAACAGATGTTACATTCTGCTCTGCTGTGCTTGGCACACAACTTCAGAGGGAAATAAAAGAAAAATCTTTATTTTAAATTTAAATTGTAGATTGTTACAGACTAAATAAAATGCCAAATTGTTATTGGAAACAACATGGCCACTGTAATAACTATAGCTGACATTTACTTTTTACAATTATAATTTTTTTTCTGGTGCTGTTTAACACAAGATGGTTTCCACATTTTGCAAAGGATTTTTTTTTCCCCCTTTTCTCTGAAATGATTTGCAATCAAGCCACAGACATTTGTAATTTATTTTTATTTAATACTTTCCTGCGAGTTTATGAAATACTGGGATTATTATGCTATATACAGTAGATAGTTTTTGAATACATACTCTCCCTCTGGACTCATATTTCAATACACATTATCCCCTTGAACTCATTTATAAACACCCATTATTCCCACAGACCCCGCTATAAACATGTAATATCTCTGTGGACTGTTTCAGCCTTATGGTCCTTTTTATCTCTGGCTTCTTTCCTATTTATATTCATCTTTGATGTCTGAACACGCACTCCCCCCCCATTTTTGTGTACCCAGGGGGCATGGGTGTCCTCCCGCGGTGATGGGAGTGGTACCCTGCAGGTACAGCCACAGCTTTGCTGTTACTTATTTTCCAGCTGCTGGAAAAACCAAGCTGGCAACAGTGGCTGGCTCGGGCACCTGCTGCACGTGTGTTGATTGCGGCATCCTGACATTCCCTGCTGATGTGATCAACCGTTTCTTTTTTAGCCACTGGTGTGAGCAATAAGAATATGATCTCCAAGATTCCATCACCAAGCATTCATCCCATACCTCCTCTTCTCAGCTACAGCTTGGCCACGTGTACAGTTACCAAATAGGTGCTTTCTTTGAGTGATAATTTATCATTTTGAGTTTATTTCTACACTACTGAAGAACATACTTTGTGAAATTATTTATATGTTTAGTACTGCTCAGAAGTAAAACGGAGTAAAGTGTTTGACCAGAAAAAAAAAAAAGAAAGATTAGGCATTAGAACTCTTCACTGTACCTGACTACCAAGAGTAATTGGGACTGCTCATTCTTCCGACATATTTTGCCAGACTTTGCCAGATGTGGAATATTTTAATATTTGCAGCAGCAAATAGTATTTGTCCACTTTACTCCTATGGTAACAAAATACACAAAACCAAAAATCACCATGTGAGTCTCCAGAAGACCACAACATCCCAATCTGGATACAGCAAAGGGATGTCTTAGAAGCAAACAAAAGGTAAGGGACATACACTGTAATTTATAACTAAGCCTCATATATTTTCATGGTACAAAACCTGAGTACTTTGAAAGTAAGGGGCATCCCACACAGCCAGAGTGAATTTCAAGGGGAGCGCTGCCTTAAATCCCTAGTCTTAAGGAGGGAGACATTTCTCTATTACTGCAGCATCCTCTTCCCTGTCCTTGACAAATGCATTCTTGCTCTGTTCACAGCCTGTCTGGAGTGTTACTGCAAAGATAATTTCCCCATCCATCACCTGGAGCGTATCACACATCTCCGCAGCCCTCCATTAGCCACCTCTTCTCCCCTCCTCAGATACAAGCTCCTTCTCTTCACTTTCGTGGCTCTTCACAACTTCTCCCTGTTTTACTGAACATCTTCTGAGCAGCATGCTAGGACTGCCTCCCACCTCCGGCCGGCATGGGCTGCCTGCTTCTGCTCCCTGCCTACCAGCTTTCCAAACGTGTTTGCGCTTTCTCCCATCCTGCTTTTGAAAACTGAGATGCTACTACTGACACTGGCTGCAAAAGGGCAACACACAAGTCTGCCAGACCCCAAACCCCTTCCCAGAACTGAGCACAGCCACAAGTACCTGTACATTTCAGCTCTTATACAGTCTGTTCACTCCATGCATAATCCTACTTCTGCACAGGTTGAAGATGTTGAAGTATCAGCAGTACAAAAGCAAACCATCGAGATCACTTTAAAGTCACAAGTCAGTTTTGTCTAAAATCATTTAAATGTCCAAAACTCTCATAAATCAACATGAAAGAGCCAGCACTCAGATTTATCCTCAGTGCTCTGGATAATACACTGTCAGCTTGAACTCCGCCATGCATCTCTCACATTGAGGAGCTATTGTGAGGGCAACAACAACGTCCTTCCACTGAACTTCCTTCCATTTCTATTATCCTCCAAAGCCCATCATATTGTACACAAAGCTTTCATTAAATCAACATGAGAGGGAGCCTTGCTTTTTGTGCACTCTCAACTTGCCATGCAATGAAAAATTACTGTAATCATCCTCATGCTGCCTCAAACCTGCACGTGCACCAGAAAGCTTGCTAGAGTGCCTACAGTGAAACAAAGGGGTACATGCTCCCACCATCAGTTCCCTCTCCAGTTTGAAATCACGTGCACATAAGAATGCAAATGCATAACAATATTGACAAGATGATATTATAATTTTAGATAGTTGCATGATTTCACACCAAAAGACAGTTTAGCCACAAGCTTCCTGCATCTGTGAGTTTGTGTGTCAGAGTGTCCAGGAGTTTTTAGAGCAAATCAAGATGGGAGCAGAAGGAAGCTGTGCTGTATACCTGGACCAATACAGTGAACACCATTGTAGGCTTTGGAAGGATGCGGATGTGGGGTTTTACATCTAAGATAATACATTTATACAAATGCAACGATGCACACACAATTACTTAGTCAGATGTTGCACACATTTGTGCCAATATTAACCACAAACAAGTTAAAAAAAAAATCTTCTTAGGAAATTTTGAGATCTGAAAAAGAAATCTCAGGAGGAAATAAATCCTTTTCTTTTAAAAATTGCAAACTACAGCACAATGCAAACCAGCTTGGAAAGCAGCAGACTTGTATTTTACATCACTAGTGAATACTGTTATGAATTAACAGCTCATTAAGAAAAAAAACTTTGCAAACCATGAATCTCAAGAGAAACTGTCATCTGCAATTTCCAGTGTGTGAATAAATCTAAAAAGATGTCAACAGACAGAGTTCTTACCGAGAGCCAAACAAACAGGTGTCTCCTGGCCTCCTGACCCTGACCTCAACAGCGCAATAAAACTCTTCCCATTTCGGGACAAAACCATTTGGTACCAGTACATGGAATAATACCTGGTTCTTAAAATACGGAAATGCATATAACAAATGCCTCTAAAAGTCCCAGAGAAACAGAGACTTGCACTGTGAAGTATTCCCCCTAGGAATCCTGTAAATCATACCGAAATTTTACTTGTCCTGGAACAGGTTTAAAAAACTGTCTGTGGTTTCTCATACATTTTTTAAAATGTATCTGGTCAGTTCATAAATGAAAGAATCCTTCAAATTCCAATGTAAAGATTGCTGTACATGTTATTTTAAATAGACTTAAATTGCAGACAAATTTGCTCTGAAAACTCAAGTATTTTTATAGTTTTATAAAACTTTTACTCTTTATTATTTTTATCACATTCAATGGATCTGTAAATTAAAGTGTCATTACTTCATCCATTCATTCCTTCCTATCAGGTTTGGCCGTTCTGTCACCGCAAAGGCAGTGCTATCATGGCCTTTGGTTATTTTCTGCTCTATGAACCTCAGCATTTCTAGTGTGAAATCTTTGAGTAGCTGAAATCACCATGAGCTTCTCCTGTTTACTTCAACGAGCCTGGTCTCACCTCAGTGCCAGCAAGGACTGGGCTGGGGCTGAAATGAGGAGCTGAACAGCAATGCTGGACATGGGCTTGAAAGCGGGAGACAGAGGGACAGGGAGAAAAATATGCGTTCAGCACAGCACTAGAGAGAATAAGTTAATATTGCATTTAACATACACACACATGCATTCTGCATTAGGCTTTAATTCAACTATTTAAATAAATGTATTCATGCAGGAGGACCTGTGCAGGTTAAACACAAAAGGCACATCAGCAGGCTGCAAGTGACCAGAACCTGGGTTCTGATCCACACAAGGTTATTGTTTGGGCAAAAGAAAAAAAAAAAAAGAAACGGAATATGAAACAAAAAAAAAAAATCTGAACAAAGTACAAATAGTTCCTCTGTCACAAAAAACATACTTTTAGTTACATGGGTTTGTTTGTGTGCTTAAAATATAAGCACACACAAAATGAAAGGAACTGAAAAGTAAATGGGAAAATCTGAAAAAGAAGAAGAGAGGAAATAAATAGAAGCAAGGGGAGAGGAAAAAAATACAAGCAAGCAAAGCAAAGAGAGTATCTGAATAAATTGTCTTCAAATAAGATAAAACACCAACATATACAATAAATGTTACTGTATTTTTTTTATACATACTAAAGAAAATTAGGAATCTTTGTTAGCTTTCAAATTTAATGGAGAAACATATTATCATGACATTTGTACAAGTGAGGAGAGGGCAGCTTGGTGTGAAGGTGAGAGTGTGCTGTAGCAAGTCCAGAGACATGCAGCGATGACTGTCCCACCACAGCAGCCATGCACAAAGCCCTGTCACTACAGGGTCTTCTACTGGTCCCCCATTGGGGGATTATATCGAGCAACATAGACATGATAACTCAAGTCCTAAACATCTGACAACTTTGAGAACCATGAGGAGAGATGCAATGGCAAGACCTTTACTGATCCCATTATCACCAGTCATCCATGGAAACAGAAATCTCCCATTTCACCCAAAATGAACTGTCCCATCAGCATATTGGCCAAGATGGTTAACGCCTTGTAGATCCCAAATGGCAATGTGTCCTAAAGCAAAGGTATTTTGACGAGACCTTCTTGTGGAAAGTAAGTATGCTGAAGATCAAAAGACATGACTCATTTCTCCTCATGAACAACAGAAATTAGGTTGACTAGCATCACCACCCCAATGGAGATTTGCATCCTGCTTTCTGAGCATCTGTGAAAATGTATCTAATGTAGTAATTTGTCAGCAGGTGAATCTTGTTTACAGGACCAGACTGATGGAGATCTTGTGTGGAAGAGACAAAGCTCTATGGTCTTTATCATTGTTACAGAACTCTGGGCACAATATGTAATCACTTTATGATAAAAATAAATAGGTCAGGTGTTACCCTGAATAAAAATCTCTGCTCATGCAGATGGTCACCCACATTTAATTTCCTTGACTACCTCTCCATCCATCCATCAATTCCTCTGCACTTGAAATGTAAAGTCAATTTGGAAAGCTATTCCAAGATAACCTTCAAAGTCATTTCCAAAAGGTATGCCTCTGATTGAGAATGACAGCCCAGTCACTCTTTGGTGTTATATCTTTTTGACCATAATTCATTGTATTCACTCTGTATTGCATCATATTTCAGCAAGGGGAGTATTTTTTTTAACAGCACGTGTTAGCATGCAGTTTATTAAAATGAAGAACCCTTTATCTTCTTTGTCACTTCTCTCAGTTCCTTGCAGTTTATCCCATCATTGCTCTCTATCATTAAACAATACGACATACAGACACAGACATGGTAAATACCAAATAATAAAAGACAATGTTAATGTTGTGACAGTCACAAAAGGCAACAAAATTAAAGCTGGGATTGTCACTCCAGCCTTGCATAACACCACATTTGACACAGGGTTCCACAGTCACATAAAGCACGGGAGATTTAAGAGAGGAATGGATAGGGATGCGCAAAAAGGCAGAAACATCAAGGATTTTTTTTTTTTTAATATATTCTGACAGCTTATTGTATTATCATTTATTTTCTATACTTTGGATCATCACTGAAGACATTTCACGTTCAGACAATTCACAGTGAGGAATAAAACATCATATTAAAACTACTGGATGGTAGGACTCCTGCATTATTCAAGAAAAAGGAAATTATTAGAGGTTGTGTTTATTCAGAAACAAGAGTGTCTTGTTAATTCATAGGACTCAAGATAGTGTGATGATTTGATCTGACACTTTGCATAATATAGGCCACCAGAATTTTCTGTATTACTTCCAGTTTAAAGATCAATAGTTGCACTTGAACTGCAGCTTTTGGAAAATCATCCAATCTTGATTTTAAATATCCACAACTGCCATTAAGCTGTTCCAGTGATTAATCAGCTTGCCTCATTAACACGTACACTATTTCTAGCCAGATTTTTGCCTACCTTTAATTCAATTCACTAAATGTCATTATACTTTTTTTCAGCTACTTTTAAGAACTCTCTCGTCTCAAGTTTCTTTTGCCTGTGTAGGCACTTATTGACCGTGTTCAAGTCACCCCTTAAGTGCCTTTTTGATAACAGAAGAGACTTGATTTTTTTTTTTTTTTGATCTGTCACCATAAGATAAATTTTCCACTTATTTAATCACCCTCATGGATTTTCTCTGCATCCATTTCAGCACCCTTCTCCAAGTGTTAGCCCAAGAAATGAACAATATTCCAGAGGCGTTTGCAGTGGCAAAGAGAGATCATACAACCCCTAATCCCACATAGCATTCTCCAGGCCCTCATGAAAGGACTGCACCAGCAGATTTCTCTGTAGTCATGCTAAAAGTGACAAGCTATTCAGTCAAAAGAAAGAAGAGTCTCCACGACACACACGTGCCATAATGTCTCAAAGTGATGATCACACAATTATTTTAAACTTTAATAAGGTCATACAAATGACCTTAAATGAAAGTGCATTTCTATTAATTCACAGATCAGTAAGATGACACACGATAATAGCTTTCAAAACAAGTGGTATTTCTCAAACTGGAAAGGAAGATACATGCGCAATGCCAAATGAAAAGTAACAGCTTATCTAGAATTTGTCTCATCTTCTCTTTGCATATATAAGCAGAAAAGCAGCATCTCTTAGAAAAACAGAAAACATTGCAGACTGGGAAAGCTAGGCATCCTTTATGCATTCAAGTGCTGCTACTCCTTGCACAACACAGAAATACTGTGAATTCGCAGACGATCCAACTCTTTGTCTTGCCCTGAGAGGTACTTCATGGAGAGCAGACAGGCACTCCTGGCCTTACAGCTCACCATACATCTACAAGCATCCCCAGAAGAAAAACACAGCATTTCTTGGCATCCCCATGCCACATCAGCATCCTGCAGGTGACCATGCACCAAGAGTTGCTGGCAGCTGCCCCCCGCGGTGTGCAGTGGACGGTCACTCCTCCATGACCACAGGGCGTGACCTCAGATGCAGAAAAAGTGTGAGATGACATCTACTGCTGATGTCATGCAAAGGTATCCATGATTAAGGGGAAGTACAATCAAGAAGTCTTGAAAGAAAAAAATTTTTTCTTACCCAGGGCTGTCAACATTCTTAATAAATGGTATTCAGATTATACTATCATAGTGTACCAAAGGTCCAGACAGCAAATAGGCTTTTTTTTTTTTTTATCATAGATGGTGGTGATGCAAAGCTGGTGACCACTTACTGTGCAGCCCTGTCCCAAGCTGTGACTCAACCCATCTGATGTTTCAGTACAATGTAATTTTCCAGAATATTAAAACCACCAAGACCACAAAAATATTACAAGTTATAGTCTACATTTAAATTAATTACAGCTTAATTTGCTTGGATCCAATCAGAGCAACTCAAATATTTTATCTCCTGCATAACCCTATGCTTTGATGAGATCTTTATATTTCATATTTGAAGCAGAGGAAGAAACAAAAACAAAAGTCATAACCATGAGAAGGAAATTGATGAATCTCAGGAACTTTTACTGCAGAAAAAGCACCCTTTGCTGCTGGGATGTACGTGTTTTGCTGCATCGGGCTTTACTAATTTTTTTTTTTTTTTTTAATAAAGCAAAATGGCTTCATTTAAATAACATACAACCAACAGGAGCAAGACACAAGTTTCATGTTGGATGCTGTATGCTTTTCTGCATTTGCACAGGACAGGCCAGGGTAACCAGATCAGAGCCTGAACTCTTGGATCTTTCTCTTAGCTGTGATAATGAGTTCCTTCTGAAGCTGCGAGCAGTCCTCATGAGCTGTCAGTGTGTAGAAGCACACTGCAAACCCACACAGGTGCTTCCCTGCACACAAATAGAAAGAAGCAGCCCTTCACTCCTTCCAAGTCCTCCGACACTAGGGACCCTCTCCTTCAAACACATGCACAGTAAAACAGCACAGGGACCCTGTGAAAGTGGACAGCTGTAGGCGTACACACAGATAACACATTATGAATCTACGGTCACCGAACAGCTGCTTTTTTGCCCAAAAGGGCAGCCTGTGTGTACATACCCGCACAGCTGCAGGCAGTGTCCCATAACCCCGGCTGCCCATAGACTGATCATGGTCAAAGTCTTTTTTCTGCAAGTCCCCATCAGTGATATCAATAGCACGTGAAGGCACCAGAGGAGCTGTGGAGACTCACAAGTTTAAAGAGGAAACTATCAGATTACAAGAATTTTTCAGCTATTATTTTTAATTTTTCAAGAGTCGCATGATTTTAAAGTGCATTTCAACAAAAGGCAGTATCTTTTATTTTTATAAACAGACAACTTTGAAATGTATTCGCTTTAAAAATTATACCATTTCTTCACATCTTAATTAATGCCAAAAACTTTATTTTCTTTCTCAGTCGTATTAGAAAGCTGCTATTAATGTAATTTAATTTCTGTAAGGAGCAGCATTTGTTTTCTATTTAAAAAAAAAAATAGGTGGTTCTGAAATCCTGGCCTGTCAACATCGCTTAAAACATTCCCATTCCATGCCTCTATGTAATAAATTAAATCAGTGTTTTAATTGTGCCCGTGCTTTGTGGCTCCTGGCAGTACAAAAAGATCTTCTGTGAATGCACGTCCCAAAAAATCCTACTCAGTGATTAATTACTAGTCTGGAAGACATAAATATGTTTTTCAGTAAAGACAGTATGGACTGCTGGAAGCTTTGGCCTTTTATATCTCTGTAGATCTCTTTCACCCAGCAGACATCATCTTAATTCAAACAAGACCCCTCTCTGCCCATTTGCCCTATTTAATTAATACAAGGTATATATATTTGAAATTGAGGAATACAAGATAAGTTTATTCATATTTTAGATTTCTCCAAGTTTTCCTCATCCTTAAATAAGCCATCCAACATGGTATCTTAAGTCCTGAATGTTCTGGACAACATAGCTTCTCCAGAATAATGTTTTTATTAGCATCCAATTAAAGAACAACCAAGCTGTCGGTTCTAGCCCCATATATTACTTTCCTCCCTGTGACATGGTGCTGTCACAGCTGCTGGCGTTGCTCTCTCCTTAAACTCTTCTTCTGCTCCAAATCAATTCTGGGAGAACCCAGCGATATTTGCAGTCTGTTCCTAGCTTGTCATATACTAAAGGTACAAGGAGAGGAATTTTATTTTCTTTCCCACCAGAACACCACCAAAATTAAAACTGAAGCTATTTCACCTGTGTGTCTGGAGCAAGTCAGTGCCACCCCAGCCAACCAGCAGGGTCCAGCTGGAGTTTCCATCACCTCAGGGGGAACATCTCCCAGCAGGGTGAGGAGCAACAGGCTCAGCAGATGATTCAGGTAATTCAGTAGAAGGAAAACTAATCAAAACCAGCAGTGAGTTGAAAGGACCTGGAACCAGCAATGCAATATTGATCTTCTCACAGTCAGGTCACCAACACAAGCCAAAGCAACATAAGTGGAGATTACTGCTTAATGGCCTGAAAGAGGGGATTGTTGGATCATAATCTAGCTCCTTATCATAAGGAACACAATTTATTTCACTACAAGCAAGAACATGACAAACAAAGACTAACTCCATCCTTACTCTTTGAAAAGGTCTGTCCATAGTCAAGGAACAGACTGAGATATGAAAGAGAAACGTGCCTGTTTTGAGGCTAGAAGACTACAGTTTTGCAATTCTCTGAGCACCAAAATTCACTGAAATCACTGGTGCCATTGTGATTGCTCATTAACAATACACATCTCCCAGCTGACATTTTCATTTGGACCTTGTGGAAACCACAAATCAAACATACATAAGAAGGTAGCCAACTTCAGCTGAGGAAAGGCCTTTAAAAAACAAGAAAGAAAATAAACCTTTGATAAAATAATTGCTTCTACTGTTATTTTTTTCGCTATTGCTTCAAAAACAATTTCTCTTTCTTTCTTGTTCATCTATCTGGTGTCCTGCTGTTGCACAGATGAAAGGTCCAGTCTCTTTAAAATTTCATGCAGGGCTCTTTAGAACATCTCAGTTTTAAATGCCCATGGCAAAGACAACAAAATGTAACAGTAAATGGAAAGCAGATGAAAAACCCTGTTTATATACTTCATAAAAGTAGTGCACGCGACAGAAGGTATATTTTCACACCCAAGCATAGTAGCAATAACCATTCTTAAAATCACTGAACTACATAACTTATATTCACTGAAGTACTTGCCGCAACTCAGCGTCCCAAAAGCTATCTGTAACTTATCAAACCTAGGTGCTGGACAATTAGACTACCTTGTAAGAAAAGTTTTCTTCTCCTTCTACACTTTAAGTAGAGGTTCTTCCAACATTTCACCAGCCTGACCTTAACTACAGAGGACACATACTTGTGGCTGATTTAGGGGGTGTAAAGTAACAGCCTTGGTGGAACAAAAGCCCAAGTTGTGTGAGACAGATGATCCAGCACAGCCATCAACACGGACCACACTTGTTCTACCACCTATCAGGTCCTTCTTGCTCTTTGCAGCGAAGCACATGAGATGAGTGCTGCACATTGGGAGAGGATCCTGTATAGATGCACACACATTGACGCAGGTGGTCTGGATTTATACATGGACTACTAAAAAGAAGCTATTTCCAAACTTCGCAAAAAGGGCCTCATTCCTGCTTCTGAAAATTGAGCATATTCCTATTAGGAAGATGAGTAGATTTCACTAACATTTCCTTCAGATAATTTTGTCAATCTCAAATAGCATGTTTTTACCAAATTCAAGACAACAGGGCCGCACAACCTATTTCAAGTTTCTATGACTTGTGAACTAGTGTGGTAAACTCCACCATCTGAGGCAGCAACATTCAAGTCAAACAGGTTTATATGGTTTTGTATCATCTTTTTGTATCTAATAAGTCTAAGGTATTTTACCAGAATGGTCACTGAATTTAAAACCGGAAACCACATCTGTTTCTTATATCTCTGCTATTGCTGCTCTTATTTACAATGTTCACAACTCTTAGCACTCTTGAGGATATATTTTTTTAGCTCACTGTGGATTTGAAGCACAAGTGTCATATCTATGTCACTTAGGGAGGAACCAGTGGATTCCCTGCCTGCAAAGAGTAGGGACATGTATAATTAAAAAAAAATAAAAAAATAATCACAGGAACCAGTTGCCAAATCTTGAGACGCTTCAGGAAGGACAGAAATTTATAGACTATTCTTCAGAGAACTGTCCTGATACATAATCATATTCACATCCCAGATCTGATGATACAGACTTCAACAGAAAAGTGGAATGTGGGTAAAATACTGGAGGTATTTGTGCAGGTTCAATAAAAATAGTCTAGCATTTCTGATTATAAAAAATCTTGAACCTATTGCATCAAGAGTGCAAAACAGTGAAGACTGTGACAAGAGAGAAACCCCTAAGCACAACAGAAACAAGCCCCAGGTGGGTAAGCCACACAGGAGGCAGAACATCTCTTGTGAAATAGCACAAGCATTCCTACATACAGAGGATTTTTGAAGTGCTGGTTATAATGTTAGTTGTAATACACTAAATACAGACACAACAAAGACAGATGACAGGATCTTCCCCTTTAGGAACAGAGTAGGTTTAGCTGCGTAAACTCATTATGAGTGGAGTTATGTTTTACACACTAAAAATGAAAAGAATAAACAACTGCATCAAAGTGGGCAAGCCTGAAGGTTTAGCCTCTCAGCATCCTGAAACAGAAAATGTTACCCTGCAGGAGTTGCTTGCATTAATCAAAATACTCTGCTAGCTAATCTCATGTTGATAACAAGGGCTACCTACCCACACAGGGAGGTCAGGTATGTGATGGAGATGGCACAAAGTAAAGATGATTCAACCAGGAAATCTCTCTGCCATAGCCTAGAGGTTGAGTTTGGAGAGTGCTGCACAACATTACCCACAAGAAAACTTATCCTGTATCCGAACAAGCTGCTGATTGATATGCTTATCCTGGATAACCTTGTGCCAAGGCAGTTTCAAGGAAGCAAATCAAAATCAGCAGATGTTCAACAGAGCAGCCTTGCAAATACAGGATGGTATCACAGAGGGACACACGAGTGAGTCATGGACTATTCAATACCCAGAAATGAGTCATGGCTTAAGAAACGGGCTTGCTCTGGCCTCATCCCTTCATCATACAGTGCTAATACCACCAAAAAAAACTAATTTCATCAGCCGGGACAGAGGAAACTATAAGCTCTTTCAGACAAGATTGAGCTCATGCATCCAGAACAAAACCACCCCAAGTGATTTTGCAGCCAATTTTTGCGAAGTTATCAACAGGAATAGGAAGTGCAAAACACTTTCTATATTACCAAATAACTAAGGAGATGAAGAAGCCCAGAAAGCTCCAACCAGGAGCAAGTTCATCCTGAGCCCAGCAACGGCACGTCAGATAGCCAAGGCTGTCAACAGCACCATGACAAGGGTCCTATTTAACACCAAGAACAAGAAACAGCAGAGGAGATCCAAGTGGAAAGAGCAAATCAGGTGCCCCCGCTGCACCACAACACTAAGCTCTGACATAAGGGACAGAGCAGGGCAAAAAGGACAAAGAAAATACTTAAATAGGTGTTGCATATACTGTGTGTTTTATAAAATATTTATTTTAACCTATATTGTCCATCTTGTCACCACTTTGTATAGATAGGTATTTGCCTACAGTATAGCAAAGTAAAATAACCCAAAGGAGTTGCCATGCCATGATCTTTCAGCATGGGAAAGAAGCGTTGGAGTGTGGGAGCGAGGGCCTCTCCACCCAGCGCCACACTAGGGACCAGCCACATCAGTCCCACATGGCCCCAAGACCCAGCTCAGGGCAATGGTGATCCCAGCCCAGGCAACGGGAAGTGGGAAAACCCTGGCTTCACTCCAGCTGCCCACACGCCAGGACCTGGAGCCACCGGTGACTATGCCCGTACGCAGCCCCACTGCCTTTTAATTAAATGTTTATCAAAGAAAAACTTCCAACTTAGAATTATTCCAGTACTTATCCACAAGTACTCCAGCTTGAAATATCCATATATTTAAAACTACTGGATCTGTTTTCCACAAAACTGGCTTCTACTTCCTTCCTTCTTCAGCAATGATCACATCATCTACTGAATTTGAAATTCTGGCTTCGATGGTTTGGGGTTTTTTGGCTATGCACAAAGGAGGAGTTTAAAAGGGATGTTATTTTCACACTAAGATCCAGAAATCCAACAGACTCTGAATTATTTAAAGAAGTATTTGAACAGATACCAGGCAAGAAAAATTTCAGCTTTAAAGACTAAAGCAAGCTATCAGTTACTGAAACACTGAAAGACATTAAACCAATAATGGGTTTGTATCAACTCCTGAAAGATTACTCATATATTAAAAGAATAAATAATGGACTTTTCTTGGAAAGTCACATTACTATAACACACATACGGGCTTCAGAAACGTAAAAGACCTCTTTAGGCGTGTTTTTGTAGAAGGAAATAACTAAAGATCAGTTTCAAGTTTAAATCTTTATTTTGCTTGTGTTGCACTGAGCTTTCAGCACAGTCACATCTGAAGAATTCATATTCTTTCATCTGAACCAAACCCTGGGAATGAAGAGGGAAAGGTGGGACAGCCCCAGCCCTGCTTCCTCCCTGCAGCCACAGCCACCCTGTCATCCCCCAGCACACCCTGGGAAAGAGCTGGTGCCCAGGAGACTGCCAACAGGAGCAGTTTGCTTCACAGGCTTTTATACACGAGTCCTGCAGAACCACTTTTAGGTGTCTCTGGCCCAGCTGGGGCTTTTAAGGCTGAAAATAACATGGGTGATTTTGCATGAATCAGACCATTGCAATATTTCCACCTAAATGGCTTTTGTAGGACCATAATGGAAGGTGTAAGTAAAAGGAAATCTCTGTTACTCATCCCAGACTTTAATCAAATGAGAAGGATAAACCGTGTTTCCTTTGAAAACCATGTATGTGGTATATAATGTGCTATCATACCAGAAAGGTCTTAATACAAAATGAAAAACTCAGTTCTATTTTCTATAAGTAATGAAGAAGTAACTTGGGGTTATCCTTTTAGCTTATTCATGCATTATGGACTCAATAGGTTAGTCTTGGTTTTTAATACATTATTATTAATTAGATATGGCACAGCCAGAGACAGAAAGCAATTAGAAGAAAAAGCAAAGATCCAAACTTCATGCATCACAGTCCATAGGACTCCGCTAACTGCCCAGCTGAACCTTCCCCTGCCTCTGACTGCCCAGGAGACACTTCTGGTCTCTGGAATCCCATGCAGGTGACACAGGAGAAAGACACTCATGCCGACAATATGGGCACAATGGGGAGAGCAGTGGGCCAGATTTCCCCACATGAACCACTGCCCGCCCTTTGCTCTGCAGCTGTGGATGGGTTTGTACCTAACTGGCCACACAGCCCCCAAGCGCTCCAGCCAGAGCTCCCACCTGCTGCCCATGCCACGCTGCCCATAAAGTGCAACCCTGGGCAGTTTTCACCCACTTTTCCTACAAATCATGCCTGTGGAATGTATCTGATTTTTAACTAAATCTGAACATTTCACATTGTAACAACACAAAATTTTAGCAACTGTGATTTGCCCCATTAAGGGGACATACAGAGCACAAGCTCATTGTGTTAACATTTTTCACAGAACAAGCATTAACTGATCAGAGCTTCATGCAAAAGATTGAAATATTACTTCAATGTAATTAAGTTTTATTTCCCTAAAAATCACATTTTCTCCTGCAATAGAATTTACTTACAATTGCAATCTTAAATTAAATACAATTTGAACTAATTGAAGCCTGTTTACATATAATACCTAAGATTATAAGTAACCAGAAGCGTTCACAAAGGTCATTGTTTGAAGGCAGACTCATCCCGAATAACTCATCTGCCCCACGGCACTCCCCTGCAAGTCCTCAGCAGCAGGGTGACTGAGCACCCAAGCTGAGCCAGTCCAAGGGCCATCAGGTACCACCAACAGTACAACAGCACAAATAAAATGTCCCTGTTTGCTACTGGAAATGTCTACTGGCATTTAATTGTGTTCTTATGGAAAATATCTGATTAAGCACCTCAGTGCATTCTGGAAATGCATTTGTAGAAAATTTACTCCTGGGTAAAAAGGACTCTTGCCTACCAGAATTCACCATCTAAAAATGGTCTCAAAAATAATAAATAAGTATTACCATAAGGTAGATTTTAGTCTTAAAATAAAGCTATAACAATACCAAATAAAAAACCCTATTATCTAAAAAAAACTTATGAAAAATAAAATGCATAAAAATAAATACAAAATGAGTACAAAAATTGTGCAAAATTTGGGCTAGAACCTCGGTGGCCAGTCCAGTGTGATCACTCTGCCCATAAGGGACCTGCAAAAATGACTGCTGCCTCCATCCTTCCACACCAGCAGTTTTCACCTGTGCATCCGAAACCCCTTGCACAGGTGACAGTCAGATTGCCAGTTATCACAATTCCCAAAGTTAAGGTATAAGCTGAGATAACCTTTAAACATTCAAAAATAAGAAAAAAATAAGTAAATAATAAAGAACCAAAGCAGGCTTTTCTCTCCCCATCTCCAGCGAAGCCGGCATGAGCAGCATCCCAGTCAGATGCACAGAGCAAGCAATGCTCAGCCCAAGCAGCTGCCCGTTTTCGGTGCAGGAGTGGGCCCAGGTTTGCAGCCCGCCATTCCCCCAGGGCAAAAAGGGGCCATCCCCAACCTCAGGACATCACGCCTGTTGCTGGCTCTGGAAGGACCACGGTACAATTAATACAATATTAAAACACCAGGATCGCCACCCTGTGACTTTGAGCTGCCTTTAGCAGTTAGGTGGTTCCCGTTAAGACTTCAGCATTGAGGACCAGGCAGACAAAGCTTTCATCTTCACCGGCAAAAAAAGCTACAAAAATAATTCTGACACACTTTTTCAAGCACATTCTGAATTACTTGAGCATTAATTTATAATCCTATATAAAACACATGATGAGTCACTGCTGAGAGAAGCTGTTATCGACACTTTGCAAAACCAGTTGAACAGGCGAGGCTTTCCCATGTGTGATGGCTGGGTGCATCCCGGGTTGTGAAGTTTTGGTGAAGCCCTGCACCTAATCCCTGCCTGTGCCCACCAGCCAGTACATCCCCCCACAGCACGGCACAGCCAGCCGAGCCTTAGAGCAGGGCTGGCAGCACAGCAAGGCAGCTAACAAACCCGCCTGGGCACAATAACACAAGCACCCTCATTAGGCACTCTGTGCAATTAGCTTGAGTCAGTTGAAAGCACATTTTTCCTCGGCCTTTCTACATCTGTGTTTTCCCCAAAGCCTTGACTTTCTGGTTTACTGCTCAAACGCTCAAATTCAGCTCTCCTTCCATAAAGTATTTTAATCTAAAAATAATTTGAACCATGTTTATTTTTAAGAACTTTTACCCTCCCAAAAATAATGTTTAAAAGAAAGCAACTTTAAACATTAATACAGAGTAAGTAATTGCTGTTGCTTTCGTTGCAGATAAATCACTTTTAATCTAAATTTTTTTTAGAAAAAAAAGATCAAAAGTAATATTAATCGTGCTGGCCAGGGAGCAAAAGGACATTCCCAGACATTAACTGCTTTCCAAATATGAAAAACATATTAAATATCTCTCTTAAAACAAGATGTTTTCCTCATGTTTCCTTTGGGGAAAATCTGCTGGGCGCACTCCTCCCCAGGCAAGGCCCGGGCATCACCAGCCAGGCTTGGCCAGGGGGAGCACCCGCTGTGCGCCAGCACCACCTGGCACACCAAACCTACCCTGGGGAGGCCCCCTCACTGCCAGCCTGGGCACCCAGCAGGCTCCAGCACCAGGATGTCCCTGTCCAGGGCAGGGCAGGATGACAATGCTCTGGTGGCACAGCCACATGAGGTGCCCAGACCATCTCGCCTCCCCCCTACCCATCACCGGCGCTGTGCCAATTAACCACAGCAGCAGGCCTGGTTTACACATGAATTCTGCACCAGGAGTCATCCCAATTCTGCAAATTGATTTTTCCCAAACTTTTATAAGGAAGCACACACACAGGAACTCCCACCCATCCAGCTGTCGCCACAGCACACATGGATCAAACACCACAGACAGATTTTGCTTTTATTTAATCATGACCTGTGATTTCTGTTGCAATAGAATCAGAGGCAGGAGGGAGAGAAACACACTACAGCAGTGTAAGGAAATATAATTAGGGTTAGTCCCAAATAAGATGTAGCAAAACTGTTTTTTCTTCAGCCAGGTCCGACCAGGCTGGCACAGAAGCCCAGAGCACTCCCAGTCTTCTTCACTCCCCCCCCCCCCCCCCCCCCCAAGTTAAGAGTGGAAAAACATGAGTCAGTGGAAAGGTGCTGCCTTGGGCACACAACTTACAGTAGCAAAGCAGCATTAAATCCACAAACAAAAAAGAAGGGGGGGAAATGATGCTTAGTGCTGTGTACTGGCTACGAAGAAAAGGCCATCAAAAACCTCACTTTTCCTGGAGGTTTTGTTCCCCTTTGCCCCCCAAAGACTTTTTAATGATTTAAAGATACATCAAGAAAATACAGATGCTTTCTTCCATTAATGGGAACTGGGGAATTGTGCTGCTAGTCTGGCCTCCTCCACCCCATGGTGGGGCACACTAGGTACCAGCTGCAGGGCTGTCCTATGGGTGATGCCACCAGTGGCTGGTCCAGCACACAGCTACTCGCTGCCAGCGGCGTTTGATGACTTAATGCTCCCTTGTACTGTTCCTTACAAGCAGATGTGTTACACCACGCAGCTCCAGCCTGACACCAACCCGCAGCCTCCCCACAGTACAGTCAAGAGACGCAGCACCACCATGGCGAGGCTGTTCGTGCTCCCAGCTCCTGAAAGTCAGAGCTCAAGCTAAAAGGAGAGGGATGATTTTGTTTTCCCAGCAATAAAAGCTTCTCACGCCCCTCATCAGTAACTCCTCCTCCTCCCCCCGCATTTACCCCACTCTCCCCAGAAGCAGGACAGACCTATGGCCAGGGGAAGGCTTCTGAGCAAAAGCCAAATCTCCTGTTGGATTTGGTTTATGTATTCATTTTTAACTGAAGCCAGTCACCCTAATTACTTTTAAAGCATGTGAATTCTGGTCACATGAATTAGAGTTTTCTGTCAAAGTAATTTTCCTGAAAGAGCCGTTTCTCTGGAATAAGCTTCTCATCTGCTAATCCACCAGAGCCACAGCCACCAGCCTTCCCAAAACAAAAGAATATGTTTTTTCTCTCAGATGTATGAGGAAGAATTTTATTAGGCTTTAGTGTACATGTATGATTAGAATAACAGAAAGAATAGTTTATTTGTGAAAGAACTGACACAAAAACAATACCCAAGTCCTCAGAGGATACGGCAGATGCCTTTTAGCAAGGAGCATTAAAAAAAAAAAAAAAAAAAAAAAAACACACAACACACCACCAAACACATAGGTGCCTTACTTTTTCAATCTAGTTTCTTCTCCCTACCTCACTAGTATCTTTTTTTTTTTTAACAGAACAGCAATAGTATTTGAACTTTTACCAACTGCTAATTAATTAAGATTTTGCATGTTTATCATCCCACATATTCCCACATATCCCACATATTCCCACATATCCCAGGGATAAACAGCACATAAAACACAATGCAAAGTGATAAAACTTGTTGGAAAGTTCATAAAGATCTTTAAAATGTTTTAATGTGAAATAGATCATAATGGTCTATTTCCCTGCACTCCGTAAAAGCAAATTAAGAGTGAGCATCACAGGATTTGTAAAATAAAACTATTCAGTATCTCACATCACTATGGTAGCATACTGTGTGGTCCAGATGTTACAAATCCTATTAACGCAGGAATTAGCCATCCCTAACTTACCTGCCAGCTTCCAAGTGCAAAGCTCTACACTTTGGCAACCGCTGATGGCACTTGCGTCACCCACAGAAACACAGGATGCAGGGAATGAATGAGCTGAGGGGTTTCATGAAGTCAGAGGTGGCAGCAAGGCTCCCTCTGCATCCTTCACATGTCCCGTCCAGGTATTGACAGGACCAATAAAATTTGTGATATGTTTGGGATCGCAGCAATAACACCCGCCAATGCCTCTCCTTGACTGCGATTACAGAGCAGAGTCTTGAGGGTACCAGCCAGCTGTGCCCAATCTGTTGGAATGCATGCCCTTTTTTGAGTTATAACACCAAAAAAGGAGCCTACATAAATTATTATTGTTTTCTGATTCACTGCTAGATTAATACTCAAACAGCAGATATACAGTCTCAAGTTATTTTCAAAACATTAGGAGAAGAAAAAAAATATTTAATATATTGATTTAAATCTGTTGAGCAAAAGTACTGTAGACTATACGCTCAGCTTACTGTTTGTAGGTGTGTCTATGCCACTGCCAATACTGACAACAGACCTGTCACATTCAAGACACCATGCATAATTGATACAGTTAAAAAAAAAAAAAAAAAAAAAAAAAAAGAGAGAGAAAATATAAATAAGGGAGTCTTCTCCCCAACCTTTTTTCCTGCACAGAGTGGATTCTCCACTATGAAAGAGACGGTTATCCCTGCTCCAGCAGTACTTAGATAAGCACACACAGAATGCCTACAGGCTACAGTTTTTCATTTTCCTCTTGGCCGATCTACAACTAAGCTGCCAAAATAAACAAACTTACCCTTCCAGTCAGGCTCAAAACGAACCAGCAAACTGGATTTTTATGTCATAAAAGGAAGCAAAAAAATAAGCAGGAACAGTTAAAAGTGCTTAAAATATCGACACTTTTTTCCAGAAGAAGGGAAAATAAATTTATGAAAACAAGCTATTAAGTGATGCTTTCACATGCTAATTACACAGTCCTCAATGCATCCAACAGAGTATCACAATCACAGTCTTCTTTCTAAAGTCAATGAAGAGAGAAAGTTTGGCCCCCTGATATCAGGGAACAAAAAATAGACTCTTTAAGTCAGAAGAGGAACAAGCACGTATTTTGAAAGCTAACTCATCTAACACATTCTTTGCAGAACAACAACTTCATTAAACAACAAGTTTTTTTGGGTGACATTTTTGCTGCCCAGTGAAAGCTCCAGAAACAACCTGGAGAGGAATTCAAAGTCTCCTCGCTGACTCAGAGCTGCAGGGATGCCCCAAGGTCACCTGTGCAGCCAAGAGCCAGCTCGGCTTTAAAGAGCTGGTATTGATATTGTCTGGAGACACCAAGTTTTCTCCTGAGGATCCAGACTACTTTCATTTCTAGACCTAATATTAACTTCTGATTAAATTATTAAATACTTTATTCTGTACTGAAGACCTGAAAGATTAAGCTTCTAAAATGCTGAAAACACAATAAGCAAAATGAAGATAAAGTAAACCCAAAGACTACAACAATCACCTTCCGCAATGCCAGTCATCTCATTTCAGTGTTATTTTGGCACAGCTTTGCCCCTGACAGGCCAGTAACCACAAACAAAGCTAAGCCCTGAGATGCAGCACATCATTTGCAGACTCCCCCAACCAGCAGCAATGCAGTGCTCACCACATCTTGCACGCACAAAGCCATTCAAGAGGCTTCATTGAACCTGTGTATCATGTACTGGCTCATGCAAAAGATTCCTCTGACCACTTGGTTCATTAAAAAAATGTTCCTTTTAAATACATCATGCAAACTACTTGCTCTTCAGAACTGGCAAGATGCAGGCACCATTAGGTAATGCTCACACATTCACTCCAGCAGGAAGCTGTAGCCCATGGAGTTCAATAGCTGCAGTGGTTTTGGCCATGCAACAGGGGGACAGCACTCAAGATTACTCCAGCATCCATCACACTGGCCAAAAAAAAAAAAAAAAAAAAAAAAAAATCTCACACCTGATGGGAGACAGCTTTCCATTTTTCCTTGCAGCAAGGAAATTTCCTTCCTTCCCTTTCCTGGGAAACAGAAGATGCAAACCTCACATAAGTTATTGCTACCTCATGTTCTTAGGACGAATATTTCAACATAAATATTCATAGGGGAACACCACAAAGGAAGCCACTGGTATACATTCAAACTGCTCTGTTCTTTTGAGCAGTTGTAAATTCCCAAAGACCAACAGGATAAGACAAAACTTGTACAAGTAACAGGTACCTGTGCATGGGAGAGCAGACCTGGAAGCTGAAATTCTTGAGTTTCACTTCACTAAAATGTTACATTTGTGCACTGTTCCCCAAAACATTCTCCCCAAGAAAGCATACAAAAATTCATGTATTTCTAGGTTTTTGACCAACCTTGCAGCACACAGTAAAATGAAAGACGAGCATGAATGCACACAATTTGCTTTTTTCTGCTCATAAGATTAATTTCACTTAAGTTTGAAACAGTCCCCTTTTTTCAATATAAAAACATACATCAGGCTTCTCCGAGAAGCTGTAACTGCGTCCCCATCCTTCAGTGAGTAATTTTTCTTTACATTTGAGCTATAACTGAGCACACATATGCTGCTTCATTTATCTCCACTCTTCTCATTAAACTAATTACTCTGTAAAGCACTTCAAGTACTTTAAAATACCAGCGTACATTTTCAGCTTGGCTTAATAAGGCCTGGATAGAGGGAATGCCTGTGGATCCTGCATCTTGGAACAGGACTGCAAGCTTAGTCCCAAATGTATCTTGGAGCAGTCCAGCACTATTTTAACTTACCAACACCACAGAAAGCACCAGGGAAGTTGCACACAGATGAGGAAATTCTCTGGCAGCAAACCACACCAAGCACTTTGCATCGGAAAAGGATCCCAACCAGTAGCCAAGGTCTTGGACAGCTCTTCAGAGGACTTCCAACCACCCTGCCCCTGTTCTTCGCAATGCAACTTGAGTATGTGATCTGTTTTCCCCTGGGGCAAGTTTTCTCATGCTGCTTGCTTATAAACATGGCCTTACTGTATTTTTGAGATTCTCGTTATGAACAGGAAAGTACCAATATAAAACCAGCCCTTGCTTCTTCTCTACACATCATTTTTGTTTACAGTAATTAAAAGAAGTTTGTGTTCTTTTATCTCTTCAGTGGCAATACATATAGAGAAGTACAAACTGGAGCCTGCCTGCTCACACACCATAAACAGAAGCATTCACTAAGCTCTGACTGTAGAGCCTTTATTACTGATGATAATGTATGAGACTAGAGCCTGCAGTTAAGGGAAGAAAGGGGGAAGAATCAGATTTTGGCTTGTAAACTGCAACTTCGCTGGAATCATTGAAAAAGAACAAGGATTCCATGATGTCATTTCTATAGTCGATGTTCTGACTATAACTACGCTTTACTGACCTGCCAGTTTGAAGTACTAGTACACCAATTCACCACTTTGGCGCATAAAACAGTGTAAAAATACCAATTTTAAATAAAAAGCCCATTTTTGTAATTCACATATACAAAAGTACAAATCCCAAGTACCTGCTGTGTCAAGTAAAATACATAAAGCATTATCAGAAAAATACACTGGAAAAATGTGAGTGCCACATAAAGCAGTCTGGAAGAGTAACTTAAAATGACTGATGTGATGCTTGTCTTTTTTTATGTGCTTTCGGCCTTCTTCCACTTACTGCACTCATTTCCCTTCTTTTAAAAAGGAAAAATCCCCTTTATACACTGCCTTTGTTCAACCCTTTCAGAGGATAACATAGCATCAATAAAATAGGTAGCCAAACATACAGACCAAAACAGAGCATGACATACTTCACATCCAGTTCCTCCTGAATAACAAGCTTTGACAGAATTTGTGTAGATGGCAAGACTGAATTATCAAATTAATTAGAATTTTGTATGGTTTTTTGCTTGTTATTCTCATAGGGAAAAAAAAAAAAAAAAAAGGAATTATTTCCACAACATGTATCTTAAGACGAGACAACTGCAGATCCAACAGAGAACCAGAACAGAGTAAATCCCTGGAACACACATTTCCAAGATTTCACTATTCTTTATACACAAAGGCTTAAAATAGCTAGTAATTTGGACACAAACAAAATGAAGCATTGTCCGCAGAGATCTTTGTATCCAATCCTTGAATAAACTTGCATATAAAATAATACAGTATTATGTATATTCTATAAAAATGGCGGATTTACAATCAGGTCTGTTTGTTAGGTCCCGTGGAAACCCAGCGTGAGACCTCGCCCTCAATGCCTGCAATGTCAGTGCAGACTGAGAACATGCCAGAGGGATGGAGAGCACTGCCTGAGGCACCAGGAGGGGCACGCAGCAAGTCTGTGACTGACCTCAGGACCACCACAAGACTAGTCTTCCTTCTTTTGAAAATAAAATAACCCAGCTGTAAACTAGTGGGAAGACACATAAGGCACGAAGGATCATACACCTGAAACACCTGGGGGCAGCGTGAGCTTGGGTCATGCAGAGCAGCCTGCACTGATGCACAAGCTCCTCTTGTCCTACCCCCATTGCAACACAGCCACTGCATTCCTGTGAGATCAAGGCAGACACTTTTTTTTTTTTTTTTTACTGAAAACAGGCTAATTTGAAGTGGACATTCAGCTCAACTTTTCGGCAGTGCTAATCACTGAGAAGTTACTCCCCAAAAAGCCCGGACTCTCCATCTCTGTACAGTTACAGATCAGGATTTTAATCCCTTTCTGAAAGCAAGCACTGATCAGAGACTCGTTACTGAGCTCCACAGTGGTACCACGGCCATAGCTAATGGTTTCTGAAATATGGGTCAGGCTGGTCTGGGGCAACAAGAGGAAGAAAATTCTGATGGTCATGGACAACTAAGTGCTTCCCTGGAGAACCAGATTTAATTCCTGCCCCTGGAGAGACTTCTACCAATTTAAGCCACTCAGTTAAATCAGACTTGCCAGAGGTTTTGCTAATTGTATGTTCCACAGATACTAAACTCCAGCCTGTTAATAGGGGGTGTCGTTTGCAATGTGCTGTGTATTTTCAGATACTAAATTAATGGGATTTGGTTTTACACATAGAGTGCTCAACAGCGCTAGATGCTTTGAGTCACACAGTCTAGATAATTTTCAATTTAATCTCTTGGAGATTCTGACTGAACTCTGCTTCTGACATTTCCATAATTAGAAGTGTTTGACATTACATTTTAACAACATTCTTTTTATTTAGCATTTTTGTGTGCAATTAATAACCTAGACTAAAAATAGTATTTATGTATATATACACCACGCTATGAAAACCAAAATATTTTTAATATGGTATTTCATTTGAATACTTTATTGAGGTCATGTGGAGCATCTATCTCTTTATATGGATAACTGGAAGCAAAGAGGAATCTGTCGTGATAACATGCAAATAAGTATGGTGCATTCATACGAGACCAAACACTGAAGTAATAAAAAGGAAAGAAAACTACACAGCAGGACAGATATTTCCAACATTAATGTAGCATTTTCACCTGCTGTGCAGACACAAATTCTGTGTACATGAATTAACACTTGTTCTTATTTGTTTTCTCACCTTCTTTATAGAGCAGAAGCCCTATGTGCATCTTTACTTTCAACTAATATTAAGACTCATCCATAGCTGCAAAGATTATTTCCATTTCTACCCACATGTGGAAAATGTGGTTGTTACATACCGCTCCTAGGGGGAAAATTTAAAAAGTTATGCCAAAAAATAAGAAGAAATATCTGTTTGATTCTCAGCCTTTTATCACTAAAATACCTTTAAAAACAACAACAAAAAACTTACATCCCCTGAACACTCATCCAAATGCCAATAATAAGGACTAAATCTATTTAATAACATAACTTCTACACCTGCTGGTTGAGCAAAGCTCAGCAGGGAGCTCCTGGACTATGTAGGTGGAGACTGGTCTCTGATTTCTTATCTTAATGTTTTGTATTAACATTCCTTTAAGACTAATACTAGCCTGAAAACAGTCCTGCATGTGCAATTGAGTCATGTGTTTATTTTCATCATAATTCCTCTCACAAGGTTTAACTAGTTTCTTGTAGATAAGATTTCTAAAATATATTTATATTTTCATGGTAGCCAGATATGTTTTAATGTCAAAGCAACCACCATGAAAGGAGATGGTTCCGAGAAAAAAAAAATCATTATCTAAACATAACAATGAAAGGCAGAGTATTGCCAAACTCACGATTACCGCAGCAAACCTAGAGCTGACAACTGAACAAATCAGTCTACAAGGATGATTCATTGCCCTACTCCACTTAATTGATGCCACTCAGGCAACAGAAAGGAGGCCAAGCCCGTTCTGTTTCCTCTACCATGAAGGTCTCCTTGGGAAAAGCACGATAGAAAAACCAGTTGTCTGTCCCCAGACAGCAGAGGGAAGCCAGAGCTCAGCCAGCTGCACCCTGCACTGGCATAACCCTATTTAAAGAAACAGAGAGCTGCAGCTGCATTGCTGACATTTCCTGATGCACCAGGTGTATGGATCTTGGACACAGCTGAGAACCTGCCAACATTCAAGAAAGTTATAATGGTTCAGCCATATACCTTCTCCTTAAGCAAATTCACTCTCAAGCATGATTTCACTGTTATGTTCAGACCACTGCCTCTCTTCCACCTCTCTCCTCCCGGTTTGTCTCCCCAGTCCAAACTAAAAATCAGGGTCCCTTTCTTTCATGCGTGCATCCAACCATAACACTAAAGACAGTTTTACAAAAGCATATCTTTCAATTTTTGCCTTCAGGCATTCCTTGTTTCTTCTGACTCATCTTCACAAACAGTGATCACCATCTTCTATTGTCTAGACATAATTTGGCCATTACCCAAGTCTCGTTTTTCCTCACTATTTCTTCCACGAAATCTAGCTTAACACTCTTCCTGCCTGACATTATTAGGACATGACTTTTTTTTCCATCCAGCTAAATGTCTTGACCAAGACTTTATCACATATCATAACACCTACAACCTTCTTCTCTACAGCCTTGATAAATACAATCTTGCTCAAATTCCACCCATTTAAAAAGTTGCCTCAAGAATAAGTTCCTTGACTTTTTTTTTTTAATATGGTAAATCCATCTTTGCAGTTCTGCCTATTGCTTACTCTTTTTACTATACAAAAAGCAAAACTATGCATGTTTACTTTTAAGGTACTTCTTCACTTACAGAGTTACGAGTTTATAAAGGGCCTTGCCCTTATTTTTTGTTCACTGTTGGAATAGAATCATAGAATTGTTTAGGTTGGAAAAGACCTTTAAGATCATTGAGCCCAACCGTTAACCTCGCACTGCCAAGTCTACCACTAAACCATGTCCCTAAGCACTATATCCACATGGCTTTTAAATACCTCCAGGGATGGTGACTGAACCACTTCCCTGGGCAGCCTGTTCCAATCCTTGACAACCCTTTATCTTCTCTCCACCAAAGATGGTCATTCTGTCGTACGATATTTTCATCTTCTCCTATAATACAGTTGTGGCATAGAAGCATCACAAATAACAGATGTACCTCATTGTGCCTCTTTGTACCACCCACCCCCCCCAAGCATAATGCTTGCAATAAATCCACAGTGGACAGGTGAGGTGTGCATAGCCATAGCCCATGGCCCTGTTAGCACCACCTCCTTTGTGTTCATTGTCTCATGTCCATCATGGAATATAAACTTTTCAGGGGAATAAATTGGGTTTATACCCGAACAGCAGTGGGGTCCTGATCCCTCACCAGGGTGTTTGCATACCAACATGATACAGACAGCAAAGACCAACAATTATGAACCACCTACTGTACTTTGAGACATGCCTCCAGTCAACACCTCCTATGGAAATTACATTCAACCTACAACACACGGAAGGAATGTCATTCTTGCAGGTAATTTTTACTGAATTCAGAAGAGGCTCCAACACATGGAATTCAATCAGTTATGCTGTATTGTTTTATATCAGAACATACAAGCATCATACTTCACTCAGCTCAGCAAGTAAAATCAAAGTGTCTTCAAATCTCTGACACTCTTATGAGAAGCAATGATAGAACAGTCCTGATTGCCTTTGCTCTGCTAATTAGGAGGAAAAAAGCTCAGAATAAGTTTTTGAGTGAATTAGTGAACACACAGTACAGTAACACAGTACTACAAGAAACTTCTGTAACAAATAATTCTGTCTTTCTACTTTCTTAAGTCTGACACAAAGCTGGAATAATTAGGATGATAAAGTCTAAGCAGCCCTAGTAAATTCAGCTAAATCTGGTGTCAACGCAGTTGGGATACTTATTTGCATGTTTAAATTACTCAAGTGACTAATTTTGTAATTTTCTTTTCAATTGCTGAATGCCTTATTTTTAAAATTAGTCCCCTGAGAAGCAGTGGCACAGTGCATGGTGCTGTTAAAGTTAAAAACTTGTTATACTTTAGAAGATTATCATAATATTGCATACATTATTTCTTACTTAATAAAAATTTAATTGTGCATATAATTTGATGATTTAATACCAATATTTTTTTATACAATCTGGAATGCATTAATTTGTTTTTTCTTGGGAAAAAAGTTACATTCAAGGTTTCTGTGAATAAACATTCTTATTATTAGAACTCCCAATTTTACCACATTTTGCCTGCAGTCTTCCTAAATGAGACAAAACTCATACCCAGTGAAATCATCCCCTTTGTTATCACTCAAATGTCCTTAAATCCAGCCTCTTGTTTTTGCTGTGGGAGATGCAGAGCGCTAAGACAGGCTACTTCACTTCATTAACGAAGTTCTGATGATGCTCCTTAGGCACATCTTCAACACAAAGACAAGGAACACCACAGAAAACCGTGACAAGAATGAACAGAATTTTGTTAGGCAAAATTCTCACCTACTCCTTTTCCATTGGTGTGCAGTTTTTAGGAGAAAGTCAAATCTCTGGAAATCATTATAAATGGTGATCACAGTAAAATAGGACCTGTTTTCTGCAGAAGCTGACTCATGATGACCTTCTAAAATGTCAGATTCCATACCCTACGCCAAAAAGCTATGCTCAACATTATCTGTTTATTTCCTCACACAGGGACAAAAATCCAGCAATAGGGAGCAGTCAATAAATTCCATGGACAATGGTGATTTGCTTGGTTTACAAAATAAAGGACACTGTCACTATAATCCTCATTTCTGCAAGGTTTATACAATACAGGGATTTCAGAAAAAAGAAATCTGGTAGGTTTTACTAATAACCTGGATGAATCCTTGTATGACTGTGGGTTTCACACATCCACCTCCTTGCATCAACAGCAGGTTTGCAACACTGACCTTGTCAGTTCAGTGGACCCTTCAATATACACAGTTGCTATGTGTAGATTTTAATAACAGACTGCAAAGGGCCACTGAATACATCTTTAAAAGCATTTGGAAAATCCCATTTGTTACATCGTTGCCAGTTATTGTCTCTGGGAAACTAGCTTCAACTGGTTTGTCGATGTGCCATCTAATTTTCCATATTCTGGGGGGAAACAGGGATCTCAGGAACCCCCTAATGAAAGTAAAACTCACTCAACAGGATCACAGCAATGACATTACTTATCTTCTGTAGAAATTATGAAAAATTATGAAAAAAAAAAATTCTTATGTGTTCTACTGACACATTCTTTCTTTCCTGTTTTCTAACTTAGCTCTCTGTGGACCTCATCAAAATCTCCAAAGACAACAAGGACCACTGTTAACAGTTCTATATCCTCCCTCTCATATTCCCCACAGCAGCCCTTGGGATTTAACACCCATCTACCTTCCACCAATCATTCCGTATTACCGGCGCTGGGGCTGCTTCACGTCTGCATGACACATGCAGAGACCCTCACCTGAAATCATGGCTTCTCTGCACCAGGAGCAGTTACACTAGTCAAATTCTGGTCGGGGTAGATAAAACAGCCAAACAGCAATAGGCTGCATACAAACAAAATGTTAGAACTAGTCTCCCACAACTCCTGCTTCGTTGTACTCTTGTTTAGCTCCCTCACTCTTTATTTCATTTTAGTTTTTAAACTTCTAGCTTCCCTGGCCGAATACAACAGCAAGGTTTTCAAAAAGCCTGTTTCTGATAAATTCATTTTTCTACTCTATTCTTCTAGAGCTCCGGAAGGCATTATCTGAACACAGTAGTGACTTAAAAGTTCAAAAGCCCAAATATTTTACAGTGCTGATATTCTTCACTTCAAAAACAAAACAAGAGCAATATCCACTCCTTCCCAAAACCAAGCAACACAATTCCTGGACCCATGTACTCAACAGCAAGTCATATTAACGTATTTTATCAAAAAGTTTAATCAAGAGTAATTACTTCACTAAAAGAAAAATACCAGGAGGCATTTTTCCACTGGAAATAAAAAAATCCTAATAAATTTCCACCTTCATACAGGTGCAAAAACCATTAAAACATATACATCTCTAACATTAGCCTTCTATACACAGAGAATAAAGGGTTATTTTTCCTCACATGAAAATGAACTTTTCATAGAATGTAGTTTTTGCAGAACTACACGAACTCATGCAAAGGTCAATAAAGTACACACAGCAATCTTCTAAAGCTTGCTGCTAAGAAAACTGACTTTTAAATCTGGTAAGTCTATATGCAATCTTAATATAACATACAGATGACCTTACTAAGCTTCTCTACCTTCTATAAATTTAAATTAATTGTACCATTTTATTTAAGTTTCCAACTTGCTGTGGTGTATTAGCATATTAAAATTAACTCTGCAGCCTGTAATCACTTTACCTTAATAGAACAACTTACCAAGGCAAATTTGATAAAATTATAGTACCCCCTTGTGGTGTTACCTTCATACCCCAATAGAACATTTCTTAATGTTACATTCTAAAAAAATCATCTTCTATCAAGCTCAGTGGATAACTAATTAACCTTTTCTAGAATCCAATACGAGCAAAGGGAAATTAAAAGGACTATCATTAGAATCTGAGAAAGGAGCTAGAACGACATTTTTCCATAAGTTGAGAAACTAATCTTTAATAAAGTCTTATGCATTTTTACATCAACAAACACAGCATATAATGCTTCAATACGAAAAACAGCATTTGGTTAATTGTCTCCACAATGCAACACCAGTACAGAATGTTTTCCATTAAAAAAAACACCACACCCCAAAAACAATCAGCTTATCAGTTACAAAAGTAATTTAAGAGTTTACCATTCGATGATTATATCTCACACCTTGTACAATGTTTTCCCTTGCTAAATTTAAATTACTCTAGCTCTTTTATTCCAGAGCCCCCCTCTGCAGAACTCTTCAGTCTTCCATTCTCCAATATTGATACACATATATGCATACACACCCCATTCTCCTCTTACCTCAATAGACTCTTATGAAAACAAGGAAACAAACAAGAAGCAAGTGCATTTTGTATTTTCTATTCTTTCTATTCTGATTCCAAAGAGGTGTGGGATTTCTTGAGATTAAAACATCCATCTCTCCTAGAAGTACTATATATGTCTGTCTTATTTAAATAGTATGAGCTATTAAAAACCTACAGACTGACAGCCATACAACCAGTTAAATTTACCTTTAGAAAGCAGAGGTCCCTGCACCTAATTGTTCCCAACACCCAGTCAGAATTATTAACAGCAATAGCAGGGTGATACCAAAAGCATTAAGAATAAAGAAGTTCTTTAGATGCTGTGTGTCTTGAATTTTTTGTACATCTGTACAAACAAGATACACTTTTAAAAGATGTTAATGATTATTAATGCTTTAAAAAAAAATCAAGATGTGATTACCCCATTTTCTTCATGATTATATGGTAATAGTTTCAACCAGTATTTGGCCAGACTCAAGTGAAAAAGCTGGTTTTTATTTGCATTAACATACTGGCTTACTAATGTATCTATATACATATATCGGTGTTTAATCTACACATGAGAAACATGGCAAAGGCTATCAAAGCACACAGTTGTCTATAGCCTGACACAGATGACACAGAAGTTCTTAAATGTCTGAAAAAAGTATTCACTGCATCCAACATGAATTGCTGCTGTTAGCAGTAGGTGAGTTTGAGACTTGTAGAAGGGGTACAGGTACATTTTCAGTAACACATGTGCATTTCAATAACCCCTTCAACAAAACTGAGTCAGTTAATCAGTAATCTCTACCCAGAGATGCAAGCTTCCCAGAAATGGTAATGACACAGAAAAGAAAGGGATGAGCAAGTGAAAGGGAGAAGAATCTCTCTCCCAAAACCTGGATTAGGTTGGTCTCCCACCAGTCAAGTTGGGCATATGCAATCAAATTTGGGTTTAGGGGGAGAAAACATGCAGGTGAGCAAATATTTGGGAGGAGTGTCCAAGGAGGGAACCCAACACCAGGCTGACCAAGGAGCAAAGTGGCTATGCCAGGCATGTACCTGCTATGGGTCACAGTGCCCCTCTGCAGCATCTAGCAGGGCTTAATCTCAAGCCTGGTACCATGGTGTCGGTTGTAGCTACAGGAAATATTCATCTTTCTAGAGAAAGTATGGAAAACGAACATGACATCCCTATTTTAGATGTTTTGTTACAATATAATTAACATAGCACAGCACTGAGAACAGTAAATTTGGTCTATAAAATGAAGACCTAGACTATACAGGATTTGTAATTGCCTAATATTAAAGCCTTGACATAAAGTAAATTCAAAACTGTTTCCATAATTAACAGGAACTTAAAATGTAAGATTGAAATGCAGTACCAATAAAGCCTTTGTAAATGCTATCTTAAAATATGTGTTTCTCTGAAAGAAAATAGTTGCCATAGGAGGTTTATTTTATTTTTTCCATCTCAGGCTTACAGTGAACTGGTTTAAAATCACTTTTGTCTGCTGAAAGAGTGTGTGGTTTTGCGTTATGCTCAAGTTGTGACCAATCGGATATTAGGACCAGCAGAAGTGGTAAAGTATCCTATTAAAAACAGTGGTGTATGTGTTAAAGAGGGAGTAACCATGTCAGTGGCAAAGCATGACAGAATTATCTCCGTTGGTCCCAGCATCTTTCACAGGGACAGCTGCTCCCACAAAAGGAAGTCATTTAAAGCAAATTTGTGATTCCTCAGGCCAGTGACATAATTTCAACCGTCTTTAAAGAAGAATAAACATCACTACTACCAACATTTCTAAAACATATCCACTACAAGAATTTGAAAACTCAACACCTGTATAACTAATCTTCCATTTTCTAAATGAGCCTGCTGTAACAGAATGAAAAAGTGATTTTGTCTAAACTGTACAACAAAGCAGTAGCAGAAGACAGAAACATCTGCTACATCAACATTACCACGTTAAAGCCCCTTCCAGACTAATTTACTGCATTGTTCATACCATCTTGGCCTGGGTGTCACAAGAATTCAGAGGAATCCAGGTGTGCTACCTTCCTTTCATCTTTAAACATTTGCATTCAAGGGCCTTGGAGACAAGTGAACTGAGTTGTTCCCAATAACCAGCACAGACCACTGTCTGAGGGGACTTTTGCTGTTGAGCTAGGACAGGTCTTTTTCTCCACAAGTCCAGTCTTATGACAAACAAGGTGCTTGGAGATGACCACACAAGCTGATGGCACCATAGGGGTGGTTTGGCTATCATGGTGCTTCTGTAAGATTGTCTTTGTAGGAGAGCCTTCAACTGAGATCAGTTGCCCAAATGCCTTGGCAGATGGGCCTTAAATTGGATTTAAAGGGTACCCCAAGACAGAATAAGGAGGGCTGTCTTTGGTGGGATTGTATATCACATTTAGGGCAAAAAGCTGTTGACACAGAACCATACTAAATCCAGGTAACCTTTTGGGTATCCAGACCAGAAAGTCTTCCCGTCATTGCCCATCTTCTATCAACCGCTGTTTCATTGCTTTAGGAGCCTCGGCCTAGTGCCCTCTAACACCAAGTTTGTAACATGGCTTGTGTAACCTCTGCAGGACTAGAGACTGCAGTTTCTCAGTCTAGGCTTTCCGAAAGATTTTCTCCAAGAACTGGTAGTAAGCACTTGGGGTTTTGTCCATAGCTGTGCCCATGAAGACAATGAAGGGATTTATTCTTCACAACAGTAATTCTGTGCCCTTGCAATGATTATTGTGACACTTGACAGACCTTTTTCCTGTCTCCTAAATTCAGTGTTCCAAGGAAACAGCTCAGCTCCCAAACTGTACACAAAAACCTCAGAAGCATCTTCTCATAGATCCTGAATAGCCTGTACCATTCTGCTGCCCTGACTAGAGGCCAATTGCACAAATTTCCTCCAGCAGTAGGACAACTCACATGGGACAGGCTTAGTACCCATGACTTTAGATGCCCTCCAGAACCTGAACACAAGGGAACATGGAAACATCCAAGAGCCTGCTCAGTGGCATTTCAGAGTCAGGGAAGATTGCTGGGGCAGTCTTTTTGAACAATCTTACAGACCAACCTAGACATGGCTGTTAATTCCCAGCTACTTTAACCCCATCATCTGCCAAGGGCAACGCATTATCCTCCATCATGATAGAAGTAAGCAAAAAAATTTAACCTCTCCTCTCCATGACAAACGAACCTTTACATAGACAAAATTGCATACATTCCTGATATTTGCCTGCAGGTTAAGGACAGAAAAAAGAGAAAGTCTGAAAGAAATATACTTAAGGAGATCTTATTCAGGCAAGACAGGACCTCCTGCTTAACATACACAAGCCATTAAGAATTTTTCAACCAAACCATATGGACCTGCATATACAGTACATGTTAATTATTCTTCTTCCTTACAGAAGTAATGATGAAAGTATCTTGGCTTCAGGATGCACTGGTTTAATTCTGCTACAGCACTCAATTCTGCCTTTCATTTTCCTACTGACTTTCTGAAATTCCATGGAAAGGCATTGTTGTTAAACAGCAGTGAGTGTTATTCTCACAGCAGTGTACACTAATAATAATTCAGTGTGGTGTCATGGAAGGCTGCGAGCTCTTACTGAATTTATTTGAAAAATAAAGTTTGTTTTTTTTCTCAGAGATCTTTACTTAAGTCAGCATGGAACTCTTGTAAAAGATAACTACCAATAAGTCACAACTACCCAAGGAACAGCCTTTTTATTTTATTTTTTTATTCCTTGCTCTCCATGACAACATAATAAATGAGCCCTGAGAGACTAGAGGTGCATAACTATTTAAAATTTTGTATTTTATCTTTCATTGTATGCTTCCAGACATAACATTCATGATCTATTTTTTAAAACCCTCTTCAGTGTCTCCAAGTGAAATACTCCAATTTTCAACTGCAATATACAATAATCAGAAATACATCTTAGCTATGATTCTAGGTAACAGTTTACAAAACTAGTCTTATAGTATTTTTGTGATCCATTAATAATTGCTTGCTCCTGTAAAAGAAAAGCAACAAACCAACAGTTTCAACATCTGCTTTTTCAATTTTTGTTTTGAGTTCTGTTGGATGTCTCTGTATTCTTTCATACATGACTAATAGGAAAGATACAAGACTAATAGGAAACATAACTGCAACTTCACTTACGGTTGGTTTCAGTTAACAGATGGTCTTTAAACTATCCAACATAAAAGCATTCATTTTAGAAAAACTGACCCCAAAACTGCTTCATAAAATAAAGTATTTCCATTTTTTTTTCCCCTCAAAGCTTTAGGATCTTTCAAAACACTACAGTAGAAGAGGCTCCAGGGTTAAAAAAAAAAAAAAAAAAGAGACCAACACATTTAATAATTTCTGACCTTAAATATCAGAGACTGAAGGTTTTGCAATATAAGTATCAGAAGTAACACACGCAGCTATACAAAATGGTGGGCCTCCTAGACTACATCTTTTCTTGCTAAATTTCAGGTGCAAACATAAAATTACAGCAAAGAGATCTGCAAAATCCCTGTGCTACAGATGACTGCCATGATAGGTCAACCAAAACTTTAGTTTTCCATAAGCTAGTGCGGCAGTTATAGCGGGGTCTTTTGGCCGTTGCAATAGCCGCTTCCTTCTGGATAAACAACTACTACGAGTGAGCCACCAAGAAACATTTTCTTTAACTTCTTGGTAGTATGCTTTCATGGGCATATGAACTAGAATGATAATAGTACAAGTCCTACTTCCAAACTGTTTAATGTAGAATATGGTGAGTGAAAAATTGTTTTTCACACACACACCCCTTGTACAGTTGAAGAGGGTTTACTCGGGATTGATAAATAGGTTTGGCAAGACCTGTGTTGTTCCATATTTCTTATTCTGACAATACCACTGTATGTTTGCCCTGTTCTAACACTTATCTACAAACCTGCTGCTGACCATTGTCAAAGAAAGTGCAGCAGACTTTGGTCCTTTGGTTCAGTGTTCTTGGTCATAAAACACCACAATCGAGAGCTACACAATAACCTTGCTATGAGTGCAATCTGCTTATGGCATGGCTTTTCTTAAAGGTCTGTCTATAAAAGAAACCAAGACTAAAACTGAAGAAACAGCTATTATCCAAAATGCCTTCCAAACCCATCCATCACAGTTCGCGTAACTTGGGGACACGTGGGTACTGCCGCAGCACTGCTGTAGTTATCAGCACAATGATGTGGTGCCGATTTAAATATGAACAAGGTTTAATGCCTCTAACCTTTTCACACTCACTCTTCCATGTGTTGTGACAGCAGCCCAATTGAAGCAAAAACATCAAGAGCAATTTCACAAAAAGTTTTAACATTTAAAGATTATTATATTAAAGATTATATTAGAAAGTAGTTTTTGCAAGTCTGTTCTCCTACTTCTATTTCGAAGGTACCTGTGCAACAACACTGGATAGCTGAGCATAACTGGACTTCACAGAACCTTCAGTAGCTGACTGGTGAAAGCAGCAATGTATCTCTTTCCCAGGAAGAGACTGTAGGTGGCAGCACTTTTATGTAAAAAAACAGAATTCGCTTTTTTAAATATTCAATTTATAGTCAGATTCTGAGCCCTTTTCTCACATGTAAGGATAGTTACTCTTGCAATCAGTTCCTCCCACACAGCTACGGCTGTTAATGAAGTGCCCATACAAGCCATCAATATTTTGGTCTAGACAGGAAGATATTTTTTTTTCTATCTGTTAACATTCAAACAGTCACTCAAATACAAGTTTAGAAACAGATGAAGCAACTGAAGCTTGCAAAATAGCACAATACCCTAGGAAGATGGCTCTTTATTTTAAATAGGATATTTATATTACTTCCTAACCAAAATTCTTTCAGCTTTGCAGAGAGGTACATGCTCACTTTTTTTCTAAAAAAAGAAAAAAAAAACAACCAAAAAAAAAAAAACACTAAAAAAACCCAACACACACACCAAAAAAAAAAAAATTTAAAAAATCAAAAAAAATCATACAAGAATTAGCACTGGAGAAAAAGTTAGAAAATAAACCAAAGTTGAAAGTGAGTTTCTTTCTTTCAGACAGTCTATTTTTCCAGATGCATCATCAGCATCTGAATGTTAGCAATTTTTCATTATTTATAAATGTATTACAGGAACACAGCCAAACTACAAGCCAAGAAGTCCAACACACACATTTTTAAAAATAGGGAATGTGTCTTGGTTATAGAACAAAAGAACTCATTTTATCACTTGGCTTTACCGCTTGAGAAAATGGCTCCTGGTGTGCTGAACTCCATGATAAATGTGCCCCCTCTAGATCTTTATTGCCCTTGTAAATCAAAGGACTGACAGCAGTTAATAAGAAAGCTTTTGAGTGGTTTTGAAGTTTTGCTTTGTACAAATAAAATCTCATATTAAAGAATTTGCTAGTCCTCAAGGTGTGGAAAAATGAGTATGACTAGAACCTGTTGTGCTTTCTTTTTTTAACTGTTTGGTTCCACTATTAAAAAAAAAAATCATTTTGTAGCAAGGGTACCGGAATAAAATAAGCAAACCACTCTGTAGTGAAATATAAAAATTAGAGTCAGTGACTTAGTTATTAAAAAAATAAAGAAATTAAAATGTTCCTGCCATTTCTATACCCTGTGATGTCTAGGCAGGGCAACAAAATCAGAAGTGTACAATATAAAACATGAAAGATTTTTCCATAATTTTACATTAGATGTTGACAATACTTCTACAAAGCATTTTTAACTAAAGCAAGCTATGATTCTACATCCAAAAATTGTCAGTTAAAATTCCACCGTGATACTGTTATAGGGAGGATAGGATTATTTGAGTCACCAGCTAACCCACAGGTATGGACAAAAGTTTTTAAATCCATTGGCAGAAACTACAGCAATATTCACAGATGCCCAACTAACGGTAAGTAGCATGAGTTCTGCTTATATATGTGCCTTTTGGTCAAGCAACAGTACCCTATAGGGAAACAAAGACAGAAATTACTACAGCACAAATATTTAGAGATCATATCAGAGTGAACAGATCAATTCATAATTACAGATTTAAAAGCTTGCTTTAGAGATTAGTTCTAGAACAGACATTTGGAAAAATGGTTATTTGGAAGTCTTCAGAAGCAAACTGCAGTTTGGATAAGGACACTCTTTATGGCATCACATATTGAGTATAAAGCGTCAGCATTTCACTGAATTACAGTTTAACCAAAACAAATTTGATTTAATGTTGTGGTGGCTTTCTGTTTTGCTTCCACGGCTTGCATTATCCTTGTTCAATTCCAAGCAGCATCATTCCTTCTAAAACAGTTTATGGCACACCCTGGCCGAGGAAATCTTAACAGGAAACTACAGTTATTTGGACAAAGCTAAACATATTTATAGGGAAATAAATATATTTCCTGTTCAAACTGGTAGCACAAAGGTATTATGTGACAAACTACCAACAGGTCTAAAGAAAGCCTAGCTTCTCCTGACTGGATTTTAAACACATTTTAGAAGGCATCTCAATGAATACACACGTTAGTGGACATTGTCTCTTTAACTGTTCAGATCCCCCTGCCCCAAACTCAGCAAAATAAAGTAGGGTTTTTCTTTAAAAACAAAGACAACCATTATGAAAAGAGCTCATTAATAAGCATCATTTAGGATTAGGATCCAAAGTATCAGGCATCAATATTTCCCAGCTGCATGGATCCTTTTTAGCCAAAGTCCCAAGGACATCACTTATCACTAGCAGACACTAGAAAGCTAAGAGAAAAAGCAAATCAGACTGAAGAATCACGCCTTCTGCGTGATTTCCCCTCCTCCCTACACCCCTGAGCCTGCCCTGCCCACAGCCCACCATCTGCTTGCTTATGTAGTCTTCATGCACTCTGCCCTTTAGGTAGGTAGAGAACCCTCTTTATCAGGGAGAGACTCAGTGACGTGGATAATCAAACCTTTCTTCCAAAGGAGAGGTTACTGATCAGCAAACATCAGCTCCTTCTCAGACAAGATGGAAAAATACACATCAAGAGCTATACACAAAGCAGGCTGTAAGTCTGGAGGGTGTAGCCTACCGCACAGCCATCCAAGGCTCAGTTCATGGCCTCGATGAACTGAGGTTGTTGCTGCGGCATGCTGGTATTTTCATTTAAAGCACTGTTATGTTTCTAACTCTCATCATTGTAAAGAACACCTAGAAATACAAACTGAATGTATTCAGTAAACATGTGCCTTCCCTAGTCTGTAGATGACTTTTCTGTGACTCTTCTGTGATTCTGCCAACAGAATTACCTCAATTTGTTTTTTCCCCTATTACAAATTTCCAGCGCTGACCCCCACCATTACTGACAGATTGAAAGGAGAAGGCAAGAGATAAGGCCACTAAAAGTGTCCCTCAGCTGTGTTATTGTGGTTTTGTAGGGCAGCATTAGTTAAATCAGAAAACAGCTGGCGAGCAGAGACTCCACAAAGCCATGCTTGATGGCTGTCCAAAGGACATGTGACCAATCTAATAAGGATCTAGGCCCAAACACAACACGGGACATTTCACAGAAATAAAAACCAAGTTTCTGAAACACCTTATTATGTCACAGTTTAAAGACAAATACTAATTCCTGATGGAAGGTCCAACATTCCTGAAGTAGAAATGTGATCCCCAGGGCTGGAAAACGAGTCAGAGCATGACAAAAGATGTAGAAACTACACAGAATCCAGGTACGAACGGTTTTCTTCCTGCTGCTTCCCAGCAGCTGACAGTGGCAGATCTTGGTTTAGAAAAGCCTACAAAGACATCCTTTTGTGCCACCAGTAAGTATAACCTCGCACTTGAGGAGAGCTTACACCACCTAACAAATCAAAATGAAGGGAATAAGGGAAAAAGTAAATTCAGAATGAAGTTACAGGCTGCACCATTCAAGACAGCGTTCACTTTCTGTAAATGAACTTTCTTTTAAAATGCAGCCAGAACTGATACTACATGAACAAGATAGCTCTAACATAGCAGATGTCCATCTCCAGACAGCATAACGTTTCTTTTCTGCTGACTTCCCCCTTGAGGTTATCAAGGTCATTATTAAAGGAAGACTGGAGGTTCTTTTAACATTTGTAATAGTGAATTTGATTTTTAAACTACTTTATGATGATTTATTCTTATTTTTCAATACAGAAATTATTCTTAAATCTCTGAAAACAGGTATGTCTAAGTTTTAGGTTTTGTGGGGTTTTTTATTTGTTTGTTACTAAATAAAAGCCCAATAATTAATGACGGAATCACCTGTTCCATTTAAAGAACAAAACACAGCTCCCTCCCTCCCCACTTCAGGTCAGTTGCCAGGTGCTCGCATACTGCAGAACCTCTCTAAACTTTCGGTTTCAGCTCAGCAATCATGAGCCAAATCATATATAAGTATTGATGTTTGCCACTCTACAGTTAAATTACATCAAGCACCAATGCAATCAACTCATTAGCTGTTTTTTATTGAGCACCAACATTCATTACTTACTTTTCAATTCTTTGATTAAGCAACATATTGCCCCTATTCCCAGTCTACATCTACCAGCTGATTAGCTCAATAATACTGATAATCTTCTCAAGTCAAAAGAGCTGGGAAGGGAAGTAACTGAAATCCCTATGAGCAGACTCAATTTACTCCTTTTGTGTATAACATCAATACACTAAACTACTAGCAATACAATCCAGCAAATGAAACTTCAAATGTGCTAAGTTAGAGAGTAATTTTAACAAAAAGTCACAGCAGGTCATTAAAATGCCCCTTAATTGTCTCTAGATCATACTCCGTTATCCTTCCACAACCTTCCTGGCATGCTGAGATTTTAAATCTCTTCTGACTGATGTAAGAACCAAGAACAGAATTGAAGTGTGATTGTCACATACAGAGTCTGAATGCCAAAGGTCAAAACAGCTTACTGGTATGCTGGCCCACTGCTCCAAATTTTATATCTTTTCTGTCCCTTGGTTATTGCCTGACATGATTTAACAACTGTAATTCCTTATTTAACGATGTCAAAGGTTTTTAGGAAATTGACTGTATTTCACCAACGATATATTTCTTCTTGATTACAGAGTGGTTAAAATGATTTTAAACCAAGACAGCAAAATAAAGCAGTAATAAAATCAATAAAAGGTGCTTAAAACATTCCTTCTATTAGGTAATGGCATTTAAAATATCCGTAGCTTGTAATGGCACTTAGGATATGCCCAAAAATCAATGAGCTAAATTACTTATTGAACTAGTTAATTTGAACATTGAGTTTTATATGTATATTGATAAAACAAGCTCCAAGAATACTGGCTATATTTGAATTCCACGGTCAGATGTCTCCCTCTGCTGGGAAAAAAAGCTCTAAGAACTCGACCAGATTTTTATTTTTTTTTAAAGCAGCAACACTAAAGGGTGTAACGTGTAAAAAACTCCACAAGAGGTCTCTAATTCTCGTAGAGTTTCTCAATTAATGCTGGTTTTGCTGAAACCTGGAAGTGTTAACAGATGCTGAACAACAACATAAAACTTTAGATTTCACCCGGAATACCGCCATTTGAAGAGCCCTTAGAAATACGCAAAAAACACATAACATGGGAAAAGCAGAGAAAATAAAGGATCTCATAATGCTTTAAAACCCGAGAGACTCTCCTCAAGAATCTTGCTAATACTTCTCCAGTTAATAATTACTCCATAATAGACTCAGGAGTAACAGCCTCAGGTTCTACTTTCTTGCTAGAAGTAAAGGACGAAACACAAGCTCTGACTACCAGTCCTACTCTTGAGGTGCAAAAACCCCCCTACACTTGCCTTTGCACTCAGCTTAGTTCAGGGTCTGTTTTTCCTTTACATTGAGGAAAGCTGTGCTTCAGAGAGGAAAAACGTTTACAAACTAAGAGGCAGAAGGATGTCAGTTTTGCCTACAAAACAAAACAAATTAGCCTAATGCCGTCCCCTCAAAAGAAAGCAAGCACTAACAGTAATAAAGATTTCTGCCTTTTATCATTGCAGTACTGGGAACCCCGGAGTTACCCAAGGCCCTGGAAGGAGAGGCAAAGCGACGGAGTTCTTCCAGCCCAGGCTGCAACAATCCCCGAAGTTGCAGGGACAGACAGAGAAGCCACGGCAGAGCGCGCAGCTAAGAAGGTCAGGATACCACCCTCTACATGCTATTAGCACTTTCACTCCCTATCAAGATGAGAAGACAGCACCCCTGCATTTTAAGCCTGCAGTCTAGTGGTAACGATAAGATTATGACATCATTCTGAGGCCGCTCTCTCATTTTTTGAAAGGTCACGGTGATTAGGAGATGTTCCTGACAACTGGAAAAAGGCAAATGCCACACTCATCTTCCACAAGAGCAGCAAAGGGAGGCGGGAACGTTGGCCAGCCCCTGAAACCTCTGTCCCTGAAAGGATTACGGGGCAAACGCTCTTGGAGGCCATTTAATCAGCCGGTGGACAACCGACCCTCTGGCTGGGGCCAGACGCAGCTCGGCGGGGCTGCCCGCCTCCCTCCGCCCCTGCCTCCTCACACCCCCGCTGACAGGAACCAGCCCCGCAGCCGCCGCCCCCCCCTCAGGCGGGGCGCGCCGAGGCGCAGCTACAGGGAAGAGAGACCGGCACCCCCGGAGACCCCCAGGCGAGGGGCCGCTCAGCCGGCTGCCCGCCTCCCTGCTCCGCCGGCCCGCCCCTCACCTCCGGGCGGAGCGACCCGACTTCCCCAAGATGGTGCCGCGCCACCGACAGCGGAGATGTACCTTCCCAAGATGGCGGCGCGTCCGTCTCCCGCGACCTCTCCAAGATGGTGTCCTGCCGACGACGACCTCTTAATGATGGCGACGGTGGCCCCGCCCCGAAGCGGGGCAGGCTGGGAGCGGGGCCGCGCGGCGGGGAGCGGGCCTGGTGCGGGCGGGCAGGGCGGTCGGGCCGGGCCGGGCTGGGCTGGCGACAGAGCGGGGCCGGGCGGTCGTCATGCCGGAGCTGGCCGTGGACCGTGTGGTGGTGCATCCGCTGGTGCTGCTCAGCGTCGTCGATCACTTCAACAGGTAGGGCCGAACGGGCGCGGCGGCGCCGCCGCGGCGCTGAGTCACGGTCACGGGCCGCGCCGGGCTGAGGCCGGGCCGTGAGGGGAGCGGGCCCGTGAGGGGGGCGGCGCGCCGGGTCCCGGGGCGGGCAGATGGGGGTGGAAGGAACCCCGTCCCGCGAGGGGAGCGGCGCGCCCGGGCCCGGGCCGGTGGCTCGGTGCCGAGGGCCGCGGTCCCCGGGCGGCGGCGGGAGCGCGGCCTGCGGGAGCTGACGGAGCCCCCGGCCCGCCGCCACCGCCGTTGTTGTTTCCCTCTTCAGCAGGAGGAGTGTGGGTGCCCTTCCTTGGGGGCTTGGAACCGCCGTCCCGCTCCTGCGAACACGAGGGGGGGAGAAGCGGGGTTCGCTTCTAAAGCTGCAGCGGCTGAGCGGGGCATAAGTCATGTCCCTGTAAACAGCTAGTGTAATCTGTGCCTAATTTAACTTAATTGCGCCAATTGACAAGCAGTTTTAATGTGTTTTTTTGTTTTGTTTTTTTTTTAAAATCTCGCAAGGCAAACAAACTAGCTATTGTGAAAGCAAATTGTGGGTGACACCGAGCGGTGTCAGAGCTTACTCACTTTTTTATAGCCCATTGTCCTGCGGGGCGGCTGCAGCGTATTTGGGGTCACGCTCCCCCTCGTTAGCTGCATCGGACCTCGCAGTCCTCTTCCTGCGTCTCTGGGTTACAAGGTTTGGTTCGGAGGGCACCAAAACGCCTTTTTCTAGATGTAGACTAACAATCGGTAATAAAACGGTCATAAAGCCTTCTGTTTCAATGCATGTACTGTTTAACTTGTAGAAATTAGCCAAAATAGCTTGTCTGCTGTTACCTTTTTATGTGAATCAGGCTTTTTGTCGTCGGAACTGACAGCCTTTTCCATTTAGAATAGGAAAAGTTGGAAATCAGAAGCGAGTCGTTGGTGTGCTGCTGGGCTCGTGGCAGAAAAAAATACTAGATGTGTCCAACAGTTTTGCAGGTGAGTTTGGGTGTCCTGCCCTTGTTCAAACCTACCAAATTATTTAATAGATGAATTGCGTTTGAGTTTTTTTAAGCCACTCAGCCAGACCACACATTCTTCTTGCTACATACAAATCAGCCTATATCAAACAAAAAATACACACTGCTGTCAAAAATACACTTCTTCCAGCCAGTCTTGTGCTACACCTTCCATGTGAAATTGTGCACTGTGGAATGTTTCGGGAGCAGATGTAGACCTCTTTTAAAACGCTGGTGAATATTTTGCTGCATTGGACTCACTGACCTCTGCTGAGAGATCAGTGTCTCAACATGTCGTACAGAAATAGCAGCTCTCAGTGCTGATGTAGCTGTTACCTACTTGTGTTAAGATTTAATGTATATTTTAGCTTTGCTTCTTTTCTTCAGATTTTGTCTAATTAAATACTAGTTCTTTCCTTAAGTGTGTCGCTAATGGTGTTGAAGTAGTTCCTCTTAAATATTTATATGTGATGGTAGAAGTACTTCTTGAATGCATGGCTTTTGCTGACCCATTTGTCTTAGATCATTTCAATCCCAGCAGGGCTACTCTGTGACAAAGCAAAATTATCTCAGCTTACCTATGGAGTTTCATGGTTTATATGGGTTCTTCTTCTAAGTGTGGGCTGGTTTTTTTTCCAATTTTTGGAGGAACTTTCTTCCCTTTGAATTGAAAAGAGGGTGGGTTTTTTTGTCATTTTGACAACCTTTCAACTATGAAGCTTTTATTATACCTATACATTAGAAGACTGAGAACAGTCTTTGTTCTCAGAACTGAGCCTGTGTCCCTGTATACATGGTAACTGATAAAACTACTAGTTGTTTACTCAAGGGTAAATCGCAATTACTTAAAGTGCCTGGTTGTGTTCTAGTAGCCTATAAAAGTGCTGATGACGTGTTATGCACTGAAAACTACTTTTTCTCTAAGTGGACTGCTGTTGATCAACAAGCTATAAAGTCTGCTGGGGTACTCAATTTATCGTACCAAATGTCTATGCGCACTATTGAGTCACTTTTGTGTGGGGGAGGATTTCTGTGCAATGCTTGAGGTTGTCCACTGAGGGTAACCCTCAGAATGCTTTGCATTTCATTCCTCAGTGTTTAGAACTGTTAGTAATTATGAGACAGCCTCTACCTGAGAGAACTGACCAGCACTGCAGGTTAGCTTGTGCAGCGTAGCGTTTCAGAACAGTTGAAACTGATGAAAATCCACTCTCCTGTAGCAGCCAAAGATATCCTAAAACACAGTGTTTCTATAAACATTTTCATTCTGGAAGTTGGATTCTTAAATATTGATCTTTTGTTTTATTCACAGTACCTTTTGATGAGGATGACAAGGATGATACTGTGTGGTTTCTAGACCATGACTATCTGGAGAACATGTATGGAATGTTTAAGAAGGTCAACGGTAAGTTGAAGTCATCTTGCAGCAGGGATATGCTCCGAGAAATTTTCAAGACTCTGTATAGGGAAGTGACTTCATAGTAACATAGAGGGTTAATTTCTCATGTAAGAAGCCACTCCATGCTAATTCCTTGCATGGCTTTGCTTTCACTGATGGTATTCCGTGGGTTAATGTGTGTGAGTAGTTTGTGTTCTTAACAAATTAGTTTATACCTCGCTAGTTTTCCCAAGTCTCCTGACAGCTTTGTGTCTTCAGAATAATTTAGGTTTCAAAAATGACATTATTTCTGAAGAATTTCAAAGCTTTCTCCATTATAATCCATTCTATGCAGATGTGCCCTGAAATTATGAATGTAAACATTACAAACACATTTTCTAAGTAATGATTCTAATTGCTCTTCACCACTTCTTTAAAAAAGTGTCTTTACCGCTCAGTTTGTGACTTTCAAGCTGTGTGTTCAGCCATAACTTCAATTCCTTTGAATTTTCTTAGCCCTGGGACCAGTTGTCATTCACATGATACAGTTTGCATTTCTAGAATTTTTGCATCTCTAGATGTCAGAGTTTCAAGCTGTCACATCCCAATATCTGCAAAATTAATAAATTACGTGAAATAGTCCAGTTTAGTTAAGAACCTAGGACTAAAGTTATATATGTGATTAGTAAGCTACGATAAGTAAGTACAATTAATAAACTGACTTTGTCACTAGCCATGTCATTGTCTTGCCTACAGTATTTCATATCCCCTTACTTTACACTCGTCTTCTACGTGCATCAGATTTTCACCCTTGATTTGCTAATTCAGTCTCTGCCTAAAACTTTTTGCTGTTGTCTTACCATGCGATTCTGATTTAGAATCCTTTCTGGTTTTGCTCAGCTAGAGAAAGAATAGTTGGTTGGTACCACACGGGCCCAAAACTGCACAAGAACGACATCGCCATCAATGAACTGATGAAAAGATACTGTCCTAACTCTGTAAGTGCAGCATTTCTTTGGGTTTTGGGTTTTTTACCCCCTCTCTTTCTGGGAACCCTTGGCCCCCACCTTTGTTACTGGTATCACAGCATGTTAAAGACCTGGTAGCCATAAAGTAGTTGAGGAGCCCAGATCAGAGTCTTTTGAAACAGCTATAGATGTCTTTTCTCGGTGCCTGAAGTTAACACTTCTGAGCAGCCAGCATACCATTGCTGTGGAGGAAGAGCTGAATTCGGCATTTTTTTCTAGTCTTTGAATGAAACCCAGTTTTCTGAAATGTTTGCTTCTTCCGTAAGGTGTTGGTGATTATTGATGTGAAGCCAAAGGACCTGGGATTGCCCACAGAAGCTTATATTTCGGTTGAAGAAGTTCATGATGTGAGTGTTCAACAGTCTCTCTGCCTTTTCCTTGGAAAAGTGTTTCCATTAAAAGATGGCTGTTGGGATTGCCTTGTTTTTCTGAAGGATGCACATCCCATGGCACATAGTTGCCTTTTACATGTGAAATGTTGTTTTCACTAGTGAGGGCCTGTGACTTGCAGGCAAAATCTGCTGAAACTAGAGTTTAAATTCCAGTCATAATGTAAGCTTTTGTAACTAAAGCTTTCATCCACTGATGCTCTTGGAAGAAAAGCTGTGCATTTCTGCTTGTCCTAAGGAATTCCACAGCTCCAGTTATCTGATTAAAATGCTTCTTACCTGTTTCTGTCATGTCTGTGGCAATGAAGAAAGTCACAGACTGGAACACTTTTAAGATGTCACTTTTATACATCAGCCTGTTTGCAGAGGTGTTCTGCATAATTGCATGCTTATTCATTTGTGCACCTGCCAGTGCTGAGTAGGTAGGCCAGGCGTGAGCAACGCTTACTAATCACTTGCAGATAAACAACATACAGTAGTAAGTCAGCTTTAGCTTTTCATTTGCAATTGTTTGATTTAAATTACATTCTAGATGTATATAAAAAAAATTGATCCTTTTGCCTTTCTGAGGCCCTCACTACAGAGAAGAAGCTGCTCCCAGTATTCTAGGTCTTGTATCTGCAGGATTTGTTCTTAGTTTATTGAATTCACAGTAGTCCCAGTGGTGTTTTCTATTTACAGCTGTACACTGGTCCAGGCAGTGGTTTTGAAAACACCTGGGTAAAACTCATTCTCAAAAATTCAGGCTGTGAATCTTTCAAATATCTTCCTTAATCACCGGTGTCTAAATTGTAATTTTAATGCGATTGTTCCATATTAGGTGGTGGTTTGTTGTTTTTTTTTCTGGATCTGCATGTATGCTTCGAACTGGATGAGAGCAAATATCAGGATGGCAAAAGGTATCCTTAAGCGTAGTAAGGTTGTATCAGGAAAGAAATAATTATATTTGGTGAGACTTTCTATTCTGCCCACCAGTACATAGACCAGCAAAATACATTAATTGAAAATTAAACAGAGCACACGAAAGAAGAAATTGCTAGCAACTCTGGGCTTGTGACAGTTGGTACTACTAACTAAATCAAGAGAAATCCAACTAGACCCTTTCCTCTCTGATTCCTTGTGGACTGTTTATAACTACTTTGCTCGTTTCATTAATACAGTTTCTCATGCTGTATTTAAAATTCTATGTTTTTAAAAGGCATTGTGATTCACTTACAAACTTCTCCCCTTAGCTATGTACTTCGGTCCCTTGATACTCTGTTTTGCCATAATTTGCCCCATTGCCTCTTCCTGGTCCTATAAACGGGCATCAGTTAATCTTAGCTGTGACACTGTGAGAGTTGCCCCACTGTTGGCTTGTGTTCTGGCTAGTTGGCACGCAGCTTTGCACCTGCAGTCAGCTGGGTGCTCAGTCTGACCACGTCTCCTGTATCCTTGTACCTCCAAGGACGGCACTCCGACCTCCAAGACGTTTGAGCATGTGACTAGTGAGATCGGAGCAGAGGAGGCAGAGGAAGTTGGTGTTGAACACTTGCTACGGTAAGCATCTCTAACATGAAAGCGTTCTTGTAAAACTCGCCTAGCAGTGAATGCAATCCATCTGGCATCTGCCAGTGCCAACTTCCCGGGGGAAATGCAGATCTTGTTAAACATGCTACTGAAATTCTAAGAGCATATTCATTTAGCAGTCTTGCGTGGCATATTCACTTATTGCTCATGAAAAGTGTGACTGCCCACTGATGAGATGATGAAAACTTCATATTTGTTCTGTCAAAGCTGCATTGTTTGGAGCTGTCTCCAGCCGCTGTGTACCTCACAGAGCAGGACTTCATGGGAGTGTTGCTGATGGGTCTGTAGCTCTCCAGTCAAAAAAAAGAGCAGCCACCCCATACAAACCATGTCGCCTTTTCTCCAGTCAGCAATCCTGTTTTATTTCTCTCTATCCCTCTAACTGGTGTTACCAGTATTCCAAAGAGAACATGCACATACCACAGGATACAACAGTGATCTATTTTAGATATACTTTGTAATGTACATCAGTTTGTTTGCATTCTTTGACTTGAAACATTCATGTGAATTGTACTTCAGCTGTGCTTCAATCTGCTTTTCTTTTTAAGCTGGAAAGATCTCTTAAGTGAATATTCCCACCTCTTAGTGAGAGTGCAAAGTAAGGTTCTAATGCTGATTCTTTCTGTTGTGGGTGTTTCAGAGATATCAAGGATACAACAGTGGGCACTCTGTCCCAGCGGATCACAAATCAGGTCCATGGCTTGAAGGGACTGAACTCCAAGCTTCTGGACATCAGGAGCTACCTAGAGAAAGTAGCCATGGGCAAACTCCCCATCAATCACCAGATCATCTACCATCTTCAGGATGTCTTCAACCTGCTACCAGATGTCAACCTGCAAGAGTTTGTTAAGGCCTTTTATCTGAAGACCAACGACCAGATGGTGGTAGTTTATCTGGCTTCTCTTATCCGTTCCGTGGTTGCCCTGCACAACCTCATTAACAACAAGATTGCCAACAGGGATGCAGAGAAGAAAGAAGGACAGGAAAAAGAAGAAAGTAAAAAGGAGAGAAAAGATGAGAAGGAGAAAGACAAGGAGAAGAGTGATGTCAAGAAAGAGGAGAAAAAGGAGAAAAAGTAAAATGTGTAGTTTTTTTATTTGTAAATTAAAAATCTTGTAAACTAAATCACTTTGCAGGGTTCTTTTCTCTTGTTGAAATTGTCAATGCTCTGCTTCCTTCTACTTTGATATCTGGTTTTTGTGTTCATTAGAGCATGGCTGGATAGATCTCAAAATGGCAGCTGTCACAACAAACAGACAGCTACTGTGGGGCAGGCCTGGCAGTTTGGGTCTTGACACTGGGCAGGAAGGGGTAAAAGCCAGGGGAAATTTATTTTATTTTTTTTTTTTAGTGCAGCATTCTTCCTTCCCCCAGTGCTCCTTCAAGGGCTTTTGGGCCAACAGCTGAGGATTTCCACCACATATTGTGTTAGACTTCATGCTAGGTACCTGTCTTACCTGACGTGCAGGTTTTCACCGTGAGACCTGGTTTATTATTAGCATCAGTTCATTTTTGAGCTGAGGAGGAGGTGCTGAGTTCCGGAATCACTGTGGAGTGAATTGGAAGGAGGATGTTGCTACTGCTGGCTGCTTTCTTCCAGCTGTGCCTTATGCTGGGCTAGTTTGTGGTGGTGTTTTCTTTTTTGCTATCTTTGCTAGCTGACCAGTGACAAGATCAGGGTTGGCTGTTTTGTTACCTGACACTGTAAAAAAAAAAAAAGAAAATAGATAAAAACTATACTCCTGGCTCATGTGCTATTTTGCAGGGGTGGAAACACAGAGGGGAGGGTGAGGAGGGAAGGTGGTGTGTGGCATTACCATGCTTTGAAGAACATCTTCCCTTCCTCCCATAGGACATGAGGTCATTACCATATTAGGCTTGCAGTGTCCATATGTACTTGCATTTTTCAAGACTAATTCATTACAATTAGCCAGTATTTCATGCAACATAAACATCTGTATATTTAATCTGGCTCCTATTGGCCAATCCCTGGGCACCTTGTTCCCTGTCAGTGTTGCACAGGTGGCACGTCGCTGCTGTTGCAGCTTCCGCAGCTCTGTGCCAGTGCAGGAACTGGCTTCGCTGCCTGCCTGGGGAGGCACAGAGCCCCCTGCCAGCCCATGTCTCTCACTCCTTGGGCGTTGTGGTTAAAATATTTGTGGTGGCAAAAAACAGGCTGGCCTTTTGTGCTGGGCTGGCACTGGGAAGTGTCAGGGAGCCTCCCTTGCGCAGCATCTCCAGGACAGCCACACCTATGACCTGCCCTCCTCTATCACGTCACCGTCCCACATCAGGACAACAGGGATGGGGAGTGCAAGTCACTGCTCTCTGCTCTCCTGGGCCAAAGGGGTAGGATGGATGTGTGCTGCAGCATCTCGTGGGAGATGGGACAGAGGGGTATATGCCTCTCCCAGGCAGAAGACACCACCAATGCCCCTGCCACCTCCCAGGCTGGGTGACCAGCGCTCAGGGTTCCAGGTGGACACGACCGCTGCGTCAGCACACTGGTGCCAGGAGCCTGCCACAGCCATGGAAGCATTTCTTCTGGGATTGGGCTGGCACAAGCTGTGCCACACTTGGCACTATTAAAAAAAACAAACAAACAAACACAACAAACCCACACAAAGAACCAACCAGCCAAGGCAGCTGCTGAAAAGCAAAGTCATGGCAAAATTACTGGATGCAGGCTGTCCCACACTGATATGAATAGTGGGTCTGTTTAGTTCTGCTTGCGTTGGATTTTTTACTAAACACCGCCAGCCTATGGCCATTGGCCTCGTTCACCTGATTTTATTCCACCAATGCTGCTCTGGGTTTCAGAGGGTGGCACAGGGAGGCAGCTCCAGCTCTGGCAAAGCGTCCTGGAGACATTTTTAGCCAAGTGTGATTATAGGTTGGGCAAGACAGGCAGGAGTGCTGGGCCCAGCCTGACTCTCCTGGGCGGTGTGTGCACGGAAAAAAAATACGTATTATTTGTGACCTCACTGATGAGCTGGGTGCCCATCACAGCCCTTCAGCTGAGTCCCTGCACTGCACTGGGCTGTCGCCCCCGCGCAACACACCGTTCAGCGACACGCACCTCGGCAGCTGCTTATCATTTATTGCACAAGAAGTCGGCATCGCTGAGGCAGGATGGTGCAGTACAAAACTACCCGGTTACCAGTCAAAAGCTATTGTAATGTCTTGTATCCATAGACTTCCTTTATGTACAGCTATGTACACCAACGCTCACACGGGTCTGTCTCCCCAGTGCACGCTGAGGCGGGGCAGCAGCGGAGGTGGCATCCCGGTGAGGGGCAGAGGCCTGATCCTGCCCTCACCCACAGCTCTGGGAGCTCCTGCCACCAGCCCGGCAGGCAACAGAGGAAACATGGGGAGTTTGGGCCGAATCCACAAACCAAGCAGAGGCCAGGTGTGCCCCGAGGCTGCTGCGGAGCACCAGCTCCAAGCAACACACCACTTAAATATTAAATACAAGAGCACAGGGGGCACACGCTTGCAAATCAAAACACACAACGGATGCAGTCGGCCAGGCTCTGGGTCCAGGCAGCCATGGGTCCGGCGTGGGAAGGGGCCGTTCCGGCCCTCATGTGGTGCATCACCCCCAACAGCATTGGTTGAGGGTTCCCCATTACCTTTGCTGGGTGCAGGATCGGGACCAAATATGACCCGAGAGTCGGTTTGAGAGCCATTTTGTTTCCCTTCCTCACCTGCACGTATTAAAGCACCATGAAAAGGCAGAAGACACTAAAGGGGAAAAAACGGCCTTTGTCGAAACCACATCTCATTTAACTGTGCCCGCGAGGGGGGGACGGCAGAGCCTGGGTGTACCGCATGCTGCCTGCCAAGGCCCAGGGCTTCGCCCGTCCCCTCTGCGCCAGCCCCTGCCCCTCACAAGCTGAGCAGCGCCCGGCTTTTACATCCACCTCCCCGCCACACCTCCAATTTGGGGAGGGAAACGCAGACCCGTTTCCCCTGGGGCGGCGTTAGTGCAGGTCTCGCGCAGGAACAAGAGCAACAGCGTCCGCAGCTGCCCGCGCACCATCCTGCGGAGAGGGCTCGGCGCTGGGCTCTGCCGGCACCGACAGGCAGGACCTCACAGCCGGCAGCGCTCCAAGGCCCTCCCCACCCCAGGAAAGCACCAAAGCTCCGTCACTCCTGTCCAAATCCTTCCGTCTCCTCAATCGCATAAAGCAGCTTCTCCTTCAGCTGTTCGTAGCTCTTGTAGGGAGGCAGATCCAGACGGTTAAAGCTGGAGAGACAGCAGAGGCCGTGAATAGCGCTGCAATCCCAATTCTCCTCCCCACAGCAGGGTCCCCTTCCGGCCTCAGCCACGCACAGCGGCTGCGGTAAGATGCACGGCCAGGAACAGCAGCAACGTCCCACAGGAACGCGGGTGGAGGGGACGGAGGATGCCCAGGGCCCTATGCAGCCCCGCAGAGACAGCCAGTGGTTGTCCCCATGTGCTCCTAACGGGGCCAAGGAGAAATGACTTACCATGTATGGCTCCGAGGCAGCCACGTCTCTTTGCCAACTTTATCGATGCAGAATTTCTGGGGCCCGTTGCTGCCTGTTAATTATGAGCACAGTAAATCTCATTACATGACCAGGAGCTGAAACAGAAAACCCTCCGACACACTGTTGGCCAGCAGATCACACCATCACACACCCTTATGATCCTAGAGACATATCAGGGCATACAGAATCACAGAATGGTCAGGGTTGGAAGGGACCTCTGGAGATCATCTAGTCCACCCCCCCTGCCAGAGCAGGGTCACCTACAACAGGTTGCACAGGATGGCGTCCAGGCGGGTTTTGAATGTCTCTAGAGTGGGAGACTTCACAACCTCTCTGGGCAGCCTGTTCCAGTGCTCCGCCACCCTCAAAGTAAAGAAGTTCCTCCTCATGTTAAGATGGAACTTCCTGTGTTCAATTTTGTGCCCATTACCTCTTGTCCTAAAATAAATTCGTAGCAGCTCTCACTGCCTGTTCTCACCCCTTTGCAGAGCGGACGTACAAAAAACAAGAAAGAAGAAAGCTGAAAAGCATGTTCACAGCACAGAGAGATAACAGCACAGCTTCTAAGCAGGATGGTTAAATACCAACTGCTAAAATGTATTTTATCCATAGACCCGCAGGACTGAGCAGGTCCACCCGAGAATTTTAAAGGACCTGGCTCAGGAAGTCTGAGTCACTGAAGTCGCTTTTTAACAGATTATGAATGCTGGAGAGGTTCCAGGGGGCTGGAAAAAAGCTAATATGCCAGCAAGAATAAACAAGTGGTCTAAGTTAGCTGGTTAGCTTGACACCGATTCCAGGAAAGTAAGGGAGAGGCTGGTACAGGCCTCAAAAAGTAGCAAATTAAAGGATGACAGCAGAATAATGCCACACTGTGGTTTTCTGGAAAAGGGGTTTCATCGCACAAAAAAATCAAAATTGAATCAAAAATCAAATCTCATTCAAAATAAGATTACAAACTGGACTGACAAAGTTAACTGTGGTGGCACAGTTGATGGCTGAGGAATTTGTTTGGGTACGGCACGCCACCGGATTAATCACCATACTCAGATGTTGCAGCTGATTCACCGCTTACGTGCTGCGGGCTGCCTTGCATGCTGCGATGGAGACACAGCCAGCCAGGTCCCACCCACCAGCCCCCCCCGGCCCCTGCCCACGCTCGCTTCCCCAGGACCCCCTGCCCGAGCCGAGCACCCGGGAACACGCACCAATGAGCTCTGCGAACCCCCCGACAGGCAGACGGCAGGTCCCCGTCACAAACTGCAACAGCCGGATCCTTTTCTCGTTGTCCATCTCTTTAACCACCTACAACAAGAACGCAGCAGGAGAGTGGGATCCCCATCACTCCCAAGCCCGCAGCCCGGCTGGGCCTGGGGCACCGTCCTGCAGCACAGCTCCTGCTATGAACACCCCGTGCCCGCTCAGACACAGCCCAGGGCGGTGCAGCACGCCGGGCATGTGGTCCGGCCCTCGCCTCTGGTCCCACACCCTCAGGGACAATGAGCAGCTCTGCCCAGCTTTACCCTCCTCCAGAGCCATTTTTGACCCCTTTCTCTCCTGGCCAGCATGCAGCAGCACCGCCTGAACTGGCGCAACTCTATTACATGTCACCCCCTCCCGTCATCCTGCCCAAGAGCAGCAGCTATTGCTAGAAGCACGCTGACCACTAAGTGCTGCCTGCTGTCCTCGGCAGCGGCGCCGGGGCCTCTGCCAGCCACAGCCAAATGCTGCTTGCTGAACACGTGCTCGCGGTTGTATTTTGTTCTTCCTGACAGCCTGGTGAGGCTGCCTGTCCTGGGCCAGCCCTGCCTGCCCCGGGCCTCGGGCAGGGGACAGTCCCAGGGCTGGGGAGCAGGACAGAGGCACTGTCGGTGCTGGGACTGACCTGCCAGAACCATTGGATCTGTTTGCTGTTCTTGGTGTAGTGCCGGTAGATGGTGTTCTTCTGCCAATCGTTCATGTCAATCTCCTGCATCCCGCACAGCATCAGCTGGGGACAGGGGACAGTCAGCAGGGGGACAGAAACAGGGCCCTGTGTCCACTCCTCCGGTTGGAGTGCTGGAGCTGGATTGCACAAGGTGCAGGCTCCAGCACTGGACAATGGAGGTGACCGGGAGGAATTCCTCGCCTCCAACAAGATGTTTTCTTGCTAACAGACCCAACGAGCCACCCCCCAGACCCAACCACCTGGGGCAGGGGCACCCCCATCAGCAGAGCCGAGGGGCAGAGGGTGCAAGAGGAGCCTGTGCGCTCTGCCGTCACTGTGTGCCATTCCCAGGGCAGCCTGCAGCAGGGTGGGAAGCGCTGGTATCTCCGCGTCCCCATCCCAGCGCAGGCGCCGGCTCACCTCCAGCTCCTTCTCGTCAAAGTACCGCAGCCACTCCAGCGGCACCACCTCGTTGAACCCGTCCAGGAAAGCCTTGGTCTGCTCCTCCACACCCCGTGTGAACCTCCAGTCCGTCAGCAGCCTGGGAAGGCAGACAGCCGTCGGCAGGCAGCCAGCGCCGCTGGCCCAGCACAGGGAACCCCTGCCATCCCTCCCGCTGGCGGGGAGGGCCCCCAGAGCTGAAGGGGTGTGTGGGGAGAGGGAGAGGGGCTCCTGCAAATCACCAGGGCTCCCCTCAATTCCCTCTAGCGGGTTTCTCTTTCGACCTCCGAACCCAAGTGCAGCAGACAGCCCCAAGCACAGACCAGCAGCTGTCAGGGGAACGAGGGGTGCAAACCATGTCCCCTGTCCAGAGCCTACTGTCAGCAGGAGCTGGCCCTGGCAGCCCCCAGCCATGGACAGGCAGGGTGAGCAGCCACGGGACAGGGAGAGAAGTCTCACCCTCTCTCCCCTCTCCTCTTTCCTGAAAGTACTGGCAACTGCCCAGCCAGCAGCAAGCCAGACCGCAGCAGAGCTCAGCCGACCGCGCCAGCCCATACTTGTCACAGGCCACGTAGCCCAGGGAGGCGGCCACGTCCCAAGTCCCACATTCCCACCCCAGAACTGCCCTGCAGCTGGCAGGGGTAGGCGCCCCGTGGGGGCGTTGGGATGGCCACTCACATGATGTACTCCTCCTTGTTCTCCTCTGTCACCCGGATGCTCTCGCCGCCCTCCTTCAGCTCATGGGTGGTCACCTTGCCCAAGATCTCCATGTCCTGGATGAAGTACAGCTCCAGGCCGCACTCCTCCAGGCTGTTCTCCCTGCAGGAGGACACTGGGATGTGATTTCTGACAGGCACCTGGCAGCAGTGAGGAGCCATGGGGAGGAGCGCTGCCTCCCCCGCAGCAGGACGGGCCCCAGGCCGGGATGGAGAGCGGGCCACTCACTTGGTCCAGACAATAGAGTTGTAAAACTCGGGGTCAATGGATTCCAGGTCCTTCAGCGTGGGCCGCTTGTTCAGCATCCGCTTGTAGAAGGGTAGTGTGAAGCCGGTATCAATGAACTTCCCATGATACAGAGCCTGCGGTGGGGAGGTGACGCCAGGTCACGGGGGACCCCAGGACAGACCCATGGGGCGAGAGGATGCTCCACCACTTGGGCAGCCATGGAGCAAAAGGGAATCACTCCTGGTGTCCCAGAGCTACAGCACTCACTCCCGGCTGGCAAATACAGTGGGGAGGAGCGGGGTCTCCCCGACAGCACTGCCTGGGGACAGCTCACCCAATGCAGGGTGTGCTCACAGCCCCTCTCCCCTCCCCACCACAAATTCCACCGCGTCTCCTTCTCCCCTCGCAGCTCTATTAAGAGCACTTGTTTAAACAGAGCTGTGCTGTGGCTTCCCTGAATCCCTGGCTTCCAGGAGCCCCAAGGCAAAGGCAGCCAAAAATAATGCAGACGCTTGTCTAGAACGGCCCAGCGGTGAGTAATAGTCTGGGGTTTTATTGGTATCCTGCAACGCACAGGGCAAGGCAGGACAGAGCAGGGACCTGAGCAGTGCGCAGCCACCTCCCGTGCACACCTCATGGGGCTGTGGGCCAGGGACCCTTCCCTGAGCTCAGAGAGCCCATGGCAGCCCCCATGGCAGCCCAGGGCCGGGAAACCCGTGGCACATTTGCCTCAGGGAATGCGAGACGAATGGGAGGAGCCGCTTTGGGGCTCGGGCAGCTGGAAAATCTCACACTGCTGGGGCTAAAAATAGTCACCGGAGCTGCAGACCCAACAGCACCTGGGGTGGCAGCCAAAGATCTGGAGCCATCCCCGCCACACAGCCCCTGGGAAATCAGGTCCTCTCTGGCCCCACAGCCATTCCCTGGATTTAAAAGGCGTCACCCCGCAGCTTTCCCCACAGCACCCCCTCAATAGCCCGACTCCCACAGACCCACACCTGACTGAGAAGGGGCTTAAGGAGGGTGACAGTGCTGAGCTGAGCACAGCCACAAACGCTACAGCAGCTTGGGGCTGAGGTCCCCAGGGTCACGGGTGGCCCAGATGAGAAAGGTGTGGAGGGGGAGCAATGTTGGTGCAGTGCTGCACTCCCCTTGGCGTGGCTTGGGCTGGAAAAGGCCACAAAGCCTACAGCACCAGGGACACTGGGGCTGGAAAAGGCATGCCACCCACGGTGCTGGAGACCTCAGCCTCAGCCCCAAGCCACTGTAAGGGTTAGGGTTCAGAGAGCCATAGAGCCTAGTACAGCCATGCACGCAGAGCTTCCCCTTGCCCCGCTGACCACACCAATGCCCTGCAAGGCCCCCGCTCTGTTGGAGGGACAAAATGAAGCATCTTGTCTCCCACTGCCTCCCTGATCCCTCTTGCTCCATCACCTTGGGCTCTTACCATGGCGATGAAGCGGCCGATGAAGCGGAAGTAGGTGAGGTGGTCAGGGTTGATGGAGGAGGCAGGGTTGATCTGCAGGCAGTAGTTGTTCTTGCCAGCATACTCGAAGAGGCAGTACATGGGGTTGAGCACCTCGTGAGACAGGAGGAAGAACCACTCCCTGGGGCAAAAGGAAAGGAGAGAACGGTGATGAGCAGCTCGAGGAGCTGGGGCACCCAGGGGCTGCACAGGGAGGCTGCACCCCGGTGGAGGGGACAGCCATGTGCCTGCGCAGCACACCCCGCGCAAACCAGGTGCCCGTCTCCTCAGTGCAAGCATTGGGCCCTGGTATGCCTTAGCAAGGGTGTCCTCTGCCTCAGGGGTGCTGTGTGTGGCTTGTAAAGGGCTTCTGGAGACACCAGCAAGAAGAGACACCTCCGCAGGCTGCTGGAGGCCCCGCTCAGAGCAACGGGGATCCTGGCAGGCACCACGCGGCTCAGTCCCACCCATGCTGTCGTACACGTACACACACACGCTGCCATGCACACACAGTTCCAGCCTCCCCACACGAGCCCCACCCTGAGCTCAAAGCAGTGCTGGATGGGTACCCAGGTACTGTCCCGGCTTTGCTCCCCCAGCTGCGCAAGGAGACGGCAGTCCTCGGACGCAGAGGCAGCCCCGGCATCCCGTCCGTGGTTCTACCCTGTGGTAGAACAGCATGACGTAACCTACCATAGGGTAAAACCACTGGCAGGACACAGAGAGAGGCGGAGAGCAGGAGCCCCTGCACCAGAGCTGGGGGGAGCAGCACCACCAAGGAGGAGCAGGAGAGAGTGGCAGGCGGGGGGAAGCATTAGCCCAACACCAAGGCAGAAGCTCCGACCGAGCTGGCTGGGGCCAATGGGGAGACGGGGGACCCCCTCCAGCCAAGAAACAGCCTGTGCTGTGCAGTAACGCCATCCTCAGGTGCATCTGCATCCATGTCGCAACTGCATCACACCACGTCTGCCCTGGCATGCACCAATTGCCCCAGGAAACACCAGGGCCTGTTAGCTGTGGGGAGAAGAGGCTGTTCGACCCATCACCTCCACACCTGAGGGGCAGCAGCCATTGGCACTCAGCGCTGGGGGCTGCAGGAGAGCCCCAGCCAGGTCCCCCAGCCCTCTCTGTGCCAGGGACAGGTCGCTGCAATGCTTTCAGGATGTTCCAACCATTCCCAAAACTCAGGCCATTTCACATTTAAACATCCCTCGGCTCCTCCGCCCAAGCAGGTGCTGCAGAAAGGCTAAGTGACCCAAGGGCAGCTGCCAGACAGGCTCCCCCGCCTGCACCGTCCTTCAGCGATTCACACCGCAGGCAGGGCACGGACCTGGCAGCAGCAGGTGCGTGGTCCAGCACGCCGGCGCTCACCTAGCGATGCCACCATAGTCCAGGCCCTCCTCTCCTCGCATGATGATGTACAGGCGGCGCCGCAGGTCGTATGGCTTCATGTTCATGATCTGGGGAGAAGCAAGGGGAAGCATTACTGCGGGCTGGTGCGAGGTGCTCCACACCTCCCCAGGCTCTGCGGCCCCAGCACCTCCTCACCTGCTGGAAGGAGTCCTCAAAGAGTGTCTGTCGGGAAACGCTGATCTTCACGTGGCTGGGCAACGCGTTCGACTACAAGCAAGACAGAGAGACACGAGGCTTTGTGCAGGCTGGCACAGCAGTTCTCCTCACCCGTGCCTGCCCACAGGGTCAGGCTGTCCATGCACCCACCCAGTCCTGCAGCTCAGCAGCCCCCGAGCTGCCGGGGCCCTCCAGCCGCTCTACTCACGTGGCAGAGGAAGCGGAACTGGTGGTACTTCCAACGAAAGCTCCGGTCGTACGCCCCTGGGGAGCCACCCTGCTTGCTCCTGCAAAAGCAGCACAAGCCTTGGTTCAGCATCCCTGCCTGCCCTGGTGCAAGCTGTCTGTCCCCAGCAGCCTCATCGCCTGCCAGGCGGGAGGAAGATCTCTGGGGCACAGCTCACCTCCATCAGAACTGAATGCGGGGCCCTAAACCCACTACTCAGTCTCTCTGCAATAAAGCTGACCAACTTCCCCCACTCGGTATCAGGACCACAAGAAGGCACGAGCTGCGAATAGGCGGCTTGAGTCCCAGCTCCCAGCGTGCAGCCCGGCTGCAGAGCGAGGAACCCAGCCCAAAAATGCTTACCCAGACTCGAATCCAGGGCGTGGGTCCTTGAAGGTAGTGGTGCGAGTGTTGTGGTCCACAAAGTAGCGCACACCCTCGTTCGTGTACTTCATCTCCCAGCCAGGCGGCAGCGGCGGCTCCTGGATCATCCTGCGGACAAGGAACGGGTCACCAGGCAGGCACCTCAGGCATCTCTCACCCTCAACTGCAGCCCTCCAAACTGCCACCCTTGGGGGGCACCTTCAATTTGCAGCTCCGTGCCACGCAAAAGGAAGGATTCATGGTATGGGATTAGCAAGCGCCTATGTGCAACCCAAGACAGGAGCCCTGTCTGCGCTGCACTCTCGACCATGGCCAGGACTGGCCACAGTTACAGCTTCACTCTCTGCAGATGTCGCCTCAGTGGAGACCTGGGCCAGATCCTCAGCTGGAGCAGGTCTCTGGAGAACCACAACCCAGAGCTCTCAGAAGCCCAAGCAGAGCCATGGAGGAAGGTGACAGGGCAAGAAGCAAGCACCTTACTACCCAGAAAGGCCTGAGTCTTCCCCATCACTTCCTCATCTCTACCCTCCACTCCTGCTAGCCGGAGAGCTGCCCTGCAATGCCAAGGGTTGCAGTGTCCAACCTTCCTGCTGCTGCCTGCAGTTCTAGGTGCTTTTGGCTCCTCACTGCTTCAGTCCACTCGGTCCCCCGGCATGGACAGCTCTCAGTACTCAGCAGCCCAACGCATGGACCTTCCGAAACCACAAGCATCTTCCCTGCTCTCCCGCAGGCTGCCTACCCTTGTGTGCGAGGGTCTTCCCACTGGGTGGTCCGTGTGTTGTGGTTCACGTAATACACTCGCCCATTGTCCTGTCTCTTCTCTAAGAGGAAAGGGAGAGGAAGCATTAGTTGGAGCACCCTGGCCAGCACTGACCCACAGTCCCGGGAACAGCCCTCCCGTTCCTTGCGCACGACAAGTTTGTCAGCTCCCCCTGTCCCACCTCCCCACCAACACTGCCCTGGCTCATTTAGAAAAGGCAAGATAAAAAACCCTACATTTCTTCTACGTGCACAAGCTGCTGCACCTCCAGGGAAGGCTGGTGTTCTCTGGTGCCTCCTAGGCCAGTGTGCAGAGAGTGTGCAAGGCTGGCACAAGAGGTGTGCCTGGCCACGCATCTCACCAGGCAGGTGGCACACATACCCTCCGCGGACACGCAGCACTCTGCAAGCACAGCATCCCTCTAGGCAGATCTGCAGATGCTTTCTCAAATGCATCCGAACTCCCTGCGTGGCCTGGTTGCCAGCGCACAGCTTGTGCTCCCGGCATTGCGCTGCACAGGTATGCACACCTGCACCTCCTTCTGTTGCGCACATGCATAAAACAACTGTGCCACTCACACCAGCACCACTGCCTGACCCTGCTCTCCACCTGCAGCCTCACACACTTGTTGCACAGCAGCTTCTCAACACACACTCTCCACGTGTGCCACAGACGCTTCCCCATGCACCCCCTTCCCAACACACGCTCACAACACTATTTGCACACTCAGAACAGCAAACGCCTCACAGCCATGGCTGGGTACCATGTGCCCTGGCCTGGCAGTGATCCTGTGCCTGCTCCCCACCCCACCAGCCCCCAGGTGCCTGCACCCACCCCATGCACTCCCTCTTGTCCTGCCTGCACGCCTGCCGACACTGCTCTGCCTCTCGACAGCCACCCACTCTGCGCACGCCCACGCACACTCGCTGCCTCCCCACCAACACGTGTGCCCCACACGCAACACACCTCCTCCTTCCACGTGCCTGCGTCACTCCCCGCACGCACAGCCCTGCTCCATGCTGGCAGAGACGCCCTGCACGCACGCTCCCCTGTCACCTCCCAGCCACTGAGGCCCCCCTCGCTCCATCTCACTCCCAGACTGTGGGAAGCAGCCCCCACGCCGTGGCTCCAGCAGATCCCACATGTGATGACCAGGACTGCATCCATCCTGGGAACCCCATCCATCCCGGGGATCCCCACCCAAGGGTGCTCAGCCCCATGCAGAGCTGTGTCTCCCCCCAGTCTGCCCAGCTGACCCCGCGGACGGCTCCCCTCTCCTCACTGATGCAGGAAGTGGGGCACACAGCATGGCAGCAAAGGCTCCAGCACTGTCCCCATCAAGACTCTGCCCTTGGAGACCCCCTTAGCAGCCTGGGCCCCCTCTGTCCTGTTCCAAGCTCCCCGCAGTTTTAACCCCTCTCTTGCCCTCCCTGCCTGCCCATCCGCTGCCTAATCGCACCCACAAGCATCCCAGCCTGCCCTCTCCAGGGATGCTCTCACCATGGAGGGGACCCTCTCTGCCCTGGGAATGGCACAGGGACCTTTCAAACCGTCCCAACACACTTGGGATATGTGGGCAGGCAGCCCCACTCCTGATGGCTCCCAGCCCCACTGCGGACTAGGGCAGAGCATCCCTGGAGGCATGCACGGCAGCAGGACGGATCCCTGCTCAGCAAAGGAAAGGCCTGGGGACAAGCGAGGAGTTGGATCTCCAACCTTTCCCCCCCGGTCCAAAGAACAACCACAAGCACTTCTGCATTCAGTAGCTGAGAGAGACTGGGAACTCCTCCAGGAAAAGCGGAAAAAAATGGAAAAAAAAGCTGGATTTCAAATCAGAGACCGTGCTAATCACGGGCAGACTCAGCCCCACATGCAGCAGAGCATGGGGAACACTGGCTCCCCAGCCACCCTTCCCATTAATGCCAGGGTCGGGAGCGAAGGAGCTGCTGACAGCACCATCCTCCCTGCGAGGCGGGCAGGGTCCCATTTGGGTGACCATGGACCATCCCCAGCAGGCTGTCTGGCAAACGCGGTGGCAGGCAGGTGAGGTGCCTCAGTACTTACCCCAGCCAGGAGGAAGGGGACCGAGAGGATCATTGTCGGATGGGGCGCCAGACGACTAGAGACAACAGAGAGGGCAAAAACACAAAATAAAAACCAGGGCAGGGATGCCTGGGAAGAGCAGAGTGCAGAGTGCGCCCGCTCCCGCTCGCCTCCCCTTGGACCGCAGCTCCCAGCAAACTAAAAAAAAAAAAAAATCTCAACCAAAAAAAAAAAAAAACCCAAACTTGCACACTCAAGGGGGGGTTAAAAAAAAAAAAAAAAAGAAAACAAAAAAAAGGAAAAACTAAACAGAGGCTGGGGCGGCGGGGCAGGGGCCGTGCCGCACGGAGGGGCGCGGGACAGCGCGGCGGGGTCCAGATGTGCGCGGCTGCTCGGCTCCCGCCGGCCGTCCCCACCAGATACACCTCCAGCCTCCTCCAAGAACCACACACAAGAGGGGAAAAAATATCGCAGGCCTTTCCAATGAAATCATTCCCACAAGCCCTGTCCACGCCCAGCGCTTCCTGGCGGGCCGGCGGCCCCCTCCTCCCCGGCCCGGCCGCGGGATGCGCTCGCACTGAGCCCGCATTCATCCACCGCAGACGGGCGGCTCCGCGCCCCGCCGCCCCCCCCCGGCAGGTTGGGGGCCACTGTACAAAGCACCTTTCTTCTTCCCCCGGGCGGGCAGCCGTCACCCAGCCTGAACCGGGGGATGTCCCGGAATGGGGGGGTGGGAGTGGGCTGGCGTGCTGCCCCGCTGTGCCTAAGCTCCCCCCCCTCCCCCCGTCCAGCTCTGCTGGAGGTCCCTGGGGATGGAGGTGCAGCCCCGATAGTCAGGGGGGTTCAGGAGAGGAGGCGGCCTGCGAGTGCTTTTAATGGTTAAATGGGAAATGCATAGTTACCAAAAAGGCATTTTCATTGCACCTCCTGACACCCAGTTGCTGGAGAGGGGCTGACATCCCAGCACAGCCAGCGTTCCAGCACAGCCAGCGTCCCAGCCCTCCACACCACGCTGGGGACCAGAGTCAGCCTGGACTCAGGAAATCACACCAACAGCCAGGCCCGTCCCTCCTGCTCAGGGATGGGAGGCAGCCCCAAGCCCAGGCATGGCTGCTATTCGGGGTGCCAGGGCCCCCCGCTCTAAGACACTCAGGGTACCCCATGGCAGCCCGGGGATGTCCTGGGGCACGTCAGGGACAGGGCTGGCACAGTCCATGCCTCTCCGCGTTTGGTCTTTTGTACCTGACCCCCTGTGCCAGGACCGGGTGCTGGAGGCACTGCCTGGCACAGGATGCCTCGGACTTGGGGCAGTCTCTCAGACAGACTGGCCAGAGACACAGCCGAGTCACATCCAGAGGTACCACCTCACTGTGACCTAAAAATAACTAATTAAAACAACCAGGGCAGAGATACAAGAGCCTGAGGAACCGTCCCTCCTGCAGCTCTCTCCACAGCCCCTGGGAACAACCTGGCCCTTTGTGCCAGCAAGACTCTCAGTGCAAGGGACGCTGTGTGCGGGCACAGCGCAGGGAGCCCTGCGGCACCGAGGCGCCTGCTGGTGGAGCGGTCCCTGGCTGCACCCTGGCTGCACCCCGGCCCCTCCGAGCTGCGGCTCTGCATCGCCCAGGGCTGCAGCGCTGCCCATCACCTCCCCACCTTCCTCTCCGGACAAGGAGGGCAGGCGGATGCTGGAGAGGGGAGGGCAAAGCAAAGCAAAAAGCCCCTGCAGGGAAGGAGGCAGAGCAGGAGCCATCGCCGCTGGCAGCAGAGAGCTTGAAACAAAAAAGTATAATCGTTTCATCAGACTAAATTTGGAGCGCGAGTCCCTCCCTCTGCACTCTGCGGAGCCCGGCCAGGGCGAGTCGCACAGTCCTGGAGCGGCTCCAAGGCTGGCGCTGGCGGAGACACATGCGAGTGACAGGCCCGGAGCCCCATTCAGCCTCTGGTGGAAGCCCCCTCCCGCGCACCCCTCCACAGCGGTCCTGCGAACAGCATGCCCGGGAGCACAGGCGGGCGGAGGGCAGCAGAGCCATGACGGTCCAGCCCCTGCTACAAGGCTTGGAAGGGCTGGCGAGCTGTCCAGGGAGAGATGGGCAGGGGGAGAAAAGGGGCAGAGCAGCTTCCCACACCCCTGGGGAGCAGTCCTGGTTGCCTCTTGTGCAGAGCAGCACCGGAAGATGTACTCTGCACCCCCTTCCCAGAGAGCATCCAAGCTCTGCGCTGGAGCACAGAGCTCACACCAGTGCTACCAGCGCTGCTGGGACACGTCAGCCTCCTGGCTTTCTCTGAGAGGAGCTAAACGCTGATGGGAAGCTGGTCACCCTGCTCTGCTCATCTTCACTCTGCACCTGCCCCAGCAGACCTCCCCACCTTCTGGCAAGAGCTGTGTTTTACACCGTGGCACAGCCTCTGCGAGGCATGTGGCTGGCTGATGGTGGAGAGCACTGGGACATTGCTGCTCTGGGAGGTGGAAACGCTCCAGCCTGGCTCTTTCCCAAGCACTGCTCACGCCTCAGCACGACTGCCAGCACGGTTCTGGTTATCAGAGGGTGCTCACCACTGCTGGAAGCCAGGTCCTGGCTCCAGCAGCAGAGGCAAGACCAGGACAAGAGTGGTCTCTGCCCAGGAGCTATTGCTGTTGAGAGATCATTCCCTGAGCAAGGAAATACAGCTACTCAGCCCAAACCAGGAACAAGAGGAAGAAGCAGAGGAAGCTCACCAAGCCTCGCAGCACTCATTCCCTGCGCTCTCTGGTCCCCTAGTTATCACAGCCATCACCGTGACAGCGCTTGTACCCTGGGCCTTCAGCTACTGCTGCTGACTCCTGCTGCCACCCAGGACCCAACCCCCTGTTGGGTCAGCCCAGCGCAGACATGGGGAGGGATGAGCTCAGCCCCAAGAGCCTCCCCTCCTACAGACCAGGCTCCCACAGATTTCTCAGCACGTGCCTGGCTCCGACAGCACGCAGCGAGTCCTGCAAGCCTCGCAGGTCAGCAGCAAGGCTTGGCTGACTGGAGCCAAGGGAGAAAGCGTGTGCCTAGCCACGCTAGCACTGAAGGGATACCGGGGACAGGCTGCTGAGGACACCTCCCACCACCCTTCAGGGCTGTGCAAGCTGTTTTTATAAAAGAAAATTACTCCCACGGGGTTCTCTGCACACAGCAGAGGAGCTTGTGGGATCTCCTGTCTGAGCACTGCTCTGCTGAGCTCTCTGAGCCAACAGATCCCACACAGCCCAGAGAGCACCTCTGATGCTCAGGGTTTCCTGGGTCAGCCCAGGTGAGACTGTCAGGAGACCAGGGTGAGACCCTCACCACCGCGGCCCCTGGCTCTTACCTGGTACAGGAATCTTTGGCTGAACTGCTGCATGGCTCCTTGGAGCTGGTTTCGCTGGGACTGCCACTGCTCGTAGTTCCTGACGTACTCGGCCGTGGGGCGCTGCCACGTGGTGGTCCGGGTGTTGTGGTCCACATAGTAATACCTGCCTCGAGGATCCACACGTTTCTCCCACCTGGAAACACCAAATGAAGATGTCACTGTCCTCAGACAGCTCAGTGGGTCCTGCTGGCAGGTGCCTACAGCTGCGGTGCAGCAATTCAGCACAAATGCTGGTGTGGAGGCAGCAGAAAGAAACCCCAGAGGTCAGGAGGCATAGCAGAAGGCACAGACCACGGTCCTACAACAAGGAACTTCCCATTGCCCTCATCTAAGGGCTGTCCCTAGGGCCCTGGACACGCAGCAGAAGCATGAGAATAGCCAGCTGCTGCCCCGGAACATTTTGAAAGCACGACTGAGAGGAGCGCTGGGTTGTGAGCCCCTTCCCCGCTTGCCACAGCTCCCCTTGTGCCCCCATGCAGCGGCTCTGCAGAAGATTTGTGCTCAAGTTTTACCTCTCAGAAACGCAGGTGAGAAAAGCAGCTTATAGTCCTCCAAGCGAGGAAGAGGCAAGAGCTGCCAGGGCCCAAAGGTCCAGCTATGGAGACTGTGATTTTTCATTTCACTCTGACACTACAGGCTGACTTCAGACACTTGCTCTCTGGCGCTTCTCACAAGACTAAGACACCCTTTAACAGAAGGTCTCCATTCCCAGCTCTAGCATAACCAGCAGTTTCACAGCTGAAAGGGCTCTTTTGGACAAAGATCCACCACAAGGAAATACGAAAGACTATCAAGAATTGAAGCACCTCCCTGCAAGGGCACACGAAGCCTAGATGGGATGCCTAGACGCTAGCAGAGTTCACACCAGGATGCCGTGAGCATTCCTCCAAGACAGCCAACCTCCGACAGAGGCGAGGCACTGGGTTGGAGACCTGAGCAGGAGGGAAGGAGAGCACCTGGGGTACTTCTAAACCTACCTGTCCAGGTAACAGCCTCCCTCTTTTAACACCAGATAGATTTCAAGCTGTTGTAGAATCAGAAAGCAGCTGCAAAGATCACAGCTTAACTGAAGGTAGGGCATGCCCACAGGAACCTAGAGGCTTGTATTTCACTTTCACATATTACATGGGCAGTTAAAGCACACTTCAGTCATTCCAGCCTTGAACAAACTCAGTCTAAAGAACTACAACAGGCTGAGTTCTCTGCTTTTAGGAGCACAAAGAGGTGAGAATTCAACAAGTTTCTGGAAAGCACATGGCCCCCAGGGCTGTGTACAGCCTTTATAACCTGAAGACTTTACTCCCACAAGTGAAAGCACGGCAGTCCTGGACATGAGTTTCGCAGAATACTTCCTACAGGTCTCATGGAGCTGAGTAGCATCATCATCTTGAGCACAAGCAGACCCCAATGTGGCTGAGAACATAGGATACCCCTCTGAGAGAGTCCAGGGTTCAGCTCCAGATTTGGGGCACTCAGAGTGTTTGTTTCTGCTCACCAGGAGCTCAGTCCTCATCTGGAAGCATCTGTTTTCCAGGTGACATGAAGCCCACCCTCTCCCTTCTCCAGATCCTCAGGGGGACTTTGCTGGTGCCCCGTCCCAAAGGCCCACCCCTCTGCTCTGCCCACAAGTGGCTGTGCTGCTGCTGCTCAAGTGTTCAGCGATTTCCATGGACTGTTTAAAAAATAATCCTCTAGCAGATTGGAAGGCCTTTTCCTCTTTACAAATGCTGAAGAGACCTTTCTGAAGATACAGGGTGTGCTTTCAGGCCAGCGAACACTGGGTCATCTCATCCCATTTCTTTTTAGGCATGAAAAGACCTTCCTGCCACCAACCCAGCTCTCCCCTTCTGTGCAGACTCCCGTGCACCTGCTACAAGTTAGTTCAGTATCTGAGATGCCGGCTGCCCCCAGAGCTCCTTACCCTGGAGGAAGAGGTCTTTCCCACGTGGTGGTCTTGTTGTTATGGTCTACATAGTAGACTCTACCATTAGGCAGCTCTCGCTGTTCCCACCTGCAAGGAGAAAAAAAAAAAAAAAAAAAAAAAAAAGGTCACAAGACAGTTGATACTTGCTAGCACAGAGACTGATCCCTGGCCAAGGTGGAGCTACCAAAGCAAACTGCTCGCCGTGATGCCAGCCACAGCAGCGTCCCTCCTGCTGCAGGGCTCCCCGAGCACCTGTCCCCACCACGCATTGCTCCAGGGCCAGCTGGGGAGAGCAGCACCCCTCCTCAGGAGAGGCTGTAGAGGAAACCTGAGGCAGATGAGACAGTGCCTGTCCTCTCCTCAAACACAGAGGTGAAGCGAAGCGAAGGGGGTCAGCTGAAATAAGCAACGTGGATCCAGCAGCCTCAGCCCCTGCATCCGCAGGGCAGCGAGAGCCAGAGCTTTGCTACATGTAGGACCAAGACACTTCGCAGGCACCTTCGTCTACTTTAAACCATGCCCGAACAGCCTCCCTAGGAAAACTGTTTGCATAGGCTCAGACTGCAGCTGTGCAGCCCAGCCTCCCCTGCAGACCAGTGAGCTGTGAATAATTAATAATCACCTTATTACCAAGAATGTCCAGAGAGCTGCATCTACTGGATTAGCGAGCCTACCTCCTCGCATTGCTTAGCTACTGTGTTCTAACCTTTATTTAAAATAGACAGCAGATCTACATGGCAGTTGTTTGGCTTGCTAAATCAAGACTATCGGAGAGGTGCTGCAGCAATCTCTTTTCTGAAAAAACAGCCGTAATTTGGAGCATAAATTCCTAATTTCCTCCAGAAAGGAGGAGGGTTGGTGTAAGATTTCACACAGGGTCATTTGTATGCTCTGTGAGTTTTTGATGTAGTTTTTGTTTGGTTTCTCTTAATACATCTTTAAAGGGAGGCCTTTGAGTTTGGGCTGAGGCTGAATTTTCTCCTTGGCAGCCCTCCTGCTCACTGCTGACAGATACCGCTTAACTTCGCGTGGCCACAAGGCACAAGGTTCGGAGGTGGCCCCTGAGGGGAGCCGGTGTGACAGGGAGGCCTGGCTTCACACAGCTACACTGAAAACCTTTCTTTGCCTTAATTCATTCATGAAAGTGCATGCCCTGGCAAAGGTAAAAGCTCTGTGGAGCACTGTGCTTTCCTGTCAGCTTTTATTCTGCAACAGAGAGAGGAGAACCGGCAGCTGCTGACAGATAAAGTGTTCTCCTGCTACACTTCTGCTCCCACAGGTCTCCCTCCCAATTCAATCTTTAGTCTCAATTAATCATCACAAAAAGCCCTAGGAAATTAATATACCAGTTTCTGTTGTGACAGCAAGGGAACAAATCTTGGCTTGCAGACAGCAAGAAGCCATTGTGATAGAGACACAAAGAGCCAATGCCCCATCGCCCAGGCTCACACTGTCTCTGCTCACCTTCAAACCTCCCCAGGGCACGATGAAGCCACCAAACGGTGACCTCAGCCACAACCACGCACCTGCTGTGACCACAGGTCCATGTACATAACAGCCTCGACAACACATTCGAAAGAGGTGGGAAGGCAGAAATGGGGAGAGCTTCAGCGGCGTTCCCAAGCCCTGGCAGCGTGCCGTCAGCTGGGGAGACCACCAGTCCAGCAGCCATGCGGGCAGCCTGAAAAATCTCTGTCCTGGGCAGAAGGCAAGCTTGTACTCCGAGATAAGAGTCAGTTCCCCAAAAGCAGGAGGGGAACATGAATGCCAGGCTCAGCACTTAGCCAAGAGATTGTCTCACCCAAATCGGAGCTGTTGGCTTTGCTCCTACGGGCTTCTCAAAAGCAGTGCCAACTTCACACATCTGCAGAGAGCAGGTAATCTGCAGACAGAAGCTACCAGTCAGCAGCACTGGATCTTTCTCATACTTAAAACAGATCTAGGGACACCAGTGGTTATCCCTGATGGAAAGAGTCCAAGGCAGGACATACTGTGCCTGTAAACCTTTGATAGCAAGGGGCTGCCAAGCATAACGCTGCCCAAAGGAGCGACGGAGCGACCACGTGAGAGCAGAGCTAGCACTGCCCAGTGCTGTTCTGGGATCAGGAAGTCTTTGTCTCTCCACTCCATGGTCAGCCCTTCTCCTGGGTTACCCCTGGGCAGCACTGGGCATTGTTAGAGGGGAAACACCTGAAGTTTCCTGTTCACTAATGATGAACTCAGTGCTTCATGAGCATAAAAACACAAAGACAGCCAAAAAAAAACCAAACACCAAACTCGACATCTCTAAAGAGAAAATCAACATAGCTGGGATTTCTTGAAGACACAAGCATGTCCACGCCATGAGATAGACAGCAGAACGTCTCTGGGCATCTTCAGGGAGAAGGCAGGGCAGTGGAAGTGCTGCCGGCTGGATGGAGAGCTGTCCACTACAGGCAGAGCTTTGGGAAGCCCCTTCCTAGACTTGCACTGCAGGCACTTCAGATCATCACCACCAACCAAACACAGACCCAGCACAAGGCTCAAGTGGAGGAATGCTATTTACAAACAACACTCCAAGCCATAACTCCACTTATGAGACTTTGCAAGGAGTCAGCATCCCACAGAAACCCTTTAAGCATCCGAGACCAGTTGGACATAATGGCCTCCTTTGAGCGGATCTAGAGACTGCAGCACCGTTCAGTTACAGTGTGCAGGATAACCCCAGCCAGGCGCTCCACCCACTGCGTCCACGCCGACATGCAGTGCTTCAGAGATGAAGAGGACCTCGTTCCCATGCACACCAAACCACTGGTGCCAGCAGGCATTATGAGAGGGAACAAGTCCTCCAAATTTATTAAGTACAGATTCACAAGATAATTTATGTTATGGCTCTGAGGACTTGGAAGTCCTTTATGACAAGAGGCTCTCAAGCCCTCAAATACCATTTCCGTGGCTGTAGAGACCAAAAATCCCATGATGAAGACTCCACCAGGGCAGAGGGTTTCTGGATCCCTCAGATACCCCTCTGGATGCCTTCGTGACTGCAAACAGCCACACAGGATTACGAAGAGCTGCTGGTGGTGGCAGCTACTGATTGATGTCCTCTATCCCCATCTCACGCCCTATGCAAACAGGTGACAAGCTCACATGCTTCTCAGGTCAGCAGCTCTCATCTGAAAAGTAAATTTGCTGAGGACTGCCTCACCCTACAAACAGCAAATCACTGCCATGAAACAGCAAGCTGTGACAAACTTATTACTGCTGACACACAGCAATAACCTCAGAAACAGGGGCACTGGGGGGAACCCATCCTTGCTCAGACCACCTTGCCCAGCTCTTCACAGGCTTCCCCACATCCCATCTGCCCATCATCCCACAAGCGACACAGCTCAGCAAGATGCATGACAACAAGCTCTTCCTCTGGGGACCTTAAGTCCAGCCAGCATTCCTCCCCTGTGCCTGCTGCCACATCGCCACCAGCAAAGAAGATCAGTGATTTAGCAAGTGCTAGATGGTGGCAGCTCTCACCCACGTGCACAACTGCTGCAAGCACGAAGCACACGACACATCGGCCCCTGCTAGCTCCGCTCCCACTGTCCACAAGGCTTGCGGCAATGGTGGATACAGGGAGCCATGGACGGTGCGAAGTGGCAGTGCTGAGGCAACCCTGCAGTCCAAACAAAACGCCCTCCTTATGTAAGAAACCACAGCCCTACGCCTTCTGCCAGGCAGCATAATGTACCTCTTTGTACGGGCGAGACAGCGCTGTGTATACACACTGCGCTAATGACCGTCTGTCCCCCGCGCAGGATCATCACTGATAGGAACCAGATGCAGGAGCCAGCAGCTCTTGTGCCCTCCTCTTTGCTATCGGTCCGCTCAGAAACCCCTATGTGAGAACCAGGACCCCATGCCAAGGGCCTCGAGTACTGTGACTGGCTGCTCCTGTGCCACACACACTCCCCGGCTTCGCAAGGAAACACGCTCTGCCCAAGCCAGGAGGATGTGAAGGAAGTTCTGGGCACTGTCAGAGCTGGAATTATTCAGAACACCTTCCAGCACCCTCCAGCCCCTAAAACAGACTTCTGGTTGTGTGAGAGATGCCTTTGTGCCCACCACATCTGTTGCAGATGTTCAGAGACAGCTATCTGAGCAGAATAAATAGCTCTGAATCCCCACATGAACCCAGCCACTCTCGACTCCATCTGCACGCAGCCCAGCACAAGCAGGGAGACTGGGGCTCAGCACACCCACCAGCACAGAAAAGCTGCCACCCCTCCAGAGTCTGAAGAGTAGCCAAGCGTGAGTGATCTCCACACTCCCACAGATGAAAGGAGACACTCGGAGAATGAGGCAGAGCTCCTGCAGAAAGCAGGAGGGACACGATGGCTTTCCAGCTCTTCAGTGCGGGAGTGACTGGCAGCTCTGCAGGGGACATCATTCCTGTGAGCGGCAAAGCAAGAGCGATCACTCATGGGCTCCACAGCGCTCTCTGCACAGCCATCCAGGCAAGAGCTGGGCCAGCAAGGGGCTACCCTGCACCACTTTCTGCAGAACACGCTGCTGCCAGAGCCAAAGCCGCCTGGTTTTGCCTGCATCCCTTCTGCCTGAGACATCACTGCCTCAGACATCACTGCCTCCACCAGCCCAGCCAGCCGCATCCCCATCTCCCAAGCTGGGCCCCAAACCACTGCTGAATGCAATACCCTGGTGTTGTGAACCAGCCAAAAATCAGCTGCCCTAGATCAGGTCTCAAGAGATCCCCAGAAGCTCATGTATACCACCCCAGGGCCACAGTGTTTTGTTCAATCCCCGTTTAGCAAATCCCCGTTTGTGCAAATCCCTACTAGCCCAGAACCTGGTCTGGCAGCTCTCGGTGCAGGGCTCACACCATGGAGACCTCAACAGACTGAATGCTCTGCTCACCATCACCTGGTAAGACCTTGATACTTGGTCTCCACCCGACCGAGCAGGTCAGCTGCTACCCAAGCCAGCCCAGCATGAGCACATAACTTGCCTGTTCCTGCCTTCTTTTGCCCCTACAGATCCTACAGTGAGGACAGGGAGGGACAGATACACAAGGTGCTAATCAAAGGTGTCTCCAGAGATCCACATTCTGCAAGCTCAGCCTGGAGGACAGTTCACTACCCCTTCAGTGCTCTTCTTCAGCCATCTCCCAAAGCACAACATCTTTATCCTCCTCTCCGCACTGACACGCATGATTTCCTGGTGTGTGAGCACCGCAGGTAGACAGGCACAGGGAGGACACGGGGCCACCCTTCCACCCACCTTGACCAGGTAAATGCAAGTCTGGCGTGTCTTAGAAAGCAGCGCTTGCAACCTTCCCGAGCCTCCAGAAACCCTAATCATGAGATACCCGTGGGCTCCTCTCTGTCTCAGGAAGAAACAACAGCCTGCTTCCACCTCGGGCTGCGCAGAAGTGGGGAAAAGGAGACCTTCAGTCTACCTGGTAGGAGCAGAAAGGAGCACAAGCTCTGGCTGGAATAAAGACCTTTTTCAGAGCACTGGACTTTTCCAGCTGCCTGGAAACTGGAAGCGCCCAGGCGGGAGAACAGAAACCCTCACACACCCTGCATAAAGGCACACTGAGCCGTTAACCCTAATTACCTGTGACTGACACACGAGCGAGGCCCTGACCTTCCAGGCATCGCCTCAGCCAAAGGAAAATAAACAGCTCCCTTCATACGAAACACAAGCCATTTTCAACACCCCCTCCTTGCCACTTTGCTTTTTCAGTCCAGAATTAAAGGTGTCTGACATACAAGGGGAGAACAACTTAGCTACAGCAGGGAGGGGGACTGAGCCCAGAGCCTGCCCACCGCCCCAACCAAGAGCCAGCATGGCCACCGGCACGGCTCAGCCAGCTCCAGCTCTCCTCCCAGCCCCTTCCCCGCATCCCACGGAGGAGGAGGATGCTGAGCATCTGCACCAGGGAGAACAACAGGCCCAGCCGATGGAGGCTCCTGCCCACCTCCTGCCAGCAGTGGCCAACGCCTCTGTGGTGTCCCTGGAGCCCATGTTTGTGCCCTCCTGCTCACTGGGAACTCCCTGGAAATTCACTCACTCTCATGCGTTTTCCACTGACTGATCCCTTCAAAGCCCCAGGAGAGCAGAGGACTTTGTTGCTCCCCTGGGCATGGATGCCAAGAGGCTGTTTGCCGCAGAGATGCGATTCAGTGTTTATTACCCCAGAGACCCACAGCAGACACAGATCAGACCCCAGCCAAGAGGAGGAATCCACAGCAATCAAGCCCCGGCCAGATGGCTCAGACGAGGGGGGGGGGGCAAACGGGGGCACAGGGCCCTGACAGGCACCCCCAGGCCCTCTCTGCCCTGCTGACCACCATCATTTCCACCAACCTGTGGTGCAGCACAGCCCCCCTCCCTCAAACATCCTCTTCTTCCAGCACACAGCAGTGCCCCAGTTTGGTCATCATCCCCCAGCTGTTCTCCCAGGGCCATGCCTCCCTCCCCGAGGGCCACAGGCACTCCGTCATGCTGGTCCTGTCAGGGGAACAGAAGTCTCCAGCAGAAGGCAGAGCTTACCCGGGGGGCAGAGCATCCAGGGCCAGCACTGCTGCCCGGGCCGGCGGGGCACTGGAGCCAGAGGCTGCCTCCTCTGCCTCTCCAGAGCTGGTCAAGGCAGGAAGGGCAGGAGCAACAGAGCTGTCAGCCGCGCTCGACGCCGCCGGGGTCGCTACGCTCACTCCTGCTGTCGGCCTTTCCTCTTCGATGTCTGCAGCACCCACAACATCTCCGTTCACTGGAAAGGCAGAGGGCAAAGATGTTAGCACCTAGGAAGGGTAATGAGGGCCGGGCTGATCTACCGCACCCATGCAGCCCTGGAAGCGGAGCACGTGGTGGGTGGCAGCCGCTACCACCCAAGCACGGGACTCACAGCGCTCCCAGCCTGCTGCAAAGGCAGCACCTCCTTCAGCCAGCAGTCAGATCCCTCGGGGAACCACTGCCACTGCACCTTTGTCCTGAGACAAAAGCAGAGGGTACTTCGCATTTGTGCTCAGTATCTCTTCTGCCATTTGCAAACATGCTGCGTGCCTGATGGGAATTCAGGTAAGGAGCAGGAGCTCAGAAAGTGCTGGTGCAGCATCCCCCCCTGTGCAGAGGGAAGCCCAGGCTCGGCAAGTCAGCTGCACCGCTAAGAGCTAAATGTTGCTGGATTCCACTGAACTTTTTGAAAAGGGCTGGGGAAGGGACAGAGCAAAGGAAAATTACAAAGAAAACTGATGAGGAGGAAAATGCAGACCAAAAAAAAAAAAAAAAAAAAAAAAGAACGGGAATTTGTTTGACAAATATTTATTAGATAGCCAAAAAAACCCTGAGACGTGGCAGTCCAGCAGAGGATAACTTTCACTACAAGACATCCTGACTTCAGTGGCAAAGCAAAAGCATTAAAAACAAACCAGCAACAAAGAAGTCAGGGATGCAGACATAGCTCCACAAGTTAGAGCTGCGAAACGTAGAAACGTGTAAGGCGAGTATCTGTGTCTACAAGCCCAAGTATTTAGAAATATTGTAAGAAAAAGCCTCACAACAGTATAAACCCCCACAGATGGGAGACTGAAGAACTACAGACACTATAGAAGAGGCAGGCTGTTCAGGACACTCTTGCTTTGCAGCTAGAGGGTAGCAGGACAGCATCCTCCAGCACCAGAGGAATCCTGGTACACAGCATCAGCAACTAAAGGAGCCCCTCAGGCAACATCTACAGGTGATGAAGATTTCCAGGTTTGCAGGCTCATAGCAACTTCCATAGCAAAGTCCTGCAAGACTCAGGTGAGGAGGTCTCTGACTACTACTCATTTTTAGCCAGCCTTGGAAAGGGCAATTTTAGAAGCTTCAAACGTGTTGTGCCAGTCTTCAAAGGGAACCTACAGAATTACTCAGGCAACTATGCTGTGATGGGCTTGATCTCAGTCCCAGACAAAGCAGGGGAAAAGCTGATCCAAAGTTCACCTGATAAGGAAGGGCACCAAGGGGAAGACAGCTAGAGCTAAGCAACGTGGCTGCGGAGAAAACATGCCATGAAATAATCTCCTTTTATTGTCGGATGAAACTATAGCTGTGAGTGACAAATGTAACAGGGACGTTCTTGCAGCAGTCTGCTCAAAAAGCACGATACTGTCACCAAAATGTACCACACTGAGGAGGAAAAAGATGGTTTCTAAAGGCATTCCACAGGGTGTCCAGCACTAATCCCAGCCACCCGAAACATTCATCTCCCCATCCTGAAGTGTAAAATCATTGCCAACAGGACTTGCGGAAGACATGGAGGTTGGCGAGTGGTAAACAGCAACAAGGACAGCGCAGTCATAAAGCCACTGGGAAGGCTGGGGGCGGGCCAATAAAACGTGTTTTACACAAACCAAAGCCAAGGAGCCAAGTAGTATGTCGGAACAAAAACTCTGTGCACAGCCTGAGGGAGTGTCCCCCACACAGCAAGGACACTGGGAAGGGCTGGGTGGGCACAGGGGACACTGCGCAGCATTCGCTCCCGGTACAGCGCTGCACCAAACAGGGCAGAGACGACCCACAGCCCCAGGGAGGGGAGCACAGACCAGGAGCGACAGCTGAAAGGCAGCATTTCACATCAGCTTTCTGATCCCCCATATCCCTCCCAAAATGGGTTTTGGCAAAATTGAAAATGCATTGCTCCAGATTTTTTCCAATAAATGGGGAAAAAAAAAAAAAAAAAAATCTTCTTTTGGTTGAACAAAACATTTACTTCTACCCAAAGCAAAGCACTCTGCTTCTCCTTCCAGGTCTCTGACAAAAGCAAAAGAAAGGACAGCACTGCCTGCAAAACAGCGCAGGGGAGTGTGAGATGCCGCACTGCTCAGTCAGCTCCATGAGAGCCAGAGAAGGAAAACAGATAAACCGATTGCAGCTTCGTAGTTAAGCAATCCACAGGTCCCAGTCATCACCCTACAAGGTATTTACGGCTTTGTGGACAAACCCAAGAAAGGGCATGAGAAACCCTTCCAGAAATATGCTCCGACAGAAAAATCAGCCCCCTTTTGGGAGGTGGGTTTGTCCCTTCTCTGGTGCTCAACAGACAGCTGCTCCTCCCCACTTCAGTGGGCAAAGAGCTCAAGACATTTTTGCTGAAGACTGATGGGCAAATTCAGCTGAACGCTCCCAACCCTGAAAAAAGTCCACTAGCTGTGGTAACTGTCCTTGCAGTGGCATAGTGGCATTGTTGTCCCAGTATCCTTACAAAAACCTGGAGCTGGATGCAGTATTTTCGTCAGGGAGACTCCAGAGAGAAGCCACAGAAATTATTCATGATAGGCAGAACAGCCCCTACAGTGCGCTCTGCAGAGCTGCCCAGCTTATCAAAAGTAAATTCAGTAAAAATCCAATCAATTCACAGGGAGGAAATTCCCAGGCACTACAAGATCCATTATCTTAGCAGAAATTCATTTTCTCCCTCAAGATGCAGCCCCGAGTTCTGCCCCCCCCACCTCCCACGAACACCAATTCACCTGTGCCGTTGGCTGTGCCGTTGGCCATGCCGGTGTGCTGCGTGCTCTTGGCCTGCTGCCGGTGCCGGCTCCTGGCACTGGGACTTTGCTCTCCACTCCCCGTGTTTTGCCTGGCCACTCCAGCCGCATGTCGGTGTGTCCTGCAAGGGAAAGAACCACGGGAGGTGAGACACACCACTGGCCTCACAAAGAAAACCTTGCTCCTGCCTTTTTGCCTCTGTTTTGTGCTGCTTGTCCCCCAGCACAGCCATCGGTCTCCCCTAAGAACAACCAGGATGCAGCCACGTGCCTCTGCTCCCCCGGCAGTGCCATGAACTTTGTGCTGCTTACTCGGACCTGCCAACCTGCCCACGGGTCCTGGCACCCAACTGCCAGTGGCAGAGTCCCATGGAGGAGTAACCTGGGTGACAATGACCTGGCTTTTGTTTGCAGATGCTCCCGAGGAATGGCCGCAGGCACTCACAGTTGGAAACCTGCTTGCAGCACCAAGCTGGCAGTTGGCTCTGTCCACCCCTGCAATGAAGCTCCCCGGAGAGATCCCATGCCATCACCAGCTCCTGCACCGTGGTGGGAACCCACACCATGCCTCCCACCCAGCTACAAGCCTTGCGCTAAATGAGGTGAGGAAGGTGCAAGTGTTCGCTGCTGCCGTGACAGCCGTGGCATCTGGCAAAGGAGGGAACAAGCAGCTGGGAAAGATGGGAGCTTAAATCATGGCACAGGTTGAGACCAGCTCAGATGCGGCTTCTCCATCTCTCAGGGGGTCTTCACTTTGTGCTATATTGGAGCTCCCTTGCCACCACATGCCTGTGGCCAGGGCAGCCTGACCTCTGTGGGCAGAGCGCCTGCAGCATCCCCCAAGCAAACTCTCTCCCTCCGACTGTCCTGGCCCCCTGGGGCAGCCCAAAGGCGTTTAAGAAAAGACTGTGTTTTCACATTGATGAAGAAGTCTGGTCTGTTACTGAAAGCAGAGAGGGGGACAGGGCAGGGTGGGAGGGGGGACGCTGCCTTCCCACATCCCAGGGGAGCAGAGGCAGAGCCCAGCCACCCCTGCCCAGGATCCCGGGCTGGGGCAGCAACCGCAGAGGGCGAGGACCACAGGGATAAGGAAGCCCATTTGCTCCAGCCAAGTTCTCCCCTTAAAAGGGCAAAACCTGCAAACTGTCCCCATGTCTCAGGGCCGGAGCTGGGAGGGGACAGCAGCTTGGCAGCATCAGTCATGCCACCCTCACCAGCTCCAGCAAGCTCTTGGTTCCTCCCACTCACTCCAAAGCTGCTCTCCTTGGGGAGCCATTCATGACAGTGGGCAGAGGAGGGGCTGGGATCTGGACAAGACATGGGAAAGCAGGAGACCATTGTTGAAAATAGATCAGATAAGAGCCACAGGCGGGGCAGCCCATGAGCAGGAGCTGCCATGGCCACTTTGACCAGCCATGGACCTTCCCAGGAAGGCAGCACCACACGGGGGCTCCTTGAGGCACCCCTCAGATGGCGAAATCACCCCAGAAACCCTGGCTACCCCCAGGACACCACTACGTGCTGGGGGTTTGCTTTGGCCACCAGACCTGGGGACTCAGAGCAGCTGCAGGCGCAGAATGGGCTCCTCTTCCCCTGGCTGGGAGGTGAAGGTGACCCCTCACTGCCTGTCCATGGGGCTCAGCAGGGCACACCAGCACCATGCACGGGGATCCACCTCCCCACATTCACCCGTGGCAAGGCTGGGAAGGTAGCATGGCCCCCGGAGCCCTGGCTGGAGGGGAGCAGACAGGCAGCACCACCAGCAGGAGCAGGTCCTGCTGGGAGCAGCCCCCAAGGCATGGGACAGATCTGGTCCCTGCCCTTCTCAGCACAGATGAGCTCAGAGCTGCCCAGAGAGTTTTTAGAAACCAAAACAGGATGTTTCCAGGCTGCCAGCCGGCCGCACAGGGTTACCAGGCCTGAATTAGCCAGCCCGCCGCCCAGCCCAGCCCTCCTACGAGTGCTCCCATCTGGGCATTGTCTTTTAATAGATGCATGGAAACAAACCAAGCGAGGCCACGTGAGAGCGGCAGGGCTGGGAACGCGCTCTTAAAATAGGAGCGGGGAGAAAACAAGTCACAGTGTGGATGAGAACAGCCTCTCGCAGCCATGCTGGTGGGATGGAACGGGGCGTGTGGAGGGCACCCCACCTCCCAGGTGGCTGGTAAGAACCCCCGCTGTCCCCCATCGATCAGGGACCTCGGGTGGCTGCCCCATTGCGTGCTCTGCCCCATCGCCCCTCCTGGGCCAGAGGGAGCAGATGATGCTGAAGAGGAAAGTGGCGTCAGCCAGGAGTGACATCAACCTTTCAGCTCCCCCTCCTTGTGCCAAGGCAGAGCCCTCACGCCACAGAGGCTGAAATGGGCCCTTGGCATGAAACCCAGGAACAGCCGCCTCCTCCCGCTGTGGTGGCCAAAGGCCCTGGCATGCGATGCCAGCAGAGGTGGCAGCACCAGTCTCGGTCTCACTTGGCACACCAGATCACAAACTGCAGACAAGGAGGAGGAAGGGCAGAGCACACAGCCAGGAGCCAGCATGGGCTGCAGGGGGTCAGAGCACAACCACCGGGAAACAGGACCGGGAGAGCCCCGGTGCCACATGGGCAGTGGGGGCTCAGCTCCCAAAACATAGAGTGAGAAATTCCCCCTGCAAAGGAGGGAGGCGGGGGGAAGGAGGCAGCCACATCCCCCTGCACCCAGCCCTCACACCTGCAGTGCTGGGATCAGAGATGGCACCCACATACCACCACCCTGGAGCTGGGGGAGGAGGAACAGCCCCTCGCCCCACGGCAGCAGGACGTGCAGCCAAAGAGGCGAGTGGCTCTGAAAACCCTGAACCTGTCTCTGGCACCTGGCTCCAAAACTCCAAACCCTATTACCCACTCCCTTCCAGCTGACCCAACACTCATCTCATGGCTTGTTCTCCAAGGCCCTGAGCAGCCCACCGGCCCCTCTGTGGCAGCAGGCAGCACACCCCCTATGCAGCTCTGCCTGCCTCTCCCCTGCCTGTGCCAAGGGTGCAACTGGTGATGGCAGCTCCCCCAGCCTTTCACTGTTGCTGTGTCACACCAGAAGCCACATGCCTGGGGACATCCCACAGCTACACATGGGGCTTCGCACCGCAAGGGGTCTCATGAAGGGAAATACTTCACCTGGAGTGACCCAGAGGAGTGTCTCCCGCCTGCCCTCAGGGATGCCCATGCCCATCACTGGCTGAGTGGTGACTTTCCCACATCACACAAGCAGAGAAAGCAAAGCACGCTGCACTGAAGAGATCACTTGAGCTTGCATGAGCTTGTGACAGGTGACAGCAGCTTCTCTTGGCCATACCCAAGTCACAATACCCGACGTGGCTTGCCAACTGGAGCCTCTCTGTAGGGCAAGCAGCAAACCGGGCTACTTTATTCCCTGCTGTCAGAAGAGGCCCCTTTGGCCACCGCAAGACAAACAGGGATTGTGGCAACTCTCTCAGCACCCATGACACCAGCTCTCAGCTGGGAACCTCCGAGCTCTGCTTTCTCTCCACACAGAGGGCTGTGGAATTTCACACCCCGTCACCAAGATTAGCAGCAAATCCCAAGACGACATTTGTTCAGGAGAAGAAAGAGAAGCCCTGACCAAGCAGTTTCCCTTGAGGGGACAGTGTAGAAATAGCTGAGGAGCAAAGAATGACCCTTTTCTTTCCATCCTGCCTGCGAGCGAGTTTGCCAGCATCCATCACCAAGCCCATGAAAATAAACACGGCTCTGTGTATAAACAGAGCAAACATCAAACAGCATTCCCATGTGCAAAGGACCTGTACTCCGCTCCGGAGGACGCAGATGCCTCCATGGTGGGTATGTACAGCAATGCTCTGTCCCACATAGCAGTACTACATCAAACTGTGGAGTTATGTCCAGAACAACCCTAAATTCAGGTAAGTGTAGGTGAGTATGAACTGAAAATTAGCTAGGATGTTTCCCATACCAGAGCAGCCATGGGATTTTTAATGATTGCAAGCACACCTGGAAGGTCTCTGAAGGTCCCCTGTAGAAGTACTGGCCAGGCCTCACCACACTTCTCTCGCACACTCGCAGGTGCAACACCACCAAAAGCAGAAACTACTTTCAGGCAATCGGAAAGCAGTCAGGAATCAGAAGTAAACAGTCACCAGGCTGAACCTCCCAAACCAGAACTTTCTTTGTGGGCTTTCTAGCACCTACTGATAGCTGCTAAGTGGCTGCAAAGTCCAGCTCCCGTCAGGACCCTGAGCACTCTCTCACCCCTTAGGAGGCTTTAACACCTGGACAGCAGTAACCAAGAGGAGCAGCCAAAACAAAAGGGCACAAACTGTTTTCAGCAACCTGCTCTCAATTTCCCATCCCACTCCCTCCTTGGGTAGATGAACACACAATACGGAAGGACAGGGTCACTTTTTAGAGCCAGAAACACTTCTCCCCTTTGTTCATCTCTTGTATGTGCCCAGCAGAAGAAAAAGAAGCAGAAAAGCTCAAGGTGTGGGGCTTGTTGCTGAGAGTGCTCCTAAGCCTGAGGGCGTGCAGAACCTCTTATCGGGCAGGCTGCAGGCGGCCTCTCTACAGGCACACTTCTAACCAGAACATCTGTATAGGCTTCTGGGACACTGCCATGCTCTGGAAATATAAATAGGTGTTAAATTCAACTCTATGTTGACAGTGTGACACGTCTCTCAATAACCACAGCTCCAAAAGGAGCAGCGCTGAGCCACTCCAGCCCAGCGAGAAGGCAAGGAAGGGCACTGTGCCAGGCACAGGATGGCCTGGTGCCCAAGCATCTCATTAACTTTGGAAGCAGCTGTTTTTTCCCCTGCAGCTCTGCTTCTCCGGCTCTCCCTGGACCTTCGGAAGCATCCCCCTGTGACCACCACCCAGAGGGGCATTCTGCTTCCCAGCCTGGCCCAGCAGCTGACCAGGGCTGTGCTCAAGGCAAGAGGTGGGGTCTCCATAATCCCCGTTTGAAGGGACACCTGCATACCAGCCCTTTGCTGGTTTGCCTAGTCCCCTCCACACCTCCCTGGTAGACTGTTCCCTCAGCTGCCCATAGAGAACTGGTGGAAACTGTCTGGGCCCATCACAGACACGATACTCCTCAAGAAACAAATACTTTTTAAAGAGAGGCCTGTGGCTGTACGGCCACGTCCCAGCTCTGCTGTCCTCCAGGAGGTCAGCCAGCCCACCCCTGCTCCACGCCTCCTATGGGCTGCTCTGCTGGGGGCTCACTGGGAGATCCCAAGTGGGGTCCACTGCACAAGGATGATCTAGACACTTCTCAGCTGCCTCACAACCACAGCAACCTACCAGTAACAGCCCGACAGGTGCTGCTAGAACGGGACCCTTACCTTGGTCTGCTTCCAAAGCAGTTTGTACTGGGAGGCTGGTGTCTGGTCTCCGTGGTGGCAGCCACACTGCTGGGGTCCCGTCCAGGCACCTGGGACCCTGAATGTGTGTGGGGGGAAAAAAAAAAAAAAAAAAAAAAAAAGTGGGTGAAGAAAATGATTGAAGCACCTACTAGTTCTACCCTCCTTCCTTCCCTCCCTCCTCCCAGAAAGAAGACCCAAAAGCACAACAGCTCCACATATTACAGGGCAGACACACCAGCACATGAGGACACCCTGCCCTTACGCTGGGTTGCTCTCCTCTCCCACCCCCATGCAGTGGCATAGCCCGTGGGCACAGCACCCCGTGGGAAGGTGAACGTGCTTAGGGAAGGTGAACGCAGGACTTCGCGGAACTGACAGCACCAGGAGAGCAACTGCATTTAAGGCTTCCAGATTTCACAGGCTTCATCTCCCAGTGAGGGCAGGCAACGTACCAGCCCCTGTCCAGCAGGAGCTCTGCTCACTCCCCTGGCAGCCCCGATGGGTCAGACATCAGTTCATGTCTCCACATACCCTCCACCACGTGGAGCCCTTTTCCGTGCGGTTCATTAAATACAGAAGCTGTTTCCCCAGCCCACACAGTTCAACAAGAGAAGGGGCCGAGCCGCACGGGCGGCTGGTGGAGGGCCTGGAGAAGGGACGTTCCTCTCACGCCGTTGGGGAGGCAGGGCGTGAGCCTGTCAACGCTCCTGCTCCTGTCCCACCCCATACACTTGCTCCCACGGGAGCCCGTGCGCAAGCCCAGAGTCAGGGCGGGCAGGGGCTGGAGCCTTACCTGGGAGAGGAGGCGGCTGCTGGCACTCGGGCACTTGCCCAGAGGTGCCGGGGGCCGTGCTCTCAGCACCACTCCTCTCCCCGCCTCATGCTCAGAGCCACCGCATGCATGCGGAGATGGGCGGCACTCACCCTCTGTCACGGCACTGCCATTAGGCAGGGTTCCCAGATCAACAGCAGGCCCGTCCAGGAAAATCGTCAGCTCTCCACCGGAGACAACGCTGCCTTTGTTCTCCGTCTGGAGGTCCAGGGTCAGCTGCCTGTTCTCCACTGTGGGAGATGAGGGGAATTGGAGAAAGAGACCAAGCAGTCACCACTCAGGATGCCAGCCATGATGGAAGATGGCTCCACCACCCCGGCTCCCCCATGGGATGGCACGTCAGCCTCCTGGTCCCCTCCAGGCCTCCCCACACCCAAAGGACAATATTCTCACTCCCTCAGGGTCAGTTGTCCCAGTGAGCACCACCAGCATTGGCCTCACACCTACACGTAGCTACCAGCATTACCAGAGGACACTGCCAGTCCCACCACCAGCTCCCAAGGAAGACCCTCCTTCACCAGCATGTTGCTTGCAAAGCAGGGTCCCTCTACGGGGGTGGAGCTGCCCCTGGCTGCAATACAGCCAATACCACCATCGCTTACAGATCCAGAAGCTGAGGCTGTAGGGGAGATCATGGCAGAAAAGCCAAAGGATTTGGCTGGTTGACATGACACATGGGGCAAGAAGGGTCCTGCATGAGGGTGACCACCGGCAGGTGTCTGGGACATAAAGCAGACTGATGACTACGTGCTCAACAGTGCCTGAAGCCCTGGCCTGCTGCAGAGGAGCAAGCAGCATCTTTCAGAATCGGGGGTATCCTCATGCCACCTAGAAAGCCCAGGCAAGCAGCAAGGGAAAACCTCAGGCACATGCCTCCATCCTTATCCCTGTGTATCAGTTCAACTGAACACAATCAGCACAAAGAGCTGCCCCCAAATGCACAGAAGTGCTCTGCTGCGGCATCAGGTTGCCTTTGCAGAAGGTTCTAGAGTGGGTGGCATGGGCTGGGAGGCTCTTGGAGGCAGCCGCCAGCTCCACTCCCCTCCCATGTGAGCCAATTTGGCTCCAGCTGCTTAGTGAGACTTTGCCAGTCACAGCTCCACGCACAGCTGGACACAGTGGTAACAGCCTCGAGAACACCACTCACTGTTCTACCCTCAGGCACGGAGCGAGGGGCTTCAGCGGCAGGGATGAGGAGCCAACAAGCTCCATGGTGCCACAAGCCAGGGAACCCAGCAGCTGCCTCAAGAACCAGTACCTGCCCTCTTTCACCGATACACATTGGCAGCCACAGCTCCCTGCGCTTCAGGACACCCGCCACCCTTTCAGCTCCTCTGAGGCCTCCTGACAGCTCCCTGCTGTACATGGACAGCAGGAAGAGGTGTCCCTGGAAGTCACCAGCACTGCTGGAGCAAGGCACAGCGCAAACAGGCTGCCTGCGCACCTCACACAACCTCCTCCGACCACGTACACAAAACCACCTACTGCAGAGCCACATCCCCACAAGTGATGACAGAACAACACGACCCTCGGTGCCCACGGGCAGGCAGGGCTCTCGCACCATTGCGGCAATGCCTGCCAGAGCCAGCAGGACCGAAACACCCAGCTCCCCCACAGAAGGCCAGAAAAATTTGGCTGCACCAGCCTGGGACACCGGCCCAGACACTTCCTGACTCATTTGCTCAAATAATATTTTTATTATACACAGATTGCTCATGACACAACGGCACCATTTTTTAGTAACCTGCTTTGTCGCGGTCCGCCATGAGGACGGGGTACGGTACCTGCCAGCGGGAGCAGGAGGAGGATGGGAACATACTTCCCATGGACACCTCGTCCCATCTCTAGCTCCAGGGTGAGACAGGCTGGCAGGGCGCCAGGGTGTGCAACGGCCACCCAAACACCACCTACAGCTCCCAGCTTCCAGCCCAGCCCTTGCGCCGCACCAGGGGTGAAGGCGCACAGCCCACGGTGCTGCTGTGCACCAGCCTGGCCATTGCCAGGGCCAGAAGGAGCTGCGCAGCTCTCACACCAGCCCAGAGAGTGGCTCCTGCCATCCTTTCCTGTCTGGAGCTGCTCCTCCCCACAGGGCACCTGCTGGCCTCGCACAACGGGGAAGGGACACAGAGGGGACAAAGAAGGGGTCTGGCACAAGGCCAGTCACAGCACTTGCACCACGTGTGCCAGCCCATGGCTGGTAGTCACCCCTCCTCCAAGCCAACCAGCGCTGCAAAGGAGAACGCAGCTCTGAGCAGTCTCTGCCCCACAGGGCACTCAACAGGCATCCTGAAGCCCAGCACCACAGGGTCTGCGGGACAGGCTGCACTCATGGATCTCGTGAAAGCATCTCGGGTTTTTAGTGCCAAGGAGGCAGGTGTCCCCTCAGTGCCTAGGCACGGCAGGAGCACATGCTCACGGGGGCAAAGCATGGAAGTTGGAGCTCAACTCTATCGCTCGTTACCCGTCCATCATCAGACAAGGGATTCTGCTAAGCCTGGTCTTAATCATCTGCCTGAAGGAGTTGCTCAGTTTGCTTCCTAGGGGAAGCGATCTCACGGACAGTTTTAAGAGCCTGAGATAGAAGATGCTACCGAGCATGGCCAAAAACCAGAACAAATCCAGACCCTGTTTCTCCCCGGCTACTCCAAGCCATAGGAATTTGCATTTTCTCTAAGCCGTGCGGAAGTTGTGTCCGCACGCTCCGGGGGTCCCCTCCATCCCCCTCTGTGAGCGCCCAGCAGCTGAGCACACCGTTCTCCCCGTCGGAGCTGCACAAGCCCTCATTGTGTGGGCGCCCAGCCGAGGGGGCGGCAGCGCAGGAGCAAAGACAAGGTGTCTCCAAGTGGAGGATGTGAACATGAACCTCCCAGCCGGCTTCCTTCTCCCCCTCTCCACCCCCTTCAGCTTTTTTAAAGAAAATAAACACTAGCAGAACCTTCCATTCACTGTCCCAGTCCAGCACGCGGGACGCACAAAGGGACATTGCTGTTGCACCAACAGAGGGTCCCCTGAACGGCTGAGCACAAAGGCTGCCTGTGTCCCGCCGGCAGCCAGAATGTCAGAGGGATTATTATTATTTTGGGAGGGGGTCGGGGGTGATTTGGTCCTGAATAAGGTCTCAGTTCAGCTACTTCCAGTGCCCCGCACGCAGCATCAGAGCTCCCATTTAGTGGAGGTGAGCTGGAATTCCCACCCAGCCCATTAAGCGGATTTACGGTTCCACGAAGCGAGGCTGGTAGCAGCCAGCGTGATAACGGCCCCAGGCTGAGCCTGAGCCCAAGCCTTTTGGGACCTGCAGGAACCACACGCGTCTGACACCCGTGGGCACAAGCACCAGAGAGCTGCCATGTGGGAGGGGGCAGCCCCTCTGCCTCTTCCCTGGGTTGGGTGGCTCCATCTTCACACACACAGGCAGGAAGATTTCCAGACAGCCAGCCAGACACTGCTTCCCACCTTCTCAGTTCCTCAATCCCTCTTCACACAGTTCCATTGGATGCAAAGACCAGTTTCCACTCAAATAGCTCCATGCGATGAAAGCCGTATCCACCATCACCCCATGAGAGCAGCCCCCTGCGGAGCAGCAGGGACTGCCACTTATGCAAACAGAAGAGGCAACCTGCTTGGCCCCCATCAGTCCGCAGAAGAATCAAATCGCAGAACTCTGCCCTGAAAGTACCCTGGCACTAGACAGAAAAAACAGGGCAGGAAATAATGTCAGCGGAGCCACTCTCAGCCCTGGTGGGAGCACTGAGCCGTGCCAGCCTTTCCCAGGTCTCAGGGCCCCTGAGCCACCCCAGAGCTCAGGGCTGTTGGGCAGGCAGCACCACTCACAGCACCCACCTCCCTGGTAGTGGACAAGTTAAGACTAGTTTAACCTTTGTGCATACCTGCAGCTGAAGGAATGACTCCATGCTGTGGCTACAGTCCCTCCAGGAAGAAGCAGAGGGAAGTTAGACCTCCCACAGCCATCCCTAAACCAAGGAGGAACCTAGAGTTTAGGGGAAGGAATAATCCCTACTGTCCCAGGTAAACGTCTCCCCAGGCAGTGGGAAGCTTTGCCCCTGCTGCTGACCCAGTCTCAGTGACCACAGCTTAGAGACAGTGTCCCACTCCATTTATCTGCCAGGTATAACTAGGAGGACCTCAGATTTCTGCTTCTTTCCTCTGAACCACCATAGCCTGGGGAAGGAAGACAAGACGGGAAGAGAGAGTCAAAGAACCTGCTATCTCTGAGTGGGAGCAGCTGGCTGGCTGCAAAATAGCCCAGCCAGGGCATGGCAGGACCAGAGCCAGTGGACCCCACTGGCTCGGGCACAGAGGGCAGCCTCCCATCCAAAGAGAACCTGGAGGTGGCCAGGGCACAGGGGCAGTGCTGGTGGTCACAGTCCCATCAGCTCTGCAGGACGCCACACCAGAAAGGTGATGCGGGGTAGGCACGGTCTGACCCCCACAGTGACTTACTGGCTTGGACAACCAGCTGGTACAGAGCCAGCTCAGTGAACAGTCACCTCAGTCGGTCTGTGCATCTGCCTTCACAACTCCTCGCTAAGACCTTTTCACAGAATCATGGAATCACAGAGTTTCAGAGTTGGAAGGGACATCTACAGATCATCTAGTCCAACTCTCCTGCTAAAGCAGGATTGCCCAGAGCACATTACTCAGGACTGCATCCAGGCAGGTCTTGAAAATCTCCAGAGAAGGGGACTCCACAACCTCCCTGGGCAGCCTGTGCCAGTGCTCTGTCACCCTCACTGTAAAGAAGTTTTTTCGTGTATTTGAATGGAACTTCCTATGTTCTAACTTGTGCCCATTACCCCTCGTCCTGTCACTGGGAACCATTGAAAAGGGCCTGGCTCCATCCTCCTTCAACCCACCCTTTAGATACTTGTATGCCATAATAAGGTCTCCCTTCAGACTTCTCTTCTCCAGGCTCCCAGCTCTCTCAGCCTTTCCTCATAAGGCAGATGCTCCAATCCCTTAATCATCTTAGTTGCCCTTCGCTGGACTCGCTCCAGCAGTTCCCTGTCCCTCTCGAACTGGGGAGCCCAAAACAGGACACAGCATTCCAGTTGTGGCCTCACCAGTGCAGAGTAGAGGGGGAGAATGACCTCCCTCGACCTACTGGCCACACTCTTCCCTATGCAGCCCAGGATTCCATTGGCCTTTTTGGCAACAAGGGCACATTGCTGGCTCATGGATCATTTACTGTCTACTAGGACCCCCAGATCCTTCTCTTCAGAACTACTTCCCAGCAGGTCCGCCCCTAACCTATACTGGTGCTTTGCATTCTTCCTCCCCAGGTGCAGGACCTTGCACTTGCTTTTGCCAACCTCCTTAGGTTCTTCTCTGCCCAGCTCTCCAGCCTGTCCAGGTCACACTGGATGGCAGCACGGCCCTCTGGGGTGTCAGCCACCCCACCCAGTTTGGTATCATCAGCAAACTTGCTGAGGATACACTCTGTCCCCTCATCCAGGTCATTAATGAATATATTGAACAAAATTGGACCGAACATTGACCCCTGGGGGACATCACTGGTTACAGGCCTCCAACTAGACTCTGTGCCACTGATCACAACCCTCTGAGTTCTGTCACACAGCCAGCTCTCAATCCACCTCGCTGTCACCTCATCTAGCCCATACTTCCTCAGCTTCCTAAGCTGCCAGGCTTGCAGCAGAGCTCCTTTGACAGCATATCCACGACATGGAGGCAGCTGCAGCTTTCCAGAGGTTTTGGGGGTTTGCTGCTGGCTTCCTGGAGGGTCCCACAAGGCCGCAGCTTCAGCAGCTCTGCCTGGGGCACAGCAGCAGGAAAAGAAAAGGCTCTGCAGGATCTGTAAAACCCTGGCATGTGGTGCCACTCAAGAAACAGGAGCCTGTTGATGTAACTTGCAACCCGAGCAGCGAGCAATAAAAGTGAGCGCTTTCATTTGCAAGCTGCAGCCTGGCTCACTCCAGCGCCTGCACAGACATCCACTGCTCAGCACACAGGGGGACCAGCAAAAACCAGCAAAGCCCAGTATTGGCTTCCAGCGACAGACTGTGGCGCGAGGCCGGCTGGGGACGTTCCTCGGTCCTCGCAGGAGGAGCGGGCGAGGAGCTCCCGGATCCTGGGAACAAAGAGGTGCCTCTGCAGCAGGCAGCAGCTCGGGGGCCGGGGCAGGGGGCTGTGCCATTGCAAATTAGCTGTTTTACGGGAGCCCTGGGAGCAGCTCGGTGGAAGGCTCCAGCTCATTTTCTGTGATTGAGCCCATTCTTACCCACCTCTTCATCTCCCTGGCCAATCCCCTCCAAAAGCGGGAGGGCGCTGCCTGCCAGAGAAGAGGCCCCGGAGGGGCCTGCCAAGGCAGCGGGAAGCGCAGCAAGCCCGAAAGCAAGGCTGGACCAGCACGGAGCAGGAGCTCCTGCCCGACAGCTTGGGCTCTTAGCTCCAGCAAGTTCTCCCCATCTTCCCGGGAGCTCAGGCCCAATTGGGCTCATTGCTGAGGTTTTTTTCCAGGATCCAGACCTCAGAGCCGAGGCTTTTTCACCTGAAGCGAGGCATGCTTGGCAGGAGGGTGGACAGAAAGAATAAGGAGAGCTTCAGCGTCTTCCTGGCAGGCAGGAGTCCTGCATGCACTGTCATGGACATCAGTGGGGCTGAAAACACCACCCCTACCCAAAAGCAGAGCAACCAGAACAATTCTTCTGCACCAAGTAGAACAACTACAGGAACACAAACCAAAGGCCACAGCTGCTCTCATATCAGTAATTTACAAAAAACCTCACCAAAACCATAACAAACCCAACTAAGCTAGAAAGCAGGTCTGCTGCCCAGCAGGAGCAGCCCCTGGGGAAGGTACACTCCTGCTGAGTGCCTCCCAGGAGGGGGAGAGGATGGCTGGGCCCCTGCCAGTGGCAGAGGGCACATGTGTTTCAGTGCCTTCCCCAAGGCAGAGGGTCGTGAGTTGCATGAGGACATTACTTGTTTGAATCGGGATGGCTTGAAATCCCAAATGCCGTTTGTGTGACCTGGCCCCTTCCCCACGCTGGCAGGCAGAGGGAAAAGGCTGCCCTCCTCTCCACAGGAGAGGAACCCTCTCGAGGAAGGGGTCTCCCAGGCACCCAGGCTCCCATGGGACCTCCGGGGGATCAGCAGCAGTCTCTGGCCCACTCAGAGCTGCAGCAAAGGTCTCCGAGTCTGCAGAGAAGAGGAGGGAGCAGATGCCAGCTAGACAAGACAGGCAGACAAGAGCACGTAGCTCGCCCAGGTAGTGCCAGCTCCCCCCAGCCCACAGTAGCACCTTCCCAGCAGGGCAGGCTCTGCAGCTTTAAGAGTCCTCCTTCCCAACCCACAGTGTCAAGGAAAAATCTGACACGTTTTTTCTGGTGGATGTTCACGGACAAGCTAAAACAGCCAGTTGCCTTTTCCATTCATTTTCCACACAGCCCCCTGGGACGCCTGCTAATGAAAGAGCCGATTGTGTCCCTGCAGAGGAGCAGGCAGGTAGGGCGGGAGCAGCAGCGGCTCCAGGAGCCCAGCACGGCAGGGTATCAGCACCGCTCGCGAATAAAAAAAAAAAAAAACCTGCAGAGGAGCATGGTCTGGGGCAGAGACCCCCACTGCGGGCTGCCTGACAATGACAGCCCAAGCAACAGGCAACCCAGCCCTGCAGCTACGCGGAGTGGGTGTTCAGGTCCTCACAGGCTTTGCAAGATGATGGCAGCGGCAGCACAGCTGCCTGCATTGGCCCTCGCTGCCCTAGCAGGACAAGGTGCCACCCAGGGACATGGTAGCCTGCCCGCCATAGGGAGCACAGCAGGGACACCATCGTGGTTTCATAGCCTGCAGTGGGCAGCGCCAGGGGAAGGAGCTTGCCCCAGCCGCTGGCACGGGGGAGAGTCTGAACCAGCCCCACATCCCCCTCCAGGGCATGGGAGGCCCCTCTCCCCACTCAATACCAGGTCTGTCTCTTGCGAGCGGCAGAGCTTTGCTTGGAAAAGACAGAACAAGCCTTTTCCAGCCCTGCGCAGCCGCTTGCACAGCCCAGGCCCTGAATGGCCGCCTTTATGCGGTAGCTACTGTCACGAGCCACACTCTGGTGACCACAAATGGTAGCAAATAGCTGAGGGGTTTGTGTTTCCGTGCAGGCTGAGGCACCCTGGCTAACAGAGGTATGGCTTGCGTCACACCCCGGCCCCCTGGCCCTGACAGGCAGCCCAGGGCACACAATGGCACCTTGTTCCTTCCTGGGGCGGGGGACTGCACAGGAGCCACTGTGGCCACCGCCTCTCCTCCCCACTGCACACCTACGGGGCAAGCAAGGCAGCAAGACCCTGCAGAGTACAGGGCCCCCAGCCAGGAAGGAGACCAAGGGACCCCAGTGGGGTCTGGCTCGTACATACATTTCCCACCGCTCTTCAGCAGGTTGCCAAGGCTGACGGAGGCAGTGCCCAGCAGCTCATTCCTCAGGGTATGGCAGCTCCACACCTTCAGGTCCAAGTGGCTCTGAGCAGTGACATTCCTGCAGAAACCAGAGAAGGGGACCATCACTATGTCCTCGTCCCTGCTTGGGGAGCGGGCAGTGCCAGGCCTGCCGAAGTCAGGGAGTAGAGAGAAGTGGGCAAGGCCATGGGGCAATGGGAGACACCCCTCATGCGGCCACCCTCCCAGCCTGGCTGTCCCTGGCAGCATCCTCATCCGGGGGGCAAAGATGGCTGACATCTGAGCTGCCCCAGCCAATGGCACAGTGGCATATACCAGGGAGCATGGTGCCAGCCCTGCCACCATTCCTACACCGGGGAATCACAGAGACTTACAGGATGAGGATCTCGTTCCACAGCAGCTCAGAGCTCCCAATCTGCTTCCCCGTCTTCTTGGTCTCGCTGGGCAGCCCGTCACCTGCCACCTCCACGTAGCAGTTCATCCGTGATGGGCGGCTGTGCGCCTTGGGCTTCACAGACACGACTGGGCAGGGGGGAGAGACAGAGGGTCAGGCAGCCACAGGGGAGCCCCCATCCCTTGCTCCCCATGCCCCCTCACCCCTGCCAATTCAGGGTGTCACAACTCACCGCAGAGTCAAACTGTTTTTGGGAGCGAGAAGCAATTCTCCTAATGGCAGCAATGGCCAGATCCACGTGCTCCCGTCCCTGATCACTGCCTGTCCTGAATTTCACCCACACCCAAAGGCTGCAGGAGTGTCACAGTCCCCACAGACACCACCCTACCCCAAGGCTTGTGGGCAAATTGGAGGCAAGGGGGGCTCTGCCAGAGCCGCTGGGTAGACATGCAGTAGGCGAGGCTCGGCTGCTCCCCAGGCCAGTGGTGCCCTGCACTGGGGCTGCCCTGGGGATGCAGCTTGGGGGGGATGCAGCTCTGGGCATCGGGAGCCATCTCGCGGCCACGGAGCCACATCCCGACAGCAATCAGGGAGAGGAGCCGCTCCGCTTCCCTGGGCAGGCATGGGACGCAGGGCAGTGCTGGCCTTCCCCAGCCCCTGCATCCCCCGAGGTCTCCCAGCCCAGGGTGCAGGCAGAGCACACACCCGGACCAGACACACCCGAAATCCACATTCCCCACCGTGGGGCTCCTGGCCCCACCTCTGGCGAGGCGGCAGGACCCACCTTTCACGGAGAGCTGGGACTTCTCGCAGGGCGGCCCAGCCCTGGCCCTGCTGGAGCTCGCAGCGGCCATGGCATCACCCCTGGCTGGAAGCAGAGAGAGAGGAGACACCTCAGCACCGCTCCCACCATGCGGAGGAAGCTGAGGCTGCACTGGGCTCCCAGGTCAGCCTCCCTAGGCCCAAACGCAGCCCGGCTGTTAGTGCAAGTGACCCACATGGCAGGGAGGCTTGGCAATGGACAGGCACACGCCTGGCAAACACTGGTTCCCTCTCACTCCTGATAAACCAGCCCCACACCACAGGCAATGGCAACGCTGTGCCCTAGGGAGAGAAACCCCCTTCAATGGCACCGCCACGGCCTGAAGAGAGCCGAGCCACAGCACTCAGCCCTCTGCACAGCCCATTTGGGCAGCTGCAGCTCACCCTGACCCAAAAGTCACTGCCAACCACAGCCAGCACGAGGACAGAACAGCCCCCAAAGCCTTCAGCAGATATGCTGTCTCACGCCCTGCTCATGAGCAGCAGCAATGGCTCACGAGCAGCCGCACTGGCCATCGCACAAAGGATCCCTCAGAAAGGACGCGGCAGTGACACCAGCAGAATAGAGAAAGGTCTGGTCACAGTACGGGGAAGCAGCCACATCCCTCAAGGACAGCCCAGGTCTCTTCCTGGTGGCAAAATCCCACAGAAAAATCAGTCCTATCTACTCTATTGTGAAAGGGACAGGGACCACAGGTGCTCTGAACACAGAGAAGGATCACACTGCGGAGCAGCCTACAAGCCCAGACCTCCACTTCCCCAAGCGCTCACCACTTCCTCGCTCTCTGGCACCACATCACTGTCACCATGAGCACAGCGCTTCCCCCTGCCCCTTAGTCTGCAGCTTTACCCTGGAGTCACCCACTGAGGACAGGGAGTGGGCAGGAAAAGCACAGGCTGTAATGCCTGGGACGCTAGCAGTACACGTGGCTGGGTGCCTCTGCCGAAATGACTGACCGCAAAGTAGAAGGATGAGGTCATGTATCATGCAGAAGCACGAGGTGCTTAGTCTGGGACCACAGAGTCAGCTATTGACTTGCACCGTCTTCCTGAGCCCGTGGGCAGCAGTTCTCTCTGCGCTTCCCAGGCAGAGGAGCTGGAGAGGATGTGCTGAGTGTGGGCACCTGCAGTGGGTGTCAAGGTCACAGACCAGGGAGTTCCTGTCTGCGCAAGCCCCCAACACAGCGAGGCAGACGGAGGCATTTGCTGCCCACCCCCAGGCAGGAGCAAAGAGGATCCTCAATCCTGTAACCTGGGATGAGGGCTCAGATGTGGTCAAATCTGATCCCCCTCCCAAGTCCCCAAAGCCAAGAACACCCCTCCTGTCTCTACCTGCCAACCTCTCCCTCCTCCCCCTCATCAGGGAAGCATGAAAAGGGGAGAAGAGCATCTCCAGACCCTGCCACCTCCCCTCTCATACAGGAGTCTCTCTCTCTTCCCAGCCTTCTCCCCACATCCTCATTAGACCTTACCAAGCTCCATCCCAAAGCCAGGTCCTTTTTTAAATCCCTTCTCGTGAGCCAGGGTCTCTGCTCCCCACCCCCTTCTCCATAGCAGCCCCATGCGACCTCACCGCCCCCAGCACAGCAAACCCTCCCAGCACTCCATGCTCAGCCAAGAGCTGGCCAGTGCCTCGCAGAATCCCCACCTCTGCCTGGAAAACCTCGTTTGGTATCAGACTTGCCGCTGTCTCGGCTCTATCAGATGGCAGCTGGAGGCTCACTAATACATGTCGATCTCCTCCCCCTCATGAGTGGGGGAGAGCTGACTTATGCGGGGAGGTCCTTCATGAGACTAATTGCACTTGCTATTACTACAGTTACTCCTACTCCAATTATCCTGGCCCACAGATCACCCCGGCCTTCCCTTAGGATATTGTTAATCCTCCTGTTTGTTATGACTCCCCAGTTCCACATCACCGCATATTTCATTACCACCATTAAGCAGGCCCACAGAAAACAACCAGGCGCACGTGTCCCTCCCGAGCCAGCCTGTGACCAGCCCCTGGGCCAGGCCCACCACCCAACTTGTCCTGCAGGGCCTCTCGCATTGACATTAGTGACCTGCACCCACAAAGTGGGCCTGCGTAAGACCCAGCGCAGCGGGGACTCTGGATCCCCGGTCTTCCCTCACAGTCACTGGCGCTGCTTTTGCTCTTCTCCAGCCATCTTGACTCTTTTTCTTATTTTCTCTTTTCCCGATTCTACTACATTTCACTGTCACTTACTTTAACTTCCCTGGCCACGTTAAATGCCCCTCGGCTGTCAGAAAGCCCCTCTATGCTCAGCGCTGATCCCCAGGCACAGCTTTCCTCTCCTACACACTCCGTCTACCGCTCACAGCCCCTGCAGAGCCGCCCTGGGGCTGGGGCGGGCCCGGGCCGCTCCCTCACCGACACACACCGGCGCAGCCCTTCCTCCCTCGAAGGCCGAGGCCTCCCCTCCCCAGCGGCCCCCGGGGTTCCCGTCACCCCTGGGGACGCGGGCAGCCCTGACGCCGTTCTGCCAACGCGAGGCTTACCGGCGGGGCGGCAGAGCAGTGGCAGGGCCGGGGCCGCAGTCCCGGAAGCCGGGCACCCCCCCCCCTCACCGCCGCCGCAGGGACCGGGCCGGTTCCTGCCCCGCAGCCGGCGCCGGGTGCCGGTTCGCCCCCGCACAAAACCGGGCCGGGCAGCGACGGCCGCGGCTGCCGGGGAGGGCGAGAGGGGGCAGAGCACCGGTCGGGAGCACCGCGAAGGGGAGGTGGCGGCTGGGGCAGCCCTCCCCGCGGGCCCTGCACCGGGCAGGGCCTCACCTCACCGGGCCGGTACCACCCCGGGGTGAGCAGAACCCAAAGCCGAGCGGCGCCCAGGGAGCCCTGCCCGCAGGACGGACCGTCCCAGGAAGCCCCGGCCTCCCCGCACCCTGTACTGTACCGTCCCGCCACCCGAGTTACCGGCGACCGCTCCGCTCCCGCTTCCGGCTCCGGCGACCACCGTCATGTGACACCAGCCCGTCACCTGACCGCGCCGCCCGGAAGCGGTCACGCGGGCCTACAGCTCCCGGCGGGCAGCGCGGCGGGTACGGGTACCGGCGGGGGACATGGGGCGCGCAGACATGGCGCGCGTGGCCCACGTCGTGGCCGACACCGGCGCCTTCCTCAGTGCCGCCCCGCTGCAGGTACCGGGAAGGGGGGGGACGGGGAGGGAGGGGGGAGCACCGGGGCCGGGGGAATCGGGGCCGGTCTGACGGCGCTGCCCGCAGGACATCGCGCAGACCCTGTACACCGTGCCCGAGGTGCTGGCCGAGATCCGCGACAGGCCGACGCGCCGCCGTTTGGCCGCACTGCCCTGCGAGCTGCGCCTCCGCCGCCCGCGGCCCGACGTTCTGCGCCTCGGTGAGTACCGAACCGACCCACCGGGCCCCTGCGTCCCGGGGAGGTCCGGCCCGGCCCAACCGGCTCCCTGCGGCCTGGCCCGGCCCGGCCCGACGGCTCCTTACCCCTTCCCCTCCTCCCCCCCTCCCGCAGTGACCGACTTCTCCAAGAAGACCGGGGACTACCCCAGCCTCTCGGCCGCCGACCTGCAGGTGCTCGCCCTCACCTGCCAGCTGCAGGCTGAGACCGACGGCCTCGGCTGCCTCCGCTGGGAGCCCCAGGACAAGGTAGGGCCCACCCCCACGGGATGGGGCCCCCCTCCACGGGGTGCCCCGTCGAACCCCCCGTGCTGCCTCCCCAGGTACGGCTGAGCTCCACCCCGCGGCACCCCGAGGCCCCCCTGCACCTCGCCGGCTTCCACCTGCCCACCAAGGTAAGGGAGGGGGATGCAGCGCCCTGACGTGCGGTGCTGAGGATAGGGATGGAGTCCCGCAGAGCCCACGGGCAGCGGCGGGCGAGAGACCCTCTGTCCCGTGTCCCCCTACAGCACAAGCGCCCAGGGAAAGGCCAGCATCAGCCCAGCCCCGAAAGGAGCACGGTCCCATCTGAGAGTGATGAGTTCAGCTCCTTCCTCTACTGGCGAGCCCCCCTGCCCAGCATTGAGGATGAGCTGCAGGAGCTGCTGGTGAGACCTGGAGCCTCCTCTCCTCACTTGTCCTTGCTACCCTGATTTCTGGCTGGCTTTTCCTGACTCCTCTGTGCAGTGCTGGACTGCACCAGGAGTGCTGCGTGTGCCATAGCTGACTGTCTTCTCCACCCCAGAAAGATCAAGCCATCTCTGTTAGCCTGGAGACCACTGAGGAGCACCAGAGTTCTGAGGATGGGGCCAGTGCTGAGGAAGAGGAGGATGAAGAGGAGAGTGACAACGAGGGTTGGATAACACCTACCAATCTCAAGCAGGTCCAGCAGGACACAGGGCACTGTGACACTGCTCCCATCGGTGTCCAGGTCGGCTGCGTCACCACTGACTTTGCCATGCAGGTGAGTGCTGGCTACTGCCCTGCATGGGACCAGCTCCAGCCTCGGGTTCAGCCGATGCCGTGTGGGCACTGTATCTCCCCTGCCTGCATGGGGTAGGGTGGGCTGAGGGGCCGATTCCCAAATTACTCAAGTCTCCAAGCTGGTTAAACTAGCACACTGAGACAGAGGAGCGCACAGCTGAGTCGCTGGGGCAGGATGAGACCAGCATTGCAACAGCTCCTTTTATCTTAAAAAATGCAAGTTCTGTGCATACCAGAGACCTCTGCAAAGCTCGTTGGCATCACTTCCATCAGCCTCTCGCTGCCTGGGCTGGCAGACCCCGGTTAAAGCTCTTGGCAGTCCCAGCTCACGGCATCCCAGTTTCTCTCTCCTCGTTGCAGAACGTGCTGCTGCAGATGGGCCTCCATGTGCTGGCGGTGAACGGCATGCTGATCCGCCAGGCCAGGAGCTACATCCTCCGCTGCCACGGCTGCTTCAAGTGAGTGTGTGTGCACAGAGTGGCACTGCCCTCAGCCGGCGTGGGCGTGCAGTGCTTGCTGGGGCTGGGTGGATGATTGTGCTCGTGGGCTAAGCCTGTATTCCATGGCCCAGGGAACAGTAAACCCCCTCTGTCACTGTCTTGCAGGACCACGTCAGACATGACCAAGGTTTTCTGTCCCCACTGTGGCAACAAGACCCTGAAGAAGGTCGCAGTGAGCGTCAGCGATGACGGGAGCCTCCACATGCATTTCTCCCGCAACCCCAAGGTCCTGAACCCCCGAGGGCTCAGGGTGAGTATCTGTGCATTGCATGCTGGGCAGCTGCTGCTGGGACATGGGCCTGGTCTGTGGGCAGTTCTTCATTTGCTCAGCTCTTCTCTAGAGGCCTGCGGTCATCTTGGAAGTCCCTCTGAGCAAGAGTTGCCCCTGAAGTGAGTTTAACAACCACTTTTCTCTTGGCAGTACCCGCTGCCGGCCCCGAAAGGAGGGAAGCACGCGAACAACCCTCACCTGGTGGAAGACCAGCCCTTCCCACAGCAGCGACTGTCCCGCAAGGCCAGGCAGAAGACCAATGTCTTCGACCCCGACTACGTCGCTGGGGTCTCCCCCTTTGCAGAAAATGACGTCTACAGCCGTGCAGCCAATCTGCAAATCCGGGACGCAGCCCTGGGTGCTGGCAGGAGGCGCCTGAACCCCAATGCTGTGACAAAGAAGTTTGTGAAGAGGAGGTGAAGGGCAGGATGGGTCCTCCTGCAGCCAGTGCTGCGAGGGAAGGACCATCTCCCCAGGCCTTGCACATCATTGCCCAACACCTGATGGCTCCGAGAGGGCGAGGCCTCTCCCAGCGCCCTTCCGGAGGCAGCCGCCCTGGGCAGGGCCTTTCCTTCCACGTTTCTCCGGTGCCTAAAGAGTGACCAGTGACTGGAGGTGACAGTCATCGGGTTTGGGGCAGCTCTGACCCAGGATGGCGTGCCAGAATGGGGGGGAGCCAGGCAAGGTAGTGGCTTCCCTGCTCAGCACCCGGGACACCCCAGGCAGTGGCTGCGTTGCTAATAAACACGAAAACGCCATAGCACTATGGCTCAAGTCTTTTTTCTGCGGCTGTCTGTGCCAGGCTCACGGGCTGGGGTGTGCCTTCCTCTGAGCCTCGAGACGAAGAGGAGGCTGAGGAGGGTTTCTCAGGGTGTTTTCTTGTGTCTCATGGCACCACAGTAGCACTAACGATGAGGGTGGATAATGAATGCCTGCAGCAGGGCTAGCAGCTCCCGAGGGGCAAAAGCCCACTGCAGGGGGTTGCCTCTGACCCTGGCAGCGGGCACAGGGCTGAAGGGGGAGGTGCTGGGGCAGCACCAGGGAAAAGCCTTTTGGATCAATCTGCTTAAGTCTTTCACAGTAAGGTATTCTGCCCAGCTCTAGGGGTAATTGCAGCGTTGCTTCTTACTCCTCTTGTAATTTTTCAGAATTACAAAATTGCTGATCCTGGCTGCTGGCCCCATGGTCCTGCCGGAGGTTACATCCCCACAAGAGGTCAGCAGGAAGGGGAACACACACCCTGAGCTGCAGCAAGCCCTTGGTCATTTTTTAGCATGTCAGCATAAACACACCAAAGATGCAGATAAAGTGGGACTGTGCCAAATCTCCTGGAGAGGCAGTTAATTTCCGTCATCTCTGCTTAGCACTTCTGGCATCGCCGCCCTCAGGCAGAACAGCCCCCCACCATCCTGTGGAGAGCTCTGCATCTGCCCCAGGCCCTCCACAGACAGAGCCCTGGTGGACTATGAAAACCATTTCTTGGAATGCTCTGTAATTTGCAGGCTGGGGTTTGGGCAGGGGAGATGGTAGTATAGATGGTTATTTTGGACTTACCACAAAATCAGAAAAAATCATTGCAGTTTTTTTTTGTTTTTGAAGTGCACACGACCCAGTGCCTTTTCTTATGCAACAACTCCAGTGGGATACACTACAGGCATAAATCATCATGGGCTCATGCCTTCCCAGTATTTCCTGAGGCAAGCGCCATATGGTTCCCAGATGGGTTTACTCCGTACTGAAGAACGGACACTTTCTCCCGCCAGTGAGGAGATGCCCTTGAAAAAAACACTACAAGACTTTACACTGCAAAATGAAAACTTTCATTGTTTTATTCTTGACTGCAGCTGTTTACAGAAATATAGTTGCGAGTATACAAATGTCCCAATAGAAGCAAAATATTTTTAATTTTTTTAATATTCAACAAGTTATCACAGGATAGCTAAAAACATAGATGCAAATGAAATATCCCCTCATAGAACAAACTGAAAACACCGGGTATCAGTGCTTTGAAAATCCCAACTACGAAAGCCATATACACAGAAATGCACAAAGGAATATCTGGTGCTACTTTCACATTGCAGGACAGAGGAAGAGCAGCTCAGCGGTCGATCAGTGCACTCCAGGAACACATGGCAGAAAAGGCAGGTAAACCACTCAAAGATGCAGCTAGTAACAGAGGTAGAAAGCTCTGCTCTGAAGTTTTTTGGAGCTTACTCATTAATGACAAGCTGAAATATAAGTATTTCAAATGACCTCATTTCAAAGTGTCCAGAATGGAAATAAAAAAAAAAAGGCTTTGGGAATACTGTGGACTTCTAAGCAGGATACTGGAACTTGTTCCCAGTTCTCCAAGACCCAGAAGTGCCACTCACTCTCCTTTCAAAAGGAAGCTTTCCCCCTCAAGTGCTGTTATCCCAACCTCTGGGACAGCCATGGTCCGGCGTGGGGACCCACCTGCACACAGACACTCAGGCCAGACCTTCTCCGGCTCACAGAGGGGCAGTTCCAGGGACTAAAAAGAAGTGAAGGCCATTTCTGTGATCTGAACACAGGACCCTTCGCTAACCTGAATCCTGCACACAACTGGATTATTTCACAGTGGGCTGCTGCTGGGTGTCGGAGTCTTGGAGTCTGAACCAAGCACTTCCAAGAGAGTGGTGGTGAGTGTCCCACAGTGAGCAGGGAAATCCTCGGATTCCTCACCGTTGTCCCAATACACTTGAATGTTATGAGGCAATTTCTTGAACCGTAATAGCAAAAATTACAGATCCCTGGAAACAGTGGAGATCAGACCTGCAAACTGATGGCTCAAAGAGAAGAAATAAGGACATTTGCTTTGGCAGAGGTGCTCCGATAAAGCCTGTACCAGGACAATAATGTCTATCGACCACCCTCCTGTCAAACTGCAGTGGAACACACCTGATTTGGCATGAAGAGTCGTGGTGGAAAAAACACATGCTACTGATTTTACGGTCTGGGTTTCTTTTAGAGAGTTTAATTTCTCACACTATCTGTAAGAAAACAGTACAAGTTGGGGCAGGGTTCCTCATGGCCAGAAACCAAGGACAGCTTTCACCAGCTTTCAAGGAGAGAGTTTTCTAGATACTGACTGTTGCAGTACAACATCAGTTAAAAAAAAATAATCTAAAGATGCCCGCCTTTATGAGAACAAAGAGAAGAGGAATGACAGATTAAGCTTCGCCTTCCCGATGATCCAAACGCAACGCAGCTGAGCAGCAGCCGCCGGGATCCTTTGCTATGCAAGAACGATTAATAACCCCCACTGGGAGAGAGCCGCTGGTGTAAGTCCAGCTCCTCCGGAGCAACACAACCACCACTATTCCCTATCGGCACGAGCTGCTGGGACACCGAGAACGGGAAAGGTCCCAAAGTCGGAAGTCACCTGAGGAAAGCTGGCATGGGAGCACAGGGATGCAGAAAGCCTGTGCTGTGGCTGCCGCCTCTCCTGAGCCCACCCAGTGGGCAGGCTCTCGACCCAGGCTGTCAGTTCTACCGTTTTGCTAACACCACATCTGCAATTATTAATAAAAAAAAATATATAAAAAATATAAAAGTACAGCTGTTTTAAACCCACGGATATTAGTGACCTTCACAAGCAGAGCAAGTTTCTGGAGCAACATTACCAAGAGTGCCACATGTACAGTACTGAAAGGCATTCATACAACTGTTAACAAGTTACTACAAAATCCTTGGTAAATAACCTCATACTAAGGAAAGAGTAATATTATTTCAGGTTTATAAAAATGTAAATATAACAGTATTATATGCATGTGTCTACTAATTATTTATATATAACAGATATGATTCCTCTATATACATATATATAACCCTAGAATATACAGGCATATGCATATTTACATACATATACAGAGTACAAGAAAGGAAAAGCCTCTCCCATGTAACCCCTCAGAGCCTCATACGCAACCAGAGAATTTTACGAGTACACTTTTACAGGAGTTTATCTGCTGCTGCATTTTTCCTCGTATCTAAATAACATTTATCACATTTCCAGTCGGGATCGTCTCTGCTCGATCCCCAGCCTGCAGCGTGCACAGACAGACCCGCCTCTGTCTGCAGGCTCAGGTGACTACTGTCCTATGCAACTGGCATAATTGGTCTGAACATGAAGTGCTCACAAGCTATCCCAAAAGACTACTCCAAATTAAGACAAAAACCCCAAACAAACAAAGCATCTCAGTACCAGTTTCCTGTTAGCTTCTAAAATACTGGAATTGCCACCAGGCCCTCTGGAACACAAACCCCACCTATTCCTTGAAAATAAGTTTTGCACTAATGAGAAGTCACCAGTAATCACTATTTCTTCTTCTCACCTTCCACCTACAACTCATAGCTCAGAGCATGCAAAGCAATTCATTTTCCTTGTTCTTGCTCTACCACTTGGATAAATGCCCGTAATCCCTTGTACTCCTCTCCTGTAATTATCCTGAAAAAGTAACACAACAGTTTGCCATGCAGACGCACGGCATTCAAAAACCGACAATTCTTTTTTTAACTTTTCATGAATGTGCACGTGCATGCCTGCAAACACACATACATACCCCTGGGGGAAACTACGTGTAGCTTCTTTAGTCAAATAACTTTTTAATTTTGCTTTTTAATAAATCACTTTTTCTTGCTACTCAAACAGTGATTTAAACGATGTTTTAAGACAAATGCAAGCTTCTGACTTGTTTGGTGTTCTTTCTGAGGACTCTGGAAAGATAGTAAGAGAGCAGAAAATCTATTCAGACAAGTTTTCCTTTTTGGAAACTATATCCTAAATCAAAATCACAACAGAAGCTTTTAAAAAGAAAAAAAAAAAAGTTCAACTTATCTAAATTAGGGGAATGTCCACTGATACAGCTGCCCAGACTCTTAGTATTTCCAGTAAAAAAACCTGCCAACGTAGCAAACACTTAACTGTTCATGCTTTACTCTATCATAAAACTAAATAGGAAGTAACCACCCTGTCAGTAATTAAAAGTAATTATAATAAAATGGTTGGTGATTAAACATCCACTTTGAAACAGCAAGGCTGAAGTTATTTCTTGAACTATTTTTATGTTGAAATAATAGCAAAGCATTTGGCTTGGAAGATCAGACAGTGAAGAGGCAATAATTAAAAAAACGTGGACTTGCTAATTAAGCACAAAGCACCAATAACTCCCTACCGGAGGAGATGTTTAGCTAATAACTGTGTAGTATGCGTTACTCATATGTTGGGGGTTTCCTAACATATATATATACACACACACACACACACACACACACAGAGCGTGTAAGTGGACAAGAGACTGCATGCAGAAGTCCCGGCTGGTGGCTAGCAGGTACGGCTCCCTAGATTTTAATCTGTGCCTAGAAATCACTGTTCTGTAAACCACCACATACCACAGAGGTACATACAAGCCGGAGAGCACAGCCCACATTTAATACGGAGGATCAGATTTAACAATTCTTTAAGAGCAAGGTCAAGCAGCAGAAAAAAACCAAGATACAGAAAACCCATCCCAGCACTGCAACTCTGCAGCTTTTCATTTTTCACCTAGTAGTATCTTCTATACTTAATCGCTGCTTTGTGGATATGACAGTAACTTCCCTTTTATAATAATGTTCGGAACTTTAAATTTAGAGAGACTAATGTCCCAATATCTTCTAACTTTCTCAATCAAAATGGACTATACCTGATACCACCACCTCATCTCTGCAGCAAAGCACTCCATCTGCTCACAGCTAACAGGCATGCCAGTGAGAGCGTGGACAGGAGTAAACACAGGGATGGGGACAAAAAAAAAAAAGCCAGAGTAAGCTCCACTTATCAACTGCTTAAATGATAAAAGTGAATGTTCCAGGACTCCAATAAAATACAAATGTGGCTCACGCTGTTCTTGGGTCTTTCTGCCATGAAATCCTGCAGCCCGTCTTTAAGCTCTTTATTGGATCAAACCTCTCTTTATCCTCTGTAACAGCTGTTTGTAAGCAGCAGTTCAAGCACTAATCAACCGCTGAGCGATCTCTTCGTTCATAAGACAAATACTTTTTGTAACCAAATCACATGTTCGAAGTGTTGTACACTTAAACATTGACCTAAAACGAACAAGATAAATTTAACACAGGAAAAGAAAGGTGTTATCCAGAAGTGAAAAATGTGATAGCACAGCCCTTTTTTTTTTTTTTTAATTTATTTTTTTTTACAATTTTTTTTCTCTTCTCTTCATAAGCAACCAAGAATACGCACACAATTTAAACATACCCTTCCCCTGGAGCTGTAGCACTCTTGGTATGAAGTTCTCTTTTGGACACCCATCTTGTTAAATGGAGATTTGGTCCCTGGTGACTTGGCACTGAACAACAGCACTTCAACATAAGGATACACCCCTTCGGAAAAATGGAACAAATTGAAGCAGCACACAAGTGAATTTATCATTCCTATTACTTCTTCTGTGTATGAAGGCTCCAGGTGACACCCGACAGCTTGTCCTGGGACTGCCATCCTGCAAAAGCCACCAGTTCATTTTTGAATAACTGGCTATCGACTTCCACGACCATCTGGAAGTTGTTTCGGTCCATAATCTCAGTCTTCTACATAGCCTCATATAGCATTTAGTCAATGCTGCAAGATTGCTGTTTTCATGTAATGAACCATTACAGGATTTTGTTAATATTTTGTCTTAGCAAGAAAAAAAAAAAAAAAATCACAGAAAGAAAAAGTATGGTTCAGGATTACAAAGCAGCTCCGGACATTATGAAGCAGGGAATTCTTTTTATCATGATTAAAATTTTAAACATTTTAGTGTAATCATAAATTAAGAGTTAAAACACAGAGGCGCTAATAATAAAATATTAAATAGACAATGATAGTGGATAAAAGCTGAATGGCTCATTCTGAATGAAACCCCATTATTTTATATACGCCTAAATGCCTACGGGTTTCCTCACTAAATCGTATTGCTGAGTGACAGACACATCAAAACACACAGTGAAGCTTCTCATAGCCAGTTGGAACAATAAATTGCCTGATGGAATGGCGAGAGATGAACAAGTTATTTATGTTGCAAAAAGTACTTAAATACTCAATAAAGACATAACAAAACCCACCCCACCCCACTGTTATCAGACGCCACGTTGTGGTAGAACATCAGACAAACTCACAAATTTACCACAAAAATGTGTGGCAAAAAGAATATTTTATATATATGTATATATATAAATTTTTATATTTATGCCAATGTACTCACTCAGTACAAATAGCAAAATAGTATACCATTTCCTAAATACAAAATATAGCTTTCCAAAAAAATGAAACACACATTAGATATAAACCATCCAAAACTTGAACGATTGAAAACTGTATTCAAAATTAAATGACCCAGAGCAGGTCTCTTTCTGAAAAGTTCCCTTCATATCGGCAAGAAGCCTTACTACTGAAAACGTAATTCAATGCCTCTCAATGAGAGAGAGAAAGAGAGAGACAGAAAGAGAAAGTGAACGTTATGACAGACTGACAAACAGGAAAAACCATTAAAACAAACAAAAACTCTACACGGCTCAACTAAGCACACAAGTTAAGGGAAAAAACACACAGTAAACAGACTACAGTAACTTAAAACCCATTTACAGACTATTCTTTGTTATTTAAAATAACAAAAATGAAAAATGACATGATACCAACTACACTCTACCAAGGCATAATAGCCATACATGACAGCTGTTTGGCTCTAACTGCAGCAACAGCTTTCTACGTGCAGAAGGAGAAGAAACAAATATCTGAATGAGGCTGTAAGTGAGATATCACAAAACTGTCCGGATAGTTGGAGCACCCAAAAAATTCACATGCCTCACAATACAACTGCATGGTCTGGAGTGGGTTGGTTTTACATTCTATAACATTAGGGTTTTTTTGTTTTTGTTTTTTAATTGAGACATGACAATCTAGAAACTAGACTTGGAGACTGTTGGTATTAAAAAAAAAAAAAATCACTTCAAAACTGCAATGAGCTTAATATGCTACAAAGATGCAACAGCTTAGGATGAAGTGAAATTTTCAAGAATGCTTAGAAATGATGTAACTTGCCCCCTACTTGGAGTAAAGTCAAGCTGAAGATTCACATCAGTAACAGCAGCTGGAAAATGACTAGTTAAGGGGGATTCTTGCACTGAGAAGGTGGTGGAGAAATTGCTTCCTCTTTCCTTAATTCTTGATTATTTGCCAAAGCTTCTCCTGACTAAGCAATTTAATGCCGTGGATTCCTAAAAGCTGCTTCTGATCTTTAAAGCCAGCGGGATATTTATGTCTTTTTTTTTTAAAATGCCATATGAAACTGAGGGAAAGAGAAGGAAAACCATGAAAAGAATGAAAGGGAGAAGGCTGGTTTGAGAATGGGTAATGCAGCTTTACAGAGTTCTAACCCATACAGTCAGAGCGAGAGACACAGAGGAGTTCTTTCCTTGGCCAGGCAGAATGTTCCTTTCAAGCTGAGGGTATTTTAGAGGATAAAATTTTAAGAGCAAAATTTATTTGAAATTTCCCCTTCATGTCTTCATTTTGTTAGAGCCACCAAACCCTTGCTCTATGTACAGTTACATGTAAGAGACGTGGAAAACCGTAATCACATTCTCAGATGGGAAGCACCCACCTCTGGCTATCTACAGCAGCAAGCAATTCTCTGCTTCTTTATTAGAGTTATCAATATTTTTCATTGCCACCTACTGCAATTAACAAATCGCAGTATTAGCTCTTCCAATCAACTGCAAAACACACGATCCCTTCACTTACTGACAGCTATGAGCTCGTCACAGGCATTTGATGTTTCTGCTTCACAAGCTTTTCTAGTCAAAACAGGGGATGTGAAGGAAGAGGAGGGAAAAAAAGAGTAAACACGGTAACAGGTATTACCTTCTAACAACAATAATAACTGACCAGATATGCTTTAAATTGAAAGAGCACCCCACTGTTAATGAGGTTTAGGAATCTAGTAACAGTACAATCCCATGCCCTAGTAAAACAAAGCATAGCTTTTCAGCATTATTGGCACTACAAATCCCAAATACTATGGTCGTAGCTTTAGGTGCTAGACGCTGCAATTGGCCACGTGTGTGCTCTTTAAAGAGGGCCACTTTTTTACAGAAGCAACCAGCTCCACACAGCCTAATCCAGAGTCGGAAGGTCTGAGAGGATCTGGGAAATCATCATTTTTTCTTCACAGAATTTCTGCAGGAAAAAACAAGCAAGCAAGTTAGGCATAACTAACAAAAGTCATCTTCTTATTTCTACATAGTTCCTTCATCTTGAAAGTGTCCATCATGAGCAGACATGCAACTATGAGCGAGTATCAGAACGCAGCACGCTTTCGTAGAGAGGATTACTCTCCTTCTACCTTTTTTTTTTTTTAAAGTTCATAACCTCATATACAAAACAGTTTAGATTAGAAAATGAAGTATATCACTTAAGTGAAAATTACAGGGGATTCAGGATGGCACCACAGTTAACTAGAGCCAAGTTACACACTGCGGACAATACTAGATTCCAGAGTCGTCCTGGTTCTTGGCACTCATTTGTAGTCAAAGCCTCTTTCACCTCTCTGAAAAAGGCACCTTCTAAGAGCAGAATGTTTCCTAGTAACAGCTGATTGTGACAGCTCACTTTGAACAAAGACTCCACATGTGGCACACTCTCAATAGCCGCCATATTCTACTGAATCTTGTTTTCACATTCTGTTGTTGTAACCCAGTGGGCAACTTCAGAATAGTACAGTCTTGAGGTGTTATTTACTCAATAAGCCTTAACTTCTTAATTCGTTATATTTCATAACACTTTTATCTGCCAAGCTGTCGGTGATCTACTCTCCTTCCTAATAAAATACTAGACCGTAACAGCAGACGACAAAACATACAGCAATTGAATGACAAGACCCAGTCTCAGCTGTTTCAGACAAATTCTGACCTCTGACTGTTTTTAATAACTCTTCATTCTAGCCACTGGTATTATATTCTTAATTCAGCAGTACTGCTATTTTAGCTGATCTCTTACAGCGTGGTGATACACTCTGAAGTAAAGATGTACTGAACAAATGTGTGCATGGCAGGAGAGAACCCCAAAACCCACACATACCACTTACTTGACTAATTAAAATGAGCCAGCCATATTGTTCCCCTGGTTTTGCAACGACACAAGCAGATCATCTATTTTCTCCATATTCTGATTGGTTGCCATAGCTGAAGGTAGTGGAGGTGTCTCAGATATCTGCTGAGAGAGCAGCGTTGGCACTGCTGCTTGTCCCTCGCTCTGTGGCTGACCTGGCTGACTTATAGCCATCAACTCCTCCGGCAACGTAGCTGGTCCAGACGTTAGCAGCTGTCCACAGTCTGTTAAGCAGTAAATGAAAAACAAAGGACCATTCAAATTAAGCAGTAAGTGAAGAACAAAGGACCATTTAAATTAGGTTAATACATGCAGTGAATTAGCCAACTTTACATATGCCCATATTGACTATAAACTGTGTAGAAAGTTACATGTACTTTTGTTCACATGACCACCTCCGCTCACCAAGTTCAAAGTGTACATACTGAATATAGGACCCTGTACTATGACCAAACGCTACTAACACCCCAGAGGACAATACTTGGCTAGAAGAAAAACAAAACACATGGTGTAAGTGTTGAGTATGCCCATCCTTTGCCTTTATTAATTACAGAAGTGTCATCTTCATTTCGGCCAAGATATGCACTAGCTGCTTCTATAAATCTGCAAACAGTATCACATCTCCTACCACTTCTAGCATCATCTTCAGCTTTGTGGAAAGGCTTGGCTGCATATGGCCTGATTGTCCAACAGTTCGTACAGGAAAGCACATATTCAGGTATAACCACAGACCAAGTACACAGCTAAGGTTTCTGTCCACATCTTTCATAAGATGCTATAATCGTCATCTGCATCTGCTACTTCTGGAGCTTCACAGGTACATACAGCCTTTTACAGACAGATGAAAGAATCTATGTTCCAAAGAACTTGTCATAGAGGCTAGATTCAGAGACGAGATATAGAAAAGTGCAGGCTTATAAAGTTAAAGAGATTTCAAATACACTTCAATAGACACTCTTCTGTACTACAGAGTTTCAAAAATCTTTGCCTTTCTTCAACAATGTGTGGAGAAAGTCATTGCATAAATTGTGGAAACTAAGTGCAGCAAGATTAGTGGAGCTGTCTTAAGAGGGCATAACAATTTTTTTAAAACATGTGTGTACATGTATTTTATATATTATTTGTATATGTATTGTTAATATTTTATATATTATATATACTTATTTCTATATAGATATACACACAATTCTAAGGTGGTTTTGTCACATATTAATCCTAAGTGTAAGAAGACAAACAGGTATTTAAGCTAAGATTTCTCATGCAAAATCAGGAACATTCAGAGCAATATGACGAATATGTATATCCTCAATTGTCCTGCTACATTACTTATTCCAAGATATTTTTTTTTCTTGAAATATCTTAGAACAGAACAATCATTGTCTTGTGGACTCCAATTAGTAGCTCTTCTAAACTGTAAATTCAGAATCAGGCATCTACACTTACTGTTTTGAATGCCGAACAGGAATATTCCTGATGTTTGTTGAGATGAAGCAGGAGAATTCTGCAGCTGGTTGATAGCACCTCCTGCTGTGTTGTGAAATAAAGAAGCTTGTTGCTGTGGAGGAGAAGCAGTTCCTTGCATTCCTGCCATGCTGTTTTGAGAAGAGTACATAGGAGACTGCTGCAGTTCTTGCTGGCTCATACTATTCTGCAGGGCAGACATGGAAGCTGAAGAGATGAAGAGGGTGACTTGTTGCTCTTGAGAACTTGGTGACCCTTGGACCAACTGTATCTGGGGTGAGTTATGGAAGATGGCTGGCTGTTGTGCTTCAGCCTGGTTGGATCCAGGATTCTGAAGAGAAGACACTGTAGTCTGACTCTGGAATTGCATGGGCTGCTGCTCCTGGTTCATTGATGCCATGTTAGTCTGTGGATGAAAAATGGACTGGCCTTGTTGCTCCTGATTGGTAACTGGGTTTTGATTTGGATTAAAAATCATGTTCTGCTTTTGAGAAGCAATTGTACTCATTGCATTTTGATTATTGAACATCATGTTCTGCTGCTGCTGCTGCTGCTGTTCTTGGGATGGAGGACTACTCTGAATAGCAACTATCGAATGCTGAGGCTGGAAGATGGCTCCTTGTTGGTTCTGGGGAATTGAACTGGACTGGATGGAGCCTAATGACACTTGAGATTGAAACAAACCTTGCTGAGCGGGCTGAGTCTGGGGCTGTTCTTGGGGAAGCATAGAACTCTGCATATGAGATATCTGTGTCTGCTGCTGGAAAGAAGTCTGCTGTTCGGTATTTGTTGCTGTCTGAAGAGGAGAAATGGAATTTGGGCTTGTAAAGAATGACATCTGTTCTTCTTGAGTTGCAGGATTGCTCATTGAACTCTGGGAAAGGAACATGTTAGCAGACTGCTGGTCTTGAGGAACTGAAGAGCTCTGTAAAACACCCATGGTGTTCTGCGAGTGGAACATTGCAGGCTGCAGTTGTTCTGAGGAATTAGTACTGGTCTGGTTGTGGACAATGGAATTTGGACTGTGAAAAATAGAGCCTTGTGCTTCCTGTGATATATTTTGAGTGTCACCAATAGGATTCTGAGAGTGAAAAAGCTGAGCTTGTGAATGTGGAGACTGCTGCATAAAGCTTCCTGACTGAATAGACATGATTTCTCCACCTTGCTGGAATAGACCACCTCCTTGTTGTTGAGTTCCACTTGCCTGAACAGTCATCATGTTTTTGGTAGATGAAAAGAGATTAACTTGAGATTGACTTTCTCCACTATGCTGCATTTGAACCATGGTCTGAAATACAGTACTTTGCATCTGTTTACTCTGACCTGAAGCTTCTTCTCCATCTGCAGAATTTGATGCCTGAAACATAGTAGGTCCATTGTTGGAGACCTGCTGCTGAGCAGTAGGAGTAGTCTCACTTCCAGAAACACCGGGAGATGAAGAGAATAATTCACACTGCATTTGCATGTCTTCGCTTGTTGATAACCCACTCATTATGTGAGAAGCCTGCTGGTAAACAGGTGACTGTTGGAGGGCTCCATTCCCTGAAGCTGTTGACGAGAACAAATCAGACTGCATCTGTGTTGCAGCTTGGCAAATGTTTTGTTGGATTCCTATCACCATTGCTGCAGAAGTCTCCATCGCCTGCTGCTGTTGTTGTTGCTGCTGTTGATTGGACAATGTATTTTCAGGCTGCGAGTGAACATTTTCAGCTCGTCCAGGCAAAAGGTTCTCTGGTCTGGAATGGACAGATGTGTCTGATGAGGAAAACATCCCAGAATTGACACTGTTTTGTATCTGGCTAACTTGCTGAAAGATATCTGCGTTTAGCTGATCTTGAACATCCTCACTGCTGTCTGAACCAGAAAATAAAACAGAAGATAACTGCTGTTGAGCTTCCAATACCTGTTGCACCAAGTCAACGTTTCTATTGCTGCCAGTGGCAGTGTTAGTTGGAAAATTTCCAGCTTGCAGTTGTTGTATAGTGTTCTGTAACTGACCCACACCGCTTGCTGATGAGAAAATACTTGATGAAATCTGTTGCTGCAATGCCTGTGCTGGTTCTGAGAGAGTAGACTGTTGTTGTTGTGATGCATCAGTTAATTGTGACAAAGTGACTACTGTGCCATCTGATTGCAAGACTTCCCTGGTTTGGGAATCTCTTGTTTGGAACTGTGCAGCTTGCTGCAATAACGCATCACTGTTCTGCAGCTGACCTGGAGTAGAGACTGCTGAAAAGCTACCAGGCTGGGAAATGTCCTGTGTTTGGATAGTAGTTAGTGTCTCTGGATTATACACCTTCGGCTGTATTTGTTGCTGGTTTTCATTTTCAGAAGGTAAATGGGAAGCAGAAGTTGATATGCCAGACATACTGTTTTCCATTGTTTGCTGAGTTGATCCAACCACATTTGAAGCCTGAAAAAAGCATTATGTGAAGCAATTCATAAGCTTACTCAGGTCGTGCTTACAAAATTTCCCCCAATCCGCTATGTTCAGAAAAGATCAGACAGAAGATTTGATGGCTATGTATCTCTCCACACCTAACCAAACAAGCACGCAAATGACTAGCAGTGGAAATGCTACTTCAAGGAAGCAGCCAAGGTACAATCTAACAAAAGCAATGCTAGGAAGTGATTAAAATAATATTCTTACAGTAATTTACTAGTTCTGTGTCACAGGGCAAAAAAATTCATCGTAGTATCAGTAACCAATCAATCTGTTTGAATACGGGAACAAGGTAAGTTACTTTCAAAGGAAATTGTCTATTATTTTAATCATGCTCTGCGATCACGTTTTGCCCAAATCCATCTTGGACGTGACATTTTCCCTGTGTGTTACTCTTCTCCACTATTAGAACACGGACTGATGGGTAGATGTAACAAAGACTATTAAAGCTACTGTCTTCAGATCACAATCAAACTTACCTTGAAGACAGGGGGAGATCTTTTTTCTGCACTTACTTCCATCGGAGCCACATCTTCATTCTTAATCATACTGCTTGGCATGAGTGGAGTTATCAAGGCACTAGGAAGAATGTTTACCTTCTCCAGGTTACAACCAGTGGTTTTCACTGCTGCAGTCACAAACAAAAATAAAAGAAGGGCAATGAAATTTTAAAATTCCCTATACGAAGAGTGGGTTTCTAGTGGTGGCCAGCTGCCCATTTTACTTCTCAGCCCTACTGTAAGAGCTCTCATTCTCATGTAAGATGGTAACACGCAGAGAGACCAATGCAATGATGTGAATACTTCAAATAATCCTAGAAAACAACTGCAACCTTCAAAAGTTATTTTTAAGATTAACAGCAATGCCACAGTTTTGTTTTTCTTTCATTTCGTATCTTTCTAGACCAGGATAGCCATCCACCAACTGCTTAAACTACAAACATAAAAGCTTAAGACATCTTTCCACAAATTTAAACATTACTGCACTTTAACTGTATAACTTCTCTATTTCATTTTGAAGAATGTCTTGTTTCAGATAACCATGTGAACAGAGTGCTCAGAGCATTCAGACTGTATTTTTATTCTGTTAAAGAACTAATAGAGCAAAACTTGATAAATCTGCATGCCAGCTCTGTAGTAAGAGCAAGTTGTTAGTTTGCCTTTGCAGTGCCTATTTTTCCTTTTTTTTTGAAGTAGAAAGGTGGCTTCTTAAAATGAATTAGATATTTTCAGTTATATTTTTAATTTTTCCTAAACCAAATAAAAAGCATTTTGTAAGCTGCAATCTTTGCTCTAAGTAAAATTAACTTTCTTGGTTTCAAATAGTGCTGAAATTGAGCTTAAAACAAAGCACTGAGAAAGCCTGTAAAAAATATAAGTACTTTAAAGTAAATTAAAGAATTAATCTTCAACATAAAGCAACAGATCGCTATGCTTTAAACAAATTTAAATCTTGCAATAGCATGGCAGTAATATTTCTGCAAATTTATACCAACAGTATGCCATGTCCTCAGTAACAGTCCTTGTGTGTTTACTCTATGTAAAACCAAAGACTCTGTTCTGGAATGTTATTTCCCGTCTTCAGCAATAAATTCTCAGCCATCAGTATGGCAACAGTTGTCAATATACTGACAGCCAAATAAACTCTTTCCCTCCTGTTAACTCACAAGTTTGGGGTGGCTCCAGAAACACAAGTCCCGTGACCTGATGTGTTGGGCTGTGCTGCTGGCAGGGAACACAATTTGAGCGAGGCTATTCTAAAATAGGTCTACTTCAGGACAGCTAGTCATACAGCGTATTTAAAGACATCAGTCAGTATTTTTCTATACTGTAGTCACAATTTATAAGCTTCTCTCTTCTAGGTGCTTAATCATATTGTGTTCATCAGAAACAATTAAAAAAATATGTAAGTCATTAAAAAAAAATCCCAATGGTATACAGCTTAGATTCTAACAATGGTATGTTTGTTCACAGTGATGTATTTGGTTAGAAGAATGAAAAAATGAAGTGAAGTTAATAATGAAAAAGAAGTTTCAAAAGCAGATAAACACTGTTGATTTTGGTCTTTTACTATGTTTTCATAATACACTTATTTTAGAACTTCTGAGTAGTTACCATCTTTATCAAGGCATACACACCCTCTTTCTCTTTTTTCCCAAAGCTGGAAACTGAAACCATCATTAACCACTTAAAAACAATGCTCCAGCACTACTTCAATGTTAGAAGGCAAAGACCTGAACTACGTGGCTGGCCATACACACCCATCTTCCTCAGGTTTTACAGAACAGCTTAGAATTATAAAATTGTTGTTCTGAAACATAACTTGTCACTGAAGTCTGTCAAATTTGCGGTCTCTAATTAAAATGTCAGAGCTAAGAATCTGCAATGGCTTTGGAAGCCATGTTTTGTTGTTTTTTTGGTTTTGGTTTTTTTTTTGTTTGTTTTTTGGGTTTTTTTTTGGTTTTTTTTTGTTTTTTTCTGTTTTTTTTTTGTTTTTTTTTTACATATGCAGATGTTGTAATAGAAATTATTTTAAGGAATATTCACAGATACTCGAGACAAAGATTAAAATTGCCTGTGACAGGAAGAGAAAGGCCCTGTAGCTCAATACCTAACTGTACATGACAACAGTTTATTCTATTTGGCCAGGGCTGCTGGAAATACCACTTAAGCAATTACGAATTCTAGGATTTTGCTGCCAGTGAAAGGAAACAGGAAGGAAGTGCCAGCCCACTGGATCCCCACCTGGTCTTTATCATTTCAGAACAGTGAGGAAGGACAGGCTGGGAGATAGGCAGAGAAAAAGTACATAAAGCAGACAAAATTGTCTGACCTCTGGTTCCTGATCAACCTAGAGTAAAATAGGTACAGGAATGAACTGTCAAAAAAGAGCTGGCTCGCAGAAAACCCACACAAGAAAGTAAATTAAGATTTATCACATAGATTAAATGGAGGACATGAAGCAACAGAAATAGTACATTGTTTTCTTATGCACAGCAGATGTTCTCCTGAAGCAGTTGGTATATTCCTTAGTTCCATACTCTACTGGATGGATGTCGGGCTTGCCCTGATACATCAGTTATTATTTTCTTCATCTTTTTAATCTTGCTACTAGAAGACTTACCAGTCCTTTTATCAGCTTGTTTCATTGCCCTAAATATTTTTGCACATTTCTCCCCCAAATATTCTCTGCAGGTTTAAACTCATCATATCTTGTATTATCCTCCCTAACAAGTTGTAAAGTCAACTTGTAAATATATCCCCTGCCAAAACCAAGCTATTAATGTCAAACATGAGCTTCACGATTTGAACCTGAAGCTATGGATTCCTATCAAACTTGTGATCACACTGTTAATTTGCTTACTTTTCAACCTGCTTTCCCCAGAGCAGGCTATGGAAATTTCCAGTAAGCTTTGTACACTACCATAGTTTTAACAATCAACTAAAACCATTTCCTTCCTCTATGTTATTTCAATATCGGAAAGATCAATTCACCTCACACTTAAAATCCAAACCCAAGACTTGCACCCTTAGAACAAAATGACAAACTTTGCATGGACAGAATGGTCAGGAAAAAAAAAAAAAAAAAACAACAAACAACCAACCCCACACTGAAGAGAGTAAGTTGAAATTGCCAGAATTAGCATTCTTAACTAGACCCACTGAAAGCAGTCTTATAAAAACACTGGACAGCTTCTGAAAAACATCCTGTTGGCACATTTGTGTTTTTCAGTACACAGCTCTTCCCCACCACCACCTTTATGTGTGTTTTTGCTTACATTAACACTGTACAGTTTCTACATCATTTGTATTAACTGCCATCTTAGGCTTCTTTTTCTTCTTCCCTTGCAAGCGTATTAAATGAAGATTAGACTGCAGGGCCTGAGGCATGAAAACAAAATATTCTCTTTTTTTTTTTTTTTTCTTTAAAGTTTTTGTTCTATACTAGCTCATGTTAAAAAATACTTAAAGGAATACAGTTATAAAGCAAAATATTCACAATAAAAAAACCACCTCACTGCAAGAATATGGCCAGATTTCAGAAGCACAGACTTATCTTCACAGGATGTCTGATTCATAACTCCAAATTTGGGTAGGAATTTATAGTTAAATTATTAACAACAATGATAAGAATCAATTTAGTACCTTTTATAGCCTCTTCAAAGGAACAATGTTGGGCTGGGCTGGAGATTTCCTTCTTCACATTAACATTCAGAGTACCAGCTGTTGAGACAAAACACATTGAAAACTTCCTTATGTTAAAACAACAAACAAGCAAAAAAAAAAAAACCAAAGCAAACCAAAATAGTTTCTTATACCTTAAAGAAATTAAGGTTCTTTGAAACCCAGAGAAACATTCTGAGTTGCACATAAACTTTCTGTTTGTGGCTGTGAATGCACCAATGATCACAGTGCCCAAAACATCATTTTCACTTCCAAAAATGAAAGAACCAGTCAGCAATTGCACTGTGTATTGTAATATAGGTAAATAAAAATACATTAGATGGACAAACGTCAGCATTCCTTAGGATAAAGCTTGGTGCTATTTTTGGTTATATTTGGTCCGCTCTACGTAGTATGTCTACGTTTTTTCCTGCTGAGCTTCATTTTGAACCTTATACTAGAAAAGGATGCTACTTTCTAAGAACAACTGTCTCCATGCAGCCGAAATTTGAGCTACTGGCCACATAAATGAGAAAAGCCAAGCCTGTAGATTTTACTAGTTAACACAGCAAACCTCACCAGCAAGGAGTTAGAAAAGATCCAAGTTACTTAACATTTCTGCTGTACAGACTCAATATTATGAAATCAGAAATTAGATGCTTAGCAGGTAAAACTGTCCATTCCTTCCCACAGTTTTCTATTTCACTTACATGTATCTGGAGTGTATGTAAATGGTTGCACATCGTGTGATCTTCCAGCATTGGTCACCACATATATTCCCACAGAAACAGCTGAGGTTATTTGCTGGTCATGATATGGTGGCACCTTCACAATAAGGTGATTCTGCAATGCAAAAATAATAACACCCCCACCCCATTAGAAACCTTACTTCATTACTATTGACCTTAATTGTATTTACATCCATCAAAACAAAAAGACTGATAAAATACCATAAAAAGCAAAGACATAGGGGGAAACGTGATCAAGGTACACTTTCAGTAACAAACTTGTGCTACAAGAGAGATTTGAATAATCTGCCTATATGATCCTCACTGGCAATTTACAGCTTAAATAGAAGGGAAAGAAAGTACAGACACAAAGTCCAGTACTTTAAACATCAGCTTATGCCTAACATGCCTTACTGAACTGCAATCAGTTTGCCATCAAATTCTGCTGGACTGAGACACTTCACTGTTCTGCTGACTCAGATCTTCGTACTCAGTGTGAACAGATGGAGGATGCAGCTTTATGTTACACTTAAGCAGATTTAACACTGAGCAGACATCAAAAAATAGGCTTGCAATCAGTTATCAACGGTATTAGTGATGAGTGATCTGTCTATTCCCCAACTATCTATCCCGCTAGAAGTGAGAAATCATTTCTACCAGTGCATGCATGGAATACTGCCTTCAGAGGTGGAAGCAAGATGACATTTGTGAAACACTTACATCTAAATTTCTCTAATTTCAGTCCAGTAACTCTGAAAGATGTTGAGTTGTGTCAAAAAAAAACCCCAAACAAACAAAACAAAACAAACCCAAATATTTTGCACATTTCAAAACAGAAGAAAATTCAGCCAAGTATAAAGACTATAGCATAAATACGATATGTTTCCACTCAGCTGTAATCTAATGTGTCCTTAGGAAAGCTACTGGAAAACTGTATTAGGCCTTTTAATTATGTTGTATGTAAGGGCAAAGCCTTGCTCACTAAGTTCAGATACCATGCTCCTATTGTGGCATCCAAATTCTCAATTACAAATTGAACAATTATACTTGTGTAAACCCAAAACAAAGATATTCTACCAGACTCACTAAAGACCTTACTTGAAAAAAAGGAATATTATTTCTAGAAATGCACAGGAAGAGGGAAAGGCTTATTTGATTTTTCTTTGGAAACAGTCAGAGTCTTTTTTTGGTGGTAATAAAAAAAATACAGAAGTACCTGATGAAATAATTCCATGTCTATTTCAGCTTCTGCCTTCCAAGAGTTTTCATCTAAATGAAAGTTAAAAAGCATAATTTATTGCACATCCATATAAAGCAATAAAGCATTTTTTTTTTTTAGTGCCTTTGATTATGCTTCTCAGTTTGTTCTCCACAACTAATCCTCATCAACTAACATAAACCCAAATGGGTTCTTCTCCAGCACCCCAAGCCATTACTGCTTTCACACTAACCAGAAATATTCTCTTGGAAAATCACTTTTGTTCCCTTTAGAAAGTTCTTGCCAATCAGAAAAACTTCCTCTTCACCCTTCACTGAACAACTGTGCAGACTTTTCTTTAGGATCTCTGGAACTCCTGCTGGTTGAGCTGCAATTGAAAACACACATAGTTTGAAATCAAGAAGATAGCAACATCCAAAACAAAAAGGTTTTGGGTTGGAACTAGATGATCTTTAAGGTCCTTTCCAACCCAAACCGTTCTATGACTCTACGATTATAAAAGGAAAGAACAAAATAATTCCCGAGCCTCTTTCTTTACTATATAATTCATGACAAAACTTTTCAGAAGATAACTGTTTCTATTATTTCCTCACTAAATGTAATGACATCATAAAAATCACTCAGGTAAATGATCCACTAATAATCTTTTCCCTTTTCTCCTGCATTTATTAAATCTTCAAAATGAAACTTTCAGTGTTTGAGCTAAAGCTCAAGAAGTGCTCAGGAGAGAAGAAAATTTGGTTCTGTAATTTCCTGCCATAGAGAGCGATAAACAAATGCATCAGCCCTTAGATACAGCTGAGGCATACCTTCAAATTTATCCTTAAGCTAAAAGGATATTTTTATGAAGCTTATTTTGTTTTGCTATGCAGAAGGGTAGAAGTAGTAATTCCCATATTACCTGAATTTTTACAGGTTTGTTTTTTTTTTTACGTAACATAGCTTTCTGGCTGGTGCAAGAACTAACCCAGGGCTTTGAGCAACCTGGTCTAGTGGGAGGTGGCCCTGCCCATGGCAGGGAGGTTGGAACTTGATGGTCTTTAAGGTACCTTCCAACCCAAACCATTCTACAATTCTATGACTTTCTAGACCTATATACGTCAGCTAATACAAATCCTTGCAAGACCCGCGTCTCTGTAGTTGGGGATTATAGCAATTTATATCCTATAAACTAGCAAAGAGAACACGGCTTATAGATACACGCCCTTGGAAACCTCTGCCTCTCAGCCACTGATTCAGATGATAATTTATATAACACCATTAAAAAATGTCTTTGCTGCAAACTATTTCTATGCTTCTTAAACCGCAAGTCAAATAAGACCATATGTGTTAAGTGAAAATGAGGCCCCAAAGACAATTTAAATACAGATATACATTTTAAAAGAATGCATTTTGAGTTTGTCACATTTAATATGTTATAAAATAATTCCAGTTTCTACAAAAGGTTTCTCAAACACCTTTTCTATTCACCATAAAATCCTAGTGGCATAAGCTTGTACTTGTGCTACGCACTTACGTGGCCCACTTGTAGTGTTTAATAACAGTATTCTCTGGGCTTACTACATAGAGCAACACACATACTGTAACATTCCAAATTATTTAATGACCTTTCAGAAAGGATTTTTCTACAACTGTTGCAGCGGGTTCCTAGGCAACCATTACGCAACTACTAAATATGCTCAAGGCATATGAACTTCTGAAAAGAGTAACTCGATTTATGTTTGCTAACAAGTTATCAGAGCCTATTTAAAACATAGACCTTAAATAAAGACCCTGCATCTACTTAATGTCTTTCCAATGGTTGCAGGAACATTATTGAAACTTTGACTGCAATATTAGTTATAATACATAATAAACAGGCGCTGGTGAGTGAAAATGTAAACCTCATTATGAGAAGGTACAGTACATATCTGTAATAAGATGTATGTAGCAAACAAACCAGATGTAATGTGCTGGAGGAGATGATTTATATAAACAAATAACTTAAACAACAAAATTCTATGCCACATTTTGATCAGCCAATATATATGTAACAGCATTCTTTCATTGGCTAAGGTCTATTGCAAGTTACTTTAGCTTTAGTGTAAATTAAGACAGAAGTAGTACAGAATCTGGGAAAACAAGTCTGGAAAGAGCCTCAAAAATTTCCCTCTCAACCTTTACATCATGATCAGTTTTACCCACATCATTCCTTAAAGACACGAGTCTAACCAGAGTATTTTGTTTCTTTGTTTTAGACTTCCAGCAATGGAGATGCTATATAATTGCATGGCAATCTCTTAGTAATTTACACAATTTGGAAGATTTTCTTATCAACTGAGCAAAACCCAGCTTGCTAAAAACTAAACCAAATTACTCTTCACTCTATTTATTTTTAGAACTTTATTTATGGAAGGACAACTTTTATTTCCTTCTTTCCTTCTTCCTTTTCTCCTCATGTCCCTTAGCATGTCATCACTCATATATTGGAACACTGGAACATAACCTGAAATACTGGCACATATATTGAAATACGGGCACAGGCTGCCCAGAGAGGTGGCAGGTGTCCCACATCCCTGGAAACATTTAAGCTCAGGTTGGACGGGACTCTGAGCCACCTGATCTAGTTGAAGATGTCCCTGCTTGTTGCAGGGGGGTTGGACTAGATGACCTTTAAAGGTCTCTTCCAACCCAAACTGTCCTATTCTATATTCTGGTCTTTACTCACTGCCCATATCTCAAAACACGGCTACTAACATTACGGGTATAAACGGATGCATTCAGCAAACAGAGAATGAAGATTACAAGGGACCCTCAAACCAATAATGGAATCGCCTTATCAACAAGCTAAGCAGGAAGTGCATCAAATACGGCTTTTTTAGAAACTAGACCTATTTTTAAATCGGTCTCTAAAACACCCCAGGCTCTCAGCTTCTACAATAGCAACTTTTGGATTTTCATGTGTTAAAGAAAACACTAGATGATTTCCATTCCAATTTCTGCTATGTTTTAAATAACTTTAGCCAGTAAGTTAATGATACAAACAAAATGTATACAGAAATAGCTTCTGGAGATTTTATAGAAAATGTTTTTTTTTTTTCTTAAATCTGAAAATTAGTATCAGATACTACACTGCTATACTGACTGGACTGGAGCTACAGAGACAACCATATTTCTAGCAAATGTACTATTATATTCTCCAACAACATAAATGCATAATTCTGAGAACTCCACGACTGTAAAAAGAAAGATTTAGCAAAAAGCGTCAGGAGGAGGAATAAAGAGGGAAGGGAAGGGAACACCTCAAGCTGATCTTCCTGGAAGAGCACCCCAAACATCAAACCATCACCTAAAGCGTAGAAGATGGCTGAAGACAGAAGGAGAGTCCTGCCTTGCATCAGCAGTGACACATCTTCGGTTATCAGCCTATTCAGGGTTTTCGCAGGGTTCCTGCTCTCTTCAAGTCTTGCAAAGGGATTCTCTGGGAGAGCATAATACTGGAAGGAGGGACAGGCTACACAGCACATCTGCTGAGTCTCCTGTTGCCTGCAGCACTGGAATCGCATGGTGGTATCTGATATGGAAGCTCACATGTTTTTAATTACCTCCTCTTCCAATCTGTTCTTTTGCTGGCAACAAAGCTACTGTTTCTGACAAGCTGAATAGAAGCCCTGACACAATAGGTACTGACAGTGTTTAGAAAAAAGAACAACCCCCAAACCAGTAACTTCTTTTTATACAATGTTAAGAACGCAACACATGCACACAGGAGCTTGCATAACCATAGTATGTTCTACGCACGGAGAAAAAGCTTTCTTATCATCTTGTTCCTCATGAAATATCAATAACCCCATCAACAGCTGTATTAAACACATTTCCCTATCTCTTCTCTTTGGCAGATGAGCAGAATTCCCTGTAACTGAAAGTCACTACAGACAGTACACGCACAGGCAGAATCCTGACTTCATTTTCCCCATTGTTCAGTATAACCTAACCAGTCGATGCAGCCATCTGCACTCAGTGCTAAGCAGAGCATTTTAAATAAATAGCTATAAAAAGTTTCATTCTTGCACTGAACCAGAACAGATTCAGCCTCTGGCCCAACAAACTACCACAGCTGTAAAGAGCCACGCTCACTAACTTATTAGAAGTCCCTTCTATCACTGAAAGCTGACAGATGAATGTGACAACACAGAGGAGATTAAAACCTGTATCAAAAAAGTCATACAATAAGTTCAAAGCGATCATGACAAAAAATCTGACCTTTTAAAAGGCAAAAATTCATTTAATAACATTTATAACTACTTTTAAATACTGGTCAGTCATTTAACTAATCCGCGCTCCAAATAAAAAAAATCAATCTGTGTGATCTTAGCCATAGCAATTCTGAAATAATCACAGAACAACACTGGGGGGTTTTCTCCCCTCAAGGCATTTTATGGCAATCACACTAAAATCCAGAGTCCTCTAATACCAACTTTTTATTTTGATACTTACTGCACAAAATTGGGGAAGAAGGTGTCTGAAGAGTCAAAGTTGAACCATCTTTGCGAGTGATGTTAACACGAAATACCAGCCTAGCACGTGTGCTTTTTTTCTTGGAACCAGCAATCCCTATCCTAGCTTCAACATCAGCATTTCTCAGCTTCAGTATTCCCACGCAATCAACCCTAACAACACAAAATAGGTGAGAGATTAATAGAGTTTAAGGTCATCATCTTTAATAATCTTTCAACTAGTTACACCAGCCACAAAGTCAAAACTCTTGAAGTAATTAATGAAATATTATTAGATTTTTTTTTTTATTTACATGAAATCTCTACATGACCTTTCTCATTATATAGCCCAGTCTTCAATTCATCCCTACATAATCTGGATGATGAATCAGGGGAGGAAGGGATACAAAAGTAGTATGAAAAAAACAGAAAACGCAACGTAGCAAAGTAATTCTGGTAAGCATTCAAATTATGCACCACAGATCTTCATTATTTCATTCCTGGGGCTAGATCTGGATTTGTAAGATTATTACTACAAAATATTCTGCATTCACTTAAAGCAGTAGTAGAAGAAAACTTACTGTAGTCATATTATTTTTTATGCTCAGTGGAACTTGGAAGTGATAGATACGTCATACCAAAACTGTGGTCCTATGGGAAATGTATACAGGGCCAGGGTGAGAGGGTGATGCAGTGCTAACTTTCAGAAAGACATGCTAGATGCAAAATTATTTCAAGCAAAAAACCAAACAAACAAAACCAGACACAGCCTGATGTTTTAAGAAGAATAATATTGTAAATTTACTGGGATCTTAGGCCCTACATCCAAGAAGTACAGGGACCGTCTGATATCTAATTTGAGTAGAACAAATTTTTGTTCTGTATCAGGGCCAAAAAAAAACATTTAGCAGAGAGGAGGGGAGAGTGTGATTCAGAAGGTGGCACAGGCATTACCATCAACAGAGAGGTGCTACAGCATCACTGAAATAGTAGGAAGATTTCTTTTGAGACATCAAGACATCTTTTGAGAAAGTAGTCTAGGCAAAACTTTTCTTCCTAGATAATTCCAAATTTATCTTTCTAGTATCTTTATACTTGTATGGTTTTACATTAACACTCAGGAACAATTATAAAAATTACACTCTAAGAAGCAGTTTCCAAACTTATCATGGGAATATATTTTATATTTAAAAAAAACAAATTTATTCAGTCTTTTAGCAAACTCTATTACCCTGCTTAAGAAGTGGACACTGTAAATTGAGGAAACATTTCTTCCCTTAAAACAAGACAAGTTTCTAAGTAAAGAGTTGCAGCCTTCAACCACATACCCATTAAAAGATGTTCTACTGAAAAGAATACTTAGAAAGAAGATCACTCCCTTTCTATATATTAAGATACACGTGAAAAGCTTATCTCTAAAGTTTCTTGGGAGATCTAACCCACACAGGCAGACCAGGCCACTTGCTCAAAAATCTACTGCAGTTAACTACTGCCATCAGACGGAGCGCGTCCCTTCTCAGCAGTGGCTGTGCACTGCCTACATGCACCTGGAAGCCATCTCCAGAATGTCACCCATATATGACCAGACAAGCTCTGTAAAGATAGCAAAGCAGGAGGCTTCTGTGACAAAGGACTATCTGCTGGAAATGAAATGGAATGAGCAAAGCAAATGAGGAGAAAAGCCAAAGTTTAGCCTCAATATCCACAACTTCCAGCCTTCTGGGCCTAAAGGGATCTGAAGATCCCGATGTTTTCCTTCCCTCTTCTGATTAGCAATTCTGTACTTGGTAAAAGACAACTAACAGAAACAGTGACCATTTTATAGTTGATGTAGTGCTTGAATATGTATACTATTGTTCAAACAGAACATGAAACGAACATAAAGTTAATCGATAAAGTTTTAGGAAAGACCAGATTAAGCATTAAGTACAATAAACACAAACTGAGAATGCAATTTAAGTTTTGATTATACACGTAGCTTCAATAAGTGCCTGGTGCGTGCTACGATGTTCAGATTTTAAAGTGCTAACCAATCCAATTGAAAAAGAAAAATCAGTTTCTAAAAACAAGCTAATAAATGAAAATTATTTTTTTTAAAAGAAAAGCTACTCACGCAAGTGTCATGTTGTTGCTCGGGTCCAGTCCGACCTCAATAACAGTAGTCCCCTCTATGTCCACTTCTTTACAGGGAGTAGTGTTTCTCCCAGTAACTCTGCAGGCCTGGTAGAACCCGTGGGGCTTCACTCGACCGGAGTCATTACCCACAAACACCTGCAGCATCACCGGCTCATTGTGACCTTCCAGCTGAAACACAGCAACACAAGTTAAATATTTCAATGGGCCAGCAATGCCTCTGAACTAAAACAGGAAACATTTTATACAGCTGAATTTGAAGTGAATCTGCTCCCAGTGTCACTGGAAATAATCCTAAGGGAAGAAGGAACAAAAATTTTTCATCTAGTTTATAAACAAAATGCTAGTATTTTTTATCTTTTCTCATTTGTTCTTCCTTTAAAAGACAAGTCAGTCATTGAATAAACAGGTGAAACGATTTTTTTCGTTATTATTATTGTTATTTTGTTTTTAAACCAGCTTCAATCCTATCTGTCCTCATACAGAACTATCCCAACTCCAACTTTCAGGTCTCTTACGACCCCGTACTCTCACCCCAACTGTAACTATTTCCCCATCTCTTCCCAGTATACTCCTTCCCCACCAGCATTTACATCCACCAGTCACCTGAGAAAGAGAATATTTGCTGTGGCTGGTTCCAAAGTTGATGAGAATTTGTTGGTCGGTACATGTATGCCGATCAATCAATTAGCATGCTATGCTTCTAGCATCCCATCTTCATGCCAGCCGCACCTTGTAATCTTTGCGAAACCAGATTAAAATTGACTAACACTTGCAAAGCCACTGGATGAGTCAGAACAGGATGAGGGGGAAAGGAGAGGGGGGAATGGGATGAATGATCGTATAGTCCAACCAAGCAAACCTACTTTGCCTTCAGACACCAAAATAAAAATTAGAAATGGCAACTTGACCTCTCCTACTTAAAGTTTATGAACAGTGTTAGGAGTCACTGAAACACTTAATAAAAGCAGGTCAGACATACATTTCACAGAATGATTTAGCAGTCCTCCTGCCATCCAGCGTGCAAGCCATAATTATCCCAGAACATGTCACTGAAAAACGCGTTCGTTTTTATAACATTGACATACCAGCATGAAAGAGTTTGTGTCCTTTTAACATTTTTTTTTTTTATTAGCAGAATCCCACTGTGGTGCTACATACTAAAAATACTCTGATGCAAAAGTAAAAGGAGTCTTCAAGTAAACCTGGACATCATATTACAAAACCTCTCTTATTCTTTTTAGGTACTAGTAGAAAAACACTCCAAGTGAAAAGAAACAGCAGATCACTGTCAAATTCCCAGGCTGGAGATGGCAATTCTTTGCCACAGCATTCTAGGAGATTAAAAAAAATATTTCTAATGTTTTCATTAACCATAATTGTTGCTAGAGGATTTCTGGTGACAATGTTATGTTTGGTCCTAGGCCTGGAAGCCCAGTCAATACTTGCAGAAGAGAAAAAAGCTCAATCTTTATTAGTAATGTGATGCAAATGAGAGCAGAATCCTCCAGAGGACCTCTTAGGGGATTAGTCTCTGGCACACTTACAAAATTTAGTTCTGGAGTTCTTAGCTAGTTCAGGGGAAAAAAAAAAACACCCCCAAAACCCAGCAAATACTGATAAAATCATAGTGTGCTCCTCATGTCCAAAAGGAGCAACCACCTTACAGCAGGTTATGACTGTTACGGATGGGCAAAGCCAAAAGATTGCTGGAGGTGGCCTAGTACAGGTGCCCACGTACGAACTACAGGCTGACAGGTACAGTTCGTATCAAGAGCTCAAAAGCCAAGAGAGCCCAAGTAAACAAAAGACTGTGACAATACTGAACAAGAGAGAACTTAATTTCACCAGGTGATGAAAAGGAAGTGGGGAGCAAAGGGTACTCAGATATTCCACTATTAAATCTTTTTTGCATGGAAAGCTGAATGAACAGTCTCTGTGTCACATCACCAAGATCTCCTTGGCTAGAAACAGCATCACCACAGCTAACCAGCATTGCTTTTCTTTCCTGGTGTTCTCCTTAGAAAAAGATATGAAAGACGTGTGAGAGCATCTCTCATCATCTGCTCCAGCTTTGCAATGCTGTTAGCAAGAAACCATGAAAATCTGCTACTGATGGCTGGGAATGCTTCCGCTGACACTTTCCAGTCAGGATAATCTTTCTTTTGCCAGATAAGTTAATGTTTGTTTATACGATTTTAAGCTTGCATATTGATTGTAAACAGTCTAGTTCTAAGTCATCAAGTAACACGGTTTTCTTTAAAGGGCCACAGAACCTGCTTGTCCTCGTCAGTCTGCTTAAAAGTGAAGCATCTGAATGGTTGCCCGTCACAGGTTCTGCCAGAGAAGAGCAAGCACCACATCTCTACCGAACTAGAAACATTTCTACACTATTCTTCCCCATCTTTAAAACACACTGAAAAAAAAACCCAAATAAAACAAACAAAAAAACCATCTTGTTTTTTCTCTAGCTCAGATTTCCTGAAAATCCACTGACTCATTTTGTCTGTCCAACCCTGGCAGACTTTTATATGCAGGGTATGAATTAGTGTGCCTACTGGTAAAGCAAGCTTGAGCTTCCAGGAATTCAGTAACACGAGGCTCTTCCAAACAGAATTTTCACTGATGGGTGCTAAAGGGTAACTGGGAAAGGAATTAAAAGGAAATTCAGATGAACAAAGGCCCATTAAGAAAATTCACATAAATGAGCACTAAATCACCATAGCAACAGGACTATATGAATGGATTCTTTTCTTATGAAACTTTACTGGACTTCTACGTTACTCAGGAGGACTGAGTAAAGTGTTGGAGATGTTTCTAACATTGTTGAACCAGACTTTAAAGACAAATATACTTCTATACTCTGTCAGCAGTAGTCAGCACAAATTTCAAGGGCTGTATAATAAACAAACATTTCTTTGTGGACCTGGTAAATTAGTTTGGATTGAGAACTGCTTTGCTGCTTTCTCAAAGTGGCACAACAAAGGAAAAATATGAAAGGAAATGTCTTTTATCCTTCTTATTTGTATGATAACAAATATAGTGGTCTACTTGCTTGACCTGCTGACCTCACTCCTCCCAATATAACCAGAGTGCCATTTGCCTTAGTTCCAATGAGCGTGCAATGCTGGCCTGTATTCAATTCGATGTACACCCTCACATTCATACTGTGGCTGTTGCAACTTCTGTGATGATTACTTGACATCAGTTCTTGTTTGTCTCTGTGTAAGTCAAGTAAAGCACTACTCCTGGTACACTGCTCTACCATTTGCATTAGGAAACCTTCACAAGCACAGTCCTCAAGCTCTCCCATTGCTTGCACCAGATTATGTAGCCAACCTTGCAGATGGGACAGATGGCTGAAATCTTTCACGGTGAGAGAAGCCTGTATGCAGGAGACTCCTGTTAGTTACCTATAGAAAGCACCATCTATTACCTTCTCAGTCAGGCAGCCTGTAACAGATACCAAAACATTACCCTTAGCTTCCTCCTTCCTCTGATCTCGACAGGCCAGTCTCCAATTTCATGCTGGAGGTTTGTGCAGTCAAAGAGTTCCCTACGATACATGACTTCCTCTCTTCTTTCTGAACAGCTGGTGCGCATCCACGACTGCATTCCAGCCATGTATGCTACCCCCCGTCTCTGCGATTCCAGTCAAGTCACAGCCCTGTGACTGCTCAAGGGAAGAAACAAGACCTCCAAATTCACCCTCTGTGCATTAGTGTGCATTCACTGGAGGACAGCCTTTGAATGTTCTCCCTTTCAAGTAGGAATGTGAAAGACCTCTTTGTAGCCTTCTTCCTTGTGTTTCTCCTCCATTTGTAGCTTCTCCTTTCCTTCTGGGCTTTGGTTCCCATCCTCTGACAAACTTATAGTAAAGCCCTCCTTCTCCAGGCTGGCAAGCCTGATCACAAACATTTTTTCCGCTCTTTGAGTAAGGTGAATTACATCAGTTCTCCTTTTCTCCCCTCCAAATGAAGCAAGACGAACAAAGCAGTTAAATGCTTGCTGGAGAAACCAGCTCTGCAGCCAGGCCCTGGATCCCTGACTGCATCTGCTCTATCCAGATCCTTCCCCTTGATCAGAAGGGCTGAGGACACCATTCAGTCCTCTGTCCCACTCATCCCTGCCTCAGAGCAAGTGACCATCAACACCTAGACTTCAAGGCAAAGTCTGTACGGGAAATGGGCTGCATTTGTTAAGTATGCATAAAACTGCTTCCTCTTTTCTTCTCCCCCCTCTACCGATCCACACATACTTCACTACTGCTAACCATACTGAGCAATGCAACCCGTAAAGTACATGTTAGTTAGATCTTTATGACTCTGCTTGAAACACAGACACTGGATATGTGGATTCAGATACTTATTAAAAAAAAAAAACTAAAAAAAAAAAAAAAACCAACCACAAAAACACCATCAGAAAACCCAAACAAAAAAACCCACCCACCTTTCATTTAAGTGAAACCTAGTTTTATGTCCTTACCAATAAGGCATAATGATGACCCACAACCGTCAGCAACCAGTTACAGCATTTCACTGTCTTAGCTTTGTATGCTTCAAGTGTCTATTTACACAGTTCGTGTAATTGTGGTCTAACAGGATATGCATCACAGATTATGTATCACTGCCTTGACATAAAGCTTCCTTCCTCCTGTAACTTCGTGATGCAAATAAGACTTCTTATTACCTGCACAAAGAGATACAGTGCAGTCTCCACAGCAAAAAGACTGCAAAGTCTTCCCCCTTCCCTCTAAAAACAAAGATTCTAGGCCTATTTGAACTGAATCAGCTCCCATTCTACTAAAGCATCCCTTGGAAAAGGGGCTCCTGTATCACCTAATGCTAAACAGCCTACCTTGACAGTTGGAAAGCCTTGCTGTGTCCGGTCTTTCACTGAGCCTCGGCTGCCTTCAGTCAGATAACGAGCCCTGTGCTGGGTTTCTGGCTGCACCACTATCTTCAGCTCCTTCCCCTCACTCTTAGTCGGATACTGACCACACAACATTGGGGTCTTCTTCCCTCCAGCTCCTTTCTGGTTCTCTGATGCTCTGGGAAGTCAAAGCAAACCATTAAAAAGTTGTTATAAGTAGCTCCCCAATAAAAACAAACTAAATCACAGAAAAGCTAGAAAGGTAAAGAGTGAATATTAACGGATGGAAGATTCATAGTTGAGAACAAACTTTGGAACTCTCTTTCTGACAGAGAAGGAAACCTGTAGGATGAAGAGGAACGATGCTTTCCTGCCTCCTCCATCCAGTGCAAACAGAACTGCTTTTCAGAGAGTAAACATAAAGGAAGGGAAAAGCAATTAGCATTAAACTATGTTAACAAACAGAAGATGGCTCATAACCTGCTTTTTCCATAGTATATGATACAGCCCGATATTATCTGAATAAGCTGTTTCACTTCTGTAACAAATATGCATATGTACACACACACTCTGAATGGATTTAAGGTTAAATGATACTTCTTTAAATAGGAAAACAGCCTCATGCCTGTCTCCGCCTGAACTTGCATATCCATGCAAACTCAAATACTAATTTCTGTCAAAACAGATTGATAAACTTATGTTCAAACCAAATTAGTTGCTGTAAGAAGCTCTGACACAATTGCACCAATTTTCAATCTGCAGTGTATGCAAAAAGACTGTTTCTTTCCAGGTGCGTACCATAAGATGTTCTGTATCTTGTGTTCAGTTCCATAATTAAAACCTGAATGAAGAAGCCCTCCAAAGTATAACACCGTGTGATTGATTTTGTGTTCACTTTAAAGCACAATGGAAAATAACTCTTGATCTTATACAGAGCAGGTTTGTATAATGAATCTGAACTGAAATCTAATAAGCTCATTTAACACTAGCAAATGGAAATGTGCCATGGCAAGCGGTACAGGCAGAAAAAAGGCTCAATGAGTTTACGCAGAATGTAGCATTCTTTTTTACTACCAAAAAGTAGTTTCTAACAGCTAATGACTCTGAAGAAATCAGTTTAAAATAACAGGTGTGAATTGCTTAAAAAAAAAAACAACCAAATCCTGTTTCCATGTGCAATATACGGAAGTAATTTATCCAGGATTTTTTCTTCTCGGGGAGAAGGGTGAAAGAAATGCTTTTTCTTCAAAATCATTTACTGAGAGCTTTGCCACTGCATGAGTTTTTCACTGACCTGAAGGTTGGGGTAACCCATAATGCCCTCTTCCCAATTACCAGATGTTTTATACTAACAAGCATTATCAGCACCTTTCCTAAACCTCCTACTGTGCAATGAACAGCACAAGGCCACACAGTACACAAATACTTCCCGGACGTTCCCCAGCCCCTGCACAGCCTGACCCAGCACTGTTCCTGCAGAAGGGCCTTCTCCTACCCCAGGGGAGGTCAGGCACTTCACCCCCTGATTCCACCACATCTCCTACCCCTGTAAGTCCTATTTGTCATGCTCTTATTTCTACTAAGCCTTCCAAAACTTTTTAAAACCTGTAAGAAAGGGTCAGAATGAACAGCGCTGAGCTGTTACGAAGTCTGCGCTTTGCATGAATTTCATTCTCATTTTTCTCTTTGTGAAGGTTAACCACTTCACCATGGACTGCCCAGCACGCCTCCTGCTCATCCAGCTGAGCCCAGGACGGACACCCGGCACGTGTGCCTGAGCAGCCCTGGCTGCCTTGCACGCTCATCTTCAACCCAGTGACAGCAGAGAGGCAGGATCCAGAGGGTACAGAAGACTGCGAGAGTACCGTCTTTCTGCCGAGGAGTCCCGATTACTCTGCCACAGTCTAGTCAGACAGGCTCTTTAAAAAAAATAAAAATATTATGTAAAAACATACCTTCTTTTAGGAAAATAAAAAGGGACAAAATTCTTCTTCAATGTAGCATATACAAAAACTGCGATACACTAAATAAACTGCAATTAACACCCCCACGCTCTTCACTTCTGTGCAAGTTAAGCAAAAATGGTAATCAAATTCAAGCTCACTTTCTCTATTCTTCCTGTCAGGACATGACTCCAATGGACTTTCAGTCGAAGTCTTCTCTTAATCAGAATTTTAGATCACACAGCCACAATCTCTTAGCTTCCCACAGGGAATGTGGGAAGGAACACTGAGCAACCTCAGCTACTGTGAACACCACCGTATTATTCAAAACGCTGTGCCTGGGACCTGTCACAGGAGAACATGCCGTGTAAAGACATCGTACGCATTGCTTAGTCTGACCTTGTCATGCTTGGAACTTCCAGCTCTGTAAATTAATACAAGAGACTGAGATATTGAATTCTGAAGGGAAGCGTTAGAGGCAGCCATCAAAATGAAATTCACTTTTAACACTCAAAACGTGAAGTTTTAGCAGCGTGACATTAATACTTTGGCCTCACCAACACAACTCTATGTTTTCCTGATATCACTTTACTCTTAAAACCCAAGTTACCTTAATTGACAATATTTCATACGTTGTCATAGTTATGTGTAGAGATGCTGCCTAACAATTATTTTGAAAGTTTTCCCTCTTGAAGCCTAAAGTAATCATTACTTCCAGTCAGATTAGCTGAACTTGAAAGCAATTGTAAAGCCTTCACCAGAACTCCTCAGTGGACTTTCTTCTCAAATGAAAAGGACATATCATTTACACATCCTTTTAATTTAGTTTATTTATAATACTAATATCTACGCACACACAAATAGTAAATAAATGTGTGTATGAAATGCTTTATTAGCTCAACTGTTACCAGACATCTCCTCAAAGGTAGCACTTCTTTTCTAAAACAGAATGTAAGTGGCAAAACCCACTATTATTAAAACAGATTTCCTGAGTTAAGGTTTCCCTGGTTCTGCACTGGCACCAGGGCTGTTCTCAGTGAAGACCTGAAAGTGAGAGCAAGCACGTCAGAAATCTGAGACTGCCCTAAATCACCATCAATTCATCCATTTCTAAAAAGGCTTTCATGAATTCTAAGTTTCCACAGGAATATATTCTTTTCCTTCCTAGCTCTTAAAGACAGCTGACTAGAAGTCTGTTTTGAGGCAAATGCCATTTCCACCCCACAAATTAGCAAGGGTCCTTTCCTTGCTCTTTTCTTAAAGGCAAAAGTAAATGAACTCCCTTGGCTGAACTCCATCAGGCTGGAAAGCAAAAAGAAAAAAGTCACTACTGTGACCTAGATTTGTAATGCTAAATCTCCATATTCCAACCGCAAAATTAATTTTTCTAGTATCTTGGTCATTTCTTATCCCAGGGCCTTTATTTACAAGGACAATTCTGTTACGTAAGAGGAACAGTTCAAACTAGTCTGTATAAGACACATCAGAAAAAAAAAATTATGCTTATCTATCCCTGCGTGTTCACAGAGTGCTGCTGACAGTACCGATGAGTGTTCATTGGTTAGCCCTGAATATTTCAGGCAACGTTACAGCCTTGTGATATATTAGATGGAGATCATACATATTGTTCCAGAGTTTTCTAAATCTCCCCTTTCTGTCCAGAGATCGCATTTACAGTCACACAGTTCTTGCCTTTCGATAAAGTTTCCTCCCGTTGTACGGGAGAGCCTGACCTCCTTTGTGCTCGGTGGAAGCAGTTTCCTAGTTCCAAGCAGTTGCTTTACATACGCTAATTTGCTTTTTCAGGTCTACCATGTAGTATGTTTTACTTTATTCTCAATTTCAGCTGGTGAAAACGAGAGATGCTGGACAGCTGCAGTCAAGCTTAGAGCGGCTGTCGTAAGGAAACACCAGAAGACCCAGAGGTCCAAGGAGACAGGACCGGGCAGCAGAGCCAATGCTCCTGGTACCAACCAGCTCAGCTTTTCCCGATGCGGTACCCAGGGCAGCACACTCTGGAGAGTTTCTCTGAATCATTTTCTCACAGTGAAATTTTAAGTATGGAACTGCAATGACCCTGGGAATACAGACTCCAGGCTCTTTCCCTTTGGAATATGAGAAGTTCATAATCTTTCCCATCAGTCAAATTTTAATATTCACCATTACTGTGATGAACATTAGAACATACTGCGAGCACATACATAAAAGTAAAAACAGAAACAAAATACACCACCCCCCCCAAAAACCAAAACAAAATTAAAAAGCCAAATCTATCCACTTGACCATCCATCTTAAAAGTACTAAAGAAGCCACAAGTAAAAAAAAAATAAAGAAAATGTATCAACACACTATTGTAAACTGATGGACTTTCTCCTCTTTAAGCAACTACTGAAATGCATTTAGTGAACAGTGTGAAGTGGGAGAGATGAGAGACCACCACCCAGGCTTGCCCACATACAGACACACGCATGCACACAACCCAGAAGCACAGAGAGAAACAGGATTAGAGATTTATTTCTGAAAAAAATCAAATACAGAAGTGAATTCACAAGAAAAAACAAAATCTGGTTCACCATATCATCTTGACTTTTTTATAAAAAAGTAAAGCATGTGTTAATTTAAATAATGAGAAATCCTAACAAGGAATTAAATTCTACTCCCATCACTCTCTATTTGATAAACAGAGAGGCATAAACAAAAGCAGGTAAAGTGCACAGACTGAAATCCTCACATAAACTCCTGCAAAAACCATTAAAATTTAGGGTGCGTCCAGTCCACTTCTGTCTTTCTTTTTAAATACAACAATGTTTTCATTGCCATTTTATAAATGGAATTGTGCAGTCTGTTAGGAGTTTCACTTAAACAAGAATACAGATTAACAAAAATACAGATTAGCTAATCAGTGCTGCGTCCAATTGTTGCAGGGAAGTTTAGCTTTATCTTCTAAACAAAGATTAACGAGTCTAATGAGAATTTATCATAGGCTAGGACGCAAAAGGGAACAGCAGAGAAGGGAAGGGATTTATGTGAGAACCTGAGTAGAACACTTGACTCGTGGAGGGAGTTTTATTAGTTTGGTTTTACATATGATGATAGAACTTTTAAAAAAAACAAAACAACAACAAAAAAAAAAACCAAAAAACAGATACCAACCCATTTCCTGCTTTTGAGTTGCCTTTGCTGTCCGTGCTGAGCTGAGAAAGGACATAGTGAGGAGCTTTGGCACTGTCGGCATCAAATATATCCATGTTGGACTCTTCACAATCTCGACGTTTGATCCCTGGCCTCTGCTTTGGATTTCGTTTGCGTGATTTACGTGGCACCTCAGTGTTATCATTGTAGGAACTGGTACTCATGTTACTGAAGTTGGAGGGTGAATCCTCCATCCACATACTGCAGCTCTGTTCTGACTCCAATCCACACCCCTCATCCTGGCAGGACATCCGACTGTTGTCCAGCAAGTCCTCAGGTGGTGGCGAGATGTACAGGACTGTGTGTCTCTTCGGCGTTGACTGCTGCTGCTGGACTGTGTTACTGGTTAACTGCTTTTCACTTACCCCTCTGTTACTTACCCCCACGGCTGAGGAGCAGCTCTCCACTTGCATAGCCTTGCTGTCGGTGACTGAGGTAGAGTAAATGGTAGGACTGGAAGAGGTGGTAAAGGAGCTGCAAGCACCGCCCATGGAGGAAGAGGAAGGAGCTGAAGAAGCATCTGCGGTGTATAATTCAGAAGTAAATACAAGATACACGGTTCTGTGTGTGCTGGCTATAGCAGTCCCATTGAAATAAAGTGATTTATTAACTGATTTCTTTCCCCCAACAAATATTTGGAATTTGGTAAGTTTTAGAATGTAGATGCTTAAAGCAATACAGCCTAACCAATACAGTACTTTGGAAATGTCCAAATAAGACTTAGTATGATCCACTGTAATCAACTTTTTTAAAACTTAATGTTAATTCATAAAAATGGCTGCAAGTAAACAGAGCTTTCAATGCCTCAGCTGGACTAATTATTTGTGTAGAAGCCATTTCATCTAAAATAATGGAAGCCCCAGTGCAAAATGCATATAATCCACATTCAATGCCAATTAAACAATTTATTGTCAGAAATTTTTATTTTTGAAAAAGACGGGACTGTGCTTAGCCACAAAATATTAAAATAAGTTTCTAACCTATGAAGCAGAGAACTACAGGTCATTTTTAATGCAGACACTCCCTGCTTCAGAGGCAAATCCTGGAATAAAAATATGAGAAAATAAATGAGAAAAAGAGCTGCTGATTATTCCATCATAAATGAGAAATAAAATATAAAATCAACTGAGTTGGTAGGCAAAATGGAACTGGTATCAGTCACTATGATGTAGCTGTTTATTCTGAAGGTTCAGAACAGGGATGAAATATCTGTATTGGCGACATGCTGATACAAGAAGACATGAAATTTCTGTAATTTGACTCTTTCCAGTCACTGAGACTGATTTCTCTCAGACTTTATTAGCTGAGTCCCTTATGCGTACAGAGACAGCTTGGGACAGACCTCTGAAAAATTAATATTAAGCAGGATATTTTAAACAATGTCATTGTCACTTCTCCAGAGTTCACACAGATCAATCTGTTTTCAAAACATGAAAGGACAGCTAAATGATTAAAACAAAACCCTGAAGATTTCTGGAGAACACCATAATCATTTCCACTGAAGAATTTTAATGGACAGATCAGTTGAAAACGTAGGCTAAAACATTTGAGAGGAAGCAGTATGGACAAACATAGGCTTCTCTATTTATTTAAATCAGCTGTAGCTCACTGAGGAATAAAGTAACTGAATTTTATATTCAGATTTAAACTTCCTAGGGGGGAGATGCTACCTTCTGTATTTCTGCACTGCTGACCACACCTTACACAATAAACCAGAGCCACAGAAATAATCTAATTTTGGAATCAAATTGTACATAATATACATATGTAATTATACAATATGTTTGTTCAGCTAGTTACTAGTGTCGTAGAGGTAATACCTATTATTAAGAGGAACACAATGTTTTCCTTTTTGTTGTTTGGGATTTTCTTAAAATCCGGAATGTTCTATTAATTTCTCAAGTCTAAAAGGTTTAGAGGTAGTTGAACTATTTTATCCAGTTTAAACTATTTAAAAGTAACAGAATAAAGTATGTTCAGCCATGATATATATATATATTTAACTAACAACAAAACTTAGCAAACCTTCCTATAAATCAGCCTCCTTGTGATTACCAGTGGGTATCAATGACTGATGACAAAGTATTTTTAAACTGTTACTGTTTCTTACAGCTTTTCTGTGCTAAATTAATTTAAAAGTAAACCTACACGAGTTCAGATTGTAAAATTTAGTAGTGGTCATTACAGTTTATCAATAAACTACTCTGCTTTTATCTTCATAGGAAGTCCCTTTCCAAACTTCCCAGTGAACCAGGCGCAGATGAATGATACCAGTTCCATTTTCCAGTTTGTTCTTTGGCAAATATAGTGGCTGAAATTGGAAAATTCAGTCACTTAGAACTGCATTCCAATTTAAAGGCAAATTTATCCTTTCAATATCATGCATTAATGCAATGCTTTTTTCAAAAACATTTATAGGATTGGCAAGAACTATTAAATCTAGATATTAATTTCAGTGACAATATTTAAGAGCTGATTTGCAGCCACTTTGAGTTGAGAAAGATCGGTGCTACTTGGGATGTTTACTTTGTTTTCTTAAATTAGAATTAGTTTCCATTCACCATTATACACTCAAACAGAAAGAAATAGAAATATGCAGCATGCATACAGCATATATGCTGCATGCAAGTGTTTGCAAACGGAATACATGGAGCACACAGCAGGAATGCTGCAGAACTGGATTACTGAACAGCAGTATTTCACCCATTTAAAATCAATTCTTTTAACAGATGAAACCAAGTATCATGCACAGTACAACACAGTGTATGTATGGCTCGTGTTTGCCTGTCCATGACAAAGACTTTGACAAATAAGTAATTACATACATTGAACCAGGTAGCAGGGCTCTAGAATTGGAAGACTTTTCCTCCAAGAGTTGAATATCAAAGACTTATCTTTTTGCAGCAAATATTGTAAATGTTTTAGAATGTATAAGAAAAAACTTAAAGTGACAATCCATACACAGGTCTCCATTGGAACAGGTATGCCAAAGACTGATCATACCCTGCATATCAAATGGTTCAATGCATACCCTGCCCAGAAATGCAACAATTGTACTTTCCCCTCACTTTCCTAAGAAAAAAATAAATACATCACTAAACAGAATACTTTTCAGCATAAAGCTAAATGAGCTGGCAACGGTATCATTTTTGGGTGCAGCATTTTGCAATATTTAAGTTGTTCTCATTATTGCTATCCAAAACAATTTCTCCTCCAGGTTTTTTCCTAGAAGTTAAAAAGCATGTATGTGTATGAATATGTGTGTATGTTTTTCCTTTATACATTTAAAAAGGAAAGAAATACTGTCCATTATAAATTCATTATACTCTCCATTTATCAGCGACATCTGTCTTTAGCCTTATATATGTTTAAATGAATGTCATTACCATCCATAAACATGCAAGAGTTTTAAAGTATGTACAGGCCAGTGTCTTCTCTATTATAATAATTAAAAATATGTGAGAAAGCATGACAAATATTACAGCTAATAAAATAAACTGGCTATATTAGGACAATCAAATAGACAAATTTAAAATCTATTTTGGGGGATAAACTAGTAATTGCTTTAGTAACGTTTTAACTTAGACAAATACTAAGAAACTTAGTAAAATTTATGTTTTATCACAGGGTCTGCAGGACTTTAGCCAACTCATCTTCCTTTGAACTAATAAATAAACAGGGCCAACCAAATAAGAATTCACAAAGTCACTATAACGAATAAACCACTATATGTTTTACATGGCTCCCGTTTTGGTTTACCAATTTATTTTAAAGCCAGTGACAACACCTGCGTATCTGATACTCAAAGGAGATCTCTTGGTTGAATATGCTACAGTTTGGGAAAAAAAAAAAAGTTTAAAATAAAGTTTTCAGTTATTCAAACTTGAATGGTATTGCTTTAAAAGGTGACAGTATTTTGCATTTCCTGGTTTGGAGGACTCAAATTATCCCCAACATGCAGATAATAAACAAAATATAACCAGTGGAGATTCAGTGTGAGCGCTGTACCTGGTCACTGGTCTGTCAAGTTAAGAGTGGAAACATACACACGCCTTTCCCAGTTTGAGCATTTCTTTTATTTGAAGTTAATTTCTTTAGACACATATTAATGGGAATTGTTACAGGTGGCTCTTTCATTTTCAATTTAACAGTGCTTGCAATGACAAATATATAGTTTAAGTGAGTATGTACATTTTGAAATATAAGACTGAATATATTTTAATACAGCCTCAAAATAAAAATTGCTTTCAGAGCAACAACACTGAATAGAAGCCAAGTGCATGTTATGGCAAGTATGCAGCCACAATATTATAAATGAAACGTGCACCAGCATTACAAGGTGTTTCTTTTCTTTTTTCTTAATTAAAAAAATGAGAGAGAAAAGAAAACTACTTCTATATTAGAACAACTTTGATCACTGTTGAAACTAAACCTCCTGAATCTATACATTGCCATCACTGTAACATGTGAGGTAGCTGACATAAGTAATTCTGAATCTGTTGCCTGTTCTACAAGGGTTTTTTTCCTCTAAGAGAGGCAGAATGATATCAAACAGTTCAGCATAAGTTAGCCTTGATTCTGTTTTGGACATCATAATTTACCCATCAATAACAAGCAATTCTGTAACGTGTAAATGGAAGACATAAAATAAGCAAGAACTAAGTGGTTAGTGCCAGAGTTCAGACTGCAAATAAAGATAACCAATTACTCCGCACTACCCTTAGGAAGACTAAATTTCAAAGCAATTCCAGTTGTTCATGATACCAGTCATTTGTACACTTGCTTCCCAGAAAGTCTAAAAGGTGTCTACCACTCCCAAACATTTATCTCACTTTCAGGGAGTGAACAGAATTACATTCACAACCAAGAGACTGAATAATTCAGGTTCCTTCTGAAAACAAAAAGCAGCCAAAAAGCAGGCAGTAGAAGGAGGGATGCAACACGCATGGGGAACAAATGCATGCTGCTAAAAATCACAGGCTAATATAATATTACAGACTAAGGGAACACACAGCAAAGAGCATCCCCATGAGCAAATCAGTGCAGTCTTTTTCTTTTCAATAACATAGCATTGTACAAATAAAATTTATTACCTCCTGAGTTAGCAACTAAGGCAATGATATATATTTCTGTATCCTATTATCTTGTTAAGTCAAATAAGGCATTCAGCCTCTAAAAAAAGGTCTGAAAAGCAGGAGAAAGAAAAAAAATTTAAAAAAAATCACTACTTGGCATTGAGGGAGTCTTGTCTTTAGATAACACTTAGGCGGAGCCAACCCTGAAATCCTTGTTCATTCTTTCCAAAGAGATCCTTAAATATAACAAGGATTACCAAGTTCTCAGAAAGAAATAAACAGTGTCCTGATGACTTTTTTTTTTTTTTTAATTGCAGCTGGAGTGCAAAGCAAGTCATTTCCCAGACTGGAAAGCTTAAGATGGCAAACACAAATAAATGGGAGATATTTTTGGGTTTACAAGTTTTTCAGCCACCTGTGCATGAACAGCCAGGACTAGCAAAAAACCATTAGAGAACTTGCCTTTTTCTCAGTACCTAACTTGCATCCCATGCAACCCCCTATACTATGTTCAGAAAACAATTAAGTGTCAAAAATGAAAACTCAACACACAGGGAGAGGTTTAGGTGGTGTAATAAGCTTAATATATGAAGTATACCCATTTATTAAATTTATTAGTTTATCTAACATGTCATGTTCTTGATAAGACTGTTGTATGTTAATTGGTTTATTTGAACCACTGGACACAGAGAACAATTTCAGAACAAAACCAGAAGGATACTATGTGCAAAATTTCCACCATCAAACCTTGTGTTGCCAAAGGTTTTAAAGGTAATAACCAGAACTTACAAAGTGGCTGCAAACCTGCTTTCAACACCTCACATGCCAAACTTGAGTTTCTACTTTTCTTCTTCTTGTATTACTGATGTAATGTCAAAAACTTTTCCAAAAAGTTTAGTTTCAAATCAGTATCAATCCACTATTTAGAAATAAAACAAAAAAAATTTAAAAAAAAGGAAAGAAAGAAAAGAGACTTATGAAGAAGTCTGAAAACAAGACCGACCTATACCCTGGGTGAGATTGGATGGGTTAAGTGTCTCTGGCACTATTTGTCTTCACTATTGACAGACACTGTCACACAACCCACCACTCGATGCCTGTCTCTGAATGGCGAAGCTAGAATGCAAGTTAAGTGTATTAATAGAGAAAAAAACTAGCATCCCAGCAAATATAATAAAGCAATCCAATTCACCAGTTATTAAAAACACTCAGATTCAAGATAGGTAGGTTAATTTAATTTACATTAAGCCCAACAGTGTAAATTCCCCTTACATTCACATGCTGAACACCAAGCAGTGCATTATACTTTGGGTAAATACATGAATCAATCTGTTTTTGTTATAAATTACATCCATTATTAAATTAACACTCAAGTTTAGGCATCTAAGTAGAACTTTTATTGGTGGCTCACATACACCAATTCCACGTATCTTAGATCCTTCCCCACTCGAAGAGATAACCAGCTGCATACAAGCAAGTCAGAACTCTAGGACCCTCAGCTGCTCTCTTCAAGCTCTACCTGTCATCTCCTCAGCTCCCTCCATAGCCCGGTACCCTAAAAGACTGTACAGTGATGTCAGGATTGATGGATCTGACAAAGAACACTTCCATTTAAGAAACAGATTATTTCGTTCTTTAGATACACAGGTGTTGTGTTTTTTTTTTTCCTGAGAAATTAAGAACTCCTCTTGGCCTTCGTGAAGTCTTTGATGCTGCTACTGCAAAGAGGTGCCCAAATATAACAGTACAATAAGACTGTTCTCTTTTTGCCCTTCACTGGCTTGTTTTTTCATTAAGGAACAGGGAATTCTCTTGTCCGGAAGTAATACTCAATCCTTTTTGATGTAAGAACAGGAGCCACTTAATGTAAGAAATTACCATAAAAAAATCTCTCAGAATGATAAAACAGCTTGTGTTTGACTGAGCAGTTCTGGAAAATTTGGTTTACTGACTATATGAGATTCAGGAAGACTGATATTAAGATTAATTTGGAAAAAAAAGAGATGATCTAGAGTACGTCTATATAATCCTGTATAGGTAATTGTAAGGAAGCTCTGCTCCCTGCAGAGGAGCAGGTATGCACTCAACGCACACACAGTCCCATACAACTACAATGTTTGAACCGAATTTGCAGAGAACACGTTGTCTAAAAAGTTCCCATAAAATGGAAATAGTAGAAGAAATCTTTTTATTTTGCATTTCCCAGCGATGACTTCTCACCAGCAGACAGTTCAGAACAATGAAGGAACCTCTCCACCGCCCCTGACCGTACCTAATCACAGCCCAGCCTCTCCCAGAGCAACGCAATTAGCTCCACCATAGTTCTTTGGGGCACACACTACTGCCAGGAGTATTCCTTAAACTTGTCTACTCTATGTTAGTGCTAACAAGCCAGAGCACTGTACAGCACCCGGAAGACGCATTTTTAAAGAGCATTAGGATCTGGTTTAAATTAATTCTGCAAGAAAGAAGTATTTGACACATGACTGAAGCAAGCACACTGCAGACAGAAATCCCTGGAAGACATCCTCGTAGGAAATTACAGGAAGGCATTTCCAACTGGGAGGGTGGTGGGAAGGGGAAGGGAAAAGCCTACAAAGAAATGGAAGTTTTTACAGGCACTGGAGATCAACTACAAAGAAGGATCTTTTTTTTCTGATAATTTGTTTACAACATGCACTTATAAGCCCAGGATAACAGACTTAGTAGCAGCACTGATATCCCCTTTGAAATTTCTGGTAATTATTTCTGTATCAACAGGAAAAACTGACTAATGACACCAGGAAGGATGATAAATTGACAAAATATTTTCATTAAAAATAAAAATCAAGAAGCCTGATTATCTACTCAGGAAAAAAAAACCAAACTAAAACACCCACTCACACATCTCCATTTTGAAGCTTTATTAGAATCTTTAGCTTGAGAATGACAAAAAAGCCTTATCTTGGCAGTGGAAAACACAACCCATACCCCCTAGCACCTGGTCTCTACCCCACAGATGATTCAAATATTTGTATCCATTTCTCTACAGTAGCAATTGAGAAGCAAAGCCTTGTTTTCATAATTAAAGTGACCAAAACCACTTATAGCAAGTATTTCAATAACAACTCTCATCAAAAAAGCCAATTACTCTAGTTTGTCCCTTTAGTTAAAGAGGAGCACAAAATTGGCATGATCACAAAAAGGTAAAACTTCTATCATTTACCAAATATCTTCCCAGGATACATAGATGTTTTGGAGTAGAAAAATTCAACACATCACAGATTAATGGTATCCAAATATGAAGAACGCAAAGAGAGTTCTGTAAATACACTTCAGTGGCATAAAAACTGTTCCACTTTTGTTACAGCAAGAACGGAGAATTCAATTTGAGATAAGAACTGAAAACTGTCAGAATGGAAATGATGCAGGAAATACTATCCTGGGGAGCAACACAAAAAATATGGAAAAATATATATTCGCCTCTGTGGAAGTTGAAGAGCAGCTTAAGAAATCAGCAACAAGCTGAAAAAGCGCATTTCAAGACCTGCTACAGAAAGAATGAACAGATGATAAGCAGAAAAGCAAGGAAGTTTCTCTAACAGTTTTCTTCACTGGGGTTCAGAGGGTTTGAGCATTCCTGTTACTGCAGATAAAAGATGAAAATGCAATGCTTGTTTAAAGGACGTGGTCGAAAATACTGCTGAACCATCCCCAAAAGACAGAACAAGGTGTTGACCTACTAACTAGAAAGACAGCTTTGAGAAAGGACTTAAATTAGCAGTGTGAATTTTAAGCATTTGAAGCACTTGTTCAATGTCTTGATCAACGCGAAAAAATTGTTCAACCTTTAAGAGCCAACTGAAAAGAATCAAGCACCTCTCCTTGTAACTGGAGCCTAAAAATATTATGTAGAAGGCATTATTAAAGCTTCAGGCACATTTACTTCATATAAGAAATCTCCAGGCTCAGCCTACAATGACATTTCTCAGCATGACACCCTCATGCATTTCAAGAGTCTAGAAGATGATTCATATTTAATGTGTTTATGGTACCGCACCAGGCAAAATCCTCCTTTTCCTGTCCCTTGAACAAAGACACTTGTAATTCAAATAGCAAGCACAGAAAACAGTTTCTAGCAGTAAAAGCAGATCCTTTTCCTCCCTTCTGCTTTCCAGAAGAATAACAGAATTAGAAGCTTGAGATAGCAGCTTAGGTTGTGAACATCGCAGCTCAAAATCCTAGAGTTCTATTAAATTATACTTGCCTGTTTGATATTCAGAGAGTGGGTAATACCTCTTTTGTCTGGATTAATGAATGAGATACACATTTATTAACAAATTAATGAAAATCCAATCAGCAACATTTGATATTAATACTCTTTAAACTGTTCTGTAAATCACGAAACAAAATTCCAATGGTAGAACTAGAAGTCTGCCCCTGCAAGGTCATCACTGCTAAAAACAGCCCATCCTGCTCCTCCAAAAAAAACCAGAAGTTAACTGCAGCAATATATATTTCTCACTTATAATGTGATTTATATGGAACAAAACCTCACAGCAAAGTGACTCAAGTAAGTTGAACTTCAGCCAGATACTACCTTAGTCTGTGTTTTGGGAAGCAAATAACAAACTGTGTTAACTATTACAGGAGCAGCAAAAAGCTCTCACCACTTCAGATCATTCCCTGTAATGTAAGCCTCTCATTATCAAGAGTAATCATATCTGCAACGGACTTCTACATACAGTGTTGCTAGCAGCATTTCAAATTAGCCCTTCCTTTTAGAAACGAGTGACAGTACCTACAATGCTATGGAGACTGAACTACCATTTCCCTATCGTTTCCAAAAAAAGTAAGGTTTTAGAGCAAGTAAGAGCTGACATAAATTTTTTTTTTAAAAAAAGAGAGAGACTTGCACAAAACAAGGGAAAGATTTCAGATACAGAAACACTAGGTTGCAAAAGTTCCTCTTCAACCTATCACCTGTACAGTGTCAGCTCCTTGAAAATGTGCCTATAGTCTGCTATTAAGGACTTGATTTATGCAAATGAATGGTTAGTCTTGGTCTTTTAAAATGTAAGTGCAAAACACATATTTATGTTTTCCTGTATAAGCATACAGACATGCACAAAGCCCAGGCTGATTTTCCTCTTACTTTTCTGTTAAGAAATCAGAGCCCAGCTCAGCCAGACTTCTCATTACTACAAGAGGTTGGATGACAAGGTTGAAAACACGGTAGCAACTTTTCAAAGACACTATAGCAATCCTAAAACAATTATAGAAAATAGTGAAATATGACACACCCTTTTCTAGAAACATGGTACGGCTACAGCAAGAATGCAGCCGAAACACTTGTGTCCTATTCTCTTAAGACAGCGGAGAGATTTGGGTGCAGAAGAAACACACAGCTACCTCAATGAAAAGCAAAAGTGCTCCTGGGATTCAGGAAGTCAACTGAGAACACTGGAGAATGCTCCTGCTCCAAGGCAGCTGTGCACTGTGGGTACCAGCATCAGTTCAGCAGTGCTGAGTTCAAGACGGCTTGGAGGAGGAATCCTGATCAGGCAACACACAGCAGAAATTTGGGGGAAGGTGTGGGGGGCTATAAGTATAAAACAGTCCACTGAGATCCACTGCAAACAGTAAATTCACCTCTCCTACCCCCACCTACCTACAACTTTTGTAGAGATTGATGTTCCTTCCTCTGTTCTACAATACATGTAGTTTCTTTAAAGGATGTGGTAGAGGACAGGAGAAAATACAAACTAAAACCCCACTAAGACGTTACGCTAAAACTATCTGGCCAAAATACCAGAAGTGACTGGCATTCATGACTGACATGACTTCATTGGCCAAAATGCTGAAGTTGAGCCTTCCGTGATGCCTATGGGAGTCAGCCACCCATTCCCCTGTAACAGAACCAGCAATGTTGCTTTGGGCTGGGGCTCACGTCTCCTTACATGTATACACAGCACAACTCACTGTTGAACTGTCCTGGTGATCACAATTATGTGTTTATAAAAGACCAAGGTTCAATTGTTCTTGCCCTCACTGTAGTGGAAAGTGACATAAGCAATGAAAACAAAACTAGTCTTTGCTCTCTTTGGGGTTTTCTGGTTGGATGGCTAGGTGTTTTGGGTTTTTTAAGAAAATTTTTAACAACTTGGAGAACTGTAGTTGCTTATGCTTAATACTTCTGATCTTGATTTTAAAAGCACCCAGAAACTCAAGTGTCTTGTCACAACACTGATGAAAGCTCTCCAAAGCCACAGTTCAGTAAGCAATTTAAACCAGCACAAACTGACAGCCATTGAGAGAAACTAGCTCCACCTTTTCTGACTGCTCTTTCTTCCCCACTTTAGTCCTCTCCTTGTGCAGACCCGCAGTGAACCCATCTGGGATAACTCGAACCTGGAACAGGTCTTTGATCCAACGCACTGGGCAGCACATACTTGAAAAGCTCTTCTTTCAGCAGCTTAAAGTCTTTGTGAAACTACACTCTCTCTGACATTGAAAAGTGTTCTTAATTGAACAAGTAGGTCTCCTTTCAGTGTTACAAAAAAATCTCAACACTATTTTTTGAAGTTTTTCATTCAAGAAAATTGTGCTGCAGTTTAACCCAAACACAGCTAACATTATTCTTATGTTTTTTTAAAAGGAACTGGACTGGCTGTTAGCAGACACTAAATACCTGGAGGTAACAGACATTTAGTTCCATTCAAGTTTTTAAGTCTTTTCTGTTAGATACAGAATTAATTAGCAGTTCATGTCTATCTGTGGATTTAGAGTGTAACAGGGTTTGTGGGATTTCTTTATTCGGTTGTTTTTAAGGTACATGTTTCTGCAGGATTTGGTTGCTGCTATGTCTTTGAACCAAACTGACCATTAAGTATCTTGATTTTACAAATATATGCCCAATTTTTTTTTTAATAAGTGATATAAAAATATCAAATCCATTCAGTATCATAAATAAAAACATCAAATTCTTTCAACGACTGAAGTTCCACTGTGCACAGTTAAATCCACAGGTTGTCTCAGAAGAGGTCTGGCAAAACATGAATGGTGAGCAGTGCTGTAAAGTTTCTCTGACAAGTATACAAAGGCTTCAGTTTCTGATCAGGATTCCTGTACCATGCAAATCTGGGAAACATTCTCACACAAACATTTAATGCATATGAACTCACAGAGAGAAATAAGAATGCAGCTATCTGAATCCTCACCTTAAATATATACATTTTTCTCAAGCAACAATTTAAGGCCAATTAGGAAAGTGGATCATGACCTTGTAAGAAATACGGGGATCAAATTATGTAAGAAAACCCTTATCCAATGAAGAAAGATGCATCAATCATGAGCATGATCATTTTCCCTCTTTTTCCTCATTGCACAGATGTTTACTGATATACACAAATTACTGACAAGAGTTCCAGGTGCAAACCAGCACTAAGGCTAACCTCACAGATCAGAGCTTTGCCCTTAAATCCTCACTTTTTTACGTTTAATGAAGATCAATAACAGAGTCTTTAGACTAAAGACTCTGTCATGACTGAGAGTAAGATAAAGATGAAGATAAAAAGGTCATGTCTCATTTTTATATGGTGTCAATTAGAAAAATAACTAATTTAAACTCATCAGTTTATAAAAGTGCCATCCTGACATATATTATATTCTTATGTATCTGAGAATTTTGTAATACATTACAATAGAGAGCTATGTGCGAATGGAGTTTAAATACTAAGCTTCCTCAGGCTTCAAAAGGAAAACATGACCTTTCTTCATGCTTACAGTTTGGTAAAAGCTTCATGGCCCAAAATGTGATCTCCCATTCCATTTTTTATCCTGGCTAGAATTCACTGTTTTACAGTCAGTCAGCATTGTGCCTTAGTTCCAAATTGGTATTTATTACCTCTGCAGGCAGAGTGCATTCTAGGAGTTAACAGGCCTGTGCTGCATAGTAACAGAACAGCAAAACAGTTAACTTATTTCTTATGAAGATACATATGTGAAATACAGTAACCATTAATATAGAATACCTGATAATTTGGATCGCCCAGTTTAACTTATATTACCTAAATTCTCCTAGAATGAACTCTGCTACTTCTCCACAAGCTCTTTTTTTACAGTCAAAACTTTGCCAGCACTGTTCATGTTGGCCAGAACGTTACAAACCTTAACAACACAACTAAATAAATAAGAATGCTTACCAGCAGCAACTACAGCCGGAGGCGGCGAACCTGCCTCGCCACCACTTGTTTGGCTCATGGATGCTACAGATGTTTCTCTGGAAGGTGGTAGCTGCAGCTCCTTTGGGAGAAGGTCATAGACAGATTCTGTGGAACAAAAAGATTTAATTAAAAGTTTATTTCTATTCTGTAAGAGAAAGAAATAAAGTTTCTGCCTAAAAGATATGAACTATAATCCAGCCTTTTCAGAACCTTTTGAAAAGTTACAGTAAGCGCTTGGAGATCTTAACATCATGGAATAAAGTTATTTCAGAAAACCAACAAACCACGAAAACATTGATACACATTCTCAAGACCAAAACAAAAGGACACAAACTTGTTCAAACAAAGAAATAATTCATGAACTTCCACAGAAACTGTACTCATTCAGAAAGAAAGGGCTGACAGCATGTACAACAAATCACGTGAGAATCAAAGACAAACCTGTTCTCAGAATTCAAACTGTGCAACTGACTTCCAAAGAGCCTAATTTAGTACCATCAGCTGCAGAACAGCCTATAAAGTCTTCCCATGTAATAAGTGCCGATTCTTGTTATGTAAGATCCTTTACTGTAATTTATCTGCAACATTTCTTTTTCATAGAATCATAGCATGGTTTGGGTTGGAAGGGACCTTAAAGATCATCTGGTTCCAACCCCCTGCCATGGGCAGGGACACCTCCCACTAGACCAGGTCGCTCAAAGCCCCATCCAGCCTAGTCTAGATGGGTTTTTTGCCTCAAACCCTCCCGTAAACTCACACAGATGCTCCAGAGAAAGCCATTTCCACTAACAAAATGCCTAGTGCCAATCTGTTTACAGCTCTTTGATATAACTGGGGCAGATCCTGTGCAGTAGTAGTACAAGCTCTAAGAAATTTTTTGTGATTTCACTATTGTGAACCACCTCTCTATTGTGGCCACCTCACAGCTACCTGACAGAGCTGCAGCAGCCAAGAAACAAGAAGTGAACGACCCCACGCTCAACCTGCTTCTCCACGCTTGCCGACGGTTCAACGCAAGTCCCCGTCTATGGTCTACTACACTACAGGCTACTTCGGAGTTCAGCCAGCACGAGCTCTCGCCGCACGCAGCAACTGAGAATGGATCACTGCGTGATCCGGAGAAAATAACTGCTCGGGCAGCAGCACACAGCTGCAAACATGCCTCTTCCAGGGGACACACCAAAGATGCACCATTTCAAACACCCCATTCAGAGACGTAAATCACCTAGATGAACAACTATATGCTGAATCAACAATTCTACACCACAAAACTTCAGGACATTCCTTTATATGTATTATTTTAGGTGCCCAAGACAGATATGGAAAACTCAATGTGCATTTTTTAAATTCTTTTTTCCCTTATGAAGCAACAACTATACTCAATTGATCCTAAAGTAAAATATATTTGTGCAGCAACTCCACAAAAATTAGAAAACCCACAGAGTTGTTAGCTAAAAAGCTTTATCCATATGAGGCCCTGTAATAAATGAAACACACTCAAGATAAATGCACAGTGACATACACTCTCAGCAACATATAACTGTATTAGAAACATAACACGTACCAAATGCTGATTATGCCACAAACCAGACCAGTCGCTGTATCGGGTAAGAGTACCAATACGCTCACCACAAAATGGTATTAAAAGAGCCCAAGAAAATTTTAATGCTGTTTACAGGATACTACTTGTCTGTTATGCACAAGGTCACAAGCAACTACCAGCAACGGCTGTGAACCAGCAGCAAGGTGTAACCTGAGGTAGCTCCGCAGCCTATCAAACTGCTTCCCACCTGCTGTAAGATGGGTTTTTTTAATTTACTTTACCTTTTTTTTAGCTACACCCACTTTTCAGGGAAATAACATGACAAATAAACAGAACAGCAATCTTTTTTTTTTTTATTTAAACTGATAATCAATATACTGGCAATCAGAGGTTGCAATCCAAATTGCAAAATATCTGCAGAGGTTTTCTGTAAGAGTTGCCCATAATACTGAGACAATGTACAAGTAAAATATTTTGAGACAGCTCAAGTTCACTAACCATAAATTCATAGTTTTATTCTTTGGAACGATCTGGGGGAAAAAAAAATAAATATTTATTTGAGCTTACTGAACATCTGAAAGGGTACAAAAGGCAAAGAGAACAGACAAACATTTGTTCATGTTTTACTTTTTTTACTTTTGCTCCTGTTTTACTATGAGGAACAGGTTTTACTATGGGAACAATGCATTAGCATTTCCCTCAAAGATGAGTTCCCTTTGCAAAATTAACTTTTTTCCTCAGCTATTAAGGCCTAATTTCTCACTCTTCTGAAATAGCAATTCGCAACACCATAAAACTGGCTTTCAAGGAAAAATAAATGAGACCAGTTTAAAACTGGTTATGTAAAGATATGGTTACAGTGATGCTTCTCATTTTATACTTCATTTACTTTTCCCAAAAAAAAGTTAGTCCTTTTGTAGTGATAACATATTACACTTTATTAAGCAGGAGTATCGTGTACTTTTTCTGTGTATGAGCACTTACGTAGTTTAAAGATACTCTAAATATTAGCCTTTATGAAAAAAGATGAATCATGCCTTTATTTTTCATCCTACATTTTTTAAGTTGCATGTGCATACAGACTTGAATCCAATCCAAAAATTAAAAACCAAACTAAATCCCATTAAAAATTCTTACTAGCCAAATACCATCTCCTTATGCCCAGGGTCTACCAAGGCACAATTCTGTTAAGACGGGAAAGGAGTGCAGAAAGTATAGGGGGAAAAAATCCATCAGCTAAACAATCAAAAAGAAGTTACACTGATATTTGAACAAGAACATCTGAGGAACGTGAAGGAAGTAGAGAACTTTTTTTTTATTATTGTATTGAATATACTTCTGCCAGTGAACCACAAGTGCTAAACTCATGGGAAAGAAATGCAATAGGTATTCACTCTTTGAACAGCAGGAACAAACAGGGTACTAGAAGACCAACTGTTACCTACTCTGCCTTGGGTAAAAAAATTTAAAAATCTACCAGTCAAGTTCTGGCTGGACCATCCACTGAAGAAGAGCAGAGAAGTTGTGCATTATCTGGCTTGCGAAAAGGAGCACATTTGAACTAACAGCATTTAAGACTCTGTGTAGTTGCGTTCACAGCTTTGACAGCAAGGAGGACAGCGTAAAATCCAGAACTGGGAAGCCAAGAAGCCCAATTACTATTTCAAATAGTCACTGTCAGGCGGTTTCTGCACTGGCACTACAGGGACAATACACTTTATCTACAGGTGTCATCGTAAATTCAAATCTGGCTTAATACATGGAAGCATTAGAGCGAGAACCCAATTAACGTACTTATGCTGACTGCTATCGGGGATTTTCAGTCTCAGTTCTCTCTTTAAGCTCTGAAGCCAGTCCTCATGTACAAAGCCCAGGGAAGTTATATAAAAGAAATAAACATGTGTTTGCACCTTTTTAAAAACAAGCCAGTCTAATTCCTGCTCCCAAGCCATGTCATGCCCTACAAGTACAGAAACGCAGCCAGCGCTGCATATTTTGCAGACGTTTGTTATTTGTCACACTGCATTCTGAGAAAGCTTCTGTGAACCACAAATACCCAAGCAGTTTTCAGAGAAAATGTTTACTTACTTGAATGGCTCCTGTAAGCTTGGCCACTGGCATAGCTATCAATACATCAAAAAATTCTCCAAATGAAACATGGCATTTGGAAACCATAAGATGTGTGTGGGTCTATTTTCTGCTGAACAACAAATTTGCTTCAAGATGAGCATCCTAATTCAAGAGACTGAGAATGGTACAGATTTTGTCCCAACAATGAAAAGCACAACACCAGCTGAAGAAAACCACCGTTACAACATGAGGGGGTGCTTCCCTACTTGACATCCTGGTACCTTTAAGTATTATTGCCCCTGCAGCCAGCAGTTTATACGACAGATCCAGACAGCAAGCCCTCATAAATGAGCACCAGCCTTTATTCTTGTTGGCACCGGTACCACTACCTACAGGAGGTGAGTAAAATCCAAGCTCACTTCTGTCGAAAAACTAGCCATAGGCAGATGTTGGGTGCTGGAGCAACTGCTGCACTGTATTTGCCACCCAAGGTATCTGTTGCAACCTCTCATATGGAAAATTATGCCCATTCAGCTTTGTTGACAAAAAGTGATTTTAGTTCAAAGTGCACCCTGCAACAAACTCTTCCAACTAAGCCACCTCCGAAACCCACACACTTCAGTGTGCCAGAGCTGGAAAGGCCGTTGCCTCTCGAGGAGTAGTAGCAACATTTAAAGGTGCTGCAGTCACTTGACTGAATATTCTTCTATGCCTAAGACACTGGAAACAACTCACCAAGTATTTCTGTTATGCAAATTGTTGAGTGACAGGCCCCAAAATGAGGGATCGTAACACAGCATGTGTGCATGTGCAGTTAAGCAGAGCAAGCTTTATATTTGTATGTATACGTGACATATATACATACACACATTTTCATTTCTTTCTGTTGTCTCTCAGGAAATCCTCTCTGAGGACAGAGCTGCTCATCATCATGATTCTGTCATGACTCGTAAGATATTTGGTATTAGATTTCAAAGCCTTATTTCCAAAACCTAAGTTATTAGGTAAGAGTGAGTTTTTCCTCTTTGGGTTGCTTGGTGGCTTTTTTTTGTTTGCTTAAGAAATTTATTTTTAACTCTCAAACATGACAAAGATTGTGTCAAGTTTGCTGCTTTAAAGGGATGCTCAAATCCAAAAATCCCACAGCCTATTTTTTTCTCAGGGAACACACAATTTTAGCAGTAATCCACAACAAGCACAATTACAATCTTTGTGAAAAATTCTAAAAATATGATAAAGAGAGGGAAGGAATAGCTAGCATTAGAATTGAAGCACATTCCCAAAGATCACAAGACCATTAAGAGCAAATCTTTAATTTCATGCTTCATTGATAAAAGACCAAACTACTTGAAACATGGTCTAAAATACACCACCCAGTTTTTATGCTGATACACTTGGATGCGAAACCTAAAACTGAAGATGCACCCTACACTCAGAAAATAAGCTGGCATTAGCCTTGACAGCTGTAAATATGAGAGGATGGAGCAAGCTAGTCGGAAGGAAGGGAACACTGGTATTAGGGAGTCACTGTAAGGTGCAGCCAAGAGAACAAATGTGGTGGAAAGGGAGAACAAAGCGCACCATGAAGCTTCAAAAGAGATAGCACGGCCCTGGCCACCTTCAATGCCTCCTCTGCCTGCTCAGTTCTCCAGGCCTACCTCCCCCTCTGCTCTCATGGCTCCCCATGACTTCCCTCCCATCCCAGCAGTGGGAGAAATACTGCATAAGAACGTCCCAAATATGGGGAGGTCTACTAGGTAGCACACAAGGAGGAAGAGAGATCAAAACAATGGGATTAAAACAGTGCAGGAGAGACGTGGACCTGTTGGAAGGAGTCCAGAGGAGGGCCACAAAAACGCTCAGAGGGCTGGAGCACCTCCCCTACGAGGACAGGCTGAGAGAATTGCCGTTGATCAGCCTGGAGAAAGGCGGCTCTGGGGAGACCTTACTGTGGCCTTTCAGTGATTAAAGGGGGCCTACAGGGAAGACAGGGACAGACTTTTTAGCAAGGGCTGTTGCAACAGGAGAAGAGGTGATGGTTTTAATCTAAAAGAGGATAAATTCAGAGTAGATATAAGGAAGAAAATTTTTACAATGAGGGTAGTAAAACACTGGAACCGAGCGTCCACCAGAGAGGTGGCAAATGCCCCATTCCTGGAAACATTCAAGGTCAGGTTGGATGGGGCACTGAGCAACCTGATTGAGTTGAAGATGTCCCTGCTCATTGCAGCGGGGTTGGAGTAAATGACCTTCAAAGGTCTCTTCCAACCCAAACTGTTCTATGATTCTATGAGCACATGGCAGAAGTTTAGGGTCAAATCCAGACTTTAAGAAAAAAAAGACAAAACAACTCCAGGCTTTTCTTCAGAACAGAGGTAGCTTCATATTCTAAAACACATCTTTAGTGAACTGGATTGCTAGGAGCCATCATTTCAACACTTCTCTGAGGAACCAGAAATTGTTTGGGTACCTTTAAGAAAACTTGCTGCAACAAACCTGCTCTTCACAAATCAGACTTCAAATGAAACTTTGTGTTTTCACCTAAACACAAGCCAATGTTTATATATGCTGCACTATAAATAGCATTAAAGCAAAAGCTGACAAATCCCAGAAAGATCAGAGTTGTGGCAAGGAAACTAATTCTTCTCCAGAGGATATAGTTTCCCTCCACGCCTGATACCATATTTAAATAGCTGAAGCTCCCTCCCCTATAGATCAGCTCACCTCCATCACCATGTTTTACACACATGTGCGCGCACACAGACACACTGAGTATATGTAATCTTCTGCTCCATTTTTGTTTATTCGTGTGGAAAACACCCATGACAAATAAAAGACATGTAAATGTAGTATTACACTTGAAGGCAAAAATAAAAATTCAGTATCACTACATATTTCTACCTAATCAGCAAGAAAAAAACAGGTAGACAGAATTCCTGTTTTCAGCAGCCACTATGCTGAATCAATTAGTCAAGTTTCAGCTGGCTGACAGCGCAAAGTGTCATGTAACTTATTGCTGACTTCAAATCCCCTTGACAAATGCACTAGTTGATCTCAAGTTTATGGTTTTTTTGCTAAAAGTAGCTCCATTTATACTCAACACCTCCCCTAAACGCATTTTCTTTCTCCATATAGGAAAGGACGAACACGCGTTTCAGGCTTACTGTTATTCTGAAATATAAACAAGATCAAGACACAAAGAAAATAAAATACTAATTATCAGTCAAGAGTCACACACACTCTTTTGCACATACAAACCTTCACCTGCATTCATGCAATCAGTTTTTAGACATCCTATTTACAATAAACTTCCAAATCTCCTATCTCCCCTCAAAATACCTCAACTAGGCTAACTAGATGAGCCCAGGCTTTGTAAATTCTACTACTGAAATCAAGGACACATGGGGACAGGCAGATTTAAAATATTTTTTTGTAAGCGTCAAATTTCTTCAACTGCCCTTTATCCGATTATCCTACCCCTATAATCTCTCATCTGAGATCAGCTGCTTGTAACTTTGATCTTCCTGCCAGTTATACTGACAGTTCAGAAAATTATATTTCACGTGGCTATACTGACCAGAAAAGCATCAAACTTCAGGTTAATATCCAACAACACAAAATTTTAAATCTGGGAAGGACAAGGTTTTGTTAGTGTACTGCTTGAAACTGCACGAAACATTCGGAAATGAAATATTAATGAAAAATAATCAAGTAATATGATACCGGACCTGCTTGTTATTGCAGCACATCAAAAACAGCGCACCCGGGCAAAACAAAGAGCATTCCATTACACTTGGCTATCAGCAGGAATCGGGCCAGCATCCAGTCTCAGGTGAAAGGTATTCACCACCACTTTTCCCAAAGAACTGCAAAAGCAGCAACAAATCCTGAAGATACACAAAAGGATATACAACACTGCTCGAAGGGATACTCACCTAGTATAAACTGCTACACAGAACTGAAATCAGTTCATTTTAAAGTAAAACAACTGAAGAAAAGCTATCTGTGAATGGGTTGGATGTATTACGATCGGTCTGCACAAAGATATATCCTTGGGCCAGCATATCTCTGGATCAGCCCCAGCAGGTGGTGGCAGGAGCTCTGTCTTTGAGGGGGAGAGAGAGGAGAGGCCTAGGAAGGATTCAGTCAAAATAACTCTGAGAAGGTAGGAAACAATGGGTGAAGCTGATCTGATGATATTATAGTGGAAGTGCAAAAGGCTGGTGGTTCGTGATGGCAAACTGAAATACGTAAGTGCTCCTCCTCTTATTTTGCTCACTTCACCTTAGTGCACAAACACAGTTGCCCCTTTTGTAGGAATGTTTTGAGATTTCTACATACAGAGTAACCAGGCTAAATTATAGGCATCTGGGCTTGCAGCAAAATCTAAGTACTCCAGCCTTTCCCCAGCACCACCAACAGAAAACACTATACTTAAACTTTAAAATCATTCTCATCATCATGATATCAAATGACCTTTCAGAAACACACCATGCCTTGTGACCAGCAACATTAGATTCCTCCTTACTAACTAGGAAACTGTGGTTCTATTTAGACTTTATTCTTAGGAACACAGCAGCTAAGCTTATGGAAGCAAAGTGAACACAACACAACTGCTGCCTGTTTGGGAGTGCTAAGACAACTGTAAGATTCTGTGAGAAGTCACTGCAGCTTTGGCCATGGGCCAAAGCAAGCCCTGCTTTTTCCAAAGTGTATATATTCTCACCGTGGAGAGTGCTCTCCCTCAAAACAGAAAATAATTCTCATTTCAGAATTTCAGATAACCTCCTATGGTCAGAACATCAGCTACTTTCAAGTAAAAGGTCTCTTGTTAAATAACACAAGTATAACGCTGAAATGGAGACAGATGTAACTTCAAGACAACGGAGGGCAGGAAGAGTAAAGAAAAGTAGTTTCCCCAAAATAGCTAATGAAAGTAGTTGCAAATAATCAGTTCAGTTGTAATGAAGCAAATCAAGTACACACGGGTCCAGTATTCCACCACATACAGCACTTCCCTGCAGCTACTCACGTTTAATGAATCTTGAATGACTTTTTGATTGCATCTACATCGGAATTTCAGCTATACAGATTAAGAACTGCGATTTCTAGTAATTTAGTGCCTCACTAACTCACATTGTGCTAGGACTGGTTCATGATGTTACAAAAGAACTTGCCTGTCCTTCTCAAACTTTTGTGAGGCGTTCTTAGCCTACCAACAAATTTAATTGAGATCCTTCTGGTTGGTTGACCAAAGAGCTTTTTCTTGTAACTCAGCACTTGTTGACACTGAGAGCACAGAAGATAAGGAAAACAGCAGAGAATACCCATTTCCAATGATGAATGCACAATGAATGCAGACATCCTCATTTTGCCAGTACCAACAAACACTTTAAAAGTTATGGGATGCTCTTTAGATATACCAATGATTTCCCTACACTTTGCTGTTCTGTACCAGAAAGAAAGCCATGCCACCCAGGACTTCCATGCATGGAAGCCAAGTTAAGAACCTGGAGAACCTGGAAAAGCAAACAAGGCCATACTAATGTAGAGGGAGACTGATATCACCATCGGAAAAGATCATCTACTTCAGACTGCTACAGGTCCACAGAAGCTTGCTACAGAATTAAGAGAGGAATATGCAGTAAAATAGCCATTTCTGCTTTTTAGGCATGCAATCCCCCCCCCCCCTTTTTTTATTTTTAGGTAATCAATGTAAATTCAGTAGAATTACAGGTTAACCCACCAACATTTCCCCACTACTTCAAGTGTTTTTTTGACAACACACAGTGAAGAACACAAAAAAGGAACCCAAGAAAGAAGCATTGCTTCTGCCTTTAGCTGAAGCCATCCTTCCACTGCACGTAACAGCCTCTAAATCAATTTCCGATCGTGATGTGGAAAATATCTTTTTTTTGCTACAGTTTTCCTCTTTAACAACAAAGATGTCAGACATCAACTTAACCTGGCTGCAGCTCCAGCTCCCACTTCAATGCCACTTCTCCAGGTTGTTCCACAGGCCCAGCCTTGAGGAATTCATTGAAATACAGCCCTGGCTCTCCCCCAGCCCACCTGTCTGTCTGTTCCGCCATGGTGACCTGGTCCTGTGACTTCACCCCCTCTAATGCTGGGCGCTTCAGCAGCACCACTTTTACCCCCACCCCTAGACTAAAAGATAATGACAGCCTTCCCACTCAACAGGCTATCATGTGGGAGAGCATGATCGATAAATGGGTGATGAAGAAAACCAGCCAAATTGCTTGCACTAGAAGCAGAGACAGGGCATTTTCCACTTGCAACTGGCATTTTTTGCCTTTAAGGGTAGGTACATCCTGGAAATCCCTTACCATTTCTATGACCTCATGAACAACAGCAGAGTTAATCCTTGTCTTTTAATAAGCTCCCTGCACTGAATGGCTGCCCATTTGATCCCCACTGATACTAGTCTCCTCAACATGTTTTAATACCCGTACAGATTTGGCTGCTTCTTCCAAACCCATTTCCTTGTTGGAGCACATGACAGTCACACCAGAGATTAGACAAAACCTTGGTGTACTCTTCTAATCAGCTGGCAGCACCCAAGCAGAAATATCCTCTAATGATGTACTCTAAGCTGATCAAAAAAAAACCAAGCAAGCAAACAGGCAGAGAGAGTTGTTTATATGGAACTAAGATTAAAAAACAATTAGAAATACATGAACCTTCAAGTAGCCTTTCCTACATGGGAAGTAGGTGAGAGAAATAAAGTGGAGCACACGTGCTCAGCAAATTAAAGAAACTCTGTAACAGAAAAAATAATGGTGTCCATATTCCACCACATAAGCATACAAATTCAATTCAGAGGACCCAAACACACGTGTATAAAGATCCTACGATGCTAATCAGTTCACATTAAGACACAGTTTGGGGTTAAACCTGCAGTACCAAGGCTCTGAATGTCAACTAAGGGCCTCACTGTCACTTCTCACTCTAAAGGTAACTGCATTTTAATGAAACTATATATGCAACTGAGTACCTTGCAAAAACTTTTGTGGGCAAGAGATGCTAAAAACCAAAATCTATTCTACAACTGAAAAATCCAGGCCTCTGAATCTGCCAGAAGACCTTGTGGTTTGTTTGTTTAACTTGAAGTTCTATTCTTCTCAGAATTCCAGTGTCTCTTATAAACAATATAGTTTGGTGGCTGAGTTTATTGTATGCCACCAATTCCACAACAGCTTAGTCCGCAGAGTTTTTAAAGAATGATGGGGGAGGGGGGGGAACAGGGGGAGTGTTACGTCAGCTCTAAATATTCAACATCTAATCAAAGCCTTGCTTTGTTGCAAAATGTTAGTATCATGTGACCCCCATGGATTTTTCTGTATACAAAAGCTTGGGTGTGGGAATACTTTGAAACAAACTATTTTGCCTGTCAGGAAGAACCTGTTAGAGACCACTGATGTGCCCTCCACTTCTTAGCCCTCCCCACAGTTCCCTCCATACATCCACCAAAACCAAACAGGTTCTCTTGCAGATCCCAGGGAAAAGAATTTATGAACAAGTTTGGTTATTACAGCACAGAGAAGAGAGGATAATTTTCAGAAACCTTAGGCCACCCTCATGTACAACAGGCATTCGAACCGATACAGAAACTCCACATTACGTGGCACAGTGACTGCTCTCGCTTCATCTAGGCTAAACTGGGAGAAGTAACATCAGGACACAATGGAGTAAATTCTGCAGGGAAAATATTGCTTTTTTGTCTCCAAGTTAGCAAGACGAAACATTGCTACAGCGACATTGATAATACACACCTATACCTTTGTGCAAATGAAACAGAATTTGTACATTGCCAGTGGAGTATTTTAAGGATTGATGCTCCATGAGATGGCAGGCTGATAAGGGGGCTGGTGCAGTGCATAGGAACAGGGACTGCACAGACGGGAAGCCAAAACAGGATAACAAGGACTCAGTAAGAAGCTCAACAGAGGAAGCTTTGAGAGTCTGAGAAAGGCAGCTAGAAGAAAGCAGAGTGCCTAGCACATAAAAACAGAACAGAAACTGAGACAGGCACAGGCCAGACGACTCTCTGACCACTAAAGTACTTTCTACTCCAGTGTGGCCGTTTTGTTGTTGTTGGGTTTTGGTCTGTTTTTTGTTGGTGGTTTTTTCATTTCCTTTCTTTTCCGTTTGTTTGGCTTTTTTGAGTACTCCATAGGAGATCCAAACTCTCACTTGCAGAAGTGAGAATCACCCACAACTGCAGACAATGGCAGCTCTGCTTAAGGTACAGCAGAGATTTTATACAATAAAGTTACAAAGAAGATTTCGAAAAAGGAAAGAATAGGCAATATAAACAGTAAATCAGCTTTTATTCTTTATTATACATTACAGACTACCACAGTTTCTGTATTTCTTAACAACTTTGCAACTTTCAGTAGACTTAACTCAGGCTTGCTTAGCAGCAGTTAAAATGGGGCAAACAGCCCTGAAGACAGGTTTGAGTTATGTACAGAGCAAGAAGGGAAAAGCCTACTTGAGCATACATGAGAATACATAAAATGCAGCAACTGTTCAAAGAACAAAAGATACTTACTGGATAACTGCATGGCAAAAGTCAAAGAGCAAGAAAAAGCCTATACTTAGCAAGGCTGAGGAAAAGGACACAACGCAGTACTTAATAGACTTGATGCAGACACCTTAAAACATTTTACAAAGTTGTCAGGCTGATTACTCCTATTTTTGCAAATGCAGAAGCTGAGCCATAGCAAGAACACAACTCACAAGGCTTCCCAGCCAGCCAGCAGCAGGACACAATCGAGTTTCTCTTATCCAGGCTGCAGTCCAGCGCTTAATCCACTAGGTAACACTAAAACAATGCTTTTATTTCATGTCTTTGAGTACATCTCAGAATAATGTAACTAAACACAGAACTCAGTTCAAATTGTCAGCGTAACCTAAAATATGTAAAGACTACTTCCTTCTGTTCCTGTACACATTAACCTGTTCTAAGTTCCCCCAACACTACCTGGACTCCTATTTTTCACACAGCTCTCAAATGAAGGTATGTCAGCAAGACACTCGGCATGCTTTCTGACATTTTACTGGTGCCATCATTTCAGTAGCACCTCTAAAGAGAGGACAGTGGAAACAAACTATAGAGTACTATGCCCTCCCTCTTTATCTGTCATGCTATATTCAGAGTATCTGTAGATGGTAAAGCAGTAAAAGACTGGAAGCGAGTCTTCCCGCCAGCTCTCCTGTTATTGTCAATACTGGCAGAACTATATTGCTGCTACAGCAACAGTGGCAGGTTTTCAAAGAAATTGCAGTGTATACAAGGATGTTTTACACAGCCAAACAGAAAATCTTCCTTCCAGTTCCCTCTGGCTTCAGACAAAAGAAGCAAACCCTAAATCAACACGATTCATGAGCACATAGGGGAAAGGCAGATGCCACGGTCCTGACTGCACTAGAAAACTTTATGATTAAAAAGTTTGTGTTGGTGCAGCTCCATGCTGAAGAATCAGCAGAGGATCTGAGCACTCCGTGTTGATGATGCAGCACTGGACACTGTCAAATCCAAATCTTGCCTGCAAATGCTGCTACCATAACACTGAAATGCACATTATAATATGTTAGTGAAGAAAAGAGAGAAGAGTTTGCTGAAAGACAGCCACTTCTATTTTAAAGAAAGATGATCAGTAATATATTATTAACTACCAAAGACATTAAAATTTTATCACAACTGTAATATCATTATTTCTTGTACTAAGATAAAAATGAAAGGTAATAGTTGTTTCTCGCATTTTTTTAAAGCACAAGTATTGGTACCAAAAATGCTAGTATTACAAAGGTCACTTTGCAAGCTATTCGTAACTGAACAAAAATCAGTTACTGCAGTATTCCACTAACCTTCAGAAAAGCCGTTAATCTCAATATTCAGGATTCTGCACAGCAGGGTAGGGTTGAGAAATTAATCCTTTTAAAGTTGAATTTCAACAACTGACAAAGGCATGTGTTAGCTGAATTCTATTTATGGCATTCATCCAAATATCAAATAAAGCTTCCCTGGCTGTGTTTCAGTCATCCCCATTCACAGCTCAAAGAGTACTTTTATAAATGTAGACAGACAGTATAAATCCTGTGTCTTGTTTGCATCCAATTTTACGCATCTCCAAGAGAGAACAACATTATTTAGTAATTGTCACTTCAAGAAACAGATCCGTAATGACTTACTGAAGAGTCTACCCTATGCAGTTGTAAACTGCAGACCAAATCCCAAGAACTCAAAAGATACTACTAAAATACCACAGTTGATAAGGCAGAGCAAGTAAGAATTGACAGAACTACACATACATGAACATAACAGGGTACCACTCTGCTAAACAGTTAAACACTTCAGCAACATAAAGGCTTTTCTACACAGGAGGAGGACTATCTAAAGATGCACATTTCTCTCAAACAATGCAAAACTGGAGGGGAAAAAAAAAGAAAAAATAATCAATGTGTTCACAATACCTTAAGAATGAAAAAAATAAATAAATACAATGTTGCCATGTTTTAATCTTCCACCATGCAGGAAACCAAGCTAAGCTTATGTTTGGAAAGAATCCAAATATGATAGGTATGAAAATTCAATTAAGGAATTCAAACAGCCTCATTTTGCCATACAACACTGTTATTATACAGTTGTTACAACAATGGTATTTATTTTTGATTCCACACTAAACTGAATTTTAAGCATAGTTGATTTTCTCCCTATCTTCACATTCTGTCACTACAAAGACTTCATTTCTCAAATGCTCAAAGAATCCCAAATACAGTATGACCAAAGAATACTAATAGCTAGTTATCAACCACTTTAAAACACTTCTATTGTTTCAAAATCAAAGTTCACCAGAAACTGAGGCGCTCCAGCCAGTTATGCTAGTTCCTTAGCTGCAATGCACCATCCCAAGAGATGGTTCAGAGACACACAGAACTCCACCTGAGCCTCAATTTACTATTGTCTCAGAACAACATTTCTCAGTCTTTTCAGGTTTGCACAATTTTTTCCGATGGGGTTATTTTTGCCATCTCTTACATTTGCTGTAGAACAAGAAATGCAACACCAGCAATGAAAAATAGATGCACTTTTTTCTTTTGAGGCTATACCACAATATTTGACCTTGAAGAATAAAAGCATACAGGTATTCAGACAGACTTTCAATACATTGCAACCATCTATTGGATTCAGTACTTTATTATAAACCTGGGTGTAGAGGCTATGTTCAGGAGACTTGGCATGTCCTTGTAACTCCTAGCATGATGTCTAGCACCTTGAGCCCACAAACCATCTCCCTACCTCCCTCCCTTTACTCATTTTAGTAAGATACTGGCATGAAAAGGTATTTTCTTTTGTCATACCCCAAACTGAGAAATATTTATGCTTCATACCATCATTTTGGTTTCTACTTATAATTCAACTACTATGTTTGATGATAAACATATTTTTTAAAAACAAACATGAAGTAATGTTTAACAAACAATACTCCTTGGCACAGTTAAAAGAAAGCTTTGCTGAAAGCCTGACATCTGTTAACACCACTTCTAATAAACTGACTACATGAAAGAGACATGTTGTATGGAAGCGATGGAGCCCAAGTCTCTCGTATCTCACCAACTTCTCTCTGGTATTGCAAGATCACAGATTAGGAGCTAAAACTGCATCAATGTTAAAAAAACACTGACAGTAATGACAGACAGCCTGGATACTTCACACACATTTCATACAGTCACAAGGCATCTCGGAGCACAGCACACGAGTCCCAAATTGTCTGCTCAGCTTTCTGTCACGTTAGCAGCAGCAGCAGCTACTCTGAACATGCTCATGCTGGAAATCAGGAAAAAAAAAAAAAAAAAAGGAAAGAAAAAACAGTAAGAAAATCCTTTTTAGTGAGCCTGAATGATATAGCAGAAGGATGTGTTATGGACAGCACTTGTTCAAAGCAAGCTTTCATCAAGCACAAGGTGCTACAGTTCCATCCCAGGCTCTAGGTTTACAAGCCTTTTGTTCTTTCTAACAAGTGGTGCTGCTGATACGCACCAAGCCTCCCTTAGACTGCGGGTAAAGACAGATGCAAATAATGAGGTGTGCAGTCAACCACAGGCAAACCTGTGTGATAAATACTGCACCTGGAAGGAATTCCTCAAGGAAATAAAAGACGCAAGTTGTTTGTAAAAACAGGTTTTGAAACTATTAAGCGAGTTCTTCTCCAAATATGTTCACACATGACTCTCAGGAGAGAAGTGGGAACCTAAGCCAACTATTTAATGGCAAAACATGGACAAAAGATTCCTTTCTGTACTACAGAGCTAAAACCCCACTGGAATCGGAGGGAGAGCAGCAATGAAAGAATCAGTGGTACAACTGCTCTGGAAGTGCCAAGTTATGTAAAAGTTAACGATGGCTGTAACAAGCCAAACTAAATATTGATTAGCCCGTATCTTTCCTCTGATAGCAGCAAACTATAGGGAAAGGTTTACAAGAATCAGTAAGTTTAGAAAAGCATTTCTTTTAGAAAACCCTCCAAATTCTGACAATCGGCTACAGACTAACTCCCTAGTTTACAGGCTTCCCTAAACAGATATATCCTCCACAAATCTAACAGCTTCTTGCATCACTTATCTTTTTGCTACCCTGAACATGTCAATTGTTTCCACAATTAAAGGTGTACAGAAAAAAGACAACAACAAAAAAGTGTCTTTTGTTTGAAATTACTGCCTGGTCATTGTATTGAGTGTCTTCTACCTCTGAAGTCACGAAAAATCATAAATAAGCATAAATAAGCATGCCAGTTAATCTGTGCTATACCATTCATCGCTTTCCTCGTCTATCCCTCTCATTCAAATCTTCTTCAGTTTTGTATTTACAGTTATAAACTGTGCAACAGCTTTTATGTGCTAAAGCTGGACATTGATTCAAGGACAGACAAAATAACAGAACATAAGTCCACTGACGGTTAGTGTTCATGGGGATAACTGGCAAGCGTGCAGATAAACATCATATCTGGATGGATACAGCGTACCTTTTGGGGATTCCAACATCCCTTGTCTAAGACTATGCCATCCCACTCCACAATAAACTGAGCTATTATAGTCTGCTATGACCAGCTTCTCAAAAGTCACAGAATAACGGAGTTTTCAGAGTTGGAAGGGACCTCTAGAGATCATCTAGCCCAACTCCCCTGCTAAAGCAGGATTGCCCAGAGCACATTACTCAGGACTGCATCCAGGCGGGTCTTGAAAATCTCCAGAGAAGGGGACTCCACAACCTCCCTGGGCAGCCTGTGCCAGTGCTCTGTCACCCTCACCGTAAAGAAGTTTTTCTGTGTATTTGAACGGAACATCCTACATTCTAACCCGTGCCCATTACCCCTCGTCCTGTCACTGGGAACCATTGAAAAGAGCCTGGCTCCATCCTCCTTCAACCCACCCTTTAGATACTTGTATGCCATAATAAGGTCTCCCCTCAGCCTTCTCTTCTCCAGGCTAAAGAGTCCCAGCTCCCTCAGCCTTTCCTCATAAGGGAGATGCTCCAAGCCCTTAATCATCTTAGTTGTCCTAGATATATGTCATATATGTCATAAGTCATATGCTGTTATACTTAAAGATCTCTTCGGCTCAATTAAATTGTCTTTCCTTACTGGACTTCTAAGAGGAAAAAAAAACTTGTACTCACAGTTCAACAGATAACTAGTATCCCACTACAGGAAGTGGTTGTTGCAAACACCCAGAGTACTTCAGCTGTCTTTCCTCTATGTCTAAAAGCTGACTTCAGTAAAAATAAAGCCTGTAGATTCCTTGGCTCAGGTGCAGGAAGGTATTAATCTTCCTATATAAATTCTTCTGCTATTGTATTAATGTACTGAAATACCTGCACAGCAAGGAGTACTTAAATTTACTCTAAACAATATAATCCCTTCCTTGCTACCACACCTTCAAAAGTACTTTTTTTACTTAAGCAGCAGCTTAACTTAACTGAATTACTGAAGCTTAAACTGAATCCTTTCAGGCCACAAAATAAAAAAAAAAACAAATGATTTCCCCGTCTGATTAAAGAGAAACTCTATTCCAGGTGTGGTTCAAGTTTCACGGTGAGGCAGATGGCCCTGTCTAGAACTCAGATGCCCTAAAAGAAAAACAAAATAAAATTTATTCCCAATTGAAATCTGCACACAGGCTAAGGAAGGGCACCGATCGCACTCACACAAACATATTTACAGACAAGAGATGATGGAAGTTTTTTGTCTACCACTAACAAATGCAGAGAAGAGTTTAAAACTGCTGAAGGCACTGAATCTGCCTGCAGCACAGAACTCCAGGAATGCCCTGAAAGTCCCTTTCAAAGGAACATGCTCTTGATAAAGAAGTGTAACCCCCTTTCTTAAGGGAGCAACATGGCAGTCACATCTCCCAATAGGTTTTGAACCTGGTAGACATTCTCAGCAAAACTGATAATAGGATACAAAATCTCAGTGTACATTTCCTACAGATTTCAGGAAAATAAGCAGTTATATTCAAAAGTAAAAATCTTACTTAGTGCCCCAATAAGAAAATGACTGCAACACTAGACATAAGAATTTCTGATGTGGGAACTCACAAACATCCCGACAATAGTAAAAGCTGTTCAGAACTCAAACTGATATGCATTTAGGGCCACGAAGACAAAAGGCCTGGAGCATCTTTCACACAAGGAGAGGCTGAGCAAGCTGGGACTGTTCAGCCTGAGGAAGAGAAGGCTCAGGGGATCTTATGTGTAGAAATACCCGAGGGGAGTAAATCAGAGGTTCTTCTTCGTGGTTTCCAGTGATAGGACAAGAGGCAATAGACACCAATTAAAACACATTAAATTCCATCTTCATTATCTTAACCAGGAAGGTAGCCAAACACTGGCACAGGCTGGCCAGAAAGGTTGTGGAGTCTCCATCCATGAAGACAGTCAAAACCCAACAGGACATGGTCCCAGGCAAACCACTCCAGCTGGCACAGCTTGAGCAAGGGGGTGGATTAGATGATTTCAAGAGGTCCTTGCCAAGCTCAATAACCATGTGACTGAAAGCTGGCACTGCCTCCACAAGTACTCACCCTGCTCCTCTCCCACCCCCTGCACAACTGGGACATCTGATTGTTTTCAGGAGTATAACATAAATCAGATTCCTGGGGTCTGTAGCATTTACTTACGAGACATAACCAAGACTATCAGGAACTGTAATTATAAGTTCCTCAGTAAATCTGCTTTAATAGGAATACATATCCAACCTGAGTCACCCTTTCCCCCCCCCCCAAGAAACACAAACATACTCAATTATTTTAAACTACAAGACCTCCTCATTCCTAATACCAAATTGGAGAGTAAACTTTAAATGGAAGATAATATTTCTTCACCAAATCTACAACTGGACTGTGGAATTTCTTGCTGAATCAAAAAACTAATCAAGAGTCAGAAAAGAACTAAGTTTCTAGACACTCCTGTTACTCCCCAAAGAGTTAAGCATATATGCACGTAAAGGAATCTCACTGCAAAGTTAGACATACCTGAATTGTGAAACATGCGTTGTTAGTGGAACTTGTATTACTCAAACATATAGATGTGCAGTGCTGCTGGGCTGAGTTGTGCTACGACCTGCAGCTCAGAAGGAGCTGCTGCTGCCATCAACACTCTCCGAGGACAAGCACTAAGGGAAGTTGAATGTAATTTCAATGGAGGCAGACTATCACTCACAACTCACATCTTCCTGCCCCACTTTACAAAGTGGCTTGCATGACCACTATCAGTTAACAGCCATATTAGTAGGTCATGTTCCCCTACGCACAAGAAAACATAAACTGTCATAGTTAATAGAAGCTACTGAACTCTGCAGCTTATTATTTTCCAAACACTTTGTAGCACTACTATCAAAACTTACAGATTCTTCTGCTGAGTGAATCAATCCAAAAAAAAAAAAAAAAAAAAAAAATCAGGCCTCTAGACAGAGACTGAAACAACTGGTTTGTAATGTCAGTTTTTCTGAACGGGAGTGGAACTCCAACATTTGAAAACTATTTATTACTGTCTTTAAATCTCTTTCTTTTTTCTATAGCCTTCATCTTGTCTGATTATTAGTACGAACTGCAATCCATCTTCCCTTTGTTTGCCAAACAGCCTGAACTTCACCGCAACTCAAATCTGTTTTCAGTATCAAAACCTTGCATGACTTTGGCATATTGCATTAGTTTTATAAACTTTGTAAGATGATCTGAAATTCTTTCTAATTATTTACAAAGCAACTGTAAAACCCCTCCAACTTCTGGAGGGACAAGTAATCAAGGGGAACTGGAGAACGATTCTTCAGAGCGTATTTATATAAATAGTGAAAACATTCCTCAGTCTGGTGCGGTGATATTCACCATAGATCACTCAGAGTTAGTAACTGATGTTGAGCACTTACATTTCAAACACTGCTAAAGCACTGCATGTTTTTGGAAATAGCAGTTACTTCAGATTTCACTATGTGCCCATTAGAATCCACTGTTACAACACAGTTTAAAGTTGGCTCTGAGAGTTCATCTCAGTGAGTTCCTAAAATAATTTCCGTACTTGCTGACGAGAAAGCCAAAGCTTGTCTGAATATACAACCTCATCAGTTTACTCTTTACATAAACACAGAGAAGATAAAGGTGATAAACTGCACAGGCATGACCACATACCTTACTTCACCTGCTCTTTGGCCACTCATCAATTTCTGCTAGGGCTTACCAGCACATCCAAACTTCAAAATGAGTTCAGGCCATTGCCTTTTTGTATAAAAGAAAGCATTGCTTCTCTTTCATTTTCTCCAACTCATAAGAAGTATATTTCCACATAAAACTAAGTAATCTGTGTACCAGTGCAAATCAGATCAAGGCTCCACATGACACCCTTTTTAGTCAACACACCTCAACAAAAGGTAACTATTCTGTTGAAAAATTATAAATAAAGATCAGATGCTTTGTAAAAATTGAGAAATCTTAACACACAATCCAGGAAACACAAGATAAAAAACTTACTTCTTGACTATACCAAACAGCAGTATCCTATGGATTCCCCTTATGAGCAGCTATAATGGATTTCAAATATGCAGGTCCTGAACTAACTGAAGCACAAGTACTCTTGATTCCCAATATTTTCATATTCTAAAGATTCTCAGATCTCTATTAGATCAAGTGTCAAAACTGCACAAAGAACTACTTTCCAGAACAAAACAAAATATAAGGGATGCCAAGTGGCATAACCTCGCATCAAGGAAGAATGCAATGAGCCAAAAAAAGAAAGACTAAGGTGGACTAAAATACTAAGGAAAGCAAGTATTGGGAAAGAGCGTCTTCCTCTAAAGCGTATCCGCAATCAAAAATATCTGCACAGTAACTTAAAACAATTTTCCAACTTCTGTGTCCCTGGGAACCCTCCAACATTGCTGAATTAAAAGACAATGTAATAATACATACCCATTTGACTTTGCAAGTAGAAGAAGTCTGAACCCAATACAGCTGTTCGCAGGGAACCACACAGCCCCAGCCAATAAAGCACCAGAGCCCATTTCCTTGTGAAACAGATTACTGTGACACTTGCCATGCTCACACTGAGATCTCACTAAATCAAGTCCAATTCAAGCTCCTCATTGCAATATTCAGATCCTTCCATAGGACTGAAATACTTTCTCTCCAATTACGGCTTCTTTGACTATCTAAATTTAAACGGGACAAGAGAGTTGGGCAATGTAGAAAGATTCTCTAACAGAAAAAAAAAATCTACAACTTTCACAGAACTACATAAAGTATCCAAAATTAGTAAAATTGACAATAACAAATTCCAACTAGTTTTAAAACTAAAGAAAAAGCTTACTTAATTCCTCTTAATTTCCCCTACTCCTTGATCCATGCCACACATCTACACACAGATACAAACAGGCAGCAAAGGAGAACCTACAGCAGGAACAGTCTCACACTTGTCCATCCACACCTGCAGCAGGGGAGGTGCCCAGCGTCCTGCCCGGCTTCCCAAGCTCAAGAAACTGATTCCCTTGCTGATCCACCAAAAAACAGCCCAGGCAGGAAGCCTGGCTTTCCTGGTCTCACAAGAACACGGGCACAGCAAATGCAACATAAAGCACAATGTGAGGAGCATTTCTTTCTGTGGCAGAGATGGTTTAGCAGTTCTACCTCATTTGCTACCTCCTCCACCATTTATTCCCAGTCCTCAATAGCCCCTTTCTTGTCTTCACACCACTACTTGTGCAGCTGCACAGTAAACTAGACTGGGGAGCAGAACAATGTTAGAAAATCCTATCAAAAGTACAATATTCTAGATTGGTTTCCCAATCCCATTCATCTTGCAGCCACAAAAAACAATAGTGCTGGCACACAATTCAGACAACAGTACATGGGGAAAACACACGGCAGTGAAAAGAGTCTATTTAAACATCTCTGTCACTGGAATAGTCAAATTGCAGTGTGAAAAGCTGAGTTCAAAATCCTTCTCCCTACCCCCAGCATCACACAATCATCTTGCAGCAACGTATTCCATAGTTTTGTTTTTAAAGCAAATAAACTAGTAAGATTCAAAGTAGGAACGGACATTTCCAAGGCTGACACAGAATTCAAGGAGCTCTGGTAGAATCCATTTCAGTTGACTTAAGTCAGAATGTCCTGGGGGCAGCTGGAAGAGCTGCAACATGCAGATGTATGCAGTCCATCCCTCACATAATACTCGGTACTGCTTGTCCAGCATGGCGCCTCCTATGAGCCACAAAAAGAAGCCAAGCATTATTACAAAAAGAAGCTAAGTATTGTTTCTAATCCTAAAAACTGCTAGTACTAGTTGTAAAGTTCAAAACTAAAAGCAGGCTCTTATTATTTTTACAAAGCATCTGTTCCATCCCTCTTTGATAATTCACTGTCTTACTAGATTTATCCCTTGGATCACGGAAAGAAAAAAGTTCTGGTAGGAAAAAAAAAAAAAAAAAAAAAAAAAAATCACCAAAACCCATGTGTTGTATCAACAGTTCTCAGTGAACACAAGTAGATTACCTTCACTTAACATTTAAGCATAGAGGAAAACTAAGTTTTTGACATTTTTAGGGCAAAAGAGCTATTTAGGAGACTGCTAACATTTTTTTGTGCTGCTTCCAAGTTCCAGAAAGTCTCACAGTTTTACAGTTACTCAGCTGTGTAAAGTAAAATTGAGGTGGGGGTGGGGGTGGATATATGATAAAAAGTTCTGATCATACTTGCTGCAGTGCAAAAATGCAACTGTATTACTACAAGCTACTTTTTATTTGCTCAAATGAATGTATCAGCTAAATTAATCACACGTTTGATCAATTCAGATTTAGTACCTGACATTTGACAAACAACTTCAATCACAGTTTTTCACCTCTGTTTACAATGAAGGGCTACCTTTGCTATATTTGAATGTTGCATATGATATTCAACCACAGAAAAACTAGCCTCAAGGTTTTAAGTTTTACACTCCAGTGATTTTTCTACTACATTGCTAATTTGTATGCACGTTTGGGTTGTTTTATTTCAAAAAGGACAGTATGTTATGTAAAGATGGGAATTAAACCTGTTACATTCCAAACATTTTCAGCATTCAAAAGAGCATACACTTTTGTATATCTCTTATCTTCTTATTAGGAGATACCATCCTTCTACAATGGTTACCAAGCATATACCTTTTTTTAATACTGACTCTACACAAAAAGACAGGGTTTTCGTCCTTAGCACTAGTTAGCTCCTCAGGAGCTGCAGGGATGAGCTTCAGCAACAGCCCTTGGAATCAACCCTTCGCATTTTTATTTTTAACAACTATAACCAGTCATATTCCAGAGGCCTGCAACTAAAGTACAGTTTCACTATCATTTTAAGCCAATATAAGCTGGCATTGCTGCTGAAAGAAATAGTCCCACCCTTCCGTACTGCTAGTTTTCACATGTCCTTTCCTTGAGTCAGCACAAGCCATTCACAAAGACCCACAGCAAACATGACCAGGATACTCACCTGGTTAAAAACAAAAAAAATAAAAATCAACATTTCTCTTCCACTTTTCCTTTTTTTCTTTTGGGGCAGGGCAAGAAGGAAGAAGGGAAAAGCTGAGTTAATTTTAACATGATCAGTTCCCCAATCCAGTTCATTGCATAGCCACATAAGCGTTGCATGAGCAGAGCAGCAAGGAAAAGATAAGGGACAAGACTGCTTTAACTCAGTGAGTGGGAATTCATACTGGCTGGACCTGCTCATGAAACCACACCCACAAGAGTAAAAACTGGAAGATAAAGTATTTAGATACTCAAAGAAAAATAGTCTCTTTCCCAAGCTACACATAAATGAAACAAAAAACCTCAAAAGAATTATCAGATGACATTTTAAATTGGCGATTCTCCCTTTGCCTGTATTGCCATTTCACCTTAGGTCTGTGCACTTTTAGAAATTTGGCTTAATATTTTTATAGGACTATGAAAACAAAAATCTTAACCAAAATGGCCATGCAAGCCAAAATTTTAACACATAGGACGGAGACAGACTGACGACATAACTCAGTCTGTGCAGAGAACCAGACAAACTATACTATAAAAAATTGCACTAGCATAAGCTACATCTTGACTCACCGGGTTTTCAAATATAATTTCACTTTAAAGAACAGGAAAGTACATTTTAAATCAGTACACTAATAGTCTTCCACTTGAATTTCAGTAAACTAAAAACTGTATGTTAGAAGACTTCGGTTACTCCCAAGACCACCCCAATCTTGCAGCTTCTCTCACTTTCATAATCTTTGTATTTCCAAAACACCACAGTGATCATCATTGACAAACTTACAAGACCAGTATCATTAAACCACAACCATCCTGACACGCACACAGGAATGCAATTCAGAGGAAAAGTTACTGGCCCCAATTCAATCTGTGAGCTGGATTCCAAACTGTGGGGTAGCTGTAATTCTAAAAGGAGAGCAGTTATGAGAAACTACATGCTCCTAACACACCCTCATCACAAATGCATATTTGTGGCTTTTTCACTGTGTTCAGACCTTTCCCTTTATCTCATCAGTTGTATTTATACTCTGATCCAGAGCATTTCTCCACAGGATAAGTTTATCTGTATCTATCTATCTAGGGAAAAAAAAAAAAGTGCACTGAAGTGTGTTCCGATTTATCGGATAACCACAACAGATAACCTTTTACTAAGTCCAGTTAAAAATCATACTAATACACTTCACAGCAAAAAGGATCACTTAATTATTCATTCTGTAAAAGTATATTCATTTGTTCTAAATTTTAATTAAATTAAATTGCATTTCAACTTAACATCTCCTTGATCTCTTATTATGACAAAATATGAAAAACAAGCCTTGCTTTAACCTCTTTATAAACATTCACTGCTTTATTCACCTCTATCATATCCCATCTTGCTTGGATAAAGATGCTCATTATGCCATTCCTAAGCACCACACATCCTTCTCTGGACCTTTTCTAGCTCTGAATCCACATCAATACCTCCAGAAAAAAAAAAACACGCTTGGTTAATCAGTGTTAGATCCTTTTCCTACCTGAAACAGATGCTCAACCATTCCACTAAATATATAAATATATATATATAATATATATAAATATATAGCTTTTTGCTAATGATTTTGAGAATTCACACTAAGATCTGTGAGTTCACAAGTTCTGCTCAATTAAGCACGGGCCCTTGAAATTTTGCAACTTAAATGGAACCTTTTCTAAGTGTTTTACTAATTACTTTAACAGTGTGCACTTTTCAAATTTCCAGTACAATAAATTATAATTTTGATGGGGCTTTATCACCTGTATTTTTTAATTAGAGCTGTCCTGTTTCAAAATACTCTTTTCCTTCTATTGCCCTCACTAGGACTGAAACCAAGTAGAATACATATGTGTTAGATAACAGGAGAGCCTTAAACTCCTGTAATAAGATCTTGAAAAAAAAATCTACAAATTGTTATACACTGGTGATATAACTTTAAGATCTCTAAACAGTGAGAGAACGACTTAGAGCAGCTTGAGAGCTTTAAAGATGTGCTTTGATTCTTTAAAGTCTTTTTATTTCTTTTAGCTTCAGCCCTAACAACACACCACTCAGAGTTAATAAACATATGACAATTAGTTCCAAAAATTCTAAAAAAGTTTAATCTTTCCTGTAACAATACTAAGCTCTGATTAGCTACCTTCACTTCAGGGTAATAAATGACTTTCCATTTCTTTTGTTATACACCCCCAAAATTGCTCCCCCCTAGCTGTACTGGGGGGAGATACGTTCAACTAACTGTTAGTAGTGACTTCCATGTGTTTTACATATGAGAAAACGAATTAAGAACTTATGTAGTATGTAACATTTTTCCTAACACCCATAGCCTTATCACTATGCACTTGTCAAAACTAAAATGCAGGTATTCTGAAAACAGGCTTTCAATTCGTTTGCTTGCAACATTCCCAACGTTCTCTCTCGGTCTCCACTTCCCACGTACCAGCTACGCCGTGTTACCCCCCCGGCTCTCCCCCAGTCCCCAGTGGATGGAGCTCTCCCCCGCAGATGCTCTCAACTCCCCGGTACCGTAACCCGTCGCCCCGCTGAAAGCCACCCTCGGCTTCTCGGGCTCTTTGCCAGTTTCTAACCCAAATCAGAATGTTCACGTCCTCTCTGAGACTGCTTGTTCCACCGAAACCCCCTTCCGAGAAAGTTAATGAGCGGTTTTTCGGGAAATCTCCAGCCACCCGTACTCCCGGTGCCCCGTTACTTCGGGCTCCCAACTCCCGGCCGAAGGAAGCGTTCGCCCCCCGGTCAGCGCAGGGCTCCGGAGGGGCTCGGCCCGCATCCCTGCGGATGCGAGATAAACAGGGCGGCGAGCGGGGCCGCAGCCGCATTCCCGGCCCGGCACCGGCAGGCGGGGAGGGAAGGATGGAGGAAGGAATGGATGGATGGAGAGAGAGAGGGAGGGAGGGAGCCTTGCGGCGGGGCCGCGCAGCCCCCCGCCGCGGTGCCGCTCCCGCGGGGGCCGCCGCCGGGCCCCGAGCGCAGGAACCTGTCGGGACACATTCTTGAGGCCGCGACGGCCGGGCCAGGAATGCGGCCGGGGGAGCCGGGCTCAGCCCCAGCGCGGACGGCGGGGCCCCTCGCGGCAAGGCGACGGCGGCCGAGCATCCCGGCGCGGCCCACAGGCCGCTGGAGGGCGGGGGGGGGGGGGGGGGATGAAGGGAGGGGGACTCGGGGCGGGCGAAGCTCCCCGCCGGCCCCAGGAGGGGGAGGGGAAGGAGGAGAAGGAGAAGGAGGAGGAGGAGGAGGGCGGCCCGAGGCGCGGGGCCGGGCGACAGGGCCGGCCGTTACCGACGGTTAACGGCGCGGGCAACGGCTCCCCCCCTGCCGCCCCCGCGGCCCCGCCTCCCCGGCCCGGTGCCACACTCACCCTTGGAGTAGAGGGACTTGGGGGACTCGAGGTCGAGGTCGGCGCTGAGCAGAGAAATGAAGTCCGAGGGCATCGCAGCTCCACGGCCCGGCAGGGGCGAGGGGGGCGGCGGGAGGAGGGGGGGGCCGGGCCGGGAGGGGGGCGCTGCTGCCTCCGCCGCCCCGGGGTGGGGAGGGGAGACACCGGCAGGCGAGAGCGCAGCGCTCCGCACGTCGGGGCCGCGAATCGGGCTGGGTCGGGCCAGGCCGGGGGGGAGGCTCCGCTCGCCGTCGGGACCGGCCACCGCCACCCGCCGCCGCTGACAGGAACCGGCTGCTGCCAACGGAACGCGCCCGCCCGCCCCCTCCGTTACCACTCTGCGCCTGCGCGGGCGCCGGGGAGGGGGCGCAGACAAGGAACCCCAGCGCCGCCAGCCCGCGCATGCGCCCCGGCGGGCGGGGAGACGCGGTGACGGAACAGCCCACCGGCTGGGCCCTGCGCGCCTGCGCGGAAGGGCCGGCGGCAGCGTTGCCCCCGCCGCCGCCGCCGGAGCCGCACCGCGCATGCGGGAGAGGGCAGAGCGCGGCGGGAGGGGGTGGAGGGAGGAAGAGCCGCCGCGGTGGCGGGGGGCGTGGAAACGTGTAGGATTGGGGGCCGCTGAGGGAGTCCCGGTGCTGAGGGGAGCCCGGCTGTGGCCTCCGGGGCGGCGCCGGGTGTGCCCCAGCGCCTGCGGCCGCAGGGTGGGGTGTGAGGCGAGGGGCGGCTGCGGGGAGCCTGGCCGGCGGCTGCGAGGGAGGCCCCGAAGGCCCGAGGGAAAATATTCTGCCGCCAGGCCGGTCCCACCCCAAAGCGCGCCCGGGGTGCAGTGGTGGACCCTGGGTGGTCGTGGGCAAGTGCTCGGCGCTGCTTTCCTCGCCTGGTGTGGGGAGAAGCGGAGGGCACACAACAGCGGCCGACTGTGGTTCAGGGGCAGCAGCCATCGCCCCTCCATCCGCTGCGGCTGCCGGGGGTTGGCCACCCTTGGTGCCCAGCCTTTGAGACACATGATGCAGAGTGTCTCTGGTCCAAACAGACTCCCTAACTATATTGTCCCAAATAAAGAAGCAGGTATTTCTAAGCAAGCAAAATGGAAACGTGGAAACAGTGTCACCAGTGTGTTGTAGTTAGGTGAAACAAAGATGGCGTACACCTTGAGGAAAACAAGTACCCCAGATCTGGGTAATCTGGAGAGCACACGTGCTAAAAAGTTGAGGCAGTGAGGGAGTTTGGGAGCAGCGCAGGGAAGACCCATTTCCCTGACTAACAAGGGGGAGGAGATAAGGAAAGGTCACCTGCACAGATTTAAAATTACTTTTCCAAGGTGATAAAAATCCACTTTGGAAATGGGGAAGGGATCAGAAAGTGAGAGGCCTTGCGGTGTAAGTGAACGGAGGTGCCAAGTGAATGCTTAAGCTGTGAAAAATGGAGGCAGAAGGAGCTGTGAACAGCTGACGCATACCTCCGGCTCGGCAGAGGGTCCGGTTTCCCTGCGGGGACTGTGTCACCAAAAGGTTGGCTCCCGTCCCTCCCGCAGCCGGCTCCTGTGCCAGTCCACTCTGGGATCCTGGTGAAATCACTCTCTAAAAACACTGAGCAGCTTCCAGAAACTCGCCGTATCCCACCAGCTGGGACAGCGGTGCACAGGAGGGTTTCCTAAAACACCGTCCACCACCGCTGGTTGGTCAGTCGTCGTGAGACTTCCTGCCCGGGGTTTTCACCAGACATCCGACCACACTCCTGCGCTGGCAGCACTGTTGCTTTGGTGCTTTGAGCACCGGGGGTTTGTTGCACCATGTTGCCTATGCCGGCAGGGCGCCAAGACAGGGCCTGTGGAGTTGGTTTAGTGTGGCACACGCAAGGCGTCCCAGTTCACAGCCCTGCAGAAGAATGATGGCAACTGCGCAGTACGTGGTCAGGTTTATTTGAAGTCGGGTATCTCTTTCATCCCAGACGTACTGCTTTAATCCCCCAGAGCTGTGCTGGCTGTTCCTCTCCTCTGCCTGACTTCATCATCACTTGTGGCTTTTTGAGAGAACACAGTGCTGAAGCCATGGAGTACATCTACAGACTTCAGCGCTGTCCAAGGGCTCATTTGTATCAAGAATCTAACATCCTTTTCTGTCACCATCTACCCTACCGTATCTCCTATTTATGCCCCTTTTATGTACTTGCCCATTACAGTTTTGCACCAACTCGTGCTGGGGCATGTAAGGGTTTGCCCAGTACAGCTCTCCACCTTTTCCTTAAGGAGTCACCTTATGGGCTGCTAAGGCAGCCAGTGTGTATGCCCTGGGGAGCGGGGAAACACGTCCCACCGTGCAAAGACGTCACACTGGGGCTGTGCTGGTGACCAGTGCCTTGTCCAAGGTGTGCCTCCCTCGAGCGCAGAGGTCTGCAGGACCCTTCCCTGGGTGGTTACAGCCTGGATGCAGCCATCCTGTTCCCAGGGAGCACTCATTATGGCACGCCATAATTCTGGTCCTGTTTCAGAGTGCTCAGCAGCATTCACCAATACAATGGAAAAAATACCATACAATTGTTATTAAATGTGTTATTTTTATCATGTCTGCAGAGCAGAGGGGTGAGACTTGCTCAGGACAGCTGAGCGCACCCAGCTCAGCTCAGAACTGTTAGGCTACCTATCAAAACCAGCAAAGCAATTTTGCCAAACATAGCAATGCTAAGTGATTGAAATAAGGTAAACCACCAGCTATAAATCCAAGAAAGAAAGATTTTCAAAGCGCAAGTCTAAAGGCACTATTTAGCTGAACTGCACAGGGACCTTGTATAACTGTCAGAGCATGCAGGAGAAAAAAGGAGAGCTGAATATACACAGCACTATGCAAACTGGCAGGCTCAGATTATATGATCGAGGAATTAAAAGGATTAGATGATAAATTTACTGAACAAGTGGCAATTATTTTTATGATGGGAAGTTTAAAGAGGCGAAGAAAAAGTTGTGAAACAGCCATATTCAGAAGAGCTGAAGGGAAAGATTCCCCCCCCTTTGGCAATCCCATACCTGCCAGCCCTGGGAGGGAAGGTGAGTTCATCCGTGCTAGGCGAAGGCTGCCCTGCCCTGCCCGGTGAGGGAGGAATGCCTTTCCCGTGAGAAGAGAGAGCTCTACTCCTGTACTGGCACTACAAAATCAAACATTTGGGAAGCATCCAGGGGAAAAAAAATGGAAGAGACTGCTATAATCACCTCCTGTCTGAGTAAAGAGGGAAACAAAGACTTTGTGAGAAGGTGCTACTAACAGATGGTCTATGGCAGAGAAGAAAAACAGATCTTGCTCCTGAGAAGGGAGCAATGAGAGATGGAGCAGTCAGGGATGCAGCAGGTAGCTCCACTGCCTTTGAGGGGCAAAGGAATTCATTGCTGGCCAGCAAGACCAGACAGCGCCGAAATCCCAGATGCTACCGGCACAGCAGCAGCAGCTACGTGACTGCAGAGGACTCATGCTGCAGCAGGGACAGATCACCCTGTGGACAATGACTGTTTTAATTGTGAATACAGTCACAGGTGGCATGAGAACATTCTCCTTATGGTCGAGACCCAAGCAAAGTGCCTCTGCCCAACCAAGGCAAGCTGCGTTCATGTCCAGAGGCAGCTTCTGCTGCCCAGTGGTCCTGCAGTCACTGAGGCATTATCCTGGGCTTCCTGAGGCAGGCATGCCCAAGCAGGACATGGAGCGGTGGGAAGGCCACTGGCAGGCAGAGCTCCTGAGTGACAGTGAGTCCCCAGGACTGACTGCACACCTGAAAGTGGGGGAAATGTCTCTGGCAAAAGTTGGCAAAAGTTTCAAGAGCAAACAGCAAGCTACAACCGCCTCCTGCAACTGTTCCCCATGAAAGCTCAGAGGTCCCATCCAGCCGTGTCCGAAGCCAGCTGGCTTAGGGAGGGCTTTTGGCTGTGAAGAGCCTTGCAGAGTACCAGGAAGGGCAGAGCTGGTAGAGCACAAATGGCAGCACAGAATGAGGGTAAAAGTGGAGAAAAAAGGAGCCCTGATCCTCTGTGGAATGAGGCAGTAAGAGGATGGCTGTTCAAGCCCCACCTATGGCTTACCCAGCCTGGGGTAAACTTCTGAAGCAAGGTCACGATAATAGCTGGAAAGGAGAGTCGGCATGTGTGGAGACAGGCCCCTGGTGCTTCCAGGCACTCTGAGACCTGGGCACTATCACCAGAGAGGGGGAGGCAATGGGCAAAGGCCAAATTTGAAGAAAGAATAGATAATCTGCTCTTTGGGAGGAGAGGGCGGTCCTGTACAATTAGACATTTTAATGCCTGAATATGATTAGTTCAGGGTGCAGCATGGAGCAGTGCCTAGCAGTGGCACTCGGGGAAATAACCGCATAAAGGCAGGTCAGCAAAATACAAGTACAAGGTTTGTTGAAGTCCAGATGGAGCCATAAACTCCTCCTGTGGACCACAGCATGTGAAAAAGCCGTGTGGAGCGTGCAGCACAGGTGTTGCAAATCTTACAGTTTTGAAATCCAGCTTGAGTTACCAGATATGTTGAAAGGGGCAGAGAAGCAAAAATATGAGGCGCAGGTGGGTGGACAGAAACATTTCACAAGCCAGAGTGCAGGAGGATGTTCAGGACATTGCACATACCCAAAATTGATACACTGACCTGGGATACAGATTTATGCAAAGGCAATAAAAGCTGTCGCATTAAGCAGAGCTGCTGAGCAACCACCCGTCCAGCCTACCGAGTGACACCACTCCCATGCCTTTGACAAACCTTAAGACAAATAGTTATTCTGGGTGGTCTATGATGTGAGTACATGACAAACAAAATTCCGGTTGCTCCTACCTGGGATGCACCAGTGAAAGGTCTTGCAGCTGCAGCAGGCAGCAGCTGGAGCATGCGGCAGAGGACCCTGTGGCACATATGACACGGGTTGTGCTGGCCAGGGGATGCCATGAAGTAGCACATTAATCGTGCCGTGTCTCAGATCGCCGGTGGATATCAGATATCAGGATTACAGGATTTTTTTACTTATGTTTTTACTTAGGGTGGACATGGCCTTTCACTGAATCACAGGGGACTTTCTAGGCTCTCTGGAGAAGACCAGCACCAAACAGTTGCTGGTGATGATAGGGCTGGTACCTGTTACCCAGGGAAAGGAAAGCTGCTCACACTTCCCAAGACAGAGAATATTTTCACATGAACAGGATGAATCTGATAAAGCAAGGCAAGAGAGAGGTTTACCTTTACCAATGAATCTCAGTCAGGACCTTAGCCTCCAACCTTCCTTGACTTGCCCAAGATCTGGGTGAGGTTTAAGCTACAGGAGCAATTACAATGTTTAATCAAATCTTTCTCCTGTGTGTTCTTAGCAGCCCCAGGCCACACAGTTCACATCACGCCGCGTTGCTGTGCTGCGCGGACAGCAAATGAAACCCAGCTTGTATTCCCTGTCCAGGAAAATTAGGGGACAGTGTGGGAGGGATTCATACCAGCTACTCTTGAGAGGGGCTGAAGATCACCTGGTGTCTGGCACAGCCCAGCTGTTTGGTACCAAACCCCGAAAGTCAGCGTGGGACTGAGTCCTCCGGCCCCGTGGTTGGTGCTGAGCTCTAGGCCTTGATCGCAAGTGAAACTGGAAGCTGGAGAGGCTTACATGCTAACGGAGGTAGGAGATGAATGGCCGCTGAGTTTGCTGTGCATTTTTTTCTTTACTTTTATGATTTTTGAACATTTTGTGCCTTCCACTTTGGATAAACATCCAGTTTCAATGCCAGGTCTAGGCAGGTTTTCTGCGGGATTTTTTAAACGAGCTCTGTAGATCCTTTTCAAATGTCAGTTTGGCTGATGGGCAAAACCTTTAATGTTCCAAAAGGGCAAACTCCCAATGGTGTCTGTAGTGGAAAGAGTGAGCAGGGGTCCAAACTGTGGAAGTGACACAAACAGTGGAAGTTAAAATAACACAGTAAAGGAAATCTGCACTCTGGGAGCAGGAGGGACCGCAGCCGGGGGTCATACACATCTGTCATGGGGTTTTCCAATCACCACAGCAGAGATCTAGAAGATGGGCTCCGCTTGGGATTCTGCCTTTGGACTCTGGGGTTGGGGAACTGCTGATCCCCAAAGCCTGGGACAGGCTCCCAGGGCAGGACCCCCATCTGTGTGCTCTTTTTCACGCATTTTTCCCTGGAGCGTGCACTGGTGGCCGCTGCTTGGCAGGCAGAGGAGGAACCTCGTTCAGGTCTGCTCAGGGATCTGAATGAACCAAGGAGCAGCATCGTGTGGCCAGGGACATGGCTGAGATGACACCTCAATGAGTCTGTTCTCACTTGCACGTCTGTGAAATGTGGCAACACATTCTGCATGTGTCTTGATTTTGCAATGATGAAATATGGAATAAATGTAACTAAAATACACAAAATTCCTAACCAATTAACTGCCAAACACTAAAACAGGAGACTTCCCATTAAAAGTTATGTGTTCTGTGTCATTAAGGTATTTTCTCTCTTTATAATGAAGTTCCTCTCCCTGCATAAGCAGTTGGATAGCAGCAGGTGTGAGGGGGAAGGAGTCTAAACCAGGATCGTGGGGATAAATTAGCAGGTTCATGCGTAATATTGCTAACCCCATTTGCAATTTCTAAGCCTATGTAGGTGTTTTATTTTCTAACTGTGTTAGAAAGACTGTCAGAAAATAATTAGGCTCTGTCAACAGTTCCCCTATTCCCAGATTACTGCTTCCTGACTCATTAGAGCTGCTGAGGTTGGCAGGAAACTTGTTTTATAGTAATTTCTGTTAGCGGTGTCCCTGGAGAAGAGACACCACCGAGCGTGTGACACTGGCATTAACTTCATCCTCGTGATAGAGGCACAGGGCGGCCGGGAGCCGTTAGGATTGCTGCACGGCAGTTACTGCTGGCATGAGACATCAGCACCTTTTTATCCCTGTGCTGGAGCCGGGGATGGGACTGGGCATCTCAGGCTGCATGGATGATGGCTGGGCAAGGTTTGATTTTAAGGTCTAGAAGCTGGTGTGTGCAATTGGCTGGTTTCCTGAATATTTGGCTGGTTCGTAAGGGTTTTAAAAAGAGAAAAAGGGGCCATTTAAAACCCATTAAAGAAATGGGTCTTCCCATTCCATCCCAGGCATAAAGCCACAGCAGCATCCGCATCCTTGCTTCCGAGAGCAGCAGCCGTAATGCATAAACACAAGTTGGCTGCGTCAGGAGACACCTTGCTTTCTGTGAGCCGTGCGGCCGCCTGCCCGTTGCTAGCAGGGCAAAAGTCCAGCTGAGCACGTCCCAGGGCAGAAGTTTGTTCCCTATAGCTCTCTGTCCCTTATTTTCCCTATCCCATAACGACTGATCATTAAGCAAAACCTGGTATTTAAGTTGTAATAACACAAAGGCAGCTGTGTCGTCGATGCTATTAGAAGGTATTTTTAAAGCTGCAGTGTTCACCCTTTTGTGTTTATATTTAATTGTAGAAAATATCTGTATCGATTTCCACAGCATAATGTTTTTCCTCCTTAAAAATGTAACTATTTTGTATTTAGGCTACCCTAACAGCGCATAAGGGGTATTTTTACCATTAGAAGAATACTTAATATATTGGGCTTTCTCCTTGTGTTTTGTGAAATATTTCTGAGAGGACTTTTCAAAGGCTGTGGTCAGTAGGATAATAGAAGGGGATAACACAAAAGGTAGTCTAGTGCTAATGAACAGCAGCACAAAATGTTGTTTGTACGGGACAGGGTCAGAATGCCATTCACGGGTAACAGTGTGACCTATACGCATGAACTGGTCCCAGGTACACTGCGGATAGCAATTAGGAGAGTTTCTGATCATGACAGGACAGACAGATGGTGGGACCCTGTCTGGTGGAAGCACAGGAGAGTGAACTGAAAGGCACAGCGATGTATTTGATACCAGAGTTAACGATGGGTTAGTTGTTAGTTGAGTCTAATGACCTCCAAGGTCTTCTGCAGCTCTGCATTCCCATGCCCTGACTCTGCCACTCTGCAGCCAGGGAAGGCAGAGCTCAGGCACAGACCTGGGCCGGGGCTGGCACTGGCTGCCGGGCACTGAGCTCCTGTGCCGAGAGGGCAGCGATCCCGGGGGCTGCCGGGACAGACAGGTCCTGCGTAGCACCGGACAGCAGAGATTTGCCATGCCTTTTGAAAACCTTAGCACAATGCTTCAGGTCACCTTTATTAATCAAGCAAAATAAAGTGTCGTTTGGTCTAAATATTAGCAGGATACGTCCTCTTTCTGTAACAGACAGCGCTTGTTTTCGGCTGCTAAGGAGGCGAGAGCGATTTGCGTTGGTCCAGTAAAAACAAGCTTATTTTGTCTTAGTTGAAAGCTTTAATAATTGAATCTGTCTATTAAGAATATTTCCCAGTTTCTGAGGAGCTTATGACCTTTACCAAAATGTTTTTTTTCTACCTCCTCCTCTCCTGCAGGCTGTAAGGAATAAGCTCTTGGTTTGCACAGTGCTATCCCCTGTAACACAGCAGCACAGAAACATCGCCCGGGTTATTTGGGCTCCCCATCCTCCAGCTACAACTACACAGAGCTCATCGTGGAAGGAACTTCTAGCCATCAGTTTACCAATTAACAGTATCCCAACACAAGTTTCTAATGATTTTCCACTTACTGCAGCATCATGCTCTGACGTACGGCTTCCCCGGGCTGCGCTGGCCAGGGACACAGAGGTTAGTCAGTGACTTATTGCCTGAAACAATGGCAGATGCGTGCGTCCCGCTTGCAATAAAGGTAATTGTGCTCTGGGATGGGGAGGACCATGGTGTCACTCCAAAGCCCTTTTCGTCCCTCCGGAAGGGCCACCCCGGTTTCCCCTGCGCTGCTTGGTCCTGCTGCGGGGAGCTGAGGTAGCTGGGTCCACGCCTTCCCGTGCTACAGTTCATCCAGAGCACTTCACGCAGAGACATTTCTCCAGGATCTCAGAGATTCCCCGCTTGTCCCCTGGCAGAGCGGCAGATCCTTGCCACCACCCTCTTCTCCGAACCCAGCGGGTGTCTGTGTTCCCACTGGGTCGCAGACCCCACGGAGGGTGCGGGAGATTTCTGTTGTGCTCAGCTACACAAACCAAATTGGCGACTCCTTGGCACAGGTTGTCCAAGTTAAATATTTTAGCCCTTCTGTCTGTTGACCTCACTAAAAATTAACTCCCTACAGAATGGTATCATTGCCAAGGAAACCTTCATGTCACCAGCCGGTGGCTGGAGAAGAGCCCAGCAGCCCTGCAAAAGTGGCAGTGCTGAAATCCTGCCTTTCCAGGGTGAGCAGGGCTGGGTGACGGAGTTTGGCTGTGCTCAGAGGTGAGTGACAGTACTGTCCTTCCTGGGGACAGGAGCTGCAGGTTTTCCTCCTTCCCCAGAGGCAGCAACTCCATTTCAGTCCTTGCCGTGGCCTCCCCAGCATGGGGGAACCATCAGAAATGGCATGGCTGCTCTCAGGTGTTGCTGGCTCTGCGGTGTCTGAGCATCCCCACAAAGCTGGACTTCAGCCTGAGCGCCGCGGATCCCAAACAGGGCACGTCCCACTGGCTCCTGTGCTGCAGCACCCATGCGGCAAATTTGGCCCCAAGATAACAATCCTGTTCCTGCAAGGAGCCATGCAGACACTGCGGGCCCAGCAGCCAGGACCCATCCAGAAACACGGAGAACGGCAGCCTCTTCCATGTACCAGTGTCTTCCACACCCCGGAGCTGTTTCTTCTCCGCAGCAGCGGTGCTCAGCCAGCAATGCTGCGTGGGGTGGCGTGTCCCAGCAGGAATGCTCCCGAGTCAGCTATGTTTTCCAAACTGCTTTATCAGGAGTACCACAGCTCAGCAGATCATCTAGCGGCAGGGCTGCTCGCATTCCCAAGTGCGTATCTCCTTGCGGCAGACATGAAACGATCCTGGAAGAGGAGCAGTGTTCTGGGCAGTAACAGTGATTCTGTCCCGCTCCAAGAACACAAATTGCACTCATGTTTTCTCCCCCCTTTCTCCCTTCCCCAGTGCTCCGTTTCAGCTGGAAACAAAGCCAGTACCTGTGGACTGTTTTCCTCGCCGGAGCTTTGGGGATGGCTTGGAAACCAGCGCAGGATGGTATTTACGCTAAATGTGCTTCAAATCAATAGAGGAGGGAAATAAGATACTGCCCATGAATATGCAGAGATATGGCTGAATGGCAGCTGAAGACGGCAGGGTGTAACGGAGGCGGTGGCCCTGGCCCGGATGCCCAGGTGCTGCAGCAGCTGCTGGGGACGGCGTAGGGGAGGCCAGAGATGGACCAAACCCGGCTTTCAGGGTGTTTTAAAGCACTTGCTTCTCCAGCTGATGCTTCTTTCGAGGAAGTATCAAAAAATACTCTTTAATGGAAAAATAGTCTTTGGAGGGGAAAAGAAATACAACACCAATTGGAGATTTACTGATTGGGAGCAATTAAAATGTAAACAATAGCTAGCTTCATTAGAAGTCAAGGCAGGACAGTGCAGGCAGACCAACAGGCTGATTGTCATGTCACCTCCTTCATCACAGGTGCTGGGGTGAATTTTCTCCCTCTCCCCAAACTATCTCAGCGTTCCCTTCACAAGCGAAGGGCGATGTACAACTGCATACAGAGCCAAGGCCGAGACATGGGACTAATGAGAGGCGCTGGAGCATTTGGACTCCCCTGATTTTTTATCATCTCTGTCTCGGACACCCTACAAATTCTCCTCAATGGTTGGAGAAGCAAGACTGTGCTCAGTATTGACCCCGCAGTACTTGGAAGCAGATTTAAAAGTAGTTCAGAAGACTTCTCTTTATTTCTGTGGATTTTGGATCCAATTCCTCTTGATCAAAGATAAATAAAGTTTACAGCTAAATAGTGCTTGCCAAGAAAATAATTCACAACCTTCCTTCATATTGCAAATCAGTTTTTCCTTTCCTACAAGCACACGGAGGATGTCCTGTCCTGTGACCGCAGTATCTGCTTCCCAGACCATAGAACAGTTTTAATACCCAGAACCCTCGTGAGGGACATACAGTGGGTTTCATAAACTATCCAACACCAGTTACAAAGTGCTCCCTCTGCCCCAAAACCTCCACTTCCTACTCAGTTAACGGCCTTTTTCACCCTACATTATTTCAGCTAAAATCCAGGACCAGCAGACAGTTCCCACTGACCTTCCCGTGCCCTTTCGTCAAGACAGCGGCCGCTGGTTAGCTGCCTTGCCGCTCTCTTGCTCCCTCCTGGGATGATCTGACCAGGTACCGCTTCCCTGAGGCTGCTGCAACTACCCTGAGAGCCACAATTAGGCAAATTTTTATTCTGCTGACAGCTGTGGGAGTGGGATGTTATATTCTTTTATAAGCACACATGTAAATAAGAGATGTATTTTGTGGTCTCCATTTCATTTTCCATTGAAAACAACCCCCCTACATGCTCTTTTTTGCGGCAAAGGGCCCGTGCTCCCACGCGCTGCTGGAGTGTAACCGACTGAGCTGCTGGTGGCACGAGGCGATGCTCTGCTGCCAGCACTCACACAGAAGGCAAGAGACAGCACCGCTGTCCCTGTCATATGCCTTACGGCTTCTTATCTGACAAAACTCACTTCCATAGCTTCTTTGCCACTTGCTCATCGCACTTCCCAGGAGGTAACTGGAATTTGTCAGGATTATGTAGGAAGCCCTCACAGCTCCCCTGCCGCGTTTATCAAAAGTCCCATTATAATTCCAGTGTGAAATATTGTACAGAATCAGCAGCTGCTGATCCAAGAGCAGACGTTCTCAAAACTGGAAAAGCAAGACAGCACGTGGCAATGAAAATACATCAGCTGGTCGCAGAGATCTTCGTTACAAATAAGCAATTGTAGAACAGAAGGAGAATGGTTGCATGATGCTTAATAACTGCAAGCTTAATAAGGATCCACATTTAGATTGCTATGGACTGAACTCTGTAGAAAACCCCATTCACCCCCCAAAAATGAGTTGCATTGCTTGCACAGCGCTTATCTACAAACTGCTGCTTTCCTGACACACCGCAAGAACAATTGTATTGCTTGGTTACAACGCTCCGCAGATCATCTTTGGCACAGGCTCAGCTTTAAGTGATGCCAAATAGAAGATTTTTCCTCTACTGATAGGAAGACAAATCCTGCATCTGCCATGGCTCACCATTTTCTTAGCTTTAAGTAATAATTAGTTTTAAGCAAAACAATTGCCACTAACAAAATTCTCCTGTTCCAACTCTACTACATTGTCATTTTCAAGAATTCAAGTTACTGCTACAGTTATGTTACACCAACGCAGCACTGTTAATACTGGTTTTCCCCCTATAGACTTTGGCAAAGTAGGAGGATTCTTCTGGGGAACAACAAGCAGCTGCTGAATACTCCCCCCACCCCAAATCCTTTTGCCTGATTATAATTCCCATTGAGGTGCAGTAGGGATCCTCAAATACAGGTGATGGAAGCTTGTCAGGTTTGTAAAATATAAGAGACACCGGATATCCATGCCCCATAAAACAGGCGGCCACCCAAGCTGGCCGTCGAGCAGCACCTTTACACGCGGACAGGTTAACTAAACATTTTCCACTTGTTGGAAGACAGAATCGTACACTTGCTTGCTGTACACCTTTATTGAACACAGCAAATCCACAACCCAGCACGTCTCACCGGGCAGATGGTCTCCGGGTACAAGGAACAGCATTTCGTGGGTACCTCTGTCTCAGAACAGAGCGCTGCCCACCCACCCCCCAGCCCACCTCCGCCCCGGGGCAGCAGCCACGGCTCCCAGGAACGACCTTGGCAGCACAGAGAGCTCTGCATCTCATTCTTTCGCCATTCCTCCCCTTTATCAGCTAACTTCAGCAAAACCAGGAATACACTCGGACCTCCTACCCATCCTCCGAAAACCGGCAACCCAATTAACAGTTACATTCTGCTTTGTCAGGGAATTTGGGTTCATGGAGAGGCAGAAGAGACTGGCACAGCTCTGCTGGCATTCCCGAGGCAGCCGTAATACAATTGCATTAACTGTGGAAGCTGCCTCCATGCTCATGTTTACAGTTCTTCACTCAACTCCTTCTCCAAAGCACCTGAAGGAAGCAAAGCACACAAGCCCAGCTTTAATTTCACCAAGAGAGTTTTCTCGCAGGGTGAAAGCTGAGACAGCGCCTGCATTGTGCAGGGGACCTGGCAACAAACATTTGCTGTGTGAGAAGTTCAGCGTAAGGACAAAGATTTGGAATTGTCTTTTTTAATCCTCAAATAAAGCGAGTAAACAAGCTTGACTTCTTTGTTGACTGAGTAGTTTCACACCTGTGGGACCCATCATTCAGCGACCCAGAAGAAGAAAAGAAGGAATGAGAAGAAGCAGGCTGGCTCCCCCCACCTCGCTGGAGGAAGCCCGTGGGCAGGGGAGCTCAGCCCTGGGAGAGCATTGGGCTCACACCAGTCTGCATCCATCGTGTACATGCCATCCTTCAAACCAGCCCCAGCTCCAGTGGGAAAGAGAGCTGCGGGAAGGATCTGCAGGACGACAGACCAGTACGACTGGTACCCACGCTGGGTGCACTGGCTGACGCTGCTCTAAGCTTGTAAGTAATAGAGAAGTGGGAAGACTTCCATGTAGCTTCTTTAAATGCATTTCAAGCACCTCAAAATCTTCGAGAGCCGGCATGTGCACAGAAAGGGGACAGCTGTTTGGCAGAGACTGCTTGGGTTTCCACGAGGCATTAGACAAGGCTCTTAACAGCTCTCAGAAGCCGTGGAACGAGACTGAAGGTTTACCCCAGGCAGTTAATCGGTTAAAAGGGAACAGCAGCCTCAACAGAAAGGCTACGTAACAAAGGGGAATTAACAGGCAGTTTTCCCAACAGTAAATAGCAACGGGACAAGATCTGATGATGGCAAAAAGTTATCTAGAGTTACCAAAATGCAACTGAATGTAGGGAGCGCCAGGAATACAGTATTTTAAAGAAAACCTCAAACCAGGACAAAGGTATGTATACCAAAATCCAGACAACAGAAATACCTATGGAGAAAACAGACATGTTTCCACCATCACACCAGGTATCGACACCAGCCCCTATCCTTGGGCTAACCCAAGGCTCCTGGAATCAAACCAGCTGACTTCTGTAGAGGGCCCTACGCTTCCCTGAGCTAACCCCACTCAGTAAGATGATGCTTTAGCCAACACATACCTTACAGCTTTAAAACTTTCTGTTGATAGGAATCCACTATAAACCTCACTAAACTGTTTTCATGGCTAATGACTTAGTGATAAATGTGAAAAAGTACCTAGCTCCAGTTCAAACTGCTCTAGCATTTAGTGGCCTTTTTTAGACCACCGTCCTCTCTATCAAAAAACCGCTTCGATAAAGTTTCTATTCCACCTGCAAGCACCTCCAATATTACGATTTTGTAACCTTCCCTTTGATAAGCTAGATTGGGCTTAAGTCTCTCACCATAAATAATGTTTTCCAAGCTTTTAATAATTTACATGGCATTTCTCTGGATTTTTAAAAGCCAAAGGCGTAGTCATAGCATTCATCTACTGCAGCGACAGTGCCAAACACAGACGAGCCTTCCCACTAACACCCGAGAGGAACGTGCCAGACCTTTACCCCATGGTGTCGCATTCTGCCACTTCCCTGGTGTGATGCTGCAGCTCAACATCCAGCGTTCCTGCCTGGTTTGTTTTCCCATACACAACCTTGCATCGATCTTACCAGCAACTCAGACCACCTGCACAAGGCAACCATCACCAAGCTCACTGGTTTTACTGGGGGGCAATTATCTCCTTTCAGGTCACTGCTAAGTCTTAAATAAGCATGGATTGCTCTTTAGGGTGAATTTGAAACACGTTCACCAACTGACTATTACCCTTCTACTGTTAAATCAAATCTTTCCGTTTTCAATTTGTCCTTGTTGATTTTTGCGTTGGTTTTGTTAAATCAGGCAATATACCTTGCAGTATCAACTCAAAGGCCTTACAGAAGCCTAAGCAGCACATCAGTGTATTTTCAGAAAATATGGAATATAAAAATATAATTTCAGACTGATAAGATCTGTTTTCCCATAAACTTACATTGACTGACCCCTCACTCACTTTAAGACCTACATTAATGTATGACTATGTGGCCTGTCACCTTTATCCTTTAAAGTGTAGCTAAATAGAATTTCCCAGGTCTTTCCCACTGGATTTTCCTTGGCTCAGATTTATACTCTTCTACTAGACTCTTGTTTGGACAGAATAAACAGAAATTAGACCACCAAAGCAGCCAGGAGAGAATGAGGGACAAACGTAGCTAGCAATATGATATCCAAGAGCCACTTTGGCAATGGTGAACTCCAGGTTTCCCTGGCCAGATAATTCACCATAAGAGGCAAAACAATTGTTGGCAGTAAAAAATGTCCTGTAGGAAGACAGACCTCTACAGGCGCTGCTGTTGCAATTCTGCTAAACCAGCGCGTGCTGAAACCTGACATGCTGCCGGCAGTGACCGGCGCATGTCTGCTGGAGTGGAGGAAGTAATGCAGCCCCAGGAGCGCGCTCTGTTCCCAGTGACTATGCAGTTCATAGAATGGTTTAGGTTGGAAAGGACACTGAAGATGATCGAGTTCCAACCACCCTGCCATGGGCAGGGACAGCTCCCACTAGACCAGGTTGCCCAAGGCCACATCCAGCGTGGCCTTGAACACCTCCAGGGATGGTGCCTCAACAACCTCTCTGGGCAACCTGTTCCAGTGCCTTACCACCCTCAAAGGGAAAAACTTCTTCCTATTGTTCAATCTGAACCTGCCCTCTTCTAGTTTAAAGCCATTCCCCCTCGCCCTATCACTACATGCCCTAGTAAAAAGTCCTTCTCCAGCTCTCCTGTAGGCCCCCTTTAGGTACTGGAAGGCCGCAATAAGATCTCCCCGGAGCCTTCTCTTCTCCAGGCCTTCATTTTTAAAAAGGCAGAGGGTAATTCCACATCCAAGAAATTCTTCTACATAAACTTCTGGGGAACATAGTAGTTTCATAGAAGAGAGAAGAAAAGCCCCAACCTACGGGAGTTTTTCACAAAGAGGACCCCAGTATATCACTTCCCTTTTTGCTGCCACTCAAAAGGGTGATCAGCTTTGCTGTAACATTTGCGTTAGGAACCAGTGTTAGAGCAGCGTTGTACAGCACCACAGAAGATTATCAGACACCAGAACACAAGCTCCCTTTTTTTAGCAGGTCCCGAAGCCACAGACCAATGTGCTGGAAGAGCTGGAAAGACTCATGCCTCAATGCATGAAGCATACCTTACATTGTCTCTGCACCGTTGGAGGCCGGCTACATGATTCACAAAAACAGAAGAGAGAAATATCCTCCTCTGTTCCAAGACAAAAACAGCATTATGCACTAATCCCAAACGGGTTTCTTTTCCCTTTTCATTTACAGAAAAGAGACAGGATTTATTTGGTTTTGCCCCCCATCTGGTACACATTCACAGTAAGAATGAGTTTTGTTTCCAATACATGTGTTGGATCAAGACCTCAGGGAGAAAGAAAAATCTGCATTTTGAGAAGCCACATGTCAGTTCCCATTTCTGGCATTGCCGCACACAGCACAAAAGCACCCAAACAAACCAGGATTCACAGTATAAATTATTTCAGAGAATATACATTTTAAAGGGACAAGTACAAACATTACAAAATGAACAGAATCGCTTTTAAAATACTTATATTTGTTTAACCGTTAAAAACAGACACGTACAGAAAGAGGTAGCAAAGCTAACAATTTCCTGCTGCTCCAATTAGTGTTGCCTGCATGCACTGGGAAAGTTACTGCGGAACCGAATCTCCGGACATCTTTTCTGGAAAGGACTGTAGACAACTTGAAGTTTATTTCTGACAATGCTATGTGAAGGACTGAGGCAAATCCACAGGCTCACTAGCAGCTGTTTCACGTTGTCTGGCTTAACGAAAAGGCATTGAAAGAAAAAGGTTGTCTGTGGTTTACTTCAGAGAGCAAGAGAGGGAGAGAGAGAGAGCACATGAGCACACACATGTGAGGGAGACCACACACAAATGTAAAAGAATACCGGGAAGTTGCACTTGCCCTGCTGCCGCATGAGTAAAGTACGACAGGTCTGCGGGTCCCAGAGTTAGGATAGAGAGTTTGGTATTAGCTTGGTCCCCATGGATATCAACATCACTTGACAGACTCAAAGCTAAAAGGAAGGCAAAAAAGGTTAAGGGAAGCAGAACTCCATGTGTTGTACGCGTGCACTCTCTCACACCCTCTCTTTCAGGCTTTCTGAAGTCCCAGCAAGGTCAGTTCAAGAGGTTCTCCCATCCAACATGTAATAGCGATACATTAAACCTATGACAAGTGCTCCAACGATGGGGATTAGCCATGTTGACCAGAAACTACAAGGAGAAAAAACAAAATAAAACAAAAATACACACAACATAAACCAGAAGAAAATATCAAGTTCATAATTCACTCAAGATGTTCATCGCTTATTACATGTCTGTTTTCATCTAGGGAATTCTCAGGACCTGTCTCCCATCAGCTCACAGACCAGCCGTACAGGCCTTGGCTCACGGGGCTGGGCAGCTCGAGCAGTCCCTGTGCTCACTGCTCTGCCCGGCCCCTGTAAGAGGCCCCTGTGCCTGCAAGGGTGGCTTGGTGGCTTATAAAATAGCAGTTGAATTCCTGCAGTTTCCAGCCTGGCACATACAGAAACCAATTTGGGTTTTTTTGTTGTTGTTGTTGGTTGTTGTTTGGGTTTGTTTTTTTTTTTCCTTAAGTAAGTCAGACTGTAATTTGTGCTATACAAACAGCTGAGTTGACTCAGGGATGGAAATTGCTACAGCTATCCCACCATAAATCTTCCCCACTCATAAACTAGAGGCCACAGGCTCACCTTCAGCAGCTTCCTTAGCAAAAAAGTTCCTTAGCATCAGCTACGAAAGACTAGGGCCCTGTTCTGGTTGTAAGAATTCCTGGATTTTCAACTAAACAGGCTGGTCATGGTAAAGATCCTCCAAAAAAATGCACATCACTGTGCTGCCACACACAGTCGCCTGCAGTGACCACCCAAATAATAACTGTAGTGCAAAAGGACTGTAGCCATAGCTGTGCAACATGAACATGTGGGCCAGAAGATTCAAGCTGCAAAATACCAGGATGCCTGTTCTGCCCAGCCTGGAGCAGGGGACTTCTCACCACCAGCTGTGTCTCCACATCCAACATGGGAGGTGCACGCCCTGGCAGCTAACTCGGTGCACTGCAGTTTGGCAACTTACTTTGGACTATCTGCTTGCTGGAAGGACAGTGCAGTAATATCCTTGGGGTTGTTGTTTGTTTGTTTTTTTCCCCTGCCCTTTAGAATTAATATGCAGTTCAACAAACGGCGAGTCCTAACCCCTCAATTTCTTACTCTTATGTTAAGAGGATACTATACCTTGCTTGGCCTGAGGATGTCATACTTGGATCCTAAAGGAGAAAAGAGGGAGTTAGCAGGGGGAAAAAAAAGAAACATTAAACGTGCTAATAAGACTACAAGACTGAACATGTGATTATAAATACAGAGGAAAAATAACCCTCCCCTCCACTCCCAAACACCCTCCATCACAAGCGCAGATGTTTCTGAGGATGTTTGCCCTCATCCTCACCTCCGCATTCTTTTCATCAATCCAATCCCTCCCACCCAGTCCTCAATTCACACTGGAACGTGCACCCCTTGCAAAAAAAAAGGTCTTGCTCATTACCTTGCAAACCAGTCTGTTCGTCTTACATGCTATGGATGATAACTGGCACTCTGCTGTGGATAGGTCTTTCACTATGATCCCCTCTCCAAACCCCTGCCCACGTCCCCGTTTGCTATCCTGCTGCCTGACTTCTGAAGCGTACAACCAGTATCTTCTCTTCAACTATTCCCTTGTACGCAACCTGTTTCCAAATTTTTATACTTCCCCCTTCATAAAACTATGATAATTTAAATATTTTTTCCAGTCAGCTAAAATGCTCGTTTAGGCTTTCGTCAACTCTACAGCCTCTTCCTCGATGGCTGTTGCCACTCTCCAGTTTAATCAATACCTACCAGCCAAAAGTCACCTTTCCTGTCCATCCTAAATAGAATTGTCTCCATTTCTTGAGAGCCTCAGTGTTTGCTTTTCTACCACAATACATTCAGCAGATGCTAAACACTGATCTGTGGGGAGTTACCTCTGAGCTGCGTCACATGTACAACTTTTTTCTCTTTTGTGGTTCCCCCCTATTTATTTTTACATTGCTGACTTTATCTCTTGCTGCTATTTTTAAATTATACTTGGGCCTGCTTTTAAAACAGAAGTTGTACGCTGGAGAAAGACCTTAGGTGTACATAACTCACTGGACTTTCTCCTCAGAAGAGGAAAATATTAGAAAAAAATATTTAACACATAACCAAGGGAGCTACTCAGATTATTACTTATTTCTATGCACATTTTAGGCATGTAATTCTGTTTATGAAATGGAGTTGAACCAAACAATAAATCTTAAGGTGAATACATGCATAATCACACAGTGCTGCTTTATAACCAAGAGCAGGCTTTCCCCAGCCTCAGTTATTCTTTCTATGGCTGACTACAGCAAGCAAACACTCCCAGGGCTTTAGTTGCTGCTCTCTCTGTTGACAGCTTCCTTCTTGATTTTGCTACTCTGCAAGTGGCCCTGCTCTGAACAACATCTAATGAAAGCGTTGTTGAAGGCAGAGCTGCACTGGGTCCAAGCCTTCAAGCCAAGTGAGAAGAGAAGCCAGCTGCAAGGCACATGTTTACCTCTCAGATGGGATTCTATTTATTACCATTTCCCTCTCCCCATCCATTTCAAAGCCGCTTTTGCAACACTGTGCCCTGTTCTAATCCAGGAGTACCTGAGTTTTAAGCAACACCAATGATTACCAGGGCAGTTAACAGAGAATTCTTGTTTTACAGCCAACCCCACAGTGGCTGTGTCTGTCTCCTGGCTGGAATCTAACAACACTAACAGTGCAGTGGTCAGGACATAGCGAGTAATGCAAAAAAAGGGTCTGTGGCTCAAGGTGTGGAAATAACATTGCTGATGTCAGGGTAGAGAGGGCACAAAAAAACACTTCCAATTTCACACTGAGGTGACTACTGAGCTTCAGAACAACAACAAAAAAAGGTATAATTTGCTTGGAAGATTTATTCATTACTGTAGTTTGTGTAAACAAAGTCACAAGCTCCACAGGGGAAAAATTAAAAGGCGTGTGACAAATTCTTTGTTCGTTTTGTGAGCATATCATCATTTCCACAGCATTAAATTAAAACAGAAAAGTAAACCACTAATAGCTTACCTTAGAACCTTCTTTTTTACGATCGTGCTGTCAAGGAGAAAAAAAAGAAGAGGAAAAAAAAATAAGCACTGACTTAAAGAGAAACTTGCAGTCTTTATGAGGGAATTGTTCTGTACACAGTCCTCATCATAAGGCTAATTGCCTGGACTCGGTTTTCAAAGGAGTCATTCCTTCAGCACCCAAAGGAACCATTTTTGTAGCAGGCAGGAACGTGGTGTTTGTGCCCTGCCCCTGCGATATCTCACCCTCCTGAACTCTAAATTACAAGGCAAGGCAAAGTTATGGTACCACTACCTAAGGAGGGAACCGATTAGATGAGCTTCCTCCTTAAGTGCCCTTGATTTAATTGTAGGGAGAAATCTGTTCTGAATGGTGGAAAGAGAAGACTAACTTAGTTTTGTTTCCTCAACAGGGATCCTCCTTCCTCAACAGAAATCCTGGACAACACAGAGACTGCCTAAAACCCTTAACTACTTACTTATTTCGCAAGACACATCTTGCTGTACGTGTTTAGTGGGTTACACAAAGGAGAGTCACACTTTTACACAGTCCCATCCTGTGTTTGAAAGAGGCTGTCACAGCCAGCTGGTCCTTACCGGGTGGATCTCCCCTACGTAGTACTGCTTGAGCATGTCCCTGGCATCTGTGGAATGCCCAACATCTTCAAAGCTCTCTGTGGCATCTCTACCAGCTTGTTCAAGCAGAACCTCTTCTCCACCTGGATGCTGGAAGAGAAGACTTCAGGTGAGCAAAATCTAGATGCAAAAAAGGTACCAAGAGTGTCAGCAACCTCTTCCGTTCATCACAGATGCCTCAAAACAACATCATCAATAAAATCTTCCAAAGGTTCAACTGTCCAACCTCTCCTTCAAGAATTCACAGAGAACAACATGTGCTGCACAGCCTGGAAAATACCTTGCAGTTTCAAACTGGAAGACGGTAGATTTAGATTAGATATTAGGAAGAAAATTTTCACTATGAGGGTGGTAAGACACTGGAACAGGTTGCCCAGTGAAGTCGTGGTGGCCCCATTCCTGGAAGTGTTCAATGCCAGGTTAGATGGGGCTTTGAGCAACCTGATCTAGTGGAAGATGTCCCTACCCGTGGTAGGGTAGTTGGAACTAGATGATCTTTAAGGTCCCTTCAAACCTAAACCATTCTATGATTCTATGATAATAAAAATCCTTCCAAAGAGGCAAATCTCCAACATACACAGGGAAGCACAGCTTTGTCCCCCATAGCCAAGCTATCCCTTCTGTGACTTCTGTAACAGATTTGGGCAAGAAAATAATACAGAAGAAAGGATATCTTCATGTAGCTTTTCATGGGCTTCACTGCATAAATCAGACTCTCTTTCTTGCAGAGGAGCCTCTCCTGCATGATTTTCTCAAGAACTTTCCTGAGACAACTCAAGTGCTAGTGAAGCACAAGACAACACTGCTTTCACAGACACCAGTGGAGGAAAGGATATTCTACTTCTTCAGATATTACAAATAATAATAGTATTTGTCCGATAGCCTCTCTCTGCATGTAGCTGTGCAATAAGGGGTGGAGAAGAACAGAAGTTACAACAAAAGCACCAAATCCACAGGATGCTCCACAACACCACTGGCATTTCTGTTGGTGGCAGACAGTCACAGACAACTGTGAGACCAAGCGGTGTGAACTGACAAAAAACGCTGGTGCAATTCTGTTTTCCTTGATGGGTTGGGCTCTTCTCTAGCACTATCAATACCATAATTCCAGAAACAGATTGGCAATGGAAAGCGCTAACCACAAAGACAGCAAAGTACAATCTCTTTACAGTGGGAGTGTGAACAAATAGTTCAGTTTAAACTACCAGCTAATCCAGTTAAACCAATAAAGTGGTCAGCCTTCTGAGTGCACACACAGGGACTAACCCAGTGTTCTAGAGCATTGGGCAACAAGCACTAAATGCGCTAATTGAGAAGATAAGACTTGTTCACTGCTGCCTGAAATGCCTCTAACAGCTACAAACCCAGAACTGGAGAAGAGATGTTAGTCCTTTGATCTGAAATTTAGTCTAACATACCCATTTTTCTCTATAATATACTTTTCCTTCCCACAGACACAGAACAGTTGCCATTGCCCCTCTTCCTCGAGCTTGTCTGTTTTTGCTGCCAAAAGTCTAAATATTCCCACTTGGCTATCACACCTCATACCAAACATACTCAGTGGGGACACAAAAACAGTCCAGTTGTTTACTCCAGTGAGTTGCTGCAGCCAATTCTGCAATCCTCATATCAGAGCCCTGTAATCTGAATAAATCCCTTTATTGTCCAGGTATGTAAGAAAATCAACGTGGAGCTTTCTCAGCAGCCATGGAGGGCAAAGTCTGCAGTCCTAGGACACAGTTTGGTTAGCAGTCAGTTATTAGATTGCCTTAGCCGTAAAACCAAGTGAGGCTCCACTCTGCTCATTCCCTCTGTGCCTGGCTACAGGTCTCACTGCCATTTCTCCCACACCAACCCTAGTGCTCACTTGATCTCAGAGGGGGTCAGATCAGGGACTACTCTAGCAGAAACCCCACCCTACAAAAAAAGAAAAGGAAGCAATTATCTGCTGGGGTAGCTGTGAATGAGCTCACTACAGAGTTGAATGCATGTCTCTGTTTACGCAAGGGAGTCAATTGGAACAGAGGCTGCAGCAAGACCACCCTTTAGATCATTTCTGCGCCCCTTAGATCACACTCTCGGGTTCAGCTGCAGCGGTAGGATGCCGTGTATTGTCTATGCATATTACTCGGACTGTCCAATTTTCAGCTATTTTATAAGTATGCCTGCAAAGATCCACAGAAACTAGGGGATGAAAAGCTGGCCGTTTACTTTTAGCCTTCTAGAAGAACTCCTTAGGGATGTCTCACCAGAAATCTCATTTCAGATGGAAAAATATCAGAACTGAATTTTAAGAATACAGCCTTGCTTTCCTAATCATACACCCTAAAAGGGCAGACAAAAACCTGTAGTAACAAGGAACATGCAGTGGATATTGGCTTTCAGTGGCATCCAGTCTTTGCACATACAAGAGACAAGAAGAATGGTAAAGTTTACTCCTCTTTACATCTTTGGGTCTATGCACTTGTTAAATCCACAAGAAAAAGAATTCTTTATTCATGCACGTCTGTCCTTCACTATAATCACCAAGCCAAAAGAAAAAAAATCAAATACATTTTAGCATATCATATTTCTGAAAGGACTACCTAGTCTAGACAACCACAACTGCAACCAGACAATTCTTACCTTGTCATACCCGAGCAAACGTAAAACCAGACTATTTATACAGGAAGTCATTTACTCTGCCACAAAACTTCCCAAAGCTACAGCTCCTGCAGGAAAACATCAAAACTGAAAGTGTTGCAAACTGTGAGAAAAAAATAAACTTCCAGAGGAAGTAATGGCTGAAAAATGTCTGTTTCTGAAGAGAAACCGACAAAAGCAAACAAGAACAAGAGAGGTGGGTTCAAGTGCCAGTTCACAGAAGTCTTCCTCAACAACAGTAACAGAAATGAAACCTCCTTGTCATTGGAGCCCCAGAGTACACAGGAATTAAATGCAGAAAGACAAACAAAGCTATTCAATATTGGTTTCTTACTGCTGGTGCAGTAAGGAGGTTAAAAACTTGCTGCCTCTTTAGTGTGAGCAACCATTGATACTTCCCTCCTCTTCACTTTCATGTCAATGATAATGCTCTTAATTACCAGCTCTTCTGAGCACAGACCCTACCTTAGCCTTGTACTTGCCTGGAAAGAGTGTAACTTCTGTTAGAACCATATAATTTTAAAGAGATGCTGTCAGTAGTACAGTATTTCCTTATTTTCAAACATGGCTTCAAGTATAATTTTCTTCAGACTGATGACTTTGAGTTAGAGTTGTCACAACACAGGCTCATTCCACTTGGAAACCAGTTCAAATAGATTTCTAGTCACACTTATCAGGCTATCAGAAGCAACAGCACATGCCAAGACACAAAGCTGGACTCGGGCAACAGACAAAAGGGTATACCGAAGAAACAGGTCTCCAAACTCTTCTAGTCATGCGTAAAAATGGAGATAAACCATGTTCCTCTATCATAAGAATACTTGCGAAAATGTCTATTACAGATTGTGCACAAGTTAAAAGCCACAGATTTTAATACCAGTGTAGTGAGGGCATAAGTGTGAGTAGTCCCAGACCGCAGAGAGCCTGTCAGGGAAGTACATTTGTTCTACCTTCCTCTGCTTCCTCTCTCGTCGTTCACACCTACCTGAGCAGCCAGCCCTTCTTGCTCAGGCCACAGTCTACACTTGCTTTTCTAGACTACTGCAATCAGGAGTAATAACATGTATTCTGATGGTCCAGTTACCTAGATTTGGAAGAAAAATATACTATCGCCATAAGGCTATATCAGATTTCAAATAATCACACTTCATTTCAGGCACTTACAGGCTTTCTAAAGCACAAGAGGTTGTAGTTTCTCAGAAACATCTATGAAATTTCAGTTGCCGTCTTTGCACATCTCCTGCATTTTGTTCACGTTCTTATAATTCAGTAGAATTCTGCTATATGATAAACGTATTAATTGTTACCCCTATGACACAGTAAGTAACAAAGTAAATCGGAAGTTTAAATTGATCTATGCTTCAAACAACATACAGACTTTGAGTTGGCTAGCTAATGGCTGACCTGCTGTACCTAGTCTGCAGGAATCATGAAGCAAAATTCGACAATCTTTTAGCAGTGAGGCTTCTTTGAGATTACGTAATCACGCCAAGGTAACGCTGCAGTGGAATTCAGCAATCCTGTTCAAATAATCTGGGACCAAAGGCCAGAAAAGGCAACAATTAGACGCTGCTTCAGTGACTACACAGGATCAAGGGGAAATAGTATTCACTGAAACCCCGATAGCTGCAGTTACAGCAACTCAGAGCTCTAAAGCAGAACAGTTTATCAGACAACTGTAACTTTTAAACAAGACAAACACTCCTTGTTCCCATCAGCTACACATTGTTCCCCTGTCACTCGAGTGATTACAGTGGGGTAACAGATATAAAGTGTATTTTTGCCCATAAATTAGGCCTTGATCTACGTTTACAAGTTTCATTACGTCAGTGAGGGGTATACATAGCAGAGTGTTGTGTCAGCCATGCCGGCACAGTTAAAACAGTAGCCTTATTCTTCTTCCTTTCCCTAGCCCAAGTAGAGCTTTTTCATGTCAGAAAAACACAAATGGGAAAAAGGGCTTGAAGAGGGCAATGTGAAATATCATCTGAAGGTAGCACCTAGGGTAGTGCTAAACCTGGCTTGCTAGGGGGGAGCAAAGTGTTCTTCTGGGCTCATTTATAATACTGAAGGTGTCCCAGGGAGCACGTCCCAGATGCTATCTTACATGGAGAATGCCGAGACGAAGAATGTGACCACCACGCAGTGTCCATGCTCTGAAACAGCGTTATTCACACTGGGGTAAATATCTTGAAAACATTTTTCTAACTCTTAAGTCTGAAAAGCAATAAGCAGCAACCATAACACGGAGGCAAGTGTAAGACAAGGCACGCGGTTTCTGCAAGTACTGTCCCAACCTCCAGCTGGTTTTGGCTCTTCCCAAAACCACAACGGTTTGTTAGTCAGAAACCAGCAGTGAACTGCTTTTCCACATTTTTGCCTGGTCTTCCCCTGAATCTCCTTAACCTTCTTGCATCCACAACAACCTTTGGCAAGGAGTTCCACTGGTCTGCTCCCTGTTGCGTGAAGAAACACCATTTGTTTGTTTTGAACCTGGCTCCAGCCAGCTTTGATGTCCCCTGGTTCTTGTACTAGACTTCAAGATGCAGGCAAACATGAAAGATTTCAGAAACTAGTGGAGTAACAAACGTCCTTCAAAATCCACCCGACACTCTGCCCATTTCATTTGATCGGCAAAGGTAGCAGGGCCCACAGCTTTCTACTCCAATGCGCTCCCTCAGGAATTTGACAGATGTCAGATGACAGGTTTGGCCTAGTGCCGGGGAACCCAAACACTGGAAGGGGCGTGCATGTCGAAGGAGGCAGTCAGCTGCTCAAAAATCCTCACGTACCAGCTGGAAAACTCCTGGTCTTGTGAACTGACCCTGGAACAGGAATCTGAGTACCATAGTTCTGCCTGTAGCTCCACCATTTAAGAGCTTCTTGAGTTAGAGTCACACTCAATACAATTGTCTTCTCCTTCCCACCCTGACTATAAGGTCTTTACAGTACAGTTTGCATCTTGTAGATGCATGCCACTAAGTGTGCAACCGGTCCCTCACCTCAGATGGACCTGCAGGCTCTCCTGTAAAACAAACAGCTGAGCATCAGCTGATAATTCTGATCATTTCTTCACTGTCCCACGTACTTTTCTTTCCAGCGTACTGGGTGCCTAGAGTCTCTCTCAAGTATCAAAGACCCAAGAACAGCAGCTGCTCAGCAAGCAGCTTTTCAGATCCTGCACCTGACATGGAGGCATCTGCAAACAGTGCTGGAGAACCAACAGTAGACACTGATGGCCAAAGAAGCGAGCAGCCAGGATCCATTTATGGTCCTGTGAAAGCAAAATTTTTTCATTATAAAAGCTATAATCACTGCAGAACTGGTTACAGCAAAGGCCAGCTCAAGCCACCGTATAAAAGACACTCCCTAAATTTGTTCAATGAAATACCTTAGAGGCTCTCTTAAAATAAATGTTGGAGGGAAGACTCAAAGCACAAGTCAGATTCTGAATGAAGTGTCATGACGCTGGACCAAATGAACAAAATCAATCGTGTCCATCTTTGTAAATAAATATCAGAAAGCTACAGAGAAAGCCACTACCTCCAGCTGTTAGGCCACTGTAAAAAAGCTGCCAGGTTATCATTCTCTCCTTCCATCTGATAAGCCTCTATACCTCACCAAGGTAGTTTCGTCGTTATGTGTTATGACTACATAGTAGACATGCTTTAATCATGTATGCCTGGAAGATAATCAGAGTTTAATTTAGACAAGCAAAACCAGCAAGCAGCAACACGCACATTTTCAATGAAGTGCTCTTCTTTTGGAGCTGATTCAGACTAACTTTCGTACATTTCCCTGCAGATGCTACAAAGGGTTTGGTGTCATTTCAGCTGGGATAAAAGCCGTTTGAAATTTTGTTACCATTTCTTCCCACTCTGTTTTCAGCTCCAAACATTAATGATACCGCTCTCAACCTTCTCAAAAACAGAAGTCAAAAGCATCAAGTCTAGAAGCAATTTTTGTCCCCACATCCAAGAGAACTGGAGATTACACAGCAGAGACTGCACCCCTTCTGAATCACTCGTGCACGGTCGATCACCTCTGCGAAGGCAGTAGAGCAGCAGATGTTCACCTATTGAATCACCATTGCTTTCTCCTTTAAGTTCTGGGGTGTCCCTGGAGATGTCACATGTAAATCACTGCTAGCCCAACACTGTTTATCCTACAAGTCCAGAAGTGAAGTAACAAGGCTTAAGGAGAGCTGCACCTCCCACGTAAGGCATGCCTGAACAGATTTCCTAAGAAAACAGAAGTTGACTCCAGCGAGCAGAGGCACAAGCCCTGCACTCAGCTGGTCTTTGCCAACATGACCTGCCATCACTCTCCTATTTCTTGCAAGTGTCTTTGAGCAGGGCCAGGACCTGTCCTGAGCATATAAATCGCACCAGTGGCCAACAGACCAGTGGGCTTCCCAGGGGACCTCCTCGGGGCTTGTGGACTCCTGCTTCGGGGTGGCCCCCGAGGCCCCACAGCCTGGAGCCAGAGAACTGCCTCAGGACCCCCCCCATCCCCGGGCTTACTCGCCCCCCCTTCCCCTTGCAGCCTTCCTCCCCGCCCGGGATCTTTGCCCGCCATAACACCCCTCCCGCCCCCTCTACTCCTGCCCCCCCCTTCACTCCCCCCCGCACCCCCAGGCCCTCCCCTTCCTTCTCAGCCCCACACACCCTCCCCGCTCCCCTCAGCCCCCAGACCCTCTCCTCCCTCCCGCAGCCCCCCCAGGCCTTGTCCTTCCCCCCACCGGCCGCTGAGGGAACGGTCTGGGACCCCGCCCCGCCCGGCCTCACCTCCGCCAGGAAGCGGGTGACATCGTAGACGCGCCCATGGATGACCAGCCAGGCCTCGCGGCTGGAGTTCCGCTTCCCCACCTCCTCCAGCGTAAAGACGGGCCCGGCCTCCGCCGCCGCAGCCGCCGCCGTGCCGTCCCCGGGCTCCGTGCGCTCCCCAGGCTCCATGCTGGCCGCCGGCACCTTCGCGGAACAACGGGCTTGGCCCACGGCAGCCGCCGTAGCGATGGCGGATGCCCCCACCCGCCCCCTATCGCTAACGGCCCGCAGCGGCTCCTGGCCGAGTTCGTCGGCCAATGAGGAGCGAGCAGCACCGGCGGTGGGGCGACCGCTGGCGCCCACTGCAGCCAATGGGAGGGCGCGGCGTCGGCCGTGAGCCAATAGGGAACGGCCAGAACGACCGGGCGGGAAGGCGCTGGGCCTCGCCTCGCCTCGCCTCGCCTCGCCTCGCCTCGCCTCGCTTCGCTTCGCCTCGCCTCGCCTCCGGCGGCGCGCTGCGGCTCGGCCTTGCCGGCGCGGCCCCCGGCACCGGCGCTCCCCGGGAAACGGCTGGCTGGCTGGCTGGCTGGCGGGCGAGCAGCCGGGGTGTCGGCTGTTATGCCACCCCACTCCCTCCCACCCGGGCCACCGGAGAGCGAGGTGCCCATCAGCGGCCTGCCCGCGGGGGTGTCCGTTCCTGGCCTCTGGTAACTCTCCCTGTTGGGTGGGTGAAGGGAAATACTTCTGTGGAAACCGGGATCTCCTGGGAAGTGCCTGTTCCTGTCAGGGACCGTCCGAACTTGCCTGACCGCCCACAGTCAGAGCTGCAGTAGATGTCTGTGAAAGGCTGACTCTGGGCTGTCCCCGGTGGCAAACGCGGTTGGAAGGACTGTGTGGTGCTGTGGAATGAGTAATGGCAGCCATTGGCAGTGGGTGTGGGGACAGGGAGTCACAGGTAGCAGCTGTTTCATCAGGAAAGTGTGTGGGATGTATGCCGGCAGGAATTGTTTGTCAGGGTCCCTTGGTTGAGCTGTAGCGCTCCTTTGGTGGGCTTTTGATTCCACGGCCAGCTGGAACAGCTTTTTTACTGCTCCTTTTATTTTGATTCTTTCTGCTTCTATGTGAAATAGATGGCCATCTCGCAGATCTTTAAATTGAGCCAGTGCTCTAATGTCTTCGGAGTGCTGCGTTTGTATTGGTTTTTAAAGGAAAGTGTTCACGTGCAGATCTGAAGTGAGTCACTTGGTAAGTTTTCTCTTCCCTGCCAGCCACGTTGAACAGGTTTAGGGACAGAGAGACTGGAAGCTCAGGAACCTGAGTAATTTGTAAACCTGATGGTTTTCATTCATGAACTCACATTCGTGGCTGTGGAATTTATTTTCTTATACTTGCAGTGCAGGTATAACACTGGACAGTGGACTGTTTGTTTTAACGTAACTGCTGAGGAGGCAGAAATGCCTGATGTTGTAAGAAGTGCTAATACTGTTACCACCACTGGCTAAAGATTAAAGGTATATTCAGAGGGAATTTGAGCAGACTAACATCTGTGCTGTTTGCTACAGTTGGGATTTTAAAAGGAGGTCAAGTGAAGCAGGTAGCCATACCAGGCTTCTCACTAAGCTGGGATCTCTGCGGGAATGAGACATACCTAATGGTACAGTCTGGGAGATTTATCAGCTCAAAGATGTCGTGGTAACTGTGCTATCTGTCCATATCACTTCAGTACAAAGACAGGTTAGCTCCTTGAAGATCCCAGGTTGTATGCCAAACAAATCTTCTAGGTCATACTCTGGTAAGAAAGAAGGGTAGTTTTTATTACTGGAGAGAAAGAAATTGTTCCAGTGGTGTCTGCCAACCACAGTCTCTAATCCAATTACAGTTGTAATGCACAACCTTTACAAATGGCTGAAATTCTGGGCTGAGACCTGGCACAGCAGCTGTTTTTCATACACTGGCTTATCCTGGCCTTGTTCTGCTGGTTTTGTACAAGGAACTGGGGGTGGAGGTGCAATCAAAGAAGTAGTAAGGAAATAAAGCCACTGTACTAGGTAAAGAATAAAGTGCGGGGAGAGAAGGCAGTCGAGTCAGATCAGTCTAATTTGTGTAGGATTCAAATCCATCTCCTGCTGTCAGTGTGTTCTCTGTCTTAGGAAGGAAGCTATAAATCTGGACATACCATAGCAATAGTTAAACTTTACCGAACATTTCACATCCTTTGGTACCTTTTGGTGGTGACTTTTCCTCATGCAGGCTGTTGTTCCCTGGTACCTTAAGAGGCTGCGTTCTCATAGCTGTATAAGAGAGTGTTTGTCTTCGTAAGTGCATTTAGCGCCTTTTGCTTCCCAGTGACCTTGTAGTCTTTCATCAGAATTCTTACTCATACTCTGCTGGCACAGTACAAGGGGGTTTCTGCTTCTCTGAAAGCCTGGTAGGTAGCACAGCATGTGGTTGCACATGCTTCTTTTGCTGTGTTGCTCTGGTGAATTGTAGGCTTTTACGTGGCCACTTTCTAAATTAAACTCTGTTACTTTATGACATTTATTGAGAGCCATAAAGCTAGAATATTTCTCTGTTTCTCAGTGCTTTCATCTATGCTAGCATGCACACTCAAAGTACTCCTTTAAATATACACCCGCTTCCCACCATTGCTCAATAAAGTCTGCAGCAACTTCATCCAAGCCAAGTGTCAGAACGAGCACTCTGTCTGTACGTGCTTGGGCTATGCAAAGCAGCTGCTAAAGTCGCACTGTTGTTGAAATCCTTGGCCTCCTGAGGAAGCTTTGTTAGCTTTGTTACAGGCTGGACGGTGCAGACCTCACAGCTTCCTCTCCAGCTATTTCAGAGCAATACAGATACTTCATCTATAAATGCAAATTTGGGTATCTTCTCTATTTGGGCAAGTCCATACGTTTACTTAACCAGATATTTGTACATTGTTAAAGTCTTTGCCTGTTGTTCTGAAACTTCTTCACAGTTACCTAATCAATAGCTCAGGTTCAACATAGTTTAAATACTGAGCTTATTCTTCTTCTTTTGATCCTTTTTGTATGTATTTTCCAGTCATTAGGGATGCTTTCCTGATTCAGTGTGTAACCCAAGTATCCTTGTGTGCCTTCTGTGCCAGTAATGATCAAGCCAGTAATGATCAAGCATTTCTAGCTCCTTGCACTGATGTGACATACGACCTTGCAGTTCCCTGTGTAACCTTGCCAAGAGGGAAAATCCCCCCAGCCAGGCTATGTACCGTAAACTAATGTGGGATTTCATCATTGTGCACCCCTGTTGCCACAACATCCTTCTGCCTGGCCTTGACAAGTGCAGTCATGTATCGTTGCACACAAAGTGCTGCTGTAAAGATCACTCTACCCTCTCCCTTTGACCAGGCTACCCATCTCTTGGCACACTTCTGCTGGCCCCATCCCTTGGTTGCATCAAAAACTGTGTCTCTTTTTCTAGATCCTCCCCAGCACATTCCTGCCTGTCTTGATTTCAATATGAAGTACTTACCTTTGCCTCGAATGGGTTCACGGCATCAGTTTCTATAACCTAGTTGATGCATTTTCAACTAAGTGCCTTTGTGCTTTCTCCTCTGCAGTTCTTGTGCTTGGGGGTTTCTCTGTATATTTTGCAGAACAATCTCATCATCCTTCTCAACAGTTCCCTTTTCCACAGTGACAACTGTTTCATTGCTGCCTCTTTTTCTGTGGCTGTCCGCTGCCTTTCTAAGACTGCTTGGTGCCATATCTGTTTTGCAGTTGTGCGTAGCGCAGTGGCATCCTGGTCCACGACCAGGCTTTCTAGGCACATTAGCAACACAAAGAACGAGCATGGTAACAAATTAGTTCTATATTTATTTATTGAGCAATAGAAGTGCTCTTCCTTACCACTGTCAAGCCCAAACAGAAGTCAGAAATCTGTCGCGTGTCTGCCCAGAGAGCAAGCCCTTTAGGGCAGGTACTGTCTTCTGCTTGGTGCAGCACTGCACATGCAGCCAGTGCTCTGCGACAGAGAAGAGAAAGGAGTCCGTGGTGACTAGGTGACCCTGGTGATTTTTCCTGTTTTCTTTTCCACTGTAACTCATAAAAAAGACAGACACAAGACTGCAGCAACGTGCAGATCTTGTTCCCTGGAATGTTTTCTTTCATCTGTAATCACTTCATCAAAATCCATAAATCAAGGAGTTAAGACTAAAAAGCACAAACATGACTGTAATTTGTACCTTCCTGCCCAGTGTTTCTTTTGGCACATGGAACACCAAACTTTTTCCTGAAAAAATTGATGATGACACCAGGCAATGATTCGGTGAAAGTGGACAGCGAGGCCACTTGCATTCCAGGTCCCCTGCATGCTTCCATAATTCCTGCTTCCTTTTCATTCGTTGTAGTAGATTCAGAGAGTAAAACAATTGTTTGTATTTCTGTATTTACTTTGGAAATTGCAATTTCAGGCTCATTTCCCAGTGCTGGGTGCTGTTAACATGTATTTGGCCTGGGCAGGCCATGAAACCCTATGGGAAGGGAGCCTTGATTGAGATGCCACGGCTGCAGCCCCTGTCACATGCCCTCTCCTGGCTCCTGCAGTACCTGGGGAGATTAGCACCTTCTCAGCTGCCCCAAGGCTCTGCCGTGGTGATTACTGCTCTCTGACATCTGTCAGCGTCACTATGCTATGGCTCCTTCAGCTGCTGCTGTCCAAACCCTCCCAGGAACTGCAGAAACCTCATCAATCTGTTCTAACCTGGAGCAGTTCCATCTAACAGGGTGGAAAGTGATCTACCGAGCAGCCCTGCTAGGAGATCTGAAGGGACGACCCCTTCACCGGGGAGATGCTGGTGGGCAGGAGGAGGAGACAATAGCAGCCCTGGAGGGACAAGGGCAGGAGGCAGAGGCAGGAGTCCTGTAGAAGAAGCGGGAGGCTGAAGTGGTGGACCTGGTAGGCAACAGCTCTGCTGCTTTTCCTGGGCGAAGCCTGGCTTGGAGAAGGCAGGTAGCCCCCGAATGGCTTTGTCCGGGCGTCTCAGAGAGCAAGCTTGCTTTGTTTCTCTTGGGAGAGGACTCCAGGGACTCTTTTTTTCTGACCTTTGAGCGGAAATAAATGAAATGGCTCAAAATCCTAAAACCTTTACTGGGTTGGTGGGATCTGCCACAGGGGCTGGTGCATCTAGTTGGATTCCGACTGTGTATCTTAGAAAGGTGCAGAAGCTGCTGAGCTTTTCAGAAAACAAGGAGTTTTCTAGTCAGAAGAGCAGTTTGAAAGGCCGGAAGGACAGATGGTTTTAGGCTATTGCTGAGGCTGTTCGGCCCCTCCTGGATTGAGGAGGAGAATGGTGAAATTGAGGGGTCCCAGCCCTGTCACCTGTTCTTGCATTTTGTGACAGAAAAAGAGCAAAAACATTTTGCTCATGAATATTTCATACGGAAAAGGATTTTAACCAAAGCATGTCGCTGTGTCGTCTCCTCTTAGCCGAGGAAACAGCCGTTGTCGGTATCTCTCCCTGCATCCTTCTTAACATTTAGGGGCAGTGACTCGCTGGCTGTATGACACAGTCGTACCGCGTCCCGCTCGCACGGCTCCCTTTCTGTGCTTGCGTTCCCCAGGGCAGTCACGCTGCCCAGACTGAACAGCCAGCCTTCCTTCTTGCACGGATTATTTTTTATCTCCCTTTGTTTGCCAATAAAAAAAAAAAAAAATCCCACCCAATTTTACTGTTTTCCATTTGACACACAGATTTTTCTCACGTGCGTTTCCTTCTCCGCTGGCCAGGGGTGGAGGGAAGGGAGTATCCCAGATAACCTCACGCGAGAGGAATTTTCACGTGCTTTTTCCACCTCAGGTGAGACAGCCTCTGGAGCGGTGCCAGCGATGTGCCCTGCGAGACAGAGGGATGCCGGAGTGGCAGAGAACTACTCCATCTGTCACCTGCAGGATCTGCTTGGCCTTCGCCTAAACCAGCCTCCCTGGCGCGGGATCGCCGGGATCGCCCGGGGCTTCTGGTTCGTGACGCAAAGTCTGAGTAATTACGGCATAATCTCTACCCCGACACGCTGAAACGGGGACCGCGTTTTGTAACCTGCATTGCGGCGCCCCGCTCGCCCGACAGAGGGCGCCAGAGCGCCGCGGGGCACGCTGGGAGCTGTAGGCGCGGCGGGATGGCGCGGTGCATGCCGGGAGCTGTAGGCGCCTGCCAGGTAACACCGCTACCGCCCCGGGGGTGGGGCGACGGCGCGGCGTGATCGTCACTTCCGCCCGGGCCTCACGTCAGTTCCCGGCGGGATGGTGGGGAAGCGGGTGCGGGTGGCCCGGCGAGAGGCGATGGCTGCGCGGGGCGGTGTCCCCGAGGAGGCGGTGAACCGCTGCGTCCTGCAGTTCTACTTCCACCAGGCTATGGTGGCCTACCGCTCCGGGAGGAACCGCGACTTCCGCCAGCTCCGTGACGTCATGCAGGGTGGGCCGCACGGGCCGGGCCCGGGGGAGTCCCGGCGGCGGACGGGCCGAGAGGGGAGCGGGGACAGTCCGGGGGGGAATGGCGGGGGGGCGGTTGGGAAGGGGCAGGCCCAGGCTGGGGGTGAGGGGAGCCGGGGCTGGGGGAGGCTGGGCCTGGGCTGGGCCGTGAGGGGGGAGCGGGGCTGGGGTCGGGCCGGGCCGGCCTGTACCAGTGTAACCTGCCCTTGTCCCACAGCGCTGCTTGTGCGGCCCCTGGAGAAGGAGACCACGGTGGCCCAGATGCTGCGCATAATGCAACTCCTGTCACAGATTGAGGAAGGCGAGAACCTCGGTGGGTCCCCAACACTCCCAGGAAGGCCCTAGGGAGATCCCAGTCTTGGCTTGCGGCCCACTCCCCCAGTTGGAGCGTGCCTGTTCTGTGGCTGTGTCCCTGCTGCTCCCAGGAGCTGTGTTTCTGCACAGAGCAGAGGTCTGGGATGAAGCTCTTAAGTTGTAGGAGCTTTCTCCAGAGGGCGAAGGGCCAGAGATCGTGACTGTTCCTGTCTGCATTGTGCTGCTGTAGCAAGTGAGAGGCTGTTGTTCCTAGCCAAGAGCTGTGTACTCAAACCCAAGCTCCAGCACTGACCTGCTATCTGAACGCACCCCTCATAGTTTCTGAAATGCTCCCCCTAGATCAGCTATTGGTAGTCAGGTGGGGCCTTTGTAGCTTTGCATGTGGGGGTGGAAGATCTTGCAGTTTAGACAGTTTGCAGTCAGCCTGCCATTTCCTCCTGTCTTCATCCTCAGTAGCACTAGAATTTGCAGTCGAAATTGAGCAAGTAACTAGTTGTCTGTAATGCATCACTGTGAACACCTCACAAACCAATGCCTGTTAATTCTTTTAGATTGCACCTTCGATAAAGATTCAGAGCTCACCCCTCTTGAATCGGCAATCGGTGTCCTGGAGCTCGTTCAGAAAGAATTCTCTGTGGCTGAGAAGACAATGGAAACTATTCAGAAAATGGTGAAGGAAGCTGTAAGACCTTTTTCTTTTTCAATAAATGCTCTGCTCATCTTTTGCCTTAGAAAGGTCTTGCGTAAATGACAGTGGGAATTGCCTTACGTGTAGAATACCACAGTAGTACTGACTTGGCTGCAAATGCATATCTTCAGTGTATGTGCTGCTTCATCAGTTAATATAGAAGTTGCTTCTCTCTGTAAGTTGTTAGTAAGCTGTTACTTGTATGCTGTGCTTGTTTATTATACGTGCTTTTCCAAAACTAATTTAGAGTACAGTCGATTTGATGTCAACTGAAAAACTGGTATTTGTTTTCTTCTGTAGGCTGTTATTGTCTGCATCAAAAACAGAGAGTTTGATAAAGCTTCAAAAATTGTAAAGAGACATATGGGGAAGGAGCCCAAAAGCCAGGTGAGTCTGTGCTGGAATGAATGATGGCTGTTTGAGGACTGTGCCATATGTCCTACAGGGTACTGGGGAGTGGGTATATTTGGAGGTGGTCTGAGATGTCTTACAGGGTATTGGTGGAGTGGAGGGCACTTGTGACCTGTATCACAGGCATAAAAGGTTTCCCGGAGAAGCGTGCCTCGTCAGGAAACCTGAATAACGAGACAGGGTAGGGGTGATGAAATGGAAAGAGTCCTCCCTGAATGGTGGACCCTCAGTATTATGCATTTCTAAAGCATGTTGATCGTCACTTTGGAGCTCTCTCTGTTACTCATATTCCATCATGTATCTTCATGAGTCTTCCAGGGAGCAACATTCATCGTTAGCTTCGAGGTAAACTCAAACTTACATGTAGAACGCAAGTTTGTAAGAAGGGCTGGTTCTGAAAGCAGAGAGAGTTCCCTGTTCTGATTTCTGTAGGCAGTATAGTGTCTTGGGCACTGGAAGCAGCAAGTCAGAGTTGCTGAAACAAGATGGCTCTCCTGTTCTGCCAGGCTTTTCCCAGCCTTATGTCAGTGTAAATGGAGAATGTCAAATACGGAAGGCCCAATCCTCACGAAGATCCTAGCTCCTGCAGTTGTCTTTTATACCCTTGTACTTATTCAGAGCATTCTTACCTCTCCTCTAGAAAAAGAGGAACGAGTTGCTTACTGTCATCCGGGAGAAGAATTTCACTCATCCAATGGTCAAAAACTTTTCTTACAAGAACTTCCAGCAGAACATGTTTCAGTTCGTGAAGACCTATATGGACGAATCAGAGCCACTGCTGCTAACGGTAGGTGTCTGCCCTGCTTACCTGGCTTCCTGTCCTGCACCTTGTGTCCCAGTGAGGGGCAGCAGGAGAACTGCGTGAGATGCAGACTTGGGGAAAACTGGCACTTATTTTGCTATGAGGCAATGAAATTACAGTGATTTGGCTTCTGTGTGCCTTCTGTGCCAGTAATGAGTTAGGGCTTGGGCACCTAATTAACAGTGGGTTAAATCCAAAATACTTTAAATTCAGTCCATTCCTAAAAGGTTTAGACAGTTGAACACATTTTTCAGTCCGTGTAACAAGTTTTAATTGCTAGACCTGAACTCTGTACATGGTGCCGATTGAACTGCAAGTAGAAGCTTAAAATGCCTTTGGGAGGGGATAAAATTGGATGATAGTACAGGGAATCACCTTTATAATGGTTACATGCTTTTTCTCTCTCCAAGATAATAAAAAAGACTTTGAATTCAGAACATGCCGAAGAACCAAAATACTCATCGGTGGCTCCTGAGTCTGCAAATTGGCCAAAGGACCAGGCAGCAGCTCTGGAGCCCTCAGGAAGGGAAAACTGCTCTCCAGAGCCTGCAGAAACAGCAAAAGATCTGGAGGGAGCTTCCAACCCTGCAGAAAGGGAAGATGACCTTGCAGCTCCTGATCCTATGGAAGGAGCTAGTGACTCTGCAGCAGCTCCTGAGCCTATGGAAGGAGCTAGTGACCCAGCAGCAACTCCTGAGCATGTAATAGCAGCAGTTAATACCTTGGAAGATGGTTCAGAGCCTATGGAAATATCCAAAGAACCAGCAGGAGCAGCTCCAGAACTTCCAGGAGTGTCCTTCAGGGACTCAGAAAGGTGGGCAGAGGAATCTGGCCCTGTGTTGTGGATGCAGTGTGGCAGCAGTTCCCTTCTGAAGGGGTAGTTTGCTCTGTCTAGGCAGCTCTTAACTTCCCCGAATGCCAACCCAAGCAGGTCTGCCCAAGCAAGCCACAAAGGCTATCAGTGTAATACTTCTGTCTGGATCACAGTAAAAATGTTAAGGTGGTTTGTTTTTTTTTTTCTGAAGATATGTGATACTTCTGTAAACTAGGGAGGGAAGCCAGTGGCGGCCAGGTTTACTCTCGTGGAGCAGCTTTTGATATCCATATGGTTCAGCCCTTAGTTGAGACTAGCAAGGCGTCCAGTGGCACATGGAGCGTGGGTGTGTTCTCTCAAGACCTGCTTCCCTGGTACACCACACCGTTTAGAAGAAGGGTGGACCAAAGGGTTGGGAATACCCTCTTCATTAGATTTTATTTTTGCCCTAGGGCCAAATGTTGAGGGTCACACCATAGGGGAAAAGCCTGATTTCAGTGAAGTGGAGCCGCCTTTGTGATATCTTTACAACCTTCTCAGTTCTGTTTATTTTGTAGGCAGCCCTCTGGAACTGTAACCGCGTATGGGATTTCTGTTCTGAGAGAAGCTTTCAAGATCCTGTCGGACTCCCAGGATTCTGATGCACTCTTCACCAAATTGGATGAAACAGACTTTTATTTCCCCAAGCAACTGTCTCCTTCTGTATCCCACAGAACCAAGAGGAAAGAAGAGGAGAATCAAGATTCTGAGATCTCAAACCCACCTGAAATATCTCATAAGGGCAAACGCTTGTTGACCATAAGCAAGCTGGTCATGGAAGAAGACCACCAGTACAGCGAGTCAAGTGAGAGTCCAGACTCTTCCCAGGAGCCAGTTGTGTCTTCTGCTTCCAGACCTGTTCAGAAAGTGCATGACCAGCCTATATCTCCTATAACTGCCAAGTATGAAGTCCATCTCTTGTGCTATATTCTAATCTGCACCCAATCTTTTGGCTTGCAGCTGACATTGGTAGTATGAACAACAAAAACCTTGTATGTTTCATTCAATATGAGTGCATTGACCATCCTTGTCCGCTAGAGTATGTGGAACTGGGCAAAGTAAACACTCTGTTGTCTTTACACTTTACTGTTTGGTTAATGGAGAGGAGAAAATGATACAGCTTTCATTGGCAGTGTCAGAGGTACTGCAATTAGTATTGGTAGGTGATTCCAGCCTGTGTATCATGGGTAGCATGTGTTTCTCTGCACTTTGGTTAGTGTTGCTGAAACTGGAAAGAGTTTTTGTAGGTGCATCTTGTGGAACAGATTAAAATCGCCTTTCCACCTCTTGAAAATAAAACACTGACCTTGCTTAAGTTCTTTTTTCCTGAAACCTGTGTTGGTTAAGAAACTCCTAGTTGTAGCTTTCTGACTGTTTCTTCAGCATGGGTTATCACTTACCTTGCGGCTGAAATGACTGCAAGAAGAGGCAGGGGTAAGTTAGGGGTTTTTTTCCTTTTTATAAGGATTTCCCACAGAAAATGCAAAGTAGTCTTACCAGCAGAAGCCTAAATAAACACTGATATGAGACTCTTAAGCTGAGAGTCTCATGAGTATCTCCTGTAGGCCCAAACAAGGCTGTTACAAAGCTTCCTGCTTTAAGTGTCTGAGTTGCTGTTCTTTTGCTTAATGAAGTTGCATAGCAGCAATAATGATGTTTTGGATCCCCAGGAGTGAAACTGGGAGGATTGAAGAGAGCTTGATGTCTTTGAAAAGATAAATAAACCACAATTTCCCTTAATTCTGGCTTAAGAATGTCAAGAACGCAAAGGTTTGGTTTTGAAGGGCAGGCAGTAAAAATCACGGTGCTCTGTGTAGCTTGGCTATCGAGAGATGGATTGTCTATCAGTGAAGCACAGGAGAGTGGCTGCAAGTAGAGATGTGCTGCAGTGTAGCTGGCATCAATGCAAATGGTGGGGAAATCTCTTAGATGCCTTGCTGGCATGTCTTGCTCAGGGTCAAGCTAGTTGTCGGAGATGATGCTGAGAAGGCATTTCCGGCCCCCCATGTTGTCTACTTCCTTGAGTCATCTGAGAATTTTACTTAATTTCCTACTTTTTCAAGCACTTGCAAGTGGTGACACTTGATCTCTGCTGCTTTTTTCCAGTAGTACGTTGCAGCTGATGTTGCTGTCCCTACGATATGTCTAGAGTTTATTTTGAGGGTGCTGGGGAACATTCTGGGGATAGGATGATGTTTTGTGAACTCTTCCAGAGCGAGTGCTGTGTCTGACTGCACTGGGAAGGGGCCAAACCCAGTGACTTGGGTGTGATGCTTTCCCATCCTGTGCTGGGTGCCTAAAGCAAGGGCCGGTGCCAGATCGGGAAGGAGCCCGGAGTGGGGCTGCTGCTGCATGGCTGATGCTGACTTGAGCAGTTCTCAAGTTTCAGCCCTACCACTGTGCAAGTTGGTTTCCAGTTCACTTGGAAAGTGACCTATTGTCTGTGCTGCTTGTGTGGATGTCTTGAAGCCTTTAATTGGCTCATGGTAGCAGTGGAGCTAATGACATCTGTCTGGAAATCTAATCGTGTGCATATCTGTTAGTAGCTGGGTCTCCAATTTTTATGTGCAAGAAATAAGTGCTCAACGATCCAACTTCACAGACTTAACTTCATCTAACAAGTTTGTGCTTGAGGATTGGAAGCAGGTAATGGTACTGAGGCATTTGATCTCACGGAGAGGCCTCTGTAGCTTGGTTCACCTCGGTAGTGTTAGTAGTGAAACAGTAAGAATTAAATGCGTCTTCAGAAGACTAAAGGCTTCTCCTCTGAGCTCTTGGCAAGTCTGTGCCATACACGAAGGCCTGAGAAGTCCGCTGTGTATGTCTGCTGTAAGTGCTTAATTGTGTAGTTAATACTCAGTCGCTTGTTTTTGCAAATGCTGGCTAGAAAACACAATACACCACTTGTATTTAAGTATATATTGCACACCATACCTTCAGAGAGGGGCTTTTAAGGATTCATCCCCTCAGAGGGGAGTGGAGGAGGTGGTGACATGTTTATATATTGCTTTATGGGTGCATTTCTCTGCACTGTGCACTCACCACAGGCTTGCCTGCTGTGCTCCAGGTGGCCCTGTACCTTCTCCCCCTAAAATATTCTCCCTAGCCAGTAGCCAAAGTAAATGCTTGCCTGCTTTCAGGTCCTTCCAAGGAAGATGGAACAGCTCATATGGCGAAGAAGCAAAAGACAGTTGGAGTGAGGAGGATGAGCTCTTCTCAGATGTGGGTAAGAACACAGCCCCTGTTGCAGGTGTTAATTGACGATAATCCTGGTTTTGGGGCTCATTCATGAGTGTCTTGTCACCTTCTTTCTGTGTGACTGAATTTTGAAACCAGAAATCCTAAAAGCCCACAAAAATAGGTAGCTGTCCAATTCAGATATTTGCTCTTTGTACTTCTGAACTGAAATGCATGCCAAAAAATCCTGTTCCAGTGTCAGATTAATCAGGCTTAGCTTACAGGATGTAAATATTGGAAATACAGCTCTTTCCCCATTCCTGCTTTAGTGCCATGAAATACAGGTTAAGTTTACCCTATATCAGTTTTCCAGTCTGGTTCTCTTTGCAACTAGATACGCAGCTTAGCTGGTGAAAAGGAGTGGACAATGGATGTCTGATTCCATCCTCAACATACATCCTGGATGGATGCCTCTGTTCTTGACATATTGGCTAGTTTAAAACAAAACAGATCTTGCTGGAAATGAAGCAAGATGAAGCAACTGGGGCTTGAAACAGAAAGGCTGTGCTTGCTATAGCTGCAGAAAAGGGAGGGATAAAGGAATTTGGCTTCATTGTCTGTCATGGGATGTTCTCGTCGTAGGCTGACTGCACAGTTCAACAGTTAAGCCCAAGGCAGTATCTCAAGGAGGTCTGTACCTCCTGACTTATGGTGAAATGTAATCCTCTTGCCTTTTTTTTTTTTCAGCATCACTTGGAACAAATAGCCACAACGCTACAGTCTTTGGTTCCAAGAAACAGGTAATGTAGAGCCCTTAAATCATTTCAGTAAGGCCTGAAATCAGGATGTGTCCATATAGAAGAGCAAACTATTGAACAATTGGCAATACATTGGTGAGGATTGCTGCTGAGACCACTTCCTCAGTAACTTGCAGTTCACTACAGCAGGGCGAGCTGCTGCTGTGCTTTAAATGAAGCACTGAAGACTGGGTTGGAAAGTGATGCTTCCCGAGGCCGGTGCTTGCAATATCCAGGCTTGATCTGAGTTGTGCAGGTCTTTGCATTTGCAGGGCTGGCTGGAGTTTCTCTGTGCCAAACAGCCCAGTTTGGTAGTTGGCTAAAGCTGTGCGCCTCCCACATGCCAGGCACTGGGTATGTGCATGACGTCCCTTTTCTTTGATGCACATGGTTTGGAACTAGGTTTGCTGAGTTCCCCATGCACTGGAGAAGTTCAGCGCCTTGTTTGGGTGAGGGACACGCATATGGCAGCTGTTACCTGGGAAAAGGTAACAAGTGTGGTGCAATTAGGAACTCTTTTACCCTTACTTGTAGGAAAAGAGCTGCTGGCTCTTGTGCTGCCATACATCGCACTTTGTTCCCAGTAACTGCTTGCTTCAGTTATTTGGCGTTTTGCCTCCAGTACAAAAATTCAGGGGATCTGCAGACCTGAACTTGCAGATTGGGGTTTGGGTTTTTTTTAGCATTCTACTTGTCTGCTGTTAGGCAGGGTGTAGGCAGTGAGTACTTTCTGATGCTTGCTGGTGCATCAAAAGGTAACTCCTCTTTTATGTGATCAGTATTACAGCTTGGGAAGCAGAACTACTCCTGAGCTTGTGCTGGAGCTGAGAACTTCTCTTACTTGTAACAGTTATGAGAGCACATCTACGGTGAGGTGATTGAGTGTTGTGTGTGCTATTTACAGGACATCTGTCACTTTCCTCTGTGTTACTAGCACAGATGATAAAGGGAAGCTAACGTGCTAGGAAGGAGTTACAATGCAGTTCTCTGCCAAATGCAGCTCTTCCCTGAAACTGCACTCTGTACTCACAGAGCACTGCTTACCTGCTCTTTTATAGAAATGGACAATACAGGAGAGCGAGTGGATCAAAGAGGGCGTGAAGAAATTTGGAGAAGGGAGATGGAAAGCCATTTGCCAGAAATACCCCTTCCAGAACCGCACAGCAGTGATGATCAAGGATCGCTGGCGGACCATGAAGAAGCTGGGAATCCTCTAAAGTTGGGACCCATGAGACCTTCGGTGCAAAAACCTTATTTTTCTTTTGAAAGATGGACCAGAGCAATAGTAGTGGGGAGGCTGCTGTGCTTGCCCCTGATGTGTGTTGAGGGTGGCATGGTGAGCCCCTCTGGCTCATGGTACCCAAGACTGCTGCAGCAGATGGAAGCCACATCTGACAAGAACAGAGGAGCCTTGTGCCTTGAGTTGTAGCTGCAAGGTTTAGGTCTTCTGCAGTCAGCAGAAACTGCGCAGCTTGATTGCACATGCTTGGAAACGGTCTGGATTGGGACTTCCTTTTCCACCTGACAAACTGCAGCCTTTGTAGAATGAATCCCAACCTGATGGGCTGCTGAAATGACAGTTTTCTCTGCTCGGGGGCTGTCAAATGGCAGGATAATCCTGTCAGTGGCTATTTTAATGCGTTTTAATTGTCTAAACTGTGAATCCCTTGTTTCTTTTGTTTGCTCTCAGTCCCTTGTGGGAAAGAGGCAGCACATAGTCCCAGAGCTTCTGGGGAATAGAAGATATTTAGGCAAGGTAATCTGCTTAGATGTTGGGGGTTTTTTTCTTCATTTCTTTCTACTTTGTACATGGCTAGTCTGCGACTGCCAATTTCTCCATCCCAGCTTTGAGGCTTCAAAAAATACTATTTTTTTCATTTCAGTACTTAAATGTTGGTTGCTCCCATGTTAAAAGTTCCAGTGCTTACTGATTTTGGTCTTGTCTTACTGGCACTTCTTCCTGGTCACATCCTCTTCCTGTGTGCAATCCTTGCAAGTGTGTGATCTCTGAGGGTGCTGCCTGTTTTCTGCTTTCAGGTGCCAAAGCTTGACTTCATGTCTAAGCGGTCTTCTGTAAAATAAAGTTCCTGTCTTGTTGGATATCAAGTGTTGTAATAAGTGTGAACTTGTACTTCGTGGATGGAAATGCAGCAGTTTGGGGCACTGCCTGCTTGCTGCCCCGGTGGGGCACGCACCACCCCAGGAATGTGGGGCTCCCCATCCACCTCCTGAGCCGGCCAGGGCTGGGGGCATTGTGTTGGCAGCTGTTTGGGGTGAAACAGCGATGCCCTGAAGGTATGAAGTGCTGTTGCATTGGCATAGGCATGAAGCAGAAGCTTCTGGACAAGTTAAAGGGCAGGGGAGACATGAGGGCATTTTCTAAAAGCAGCCTCTCTTGGCTGCATTCCCACAGAGCCAGGGCTGGGGAGAAATCTGTGTGGAAACACCTGCTTCCCCTCTGTCCTTCAGCAGCAGCTGCTGGAATGAGCTTTCCCTTGTCACCTGGCTGTGGCTGTGCCTTTCCCTCCCCTTCTGCTTACAAAACCATTTCCCTGGGGTGGGAGCAGCTCTGGGTAGACAGGAGCACCCTGCGCTTGCAGAGGCCTGTGCTGGGGCAGAGAGGCCTGATGTGAGCTGGAAGCTGGACCAGTATTTGCCAGTGTGAGGCAGTGCCTGTTAGTTATTCTTGTACTGTGCCCAGGTGGAAGGAGATGCATTCCTGCTGTGTGGGTCTGAGCCCATTCACCTTCCCTTCTCTGTGTCAGGCTCTTACCCCAGGATGCGCGGGGAGGGTGTTGCAGCCCAAAGCTTTACTCTGAGAAACTGGAAGCTTTTTCTTGGAGTAAAACATTTCCTGCTTAATTTGCTTGTTCAGAAGATACAGACTGGCAGAGCATTGGTCAGCGAGGGTAGCAGGGCTGGCTGGAGACCAGCTCTGTGCAGCGGGGAGGTGCTGGGTGCTGATGATGACCTTGGCGCTTCTTTGCAGCAACCTCGGCATCTGCAAAGGGCTCAGCTTGGTGAGCTCTAACATGGATGAGCTGGACCAGCTCCTGTTCTGCACCGAGATCACCTTGAAGAGCAGAACATATGCTGCGCTCCTCCTGACGCCAGCCCCAGCGCTGCTGAGTGCTGCTGTGGAGCAGTTAATGATTACCCCTGCCACCTTGGGTCCCCGTTCCTGCCCTGCCCCGGTGTGAGGGAGCACTGGAGGCTGGAAAGCAGGATGATGCTGCTGCTGGCGCTCCTGGCACGGCTGCTGGGTCCGGCAAGCTGCCCTAAGACAGAACCCCTGAGCGGGTCTGGCCAGGAGCCCCTCTTCCGTGGAGCAGATCGCTATGACTTTGCCATCGTCATCCCTGCTGGCAGCGTGGAGTGCTTCTGGCAGTTCGCACACCAGAGCGGCAACTTCTTCTTCAGCTACGAGGTGAGTGCTGCGTGACGTGTCCTGGGAAGCTGTCAGCACGGTGCAGCTGCTGATGGGGTCGGGGAATGATGGTGCTGGATCAGACTGCACTGGATCAGACTGCGCGGCAGTGCTGCTAGTGCCCACTGCCTCCTCCAAGTGTGTGGCAGGTCCTGCAGCAGGCAATCCTCCATTGCTTGAGTCCTGCGACCAGGCTTAATGTGGAAGGAGACACTGTGGGATGAAGACCACGTGCTGGCTGAACTCCAGACCTGCTGCCCCTGGGGTGGAGGTGGTTTGCCTTGTGAGGGAAAGGCCCTTGGTCGGGACAGGGAATGGTTGCAGTCACTTAGATGACTAAGTAGGGACCATGCTTTCTTAGGCATCATCAATGCTATTTATTTGTATAACTATTTGTTTTAAAACCATAAGGCAGTGCTTAGAGCTCTGGACATGCCCAAGCATCCAGAGGTCGCTCACAGAGAGCTGGGGGTCTCCCAGCACTGCAGGGAGCTCTGCCCTTCGTTGGGCAGGCTGGAGGCTGTTCCACAGCCCTTGGCTCTGAGCCACAGCTGGAAGGCACGCCGAAGGTCTCAAGCACAGCCCTATCTGCTTGTCCCTGCGCTCTGTCCCCTTCTCACAAGGGAAACTGCAGCCCTTTTATCTCCTGTTTACACTAGGCTGGTTGAAGGAGAGCCGGGGCACGGCCGTGCCTGGCACTGGCAGCTTCCCCCCAGCTCTGCACTCGGCAGAGCAGCCCCACAGGAATACGGCACTGCTCTGGTGGCCGGCAACAGCTGATCCAGGTAGCAGGAATCCAGGATGGGCCTGTGGGGTGAGAGACATGGGGTCTGTGAGCACCTACAGCACCATGATCAGGCATTGGGAACTGCAGCATTCATTACCCAAGGCAGTGGGTTGTGGAGTTTTTTTCTTTTATGTGTAGCTGGCAGCTCGCTGGAGGCTGTTCCTGGCCTCAGCTCATAGTAATGAAGGGTGCAGCACCCCATAGGACCCCAAACCAACCCCCAGTAGAGGCAGGTTCCTGCTGGGTCCCTGCCCTGTGCACGAGGGCTCCTGTGGGCTCCCATCTGTTTACCAGGCGCAGAGTCATGCCCACAAATGCCCCTTGGGTGTTTCCTGCCTCTAGGTCCAGCGGGCAACAGGGATCGCCAACAACAGGAACATCCTGGTCACGGCGAGCGATCCCAATGGCTTCCAGCTTGGTGTTTCCCAGCATGTGCGAGGACAGATCAACTTCCTCACCAAGGAGACAGGTCCCTGCTGCCCCAGTCCCTGCCTGGCCCAGCAGCAGGTCCAAGCCTGCCCAGACAGCCAGCGCTTCCCAGAGCGTTGATCGGTCTGATCATGCCTCCCTACCTACCTAATGGGGAAGATGAGGGTTGAGCGCTGGGCAGGGGTCAGCCTGGCAACAGCTCTTCTACTCAGGGAACAATAATACCCATTTCTCTCTGCAGGTTTCTACCAGTTATGCCTGGACAACCAGGAAAACCACTTTGGCTTCATGCAGGTGTATCTCAACTTTGGTGTCTACTATGAAGGCTTCAATGTGGAAAACAAGCAGCCAGAAGAGAAGAAAGAGCTGAACAACACCCTGGAGGCAATTGAGGTGAGTGTCAAGGTGACCACAGGGTTCTCCAATGCAGTGGGGATGGGCATGCCCTCCCAAGGGAACCAAGAAGGGTGTTTGCAGCTTAATTTAATACTCAGCCCAGTGGGCAGTTCTTGGAGCAGCTCTGCCAGCCCCAAGCTCTGCTGCAGCCCTGCTGCCAAGTGCCTGCCTCTCCTGCAGGTCAGCATCCGGAAGCTGCAGCTCCACATCTTCCACATGTGGCGGTTCTACAACTTTGCCCGGATGCGGAAAGGGTCCGACTCCTTCCTCCTGGAGTCCAACTACAACTATGTCAACTGGTGGTCTATGGCTCAGAGCTGTGTCATTGTCCTCTCGGGCGTCCTGCAGCTCTACTTCTTGAAGCGCCTCTTCAAAGTGCAAACCTCCAGCAAGCAGAAGTGCTAGCAACACCTGGAACCACGGGCAGGACCAGAGCCCAGCCTGCTGCTGCCTGCAGGTAACCAAGCTGCCACTCTGCCCCTTCGCAGAGCAAGAGGGAAGGCCCGATCCTGCTTCAAGGAGGAGGAAGGAGAGTTCACCCCACTCCTGCCTCTGGCTCTAGCCCTGCCTCGGCTGAAATAACCCTGACAGAAGAAAAGCACGATGCGATCGTCTGAGCTTTGTGTGCTGGATTGGTTTGTTACACCTCTGCCTGTCTTTAGTGTCCCAACATGCCTTTTCTACCAGACACACAATAAAGGGACCCCTGGCACACACTTCGTGGAGTGATCGCAGCCTTCTGCTTGCCATCCATCCATCCATCCATCCATCCATCCATCCATCCATCCTCTGTAAGCCCAGGCAAAGCAAGACCTGCCTTGCAGGCGGCTGCCTGCCCCATCCTTTCCTCCCTGAAGCTCAGCTGCCAGCCTCTGACCGCTCACCCACAGGCTGCAAGCCTCCCCCCAGCCTCATCTGCCAAACCAAATGCAGTGCTTCTCCCCTCTGGAGTTACACCCCGGTGTGTCGCACTGTCTGAGGCACTGATCCAGGCAGGCAGAGACCCGCAGTGGGGGTGAGGGCTGCCTCCCACCCCTGCAAGGCTCCCCACTAGACAACAGGCATTCTGGGAAAAGGAACAGGCTTTATGTAATAGCAGGGGCAAGGCTGGTGCGGGGACAGCTCCTCCTTGCATTGGCAGCAGCCCCCCCGGGGGTGCGGGGCTGCCCGCTGGTGGCTCCCAGCGTCTCTGCCCTGCTTGGGGTGGGCTCCCTGAGCTGCCACTGCTGCACCAACGGTGCACGACAAGGTCCATTCTGGCCAGAAATGCTTGAGATCCCTTAGGTGAGTGTGTCCTCGTTCCGCACGTACTCTCCAACATCAGCCTGGTGGAACACCACGATGGCCATGGGGTCAACCTTCCGGCACTCCTGGGTAGACTTGGCAGCCACCCCAAATCCCTGGGGGATGAAGGGGAGGTGAGATACAGTTTTTCTCAGACCCCAGCCCTCGAAAGCACAGGAGCTGCATCAGCCACTCACCAGCGGGATGTCGGCCATGGAGTACACCACCACACCCTGGTACTGGGCTGTGTTCTCCGTGATGCGGCCCAGGCCTGACTTCAGGACATGGTTGCCGTAGAGGAAGGACTGCTCCGAGCCAGGCTTCACCCATACCTTGTACTGCAAGAGAAAGCCCGAGTGGTGAAGGGCTGGACAGCCTGGCAGGGGGCAGGCTAGAGGGGCTGTGTCCCACCTTGGCATAGGGTGCAAGGAAATCGAGGGCTGTGACGCTGAGCCGGAACTTCTGCGTCTTGGTGAACTTCCCGAAGCAGGTGCCCAGTGACACTAGGTTGTCCCGGGGTATGCTCGTAGCCACCTTCAGCAGCTTCTCGCTGTGGAGAGCGCAGTGAACAGAGCTGGAGCGGTTCCCAGGCCGGCAGCCCTGCGCACGCTGGCACCGGAGCCCTCCGCAGGCCCTGCCCGCCGCGTCCCGGCCCGCCCCCCTCCGGCCCCGCTCACCTCAGGTAGTAGACGCGGTCGCGGTGCAGGCGGAAGCAGTAGGTGCCATCGGGCCGGTCCACCAGCAGCTGGATGTTCTCACCGATGCTGCGGGGACAGACCCGGTGAGCCCAGTCCGGCCCCGGTCCCCTCTCCCGCCCCCGGTCCCCTGCTGCCACGGCTCCTCTGGTCCCCGGGCCCGGCCCCCCAAGGTCCCCATCCTCTCGCCACCCCGTGCCCTTCGGTCCCCGGCCCCTCACTATCGTCCCAGCTTCTCGAAGACCGCCCGCGTCTCCGCCTCCGTCAGCGGCCGCATCTCCCCGCACCGCACACGCGGCGCCGCGCCGGAACCGGAGGAACCGGAAGCAGCTGTGGACCGGAAGTGGCGCGACGGCCCATCGAGTGCGGGCGGCCAGAGCGGCGCGATGGCGGCGGAGGAGGTTCGGCTACTGGCCTGGCTGCGCGGCCCGGCGGCGGCGGGGTCCGGCGGCCCCGACCTCTCCGCCTACGTGGCCGAGCTGGCGGCGCTGGGGTTGGCGGAGCTGGGCCGGGAGCCGGCGCGGCTGGCGGCGGAGCGGGCGCGGGTGGGGGCGGAGACGCGCCGCCTGGCCTTTGAGCACTACCGGGCCTTCATCCGCTCCGCCGAGTGCACCGGCCGCGCTGGCCGCGGCTTCGGCGGCATCGAGAGCCGCCTCGGCAGCCTGCTGGGCCGCCTGCCCGCCCTCCAGGACGCCTGCAGGTGCGGGGACGGGGACCGGGGCAGTGAGGGCACGAGGGGTGGGCCCCGCTAAGGGCTCGGGTGGGAGTGGGGGCCTGGGTGGGGAAGGCACGGGTAGAAGTGGAGCGACTGGGTTGGGAGCACAAAGGATTGCTATGGGGTGAGGCTTGGACAGGGTCTGAGGGTGCAGGAGCAGCCCTAGGGACAGGGGAGGCTGGCAGGATGAGACGAGTCTTGGTGCTGAGCCAGTAAGGATCAGGGTCTGGTGGGACGGGGGGTAGAGGCAGTACTGGGATGAGGCTCTGAATGATGCTGGGGAGAAGCCAGCGTGGGTGGGAGGATCTGGGGCTACACTCACTGCAGGGGAGAGCCTCATGCTGATCCCATCCGTATCCCACAGGAACTTTATGCGTGATGCCGAGGAGATCGCATGCAGCCGACGCATGAACAGCCTCACGCTGAACCGGCACACAGAGATCCTGGAGATCCTGGAGATCCCACAGCTCATGGACACCTGTGTCCGCAACGGCTACTATGAGGAGGCACTGGAGCTCGCTGCTTATGTGCGCCGGCTGGAGAGGAAGCACAGCAGCATCCCTGTGATCCAGGTAGGCCCCGCTCTGCCATTGCCCCGCCACTGCCCTGTGCCTGGCCCCTGTAGCTGAGGCCTCTTTCCTGCCCCAGGGCATCGTGGACGAGGTGCGCCAGTCCACTCAGCTGATGCTGAACCAGCTCATCCAGCAGCTCCGCACCAATATCCAGCTGCCAGCCTGCCTGCGGGTCATCGGCTACCTGCGGCGCATGGATGTCTTCACGGAGGCTGAGCTGCGCATCAAGTTCTTGCAGGCGCGGGATGCCTGGCTGCGCTCCATCCAGGCCTCCATCCCTGACAACGACCCCTACTTCCACATCACCAAGACCATCGAGGCCTGCCGTGTCCACCTCTTCGACATCATCACCCAGTATCGTGCCATCTTCTCTGATGAGGAGCCACTCCTGCCCCCTGAGGGGCAGGCCCTCAATGAGGGGGCCATCTTCCATGGCTGGGTGCTGCAGAAGGTCTCTGAGTTCCTGCGGACGCTGGACCGCGATCTCCAGCGTGGGGTGGGCAGCCGCCTGGACTCACTGCTGGGGCAGTGCATGTACTTCGGCCTCTCCTTCAGCAGGGTGGGGGCTGATTTCCGTGGGCAGCTGGCCCCCCTCTTCCAGCACGTGGCTGCCACCACTTTCAAGAAGGCGGTGGAGGAGGCGGTGGAGAAGTTTCGGGAGGAGATGAATTCCTACACGCTCATCTCTGCCCCTGCCGTCCTGGGGGGCAGTGCAGGGGTGCCAGTCCCTGCGACCCAGCCGGGGACGCTGCAGCCACCCATGGTGCTGCTGGACTTCCCGCCCCTCGCCTGTTTCCTCAATGGCCTTCTCGTCGCCTTCAATGACCTGCGGCTCTGCTGCCCCATCGCCCTGGCCCAGGATGTCACCGCCTGCCTGGAGGACGCGCTTGGCGAGGTGAGGTGCCGGGGACAGAACTGTGCCTTGTCCTGGGAGAACACGGGGACAGCCTTGTTGTGCCCTGAGTATTCATAGGATAGAGTCATAGGATCATTAAGGTTGGAAAAGGCCCTTGAGATCACAGGGTCCAACCGTTAACACTACCAAGTCCACCACTAAACTGTGTCCCTAAGCACCACCTTTACATGTCTTTTAAATACTTCCAGGGATGGCAACTCAACCACTTCCCTGGGCAGCCTGTTCCAGTGCCCGACAACTGTTTCAGCAAAGAAATTTCCTAAAACCCAATCTAAACCTTCCCTGGTGCAACTTGAGGCCATTTCCTCTTGTCCCATCACTTGTTACTTGGGAGAGGAGACCAACCGCCACCTCACTACAACCTCCTTTCACGTAGTTCTAGGGAGCAGTAAGGTCTTCCCTGAGCTTTCTTTTCTCCAGGCTAAACAACCCCAGTTCCCTCAGTTCCCTCAGTCATAAGACTTGTTCTCTAGACCCCTCACCAGCTTTGTTGCCCTTCTCTGGACACGCTGCAGAACCTCAATGTGTTTCTTAGAGTGAGTGGCCCAAAACTGAACAGTATTTGAGGAGGGACCTCACCAGGGCCAAGTACAGGGGGACAATCACTTCCCTAGTCCTGCTGGCCACACTATTTCTGATACCAGGCAGGATGCTCTTGGCCTGTTTGGCCTCCTGGGAACACTGCTGACTCGTATTCCTTTTCCATCAGGCAGCTTTCCCCAACCCTATAGCATCACATAGGGTTGTTGCCCAAGTGCAGGACCTGCCACTGAGCCTTATTGAACTTTGTACAGCTGGCCTCAGCCCACAGATTTTCCTTGTCCCTGTTGTTGAGGGGTTGTCTGAGAGGAGAGTTAATGACTCTCGGGAACTAACGACTCTTCCTTTCTCTCCAGGTGACCAAAACCATCCTGGCATTTCACCGTGCGGAGGAGGCGGCTTTCAGTGGGCGGGAGCAGGAGCTCTTTGCCCAGTTCTGCACAGCCTTCCTGGAGGACCTGCTGCCCTACCTCAACCGCTGCCTCCAGGTCCTCTTTCCCCCAGCACAGATTGCTCAGGCACTGGGTAAGACCCCAAAACTTGCATCTCATGGCGGGAGAGCCACGGGTCGGGGCAGAGCTGCCGTGGCACCTGTGGCTCCCCCCCCACAAGACATACTGGTCCTGTCTTGCTGTTGGCACCTCTGTGGGTGTTTCCCATTGCCCGTGGGCCCCCACTCGAGCCCCCTCTCCCTGTCTGGCAGGTGTCCCCCCAACCCAGCTGCAGCGCTTCGGTCGCCTGGGCCGCATCGACGTGGGTGCCCTCAGGGAGCCGCTGGCTTTCCTCCTGCCAGCACCGGGAGAGGAGGAGCTGGGCCAGGAGAGCACCCCACGCCCAGAGGGGGAAGAGGAGGCCATGCCCGGAGAGAGTGGGACAGCCGTACAGCAGGAGAGCACTCCTGGGGGCGCTCTGCTGCCGGACGTCCCGGCAGCCACGGGGTAGCGGGGCTGCGGCTGGGCCGGGCTGTGTCACCCCGCGGCCCCCGTCCTTTGGGAGTGAAGTAGCCCCCGGACCCTGCCTGCATTCCTGCCCGAAGGGCCTCCTGCCTGCACCGGGCGGTGCGGCTCCTCGCCGCCGCCAGGGGTCGCTCTCCCGTACCGTGGTTTCCCACCCCCATCGCGGCCACCGTAGCTGCGCGCGCAGGCCGGCTTCCATGGCGGCGGCGTTGGCGGCGGGGCGGCGGCTGGCGGCGGGGCGGCGGCTGGCGGGGGGACGGGCCCGGCCGGGACCTCCGGGCCGGGGGTGCGGGGACGCGGCGGGTTGGGGCGAGCGGGAGCGCTCGTACTGGCGGGCGCTGCGGCGGCGGGTGCTGGGCCCGCCCGCGCCGCCGTTCGCCGCCCCCTGCCAGGTGGGAGCCCCGGTGCTGCGGGCCGCCGCCGCCGCCGTCGCCCCGGAGAAGCTGGGCGGCCCCGAGCTGCGGGAGCTGGCGGCGGCGCTGGCGGCCGGGCTGCGGAGCGGGCCGTGCCTGGGGCTGAGCGCCCCGCAGCTGGGAGTACCGCTGCGGGTCTTCGCCGCCGAGCTGCCCCCCGACCGCTGCAGCCAGTACCCGCCGGCGCTGCGCCGCGCCCACCGCATCGAGCCCTTCCCGCTCCGCCTGCTCGTTAACCCTGCGCTCCGCGTCCTCGATGCCCACCTCGTCACCGGCCCCGAGGGCTGCGCCAGCCTCAAGGGCTTCTCTGCCTACGTCCCGCGCCACTGGGCTGTCCATGTCTCCGGTACCGACCCCACCGGTCCTGCCCGGTCCCCCGGGGGGGCCCAGCCCTCTCTTGCCTGCACTCCCGAGGGCTCCTGTCCTTCCCATCCCCTGGTGCGACCCCGCACCTGCCCCCCCCCCCCCCCCCACTGCCACACAGGTCCTTCCCCTTCTCTCTCCCCCTTACCACCCAGCCACCCTCTCCTGGTGTGTCCCCCTGCGCCAACTGCCACTTTCCCGGGCAACAGGGGTGGACGAGCACGGGGAGCCGGTGAGCTGGGAGGCGATGGGCTGGGCAGCCCGCATCATCCAGCACGAGATGGACCACCTGGATGGGATCCTCTACATTGACCGAATGGACACCCGCACCTTCACCAACGTCAGCTGGATGGAGCTCCTGGACTGATGCCTGCTCCCCTGGCAAGCAGGTGCCCAGCCAACAGCTACCCCAGTGCCTCATCTCTCCGGAGCAGAGCAGTGTCAGAGCCCCGAGTGGGTGCCCAACCCCCAGGGCCCCTTCAGCACGGCGCTGGGTGCCCATCCTTACCCTGGCAAAAGAAGCAGCGTGGAGCCACGGCCCCGGGGGGCTCCCACTCATCTTTATTGCAGCCAATACAGACTGTGTGGACTCAGTGCGGCTCGTGGCCCTTCCTGCCCTCGCTGCACCTTGCACCTGAAATTATTTTATGGCGGGAGGGCAGGGGTGAGGGGGAGGATCCACCTCTCTGGGGCTTGTCGGGAGCAGTGCAGGGCAGGTGGAGACAGAGGTGCCACAGTGGAGACGGTGAAGGGCAGCAGCCCATCAGGATGGGGCTGGGGGGGGAGGCAGCGGGGGTGAGTCTGGCCTGGGGGGACACAGGGGAACATGGGCTGCTGGCTGTGGAGCTGGGGGAGGCACCAGCTGGCAGGAGGCCTTGGGGCCTGTCCCCAGGCTTGGGGCTGTTCTGAGCACTGCATGCTCAGGTGGCAGCAAAAGCCCTGAGCAGCCCCATGCTTCCCTGCCACAGGCATAAATCCCTGTCCAGGACAGCTGGAGCACAAGGATCCCCACAGCCCACCTGGGGACGGGCAGCAGCTCAAGGGGCTCCTGCCTGCAAGTGGTGGCAGTGGCACAGGCAGAGCCAGGGGGGTGGAGGGGCTGGGCTGGGTCCCCTGCTGCAGTCAGAGCCTCAGGGAAGGGCTGGGCGCCAGCTGAAGCTTTTGGATTGTTTTTATTTTCATATAAACAAGACAGAACCCAAAGCAGCATTAATTTAAAAAATAAAAAAGAGCAGGAAGAAGAGTGGGGCACAGCCAGGGGGAGCACCTGGCCGCCCAGGCCGTGCTCGAACCCCCCTCACCCCCCCCCCCCCCCGTAGTGTCAGCCCCCCGGGACCGTGCTCCCTGCACCCCACCAGGTGCTGCAGTGTGATGGGGGTGAGCAGTGAGCAGAAGATGAACCTGTTTGGCACGGCCGGTGCAGTGCAGGGGGGCTCGGCAGGGCCCTCCCGGCACAGCTGCCCCGGTCCTACACCCATCCTCCTTCCCCTTAACCTTCCTGTCCAAAGTCCTCCGTGAATTTCTTCACCTTCAGGAGATCGTCGGCATTCACGGTGGGGCGGGTGGTGGCCAGCGAGCGCAGCATGTCCGACTGCAACACAGGGATAAGGTAGGCAGCTAAGACTGGGCACTGGGGGGGGTGGATTGGGAGTTGCCCCAAGGTGCCCAGGCCCCTCCCCAGTGCTCAGCCCTGCCCTGGGAGCTCAGCACACTGCAGGGGGGGCAGGCAGGAGGACTTCCCCCTTGGGGTGCAAAAGGAGCTGTATCCACCCTCAGGAGCCACAGCCCTGCCCAACCCATGGCCTGGACAGAGGTGGCTGCGCTGGAGGAAGGAGAGGGAACTGGCAGCAGCACTGCTGTGCCAGGGCCACCCTCCACCCAGCAGGACAGGTGCCCGGACCCACGCCATGGCTGCTGCACTCACCATGCAGACGATGGGCTCCATCAGCTTGTCACTGGGGACCTCCATCCAGGTCATCTCAGTGGCGCCCGGGTCACCGGGTGAGCACGGCGTCAGGAGATCATCCACAAAGGTGCCGGGAGTGGTGCGGGAGGGACCACGGACCTGCGGGCGAGCCAGGCAGCGTCGTGCTTGTGGGTGGGACGCGGACCATGGCACCAACAGCAGCCATGGTCTCCCCACTCCAGGGATGGACCCCCACCCTGCGTCTGGGAGCAGCCCCCACTCACCTTCTTGAAGTGTGTGGCCGACTGCACCTTGCGGACAGGCTGCATCAGGGCATCCCGCACAATGATACTGATGTCGGCCCCCGAGTAGCCGTCTGTCTTCCGGGCCAGCTCCTGGATGTTGGCCTCCGTCAGGCAGTGTGGGGTGTTGCCCAGGTGCAGCTTGAACATCTGGGCCCGGGCCGCCTCCTCGGGCAGCGGGATGTAGATGCGCTTCTCGAACCTGAAGAGCATGTAGGCAGGTGGGGGGGGTGAGCCCCATGCTGCCAGACCCTGCCAGGGCACAGCCCCACAGGTCCAGGAGCAGGTGTGGGGAGTTGTGTCCTGCTCACCTTCTCCTGATGGCTGCGTCCAGCACCCAGGGGATGTTGGTGGCACCCAGTACCAGGATCCCATCGCTGCTGTTTCCCACACCTGCCCAGGGAAACAGCAGGGAGACAGCTCAGAGCAATCCCCAGGGAACTGTGGGACGCAGGTGTCTGGCAGCTTTTCCCACCACCCTGCTCCCCACCTCTCCCTGGGCCCCTTCCTCCCCACGGTGGCTCATCCCACCACGGAATCCCCCACATACCCTGCATCTGCACCAGGAACTCCGTCTTGATGCGCCGGGCTGCCTCACTCTCATTCTCATTGCGGGAGCCACACAGCGAGTCCACCTCATCGATGAAGATGATGGAGGGCTTATGCTGCCTCGCCAGCTCAAAGAGGTTCTTCACTAGCCTGGGCACAAAGACAGGGGATGGGTCCCAGTCAGGGACTCTCCACAGTACCAACGCCACCCAAAGCACCCGACAGCCCTGTGGTGAGGAGCCCCACACACTGCTGGCTCCTTCTGCCCCTGCCCGCCCCAGCAACCCTGTGCTGACACAGAGAAGGCGAGTGCCATGCTCGGAGAAGGGCCATCCCCAGCCTATGGAGTCTCAGGAGGGCCTATGCACTCCCCTGGGACCCATTATCTGCATTAATGGGAGTTCACAGATGCTGGTGGCTCCCCTGCCCGGCCCAGAGTTCCAGGACTGCCACCCCCTCAACAGGGTGGCCGGGAGCCAGCCTGCAGCGGCCGCACATCCCTGCTGCCAACTTACTTCTCACTCTCTCCCAGCCACTTCGACATCAGGTCTGAGGATGACACGGAGAAGAAGGTGGAGTTGTTGGCCTCAGTGGCCACAGCCTTGGCCAAGTAGGACTTGCCAGTGCCAGGGGGCCCGAAGAGCAGGATCCCTCGCCAGGGTGTGCGCTTCCCTGCGACAGAGGCCAGCGTCATGACTCCCCCATCCCTGTGTAGCCCAGATTGGGTAGGCCCACAGGGACAGGCATCCCCGCTGCTTGGGGTCACCTCCCTGCACATGCTTGCCCCAGCTGCCATCCCACAGGACCTTCTCTGAGGGGAACTGGCAGCCACGGCACTGCCATGATCCTTACCGGTAAACAAGTGTGGGAACTTGATAGGCAGGATCACGGCTTCCTTCAAGGCTTCCTTGGCTCCCTCCAGGCCAGCCACATCACTCCACCGCACGTTGGGCTTCTCCATCATGATGGCACCTGTGAAGGGGCACTGGGTTCCCAATGTCTGCCAAGAGCCGGGAGAGCCAGAGCCCCTGTCCCTCCCTACACCTCCACCCCACCAAAGCCCCAACAACCCCACTCCCCCTCAGCATAGAGCATGGTTTAGGGGCTACTGGACCCCAGCAATGTGTTCACGGGTATCCCACAGCCTGTCCCCCCTCCTCACAGCCACTCCTCGCAAAGGCCTTTTGGGAATCCCTCTGCTGACCCCCCAGCCAGCCAGCGCAAGCATGCCCACTGCAGTCGCCACAGCCCCTCACCCATCAGCTGCTCCTGCAACTTCTTCTTCTCGGGGTTCTCGCCCTCGCTGTCACTGTCACTCCTGGGGAGAGGCGACACGAGTCAGGAGTAGGACTGGCCCCAGTGTGGCAGCAGGGTCCTGCCAGCTCCACTGTTGGGCAGGGAGGGCCCTCACACCCCCACACGCACCCCTTGTTGTCATTCTGGGATTCTTTGACTGGCTTCTTGCCCTGCTTGTCTTTGCTGCGCAGGTACTCCTTCAGCTTCTCCGCCCGGTCCAGGTACTGCATGCACTTGGCTCGGATGCTCTCCTTCGCCTTGTCATTGTGAGCCTCATCTGCAGAGAACCCCCAAGCATCACCCATGGCCCCGCGCCACAGCCAGCAACCCCACAGCCCCCTCCGGAGCCCCCTGGGCTGTAGTGGGAGTGACACCTGCCCCGTCTCACATTTGATGGCATGCAGGAAGTACTCCACGGCATGCTGGTACAGCCGCAGCGCCTCCTCGTAGTTCTTGGCCTTGTCCTCCTCGGTGGCTTTGGTGACCAGGTCGATGGCTTTCTGGAGAGGAGAGCACAGCGGTGTGAACCGGGAAGCGTCACCGGGGCCAGAGCACGACGAGGCCCTTCTCCACCCCCGAGGGGGCCGGGCCACGGGTCGGGCACCAGGGCGGCCAGCGGGGACCCTTCCGCAGCGCCTGGCAGGACGAGGCCCTCCTTCCTCCACACCGCCCCGGCACGGCACGGGGCAGGATGAGGCCGCCCCAGCGGGGCCTGGCACCGGGGCAGGCTGAGGCCTTTCCCCGGTAGGCACCGGGTGAGGCCTTTCCCCGACCGTCACCGCACCGGAGCAGGATGAGCCCGTTCCTCGGCTGGCACCGCACCGGGGCAGGGTGAGGCCTTCCCCTGGCCGGCACCGCACCGGTACCGGGGCCGGGTGAGGCCTCCCCGCCACGGCCTCACAGCGGGGTGGGAGGAGGCCCCGCCAGGGCCCGAGCCGGGTGAGGCGCAGGCCGAAGCCCGGTTCCGGCAGCACCCCCCGGCCCGGCCCGCCTCGACGTACCTGCAAGGTGGGCGTTGTCATCTCATCGCCCGGTGTCGCCGCTCCTGGGGCGGCCCGGCCCAGCGGCGGCGGCGGCGGCGGGGCCCGCGGGACCGCCCGCGACTGCGGCTGTGCGCCACGGCCCCCCCTGCCGGCTCCCGCCGGCACCTGCGCCGCGGGCGGGGCGGGGCCTCAGCGGGACACGCCCCCTCTGGACACGCCCCCTCGCCCCGCCCGCGCACCCACACACACACACGGGGGACGCACAAGGGCACACGTGGGCACATGCGGCCATACCCGTGGGCTTCTGTGCCCATTGATGAGCCCCCCACCCCCAGCATGAATTACCCCCACCCCCGCCCCAGCCGCTACCAGTTGGAGAGACGCCGCAGCGCCACCCTTCCCCACCCCCCCCCCCCAGCATCCCGACGCTGGGCCCTCTCCAGTACATCCCAGTCTCTCTCGTACTGGGCAGCCCAGCACTGCCCACACCCCCTTGCATGTGCTGCACTGGGAATTAACTGCCCCCCCCCCAGGCAGACACACACACACACTGCAACACACACCACGCCCCCCCAGTCACCCCCAGAGTGAGACTCAGAGACCCCAGAAAAGGCAATATCTGATATAAATAGCGATTTACAAAGAATACAAAAATAGAAGGAGCGCACGGCACCCAGGGCCGGTGGGGGGCGGGGGGATCGGGACCTGTAGTGCTTGTGTGCAAGTCACTACCCCAGGCTCAGGGCTGGCACCCCATGGCATCCCCTGGGACCCCCCCAGCACCCCCCGGCCCCCGGCCGGCACAGCCCCACGGGAAGCAGAAAAATGTGCAGAGAAGTTTGGCTGAGGGGGTAATGGGGCCTCAGCCGGGAGGGGGGGATCCCTGGGGGGGATCCCGCTCCCGCCGTGCCCAGGGCTCCCCCCAGCACCCCGGGGTGCGGGAGCTGCCCCCTCTGGGTGGGGAGGGAAAGTACAAAAAGCGAAAGTGCATCAATCTACATGTCCTGCCCCAAAACCCTCAGGGGCTTGCGAGCCCCCCAGCAGCACAGGGACAGACCCACATAGCAGCTCCCAGGCCGGGGGGAGGGGGCACAGGCTGCAGCATCTGGGGGGGACCTGTGGGGCAACACAGTTTGTGGGGGGGAGCAGGGCTCCCTAGGCAGCCCCAGCCCCTCGGCAGCAGAGACAAAATATTTGTTTTCTGGCTTTGGGAGGTTTGGGGGCTCACTGCTGCGCCTGCCCCAGCCCTGCAGCCCAGGGTATGCTGCAGGGATGAGCGCCCCGGGGGCTCAGGGCAGCCCCTTTTGTACCCATGAGTGCCCCAAGTAAGACAAGTGTGTGTCCCCCACCCTGAGTGGGGCAAGGGGACCCTGTGCTGCAGCAATGGGGGGGGGGACTTGCAGCCCAAGCCCCATCCCATGAAGGGACAACATGACCCCCTTTGCGGGGGAGCCCCAAGGCATAGAGGGTGCTGGTTCCCCCCTGACGCGAGTGGGGGAACACCTGGGGTCCCCCAATGCGGGGAAGGACCAGCCTGGCCCCACTCCAAGGCACAGGCGGTGAGATTGGCAATGGCTTCCGGCCCAGGGGGATTAAAGCTGGTGTCTGTGCCCCAGCAACCCCTGCGGCAGCAGGGGGGCCAGGACCGCTGGTGTGGAGGAGGAGAGGCTCACCCCCTCCCAGAGCAGCCGTCCTGCCATATCCTCGGCGGCTCTCAGGGCGGTGAGTCCCGGCCCTGGCAAGGCACTGGTGGGGCAGGAGGGGCGATGGGAGGGGGTCCCTCCGCTTTCCCCAGCTGGTTTCCAATGGGGGGAGGTGGGTGGGGACCCCACCTACGCCAGCAGCCCCATGCGGGTGACTTTGGCCGAGAGGAAGGTGTGCAGGATGAAGACGATGGGCTTAGGGCAGGAGTGCAGGTCCAGCGCCTGGAGGGAGAAATGGAGAGCAGCATCAGCCCCCAACCCAGCATACCAAACCCTGTGGGGGGCACCAGGGGGTCTTGCAGATGGGGCTGGAGGCTCCCAACCAGCAGTACCCAGCGGCTCCAGGCAGCTGTAATGCTGCGGGGATGGGGGTACGCAGGAGCCACCCCTGGTGGAAGACCCCCCCCAGTTCAGGGGGTGAGCCCAGCTGCCCCCTCCTCACCAGCTCCCCCTCTGGGCCCCCGAAGTCCAGGTAGAGGGTCCTGATGCCGTCGTCTGCCGACATCTTCAGCCTCTCATAGGGGTAACGGAAGAGGACGCTTCCGCCCGGCTCCTCCCGGCAGATGGTGAAGCCGCCCTCGTAGTGGATGGAGAGCTGCACCTCCTGCCCCCCCAGCGTGCAGCCTGCGGGCACGGGCAGGGCTCAGCCCCCCTGCCCACCATGCTGCCTGTGAGACCCCCCCAGGGTGCAGGTTCCCACTGGGCCACCCAGGTCCCGCTGTGCCCTCACCCTGCCGGCACCCCAGAGCCTTGGGGAGGGAAAGGGGGGAACCCCAGGGGGTCTCTCCACCCCCCCAGCACTCACCCACAGACACCTCCTTGATCAGCTCAGCGGCAGCATGGCAGCCCTGGACGAGGACGCGTGTCCAGGAGGAGAGATCCCGGTGGGTCTCCACGCGGAAGACGTGCATCTCCACACCCTGGCGAGAGCCCGTCCGGGTAGCAAAGGTGAGCTCGGAGCCCAGGGCAGGCGAGCGGCGGCCTGAGCCTGAGTGGACCAGCCTGGAGGGGAGGAACGGATAGAGGGGGGTGGGGGTCAGGGGCACAACGGTAGTGCCACCACCACATCAGCACTGCGCCACCCCATGCACATCAGCATTTTGGGGTCTCCCCCCTCCCTGCTCCAGCAAAAGGCAGAGCCAAGGCATGAGCGGAGGAGCTGGATGCAGCTGGTGGGAGCCGGTCCCTGGAGGACACGGGCCGACGGATCCAGGCCCCCCTCGACCCACCTGGTAGCCACCAGCGGGTAGCTGTGGCAGGGGGAGGCCCAGGCATCCCTGGTCCAGGGCATGCCGTCGTACAGCAGCAGGTCCTTCTCCGTCACCGCCATGAGGACCGGCCGCCACTGCTGCCTCCCTCCATCCAGTCGCGCCTGGAAGAGAGGGTGAGGGGCACCAGGGCTGGCAGGCGCCCGCCGCTGCCTGGGCACCCCAATCCCTGCAACCGTGGCTGGGCTGGCCCCAAGGCAATAGTTCTGCGTTTCTGGGCTCTCGGCAGCAGCCACACAAAACCATACAAGGTGCTGCCAAGAGTGGCCATCCTGGAAAGCCGCACCATGAGCAGCCCCCAGGAACCCCTCTTTCCTGGAGCCAAGCCTACTGCGGTGCCCAGGCAGGCTGTAGATCTTGGGCAGCGAATTCATGGAAGAACGAGGGGGTGATGAGCATCTCCAACCGGGAAATCCCAGCGGGAGAGGGGGCTGAGGGCACGGGAAGCGCTGCCTTCACCGGGCAGCTGGCCAGCCAGGGGACAGTAGGGTGGCAGAGCCCAGCGCCCAGGCTGGTGGCAGGGCTCTCTGGCAGCCACCACAGCCCCACTGGTGCTACTGTCCCTGAGGACAACGCCAGTCCCCAGAACAGCATCTTCAGCACAGCCCTCGTGGCACATACCTGCTCTGCCAGCCAGGCGATGTGCTTCACCTCTCTGCTGCCGGCTGCAGCGCCACCGGTGCCCAGCATGGCGTTGAGCTCGGCCAGGACCTGGGGGAGCAGGGCGGTGATGTTGGCGTGCAGAGCCGTGAACCAGGAGTGCGCCGTTGCCGTGTCCTTGCAGCGCAGAATCAGGGTGTTCCTGCTGTCCGGCGAGTGCAGCTCGATCAGCCTGCGAGGGGACACGGCGCTGGGTGGGACGGGAGCGGTGTGCCCCTGCCCGTGCCCAACCCGGCAAACTGGCCACACTGGTTTGGGGCTCCGGCCATGCCAGAGAGCCGTCAGCATGGTTTGGTGCCAGCCAAGAAAGCTGGGGGGATTTGCAGGGCCCCCTTTTCTGTAGGCAGGGGAAGATGTCCACCACCCTGGGGGATCAGGGGGAGGGGGGGGGCACGGCACAGCCTTGGCCATGGTGAACCCCCCCAGACTTCCCTTTCACAGCTCAGTGGGGGAAGCGGGACGTCATGGCTGCAGTGAGGGGCAGCCCCCAGCCCTGTCCCAGGGGGTCTGTGGGGAACGGGGCCCCCCATACCAGCAACCAACAGGCTTGGGGTGGGGGGTTGTGATGGCAGCCCCTGCCCTCACCTGTTCTCCAGGTCGGGCATGCTGAGGTTCCTGGCGGCAAAGCACATCTTCAGAGGGATCACCTTGCGGTCGCGGGGGCCCTGGTGCTGGGGGGAGCCCGAGTCCTCGCTGCCGCTCAGGCTGGGTGACTGCGGGGCAGCCCCCTCCCACGGCAGGTCCGACACCAGCGAGGGCTTCTTGATGTAGGGGGTCACCTCCCGCATGAACTTCACTGGAGATGGGGAGTAGAGGACACATCAGGGCTAGGCAGGGGTCCTGTGCCCCTATGCCACCACCCTGCACCCCAGGGATGCTCTGACTGCGGGGGTGTCTTGTCCCCCATGGAATGCATGGGGGGTTGCGGGACCCCCCTGAGCAGCACCGGGGAGCTGGCAGAGGGTGGGCAGCAGGAAAGGGGGTACCCTGCCTTCCCGCCCCGGGGTGTGCAGCAGCCCTGGAGAGCCTCGGGGACCGGGAAATGGCCCAGAAAGTCCCACCCTGCCCCGAGACAGAGGTGTCCCAAGCCGGGGACAGGCGCTGGCGGCTCATCCCCGTTGCCGTCGCGGGCGTAGGAAAGGGAAGGCGGCGCAGCACAATGGGGCCGGACAGGAGGTCAGGCTGCAGCCCATCCTGACCCGCCCCGGCCGCCGCGCTGCGAGGACAGCACCAGCCAAGTTTCCAGCACCGCAGGGGCTGACGGCGGGCTGACCCCAGGCTGTGGCTCACGCCTGCCAGCAGCCTGCCTCCGCAGGAGGAGGAGGAGGAGGGTTTGCAGCCAGGACATCCCGGCTCCATGCTCCTCTCCAGGCCGGGCAGGAAGGAAGGAGGCACCGACTCCTATTCCCCCCAGACCATCCCTCCCCGAGTACCACCCAGCGCAGCCAAAGCAGAGCCCCAGTGAGGCGCCGGCACCCCAGAACCCATCCCAGCTCCGGATGGGGTAAGCAGGAGCTGGAGCCAGGGAGCCCGGCTCACCCAGCCCATGGTGCCACCGTGGGCTCACCAGCGCCAGTTGCTGCATCAGCCACCGCGCTCGGGGAGAGCCAACGCCTTCGAGATGTCAGGGAACGTCAGCAGAGCCGCCTGCCAGAGCGGGGATGAGGCCGCGCGGGACGACGTGCTCGGCCAGGCAGGAAAGCTGCGAGCGAGTGCCAACAGCAGCCTGGGACGCGGCGCCTGCAGCCGGCGCTGGACCCCTGCCCGCCGCCCCCCCATCCGGACACCGCTCCCCTGCCGGCACGCATGCCGTGAGAGCGGCCTGCCTGCGCCGAGCCCCAGCAGCCCCGTCCCCTTAGCCGGGGGGAACGCGCCGGGAACAGCAACGTCCACACCCCTGAGGCAGCGGAGAGTTGAAAACAAACAAAATAAAGCAAATAAGCTGTAATCCGCCCTGAAGTGAAGCTCCCCGCTGCTCGCAGAAAGTGAACACCCCACCGCAGCCAGGCCACCGGGCCCACCAGTGCTTTGCTGGAGCGGGAATGACAGTGGTGGTGGGGCCCATGTCCCGCTCTCGGCCGGTCGTGCTGCTGCTGGACCCCGTGGGCAGGCGCCCGCCGCAGCCCCGGGCTCACCCACCGCAAATCCCCCCCACTGCGGGGGCTGACGCCTGCCCGCGGCACAGCGATGGGGAGCGGGCAGGCTGGCCCCCCGCCCTCCGGCCGGATTTGCTGAGCCGAGCATCGCAACGGGGTGGGGATGTGCTGCCACGAGGCACTTGTCCTTGTGCGGGCAGCAAACGAGTTAATATTAGCCTCCCGCCGCGCTGATCCCGGGATTACCGCCGTCCCCGCGTACCCCTAATCCCACTGCCTGGCCGGGCAGGACAGGGCAGCGCCGCAGGGCAGTGGCAGAGGCGGCAGCTCCTGCTACGGGGCCACTCGGCAGCTGTTTGCCAGATGTGGGCAGCTGCCTCCAGCACTGGCCAGGAGCTTGGCCCCCGCAAGGCTCCAGCCCACGGTGCTGCCGGTCTGCGGTGCCAGTGCCGACCTCTGCCAGGCCACGGCCACCAGCTCCCTGACGACCAGGCTTGCCGAGAGCCCCTGGAGCAGGGAGAGCAAGAGGCCGAGCCATGCAGCCGGCGGTGCGGGAGCCTGAGTGCCATGCCAGGGTGCTGCAGGAGAATTGTGGGCTCGGCGGGGCCGTGGCCACACCGGTGGCTCTCAGCAGCGGCTGGGATCAGCAGGCAGCTGCTGCCAGGCTGCACCAGCTCGGCCACCGTGGGAATCGCACCCCAGCATTGAGCAGATGAGTGGGATCGTGGCTGCCGATGGGGACGGTGGCAGATCCGTCTCCCTGCTTTCAGGGGGACGCAGCTACGGCACACGCAGTAGCACAGAGCACCCCATACCGGCAGGCGCAAAAACTGTGACCAGTGTGGTGGCACCTGCAACCATCTCTCCTGCTTCTGGTGAGCCGGCGGCCGGTGCAGAGCCGTCCCGGCACAGCTGCTGCTGCCCTGCCTACGCGCTCACCGCAAAGGAAACCCGGCCGCCGCCTGCACCCCTCACCCGACCTGCCGCAGGAAGGTGGCTGCTCTGGTTGCACGGTAATTCCGGGTTAGCCCTGGCCTTGCCGAGGCCGAGTCCCTGCGCACTGCCCGGACAGCATCAGTCTGTCCTTGGGGCCAGAGCCCCCTCCTGCCCCTGGCACCTGGAGGGGAAACACCACAGAGGTTTCCCCACATTTGCATGTGCGTTGGCTCTTGCAACCAGCCTCCCTCTTTGCCGGCCGCCGGGCCTGCCCGTGTGCCCGCCGGCCAGCAGCTCTGCCCACAGCTTCCCCACAGAGGCGGAAGGATTCCCTTCCCCCAGCGTGCCCTGTCCCTGCGGGTACCCTGGGAGGAAAGCAGCCGGCATGGGTCCCTGCGGCCAAACCCAGCACCCAGGGCAGGGGCTGACAGCCCCACCGGGACGCCAGCACGGGGCTGGTGCTCCCACACTCCACCACCAGCCCTGGCACCTGCCCACCATCCCTGCCTGCAGGGGCAGCTGCACCTCCAGGGGCTGGCGAGGAGGGATGGGGTGGGATGGTGCCGCTGAGGTCTTCCCCAGCTCCTCTCCGGGGCCTGCAGTTGCCAGCCAGACACCGGACGGTCCCCCCGGGCCACGGGGCAGCTACAGCCCTCAGATGAAGAGACTCACAGCCCTGACGGGAAGGGAAGGGTGGCTGCTGTGACACCCGTGCCCATGGCGGAAGCGAGGGACAAACAGGCCACGGGGCCGGAGCTCCTGCGGGACAGGATCAAATGGTCGGGCGGCATGAGACAGGAGCCGGGGGAGGGACGCAGGGGGAAGATGGCAAATCCGGCATGGGGGAGCCATAGGGACTCTTGCTGCCTCCGACAGCAGACCCCAACCAGCTGGGTGGTTAAGAGCCAAACCCAATGCCACGGCTCCACCTTGGCCCCCCACAGACCTCCAGCCACAGCTGGGCCACATAGAGCCACCCCGGGCCAGCTGCTGCCTTGCCAGGGAGCCCACCCGCCCACCCAGGAGCAGGTGGGTGAATGGAAGCACTCGCCATCAGCTTCAGTCCAGCCCAGGCAGGCACAGCCACATCCACAGAGCAGCCCCATGCACCAGCAGACAGACAGCCTCGCCAGGACACCAGGACAGCATGTGTGGCACCGCGGACCTGCATGGGCCACCCTGATCCACGGTATGGGGGGCTTGCGGCCTCCCGGCTGCCTGGGGCACAACACCCCACGGCACGAGCCCCGTGCCATACGCTGCTGGGCCAGGCGGGTCCTGCCCGAGCTTGTCGGGCTGCCGGGAAACAGGTCGGGCAGGAGCCGGCGGCTCCACCAGGACAACCCCAAGCCAGCTGCACCACGGGCACGGAGCCCACGGAGACACGGGCAGACCTGAAACCCACCACCTAAGGAGACACAGCCCTCCCTGGGGACTCGGGTGGCACAAGCACGCACCCCGGGGGCTCCATCCCCGGAGCTGCCACGGGGTACACCCTGACCTGGGGGGGAATACCGCAGCTGGGAGACCCCGGGTCAGTCCCGGGGGGCACAGTCAGCAGAGGTCCCCAGCTGGGATGGGTCCCCGTCCCGTCGTAAGCAGGAGCACCCTGGCCACGGAGGGGACACTCCTGTCCCCACAGCACACTGGGACACAGCAGCGGGGTTGGGGGTTTTGGGGGGACACACATGTGACCGGGGTGGGGTAGGGGGACCCGTGTTCCACAATCGGAAAAGGGGCCGCAAAGGGATTCCGGGACCCCGTGACAGAGGCAGGGAGGTGTCATAGGATCCCGTAATGGGGCGGGGGTCAGCCGGGAGAGGAGAGAGGGAGCACCGGGGCTGGTACCGGGGACGGGGCGGGGTTAGTCCGTACCTTCGAGGATGACTTCCCTCCCGGCTCGCTTCAGCGCCTGGACGGCTTGATCGTGGGTGGCATCCCGGAGATCGACGCCGTTAACGGCGAGGATGGCGTCGCCCAGACGGAGCGCCCCGCTCCGTTCCGCCGCCAGCCCCGGGAAGATACGCGAGATGAGCACCGGCATACGATTCTCCCGACCTCCCTTGATGCTGATACCGAGCCCTCCCGCCTCCGCCTTCACCACCCGCACCCTCCGCACGCAACCGGGCGCCGCCTCCGCGTTGCCGTTAACCACGCCGTTAAGCACCGCCGCTTCGCCGCCTCCCGGTTCCGCCGTCAGGCTCAGCGCTTCGCCGCTCAGCTCCGCCGCTACCCGCACCCAACGTTCCCGCAGTAGCAGCTCCAGCAGCCCCGCTTTGCAAGCGCGGGTCCACACGGCCATGCCGCCGCCGCCGCCGCCGCCGCCGCCGCCGAGCACCGGGAGAAGGGGCGGAGTCTGGAGGAGGGGCGTGGCGCTAAGGCCGCGCCCCCGCCCGCATGGCGCGCTGCGGTAGGCTCCGCGGTAAGGGAGAGGCGGGGCTAGGACGCCCCTCCCCTCCCTCCGGCGCGACCAATCGCAGCAGCGGCGGCACAGCCGCCACTGCTGCGATTGGTCGCGCCGGAGGGAGGGGCGATTAAGCCCCGCACCGCGCTCCATTTCCCGCCCCGCGCTCCATTTCCCGGGTTCTGCCTAAAGCCCCGTTCCCCGCCTATATTATTTTTAGGGGAAGGAGGCGGCAGCCGTTCCCAATGGCCAAATTTTCCCCGAGCTCCTCCCTCTGGGCTGGGGAGAAGTCCTTTGGGGGTGCAAGGTGGGGGGTACGGGGAAAGGAAAGCATGCGGAATCCCCAAATCCCCCTCCCTGCAGGTACAGCCATGCTGTCTCTGTCCTGCCAGCACTGCCAGCCTTCAGCCTGGCCTGAAGCTCAGTAAGGGATGGAAGTCCCCTGCCCCACCAACCCACCCAGCTGCTGGTGGGCACGGGGGGAGAGAAGCCAACACCGGGGCCCGACGCTGGCCAGCAGAGCCAGCAGCGAGAAGGCAGGAGATCTGTGGTGCCACCTTGTACCCGCAGCCCCAGGGCATGGTCCCAACACAGGAGGCCAACAAGGTGGCTGTGTTCTCATGCTCAGGCCAGCAGCGACCTGACCTGTTGCTCAGACACCAGGGAGCCCCACAGGGCAAGGACGAGCCCTGAGCCCGCAACCATAGAGAACAGCAGGTTTTATTCCTACAGCACCCTAGGAAAACAACACACACAGTTTCTGTGGCCGGAGCAGTTCGTTCTGCTCTCAGGTGCCAAATTTCTTCTGTTGGACAGGCAGTGGCAGTTGAGTCTTGAAGTCCATGATGGGCCGCTCCACCATCACGAGGCAGTTCTCGTCCAGCAGATCCGCGAAGAGCAAGGGCTGTGAGGCAGGGAGGGGGCCCGAGATGAGAGCGGGGTGCTGGGCCCCCTGTGCCTCAGCTTGCCAGGTTCAGCCGCGTAGCACTGCCCTGCAGCCAGCTCCCACTTAGCCATAACCAGGGGCATCGCCTGGGGGATGCGCTGCAGGAGATGCTGCGCAATCGGAGCCCATGAGATCACAGCAAGGGGCTGCACCATGACAGGAACCAAGACCGAGCTCTGCTACTTGAGTGCCCGGCACTGGTACAGCACCAGGAGTGACTGGGCACAAGAGTTGGTGAGGACACAGGTGCAGGGCACCCCCCCCCCCCGTCCACCCACCTCAACACAGCACATGCCCAGTGACACCGTCACCCACCTGGAACTTCTTACAGATCTTGAAGGCATGAAGCTGCCGTTGCCTGGCAGTCTCTGGGAGCTGCTTCAGGGTGCTCTGATTCATCAGGAGGGCACTGTTGTCCGGCAAGGGCTGCGAGGAGAGCGCACGGCACACATCAGTGCCACCTGGACCACCACCGCCGCCTCGGCACCACACAACCCTCCCTCTGCTCCCAGGTGGATGGGGACAGCGGGGACAGGCAGGGGAGTTGCCCTGGGCACAAAGCCAGCCCTCCCGACCAGGCACGCAGGCTCACCAGGGACTTGTCGAGGACACAGAACATGTAGATGTCGTGGAGCAGGATGTGTGAGGGGTTCTTGGGGTTGAAGGTGATGTGGGTGATGGGTGTGTCCCGCTCCAGCCAGACCTTGTGCAGCCCACAGTTCTGCACCATGCGGCTCCAGGCCGTGTACTGCTTCTCGGGGATGCTGAACTCGAACAGCTGGAGAGGGGAGACAGGGCGGCTCATGAGGTCTGGTCCTCCCCAGTATCACCCCCATGCCAGCACACAGGCAGCCCCCTGCTCTAGTCAGGCCACAAGTCGCAGCTCTCCTGCCAAGCGGTGGCAGCCAGAAAAGGGCCAAGGGCCAAGGAGAGAGCCACGGGAAAGGGACCAGGGCCATGAGGGCTGTGACCCGGAGAGCTCCTACCTGCTGGTCCGAGTAGGCGATAACAAGGTTGTTGGTGACGGGGTGTATGGCGAGGGCTGTCACTGCGCAGCTGTATGTGGGCACCGTGCAGTGATGCTGCAAGGCAAGAGGACAGCACGCTGATGAGAGCAATTGGGGCCACCTCTGACCCCCCCTTCCCACAGACCCACCCCTAGCCCTGCTCCCGGGACACAGCAATCGCTTCTGGGGAGGGGTCCCATGCACTGAGCCCACCCTCACCCAGCCCCCCAAGGCAGGAGGGCAGCAGGGTCTATTCCTGCAGCACCCTCTGACACTTGCCCCTACCTTGAAGCATTTCAGGTTGTAGATGTGGACTACCCAGTCCCCACCGACTGCGGCCAACCAGTGCCCATCTGCGCTCACTGCCAGCAGGTAAACGGCCTCGGGGCACCCTGCAGAAACACCTTCACCGGCTTGTAAAGGGTGCTCAGGCCTCCAAGCCCCACCCCCAAGGGACATCCAGACCCACGCAGCCCCTGCCAGTCTGGTTGCCCCAGCTCCCCCCCCCCACTCCGTGTCAGGGCTCAAGGTTGACAAAAACACAGGGCAGAGGCTGCCAGGGTGGAAGGACCCACAAACCCCAGGGCAGGAAAGGGGGGACATACTTGGCCCTGTACACCCCTCTGCACTCACAGCAGGGATGGGACTCTGAGCCCAGGGACCCTCAGCACCCACCCGGCTCCCTACCAGCCCGAACCTGAGGGCGGCCGTAACGTGTGCAGGTGTTTGCAGCCCCCCGACTCCAGCAGCTGGAGGACGTGGACAGAGCCCCGAGCCGAGGCGACGATGAGGCTGCCGGAGTCGGCGGAGAACTGGAGCTGGTAGGCTGGGAGCAGCAGCTTGGGCACTCTGGGGACCTTGAAGGGGGAAAACGCAGCGCTGGCAGCCACCTACCACTGCCGTCCTTGCTCCCTGTGTGTCAGCTCATGAGGAATGCTGGTTGTGCCAGCCCACCGGGACCACGCAGCCACCCACCACCCTCCCTGGCAGTGGGACGGTTTGTCGCCCTCCTCACCTTCTTGACACTGACACCATCGCCCTCGTATTGCACTCGGTAGAGGTGGAAGCGGGAGGCTGTGGAGTAGGCAACCCAACTGCCACAGGGTGAGACACAGCTGCAGTAGATGTGCTCTGGACCCTGGAAACGCAGAGGGGCTGAGTGGGGCCCATAAGATCTCCTGGCAGCCTGGCACACACAGCTCAGCTGTCAGAGGGAGAGCAGAGGCAGCTAAGCCCCGGCCTGGGGTGGGTCAAGCACCAGGGCGGACCTGGCCCTGGCTCAGCCCTACCTTGCTCTTGAGCTGCACAAGGTGCTCAGGCATGCGGCGCAAGGGAAGGACCTCACCATCCTTTCCTGGGATGACAAAAAAACACGTGCCCCATCAGTGGGGGAAAAACACAGATCCTGTTGAGCAGCAGGGGATCCCAGGGGAGCAAAGCCCAAGGGAGAGCCCAGACCCTTCCCCAACCTCCCCCAAGGCTGAACTCCCCAGGTCCTGGCCCACCTCTGCTGGAAGCACGAACGCAGCCTTGCACCGGCCATGCAGCCCATGCCCAGGCACACGCTGTGCTGGGAAACACGGCCCTGTTCCTGGCCACCACGCCAACACAGGGCTGCGGGGAGGAAGGGTCCTGTGCTAAAACACCCCTCTGCTGCCCAAGCGCAGGACAGCTCATGCCCAAAATCCTGCAGGCCGCACGGGCTCTGCCACAGGGTTTGTACTGGAGAGCTAGGCCTTGCGACTCACCGGTCTCATCGGTGGAGCCAAGTCTCCAGAGCTCCAGGTGCTGGGAGAACTGGAAGAGGAGCAGACGGGCTTTCCTGGCACAGGAGACGAGGCGTCGCTACATGCAGAAATAGGCAGACTGTCATAAACCCACAGCCTGGCAGAAAGGGCTGGGCCAAACCCGAAATGCCCTGGGGTGCCAGAGACTTCAGGGCAGGAGAGAGGAAGGACTGGGTCCCGTGGGATAGGAGCCCAGAGATGGAGACCCAGCAGGACCAGTAAGACGAGCTTGCCAACTTCTATCACTCGCCCGCTCCAGACGTGTCAGGGCCAGGGAGGGGACCCAGCAGGGCAGGGAGGACCAGCTTTCTCCAGTAGGAAGAGCCAGCCCTGCCAGCCTGCCTCGCCAGGCATGAGACCCCCCCCCCTCAGAGCAGCACTCACATGGGGGAAGGTGAATTTGCGGAGCACTGCGTCGTAGCCCTTCTTCTGCATCTTCTCCATCAGCGGGCGGATCACCAGCTGGGCATCCAGGCCTGGAAGCCAAGCAGAGGTCAGCCGAACCGGAACTAGGGGGAGAGACCCAAGCCCTCCTTGTGACCATGGCCAGTCCTACCCCCAGAGATGAGAGCTGTCGAGCTGTGTGCCACAGCTCGCACATCATGGGTGTGATGCTGAAAGGGCTTCGTCCGCACCCAGCGCTTCTCCAGGCTGCCCATCTTTACTGGCAGCAGCTGAAACTGGTAGGTGGCCCCAGTCGAGGTGCCCACGATGATGCTGTCCTCCTTCTAGCGACAGAAATAGGGCTGGGGTTTGCAGGCGCAGACTGGGAAGAACAAGAGCGCAGCACCACGAGGCAGGCAGGGACCAGCAGCCTCCCTCCCAGCCCTGCCCCTGCCTGCCCAAAGGCAGCGAGCCAGGCAGCTCCTGCCTGAGTGCCTCTGGCCCAGCACACAGGAGCCCAGACGGGCCCCAGCTGCCTTGGGGGGACTCAGGGGAGGCTCACCTACCTCTGACACAGACAGCGAGAGGACGGCCGAGGTGCTGACTGTGTGGGACTCCAGCAATGTCCCTCGTTCCCAGTCCCAGAACTGCACCCTCCCGAAGGAGTCCGAGGTGATGACAGTGCCATTCGAGAGGAAGGCAATGCTCCACACGATACACTCACGCTTCACCTTGTGCACATGGTAGTTCACCATGATCCTCTGGATGGTTTGGCCTGAGATGGGGGAATATCAGTTAGTGGTGACAAAGGGATCCTCCTAAAGTATGGGATGGGCTGATGCTGACAGTCCCCAGGGCAAAAAACAGGGGACAGGCTGAGGTCACCTCCCAGGGAACAAGTTACCTGAACAGACGTCAAACACGCGGAAGATGTCAATAGAGCCGGCTGCTATGTGCGTGTCCGACGGGTGCCAGGAGAGGCACAGGATGCGGCCTGTGGGGAAGAAAGCTCCAGATGTGACTCTGTGGACTCACAGCCCCTCAGTCACTGAGACCAGGGCAGCCAGAACAAATAGGAGGGACAGAGGGACGATGTCGCCACAGCACCGAGTCCTCCCCAACTCACCTTTCCGCCTGTCCAGGTTCCGCTCAAACTGGATACCCCCAGGCACAACTTGGAAGAGCTTAACAGAGCCGTCCTCACAGCCGATCTGCGGGAGGCCCGTGGTCAGCCCCAGCGGGGCGGGCAGGCCCTCCCCAAGGGCGGAAGAGCCATCCCGGTGCCGGTGCCGGTGCCAGTCCCGGCTGCACTCACCGCCAGCTGCGTGCCGCTGCTGTTGGCCGCCATGCTCCAGATGGGTCCTCCGCAGCCATCGACGGTGTGGGCCACGCACAGCCGTGCCAGGTCGTACTCCATGATCTCCCCGCCGAGGCCGGCCCCGAAGAGCCGGTCTCCCACCGTCCAGCACAGCGCTTCCACCGACCGGGCCTCATGCCCGGGAATGACCTGGGGAGGGATGCCCGTTACCCCGCCGCCCGGCCAGGTACGGCTCGGTAAGGCCCAGTACGGCCCGGTACAGCTCGGTACGACCCGGTACGACCTGGCCCGCCCCCCTTACCTTCTCCTGGAAGTAGTTGGCGGCGAAGTTGTAGACCTCGACGGCGCCGTCGGTGCGGGCCAGCGCCAAGCGGCCGCCGCGGGGCTGACAGGCCAGGCAGCGCACGCCGGCCGGCACCAGGCCGAAGAACCGCACACGGTGCACCTCGAACTCCCCCATCCCGCACCGGGCCCGGGCCCCGGCCCCGCTCCCGCTCCGCCCCGCGCAGACCCCACGTGCGCGCGGCGCACCAGGAACCGGAAGTGGTCTGTGGGGGCGGGACCGGAAGCGGAAGCAGAAGCACGGCGCGGCGGGAGATTCGGGCGCTGCGGGGAGGTGGCTCCGGGCCGGGCCGGGGGAGCGAGCCAGGGGAGCCGGGGAACGGCCGGGGCTGGGCCGGGAGTGGGAGGCGGGAGGGGTCCAGCCCGCAGAGCGGCTCGGCACGGCTGCCCCGGCCCGGTGCCGCACCACCGGAGCCGCTGGAGGGCACCAGCGCCCCGCGCAACGGCGGCGGCGGCGGCTGGGGGGGGGGGGGCGGGCTGCAGGGCCCGGGGGGGGGGGGGGGGAAGGCGTGTCTGGGCATGAGGATCTATGGTTCTCGGTGGCAGCAGCAGGGCCCAGGAGGGGGGACTGGGCATGGGGGGTACCGGGGAGAACCTCGGGCCCAGGGGGGCTGGGGGCTCCCACCACAGCAGGGCCTGCCGCGTCCTCCTGCCATACTGACCGTGTCTCTCCCGGTACTTTGCAGGACCCGGAGCATGGTGCAGATCGTCATCTCCAGGTGAGGCCATGGCAGGCTGCACGGCCCCAGAGGGCCTGATCCTGCCCCTGGCAGTGTCCGGCTGTGTGCCCGTGGCCCTGGGCAGGGTTTGAGCTGCTGGGTGAAGCTGCCTCTCTCACCTACAGCGGGGGTGCTGGAGGCCTGGCGCAGTGGGTGCTGGTGGAGCTGCAGGGTGAGGTTGAGCCCCGGCAGAGTGGTGGGCTGGCAGGGAGCCTCTTGGGAGACCTGCACTACACCCGCGAGGTAAGGCACACCACTGTTGTGTTACCAGGGACAGCCCTGGCCCTGCCCGCCCTCATCCTCCACCTCTCTCTTCTCTCTCTAGGGAGTTCCTGTGCTCATTGTGGGCCACCACATCCTCTATGGGAAGGTGGTGCAGCTGGAGAAGCCCTTTGCCGTCCTGGTGAAGCAGGGGGCTGGCAAGCCCGGCCCTGCAGGGCCACACACCCACTACACTGTCACCGCCCTCATCAAAACCAAGCTCCTCTTCAAAACACGTCCCAAGCCCATCATCACCAATGTGCCCAAGAAAATTTGAGGACTCAGCCTAGCGGCCGTGAGCTCCACGCTGCTGCCAGGATTGCCGTGGGCACTGCAGCCAGGGCTCAGGAGGATCCAGGGTCAGTCCTGGCCTTGTCCCTACCCCAGCCAGAGGGCTCCTGGGCCAGCTTAGGGTGTTGGGTCCTATGTATGGGCACCCAGAGCCCTTTCTGGGTCACTTTTTTTCTCCTCTGTAATGACTCCATTTCTGAGAGCTGCTGAGCTCTAGGGCACAAACCCAGCTGCCATTCCCCGTGAACTGGGTCCTGGTAGGCAGGAACCTCCTCTGAGCCTGGGCAGGGCTGTCCTGCCCTGTCTGGGCATGGGCTTCACCCCATGGTGTCAGGACAGGGGGACAAGGGCCCCCACCCCCTTCTCCACACACTGCTCTCTCTGTACAAGTCTTTATTTTGACAAATATGTCAGGATATAAAAACAGTTTTTCCAAAATATGAAAAAAACCCACAGGTTAAAAAATAAATAGATTTACAAACAATTAGTAATAAGTATGAGTACCAAAGAGCTACAAAAGTCTTCTAAAAAACCTCGTATTAAATTAAACAAAACAATTTAAATGCTCAGTTGTAGAAAGGTTTTTTAAGCCCTGAAAAAAAAAAAAAAAAAAGGGGCCCAGTGGAGACAACCGGGTGAACTCCCTGGGGAGGGGAAAGGTTGGGAACCAGCTCTTCCCCACCCTCCTCTGCATGCCCGAGCCCAAAACCCAGTGTCTCCCCGCTGTCTAGACAGACGCCAGGAAAGCAGCAGGGTGGGTATGATGGGGCCGTGGCTTGGCCTTGGTTTCCCCTGTTTCTGCATGCCAGGGTCCCCCCCTTGGCTCTTTGGCAAAGCTGAAGGGATGTGCTGCCCTCCTGGGGCAGCCAGACCCCCTTGAAAGGGGCTGGAGGGAGCCGGGGGGGGCTCCTCATGGGTACGTGCCCGCACATACAATGGCCATGGGACTGAGGCAGGCAGCACCAGCCAGCAGTGCCAGCACAGCGCCGGACGGAGATGGTGCTGTGTGGGGCTGTTTTGCCATAGCACCGTGGAGCGGGACCATGAAGTCCCCATAGAAAGCACCGAAGGGTGGAGGATCCAGCCGCAGCGATGGGGTGGGAGGAGCCTGACCAGCAGCGCTCCACACTGCTCACCAGGATGCTCAGTATGGCACGGAGGGGTGGGGGTCAACACTGCTGTCACCCTCGCAGCACCAAGGCTGTCCCCAGCCTGGTGACAAGCAGCCCTGGCTCAGCCTCTCCCCAGCCAACAGCCCACTTCATACAGAAAAATGACAATAATAAGAAAAAACAAAGACAACAACAACAACAACAACAAAAAGACTTGATCAGAAAGGCTGCAGTGGGCGCGCTCAGCGCTGCCCAGCACCCAACGGCTCAGTGCCGGCTGCACCGGGGCTGGTGGCAAGTGAGGAGGGGACCAGTAGTGGTCACCCTACATGGGGCCACCCCAGCGCTCCCTGTGGTCAGACCTCAGCGAAGGCCAGCCCACACTGCTCCTGCCGCTTGCCACAGCGGCGGGCAACAATGGCCAGATAGAGGGTGAGCAGGGCTACCCAGTAGCAGGCATAGAGGACGGCACCTGAGACGAGGAAGGCCACCTCGGTCTCACTGAAGAGGTCCTGGCTGTAGGCGGTGTAGGCCAGCCCGCCCAGCAGCACTGCCACCCACACCGACACCGGCAGCAGCCCCACAAAGTTAACCACGATGGTTCGGCGCCCCGACGTGCCCCAGCCTGACTTGTTGATGGTGGCAATGGCGAACATCTTGGCAGGCAGCAGGCTGGACATGTAGAGGAGGGCGTAGAGGGACATGAAGATCATCTCGGCATTGCCCCGCAGGAAGCAGGCATAAGTGGCCTTAATGATGCCCACTAGCTGCACCGTCAGCAGGAAGAGGAGGATGTTCCAGATGCGGCCACGGTAGAAGAGCTGAATGACGGTGGCAATGAGGAAGAAGGGGAAGAAGCCGGTCACCACTGACTCATAGGTCATCCAGAGGTGGTGCTTGTGGAACCACAGAGCGTTGTAGAGCCACTCGCGGAAGTAAGACTTGCTCCAGCGGGTCTGCTGGTTGAGCCAGCGCAGGTAGCGGGTGGGCGTCTCTGTCAGGCACTTGGAGCGAGCCGTGTACTTGGTCTGGTAGCCCAGGCTGAGCACACGGTTGGTGAGGTGCCGGTCATCCCCGAAGCTGCACTTGCTGCCCAGGAAGGTCTGGTGGTACCAGTCCTCGAGGAACTGCTGCAGCAGGGCATTGCGGTACATGCCCAGGGGCCCACTGATGCACTGCACGCAGCCGAAGTAGGACTGGCAGGCGCGCTCCACGTTGAAGGCCATCCAGTACCGCACACTGCTCAGGAAGGAGATCCACGAGTCGTACTTGTTCAGGATCTGGGGAGGGGATGGATGTGAGCCCCAGCACCACTGCAACTCCCCCCCCCGGCACCCTTGTTGCCCTGGGGTGCCCTCCCTCACACCCGGGGTACCTGGACATCACCACCAACGCCACCAACGCGGGGGTCAGCCTCCAGGATGCGGAGCATCTCGGCGGTGCAGGCGGGGTCCAGCACTGTGTCTGAGTCACACACCTGGGGGCAGAGGGAACGTCGAGCCCCGCTCTCGCCGCCCACGCGCGCCCAGCAGACAGCCCAGCCCGCAGCCGGGCAAGCCCGAGCCATGGCCGGCGAGACGAGGCAGAGCTCTGGAGACCGGCAGGCGGTGGCAGGGAGCGGAGCGCCCTGCAGTGCCCGGCCACTGCTGCCCCGGGCCACCCAGCCCCGCCACGCGCCCCAGCCACTGGCACCACAGTGGGACCTGCTCCGGCCACCACCCCTCACCCACACGTGGGAGCTTGGCACCCCACACTGTGCCACACTGTCCCAAGGGGTGACATCAGCCTGGGGCAGGGGATGCACCAAAGAGGTGTTGTGAAGTGATGTGAAACCCTGGTGGGCAGCAGTGCTGGCAGGGCCACCCTGGTGGCACTTCACCCCCAACCCCGGTGCTGGTGGCTTGCAGCCGGTGCATGGGGCCGGATCCAGCGGCAGGCAGCTGGGTGCTGCAGTGGGCTCACGGGGCTGCTCCTCCCTCAGCCCCTCCGCCCAGCCATGCATGCAGGGTCCTCACTGCCCATATCCCCATCCCACCCCCCCTGCAGCCCATGCATCCACCTGGATGTAATCCACGGAGTCTCCAAGTGCCCGGAAGGCCGTGTACATCACCTCCCGCTTCCCGCCCCACTTCTGGAGGATGCAGGAGTAGGTGGTGCCCCGCACCAATGCCTGGACACGGGCCAGCCCTTCCCGCAGCCCGGCCTCTGTCTCCCCCTCGCCCCGCGCATGGAAGTTGCTCTTCCAGATGTAGCTGCCTGAGTGCTCAGAGCCCATCACGTCATGGAAGATGTCCAGCATGTAGGTGTCATCAGGGCTGTTACCGTCCACCACCATCACTACTTTGAGGTCGGGGAAGGCGATGCGCTTGACAGACCGTAGGCACTTCTTCAAGTAGTCAGGGTCCTCCTGGTAGGCGGCAATACAGAGGGCCACCGAGCGCCCCAGCCGCACTGGCCGCCCCTCTCCCCGCATGCGCCGGTGCTCCAGGAAGGCAAAGAGGCTCTGGATGAAGAGGTGCAGCCCCAGGATGGCCCCGTAGAGCCCAAAGGAGAGGTAGTGCTTCTCTGTGTGGATGAACTGGTACCCCGTGACGTAGGCAGCGAGGATGCCCCCCAGCACCACCAAGGCGAAGAGGCTGGTCCCGACGACACGCAGGGCCGTGGAGAGGCTCACTGGCATCTAGGGGGAGACTAGGCAGCATCAGGGCAGGACCAAGGGGACAGCCTGCAGCAGGACTTGCTGCCCGGCTCTCCAGAAGGCGAAAGCAGGGTGACTCCACTTGTCTGCTGCCCCACGGCCACCCTGTCCCTCACCGGTCACCGGGAGGCGAGACCTTCCCAGTGCCTCCACAGAGCTGGGAGAGGTGTTGGGGTCCCGAGCATCCCACAGTCCAGCCCCGTCCAGCTGAGTGGGGATGTGGCTGCTCCCAGGCTGCCGGTGGTGGCCGGGCTGCGGGGCCAGGCTGGAGGACAGGGAAGGGCACGGGGACGCTGGGGACCCGGCCCCAGGGTGTTCACAGGGCAGAGACCCTTCCTGGGCATGGCCACCCAGAACCCCCAGCCACCCCGACCGCCTGCGGCGGGACCTCCGGCAGCGGAGGCGGCAGCTCCCGGACCCCCCCACCTCGTTGCAGGATGGGGACCTGGGGACAGGCAGTGCAGGCAGCGCAGGCAGCGGGCACCCGCTCCCGCCCGGCAGCAGCGGGGACTGCAGAGCTGCACAGCGGGGCACGGCGGGGGGGGGGGGCGGGGGGGCACTGCAAGCAAGGGGGTGCAGGCAGCGGGGCACGGGCAGGTGAGGGGGTGCAGGCAGGTGGGGGGGTGTGCATGAACACGTGAAGGGGGTGCAGGCAGCGCGCGGAGCCACGGGCAGAGCCAGCCCCTGGGACCCCCCGTGCCATCGGCAGCGCCACACGGGCAGCCTCCGCCCCCTTTCAGAGCCCCCCACCGGGACCCGCAGCCCCCGGCTCTCCCCCCCGCCCCGCAGCCCCCGGTGCCGGCTCCACGCTCTCGGTGGGGCCGCGGCCGGTCCCGTAGCGCCACGGGGACGCCCCGAGTCGATACCAGTACCGGCACCGGCAGGACCGGGAGGGAAAAGGAGGGACCGGGACTCACCGTGGTGGTGCCGGTGCCGCCGCTCGCCCCGGCCGCCGCCGCCGCCGCTGTGCGCCCGGCCCGGCCCGCGCAGCCCCTTTATATCGCGGCGGGGCCGGCACCGCCCGCAGCCCGCGGGGGGCCCCGCCCGGCACCGGCACCGCCGGCACCGCCACCACCCCCGGCACCGACACCGACACCGCCCGCAGCCCGCGGGGACCCCCTCGGTACCGGCAACACCTGGCACCGGCCCCATCCCCGCACTGCGGGAGCGATGAGCGGCACCGGCAGCAGCATCACCCGGCACCGGCATCACCCGCCGCGGCGGTAAGGCACCGCGGGCACCGGCACAGCGCCGCACCGGGGACCGGCCACAGCTCATCACCCAGAGCAGCACTGGGCCACCCGGGGACACCTCAGTCCCCTCTGTGCCACCCCGCCGGGGCCACCCCATCTCCCCCTGTTCCCCTGCCCCACTCATCCCACCCACATGTACCCTCCATGTCACCTCCCCGTGCCACCGTGTCTCCCCCATGGCTATAAGCCACCTGGGGGTGCCCGGTGTCTGCCTCATCGTGACACCCTGTCCCCAGGCCTGGTGGGTCCCCAGGGTAGGACCAGGGCCACACTGGGGACAGCAACCCTGTGCTGGTCACACACAATGTCCCTGTGCCGGGCTCATGGCAGGGGACAGCCCGCCCTGGAAGGGACTACACTGAGTCCAGAGGAGATGCAGCCTTGGCTTTGGGCTCAAATCCAGCACTTCAGGGTTCCTCACCAGCATGTCCTGCTGGGCTGGGAGCTGGGTGCGAGGTGATACCGGGATCAGGCCTGGACTCTCCCAGCCCCACGAGCTGGGGAAGGGGATCCCTCTGGCGAGAGCACCCCAACCAGGCACGTCCCCGTCAGCTGAAACACCTGGCACCACAGTGATGCTGGCTGGAAACTCCCCGCCATAGGTGCCAGAGCAGTGCCCAGAGTGAGCGCCAGGGGACTGGTGAGCCCGGGGATGGCAGTGACAGGGCAGGGACATGCCAGGATCTTCAGCACCGCCGGTGGGGCTCCCACATGGCCCAGCTGAGCCTGGCAGCAATGGGGTATGGAGGTGCAAAACCCAGCGTGGTGGTTTTTGCACACCTGGCATGGTGGTGCTTGTGCCACCGCTGCGGTGCTGCTGGGCACACGCGGGGCCCCGGTGGCTGCAGGTGCCTGTCTGCAGAAAGCAGGGAGGGGGACAGAAGCAGCGTGTCCCCACCCTGCAGCCCTCCCCAGTGCCCCTTGGAGGGGACCCGACCCCAGGGCTGCCCTGTGGCCCCTTACCTTTTGGTGCGTGGCCAGCGTGCTGGGCGCCGCTCCCCGTTGCTGGCCGGCTGCTGGCTGCAGGAGCGCTGCCCAAGGTGGAAACCAAACTGCCTCCTCCGACACAGCCTCCTCCTTGTTCCCTGCAGCAGGACGGACAGCCAGCACCCGGCCAGCAGCATCAAAGGAGACTTTTCATTCAAAACCCATCCTCTGCTGCTTGCGGCCGGCCCTGGGGAAGCACAGCTGGCACGGCAGCATCCTGGCATGTGCCCACAGCCCGGCACCAGCACCAGCATGGGCTGGCGGCAGCACGAGTGAGGAGGAGCGCTCGGCTGCCGCTGCTCTCCGGTGAGGACAATGCGCTCCCCGCTGTCCATGCACACCCGGCCAAGCGGCACAGCACGGCATGGCGCGGCACGGCACGGCACGGCAAGGTGTGGGCCTGGCGCAGGTGGCTTTGCTGGGGGTGGAGACACGCTGTGGCACCCCCAGCCTTACAGGGAAGATGGGTGCCGGTCCCCTCACCCCATCTGGCACAGCACAGGGCAGCCGGGACACATGTACCTGCAGCCATGCACAGCCCACCAGGGCTGCCTGTTGTGAGGGAGCTGCCCAGTGAGAGGGGCTCAGAGCTGGGTCCCCAAGGTGTCCCTCTGGTGTGACCCTGCAGCACCCTCGTCCCCAGCCCTGCTCCCCTATCCTGGTGGGTACACAGCAGATCCCAGCGCAGGAGCGGGACCCACGGTGCTGCAGCACTCATGGGGTCTGCCCTGGGGGGAGGGAGAGGGATGACCCCAATGCTGGGATGTCCCCAAGCACACAGCAGCGAGCGGTGGTCCCAGCTAGGTGCCCTGCAGCCCCTGACCGTGCTCCTGGCACATGCTGCAGCCCTAGCACGGAGGGGGCTCCTGGTGCCGTGGTGGAGGGGCCTCAAACCCTGCAATGAGGGTGACCCTGGGAACGGGCACAGGGTGAGCAGTGCTGTGCTGCCACCAGCACCGCGGAGGAGGACGGGTGTCCAGTGCAGTCCCACTCCCAGCACCGCAGCCCCACAGTGCCAGCAGGGCAGAGGCTCGGCAATGCTGTGCCCATTTCCCTCACCCCCCGGAAAATCACTCAGATTTGGCTATGGTCACATCATTTAGAAGCTGGTTCAGCTGTTGCCTTCAGGGATTGTCCCCATCCCTTGCCTGGGGCTGGCACCCAGAAAGGTTCCCTCCATGCCCATGGCCACCCAGCAGCAAGTGTGCAATAGCTGCCAGCCAGCTTGGCAGTCCCAGGACCATCCAGCATCCCCAGGACCCCCCAGCATCCCCATGGTATGAGCGCGGTGCTGACTGAGGGCCAGGCAGCTTGCCAGCCCCTGGGCTGCCCACACTGCGGGGTCAGACAGCAGAGCCTCCCCTCCCTCCCAGCTCCCCTCAGGGGCAGCTGTGGTACCCGGTGCTGTTTGGTTGCAGGAGACCCCGGCGCATCATCCCCATCCACTGCTCCCCAAGGCCAGGGCCAGCCCTGGGGGCTGATGCCCACCCTCCCACGGGACCCAGGGGCTCACCAGAGCCTGCACCGCTGCCCCTACCCCCAGCGCGTGAGGGCGAGCACAGCCCAGCCACAGGCCAGGACACGGCTGGGATGGCACCCAGGGGCTTTGCATGGCTGCCAGAGATGTGACGGGCGTAGGGTTCAGCATGTGTCTGTTTAATCCCCTGCTCCATCCCAGTGAGCCTTCACTGCCCCAGCTGAGGCCACCGACCCTCCCCAGCCTGCATTTTCCTCCCCGGCTGTCACTCGCCAGTGGCATGGCAGGGGCACAGCGAACCCTTGCCCTCAGGGAGCCACGTGGCCCAGATGCCAGAGCAAGAAGAGTTTGTTTCTGTCGCCTTGGCCCTTCTATGGCAGCACCACAATCTTTTTCTCCAGAGTCTGTGGGGGGAATAGGACCCTCCTCATCACTGCGTCCAGCTCCTCCAGCGCCAGCTGGGCGTGCAGCACTGTCGCACCGTCGGGCTCGGCTACCACCACGTGCTTCAGCAGGCGGTAGAGGTCCCGCAGGACATCCTGCAGCACCTGGGAAGAGCGGGCAGGAGAATCGTCAGCACCTGCCGGCAACTTGCCCGCACCCGCAACAACCCAAAACGCAACCCTCGGCGTGCCCTGGCAGGCACGGTGCTGCCCCTTCCACTGATGCTGCTGGTGCCAGGACACGGCGGCACCACCACCACCACACTGCCTCAGGCGTGAGCTCCAGCCCTCCCGTGACTCAGTTTCCTCACACGCCAGCAGCGCAGTCCAGCACAGCCGCGCATCGTGGCATCGCTCCAGCATGGGGGCATGAGGGTAAGCCGAGATCCCCGTTGCAGGGATACCTGTGGGGAACCAGCCATTCATCCATGGGAGCTGAGTCCCAACACGCTCATTCCTGGGAAGCAGGGAGGAAGGCCACGGCCCATGGAGAAACTGGGCATTTCCAAATCAAATCAGCGCCGAACAACTCCCATGGCTCCCAAGAGCTGGCACTGCCCTGCAGCAGGGCCCTGTGGCACAGCCAAGCAGCTCAGAGGGATTCCCCCATGAAGTTCCCTCTGCCCCACAGAAGATCTGGTGCAGAAGAAGCCCTTTGGTGGGGGAGGGACAAGCTGGAGGTCCCCATCCCACAGGACTTTCCCTGGAAGCTGCCTGGGAATGAGCCCTGCAGGGCAGGGCCATCCTTGAGGAGCACCGTGCCGGTGCCCGGGGATGCTTAGGAGCCTGGCAGAGGCTGCCCCTGCCCAGGGGACAAGCGGGGAGGTGACCCACCTCGGTGGCCTTCTCACTGAGCCCCCGCAGCAGCAGCACCACCACATGCACAGCGGCTCTTCGCACCTCTGCCTCAGGATCCGTCTTGGCTATGGCTGTCAAGCAGGAGGTGACCTGCGGCGACAGGGCAGGGGGGCCATCAGCAGGGGCAGGGGGACAGGAGGGGACCCAGTAGAGCAGTTGGCCACGGCCCCACCTTTGGGACTTCCCTGGGGTGGTGGGGATGTCCCTCAGTGGCCTGGGGCTGGAGGATGAGGATGGAACCCCTGCACCCAGCCTGCAGCAGCCGCGCATTCCCCTGCCGGCACCCAACGAGGGGTGACTGGCTTTTTGCGGGGCGTGGGGCATGGAGCAGCCCTGCCTCTCTGAGTGGCACGCAGACGCCTTGGAAAGCTTTATAAAAAGCAGGCAGAGTCGAAGGAACCTAATTAAACCCCTGGCAGTGACAGCCGGGAGAATTAGCAGAGCTAGCGTGTTCCCGAAATAGCTGCGTGTGGTGCATTGGCATCTCATCAAACGCTGTCAGTACCGATGCCGAGCGGCTGCGAGTGGGGACTGGGGAAGAAGCCCGAGCGCTGCATCCCTGATGTCTCCTGACCCCACTCCTGCTCCAGGAGGCACCGGGGGCTGAAGATCCGGCTCCCACAGGGGCACAGACCCACCAGCTTGAGGGCCGCCGGCCCATGATTCCGGCAGCTCCCAGCAAGCTCCCCCCCAAACCTCCAAGGAGAAGACCCCTGAGAGCCAGGATCACCCCACTGGGACCACAGCTCCGGCAGCGGCATCTCGCCTGGAGCCCACAGCGGGGTGAGGGCTGGGCACCCCTGCCAGCCATCAGCTGCACATCAGCTGTATCGTGATAACGGGAAGGGTAATTAAGTGGGAGGAGGTGTCTCTGGCAGGTACTAACTGTGCCCCCAGGTCTCCTCCTGCAGTGTGATTTCCATGGGTGGAGCAGGCACCTTCGCATTTCCTTGGGCTATTGCTTCCCTGCACAAAGGACATCTTTAGCTGATTATAAAGCTTTTAGCCCTAAAAATCAGGGCTAGAATTTCCTGAGTGTTTGCTTCAGGTCCAATGACTCTTACACTCTGCAATATCAGCAAACGTCACTCACGTCCTTCATGGAACCCCCCAGGCTGTTGTGTCCCCAGCAGCAAGCACTCAGCAGCCCTGCCAACCACTAACGAACTGCCCTCTTAACAAGCAACGGCCCCACAGTCCCCAGGCAGGGATCAGGGGAAGGGGACAGCAGTGCCGGGATGGAGCTGGTACCTCCTGGACGATGGAGCCCAGCTGAAAGCCGAGGTGCTGGCAGAGCTCGCCCAGGTTGGAGAGGCTGCTGGCCCGCAGTGTGCTGTCGGGGTCCCGCGCGCCCCGCAGGAAGGCCTGGACCAGCGGCTCCCGGTGCTTGAACACCATGTCCCCTGGAAGAGAGAGCAGAGCAGCATGTCACAGGCAAGAAAAAACCCACAGCGCCTTCCTGTCAAAGTCCAAGTGCTGTCGGGAGCAGCCGGATTGGGTGTGTCCCCCCACCCCTTACAGCACCACTGAACAGCTGGATGCAACATCTGGAGTGTGGCTCCCCAGCGCGGGGACACGGGCGCAGCTCTGAGCGAGGCGCAGGCAGAGCCTTGGCAGGGACCTGCCGTGATGCCAGGACGCTGCGGCACAGTCCCCCAGGGCACCGGCAAACCCCGACAGCACACACCCCACAGCAAAGACCTTTGTCTGGGGCCGTTTGGCACATCCCATGTCCCCCCCGCCTCCCGCGGGGCCGTTCAGAGGTGACTGCAGATACAGCACACACAAAGTGCGAAGCCCAAATTCTCACGTAATTCAGCCACACAACTCTCCCCCCCCCCCCCCCCGCAATTAGCACACACAGGCGCCGCGGATGTGTGAGCCGCCTAATTAGAGGTTGGTGCGCAGAGCCCGTGACCGGCATGCACAATCACCCAGCACAAGAGATGCCCCAGGCCGGTGGCTGCATGTCCCACGGCGTGGGCACAGGTCCCACCGGGCAGGGGCTGCTCCGGCTGAGGGGAGCAGCACTCGCCTGGGAGTAATGGAGGAGAAGAGGAAGCTCTGGCAGGTTAGCCAGCCCACCAGCTCAGCAGTTTCTCAGCTCTCCAGAGCCCCATAAGCCCCTTGGATGCTGGTGTCCTGCAGCCAATGGAGGCAGTGGGATGCACTGGGATGCCCTGGGATGTGGGGTCAGGAATAAGCCCTGTAGGCAGCGGTGGGACCTGCATGCAGCGTGTTGGGAACACTGCTATGAGACTGGCCAGCCCCTGCGCCGCCGGCACGCCGGTAGCACCGGCTGTGTGCAGGGAGGGGAAATACCGCATGCAGTGGCCAAGAGCCGGGCAGGAACAGGCAAGGTGGCAGGCAGCCGGGTCCTTCTGTAGGACCGTCCTGTCATAGCTTCACTCTTCCTGCATGGCCATCCCTGTTAGTAATGGACTGGGTCGGTGCAAGGTCTCCACGAACCCCTCTGTGGTACTTGGCCCCACGTTGCTGGAGGCAGAGGAACGGCACTGTGCACTTGGGATGCGGCTGCCACATGCTTCCAGCCATGCTGCCTATGCCAGCCATTTGCTGGGCAATAGATGCCCACTGCAAAATCCCCTCCTGGATGGGAAAAAAGCCACTCCAGTGGGATGGCGGGCAAGGACAGGGATAAGCAAAGGGAGAGGGGTAGAGCGGGAGGAAGGCACAGCAGTCCCCAGGCAGCAGCAGGATTGCTCTGAACTGCAGCAGCGCTGCTGCACAGAGCAAAGTGTTTCTGGAAGCGCCGGATAAATCCTCACTCTTGAATCCTGAAGCTTTGCAACAAAAACAACTTCATGCGATTTGTTCTATAAATACGCAGGCGAGCCGGGACGCGCTGGAGTTGCTGCCCGCGGCAGAGGCACCGCAGGGAGGGGGGAGAGCCGCAGCGGAGGCTGTGCCCACCATCCCGCTGCCAGCCGTGCCGCGGGCAGCTGCTGAGGGAAACCCAGGGTGGTGCAGCTGCAGTGCCGGGCAAGGCAAGGGCTGGACACACGGACATTGCCCAGGGGCCTTCAGAGACCGAGAAGCTCTGCTGCTGCTCACACTGCTCGCTGGAGCTCCATGGGGAGATGACGGGATTGCTGGCCCATAGGATGCCCCATGCCCATCCTGGCAGCACAGCAGGAGAGTGGCACCACCCAACCCAGGGAGCACTGGCCCCGGTGGGATGCCCGCAGCTGGCAGAGCTCAGGGATGCCACCACAGCCAGGGGACTCCATTGCAGTGGCTGTGCCCTGGAGGAGAGCACCGGCAGGCCAGGCAACCTCTGCCACAGCCAACCCGGGGAACAAAGTGCCCGGCCGGTCACCAGGGACCACTGCCAGGGCAGCTACGACACCACCTGCCACCTTCCCCAGCTGCAGAGAGCTGTGGCCACACGCTCTTGCTGGCCTGGCCTCTTCCGGGGAGAAAGAGGAGATGTTTTAGGACGTGTCCCAACAGCGGCTGCCGGAAAGACATCATCCAGCTTTTACCCCTCAGCCCTGCATGTCCGGGCGATTCCCAGCAGCCTCTGAGCCCAGCACTGCCGGCCGAGGGGATGGTGGGCTGCTGGCAGGATCCACCGACAAGTTCCTGCCCACCGGCAAACCCCGGCCAGCTGCCCTTCAGCTTCCAGCCCCCTGTGGTAGGGCCGTGGGAGCTGGGTCTCAACTCTGGACAACAAGAAGCCCCCGATGGCTTTGCCCCCCAGACCTGGTGGCATGGCAGAGAGCAGTGAGGGGCCAAGTGGTGCCACAGCTGCTGGCAGTGGCCAGCATTGCCGTGCCCACGGACATGGCTGCAGACTCACCCAGTGCCCGGGTGACACGCATCAGCACCTCCCCCAGCTTCATCCTGGTGACGGTGGCTGTGGTGTCCTCCATGCCCCGCGCTGGGCACCCGTACTGCACCAGCAGTACAGGCAGGATCTGCTCCGGGTACTCACTGGAGAGCAGGGCAATGCCTGGGGGGAGAGCGAGAGGAAAGCATGGGTCAGGGCCATGCTTGAGGATGGCACGTGCCACCGCCCTTGGCAGATGAACTGTCCTGGCATCCTGAGCGCAGACGTCACCTGCCGGACCCCCTGCACCACCCCGGCCCCCACAGCACATCGTGCAGCCCTTCCATGCAAAGCTGCAGCACTGGGGGCAGCCCAGCACCGGGTCTGGCTGGCTGCCAAGCTCAAAAAGAAATAATTTAGCATTTGGCAGCAGGTGCCCACTAATTGCTGCTGGTTAACGTTCTTTGACCGAGTGTTGACTCGGCATGCCAGCCGTCGGATGCTGCAGGGCTCGCCCTGGGATGGCCCAGAGTCAGGGCAGCCAGGTACTGCAGGTGACACTGGGGCACAGCGTCTAGTCGCTGCTTTTGGGTCCAGTCCTGTTCAATATATTCATCAACGACTTGGATGAGGGGATAGAGTGCACCCTCAGCAAGTTTGCTGATGATACAAAGCTGGGAGGGGTGGCTGACACACCAGAAGGCTGTGCTGCCATACAGAGAGACCTGGACAGGCTGGAGAGTTGGGCGGAGAGGAATCTTATGAAATTCAATAAGGGCAAGTGTAGGGTGCTGCACCTGGGGAGGAATAACCCCATGCAGCAGTACAGGTTGGGGGCTGACCTGCTGGAGAGCAGCTCTGTAGAAAGAGACCTGGGAGTCCTGGTGGACAACAGGATGACCATGAGCCAGCAATGTGCCCTTGTGGCCAAGAAGGCCAATGGCATCCTGGGGTGCATCAAGAAGAGTGTGGCCAGCAGGTCAAAGGAGGTCATCCTCCCCCTCTACTCTGCCTTGGTGAGGCTGCACCTGGAGTACTGTGTCCAGTTCAGGGCTCCCCAGCTCAAGAAGGACAGGGAACTGCTGGACAGGGTGCAGCATAGGGCTACCAAGATGATTAGGGGACTGGAACACCTCTCTTATGAAGAAAGACTGAGTGAATTTGGTCTCTTTAGTCTGGAAAAAAGACGGTTGAGGGGGGACCTGATCCATGCTTATAAACACTTAAAGGGTGGGTGTCAGGAGGATGGGGCCAGGCTCTTTTCGGTGGTGCCCAGTGACAGGACAAGAGGTAACGGGCACAAACTTGAGTATAGGAAGTTCCACCTAAACATGAGGAGGAACTTCTTTACCTTGAGGGTGGTAGAGCACTGGAACAGGCTGCCCAGGGAGGTGGTGGAGTCTCCATCTCTGGAGACATTCAAAACCCGTCTGGACGCGTTCCTGTGCAACCTGCTCTAAGGTGTCCCTGCTCTGGCAGGGGGGTTGGACTAGATGATCTCCAGAGGTCCCTTCCAACCCTATGATTCTATGATTCTGTGCTCCCAGATCTCCGCCATGGGGCACACACTGCTGGTGTGTCCTTGTCCCTGCTGGGGCTCCAAAAACCCCCTGGGTTTGCCTGTCCCAGGCTGGCAGCCAGAGCCCGGGCAGCGGGGAAAGGCAGCTGCTCTCCAGGGAAAGGGCAAGCGGCAGAGGCTGCCCCAGTAGTGCCAAGTGCTGAGTCAGCCTGAGCCCCAGCTCCCCTGCCCTCCAGGAGCAGCTGCCTTCACCTCCAACCCCGTTCCCTGGTTATCAGAGGGTGCCCGGTGTGGGTTACCCTCCACAAGCCCAGGCACATCAGGCAGGGCAGCGACCTCTCCTCTGGCATCACTTCACCGGAGCCCAGCTCTGGGATACCCAGCAGTGCTGGCACAGCCAGTTCTGGTCCCAGCACCAGCATGGACAGCTGGCGGAAAGACCTGCCGCTGCGGTGGGGAGCCTGACCAGGGCAGCGGGGAGCCCACCTGGCACAGTCGCCAGCACCGCGCACGGCACGCCGCAGGTGCCACTGTCAGCGCAGCACAGGCCGGGTGAGTCACCACCGCAAGGAACCGCGTCAGGGTTAATCACAGCCGCAGCCAGGCTGCGAAACACGGAGGCAGCTGCACAGGGTGTATTAATCACCCGGGGACGGTTAAAGCGTTTGTGTTTCACCTGCAGGGCAAGGACAAACCCGTCCCACTCAAGACCGTACAGGCAGAGGGAAGCACAGTGATAAGCTCCTTTTCCAGCTAATGCTGAGGGTTGCCTTCCCAACAGCAGCCGAGGCTCCCGGCGGTGCCGGTATTGCTTCGGGTCATGGGAACGGCACCTCCTTTCCAAGTAACCCTGGCGCACCGTGACCTGCCGGCATAGCCATCGCACAGGACACTTGCGTCATGGCGGGTGCGGAGGCACCTGCTTGCAAATCCCAACGGGCAGCCCAGTGCCATGGGGCTGTGCCAAGCGTGCCAGAGCAAGTGCAGACCCGAGGGTTTCCTGGGAAGCAGCGTGAGCAGCGGTAGCACTCGGTGCCCCCAGCTGCAGCCTGGCAGGAGGGCAGCGAGAAGAGTCAGTAGTGACCGCCTTGGCCGGAGCAGAGGGACATGGCAGAGCCCCTGTGGGTCCCCATGGCCCCAGCTCCTCTGTCAGCCTCAGCTGAACACACCGGTGAGCCAAAATGCCATCTGGGTGCAGGGCCAGGGTGCCGGGGCCATGCCCACACTGCTCTGAAACCACAGCCTGCACCCAGCAGTGCTACCGCAGCCCCAGGCTGGTGGCATGGACCTGGCACGGGGATGGTGACCAGCTCCCGGGTGTCCTCCTGGGGGATGGCCTGAGGGTGAACCTGCCCAGAGCTCCACCGAGGAGGCACTTGTGGTCTGTGCAGATTAGCAGTTCAGTCAGAGGGTAAATGAACTAATTACCCACTGAGTAAGCACAACTGGGAGATGAAGCCTGCCGTCTTCGGGAATGCAGCACAGAGCCTGCATGCACCTCCAGGCTCAACCGAACAGCACAAAGATATAGTCCAGCACAACGATGAGGGCAGGAGATGCTGAGCCCCCAGCCTGGCCACAGCTCCACTGCTCTTCACTCTCACTCCCCAAAGCTGCCCCAGCATAAAGCCTCCTATCAAGCACCAGCACTCGCCCCGTCCAGGCATTGCTCACCTTGGATGGCGGAAAGGTAGACGAAGGCGTCCTCGTGCTGCACGTTCTCCAGGAACACCTGCATGAAGGAGGGAGCACCATCAGCAGTGGCCCTGCACCGGCCGGCAGTGCATGCAGCAGCCCTGCTCCCTCTTCCCTGGCACCCTCAGCTGATGGTGACCACAAGGTCGGAGGGCTCCAATCATACAGACCGTCCCCAGCCCACCAGCGCGCTCAGCACCTGCTCTACACCACGGCACAGGACAGGGACCATGGTAGGAGCCTGGTACCTGGAGGAGTTTCTCCTGAAGCCGAAGTGCCTCCGGATCCCGCTGCATGATCAGGCTGGCGAGGCGGCGCAGGGCGGCTGCCCGGCCAGGGGGCTGGGGGTCGTAGGCTGATACCAGGAGCTCCTGGAGCCCGGCCGGGGCCAGGCTGTCAGCACACGGGGCTGGAGCAGGACCCGCAGTGCCGGGCTCATGGCTCACACTCTGCTCTTCGCTCCTCTCCCTGGGAGCCGAGGGGCTGCTGAGGCTGTGCCGTGGCAGTGCCTGACCACCCGCTGGGCTTGGGGCTTCGCCGGGGATGTTGGCAGGGCTCTGCGCTCCTGTCCCTGGCTTCTTCCCCATCACACCATCGGCAGCGGCGCCCACTGTCCCGGGGGAGAAGGCGCCGTGGGTGCAGATGGCGATGCGCAGGTCTGTGGCCAGCTCCTGGGTGAGGGGCTCTGGGTAGGTGTGGGAGAGCTCCTCCAGCAACGGCACCAGCCGCTTCAGCACAGCAAAGTCACCGGATTGCAACTGTGGAGGGGGAAAGAAGCAGCACTAGCACAGTGGTAACAGGATGTTCGCTCCCCGGGATGCTCCTGGCAAGGCAGGCAGGTAGCCCAGAGGTCCAGGAGCCCCAGAGGCCATTTTGTAGCCCCGCAGCAGCGCCAAGCCGGCTGCCCTTCATCCCCACCCCATGAACTGGGCTCCAGGCGCCACGACCTGTTCTCGGGGACAGCGATGCCCCGTGGCCCCAGCACTGCTCCCAGCCACGACCGCACCAGCCCCAAGGTGCTGTGGGAGAAGGTGGGAAGGACAAGAGCCCAAAGGAGAGCGGTGCCCGTGCGGGAGGGACCCTCGTACTTAGCATGGAGGGCTGAGCTGGGGACATCCCTCCCACTGTCCTGCCAGCGCCATGTGGGGTTTGCCTTTGGTCCTGCCTTCAGTTCTGCCTGGAAGGAAGCTCCAGGCAAGGCAGCTGCGATCGACCTGCCCCGAGGCTGCAGCGCCCGAGGGGGAGAAGTTCCTGCCCTAATCTGGATTTAACCACTAATCCCAGAAGCAAAATCTGCAAGACCTGAAAAGTGATGCTTTAGCGGAGGTTTTGGGGAGCTTCTGGATGACTGTAAAAAACCCTTGGCCATTGAAATCCAAACAGCTTTGCAGCTGCTTCCAAACCCTTTTGCATTCAATTTACTTAAATTTGTTAAGTTGCTCCCATTAACGCTGGAGCGGGAGCAGGAGCTCGCCTGGGAGGGGGCCCATTAGAGCTGCAAGACTCTAGGTTTAAGTTTTCTTCAACTAAATAATGTCTCTTTTCCCAATGTTAGGAATTTAGCAATACGACACAATAAATTATCTTTTTCCACTAACTGTTGGATTTTCCTCTGGGCGAGTCTGGGGATGAAGCAACCCCATCAGCTCAGTGATGTAAGTGCAAGCTGGAGTGATTGCAGCGCACTAACGAATGTGCGATTGCTACCCAGTGGCAGTTCAGCTGACGTCGCATAACGGAGTAACCGAGCAAGGTATGGTTTTTGTAGAGGATTTTCAAGAATGGTACAGCCCACACTGGGAAGTTCATTGCGCTCTGGAGATGGAGCCTGTGGATGTGTTGGGATGCAGAGTGTTGGTATTTAAAGATGCTGTATGTGACTGCACTGCTCTGTCAGCGCCTTCTCAGAAGCAGATTTTTGATTATAAAATAATTAACCGGGCTCTCAGGGGTGCCCTGCCAGGATTGCACCCTCGGCCAGCGCCCTGGCACTGCTCCGAGGAAAAATTATATATATAAAAAATATATAGTATATATGTAATATATATAATACATATTACATATATACACACACGCACTCTCTGGGATTGAAGAGGGAACCCAACCTGGGGAGCACCCAGACCCTGTAGAACCAGCTGCGGTCCCCCTTGGCTGGGCACAGCAGGATGGTGCTGAGTTTCCCCTCTCCCCGCACCTCATGCCCACCGACCCCCCCGGCTTTGCCCCCCTCACCTGGACGGCTCCGCCGAGCATGGCGGCCACGAGCCCCATGGCCATGGCGAGGGTCTGCGTCTCCACCGCTGCGCCGGGGCCCTGCGCCGGGCTGATGCAGGCTCGCTGCAGCGTGGTTGCCACAAACTCCACCACCTGCCAGCAGAGAGTGTGGGAAGAGCAGTTAGGAGGGGAGACCCCCAGGATGCTCCTGGGAGGCTGCCTCTGTCCTCCCAGAGCCGGGTGCTCGTTAGCTCTTTCTGTCTCTGCATCTGTTTGAATTTTTCAAACCCAAGCCTTTTTCTAGCACAATATTGTACAAAGCCTTCCTGTTTTCCTGTTGTTGCCAACCACCTCGACCTTCCCTTGCAGACCCATCCCAGTTGCCTTCCCAGATCCCTTGCCACCACCCTGCCTGGGTGAGCTGGATCAGCAGCACTGGGAGCTCCAGTAAGCTGGGGGAGAGCTGGAGCACTGGTGAAGTCCAGATGGGGATGCACCAGGGATGCCGGAGGGAGCTGGGGCTCCCAAGGTGGCTGTGGAGGTGCTGGAGCCCTGAACCGTTGCCCACCCCTCCAGCATTAGCACGGAGGGGCTGATTTCATAGGGTTGCAGTCCCCCAGCCCCACACCAGGCTGCCTGAAGCGGTGGGTGAGGATTTGGGGAGCAGGGCTGGGAGGGCAGCTAAGCCAGACAGCCTGGTCCATCAACAGCCACAGGACCAGGCTCCAGCACAGCTGGGCAAGCTCACGCTGCCCATCTGCCCCAGCCCCAGGACAAGGTAATGGTCAGAGTGCGGTGGCCGCTGTTGGCAGCCGGTCTGGCAGCAGAAGCCCCCACAAGGGCTGCAGGGGCAGGGGGAGGCAGCCCAGCCCCTTCTCTGCCGCCTGTCCCTGCTCCACCATGGCTGTGCTGTGGGACGGGAGCTGGAACGCCAACTGGGACGGGTCTGAGAGGGAAGGTCGGTGAGGTGGCAACAACAGGGAAACACTAAGCGTTTGTATGAAATCATGCTAAAGAAGGGCTTGGGCTTGAAAAAGTCAAGTAGATGCAAGAAGAGACAGCAAGAGCTAAAGAGCACATGGCTCTGGGAAGGCACCAGGGCTGCAGACGGCCGACACACGGCACAGCGGCAATGGCCAGACACAGTCAAGTGGGGATTTAGCATGGCTCAGATACACTTCATTACAACAAAAATCACACCTGCCCGCACCCCACGCGAGCTCTGGGGAAGAGCAAAGCCCCTTCCCTGCCCCTGCCCCCAGCCACCTGCCCTTGCCCAGGACAGCTCCAGTCCCTGAGACTGCCCCAGCCCAGCTCCTCCCACAGCTCTCCACTATCAGACACCACTTACCCACATGCAGCCAACACCGGAGCCCGGCCATTTACCACGTGTCACTTATTTCATGATTTTCTCACTTTTTTTTTTTCCCCCAAGCCCATAATGGTCCCGCCTGGCTGGCACTGCCCTTCTCCACACTTGGCACCAAACCCTTTGATCCCACAGGCTTCCTGTGCTTCTAACGGAGCTCGAAATTAGTGAGTTTATTTCCTCCTGGTCTTTGCCAGCTGCACTGCCACTGCACAGCTTGGGGCAAGCTCGCTGGCTGCGGTGGCACCCAGGCACCCAGCCATGCTGGGAAGGGGCTGGATCCGGGTTCGCTCCTCCGTAACAGGCGTGTTGCAAAATAAGAGGAACTATTTTGCTCCTATTTTGGAGAACAAAGCAGGAGGGCAACAAGGTACTATTGCACCAAACCCCACACTTCCAGCCTCCAGGGCACAGGCACTGGGTGCAGGCAACAGGTTTCCTCATCAGCAGAGCAGCTGATTGCTGCCAGCTTCGTTAAACACATCCCTACTGCAGCGAGTAGGGAGGCTGGGAGAGGCTGTGGAAAAGGCTTCGGTACCTTCTGGGCTGATTAGTGCAGATATAAAATGCTGTCAAACAGCAAGAATAGGGAGTAAAAACAAGTGTCAGAACATCTGCTCTCACAAAACAGTGACACACAAGCTGAATGGGTTGAAATTACATTTAATTGGAAAAATAGGAACATCATACATAAATAATCTACCAGTAGATAGCTATTGAGAAAAATAAAAACTTAAAAAAGAATCCTTATCTAGAAGGAAAGAAAAAACATCCTTATCTAGAAGGGAAAAAATGCTGGAAAAATAAAACACTGGGACATATTTCTGTCTCACGCAGGAGGAGAGCATCCTTGACATATCAAGGAAGTCAAGTAAATCTCATGAAACTCCGTTGTGAGGGGCGGAAACGATAAATAAAATCCATTGTGCAATGGAGGGGGTCTACAGCTCCTGCCATTCCTGGAGTCTGGCTTTGGGAAGAGGGATCCCGCTTGCTCCAACGCCGTTATGTACAAAGCCACGCTCCAGAGTGCCCACAGCAAGAGCAAACACCCCGGAGGAACCCCGTGCAGCAGAACCTGCTTAAAAACAGCTCTGCAACTTCTGTCCCAACCCGAGGGAGCCCTCCCTGAAATACAACTCCCTGGTGGAAGCATAATGGCTTTTTTGTCTGGGATTCTTTTTTGGTGGTTGTTTCTTTTTATACTAGACTCGCGGCTGGACTCAGAAACCTGGCAAAATCCTTCCCCATTTCCCATCCCGACTTTCTCATCCAGGGAGCGGAGCCGGTCCTGCGCGGGTGGGTGCGATGGAGAGGCAGGTTAGGACAAAGCAGTGCCGGCTGCCGCACCCACCGGCGGGCGCCACAATGACACCGGCTGGGTCCCCTCTGTCACTGCAGAGTGCACACAAAGACTCCTTTGTCCCAAAGAGAAAAGTGAGGAAACCTGTGTTAGCAGTGACTCGCTCTGCTCAAGGCAGCCACAGTTAACTGCATAACCAGGTCACCGAGTTAAAAACAAACAAACAAAAAAAACCAAACAAACCAACCCCAAATGAAAGCAGGATGTGGAAGTTAAAATACATTGATCAGCTGGGGAATACCACGCTGTCCTCAGCGCCCAACAGCCTTCCCAACCTGGCACAGTGCAGGATAACTGATCCCCTTCAGCGCTGCTGCAGCGTGGGCTCAGGGCGGACAGAAGTGCCATATTTTAACAACCCTTTTTGGTACCAGGTTCAAGGAGCCCCAGCTGGCCTTTGAATCAATTTTGCAGCTGCCCATTTATGAAGACATGGACAAGTGCCGACAGTACAAGCACAATTGTGCCAACCCTGATGACTGGACACAACACTCTGTGCGGACATCCCAGCAGCAGAAACTAGAGAAAAGCCATGAACAGCCTATATGGGGACAAGGGGCAAGTAGGACGTGGTGGTGGTGCCGTGCCATGTTTATCCCACTGGCAGCCCAGCCACCACAGCTCCCAGACATGGCTGCTGAGATGTGCCAGAAAAAAAACAGGCACCAACACCATGGACAGGCAGCAAGCACTCGCTTAAAAGGTCTGGCAGGTACAGATGTCTTTAAGCTTTGTTAAACTTGGTAATAAATTTTGCTCAAAATACAGGTGAGAAGCTGGCAAGTCAGAGTGCTGATTAACACACAGACTACTCTCTTGGCTTTTAATACACAACCATGGACACAAATCCAAAGATGTCCGCTGGGCTGCTCCTTCCTGTCTCTGCAGCTGACTCTGTCCTTCCTGCTGGCACCGCACAGGACGCTGTCTTTTTGAGACACTTCCAACTGAATCACACACAGAATCACAGAATGATAGGGGTTGGAAGGGACCTCTGGAGATCATCTAGTCCAATGCCCCTGCTGGAGTAGGGTCACCTACAGCAAGTTGCACAGGACAGCATCCAGGCAGATTTTGAATGTCTCCAGAGCGGGAGACTCCAGCACCTCTCTGGGCAGCCTGCTCCAGTGCTCTGCCACCCTCGAAGTAAAGAAGTTCCTCCTCATGCTTAGATGGAACTTCCAATGTTCAAGTTTGTGCCTGTTACTGCCTATCACTGGGCACCACTGAAAAAAGACTGGTCTCGTCCTCCTGGCACCCTCCCTTTAAGTATTTATAAGTACTGATAAGATCCCCCCTCAGTCTTCTCCAGACTAAAAAGACCCAAGTCCCTCAGCCTTTCCTCATAAGAAAGATGTTCCAGTCCCCAATCATCTGTGTAGCCCTTTGCTGGACCCTCAATAAACTGCTTTTCCTGGGGATGCTCTAGCTTTCTCCAGCTGTTTCTTAGCCACTGTCTCCTTAGAGCCCAGCAGCCCAGAGTTCGGTCTGCCACATGCTCCTGGGCTTTACCATGACCAACCTGAGCAATGTCTGTGAACACGGTGTCTGAGATGCTCTCACACAGCGTGGCCACGAGCTGCAGGACCAGCAGCTTCCTCCTCTGCACAGCATGGTACTGCTCCAGCTCCAGGAGAGTCCCTCCAGGCACTGCAGCCAAGTTCGAAGCCTCCTCGTCCTCTGCAGCTACGCAAGTCAGTGCCTACAGGGAAGGAAGCACAGGGCACAGAGGGGAATGGTTAAACATAGGGAAATCACCACGTCAGCAGTCCTGGGCGCAGCAGGTCCGCACTACCCACACCTCTACCCTGCTGCAAAGAGGTCCTGGTTACCTCCCATCTTCCAGCCTCATCTCGTTCCACACACATGCCTGTCAGCAGGCCAAACCCTCACAAACCTCTGTCCCCGTGGACACCACACAGAGCACCACTGAGCACTTCTCGGGCCAACCATCCCCTGTGCTGTGAGGTTGGCTGGGTCTCTGCTGGCAGCCTTGCTTTCAGCGCTCACAAAGACACACGGATCCCCTGTCCCCTTTGTAGACCTCACACTGACTCCTCACGCAACCAGGACCTTCCACTCAGTACATCAAGGTCTCCGAGAGCTGCCAACAGCCTCTGGGTATCCCACCTGTGTCACAGCAGCGTCCCTACACCCAGGGTGCTGCAAACCCAGCACGACTATGGGACAGGGCTCTACCTGCCAGCAAGGGCACAGAAAGCACAGCCCAGTCCAGGCAAGGCCATGAGGGAACCAGAGGGGCTTGGAGCAGGATCAAAAGGAGAAGGTGCCCCACTAGAGCCAAGGAAGCAACAGGGATTTTTCACAGCCTCAAACACACCGTTAAAATTCAGACATGCTCCTGCTGTCAAAAGACCCCAGGAGGAACAAGCGTTAACCCCTCCAGGGACCAGGGCTGCCTTCCTCTCCCAAGCTCTCCTGCACAGCACACAGCAGGACTGCTCCAACACATGCTGTAACCTGGCTCAGTGCTCCTGAGGCACGTAAGGGGACACTCAGTCCCCTTTGTCATCTGCCACACGGACTGCTGGGCCCAGGGAAACTGTTCCTGCAGATGTACCCCAAACAGAGACTTGCCTGCCCTTACCTTCAGGCAGCGGATGAAGAAGTCTCCAGCTAGACCACTCCTCTGGCAGTGAGACAAGAGCTCCACCAAGCTCTCCACATGGCACTGCTCCAAGGAAACTTTCTGGTAGAGGGCCTCATCTTCATTGCTGAAACAGGTCACTGTGTCACCAACATGAACATACCCAGACCCCCACCAGGGCTGGCTCTAAACTACTCCATGGCAAGGTGAAATCCCGCTTCTGGCTTCTCTTGGAAACCTTCCTTCGCAGCACAACCAGAAAGCTGAAGCCTGGAGGCAGCTGAGCCAAACTGTTGCTCAGTTCATTTGGTCTACGTGATCACGCACTCAGTTTATTAATTAACCTGCACTCATTAACGAAATAACATCAACAGAAACCACGAGAGCAAAACACACGTTTAATTCAGCCATCCTATAAAGAACAGGATTAGCACTAGCTAATTCATGCAGTGGTCACAGCCATAAAAGTAGGACAGACACCGGCAGAGACATGGCCGTTAAACAGTCATTTTAAAGTATACTCAGTTTAACCAGTGCAGACCCTGGGGCAGACCTTCTTCTAATTCAGGTCAGGAATAGATTGAAATGAAACCAAAACAAGCATATTTGTACAGGTTTTTGTTACGGGTGCACAGAGCACTCAGCACGCCCACCCCACGGACACTCCTGGGCAGGAGCTGTGCACTCTGCCTGCTCGATAGCGCTGCCTTGGGCTCATACTGCCAACTAACAGCTACCCCTCTTTAAACCAAATGTCACGCTGCTGAACGGTCCCAGTTTGCGTGGCTGGAGTCTAATGGCTACAGTTTATTCCCCACATGGCCACACTCTGCCTCTACTCGTAGAGACCATCTGCAAGAGCAGGAGGGGAGCTCAGTTGCTGGCTCTACCACACTGGCATCGCTAGAGTCCTTGCTGCAACGGTGCCACCTGCGCCCGAGGGATTCCACTCGCTCCATGCAGCCATGATCTGCCATGAGACAGGCCCAGGCTGGAGGGCTGAAGCTGAATTTGGGGAGTGTTGGGACTGAAGGAGTACATCTCATTCCCAGATACCCGTCAGGCAGCATGAAGGACTCAGGAAAAGCACACAGAGAGGGCACACTAACACTCAGACAGACCATGCTGCTTTTCAGGACTGAAAGTCAGAGCTCTGCACCATGTACGAGGAACCTAGAGGCTGTGTGGAAGCATTACCTGCCCAAGCTTGGTGCAGACAGCCATCTACCTGGGCGCCTGGTGGGACGAGATGGCGGTAAGACAGCACCAGCAGCCCCATGTTCACCTGGGCTCTCTGCCAGGCATGCCGTGAAAAGCCCTACATGCTGAATGATGCCTGGGGACTGCCTTCCACACCTGGCACTGCCCCAGCAGCACTCACCTGATGGTCTCCTCCACTGCGATGGTGGCACCACCCTCGCTGCCCGCATGGAACCGGCACTGCGGGTGGAGAGCATGCACGCTGCTGTTCAGCCCTGCAAAGCCTTCCAGCACGGCCAGTGACACCTGTCGCTCTGACTTCTCCAAGAACCACAGCAAGATCTCCTGGCACGGGGATCTGGGAAGAAGAGAGAAAGCAATGGTGACCTTCCTGTGCCCACTGCACCCCTACCTGCACACCAGCACTGCAACAGGACCACGTGTCTCGGAGTGAGGGAAAAGACAAGAGTGCTCTGGAGCGGCTATGGACACTCCTTGGGATGCTCTGGGCTGACAGCTCCAGCAGCTGAAGGCATTTGTGTCAGTTTATAAGGGGATCAGCAGCACATCCTGTCCTTCTGCCGTGCCCAGATGGAAGGATCTGGGTCCTTCAAGATCTCAGCCCAGCAAGGAAGAGAGCGCTCTGTCTGAACAACATGTCTGTACAAGGACAGCCACTTCCACGCAGCCTCAGCCTGGTGCTTCACGCCAACATGACAAAGCACAGAGCTGTCAGCTGTGCCAAGGAAAAGGAGGAAGGAGACAGGGAGCACTGTAAGGTGGCACAGAAACGCCTGCCAAGGAAAGATGCAGGTTAATGAAGTGGAGTAGCAGCGCTGTGCCAGGGGTCTGGAAACCTGAACACTTCCAGGCAGCTGTGGTTTTAGTTACCCTTGCCAAATTCCTCTGCAAAGAGAGAAGCGAGCAGCGACTCTGTTCACCCAGCAGCAGTGCTAACTTGGCTTGTTTTACAAACTTGCCACAGCACTCACTACTCTTTGAAGTGATTAACGATGTCTTTAATAATAGCAGAGACTGTGTCTACACAGACCTTTTAGGGAAAGCCTCCAGTACCCACATGCCATTATCACCAAAGCAAAGTGTAAACCCACCACTCAAAACTCAGTGCCAAAACTCAGGGCAGGGAAAGCCCGTGAGGGGAAAGGAGAGAGGACAGCCAGCACCTGGTCACCACTGTCCCTGCCACCGTGACACACGTGGTGCTTACCATCGTACGTCAGTCGTAGGGGAGCTGGGCACAGCATGAGGGACAGCTGCCGAGAGGCAGGTCCTGAATGTATTGGAAGAGAGTGATCCCAGATCGGAGAAGAATGATCTTGTATTTCCAAGAGCTAGCGCTCCAGCTGTTTTATCTAGTTTTTATCCTGTTTCTAAATCTCTGGTACACAGATCCCTCTGACACCCAGCCAGGTCCCAGCATCACCATCTCTGTCCACAGACAATCACAATCCCTGCTCCGAGGTGGGCACTAAGAGTTAACCTGCGCTCCCAAGGGGCCCGCAGGGCACGCTTGCCTCTACACCAAACATTCTGGCTTCAGGGAAGACACAAACTAATTCGAGAACTGCTTCCTCAGGCACAGGTCTGCCAGTAAGGTCATATACCATGCCTATGCCTGTGGTTATTGCCTACATTGAATGAGAGCTCTTCAGGGTGAGAAAATTGGTCTCAGCTTCTCTATGTGCCCATATAGAGCACATCCTTAGGAGGTGGGCAGAACAGAGCAGATGAAACCCCAGAAGCCACGCACAATCCTTCCTTACCGTAAGTATGACACATTCTGCTTGGCGAAGGAATAGAGGGAAAAAACCACTCCCAGGACTGAGTGTAAGGATCCCAGCAGCAGGCTCGAGCTGTCATTTCCAACCACATACACCTACGGAGAGAAGGGCACGGGGAGGAGAGTCAAACACCTGTGTGGAGCAGGGGGAAGCCAAACGGAAGGATTGAAAGCATGCCTCTGCACAGAACAGCTGCCACCAGGGAGGATGGCAGAGGGTTTTCAGCCTCTGTTCCTTTCAGTCTGGAGCCTGTTTTCCCTGATTATGCCATATTCTGTATTAAAAGCAGCCTTCAGTACCATCTTTCTCCTAGCATTTGTTTAACCACATCAGGGCTCCAAGCTACAGGAACAATGCAGCTAGCTATTCAGGAAGTCTGCTGCTTAGGGGTAAGGTCTTGCATCGCAGAGAGATTCAACAGGTACCTTTGAATTAGCAAATCTTTACAGAAATACTGCACCTAGAGCCAAATCTCAAATACAGAGATCAGTCCCTAGCAGGGCAGCTGGGCTGACGTGCTGAGCTGAATAAGTGGGTTGCAGGGGCTTTGAGGAGGCTGTAGGGCTGCGCTCCTCTCTTCCATCTCAAGCAGCACCCTCCTGAATCACTGTCGCTGCCCTCCTTCACGGAACCAGCAACCCCTTCCCACACAAGCCACTGTCACCAGCTCACCACACACAGGTCCTACCTTGCTGTCCACAGAGCACAGGAAAAACACGCACAGAATTCTCGTGACATTGTGTTTCCTTTTGAATCCTTTGAAAGAAATTCTCCAAAACTAAAAGCCAGGTAAGGTGCTTTAAGTCCCATAATGCCGGGAAGACTCAGTTTAGAAAATTGTTAAATACCAAACCTTGCCCAGCCAGATGTGGGGTTTACTCAGGGTTGTTGTGTTCAGGTCCCCATTTTAGCAGGCTCTATCTCCTTCCATAGCTTTCAGTTTTTAAAAGGAGGGGGGAGAGGGGAAATAAAGTCTTTTCGCAAGTTGTCCAAGGGACTTCCAGCTGTGTCAGCTGGTGAACTACCTGCTCAGAATATGCTGTCCCTTCACACCAGAGCACTCCCCACCTCCAATCTCCCCAGCCGGAGAGCAATCACCTGCTCAGGGCTGGAAGTGCCCTGGGGACAGACCAAAGAGCTTTTGCCTGCTGGAGGCAGTGTGACAACCCAGGTAGGAGGGCTAGGAGGGAGATTGTCCTGATAATATTCTGCCCTACTGTATTGATGCAAAAAGACCTTTTTTCCTGTGCTAATCCCCGTGGAGCCATTCTTCCTAACCAGAACCTTTTGTACACAAAGCCTCCCTGATGAAGCCCCAAGGATGGTTTCCCACTCAGCATCAAATGACACTTGCTAGGCAAGAAACCCCCGCAAATCCTCAGGCTGGAGTCTCCATCGCTAATCTGGCTGCTGTCAGGCCTCCAGCACTATGCCATTAATGAGGGATCCGCCCCAAACTCCCCCAGCACTCGCATTGTGAACGGCAGCCACAGAGCAGCCCTCCAGACTGGTCTCTGCCTGCCAGCTAGTTACAACAGATCATTACTACGCGAAATACTACAACAATCACAGCATTTAAGAGCTTAGCCTGCCTAAGGGCATGCCAGTAAGCAAGTCACCAGCTTCTTAAAATTTAATTCCTGGGATGGAGATGTCCTGTTCTGGGTTGGAATGCGCAGCAGAAAGCTGGGATGCTGTCAGGGCAGGCAGCAAAGCCTGCAGCACAGCACTGGTGATACTGGTGGGAATGGCGGAAAAGAAGGTGCTATGAGGGAAGGTTTCAGAAGAGCAGCTTCCACAGAACAGCCCTGTTCCTTCACAAGGAGAACAAAAATGGACCCCACCTCTCTGCAAAACACCAGAGCAAAGATCCGCACTGCTTGTTGTTATATGGGACCCCTTGTGGGAAGGAGCTCCACAGAAGGTGCTAAATCTGCGCTGTCCTGCCCACAAGACACCTCCTCTAACACAGCAGGTCTGTTACTGGCAAAGCCAGAGCACTTCTCTGATGAGACCCAAGTTTCCTTCCATTTTCCTGAACCCTCCCTTGTCCCCCAGCACCTGATCAGGGCTGGGAATGCTGCTGAGCTTCAGCAATCCCTCCTGCTTTGGCAGCCGGGCACACAGACCACCTCTGAGGCCCTACCACCGCCTCCAGGTACTGTACTGTGCCAAGAGCAGCTCTGGAGGGCAGGGCAGCAGAGGAGGTGGCTGGACACTCAGCAGCAGCTGCTGGAGGATTACCCACCCACAGCTTTAAAATTAACTTTGCGTACACAGAAACCTGTGTGTCACAGGGTTCAGCTCCAAATGCTCTCTGCAAAACAGACTGCTCATTTTTCCTTACTTAACATTACTATTTTACCTTAATTGTCCAATGGGACTAGACAGGCTATAATGCCTTTAGTCCCCTCAGAAATATCAGCAGGGGAAGATGAACCACTGGGGACACCCCATGGGGACCAGCTGCAGTGTCCCTCCCACCGTTTCTGGGACACCTGAGGTGAGGATACATCCACTAACAGCATCTCCCCTGCAGCTGAGCTGCTTCCCACCCTGCTTTTTGCATACCCACACGCTCTCTGCCTCCTAACAGCAGCCACCAGGATAACTACACCAGCCCTCCCACCTCTCCCCGCAGCTCTGCGATGCTTCTGAGCTCACCTTCACTCTCTTTTTCACCCTGGAGACAGCTCAGCAGCCTCAGAGCCACACTGAATCTGCTCGCTTCCTAGTGCCCACTGCAAACGCTTCACTGGCAACCGGCTGCACAACCACCGAGCGATGTGCTGGGGGGCCCTACCAAGCTGCCCTGACTGCAGGGCTGAGCAGTCCAGCACAGCCGGCTGCTTGCCGATAACCTCGAGTACCCTCTTTTCCAGGTCACTCATTCAGAAGGATTTTGGCCCAACACAAGAGCTGGCTGCCACCCATCCCTCCATGAGGGGTTCATGCTGCAGAAGCGGCTTCCAGCTCCAGCACTCTGGCTCAGGCTGCCCTCTGCAGACCTTGGAGGCAGGGAGAGCAGCTCCCAGCAGGTTCTCCCTCCCACACAGGTAGCACTGGGCTCAGTATGAGTATTATTCATGCTCTACAAGGAGGAAACTGAGGCACAGAGGCACTAAGAGAAGGGTGGGCCAGCAGCAGCTTGGGAGGACAGCTCAGGCGACCTCTGAAGATTCAGCATGTGCAGGATTCCCTGCAATCCATCCTTCCCTCTGACCAGCTGCACAAGTGGAAGGTGAGCAGCATCATCTCAGACTGGGATTGACAGCCCAAGGCAACACATGCTGCCAGGCCAGTGGTATTTCTGACCAGGACCTCCTGTCGGCTGCACTGCCTGCTCTGTGGTTACCCGCTCCACAATCGCAGCCCTAGTCCTGAAGCTGCTCTGACAGTACACTCAGACACAATGGTCCTGTAGAAGCTGCACAATTTAGCAATGCTCAAAGTCTTGCTGCAGCTTATGGAGAAAGAGGATATGAAAGCACCATGAAGACTCCTGGCCACCAGCCCACTGCTCAGACACCAGAAAGACACTAGGAAAAAAAACAGCAGCAAAAGCTCACTGCCATCTCACAGAATGTTTTGGGATGAGAATGCTTGAAAGGATTCAGGCAGTGCCTCTGGTATCCAGCATAAAGCTGCAGTCCCACCAGTGCAGTGCTGCATACAAGGTTATTCTGTGCAGCTCTTGGCTTCACCTCAGCATCACGACCGCAGGAGATGATGGGTTTTGTCATGGTCTAAGACACACACTGAACTGTTCAGAAAGTCTCAAACCAACTCTCACTTAGAGTACTTTTCTCACCTACCCTCAGGCCCAAATCAGACACGATATACCTTGAGCACATCTTCCACACAGCTGCCGAGCTCTGCCTCTGCCACCAGCACGGTCCCTGCTGATAAATCTTCCACTGCTAGCTCTGAAAACAAAGGGCAGAAATATCAGCATCCCCACATGCTGAGGAGTCTCCAGCAGAACAGCAACCCTGCCATGCCCAGCACCAGAAAGCACTTTGATAGTTGCCTTCCCTTTCCTCCATCAAGGCAGCATGGGAACCAATGAGCCCTCATGAGCTGCGCTAAATATCACTGCAGTGTTGTAAACTCCGCAAGGTTACAAGCAAATCAAAGCAGACCACAACTTCTTGATGGATTATTCCCCAGGGATCTGCTTGGTCAGCGTGGGGAACCAATGGCTTCCGTCCGGAAGCCCAAAACATGACTGTCAGACTGGAGAGATTCCCAAAGAGTAAATGACAGAAACCCCACTACTTGGCTCTTATGCTATGGTAATTTGACTCAAGTGCTAGTAAATATGGTGCACGCAGCCACACAGTCATCTTCACAACTGACAGAGCTGAGCTTGCACACTCAGCAGCCCAGCCACCAGCCCCTGAGAAAATCCTAATGGAAAGAAAGAGAAAGATCAGCGAGAAGAGAAACCAGACCCTTCTCTGATTCGGGGCTCGACAGAGACCAGCCAGTACCTGCTGTCTCTGAGCACCGCAGGAGCGGTGCCAACAGGGGCTGGAGCAGGTGCTTCTCTGCCAGCTGAGGGTGCTCTTTCGCCATGGTGAGCAGCGTCGTGGTGGCCACTCGCTGGAATTGGCGTGCTGTCAGTTTGTCCTGGATGTGCAGCAAGTCCAGAATCTGGAAGGAAAGTCCACGATAAAGGAACAAAGGCCAGCAGTCCCTTAGGAGGGGCCAACAGCAAAGATTAAAGAGCCTCCTGTATGCTGCTTTGCTGGACGTTCGGCACAACATTCCACATATGGAAGAGCCGGTCTCCTTCCCATGCACACATTAACGCAGGATGAGTTTCTGGGCTCAAACCAAGAGCCTGCACCACTCCCACAGCCAAAGGCTGGAAGCAAGAGTTCCACAGCACAGAGCTCCTCGTTATGCAGTGAACAGCTCGCGCAATCAGGCAACATTATCCAGCATTTCAATCAAATATGGAAAATTCAAGAGTAGGGTAGAAACACATCCTGCTGCCAGAGCAGCAGAAAAACATCTCCACGTTGTCCTGGCTCCAGCCAGGCCATGCTCAAGCAGAAGTGACAGTACTTGACACTCTCCAAGCCAGGAGCTGGCTCTGCATTGCCCAGAGAGAGACGGCATGCTGTGGGGAGAGAGGGACCTACCTGGGGGCATACCAGTCGGTAGTAGTCCTCGAGGGAAAGGCACTGCTGTGGGCAGGAAGCCAGGATCTTTGCAACCGTGTCACATTTTCTCCAGTCCACAGCTGCTGCTTCAGCATCAGCACCACCTGCTACACCAACAGAAAGCCAAGATCAGCTCAGGCTGAGAGCAAATGGCAGCTGAAGCCAGATGTTTCTGGCCAAAAATTGGATTTCTAGCCTTTATTACTCTTTTTAAACCAAGCATCTTTCAGGTGACACCTGAATTTAATGACAGAAGGGGGAAAATTACTGTCCAAGACATTTGATACCGGAAAACAACTTCTACTAGTAGGTGTACGAGCCAAAAGGTGGAGGGTCGACACCCTCGGATGGTGCCATCAGGTTGGTATTGGCTGGAGGAGGCTTTGGCATGAAAAACTGTGGGATTCATCTTTTACAGACCAACAGTTTCCCCTCCCTGGCAGGAAACGGAGAGCAGGGTAGCAAGGCTGCCGAGCCCTGGAGCAGGAAAGGTCTGACTCCACCTGCAACTTCTCACAGCCCAGCACTAAGCACGGCTCCCACCACACCAGCACAGCTCCTTGGAACAAACCACGCTCTGTACACACATGAGGTGCAACCCCATGGAGGCATAAACAGACTAAATTAATTTGAAGGCTTTCAGTCTGGACCTCAAACATGACGGTGTACTCTAACTAAAGGCATTTGCAGTTGGAAGGCATTCATTGCTTGGGAGTTTGACATACTCAGAGGCAAAATCTGCGTGTTACAGAGTCAGCTTGGCCTGACAAAAGCTGTTTCCCATTTCAGTGCTCCGATGGCACTGTCTTTCCTGGGACTCTCGTGGGATAAAATGTCTCAGACACCTCATCACAGCCTCTTTTAATCTGCGATCCGGGAAGCCACGAGCAGCGTCAGAGCACCCTACTCACCGCCTGTTCCCTCCATGATGCCTCGAACCACAGCCTGAACCCCATTGGGTCTCATTAGCCTCTCGGAGAGCAGCTGACCACAAAGGCGCCGCAGCCACGCTGGAGCCCGCACAAGGGCCGGCTTTGTTTCTTCCCCAGGAGAGGGAGGACTCTGAAAGGAAACAAAGGAGCCAGCTAAGGAGCATATTTGCACACTCCTGTGCAAACCCTCACTACGAGGCAAACAGCCTGCACCCTGCCCTGCAGGACTTGAGACAGGAGCACAGGACAGGGAAACCTTTTAAATAAATCACTTCTTCATCCAGTGGCACAAAGCGAATTAGGGCTTAATGAGAAAGGCCAGCCTTCCCAGGCACATCCCCTCATGCAGAGCTTCTCTCCTTTAATTAAAGCCTCTCAGGGTCAGGCAGCAGCTCTGACTGCCTCATTACCAAAACAATGCACAGGAGGCTCAGGGGACAAGTCAGGTTTGATGCAGGTCAGGGGTTGGCAGCAGTGACCCCTGACGTGACCTGGCACAGAGCGCTGGGATGCAGAGGTGGCACTGAGAGCCCGCAGGCTCCCTGGTCGAGCAAAGCAAAACCCCAGAAGAGCACAAACAGCAGAGTTGCCCACAGGCTGTGAACCCACAGAGTGAGCGGTTCGAATGGAGGTGCTTGCTCGGACACCCCAAGGAGGCAGGCCATCACTGCTGCACGTGTTGGAGATAGAATAGAGTATCTTCAGTTGGAAGGGACCTACAATGATCATCTAGTGCAACTGCCTGACCACTTCAGGGCTGATCAAAAGTTAAAACCAAGCATGTTATTAAGGGCATTGTCCAAATATCAGCTCAGGTTTTGTTTAACCAGGAGATCCCTGCTCTGGAAGGGAAGGCGCTTTGCTCAGCCATGCACAACAGATGTAACTGCCAAGCCCAGGTGGCACGTGCCGCCATGAGAGTCCCCGAGTTCACCCATGCACCCCTATACAGCGGGGCCTGAGCCGCTGCCGCATGAGTGACACACACAGAGCATCTTCTCCCGTGCATTCACATAGCATTTGGGGACATGGGGTGCCGCACCAAACTGTTTTTTAAGGTGTAAGAACGTTTCCAGGAGAGCAGCAAAGGCACCCTGGGCGCGTGGGCACACACCATCCCAGGACCACGGGTGGTACGCACACCCAGCACCCCACACTGGGACCAGCCCCGCTGCCACTGGGTACCTGCTTGGGCCGGCCCTGCAGGACGAGCAGCTCCCGCACCGCCAGCGGCTGGTAGACGCGGTCCAGGACGTGCTGCAGGGCCTCCCGGCACCGCGCTCGCTCCGCTTCTGAAACACCCTGGAAAAAACAAACCCCGGAGTGGTGAGGGCAGCCCAGCTGCCGGTGCTAAACCCACCGGTCCCAACTGTGTGCCGGTGCCCCTCCAGCCCCTTGCGGGGCTCCCATCTCTTCTCCAGCATGGAAATTAACGTGCACAGCGTGAGAGCTGCCAATAGGGTCAGTGAGCAGGAGCCCAGCATAGCCATGGGCTCAGCCATGGAGCATGAGGAACGGGCTCTGGCGAGGCTGGTGGCCCTGACACGTTTTTGGCACCACGTTTTGGTACCCACACCAGCACCAGAGAGCAGGAGGTGAAGGGACCCACAGACCTGGCTGTGGCCGGCGGGGCCGTGGCCCAGCAGGCAGAGGCCGGCGAGGAGGAGGCCGAGGTGGCGGGTGAGAAGTGGGCCGCCCAGCGCCGGGTGCTCGGCCAGCTCGGCCAGGGCGGCGGTGGCAGCGTGGAGCCGGACCCCGCGGGCGGCCGGAGCTGACGGGGGCGGCGCGGGGGTTCCTCGGCGCTGCCCCACGCCCGGCGGCAGGTAGGGCACCAGGCCCAGCCCCACGACGGCCCGCAGCGCCCGCCCCACCGCCCGGCCCTGCGCCACGCTCAGTGTGTCGGCGCTGGGCGGCGGCGCGGCCCCGGGCCCGGCCCCGGCCCCGCGGGCGGCGGGGGGGACGGCGGCGAGGGCGACCAGCCGCTCCTTCAGGCACAGCAGCAGCGCCAACAGCCCGCAGGCGGCGGCCCAGCCCGGCTCGGCCTCGTCCGCCGCCCCGGCGGCCAGCGCGGGAGCCCGGGACAGGACGGCATGGCGCAGGCCGCGCAGCGCCGCCCAGCCCGGCGCCCGCCGCAGCCGCTCCTCCAGCTCCGCCGCGTTGCTGCGCAGCGTCTCCGGTCGTAGTGCGCTCTCCGGGCCGGGCACGGCCCCGCCATCCCGCTCACCGGGCCCGGCGGGCGGCTGCAGCAGCAGCTCCAGCGCCTCCACCACCCGCTGCAGCTCCAGACCCGGCTCCGGCTCCGCGCCGCCCGCCATCTTGGGGCCGCCGTCAAAGGGAGGAGCGCAGCTCCCCGCCGCCATCTTGGGGAGGGCGGGGCAGGGGGAGGAGCGTCACTGCCCTCCCGCCGCCATCTTGGGCGGGGCGGGAGGGGGCGGTGCCATCTTACGGCCTGGCCTGAGTGGGGAGCGGCAGCGGCGGCTGTTTGGCGGTGTCCAGCGGTGGGTGCTGCTTCTTGCTCACGGCAGCTCGGGGCTTGTCTTCTTCCCAGCAGGGAGCGTAGGGGACACAGCTGTCCCCCGCCCGGCCAGGCCCGGTGCCGGGGTGGGAGGCCGGTGGTGTAGGCCTCTGTTCCCACAGGGTCAGGTATTTTGGGAGAGGTCCCAGCCCCAAGGCTCGCTGAGCTCTGGCTGCATCCAGCAAAAGTGAGCAGCTTCCGGAGAGAAACCAGCAATTATGTCTACAAAAGGAGAGAGCCCAAACACATCTCTGCATTGCAATCGGCACGTGGAGGTGTGCAAGATGAGCATTACTGACTGCTCTCGGGGTCAGTGGCCAGATCTACCTTTGGAATAAACAGCTTACGTGTGTGTTGTGAAGCACATAAACTAGCAGCTTCCCTGTCCAGGACAGTAACAAGACAGGATGACTGCAAATCCTTTGCCAGCCTCCTAGGCTGCTGTGTGTTTGAAGTGTTTGAAAGCCTTCAGGCGCTGTGGAGCATGTTACCCTTTTGTGTTTCCTTGCCAGGCAGGGCCTCTGAAGGGAGGTCACAGCAATTACAGGGTTGGACAAACATCAGTGATCTCTCACGCTGGCTGACAGCCTCACCCCTGCTGTGTGGCGGGGTGTGGGACCAGGCACTGCACACACACAGTGTGATAAAGGCACAAGCCGGGTTTTCACACCACGTCCTGCTCCTCCTTTCCCTAAGGACTGTCCAGGCAGACTGGGCACAAGGCAAAGCCGTGACCTGCTGTTAGCTGCTGCCCTGCCTCCTCACAGCCCCTGGTGATGAGAAAACACGTGTTCTGGTATGGATCTGTCCCTGTTACAAAGAGCTAGGCATTTGCTGCCTTCCCTTTGGAGGCAGCAGCAGCTTCAGTCTTGCTGAGGAATAGCTCGCCGTGGAACAGACCTTCCTCTGAGCACAGACACAGGCAGCGAAATAGCAGAGCTGCACACAGAGTAAAGGGCTTTTGGTTTTCTTAAAACAATTTATTAATTCAATTTTATATAAAAAACATACAATCAATTAATACTAGACCATGGTTGGCTTCCCAGCCTGCATCAGACCCTTTTCCCATGATAAAAAAAAATATAAACCATGACGACAGCTGAACACAAAGATCAGAATTTCAGTAAAGCCGTTTGATTTCCAAAAGCGCCTTTCATTGACTGAGCAATAATTAGAGCTGGCACGACACAGAAGGAAATCACATCATAATCTGGGATACAGAAAAATAGAAATCTGCCTGTAAGTACTCTATCACATATAATTCCCTCACATATAGTACACAACAGCCCATCTTTGGTCTGTGTTTATCTAGCACCTCACCCTGCTGCAGCAGAGGTGCGGTGCTGGGGCCACCCCATTTCTCCAGTGCCAGGTTTGCGAGCCAAGCGTGGCAGCAGGTTGGCGGTTGTGTCAGGGCTGGGAGCACGAGGTATTTCAGAGAGCGCCAGAGAAACCTTCCCCCCATCCCCAGCAGCAAAGGGAGGGAGGTGGGGGGGAGGCTCTTCCCACTGGGGAAGAGGAGCTGATCCTGCCCTGCGCAGCCTCGGCTCCAGGATGGGGAACGGACTGAAAGGCTCCATGACCTGCCTGGAGCTGAGGGGTGCCGGGAAACACACAGGATCCCCAATGCCCCCCCTCACCAGCCCCTGTGACCCCGAGCTTCCCCTGCGCTGAACGAGGGGGACGTGGACACTAGGTTTAGGGGGTGTTGGAGGGGTGCTGTTCGCCTACTCCACGGGCAAAGACAGGCTTGAGTCCAGTGGGGTGAAATGAGGTGAGCTGCCTGTGCCAGGCGGCTGTCGGCGGGGCTGGGGCCGGGAGGTCCTAGTCTTCCTCCTCCCCACCACCGTAGAGGTCTGCCAGCTTCTTGAAGCGGCTGCCCCAGTCATTGAGGTAGTCATAGTCCTGGTCGAGGTCGGAGGCGGAGGAGTTGAGGGAGCTGAGCGAGGTGGCCTCTGAGCCGCTGCCCTCGTAGTCGAACACCAGCAGGGAGTCGTAGGGGGGAGCCGTGGGGTCCGTGTCGGCCGCCTTCAGGTTCTGGGGGGAGGCAGGAGGGGTGAGCACCGGTCCCCTCGGGGCTGGGGATGCCACCAGCATGGCGGCACCCCAGTAGTGCCTGCATGGATGGGGGCTTCACCCCCTCGGTCCAATCCCAGAGCACCACATGGGGTCAGTGCTCACCTCATCGATGAAGTTTCCGATCTCGTCAGGGTTGGCAGGCCGGGGCCGGTACTGGGGGGCAGCCATCAGCGGCGGGGCCACATCGTTGCGGATCACCTCTGGGCGTGCATCCAGGCCCCGGTGCAGCTGGCTCAGGTCGTAGTCCTGGGCAGGGGGAGAAAGACATGAGGAGGTGATGCTTGAGGAATGGTTGCAGGCACCACCATGCTGGGACATGCCACTGGCTATCCCAGGGCAGGAAGGACTGGGGGCACCACGGGCACTGGTGACCACACAGGGAGACAGCAGGGGACAGAGGCATCCACAGCAGCCTTGTGCACCCCAAGCATCCATCATGGCTCGGGGAGCGAAGCCACCACCTGCCACAGGGAGGGCAACACAGGAACCCCACGGGCAGGGTCCAGCCCGGCACAAGAGTCCCACCTGGTCCTCCTCGCCACCACCCTCCTCATCGTAGTGGTAGACATTGTCCCGCATGTCATCCTCAGGTGGGAGCAGTGGCTCCTTCACCACTGTCCTCCGCCTGGCGAAGAGCAGCAGCAGCAGCAGCAGGACTGTGAGTAGACAGCAACGGTGTCAGGGCGTCAGGGCGAGGGTAGCCCCATCCCTGTCCCATCCCCATCCCGCAGTACTCACTCAGCAATGCCAGGATGCCCCCCAGGATGCCCAGGATGGCGGGGACACCCAGGCCACTGGCGATGTACGCTCGCCGCTCGCAGTTTTTGGCTGGCCCTTCACAGTCGCACACCTGAGCTTTGACTGGCGTCATCTGTGCCTTGCCCTGGCCATCTGTCAGCTTCAGGAAGATGCTGTACTCTCCTGGCTCCAGCTCCTTTATCAGGTTCAGCGCCAGCAGGTCTTGCAGCAGAGAAAGGGGTTGGACTCAGAGACGGGTCCCGGCTCCCCCGTTTGGGGATGCCCTTGGCACTGGTGCGGGACTTTGCCACGTGGCAGTTCCCCCACCCGGTGCCCATGATGGGAGCCAGCATCAGCTGCGCTCAGGGGAGCATATAGAGCCGGGGGGGCCTGGGATCTGGCCGTCATGCAGCATCTCCCCACCACCCCACGCCAAGGGTGGGTGGCCAGGCCAGACCAGGTGGCACCTACCTTGTCCAGTCACCTTGACGGTCCAGTTGATGCCGGAGCCATGCTCCAGTGATGCCTGGAAGGGGTAGGTGTTGGGGGGCAGATCCTTGTCAACAATGTTCAGCAACTGCTCCTCGGGCTGCCGGTTGCAGATGTCGAAGATCCGGGGCTCTGGCATGGGCCCGTTGTCATTCACGTCCTGGAGGAGGAGGAGCAGCGTCCCCGTGCCGGTGGCACCCGGTGACCCTGCAGGGACAGGGGTTAGCAAAGCACCTGGGGAGGGGGTCCCAGCCCCCCCAGCCCAGGGGGGCAGCAGCAGCCCCTTCCCAAAGGGCAAGGCAGGGCACTCCTCACCATTGTCCACAGCCAGGATGATGGCCTTGTAGGTGCTGTTGATGGCATGCACAGACTCTCGATCCAGTGGCTGGGCCGCCGTGACGATACCATTCTCAGGGTCGATGGCCAGCCACCCCGCAGGGTCACTGCCTATGCGGTACCTGGGACGAGCAAGGGGTCAGCAGGGGAGGATGGGGCACATGGCACAGCACAGCACCTCGGGCACCCCAGCATGGCCTCCCACCACCGACCCCCCCACTCACGTGATTTTCTGCCTCTGATCCCTGTCAGGGTCCTGGGCCGTGTAGGAGGTGACCTCGTGTCCCAGTGGCAGGTCCTCCATCACCTCCACCCTCTTGACCGGGGGTACGAAGACGGGGGCTTCATTCACATCTCCAACCACCACCAGGACACTAGCCGTGGAGAGCGGCAGGGACACGGTGAAGGGGACGGCATTCTCCACTGTCACCACGAGGTTGTACCGGCTCTTGGTCTCATAATCCAGGCCCTGGGGGGAGCGGGAGAGAGGAGCCGGGGTAGTGCTGGTGCTGGTGGAGAGGCAGCTGGAGCTGGAGAGGCTGCCTGGTAGCAGGACCCACCTTGGCAGTTTTCAGGATGCCATTGTTAGTTTTGGGGTCAGTGGTGATGCTGAAGTCGCCATCCTGGTCCCCGCTTTTGATGTGGTAGACAGCTTGCCAGGCAGGGGAGCCCTGCGTGTCCTGGTCCGTCACGTGCAGCTGAGCCACCACAACCCCCACCTCGTTCTCATTCACCGTCCCCTCGTACTACAAGAAACAGGACGGGAACGGTCACCCACATAGTCCCGGGCACCTTGAGGTGCAGGGGCTCATGCCACAGTGGCCCCAGGGAGGGCAGTGGCTTGCAGGAGCCAGCTTGGATACCATGGTGGGGTTGAAGACAGGAGGGTTGTCGTTGGCATCAGTGACTTTCACGATGGCAGTGGCGGTGGTGGTCAGGCCATTGCCCTCCTGGTCCGCAGCCTGGATGATCAGCGTGTAGTTGGGAGTGGTCTGCAAGCCAAAAATCATCATGTTTAGGGCAGGGACGGGGTCTGGCATGTTCCCCTCCTCTGGGGCCATGGCCTGCCTGCTCTTCCACCCTTCTCCAGCCACAGAGTTCGCTGCTGGCACAGGCACTTGCTGACGTCCCCACTGCCCACCCGAAGGGCCAAAGATCCACCTGCTCCCAGGGCTCAGCAGAGCTTGGTGCCCCTGCAATATCTCCAGTGCAGATCCCCAATGGGCTCGGGGCTGCAGACACTCCCAGAGCAGGGGACAGTGACCCAGAGATGGCAAATCCCCAAACTGTCTGGACCTCAGGGCTCTGGCATTCCTGGCTCCCCACAGCAAGTCCGACTACGGAGCTGCCACATGGTCCCCCAGGATGCAGTGAGGGCACCCACCTCCCTGTCCAGCCCTGTGCCAATGACACTGATGACGCCCTTCTGTGGGTCGATGGTGAACATCTGTTGCAGGCTCTTGGGCTCCTCACTGAGGATGGAGTAGCCGATGATGCCATTGTTCATGCTGATCCCATCGTCTGCATCCGTGGCATTCACAGTCATCACGGATGTGCCTGGGCAGAGGGACAAGCAAGGGAGATTTTACTTGTGGAACAAAACCCACTGGACACCCTGGCACAGCTCTGGCTCGAGGCTTTGCATGGTCCCAGCCATTGGACCGCTGGCTTGCTGGTCCCTCACACACCTGGCTTTGCATTCTCCTCAATGTAGCCAATGAAGACTTGCTTGGTAAAGACAGGCCGGTTGTCATTCTGGTCTGTCACGGTGATGATGATCTCCATGGGGTCCTCCACAGACTGCCCGTTGGCTGACACAGCGTGGGAGAAGAGCTGCGGGAGGCACCATTAGCCCACGCACAGCCCTGGGGACTGTCCCCTCCCCATCCCGGCCCCCCACTCACGACGTATTTGTCGATCTCCTCTCGGTCCAGTGGCTTTGTCACCTCCAGCCACCCTGTCTCCCGCTCAATGGTGAAGACGCCCACAGGGTAGCTGTCTGCCCCCTGCCCCGTGATGCTGTAGAAAACCTTGGTCTCCTTGTCCTTGTTGGATTTGATCTGGTGGCAAGATGGAGGTGGGGTTAGAGGGGTCCCGGCACTTCAGGGACACCCCTGAACTTCACCCCCGTCCCCGCAGGGCCACGTACCTGCACCACCCTCTTGGGGAAGGGCCCCCGATCGTTCTCGGGGCAGTTGATGGGGGGGATGACCCAGTCCCTCTTCTGCCGCCGGAGGCCATGGCCGGGCTTGGGGAAGGTCAGCACGTCAGGTGCCGCGTCCTACAGGGAGAGCGGCTCAGCTCAGTGCCAGCACCTCGCCGAGCCCTCTGCACACTCTGCCCAGGGTAGAGGGGCTGCGGTGACCCCGCAGAAAGGGGCTGTGCTTTACCTGCTGGTGGTGGTTGCGATGGCGCCACCGCCTGCGCAGGGTCACCCTGGCCGAATGCTTCTTGCCCGTGGCATCCCAGGTGTAGACAGAGAAGTTGATCTCCCGCCGCTGGAGCTGCAGGGGCCGGGTGGAAGAGACGACACCATCCCTGCTCACCTTGAAGCGTGTGTCATCCGAGAGGTACGCGGCATGCCGCTGCTCACCGCAGTCCGCAAAGCTCACTGGGGACAGGAAGAGCGCGTGGGCAGGAGGTCCCTGGTGCTGCCCAGGGGACAGCTGGCGAGGGCAGGGCAGGTGACCAGGGACCAAGGGACAGGCAGCCGGGAGGGCACAGGACAGTGTGACGTGGGCACACAGAGTGCAGCCACGGCTCAGGGGGTCGCAGACGCAGTGTGGATGCATGACGCACGGTGACGCATGCTCACTGTGGGCATGGTGGGATGCCATCCCGGGCAAGGGCAGGGTGTGTGGCACGACGCGTGGTGTATCCCTGCCATGGCTTTGGTGTGGGACCGGGCACAGCACAATCTGCTGTGCCATGGGATCCCTGCTGACCTATGGCAATGGGGCAAATGGCGCTCAGCACGGTGCGTCCCTGATGTGCGCGGCACATCCCTGTCTATAGCGTGCATGGCACATCCCTGCGCACGGCACCGTGCATGTCACATCCCCACACATGGCACATCCCCATGCATGGTGCATCCCTGTGCCACAGCATGTCCCTACGCATGGCACATCACCGCTGCCGTGCCCGTGGCATCAGGCAGAGGGTGCTGCTGCCCCGGCTGCTTTTCAAATAAAAACAAGGGCAGCGCCCGCTCACCTGTGCTGGCACCCAGTCCCCCGGCAGCCCAGCCAGGGGGTCCCTGGAGGCTGCCGGGGCTGATCCACAGGGCACTGCAGGCCAGTGGGTTATGGTGCCCCAGTGCCTGGGGACCCATGGGGGTCCCCAAGCCCCCCACACACCAGGGACCACAGCCACACATCTGCAGCAAGGACAGCCCAGGCTGCGGGAGGGGGACACCAACCCAGCCTGCCCAGGCACCATCGGCACCCACCACAGAGCAGGGCAGACCTGGTGTCACCAGCCTGGCACCCTGCTGGGGCGCCGTACAAGCCGGGATCGGCACGCAGGGGCCACCGCCAGCCCGGGGGGAGGCTCCAAGCGGCACCACGGCGGTCAGCAGGCATCACATGAGCCGGGGCCGTGCTGCTGGGAGCTCCTGAACAAACACCCTTTGTTTGGGAGATGGTTTGTTTGAGCCAACGGCACCCGGGCTGGAGCCCCCGCCAGCGCAGCCGCCATCGGTTCCAGTGTGACCCACACCACACAGAGCGGGTGCTGGGGCTGTGCTGTGGGAAGGTGAGGTGCTCAGGGTGGGAGGCAGCGCAGCACACCAGGACACCGGGCACAAGGCCGCTGCCAGGGCTGGTTCCGCTGCCCCGCGGGGGTTACGTCAGCCCACATGCAGCCCAGGAATTCGGAGGTGGCGGCGGGACAGAGGCCGGTGGGGAGCGATAGCTGAGCCCTGGGCTGTCCCCCTGCCCGCCATGGTGCCCCTCACCCAGTCTGGGAGGACCTGCCGGCACCATTCCAGCCCAGCCCGGCCCTGCGGTGGGACTCCAGGCGGAGGCTGCGGGTTCGGGGAGCCGGTGGGGCCGGCTGGGCAGGAGCATGCCAGGGCAGGCCGGGTGCTGGCGCAGCGGGGGGAGGCACCCCGACATCTGTGTGCGCAGGCACAGTGCTCGGCACCCAGGACCTGGCACCATGCTGGATAGGTGCAGCGAGCGGGCAGTGCTCAGCCCTCGGTCCCGCAGCGGGTGCAATGAGTGTTCAGTGCTCAGCGGCCGCTCCCCTCCTCCCCAACCGGCCGTGCACAACCTGTTTTTCCAGCTCCTCAGTTGAAGGAAAGCCATCCCCAGCCCTCCCCTCCTGGGGCTCCCAGACAGGGGGCCCCTCTCCTCTCCAGGAGTGGTGGAGCAGGAGGCGAGGAGAGCCGAGAGGGGTCCCTCAGGGGGATCCCCCCCTTCCCGACCCCTGCTACCACCCATGGGGCGCTGGGACAGCCAGACCCACTGCATTACCAGGCTGTTGGCTGGGTCAGGGGGATGAGACCCCATATTGGGATGGGGACCAGGGCAGCCCCCCCACACTACCCCCACATCTGACGGTGTCTCGCCGGGGCTGGGCATGGGCTGACTCACAGATAGAGCTGGGTGCCACCACCCCGGCTGCCACCACCCCGGCGGTGCCCGCTCTGCGTGGGTTGCGCAAGCGTGGCCGTGCCAGGGCGGGAGCTGGTGGCAGCAGCGAGGTGGAGGGGGGGCAGTGAGCTGGAGCGGGGGCGGCTCACGTCAGCCTGCGGGCAGCCGGGGCAAAGGCGCTGCGAGCGGCACGTCCCACCGGCGCACCCACTGACGTCACCTGAGTTTCACCGTGACTTCAGACTCTCGAGGTTCCCCCCACCCAGGGCTGACAGGGGAGCATCCCAGTACCCCTCATGTCCCCTCGTGCCGGGGGCCAGCCGTCCCATCCCGTCCCATCCCATCCCATTCCATCCCTGGGGATGCCGCAGCCCCCACACAGGTGTTTGCCTCCCCGGCACAGGCACCGCGCGGGGCCTGTCCAGACCTGTTGGGAGGGAAAACACCACGCTCAACTAATCCGCCTAATTACAGGCCGGCTCGTTAGCCCGCCCTCGCCATGGCCTGGCTGCAGGCTTTGGTGTATTGTGTGGTGCAGGGGAGGAGCATCGCCGAGTGCCCACCGCGCTCGTCCACCCGCACGGCCGGGCATCACCCGCCTGGCACACGGCCCATACGGGCAGACGCTGATGCCCGTCCCCTTCCCTTCTCCCACACCCCGTCTCCATCTGTGACCCGAAACTGGAAGTGCTGGCGCTGAGATGGGGATTTCCAGCAGGTCCTGGCTCCGGAAACCAACGCAGCAGGGAGACGCTGAGGCTGCGGGGCTGCCCATCACCCTGGTATCGGGCACGGCCCTAATGGACACAGGCTGCTGCAGCTGGGTGGCTTCGTTAATGATCAACCAGAAAGCTAACAAACAGGCAATTCCTGAGGTGTGGGGCAGGGTCCAGCTTCCGGCTTGATACCCGCAGCCTGGGTGAAGCCTATCCGGAGCTGGGGGGGTTTGGGAGCCCCCAGTGCGGCGCTTGGTGCTCTGCACCCCTCGGCACGCACCCTCTCCAGCCACCCCGGCAAACCGTGGTGCCAGCACCACCGTCAACCATTAACCCATGCAGACGGCGACGGGTCAAGCACTGCCCCAGGAGCCTGTGCCCAGCCACTGAGCAGCCCCCCAGCACCCAGGGACCAGGGGGGTGGGTGCAGGATACCCCAGAGTGGCAGCAGGTCCCCCCTGATGCGGCCACGCAGGCAGGACTCAGTGCCAGCACCCAATGCACTAGGATGGGGCTTTCATGCCAGCATGGTGAGACACCACCGAGGCTGCGCTGGGGTCTCGGCTCCACGGCTGCGAAAGAGGGGTTTGCCCCCCATGAACCCCAGGTGCTGGGACCCCACGGGCAGGCGAGGTGTGGGGCAAGATGGGTGCTTTTGCAGCCCCACGCCCCGTCCTGCCGGCCCCAACAGGTCTGCGCCGACTGAGTCAGCGCCATCTGCGCCGGCGCACCCCGGGGAGAGGCACCCGCTGCCCCCGCACCGCGACGCCGACCTGCTGCGGTGGGAGCACCAGTGCCCGTGCTGCCCCGGCCCATCAGGACGTCCTCACCACCATGCACAGACATGCAGCCATGGCTCTGACCCCAATGCCACCTGCGGCAGTGTGTACCAAGCCTGTCCCCACCGCCATAGCACCGTCCCCATGGCCCTGTTCCCACAGCCACCCACAGAGCCGGGCAGAGACTGTCCCCATTGCCACCCCGGCACCCACACGGGCACAGAGCTGCAGCTTTGTCCCACATTGCCAACTCCAGTGCCGCGCACCCATCCCGTCCCCACGGCTCCCCGCCTTACCTCGTCCCAGCGCCCGTCCCGCCGCCACTCTGTTCTGCGGCACGGTGAGGGCAAAGGTCTCCGCGGTGAAACCGGGCTGGCACGACGCTGCCCGTTCGCACAGCCGGTGTCCGGCCTGCCCGGAGAGAGGAGTGAGCCCCGGGCCGGGTCCCGCCACCCCGGGCAGGGTCCCACGGTCCCGGGTAGGGTCCCACCGCCCCGTCCCTCACCTGGAGCAGGAGGAGGAGGAGGAGGAGGTGGAAGAGGCAGATCGGGGCCGGGCAGCCCCCCCGCCGCCCCATGGCTGGCTGCCGGTGCCGGTGAGGTGCCGGAGGGATCGGGGCGCCGCCGCCGCGGAGCCGCAGGTGGGTCCGGTCCCGGTCCCGCCCCGCAGGTGTCCGCTCCCCCCTGGGAAGAACCGCTCCGCCCCGTCCCGCCCCGACGGGAGGCGGTGCCGCCCCGCCCGCCACCGGGTACCCCCGGTCCCCCCGGCCCCAGCCGTGGAGTCCCCGGGGCGCGGGAGCTCCGTGGGTGCCCGTCCAGGGCCGTGGGAGCTTCGGGGGGTCAGTGGGTGGCAGGAACCGGGGGGCACCCACCCCACGGCCCCCGCGGGTCCCAGCTCTGCGGGGGGCGGACGTCGCACCCAGGGGCCCCACGCGGGAAGGAAGGGCCCACGGACCCTCCCCCCGGGATGCTGCAGCCCCCATCCCCTCCAGCACCCCTCCCGCGTCCCCCTCCGTCACAGCAAAGCTGGGGGTGACCCCACGGCACAGGGAAAGCCTCAGGGACCCCCAGTGCCACCCACCACCCCACAGCTCCAGAGAGGGTCTGCCCGGCCAGGGCTGAGCGCAGAGCCGGTGGGAAGCGCCGGGTGCTGGTGATGTCCCGAGGCCGAGCCCCCAGTGCAGGGGGTAGGGGGGTCAGTGCCCTGCCTGCAACCTGGGGGAGCCCCCGCTGCCGGGGGCCCATGGGCACTGTCCCCCTTCATTGGTGACGCTGCAGCTGTGCCTGTGGGTGCCCACCGGGTGCTGTGGCAGGCAAGGGGGATATGGTGGGTGGTCTTGGGGGAGGGGGGGCATACTGGGGCTGGGGTCAGCACCAACCCCCAGGGTGGGCAGCAGCTCCCCAGGGACCTCTCCCGGGGGACAAAGCCACACAGAGGCTGGAGCATCTAAAAAAACACATTCTTTATTAAAACTTGCACCAGCACCTGCTTACCTCGTACGTAGCATCACTCTACCTTTATTTCATACATTTTGGAGAAAAAAAAAAAAAAAAAAGAAAAACCAAGAAAAATACAGGAAAGGAAGGTGAGGGGGCTGCCGCCGAGGCGGGGAGCACGGCGGGAGGGGGCAAGCCCAAGGCACAGGCAGCGGTAAGGCATCATGGGGCAGGGGGGCAGCAGGGCCCGGGGGGGGGGGGGGGGTGTCCTAGTCTTCCTCCTCCCCCCCACCGTAGAGGTCTGCCAGCTTCTTGAAGCGGCTGCCCCAGTCGTTGAGGTAGTCATAGTCCTGGTCGCGGTCAGAGGCGGAGGAGTTGAGGGAGCTGAGCGAGGTGGCCTCTGAGCCGCTGCCCTCGTAGTCGAACACCAGCAGGGAGTCGTAGGGGGGAGCCGTGGGGTCCGTGTCGGCCGCCTTCAGGTTCTGGGGGGAGGCAGGAGGGGTGAGCACCGGTCCCCTCGGGGCTGGGGATGCCACCAGCATGGCGGCACCCCAGTAGTGCCTGCATGGATGGGGACCCAGGGCTCACCTCCTCGATGAAGGTGCCAATGTCGTCGGGGTTGGCGGGCCGGGGCCGGTACTGTGGTGCCGGCAGGAGAGTGGGGGCCACGTCATTGCGGAGCAGCACCTCAGGGCGTGCATCCAGGCCCCGGTGCAGCTGCCGCAGGTCGTAGTCCTGGGGGGGGAACGACACACATGATGGAGAGGGGCAGGGTCAGGCCACCCCTGGTGGCACCCACCCCCCCGGCCCCCCAGGACACCCACCTGGTCCTCCTCCCCGCCGCCCTCCTCCCCGTAGTAAAAGACATTGTCCCGCGTGTCATCCTCAGGCAGCAGCAATGGCTCCTTCGTCACCTTCCTCCTCCTCATGAAGAGCAGCAACAGCAGCAAGATGACTGGGGGGGGGGGGGGAGAAGCAGCATCAGCAGTGACCTGTGTCCCTCCTCTCTGCTCCATGAAGGGGTGTAGCCCCACAGCACCGGGACCCCCGGGACGCCCCACTCACGCAGCAAGGCCAGGAGGGCGCCAAGGGCAGCGAGGATGAAGGGCAGGCCGGTGGCGGTCTGGGATCTATAGGGACAGGTCTGCACCGGCCCCTCACAGTCGCAGACCCGCGCGGTGATGACAGTGAGCTGGGCTTTGCCCGGCCGGTCAAGGAGCCGCAGGTAGACACTGTACAGGTCCGGCTCCAGCGGTGCCACCAATTGCAGGGTGACGGTGTCATCTGCACAAGACCAGCACCGTAGGTGACCCATGGCAACATGCACTGGTAATGCCACCGCAGCAGCACAGCCCACCTCGCACTGAGCATCTCCCCAGCATTACCTTCATCGCTGACCTCCACAGCCCAGCTGTCCCCTGAGCCATGGCTGAGCTCAGCGCGGAAGGGGCCGGTGTTGGGTGGCAGGTCCCTGTCGGTGATGGTGAGGACCTGGGGCTGGGGGCTGCGGTTGCAGACGGTGACGTCCCTGGGTTCAGCCTCGGGGCCGTGGTCGTTCACGTCGAGCAGGGTGAGGAGCAGGGTGCCCGTGCCCGTGGCGGGCGGCAAGCCTGCAGGGAGGAATGATGCTGGAAGGGGGATTCCCAAAACCAGGACGTTCACGGAGCCAGGGGTGCCCCGAGCAGGGGTGGGGACAGGCAGCCCCCAGCACTGGTCCATGCTGGAGCCAGGCTGTGGTTCCTGGTGACGGCAGCACATGTCCCTCACGTGGGACGGGGGAACAAGAGCTCCTTTCATCACAGCCCTCACCGTCATCCACGGCCAGCAGCATGGCAGTGTAGGTGCTGTTCTTGGTGAAGGGGGACTCGCGGTCCAGGTGGTCCCGTGCCATCACGAGGCCGTTCTCGGGGTGCACAGCCAGCCAACCCGCCGGGTCGTGCCCCACCAGGTACCTGGGGGGCAGAGGGGAGCTAGTCCCACGGTGTGGGCTGGCGGAGACCACCCAAACCCCAACCCCAACCCCGGCCTCACTCACTTGATCTTCTGCCCCTGGGCCTTGTCGGGGTCCAGGGCTGTGCAGGAGGCGAGGGTCTGCCCCGGTGGCACGTCCTCCGGCACCCGGGCGAGCTGCACCAGCGGGTCGAAGATGGGCGCCTCATTGACGTCCTCCACGTTGACTGTCACCGTGGCGGTGGCCGTCGGCAGCTTCACGGCAAAGGGGGCCTCATTGGCCACAGCCACGTGGAGCACGAACTGCTTCTTGGCCTCATAGTCCAGACCCTGGGAGAGAAGAAGGGATGGGCAGCACCCCACTGCGGGCAGGGAGGGGAGGAGACACGTGGGGAGACACGCACCTTGGCGGTGCGGAGGACGCCCTCATTGCTGGTGGGGTCGGTGGCAATGGCGAAAGTGCCTCCCTCGTTGCCCCGCAGGATGGAGTAGACGGCTCGCCACGCCGGCGTGCTTGGCTCATCCAGGTCGGTGGTGGCCAGCCGGGCCACCTCCCGCCCAGCCTCGTTCTCCGGCACAGCTGCCTCGTACTGTGGGTGCGGACCACCGTCAGCGCCGGAGCGCGGCAGGCACCAGCCCGGCACCAGCTCATGGGGAGAGGGTCCCACAGACAGGGGGGGCCCACTTTACCGTTTTGGGGTCAAACTCAGGGGCGTTGTCATTGATGTCTGCAATCTCGATGACCGCCAGCGCCGTCGTGGTGAGCCCCTCGCCGTCCAGGTCGGCCGCCTGCACAGTCAGTGTGTACTCCCGCACGCGCTGTGGTGGACAGACAGACAGACACCCCCCGTCAGCCCCATGCTAAGGACTGGGACCGCCTGCCCCGCGGTGCCACAGAGCCCACCTCCCGGTCGAGGCCGCTGGCAATGACGCTGAGGGTGCCGGTGGCCCTGTTGACGGTGAACATGTGGGGATGGGGCTCCCGCGGCTCCTGGCTGAGGATGGAGTAGGCGATGACGCCGTTGTAGGACTCCACTGCGTCATCTGCATCCGTGGCGGTCACCTGCATCACGGAGGTGCCTGAGAATGGGGACGTCCCAGTGAGTGTGGTGGGAGGGGAAAGGGGGCACCCACATCCCCCACAAGGACGGTCCCAGGGCTCTCGCCAAGGGATGTGGCCGGTGGGAGGCAGAGCTTCCCTGCGGCATGGGGTCCCACCTGGCAATGCTCCCTCGAGCACAGAACCCCTGAAGACCTCCTGCGTGAACTGGGGCTTGTTGTCGTTCTGGTCTGTCACTGTGACTATGATCTCCATCGGCTCCTCCACCGGTTTGCCGTTCTCGGACACAGCATGGGAGAAGAGCTGTGGAGCAGAGGGATGAGTGAGTGGAATAGCTCGGCATGCTGGCACACTGCAGCACCCCTGGCAAGGACCTACATGGTACTTGTCGATGTGCTCTCGGTCCAGCGGCTGCGTCACCTTCATCCAACCCGACTCCTTCTCAATGGTGAAGATGCCCTCGGGGGGGGCGTCCGCCCCCTGCCCTGTGATGCTGTAGAAGATCTTGGTATCTCTGTCCCGGTTGGATTTGATCTGGGAGGAGATGCGGGGAGGGGGGTCAGTACCCCCCACCCAGCGGCATTGCACCCTGCCCCGATGCAGGGGGGATGGCCACCGCCAGCATCGCTCCCACCCTTGACATGCACAGCCATGCCCAGCCCCAACCCTGCACCCAGACCAACGCCCCCATACCTGAACCAGCTTTTTGGGGAAGGGGCCCCTCTCATTTTCGGGAACCTTGATGGGGGGGATCACCCAGTCCCTCTTCCGCCTCCTGGGAGCAGCGCGAGCCCCAGGTGCCTCCTGCGGGATGGGGGGGGGGGGCAGGTGAGGGCACAGCCAGCCCAAGGTGGGGGGTTCAGGGGATGGGGGGCACAGCTAGGCAGCATTACCTGGGGGGAGCGCCTGCTCCGCATGGGGAGTGGGGCAGGGTCCCAAAGCGGGGCAGCACCCCGGGGGGGGGCGGCAGGCACCCTGCCCACCCCCAACAGGCGTAGGGGGCCCCTGTCCTCCCATGCCCCGACGTCGAGCTCCTCGGTCCCATATGGCCCCACGCAGCCTCCGGAGCTCGCTGCAAGAGGGCAGGGGGTCAGGGTGGCCAGGGAGGGGGGAACCTGCCCCTGATCCCTCCCCCCCCCTTGCCAGCAGCCGCAGGACCCCGCACCCCCCCAGCCTGCTGAGGCAGATCAAATCAGGCAGGGGATGCTGGGAGAGGCACAGGAGCACAGCAGAGGTTTCGGCTTTGTTTCAGTGATGACGGGAAATTCCTGGGCAGGCAGAGCCCTGCCCCAGCCTCCCACCCGGTGTGTCACCCCCCTGGGGGCTCCCAGCCCCCCATGGCCAGCACATGGGGCACAGCACGGCCCCACCCACCCAGGACCATGCTGCATCCCCCTCACTGGATACGGCCCAGGACCCTGCACCCCAACCCGGGCGGCAGGATTAGGGGATTAGCAGAGCTAAGCCAGCTCCGGCGGCGGCGAGAGGCCGCCCGGGCTGAGTAACTGGGAGGGGATGGGGAGCGGGGATGGGGGGCTGCAGGAGTGGGGGGAAGACATGGAGCAGGGCAAAAAGAGCTGTGCCCCACGGCTGCCCCACACCAGGGTGGGGACCGAGCCCTGGAGCGACGGCGGGGGCCCCCACACCCGCGGGCAGAGCAGCAGCCATGCCTGGAGGGCAGTGCTGAGGACCCCTCCCAGCCACGATGGGGGTGATAAGGGACATTAGTGGGTCTGGAGGGGCCCCAACCACCTCTGCATGTGGCACCAGGGCACCAGTAGCCTCCAGCACCCACTGTGGGGAACCCCCAGCCCTGCTGCCCGGGGAAGGGCTGGGTGGCACGGTGGGGTCTGGGTCCACAGCCTTGCTCCAGCCCCCCCTTGGGGGCCTGGACTCCGCTGTGCCCTCGGGGTGCCCCTGTGCAGAGCCCACATGCCACCCTGCCCACTCGCCCGGGCCACGTGCTGCCCATGGAGGGGTTCTGCAGCATCATGGCGGGACCCCAGCCCCAGCCCATGGTGGGGGTCCAGCACAGCCCAGCTCAATTCCCGGCAGCCTGGCAGGAACTGCCTGGCAGGCTTGGCCAAAGGAAGTGGGATATGGCATCCGAGGAGGGCAGAGGTCAGGGCTTCTCCTGGCATGGCGAGAGCACTTACTGCCAAGAAGGGCTTTTAGTGCTCCGCGGCCATTAGGCGAGCGCTGGCTCTGGCCGCGATTCCCAAGCAGCCCTGCTCCCCTGGGATGCCGCCGAGCGAATGGGGCGAACAAGCCCAAGCAATGTTCGCTGCCCCAGCCCTGGGGCACCGCCGGCAGCCGGCCAAGAGCCAGCACCAGCAAGCCCCTTGCCCAGCCTCAGGCCGGGCTGGCCATACTCTGCAGCCCACGGCACATTGCTCCTGCCCATGGCCAGAGAAGGGTGGCTGTGGGGCAACCAGCCTCATCGCCAGCCCGGCGCCAGTCACCCACCCTGCGGGGACCCAGCCCTGCCCTGGCGGGCACCCCACGGCTGGACCAGAGGTGCCGGCATCAGCCGCCACCGGCCCTGCTGGGGCCAGACGGGCAGGCTGGGCACCGCCAGCCCCACAGCCCAGAGTGGGACACAGCCCTATAACGCAGGAGCCCAGCCAGCCCCACAATCTGGTCCCACACCCCAGGAAGGGCTCTCCCCTCGGCCCAGCCCCACATCCCGGAGACCCCAGCCAGCCCCACCGCCCTGGGAACATCCACTCGCCACGAAAAACACCGACCCCGCGGCCCGGGGGGCACAACCAGCCCCACATCCCGCCCCGGGACCCAGCCCCACAGCCCAGGGAGTCCAGCCGGCCCCAGAGCCAGACCCCCAGGCCGGAGGGCAGAGCGGGAGCGAGCACGGCAGCGAGGTGGGGCCCCGCCGCCCCCAGCCCGGCCCGCACCCCGGGGAACACGGGCCGCCCGCCCCACCGGAGCCCCGGTCGCGATCCCGGTTCCGACGCGTTCCCGGCCCCGCCGAGCATCCCGCGGGGTCCCGGGGGGGTCGGTCCGGGTGGAGCCGCGCCCCGACGGCGCCGGTTACCTGGTGCCGGTAGCGGCCCACGGCGCAGCCCCGGGGGGACGCACGGCCGGACCGGGGGAGAGGCGAACGCGGCGGCCGCCGGCAGGAACGGGAGGAGGAGAAGGATGAGGTTGAAGAAAAGCGGGCAGAGCCCGGAGCGCGGCCCCCGCATGGCCCGTCCGCCGCTGCCGCCGCTCCGGTCGCCGCCCGCCGCGCCCCGCCCCGCCCGCTGCAACGCGCCGCTCCAGGTGAGGCGGCGGCCGTGCAGGTACCGCCCCGCCCCGCCCCGGAGAGCGGCCCCCGGCACCCCCCCAGGCACCCTCCTGTTTCTCCGTGCGGCCCCCGGCACCCCCCCGGGCACCCCCCGGTACCCTCCTGTTTCTCCGTGCGGCCCCCCCGCCGCCTCCGTTCCCCCGCCGCTCTTCTCTCGGTACCTCTGCGCAGCCCGGTAGGCACCGCCCGGGCATCCCGGTACCGCCGTGGGTCTCTCCCGGTGCCTTTGGTACCTCCGGGCGCTCCTGGACACCCCCCGGGCACCCCGGTACCTCCCCGGCATCCCCGGGCACCGCGGCCGGCTGCCCCCGTGGCTTCCCCCGGCGCCGGTGCCGGGGCTGAGCCCCTCCCGGTGCCACTTGTCCCCCTGTCCGGGTCTGGGCTGCGACTCCTAGGGACCCCCGGGGATCCCCCACCCCCTGCCCGGGGACCCGGCACCCTGCGGCGGGGGCTCTTCCAGCACCCCCAGGCCCATCCTCCGGGGGGGGGGGGATGTCGGGGCGCTTGGCCCCACCGTGGGGTGCCATCGGGTGCTAGCCGCCGCGTTGTCCCCTCCCCAGCACCCTGGGGGGCTGGCCAGCCCCGAGCATCGCCTGGGGGGTCGCACCCCACTGGGTGTGGGGGGTCCGAGAGTCCAACGGGGTCCCTAGCACCCTGCGAGGGGGGGCAGTGCCCCGGGGGGGTCCTTGGCGTCCTGCAGTGCATCGGGCTGCTGGTGGGGGGTGCTGGGGGGGGCACCTGGAGCCCCCTCCCCACCTTTGGGTGCACAGGGCCCCCAGAGCAAAGTGGGATCCTGGGATGGGGCCATGTGCTCCCTCTAGCCCTGCTGGGGTGGGGTGTCCTGTGGCCCCCGTGGGACAGTGCCCTTGGGAGGCTTTTGGGGTCCTGGGCTCTGTCCCTCATTCCCACCCCCACCCGCGCCCCCAAGCCTGGAGCAGCACCTTGTGTGCTGTGTCCCTACACAGGTCCCTCCCATCCGCCCCCCGCAGTGCATGCTGGCACCCGGCTTTCCCAGCAGGACTTGGCCAAGGTCACGGCTGGCCGCAGGGAAGGTCCCCAGCTGGTGCCCAGAGGAATGCCAGTGCAGCTGGAGCCATGTCACCCTGCACTTTTGCCCTTCTCCTCCTCCTCCTGCCGGTAGGACCGTCCCGATGGGGCTGGAGGCTGCTGTGAGTCTTTGAGGGGGACAGCAGGACAGCCCCTGTGCAGCCCCCTGGGCAGAGCTCTGCCCCACCCCAGCCCCTCAGCCCTGCTCTCCGTCCCTGTAGGACGCAGCGCCTGACGTGCTGACCTTCCCCAAGCCCGGCCATGGCCTCCGGCGGCAGAAGAGGGACTGGGTCATCCCCCCCATCAGCTGCCCCGAGAACGATCGGGGGCCCTTCCCCAAGAAGCTGGTGCAGGTATGTGGCCCTGTGGGGACGGGGGCGCAGGGCAGGACAGTCCCTGGAGCACCGGGACCCCTCTAACCCCACCTCCATCTTGCCACCAGATCAAATCTACCAAGGGCAAGGAGATCAAGGTTTTCTACAGCATCACGGGGCAGGGGGTGGACAGCTATCCCATGGGCGTCTTCACTGTCGAGCGGGAGACAGGGTGGCTGGAGGTGACAAAGCCACTGGACCGAGAGGAGATCGACAAATACGTCGTGAGTGGGGGGCCGGGATGGGGAGGGGACAGTCCCCAGGGCTGTGCATGGGTTGACAGTGCCCTTTGCAGCTCTTCGCCCACGCTGTGTCAGCCAACGGGCAGCCTGTGGAGGACCCCATGGAGATCATCATCACCGTGACAGACCAGAATGACAACCGGCCCATCTTCACTGAGGCGGTTTTCCATGGCACCGTGCCCGAGTGGGCTGAGCCAGGTGAGACCGATGCCACCGAGCAGGAGGCAGTGTTGGGGGAATGGGGGAGATGTCACCAGTAACCACCGGCTCGCAGGCACCCCCGTGCTGAGGGTGCTGGCCACAGACGCAGACGAAGCAGTGAGCTCCACCAATGGGGTCGTGGTCTACTCCATCCTGCGCCAGAGGCCAGACCATCCCCAGCCCCACATGTTTGCCATCAACAGCAGCACCGGGGTGATCTCTGTGGCTGCGGCGGGGCTGGTGGCACAGGTGAGCCCCAGGCATAGCCCCTGCTACCCCCCAACCCTGTTCAGGGGTGACACAGCCTCTCACTGCAGGTGGTCCCTGAATACACCCTGGACATCCGGGCAGCTGATGTGGAAGGGTATGGGCTGCAGGCCACCGCCACTGTGCTCATCAAAGTGCAGGTGAGGCACCAAGCCCACCCATGTGCCACCCCGGCAGGCAGACAGGCAGGGTTAGGCCATGGTGAAGCCGGCGCCTGCTCCTGGCAGCCCTCACGTGCCCAGCCGCCACAGCGCCGACGCGCTCTGGGCGTTTTCTAGGGAGGGAGGCAAAACCGGGATGGCAGCTCCACCACAGCTCCTCCTGGCCCAGCACCCCAAGATCCCGCTGGGCTCTGGTCTACCAGCCCCAGGGCCGTGGTGTTGCCAGAGCATGGGTGCTGGTGGGGCTCCCGGGCACACCTCCCAGGGGGAAGCCACCTGCGCCGGCTCAGCCCAGCTGGGGAGGAGCACCCGGTCCTGCTGCAACCTTGCACTAGGATAGCGGCATCCAGCCTTGCCAGCTTGGTGGGGAGAGGTCGTGGTGCCAGGAAGGGCAGCCGGGGCAGCGGTTGGAGTTTTGCATGGTTTCACCGGCCACAGGCTCCTGGCTGAGTGGGATGGAGGAGAGCCAGGTAAGCAGCCGGGTGCCCTTGTTCGCCATTGTGCCGCTCTGGCTTCCCTGCTTCAGCCGGCAGCCGAGGCCCAGAGCAGGTGCCGGGATGGCAGTGAGAGCTGGTCCCGCTCCAGGGAGACAGCCTGGCCGTGCAGCGGGATGCAGTCCTCGGGTCGTGCTCCCACCCTGCCAAGCACAACCTGGGGCTTCCCAAAGGGGAAGGGGTCGGAGTTGCCCTCACCAGTGCTGCCTGTGCCCCCCTGCTTGCTGCTCACCCCAGCTGCCCACCCCAGGCAGCTCCAGAGCACTTGCAGGGTTAACATCTAGCCCACACGTGACGCTGCGGGCAGGGCGACAGGGACAGGGCTGCTGGGACACCGGGACAGAGCTGCTTCCTCCCTGGGTCCAGGCCAGCCATTGCTGCAGCCCACTGGGACGGGTGGGTGAGCGGGGATCCCGACGCTGCCCCAGGCATACAGCCCTCCGTCTGTCCCAGCAGGTGCCCCGCTGTGGGCGGCAGCAGTGCCCGAGGCACGCAGGCAGCCGCTGGGAGAGGCAGTGCTCCGCTGCGAGCATGGGCCCGGTGGCACCGCAGCCCCAGGGCTGGTGGAGCTGAGCCCCACGGCATGGGAAGAATATGGGCGCCCACGTCGCAGCCCTGGGGTGCAACGGGGTGCTGGGGACAGGGGGCTGTGCTAGGACAGCCCCAGCTGTGCGGCCAGTGGCCCAGGGGCTGCAGGGAGGGGGCAGATAGGCAGGCTGGCCAAGGGTGGGGGCACTTGGGGGCTCGGCTGAGGCACTGCCTGCCATAGCACAGCAGAGGGGGGAGACAGACAGTGCTGCCGGGACATGTCGCAACCCTGCTTACTCCTCTGCCCCAGGCTGAAGGCATGTCCAAGACCGTGAATGGCTCCCTGACCACCCACGTGCTGAACACGGTCACGGGGCTGCCGGCAGCCAGCCTTGCCGTCCGGCTGGCCCAGCTGCAGGAGCCAGGGCAGCAGTGGACGGAGCTGGTTCAGAGGTAGGAGAACGGGCAGCAGCAAAATCGGCAGAGGATGCTGCTGCCTGTCCCCCATGAGCCAGCCGGCAGCCAGCTGCCAGGAGAGGTGGCTCAGGGGCCAGGGACAGCTACCGTGGCAGGACTTGCTCCTTCTGATTTCAGGTGGACGGACCACGACGGGCGCTGCCCGCCCCTCCTGGCTCTAGGGCAGGCCAAGGCTGGCACCTACAAGCTGCACTTTGAGACGGCAGCGTATTGGCAAGGCCTGGGGCACACCAGCTTCTACCCCTTTGTGGAGGTACAGAGCACAGGGAGCAAGGGACAGGGGTCACAGGAGCCAGCTGTGGCCAAATGCGCAGGGTCTGGGTGCCATGGTCAGACTCGCATGGGCTGCCTGCTCCCTCCTGCAGCACTGCCGGCTCTGCTCCAAGTATCCCGCAGTGCCCAGCTCCGACTAGCTGAGCCCCGCTGGAGGGGAATCCCAGCTGCTGCCTTCTTGCTTTCCCCCAGGTTGTCTTCACCATCACTGACCCGGCCCAGAAGCTGCACATCCCACTGCTGATCAGCCCCTACTCCTACACAACATACCGTGGCAGTTAGGGGAAAGACATATCCTCCCCGCTAGGGATGCAGGTCAGCTGGGTGGGGAAACTACGCCACTGACACCATTAAAGGCTTCAAACAGCACCATTTGTCTCAAAAAAATCTCCTTTCCGAGGGCAGCACACACACGGCTGCTGGAGGGGGAAAGGAGAGGAGCCCCAGGGGCAGCACCGCCAGGGGGGTCTGGGGGGGGCCCCACACAAGCCCCCGCTCCCTGCTCCAGCCTGGTCCGGCAGGTGGCATGCCAGGAGCCCACCAGGCTGTGTGGTGGTCCGGGGCCACACTGGCACCACTTGGTCAGAGCTGACCCAGCTGGCATCTGCCTGTGGCTGGCATCCCCCATGGCAGGAGTCGGGAGGCTGCTCCAGGGGAAAGCCCCCCACGCCCCGGAGATAGAGGTTCCTTCAGGTCCTCCAGAAGGCTCACTGGGATCTGTTTAATGGTGCGGAGCACCAAGAGGGCACATCTCCGCTCCCTGTCCGGCGCGGTGGGTCCCTCGGTGCTGGCTGGCATCAGGTGGGCACAGCAACTAGTCCTGCGGGGCCCTGTCCCACCGCCTGCCCCAGCACGGGGCTCGCCAGAGGCTTGAAGCCCAGGTTGTCCAAGGGGATCCCAAAAGCCATCAGCTTTGCCTCGAACGTCTGCAGCATGTCATTGTGTGCCTGCAAGAGAAATACCCTCCTGGTCAGCCCCAAACCCAGCTCCATCCCAGCCCCTCCACGCCTGGACATGGGCTACCTGCACCCCCTGCACAGTGGCGGGATGAACCCAACATGCCTTCCTTCACAGGGCAAACAGGGGAAACTGCAGCCTGGGCTGGGTCCTGCCTGGCCCAGGGCATGAAGCAGCTCAGCTGGCCTGCTGTGAGTTCCCTTCCCTCCGCTCTGTGCACAGCCTGGAGCAGGTGGTCCCTTTTCCACCCCTCCAAAAGCCGCAGCCACCACCCAACAGCCCCCCAGCCCCTTCCCTCACCTTGCAGACTCGGGCCAGCTGGAGCTGCAGGTCCTTGATGGTGGTGTTCTTGGAATTGAGCACATCCTGCAAAGGGAGACAACACATCAGGTAGTGGTTGCCCAGCCCTGGCAGCACAGTGGCCGTGCCGCAGCTGGGAGCGGCGTGGCAGAGCACATGGAGGAGCTGCTGCACAGCGGCCGAGCTGGCACCGGGGTCTGGTTCAAGCAGAGCAGCTCGCAGCATGGCCTGGCAGGCAGCCACCACCCTGCTCCCTTTGAGCCAGCACTGCCAGGGACAGCCAGCCCCAGGCAGAGGCAAGGGACAGGGACCTCCCAGACCAACAACACAAGTGTCAGCACAACCCTGCCATCATTGTCTGCCCCGCTGCAAGGACAGGGAGGGATGGCGACAGCAGCATCTGCTCCAGCAGCACCACCCTGCCATCACAGCACTGGGGGAATTACAGGGGGAGAGGCTTCCTGGGAAACCGCTAGAAGCAGCTGAGCAGAGGAATTCCGTGACCCCAGCAGCTGTGGGAGAGCTCGACGCCATGACGCCTTCCCAGGAATGTGTTTTCCTTCCTCTGCTGTGGCACCTGCTAGTAGATGACACAAGCGCTACCCCATTCTACATCCCCAGAGCCTTGGCTGCTGCTGTGCACGTCCCCAGGGCACCCTGGCAAGAGGGTGTCCATGAGCTTCACTGCCAACCATTGTAGTGGGGACCTGGAAGGGAATGGGCTGGTGTGGGACAAGCGGGAAGGCACTGGGGGCAGTGGCTGAGCCAAGCTTGGAGCCCACATCCTCTGCGCCTCAACCCAACCCGGAGCAAATGCTGCTTCTCAAGTTACAGCTGCGGCAGGCTCCAGGAATGTGGGTCTCCGAGACTTCGCGCTGAGGCTTTCTGCATACGTATTTTTAGCACGCCAGACATTGCAGAGCCCCTGGGAACCTGTCTATGCTGTCTCTGCAGCCAGGGAGGCCAGGCGAGATTCACTGGCTGTGACTCCTCATGCACAGAGCACCCTGGGTCGCTGACAGACCCCGCATGCAGCCAGGCTGCTCAGCAGCAGAGCACTGGTAGAGCGCTGCTCAGCCTGGGGCTAATCTCTTCGAAACAGGCCCCACCTGAGGGAGAGATCGGTGCCAAACTCCCAACACCCACACGCTCCGCTCTCAAGGGAGAGACGGAGTGCCCTGCGGCACCATGCATGGCCCTGGGAGTGCCAGAAATGAGTGATGTGGCAGCTACAGCCATGTAGGATGGGGACTCGCTTGCTCCAAGGTCTGGGTTCACCCCAGAGCAGCCTCTGCTCCGCAAGACCAGCCTTTGCAGGGCTCCATGGCAGCGCACGGTACCTCCAGCTTGCGTGAGACCAAGGAGAGGGCTCCCGCGTCGAGGTTGGAGGCTGCAAAGACCTCACTGAGCTCCACCTCCTTTTTCTCCAGGACGCTGAGGAGTCCTTTCAGCTTGCGCTCCAGGAGCAGGTTCTTGAAGCCTGTCTTCTGCTGCACCTCGTTAATGGCTTTGGTGAACTTCTGATAGAGCTCATCTCGCTCTGCCTGCACCTGCTCCCAAAGACAGTACACCTTCACACCACCCTCAGGACCCCCGGGCTGGTGGCCACCCAGGGCTGGCAGCAAACAGGTCCGGCAGCTTGGCCCTGCCTGCTCCAGCGAGAGCCTGGCCGTTCCCTACGGCACCTGCAACCCGTGGGGAATGCAGGTGCTGGAGCACAGCTTCCCTCCCTGCTTCCATGGCTGGCACCTCCTCAGCACCTGCACTTCTGCTTCCTCCTCCCCACCAGACACCCCCAACAGCAGAAGGGGCTGATGAACTTGCTGTAGCATTATTTTAGACCTCAGAAAGGGCCCCACAGCACATGAGGGTCTCGCCTCCTCTCCTCCTCGCAGCTGGCAGGAGCCCCTGGCTCACAGCTAGTTAATAAGTGTCCTAATTAGGACACAATCTCTCCTCCACAGCCTATTTCTGAATGCACTGAATATGTTGCTGCCTTAATGATGGATTGTTAACGAGGCCTCAGATCAATGTTCATATTCCTGGGGATTTCTACGAATTGCAAATGAGCTCTCTTCTGCCTCAACAGATTTATCTGGGTTAGCTGGAGGGGGATGGAGAGGCTGAGTCTGGGAGAACTCAGTCAACACAACTCATCCCGAGCTGCTGCTGCGGCCAGTCCCTCGCAGGCCGGGAGGGGACTGCTGGAGCGTGCATGATTGCTTAGCAAAGTACAAGGACAGGTCTGTCTGCTGACCGTGGGAGATGCCAAAGCTATGAGAAGCTTTGTTGGAAGCAGCAGTTATCGCACAGCTCTGGATTAGAGCTCAGAAAGCCCTCAGCTGAGCACAGACTCTGCTAAGCCCCAGTGCTCAATCCTCTGCGGAGGGAATGGGGTTTGGAGAGGGAATCGGGATGCCCAGACCCATCTTGCAGCTCTCACCTTACTGAACCTCTGCTCCAGCACTTCGTGTTCCCACTGAAGATCCTTCAGTTCCTTCTGGGTGACTTTCAGATGGGCTTTTGTGTTCTGCGAGTGGGAAGGGACAGTTAAAGAGCACGGGTTTCTCTGGGGGTGTGCAGAGGATGTGTTCTGGCAAGGGAGGAGAGTGACCAGCAAAGAGATATGGGCGAGAAAAAAAAAAAAAAAAACAGGCAATGCCCACACCAACTCCCTTCCCCCTCTGCAGCAGGGGCTACTCTTGTTTCTCGCTGCCAGAGTCCTGGGAGTCCCATCTAAGATCTTATAGACACCCAGATAAGCTGAAAAGGACTTGAAGGACTTTGCTCAGCGATCTGGCCAAGCCAAGTGGCAGAGGTCACTGCTGAGTGACTCCCTCCAGGAAACAGCCAGGGTGACTCAGGAAAGGACAGGGCAGGCCACTCACCATCAGGGCCTCTTTGTCCTTGTCATAGTGAGCCAACTTCTTCTGCAGCTCAAGCACCTGCTCCTGGGCCTGCTGCAGGGGCTCCTTCAGCTGCTTGTTCTGGAGCAGCACATCTGCCTTCTCCTTTTCCAAGTGATTCTCTTTCTTCTTCATCTCCTCTATCTGCTCCTGTTCTTGGGAACACGAGTACCAACTCCTGGGGGCTGCCCAGCTCCTCAGAACTTCCCACACCCTCCAGACACCCTTCAATTGCTGGCCCAGCAAGATGCATCTTGCTGTGCTCAAGAGTTTCATTCGTGTAACAGTGTACAACCCTCAGGAGATCAGCAGCACCCACAGCACCACCTGGGAACTGGCCAGATCTGGGTGAAATCCTCACAGGATCAGCCCCTTGGTGGAAGGGTGACACTCTGCAGGCCAAGCAAGCTACAGCAGGGGGACAGGCAATACCTTCAGCAAGCTGATGAGCGCCAGGTTTTTGAGGGTGATATCGTTGTAGTAGTTCTTGATGTCACTGAAGGCCTTCTCGTGGTTTCTCATCAGCTCACTGATGTGGCTGTTCTTCCTCTCCTCCACCTCGTGGATCTCAGTCTTCCTCCGCAAGTCAAGCTCGTCCCGCAGCACTTGCATCTTCTTGGTGTACTTGGCCTCGATATCTGGGGGAGCACACAGGGAGCTGAGTGAGGACCTCGTGGAGACCCTGCATAATGCACCCCAGCTCCACTAGCCAGCATCAGCTTGGCGCATGCCACCATGGCATTACTCAAGGACAAGACGCTTATTAGCAGCGTCACCGCAGCTGCCACCAGCGTGCGGAGCAGTTACACTGGGACCACGGAGAGCAGAGCCCAGAAATAGCATCCTTGGAAAGAGGGCATGGAAACGCTCCAAGTCAGCCCGTGAGAACCTGAAACGTCCCCTGAGGAGGAGACTGGAGCGAGGACTCTGCAAGGGCTCCTCCAGCCTCCTCACCCCACAGCCTGGAGAAGAGCTGCCAGGCAGCTGCGCTCAGCAGTATGGCCTGGCAGCAGTGACAGGCACCCTGCCTGCACCCCTCAGCTCACACTGCAGGCACCCAGCCTTGTTCTGTTTGCACAATGCTGGGGGTCTGGCAGTCCCAGAGCACAGGGGAGCAAGAACTGGGGGGAAAATAACCAGAACTGGGGCAAACAAGCCAGAAATGAGGGAAAACCAGCCCCCTTTCTGCTTGAGGATCTGCTAGGGAGCCCAGCAGCACAGCAGAGCTCAGAAGAACCTTCCCCGGCACACTGACAAAGGGAGGCCATGCAGGAGCTATGCACAAATCCTTACCTTTCACTTGTCTCTCGAAGTCATTGCACAGCCGGGTGATCTCCTCCTCTTGTTTCTGTTAGGAAGAAGCTACGCGTTAGAGGTAGACAACCAAATCCTGAGTCAGCTGCATCCCCAGGGATTCCCTCCTGCTCCCTGGGAAAGGCTCTCGCCATGGCACCAATCCCATGTTATCCATGCAAACAGCAGCTCACAGGCTCTCCAGCTGCTCTCACACCTCCCTGCTGCAGGAAGGGGGGTTCACAGGAGCTGCCCCAGGAAGCCCTTCTCCCCATTCCTGCGCTTTCTAGTGCCTGTAAGTCCATCTGTTACCAGTGCCTCCGGGAAACCCCATCCCACCCCACAGAGAGAGCCGTGGAGGCAGGCTCCTGCTCTCACGCTGGGGCTAGGAGGGCTCAGCTGGTGGACCCCCAACTCCTTTTGCAGCAGAGGCACCTCACACATGACTCTGGCCTTGCCAGGGACATACCAGGCGCATGTTTTTCACCACCACCTCGTTGGCCAGCTCTTGCTCCTTCAGCTCCACTTTCAAGGAACGCATGTCTTTACGCAGCTCCATCTCCTGGGCCCAGTGATCCTTCTGGGCCCGTTTCATGGACAGGGTGCCCTCCGCCTTCAGCTCAGTAATGTTTTCCTGGTGTTCGTACAACAAGTGCTTCACCTTCTGCTTGTAAACCTAAAGACAAACCACAGACTGGGTGAGGGGCTTCAGCAGCAGACACCCAGAGCTGGGATATTACAGAATCACAGAATCACAGAATTATCAGAGTTGGAAGGGACCTCTAGAGATCATCTAGTCCAACTCCCCTGCTAAAGCAGGATTGCCTAGAGCACATTACTCAGGACTGCATCCAGGCGGGTCTTGAAAATCTCCAGGGAAGGGGACTCCACAACCTCCCTGGGCAGCCTGTTCCAGTGCTCTGTCACCCAAGACACTCCTGGCTTGCATCCTGCCCAGCTTCTCCTCCTCTTCCCTCTCCTCCTCAGAGCTGTCCAAGGCTCACCCAGAGCTTGGGGAACTTGTAACACCTTTAGCCTTCTCCCCTCCCACCTTGATCTCCACTTGATGCCGCTCCTCTGCCTCCTCCATCTCCCGGTCCTTGTTCCGCAGCTCTGCTCTCTTCTCCTCCAGCTGCCGGCGGGTGATCTCCCAGAAGGTGTGAATCTTGTCACGCTCCAGCTGGAAATAGTTGCGCTCTTCCCGTTCCCGGTCCAGCTCCTCTCGGAGATGTGCAACATGCTTCTCCAGCTGCAAAGCCAAGGGGAAGAGCCAAATAGGCAGAAAAGGAGACCTCGGACAGATGCCCCTGCAAGACACTTATGGCAAGCCACATGGGAAGCTTGGCAGGACACAGTGGCTGCTACTGTGATGGAGAAGCTCAGGAGAGAAGTGGAGGAGCCCTGACACACCCTGGACCTAACTGAACCCATCAGTCTCTGGAAAAGGAGTAACAAAACCTTTTCCTACTGTAAGCAGCCCAAGCTCAGATATTCTGTCTCACAGTATTCAGTAACACCATTCTCAGGTGCTTCAATAATAGCAAAACGTGCAAGATCTTAACCCAGGAGTGAGGTCCCCAGGCCAGGGCTGCCTCCTCCAGTTGTATAACACCTGGCAAAAGAAGCAGGACAACCGAGGGGCAGCAGCTGCACCTTCCACCTCTGCCTGCCTTCCCTGCACCTATGGGAGCCTCCTGCCCCAGCAGCAACACAACTGAGTGTACTGCAGGCTGCAAATCACATCTCCAGGCTGAGCCATCACACAGCTGAGCAGGCTGACAGGGTTATGGAGTCAGCGAGAAGACAGTGAGGGCACAGGGCTCGAGAGCAGAGTGCCTGAGAACAGCGGAAGGGAGGGTGGGATGAGGGGGCTGCTCCTTCCAGTAACAGTGAGAATCCCCCCAGCCCAGACATGCATCAGGCAGTGAAATGAACCCCAGCCGCTTGTCTCTGTCAACCTCCACCACCTGTTGTCCCCAGAGCCAGAGCCAAGCACCAAGCAGGGGTCCTGAGCGCTGTTCTTGTAAGTGGCAATGTCCTCCTACTGGAGGGTGGGCTGGGAGATGGGGGATCTCTCACCTGCTCCTTGCTCATCTCCTTTGGGGACAAGGCATCTACCACTGCTGGAGCTTTGCTCCCTTTCTCTTTTTTTCCGACTTTCTTTTTTGGTGCCTAAGGAAAGAAAGGAAAATGCACGAGGTGCGCGTGTGGCTCGGGTGCCGGGAGAAAGCTGTGCTGCTCAGTGCCCCTGCACCAGCCCAGGACACAAAGCATACCTGCTCTCATGGCGGGGACAGGATTAGAAGGGTGACAGGGAGCACTGGCTGATGCAGCCAGGGTCCTCAGAAGGAGCCTGGAAGCCTCTGAGACCCTCCAGAACACACACAGGTCGTGCCCAGCTGCTGTCAGCTCAGCTCCACAGTGAAGCTCCCAAGCACAAAAGCAAGTCCCCAAACTAATGTCTCATGAGTGTCACGGCAGTGCTGTGCACGGCGCCAAGGGGCGGGCCGGCCGGCTGGCTGGCTGGCTGGCTGGCTGGCTCTCTCCTCTCCTCTCCTCTCCTCTCCTCTCCTCTCCTCTCCTCTCCTCTCCTCTCCCCAAGACCGGGACGGGACGGGACGGGCCGGCCCCCCTCAGCGCTCGGGGCTCCCTCCCCACGAGCGGGCCAGGCCTGGCCGCGCCCCACGGCCTTGCGCTACCCGCACCCCCGGCTCCAGGGGACGCGTCAGCAGCAGGTCTGTAGCACCCCCAGCCGCCTCGGGGCTCTCCCTTTTCCCCCCCCCGCCGCCAGTCTCGTCTCTCCCCCCGGCCCAGGCGCGACCCCAGCCCTCACTCACCATGGCGGCTGCCGCTGGCGCCGCGGTCTCCAGGCAACGAGAGGGCAGATCTCGCGAGAGTTGCGCGACGGAAGGACACGCCCCCTAGCAACGCGGGGCCCCGCCCTGGCAACGGCGGCGGGGCCTGCTCCAGGCCCGGGAAGGGGGAGCCGAGCCGGGCTCGGCCTGGGGGGTCCCCGCTGTGCCCGGGCCCGAGACCCCTTCACACCCCCGGGCTCACCGCTGCGCCCCGCACCCCCGTGCCCCGGCGTCCCCTCCGCATCCCCGGCTCCCGCACCTGGGGTCCCCCAGCGCCCCCTCTGCCGCGACCCGAGACCCCGCCGCACGACCGCGGTCCCCGCTGCACCCCCGGTTCCCGTGTGTCGTGTCACCCCCCGGGTCCCCTCCGCCCCCCCCGTGCCCTCCCGGGTCCCCGCTGTGCCTCCCGCCTCCCAGACCCGCGCTCCCGGGTCCTTCTCCACGCCCCCCCGGTCCCCCGGGACAGGCGGGGCCGGTCCCGGTGTGTTGTCGTCGTCCCCCCCCGGTTCCCGCCCCCTCACCGCCCCCAGCACCGCCCCCGCCGCGGCGGGCAGGAGCGTGCGGGCTGCGGGCTGGCACCGGGCCAGCCCCGCCCAGCACCGGCACCGGTACCGGTACCGGCACCGGCCCGGCCCATGGAGGCTCCGGGAGCGGCCGACACCGTAGGTGAGGTGGGTGCGGGGAGGCGGGAGGGGAACGGTCCGGCGCGTCCATCACCGCGGCCTCGGGCCGGGCGGCTCCACCAGCCGGGAGCCCGCAGCGGGCGGAACCGGGCCGGGCCGCGCGGGGTAGAGGGGGGGCCGGCGGGGGTGTGGGGACAGAGGGGGTGCGGGGGCTGCAGGAGGAGATGTAGGGCGGGGTGGGTGTGCAAGGGGCGGGTGTGCAAAGGGTGTGCCGGGGGGTGTGTACCGGGATGCGGGGGGGGGATGCTGTGCAAGGCGGGGTGCAGGGGGCTCTGGATGAGGGTCCGGGGGGGGTGCAGGGGGTGTGTCTGCAAGGGGTGTGCCGGGGGGTGTACGGAGGTGGAGGGGGGAGCGGGGCAGTGTGTGCTGTGCAAGGGAGGGGCGTGCAGGGGGCTCTGGATGGGTGTGCAAGGGGGGGTGTGCAGGGATGGTCTGGGATGGGGCTGTGGGGGTACAGTGGGGGGGACACGGAAGTGCAGTGGAGTGCTGGGGCGGGTTACAGGGTGCCTGGGGCAGGCTGAGGTGCAGGGGGGGTGCTGGGTGGGGAGGGGGGGTGCCAGAGCAAACACCCCCGTGGAGGTGTGCTGGTACTGGTGGTGGAGTGTGGAGGGCTGGGGTGCTCGGGGATGGGGTGGTGGCCATGCCGGTGGAGCCAGGGCAGGCACTGGCATTGTGTGTGGGGTCCTGCATGGTGACACGGGTGATGCTGGGGCTCCTGTGCATGCCCATCCCTCCTGCATGTACCCCTGTGGTGGTGGCAGCCTTGTTCATGCCCTCCCGTGGCACCGGGCCCTTTGGACAGTGCCACCGGGCCGGGCACTGGACAGGAGTGGGACTGATGCCGGTGGGGTGGCCGGAGCCGGCCGCTGCCTGGCTCTGCGGTTTGACGTGAGTCAGCAGAGCGGAGTGCAGGGAGGGAGCCCTGATGCCGGCCCCGCTCCCCACCAGGCAGCCGGTGAGCCCAGGCTGGAGCGGGGCAGCGTGGCCGGCAGCGTGGCCGGTGGTGTGGCGTGACCATGCAGACGGAGGCCAGAGGGGATTTCTGCAGCAGAGACCAGCGCCCCGGTGGGTGGAGGCTTGGCGGAAGGGGGAGTGGGGCTGGGAGGCTGCTGGTGGCAGGGGAGGACGTGCTCCATAAGGTGACACCTCTGCGTCACCCACTGGAGCTGGGCACTATGGATGCACATGAGGTGGGACGGTGGGAGTGGGCAGGAGAGGCAGTCCCCATATCCCCCCTGGGGAGCTCTTCCCAGCATTGGAGTGGGGTGGGGACCCCATTTCCCAGCTGGAGGGAAGGTGCCAGCGGTGCAGGATGTCTGGTCCCACCTTGCGGGGTCAGGAAACAGCAGAGACAGTGTTAGGCAGGGGTGTCCTGTGGTTCAGTGTAGCAAGAACAAGGACTAAATCCTCCCATAATGTCCCTTTCCCCGTCCCAGCTCCTTTGGGTTGGGGGCATTTCTGTCCCCTGCCCCCATTCTGGAAGGGAAGGAGGAGATGCTCAGCCCACAGTGAGCCCGTCCCCATGCTATCTCACCTGGCAGTGTGGTGATGGCAGGGCTGGTGGCACATGGTGCCAATATGTGGCCAGCTTTGTCCTGCCCCAGCACCAGCCCTGGGTGGGCAGGAGACCCTGTGTGCCCAGGACAGCACCAGGCACTGCCTGGGTCCTGGAATGGTGATGCCAGATGCTGCCTTGGGCACGCAGGGCCTCCTGCCCACCCTCGGTACCCGCTCAGTCCCGGAGGGATGCCCAGGCATGACTGTGCCACAATCATGGGCTGTGCCACGACGGCTCTTGCCGGGAGACAAACCGCCCCTTGTCTGGGCTCCAGCACAGGCTGCGCTTTTGTCTCACCGACACAAAGGGGCTGCGTGGGGCGGGGGGTGCAGGGCTGCTGGCTGCCAGCACAGGGGCTGCTGAGCCCTAGGCAGCTCTGCCCGTCCCCCCGGGGTCCCGCTGCCCCCATCCCCTCAGCCAAGAAGCCCCAGGGGGGCCTGGTAGGGATCTGCCATCACCAACATGGCAGGTCTTGATATCACAGAGCTTGGAAAAGAGACGCTGGTCCCGGAGCGCCCCGTGGGGACCCCTGCCCATGGTCCAGCCCAGGAACCCCCTGCAGCCCCTGCAGAGGAGCAGGGTGGCATCCCCATCCCCAGCGCTGGTCTGCTGCAGGTCACGGAGCGTAGACGTGAGTGCAGCCCTGGGCGGGCATCCCCTGCCTGTCCCCAGGGTCCCCTGCCTGCCCCTGGCATACTCTGCCTGCCCCCGCGGTCCCCTGCCAGCCCCCTGGGGTTCCTGCCTGTCCCCAGGGTCCCCTGCCTGCCCATTGCATCTCCTGCCTGCCCCTGGCATCCCATGGCTGCCCTTAGCATCCCCCGCCAGCCCTCAGATGGTCATCGTCCCTGCCAAGCCCCTCATCCCCCCCTGCACCCCCCAGTTCTCTGAGCACAATTCCCACCCCCGGGCGCCCACCCCGCTGCCCCCAGCCCATCCCCGGGGCCTTCCGTCGGGTCCCCGAGCGTGGCTGGCTGCCCGCAGAGCCCCTGAGCAGCGTCTCCTCGCTGGAGGTCCACTTTGACCTGCTGGACCTGACGGAGCTGACCGACATGTCGGACCAGGAGCTGGCTGAAGTCTTCGCCGACTCCGACGAGGAGAACGTGGCCGGAGAGTCGCCCAGCGGTGAGCGAGCGTGGCCATCCTTGGCCTGTCCGACCATCCGTCCGTCCATCCATCTGTCCGGCCCTGAGCCGTCTGTCCCCGCAGGGCTACAGCCGCAGGCGGTGCCGCGGGCCGGGTACCTGCGCTCGCCCTCCTGGACCCGAGCGCGGGAGCAGGGCCGGGAGAAGAAGCACCTCAGCGACCCGGAACTGCCACCGGGACCCCCGGACGCCTTCCTGCCCGCCGAGCGGCCCCGGGAGCCCTAGGGGCTGCCCCGGCACCGGGGGACAGACGCAGGGACACGCCGGTGCCCGTCGCTTCCTTTCGTCCCGAGCACCGTTGGAGCCCGTCCCCGCCGCCCTGCCCGGGCGGGGCGGGACGCAGGACTGATGCTGGGGGCGGGGGCCAGCTCGCCCGGAGGCACGGCGGACCGGCCCCGGGCAGAGGCAGCCCCCAGCCCCGCGGAGAGAGGCTCGGTGGCCCGGAGCCCGCACCCGGGCGGCGGGGAAGGAGCAACACTCCCACCCCCACCCCGCCGGGGCCCGGTGCTGCCCGCAGCCCAGCGCGGGGCCGGGGCCGGCGCGGTCCCGTCTGCCGGGAGCAGCGGCCGGGCCCGGCGGAGCGTGGCCGGTGCCGGTGCCCGCCCGGTTCTCATGTAGCAGCGTTGTGTTCCGGTAAAACCGACCGACCCACCACCGCCGCGGCTCTGCCCGTCTCCATCTCCGCGGGAGCGGGGGAGGGCGAAGAAGTGGATGGGGGGGAAACAGGGGAGGCGACCCCCGGGCGGGACACGGGGCTCCCCTCGGGCCCGGGCTACGGGGGGCAGCGGGGAGCCGGGGCGGCACGGGAGGGAATCCCAGCCGGTACCGGGGCAGCACTAACCGCTGCCGCTCCCGGTGGGCGGAAGACCGGGAGCAGCCCCCGCCTTAGCGCTAACCGATGACGTCACACGACACCACCCCCACCCCACCCCCGCCACACGCCTCTCTCCGCCGCCGCTGCCGCCGCGCCAAAGCCGGGACACGAGTGCTGGGTTGCGCAGAGGCATCGTTAATGCTACAGCAAACGCGGGGGGACCCCGCACACCGCCCGGCCCGGCCTCCCCCGGGGGCTCTGCCCCGGTAACCGGGATGTGCGTGGTGCGGTGAACCGGGTGTTTTCCCCCAGAATCAGCAGCGTTGTGTGTTGTGTGGGGGAGTGTGCCCCCCCCCCCCCAGCTCCTGCCCTCCCAGCAGAGATGGTGAAAGGTGTTCGGGGGGGGCTCCTCTGCCGAGCCCCGGTGCGGTCGCCCTCCCCGGCAGCGCCCGTGGCTCCAGCTCAGCCAGCACTCTCGCCCATGTCGTGCGGCTGCAGGCAGCAGAGCACCCGACCCCTGCCCTGTCCTGCCTGCACCTCTGCCTGCGAGAGGCTGGGGTCCAGCAGCGACCTCCCCTCCCCCCAAAGCCTGGGCCCAGGGCCACTGTCCCCACAGGCAGAGGGTCCCAGCTGCCTCGCAGCACCGGGGGCCACCCCAGACCCCAAATGGCTGTGGGGCTGCATGTGTCTCTCCCATGGCCCCATGGCGGGTGGGGGGTGGCCATGGGGCTGGACCACCCCCCTTCCTTAGGGGTCTGTCTCAGTGCCGGAGTCCTGGAAGAGGGATTGCTTGCGCAGGCTGAGCCGGGCGCACTTGGGGCAGGTGGTGGAGTTGTCGTAGTAGCAGTCCCTGTGGGGAGGGGACAATGCTGGTCACCCCACTGCACTGGACCCAGCGTTGCCCATGTCACATATCCCCCCCAGGTGTCGCATCAGTGGGCCTGGCAGGAGGTGGCCGTCCCCAATGCGTGCTGTACCTGTGGAAGACGGCGGAGCAGTCGGTGCAGACGGAGGTGTGGCTGTCGAAGGGGAAGAGCACATCGCCCTCCTTGCAGAGCTCACAGACGAAGCCTTTCGCCTGGCAGCGCTAGGGTGGGAGTGGGCAGAAGGTCCCAATGGTGCCCAGAGGGGACCCTGCCAGCGTCCACCCCCAGCACAACGCTGGCCCCACGGGAGCCACACCATGGGTCACAGCTGAATCTGCCCCATGGCGCGGGCTCACCTCACAGTCCAGCTTGATGTGCTTGGCAAAGAGAGTGTGGATCTCTGTCAGGGAGCAGCTCAGGCGCCCAGCTTCGATGTCGATCAGGTCCTGCAGCGAGTACATCTCATCGTTCTCCACAAAGTGCTGCCGGTCCTGCAGCTGCAGGAGGACAGCCCGTCACCGTTGTGCTCGGCACTGCTGCGCCTGTCACTGCCACGCTCAGCCCCAGTGCCCCGGAGCCCCGGGGTCCCCTCCAGCCCATCTGCCTGCATGGGGCCTGACCTGCAGCAGCAGCCGTGCCTCCATTGCCTCCTTGCAGGTGATGAAGTAAGGCTTCATGAGCAGGATGTCCTGGCGCAGCTTCTGCGGGGGCACAGGATGGGATGAGAAAGAGATGGGAATGGGATGGGAACAGGACGGAGACAGGGAAAAGGGCAGTGACAGAGGCAGGATGGGGATAAGGGATGGGGTGAGATGGGTACAGTGTGGGAATGGGATGAGGATGGGGATGGGCACAGGATGGGGACAGGCACAGGATGGGGACAGGTTGGGGACAGGATGGAGACGGGGATGTGACAAAGCTGGGTCAAGTTCAGCCCCATAGCGGTTTGGGCACCCTGACCCCTACCCCTGCCCTGCTCCCCCTTTGTGGGACCCAGCGGGTGCTGCCAGGGTCCCCATCTCTCTCCCCGCTCACCCCACGCTCCCTCCGCCACACTGCCCCCAGCTGCCCGCCCTGCCAGGTGGGGTCCCCCCCACGTGTGCGCCCCACTGCACTCACCCGGATCTCCACCAGCTCCTCCACATAGTTGAAGAGCAGGGGGTTGATCTCCCGCAGCTTCAGCACGGGCCGCGACACCATCAGCGCCAGGTACCGCATGCTGCAGCGTGACACCTGCCCGCCCACGGCCGTCACCTCGTGCCTGGTGACACTGTCATCTGGCGGGCACTGGGCCATCCCCACCACCACAGCCCTGGGAATCCTCAGCACCACTGCCCAGGGACCCCATTGCCAGGGACACAGCCCTGGGGGACACAGACCCACCCTTCCCCCCCCAGGTGACCTCCACCCAGGGATGCAGCCCCCAGGGACCCTCATGCCCAGGGACATGGACCCATAAGTTATCTCCACCCAGGGACACAGCCCCCCCCCAAGTGACCACCCGGGACCCTGGGTGCCCCCAAGCCCCCACCCCACGCCAGGGGCACCTTGCGGGGCTCGAAGTCCCAGTTGTGGATGGCGCGGGCGGGCACGACGGCCAGGTCGTTCCAGTGGCAGCTGCTGCAGTAGTAGAGGCCGGTGTAGTCGCACTGCCGGGCCTCGCTGGGCACCCCCCCTGTGGCGGCACACGCGCCGGCACATGCGTTGGCACATGTACCGGCACGAGCACTGCACCACACCCTGCTCGCCCCACGCCATGTACCCTCCATGGGACATGCAGCAGCACCCAGGGACACTGCAGGGCCCCAACGTCACCTTCCCATGCACTGTGCCCCCCCAGCTCTGACTGACTCCCTCAGCTCCCCATAGCCCCCAGTTCCCAATCCCACGCAGCCCCAAAGGAGCCCAGCCCCACACATTCCCCATCCCACAGCACCCCAACTCCATACAGCCCCCAAGGGAGCCCAGCCCCATATATCCCCTTGCCCCTCAGCTGCCTCTATCCCCACGCAGTCCCCAAAAGAGCCCAGCCTGACACATCCCCCAGTCCCTAGCCCACAGAGCCCCCAAGGGAGCCCAGCCCCACACAACCCTAAGCCCCACAGAGCCCCCAGCTCCCCCCAGCCCCACACAGCACCCAAGGGAGCCTATCCCCACACACACACACCAAGCCCCACACCCCCCACCAGCCTCATGCAGCCCCCAGAGGAGCCCAGTCCCACACCCCCCAGCTCCCCCCAGCCCCCTGCGGTGCCAGCGCAGCCTCACGGAGGGAGACGGGGGCACGGCACTCGGCGCAGCGGTAGTCCTGGCTGTCCAGCCCACTCTCGGGACAGATGCTGAGTTGGTACTCGGCCTGGTGGCTGACCTTGGCCCGCACACAGGGCTTGCTCACCAGCGGCAGGCACTTGCTGTGGCACCGGTAGTAGCAGCCTGGGGGGGGGATGAGTGGCCATCAGCATGGGGATGAGGACGTGGGGCGATGGTGGGAAGGGGGGATTCTGGGCCCACCTGTGCAGGTGTACCAGGTCTGGATGAGGCCCCAGATGATAGTGCTGCACTTGTCACACATCTGCTTCACGCTCTTGCTCTTCTCCTTGTAGAAGCGATGCTCCAGGACCACCCGGATGTTGGGCTCGTCCTCACCGGGGTCCTGCAGAGGAGGAAGAGGGGGTGTCAGTGTGGCCTCCCACTGCCATGGAGACACCCCCCCTCCTTCTCCAGCCCCACCTTCAGCTCCTGCAGCTTGAGGCGGAGGTGGATGAGCCGCACCACCGCGTCCTTCTGCCGCTCTGAGTGCTCGGGCAGCGCCAGGATGGCCCGCTTGCACTCCTCGATGGCCTGACGCAGCTGCTGCACGTCCGACGCCAGGATCAGGCCCTGCAGCAGCAAAGGGAGGATGAGGAGGGTGGGCTGGCAGCCCCCCCACAACCCCTCCAGCCCTGCTTACCCTGCCCCCCCCCCCCCCGGCCCCACTCACCACGGGGCGGGAGAAGTGGTCCTCAGCCAGGCCCAGGTCCAGGGCGCCTTCGGGGTCCCCCGGGGACGTGTCTGGCTGCCGGGCTGCAAGGGGGTGAGCGCCATGGGGGGTGGGTGGGTGTGGGATCGCCTGCCCACCCCCACCATGGGGCGGAGGGGTTGGGGGGAGTGTGTCAGTACTCACCTGGGGCGGCCCCCCCCCCGTCGGGGCGCTCCCCCTGCTCGGGGGCCTTGTTGAAGGGGTTGAGGTGGGCCTGGCGGAAGCGGGCCAGCCGCTCGTCGTACGCCATCGCCACCGGCACCCTGTCACCGTCACCGACACCCCGACATCAACCCTCCGCCGCCGACAAACCCGTCTCTCCGCCTCCCACGCCCGCCCTCCCCGCCCTGCGCCCGCCTCGGCCCGCCGTCACCCCGTCCCGCCACCCTACGGCCCCCCCGCAGCCCTGGGCCAGGATGGCAGCGCCCCCCCCCCCATACACCCCATATTACCCCTCCGTACCCCGCCCGGCCCTCAGCGGAGCCCCCGGCACCGCTCCCCGCCCGCCAGGGGGCAGCGCCCCCGCCCCGCTCACCGCCGCACCGCCCGCCGCGCACCGCCCCCCGGCGCTGCGTCACCGCCCCGCCCCGCTTCGCCCCGCCCCCCCCGCCCTTCCGCGCTGGCGCCCCCTTTCGGCCGGAGGACCGCGCCGCACCGCATCGCGCCCGGGCGGGGCCGCGCCCGGCGGACAGCGGGGGACGCGGCGTCCCGACACCACGGGGCTGTCCACCGAGCCGGTGGCCCCACCGGCGCGGCCCCGCGGCCCCACAAACCACCGTCTCCACCCCTGGAACTGTGCCCCGCGGCTCTCTGCCCCGTAGCTCCTCGCTCCCAGAGACCCCAGCCCCATAGCTCCCGGTCCCCATAACCCCCGGTCTTACAGCTCCTTGCTCCTGGAGCTCCCAGCGCCATATTCCCTTGTCCCCAGAGTTCCCAGCCCCATAGTCTCTTGTCCCTATAGCCCCCTGTCCCCAGAGCCCCCAGCCCCCATAACCCCCAGCCCTATAGCTCCTCGCTCCTGGAGCCACCAGCACCATAGTCCCTTGTCCCCGTAGCCCCCAGCGCCATAGCTCCTCATCCCTATAGCCCCCTGCCCCCCCAGCCCCTTCCCCCCACAACACAGCCCCCCTCTCCTCACCAGGGCTGAGGGACCCCCAAGATGGAGCAGCAACCCCGGGGGGCTACAGCCCCATGGCAGCACAGCCTGGCCCCCCACCCTGGGGGTAGCCCAGCACCCAGGCTGGAGTTGGGGGTCCCCAGAACCCGGGGGGGCTTGGGGCACCCTGGATCCCCCAAGCCAGACACATGCCAGCCCTGGGGGAGCACCCTGGGGTTCATGCCCCCACCTCAGCTGGGGGGACAAGGGGCCAATGCTGTCCTGGTGCTGGCAGGAGGCAGCCACCACCCCACTAGAGAGAAGGGGGACAGAGAGGACAAAGGCACAGCCACTGCAGCTGGATGAGGTGGCACCTGCACCCTCAGCCCTGGGGGCCTGGACCCCATGGGGCAGGACACATTGCAAGGGGACACATTTGGGACAGGCATTGTCTGGGAGGGCACCAGGGCTTGGGCACGGCTACCTTGGGCACATGGGGTCCCCAAGTCCCCCACTTATTGGGAAGAGCCCCCAGGCTGCCCCCAGAAGAGGGTCCCTGTCCCCCCCCAACAAGGAGCTACAGACAGCTGGTACCTGGACAGCAATAAATTTATTAAGTATTCAAAAAAAATAATAGACACAAACCAGTAAAAAATGAAAATAGGGGAGGCAGGAGGGGGGCGGGGGGGGCCGAGCCGGCTCAGGGGGGGACAGGGTCAGGAGACACCGAAGGGGCGCGCGCAGGGGGAGCCCGGCCGGGGTGGCAGCGCAAAGCCGGAGGGGCTGCTGGCAGCAGGGGGGGCATCGGGCTTCACTTGGCGCCCTGCGCCTCCGACTCCTCCTCGTCATCCTCATACATCTCGCCCTCCTCCTCAGCCGTGGCATCCTGGTACTGCTGGTACTCAGACACCAGGTCGTTCATGTTGCTCTCGGCCTCGGTGAACTCCATCTCGTCCATCCCTTCGCCTGTGTACCAGTGGAGGAAGGCCTTGCGGCGGAACATGGCTGTGAACTGCTCAGAGATGCGCTTGAAGAGCTCCTGGATGGCCGTGCTGTTGCCGATGAAGGTGGAGGACATCTTCAGCCCGCGGGGAGGGATGTCGCAGACAGCCACTTTGACATTGTTGGGGATCCACTCCACGAAGTAGGAGCTGTTCTTGCTCTGGATGGCCAACATCTGCTCGTCCACCTCTTTCATGGACATGCGGCCCCGGAAGACAGTGGCCACGGTGAGGTAGCGGCCATGGCGGGGGTCACAGGCAGCCATCATGTTCTTGGCATCAAACATCTGCTGGGTGAGCTCAGGGACAGTGAGGGCACGGTACTGCTGGCTGCCACGGGCTGTCAGTGGGGCGAAGCCCGGCATGAAGAAGTGGAGACGTGGGAAGGGCACCATGTTGACAGCCAACTTGCGGAGGTCGGCATTGAGTTGGCCAGGAAAGCGGAGGGAGGTGGTGACACCGCTCATGGTGGCCGAGACAAGGTGGTTGAGGTCGCCGTAGGTGGGAGTGGCCAGCTTGAGGGTGCGGAAGCAGATGTCATAGAGAGCTTCGTTATCGATGCAGTAGGTCTCATCTGTGTTCTCCACCAGCTGGTGGATGGAGAGCGTGGCGTTGTAGGGCTCCACCACTGTGTCCGACACCTTGGGGGATGGCACCACGCTGAAAGTGTTCATGATGCGGTCAGGATATTCCTCCCGCACCTTGCTGATGAGGAGGGTGCCCATGCCGGAGCCAGTGCCCCCACCCAGCGAGTGGGTCAGCTGGAAGCCCTGCAGGCAGTCGCAGTTCTCACACTCCTTCCGCACCACGTCCAGCACCGAGTCCACCAGCTCGGCCCCCTCCGTGTAGTGTCCCTTGGCCCAGTTGTTCCCAGCCCCGCTCTGCCCTGCCAGGGGGGAAAAAGAGGCACCCGATAGCTGCCGGCACCCCTGCGCCTACGCCGGGGAGGGGACAGGGGCTGCCGGCGGCAGCATCGGCAAGATCTGAGGCCAGGGTGGGGTGGGAAGCGGAAACCGCAGAGGTTTGGCGGCATGCCGGCTGTGCCGGGCCCCACGGCGCGGGTGGGGATGCACCCGCCGAGCGCCCCAGGGATGACGACGGCCCGGGAGGGGTCTGGGGACGTGGGTGATGGCGTCCCTCCCTCCCCGGGGACCTACCGAAGATGAAGTTGTCAGGGCGGAAAAGGTGGCCGAAGGCGCCCGAGCGCACACTGTCCATCGTCCCCGGCTCCAGGTCCACCAGGATGGCGCGAGGCACGTACTTGTGAGCTGCGAGAGACCCCATGCCAGGAGGGGACCTGCCACTCCCCCCCACCCGTGGGTGCCCCCCCCACACCCTGCAGGCTCCCACGAGGCTGGGTGCACGTGTGATGTCCCCCCCTAGGGCACAGGGTCCCATAAGGCTGGGTGCAGGGGTCATGTCCCCCCCAAACAAGAGGGTCCCTGTGGAGCTGGGTGCACACTTCTCCCCCCATATGCAGGGGGGGGGGGGGGGGGTCCCATGGGGTTGGGTGCATGTGTCATGCCCCCCCCAAACCACAGGGTCCCCATGGGGTTGAGTGTGCGAGTCATAAGTGTCCCCTCCAAAGTGCCCCAGGGCCCTATGGAGGTGGGTGCATGTCATGTGTCCCCCCTCCAGAGCACAGGGTCCCCCATGGAGCTGGGTGCACGTCCCATCCCCCCCCAAACCACAGACTGGGTGCACATGTCTGCCCCCCCTCGCCCAGGGCCCCATGGGGTGGGAGCATGTCCGCCCCCCCTCCCCAGGGTGGGAGCAGCCCCCGGACCTGCCTGCACCGGGGAAGACAGAGGGGGGTGCCCCTCCCCCCCCCCCCCCCGTCCAGGGTGGGGGTGCCGGGCTGCCTTCCCCGGGGGGACCCCGGGGCGGGGGTGTCGCTTACAGGAGGCCTCATTGTAGTAGACGCTGATGCGCTCCAGCTGCAGGTCAGAGTCACCCACGTAGTTGCCGCTGGGGTCGATGCCGTGCTCGTCGCTGATCACCTCCCAGAACTGGGGGCACAGGGCTCAGCGTGGGCGGGGTGGGGGGGAACGACACACACAGACACACACGACACACGGGGACCCACCGGGACCCCCCCGGGCAGGGCGTGGCGGGCGCCCCCTGGCGGCGGGGCGCGGAGCAGGGCGGGCGCTGTCCGCGGTGCTGAAGGGCGGCGGCGGGAGGACAAAGGCACGGGGGGGGCGGGGCCCTTTGTCCGCCCGGTGCGGCGGGGAGGGGGAGGGGGGGGGGGAGGAGGGGTGGCAGGAGCGGGGCGGGGGGTGTCTTTGTCCGCCGCTCGGCTCCGCAGCGGGGCGGGGTCGCCGTTACCTTGGCGCCGATCTGGTTGCCGCATTGCCCCGCCTGGATGTGGACGATCTCCCTCATGGTGCTGCCGGGCCGGAGCGGGACGGGAGCGGGACCGGGAGCAGGAGCGGAGCGGAGCGGCACCGGGAGCGCGGGGGGCGGCCCTGCCGCCGCCGCCTCCTTTATAGACGCCTCGCGCCGCACCGGGCCGGGCGCTGACGTCACCGCCTCCCCGCAGCCAATCGGCGGCCGCCGCCGCAGCGCTGCAACAGCCCTGCGGCACCGGCGCCGCCGCCCGCCCCGCCTCGCCCCGCCACTCCCCGGCCCCGTCGGCTCGGGGACCCCCGGTACCCGCGGGGGACACGGGAGGGGACCCCCACACCCATGGCGGAGGGGGGGGGGGGGAGGGAAGGGGACCCGCCCGTCCCGGTATGCGGGGGGACCCCGGTACCCGCGGGGGAGGGGGGGTCAGGGACCACCCAGGCGCGGCGGGAACATCCCGGGGCGGCGGGGGGACGACACGCACCCCAACTCGTGTCCCGTCACGGATGGGGCAGGGACAGGACACGGGGGGTCTGTCCCGGGGAGGGCCCGGGCGGTTGGAACCCCCGCCGGGACGGGGACGGGGTGGGCGGCGGCGGGCGCGGATCGAGAACAAAGGCGGCGGCGGCGACGGGGCCCTTTGTCCGGGGGCCGCCCCCGCCCTCCCCCCCCCCCCCCCGCCTCGCGGAGACCTGCCTCCCACGGCCCCGGGCTGCTCCAACGCCCCCCCAGTCCCTCCCAGTCCCACTCCGGTTCCCCTGGCCCCGGGGCTGGTGGCCACGTCCCGACAAGCGGCCACCGGGAGGAACTGAGCTTCGAATAAACGGTGGGGCCGGGAAGGGCTGACCCCCCCGGGGGCTGCACGGCGGTGCCAGCCACAGCATCACTGCAAAGAGCCTTTATTGGGTACCATGAGACCACCAGCCCGGATTGGGGGATGCCCCATGGGCACGTCTCCCGTCCATCTGTTCGTCTATCTGTCTGTCCATCCCACGGTGGGCGCAGTTGTGCTGTTACCAGTGTCCTGCTGCCTACCAGGAGCACAGCACCACCTCCCGCAGCGTCCGCCGGAGCTCCTGGCTCCGGAAGACGTAGATGAGGGGGTCAACCACCGAGTTGCAGATGATGAGGATGAGGAAGAGGTTGAAGTAGCTGAAGAAGCAGGTGCAGAAGGGGTTGGTGGGGCAGGTGACAATGAGGATGAGGTGGAAGAAGAAAGGCCCCCAGCAAATGAAGAAGACACCCAGGAGGATGGTGAGTGTGATGGCTCCTTTCAAGCTGCTGCTGCGGTAGATGGTGGGCTGCTTCTGCTGGCTGGAGATGCTGCAGAGGTGGTGGCGGGCCAGGGCAAACATGTGGATGTAGAGCACCAGCATGAGGACCAGCATGAAGAGGAAGAAGCCGATGAGGCAGAGGAGGATGGCATTGTTGCGGTAGTAGGTGATGAAGATGGTGCTGGAGACGGTGCTGGCCAGCCAGATGCTGGCCATGGTCACCACAGCCCGTTGCAGTGTCATGATGCTGTGGTAGCGCAGGGCATAGAAGATGGTGATGTAGCGGTCCACAGCGATGACCCCCAGGAAGGAGAGAGAGGACACGATGGAGCTGCAGATGAGCATGTCGATGACATTGTCCATGTGGCGGACAATGCTGGCGTGGATCACCAGCAAACCATGCTCCATCAGCAGCATGAAGAGCGTCTCCACCAGGTTGCTGACACTCACCAGCATGTCGGAGACGGCCAGGCAGCAGATGAAGTAGTACGTGGGCGAGTGCAGGTTCCTGTTCTTCAGGATGGCGGCCACCACCAGCAGGTTCTCCACCAGGCTCACCAGCCCCAGCGTGAGGAAGAGCTCGTTGGGGACGTTGAGCCCCTGGCACCAGGCACTGCCAGCCCCGGCCGTGGCATTGCTCTGGTTGCCCTCACTGGCGTTCCAGGGTTCACGCAGCAGGCGCAGGGGGGCGAGTGTCGACATGGCCCCCACCTCAGCCTCAGCACCCCCCCCGGCTGGGGGCTGAGCCCCTGGGGCCCCTCCCCAGTGCCCGCAGACCCCTTGAGCCCACAGCCCACCCCACCAGCACTCTCTCAGTGCCCAGCGGTGGGGCCGAGGGGATGCGGAGGAATTGAGGATGGGGTGGGTGTGTCCCACTGCCTGGGGAATTGCTGGGGTTGCTGTGTGCCTGCTGGGACCCCCGGTGTCACGGCTGTCCTCCTTGCCAGCCCTGCCCGGCGTCCCCACAGCCACACGCCCGCTGGCCCAGAGTGATGGGAAAGAAAGGGCCTTTTCTCTGCCCCACTTTAAAGCCATCTCCAGCGGCTCCTCCTCCCGAGGAGGGTGGGCACCCACATGACGACAGCACCCCAGCAGCCAAGGGAGCCACCCTGGAGGCTGGACCCCCGACACAGCCCTGGGGAGCCCAACTGCTTGGGGTCACCACGTGCCTGGTGGTCCCATGTGCCCTGAGGGGGTCCACACACCCCCGGGGCTATGCACCTTGGGGGGCTGTATACCATAGGGGTCCTCTGTGCCCTGGGGGTCCCTGCACCTTGGGGTCCTGTGTCCCCTGGGGGACTGTGTGTTTGGGGGGTTCCATGTGCCCTGTAAGCCTGCATACCCTGGGGGGGGTCCATGCACCCTGGGGTCCTGTGTCTCCTGGGGTCTCCATGCACCTTGGGGACCCCAGTGGGACCCTCCCCACTGCAGGAGCCAAGCTGCCCCTCCCAGCCACCATGTGTGGGGCCGGCAGTTCCATCTGCCCCACCAGCCTCGCCTGGCCCGGCCCCAGGGGAAGGTGTTTTGCTATGGGGCAGGCAATGGATCAGATAGGGATTGTCAAAGGCACGATTAAACACTATGCCGCGCCCGTGCCCCGGCAAAGCCCCAGTGCTGGAGGGAGCCTGGGGGACGCGGGACCCATCTGACCGTCATGTGCCTTTGGTTGGTGTTGATGCCTGGAGCCACTCCGCTGCCAAAGAGCCATTCACAGCTGCATGAAAAAGCAGATCCCATGGTCGTTCCCACCAGCCACTTCCGCTCCTTCCTGCGTAGCACCGGGAGCCTTTCCCCGTGGCACTGAGCACCCTGCGGCTCCAGCATGGATGAAAGGGGCTCAGCTGGATGCGCTGGGAATGGGGTCCCAGGCTGCCATGGTGCCTTGCTCCTAGCTTAGCTATGGCTAAAGCGTGCCGTGGGCCAAGCCAAAGCCCCAGCACTGGGCAAGGAGCAGCAAAACGCCACTCACCCCCAGGGAAATGTGAGTGGGAGGAATCTGGACCAACAGCAAACAGCATCCCCCCTTCCCGGCTGCTGCTTGGCTAAAGAGCGCGCCAGTACGTGCCATGAATTTTTAGCTTTATCAACAGAGGCTTTGAGAGCAGAGCTAGAAAATGCCGAGTCGGCAAAACCAAGCGATGTGAGCACAAGGCATGGGGCAGCAGACGGGACTCCTGTGCCGTGGGATTCGGACGTGCCGGCGGGGATGGGGTAGGCTGGCCTGAGCCATCCCCATCCCCATCCGTGATCCAGGCTGCTCCCCAGGGAAGGGACGCAGCAGGCGCTGCAGAAAAGGGGAGGGAGGGGGAAGGATTTATTCTGGGCAGCACAGCCTGGCTCAGCATTAGAACCACATCTACACCGTTACACAGCAGAAAAGGGGGGGGGGGGGGGGGGGGGGGGGGAGGAAGCTTCACAGGCAGCAAGGATGAGTTAAGGGCTTGAGCACAGCTGATCTCATTCCTGGCTTTGCGCAGCTTTATGTCCCTATGTGAAGGTGGGGAAACAAGGAATTGGGGAGGGGGGGAGGGAGAAACAAAAAAGGGGGGGATCCTTTGTGGTCCCAGACAGCTGCCACACAAGGAAGAGCTGCTCCCGGCACACCTCCAGTAGCACAGGGAGAGCTGCAGCTCCCAGGGAGCCCCTGCCAGCACACAGCTTGTTTCTCTGTACCCCGAGGGACCACACTGGAACAGGGACCTCAAGTCCTTCATCAGCAACCTGGAATGTCCAGCGCTGTCAGGGTCTGGAGTGTTTCATGGAGGGAAGGAGGCTTGAGGCAGCGCTGCTCAGGAGAGGGCAAAAAAAGCCTCCAGCCATCAAATGCAAGACCAGGAGAGGAGCAGACACTGGAAAGGGGACAGCAAATGTGCTCAGAGCAGGCCAGAAGGGGACTAAGCTGACTTGGGGCTGAGGGACAGCTGCTGTAGATTAGCTCTGCCACGTTCAGACAGTCCTCACCACCCGCCGAGAGATATGAAAGTGCCCGTGGTGGCAGCCTCCCCAGACAGAGCACGTCCCCACGGCAAGAACGGGCATTTGGGCTTTGTGTGACTTTATTGGAGAGTGACACACGACTGGGGGTGGGGGGGATGGGTGATTACAGAGGGTTGTGGGGCAGGGGGTAAGATTCACACTCTCAGCTCAGTCCCAGTCCCCGTCGCCTTCAGGATTGTCATCTCGGGGAGGTTCCTGAAACTGGATGTTCGCCAGCATGTCCCGCATGGCTGCCATGAGCCTGTTCACCCCCTGGTTAAGGTCCTGCCCTGCTCCAGCCTCTTCATCCCTCTCATGCCTGATGTCCCCCTGCAAGAGAGCAGAGCTGGAGCGGCCGGGCAGGGAGCTGCCTGCCCGTCTGCAGCAGGCAGGGAGAGAGAGACAATGCCGCTTGCCAAAAAGCATCAGGCTGCTCTGCAACCTGACGTTTATACATTGCATATGCCAAGAGCCACTCCCTTTGCAGAAACACTGTGCAGTGGAAAACTTCTGCGTACTGACAGCAAAAGTGTGCTCTGCTCCGCCCGCAGCAGCTGACTGCACATACCTGCAAGTTAAAATTTGGCAACAGCGATCGGAAGAAGAGAGATAAAGTGCTTTCATTGGATGGATGATTCGTTCTGAAAGACAGAAGTCACAGCACAGTTAACGGGGCAGCTTGGTACTCGGTCTCTCGCTGGGGCTGAGACAGCGCAGAAATGCTGGAGAGAACAATGCTGTCCAGAACAACGCACGGCCCCTCCTGAGCCAGCCCCAAATCAGGGTATTGGGGGATTCTCAGGGATTTCCTATCCCAGGCAGCCAGCAGCTGGCCAGCCTCTGTGCAAAGCAGTCATTAAAAGCACTACCAGCCTGGTCAGGGCTTAAGACACGTATGGGCTTCACCTGAATGGTCTGTGCACACCACGGCTGGCTGCGCTTAAACCTGTATTTACCCCAAACCACCTGAGGTAAGAAACAGCCAAGATTTTTCAATGGCCTTTGCTTTAATGGCTGTGAACAGCCGCCGTCTCCGACGGTGACCATCAAGGAAAAGCAGCAAGACCAGTCCTGCCTGTACGCTCTGCCTGTCGGCGAGCACCACAAGCCAGGCGGCTCTTCCTCCGAGATGGAGGAGGATGTCAGCTCTGAGCTCCCACATGCACCCAGGCCCGGGGCTGAGGGCGCGCCGGGAACATGCCAGCTGTGCCAGCGCAGAAGTGAGGGGTGGAGAAGGTACCTTTCTGGTCTGGTGTAGGAAACAATGGAGTCCAAAGGAGGCAAGGGGTCGTACCCCATCACAGGCTGCGACGTCACCTCCTGCGGGTGGGGAGAAGAAAGAAGCAGTGAGGGCTAAGTCAGCAGCAGCAAACACTGAAGCACGGAGAAGGTCAGACCAGCCAGACAGCCCTTCGTCTTGGGCAGCACAACACAGCCGGGCACCAGCTACAGCCTGGGCTGCCCGCACATGCCCCTGTGTGCAGCCCCAGGAAGCCGGGCATAGGGGGAGGACACTTTTGAGGTCAGGCTGATGTTTCTTGCTGGTGTCTGGGGTTTAAGATGTGCGCAGTGTCCGCATGCACAGCAGGGACACAAGTGCCATCACACCGCACAGAGCAGCGCCACCTGTGCCCCATCAGGGCCCCTCACCAGAGGCAGAGCTGCCATGGCCTCCTTCACCTCCGAGAGGATGATGTGCCGGTAGATATTCCTGGGCGCGTTCTGGTACAGCGTCTTTCTCCTAAAGCAGAGAGGGGAACAGAGGATTGCACAGAGCACACCTCAGCATAGCCAGCTTTCCATTTCTGCTTCTCTAGGTGCATTGTCAGCTTCATCCCTGGCTCTGGGGAGGATGTGCTGTATCGGAGAGAGCCGGCCTACGGTGAAGCCAAAGTCACTTGGCTGACCTCAGATGAAAGAGCGGAAAAGCTCAGGGACACTGCACAGATCTCTCTCACCAGCCCCATTCCTCTGTAGGTCAGCAGAGCAAACTAACTTTGGTTTAGGACAAGACCTAATGTCCCCCTCTCCTGCTTCTCAGAGCTGGAAGGTGTTTCTAAGCCCTCACCTGCCCTATGCAGTAACTGTCTGCGAGCTGTGCAGCTATCCCTGCCCCTCCCAGGCAGCGTAGCACACACTCCCCAGTGAGCAAAAGCTACAGCTTTTAATTCACACTTGTGAAAAGTCTGGAAGAGCCTCTGCCTTCTTAGTCCCACGGTGTAACCCTTGGCATCAGCAGCCACCCTCAGATCAGCAGTTGTGGAGCTCTGAGCAGGACCCAGCGCTGCTGCTCAGGACAGAGCTCCTCTCGTCTGCAGAACCGCCCGGCCCACTCTCTCCCCCTGTTTCCACACCCATGCCTGGTACGAGAGCCGCTCACCTCCGCCTGCCGCACTCACTTGTGCTCAGACTCCTCCACCAGCGGGTCCCGGGCATCCACCATGCGCAACACCTCGTGGACGTTGGGCTCCAGCCACGCCATGACAGCTGGGTCCTTCCACAGGGAGTGAGTCCTTCCCACGTAGAGGGACGTCAGCTGGTTCAAGGCGGGAGGCTGACTACGGGAGACAGTTGTTATTCAGGGCACTCTCCTCCTTCCCGCCTGCAGGTCCCTGTGCTGGCTGGCAAGGGCTCGTCTCTGCACTGTGCTTTGGCATGAGAACACAAAGAGAGGAATCGCAGGCTCCCTGCTTTGCTATTTCCATCTACCTTCACCAGTTTTTCTGCCTCCGTCTATTTTTGGGATAAGCATAGCCATGAGATGAAAATTAACGCTGCCTTGACCCGAGGGGGAGACCATTCGCGTGTTTAGGAGGACCACGTGTCAGGGAAATCCAGACTGGTAGGAGACAGCCTGCCCTGAGAGTACGCACATGTTGTTCTCTCTTACTACATGTACCAACAAGCTTCAGTATGAACTTCTGACCCGTCCACATTAAGGTGAGGCAGCTCTATTAGCATTATCTGGTGGCCATTATGGAAATCCGTTATCAAAGCATCTAACAGCCTACTCAGGAAACCAAATATTCTCCTCCACTGCTTTGTAACTCCATTAGCTGCCTGAGCAAGCAAAAGCCCCACTACCGGCAAAATCGATTTCTTCTCTTTACTGAGAACATCTCCAGGGCTTACCTTATCTGAGCATTCAGCCCAAAAAAGGAATGGGACGCAACCCTGGCATCAGGCTGCACACTGCAGTGATCCAACAACGGCATAAGAACTGCAGGAGAAAGTCAAGACAGCTCACTTTCAATAGCCCGGCAAGGAGCACCATGGTGTGGCTGGTCACCACTGCCAGGGCTGCAGAGAGACAGCCCCATCCCGGAGGTGCGCACTCCACCAGGGCGCTGAAGGAGGACCCATGCAAGAAGGGCGCAAGGATGCTGCTGGGGGTTATGCTGCCTTTTGATCTCTGCATGGATGATGGAAACAGACCCAGAGTAAACTAAAAAGAACAACAACCTTTTTTTCCCCCCGCCAGTGAAATAAGGTGCAATTTTCTGCACTTAATGCTGCTGGCCTTTGAACTTGAACAAGGGTTTTATTTCAGTCACCATGCCAAGCAGCAAAAAAGATGGTTTCAGCCAACACAAACTAAACCTCTGTTTGAGAGCTGGTTATTCCTGCGTATAAAGACACACCCTCCTCTGGGCCCAGAGGGGCTGTATATCTCCTTTCATGGACAGCAGCACCAACTGGATGAAAGCAAGAGTGATGGGCGCCCATAGAGAGGACATCTAAAGCAGAGCAGTGCCTCGGAGGGAAAGCCAAGAGAGACTTGCTGTCTCTGGTCTGGCCAACCCTGGGGTGAAACATTTTCCCACTCAAGACTCCGGTTCTCATCCTCCCCCAACTTGCACGCCCGTGACCATCTCTAATGAAGGGGTATCAGCTGCTCCGAGGAGGGTGCACAGCAGGAAGAACAATCACCGATCTCTTCCTAACACATGGAGGGCTCACGGTTATGTGGGCCCTACCCGGTTCCGCTGTTCTCTTGCTGGCCCTGCCACGGTGCGGGAAGGCTGAATCCCACCACCACCACACCAGGTGCAGGTACAGCAGTACCTGCTGCTGCTGGTCTGCCCGAGCTGCCTCACCCTCTGAGTCAGGGCTCCCATCTCCCACAAACAGAGGCAAGCACCATATGCAACCCACAGGCAAACTGCTGCCTCTGCATTTGACTGCCTGGAATCCAGCCTCCACTCTCACAGATGAAGACAGTGACAAAGCCTGCGGGGACGGACTTACCGGTGGGGACGGACTTACCGCTTGGGAACATGATCAATGCGAGCTGGATGAGCCGGGCAGCTTTCTCCCGGGCTTGGCTTAGCTCCAGCTCCGAGCGCTCCTCCTGCTGGCTCAGGAAGAAATAGGCCAGCGGCACCGAGAAGGCAAAATTGGGGAGCTGGGACAAATTCCGGTGACTCTGCAGGATGAGAGAGACAGATTTACCGAGAAATGATGCTATGCAGAACAATCTCGATGTGGCTGGGCTGCACACAGGGTGGGGTTTCTTGCCTGCTGGATTAAATTACTTCCCAGCCATTGGCTTGGTGCCCCCACAACTGAGTAAGCAATTTTGAGTTCATACAATTGTTTGCAAGGCACCAGGATTACAAGAACAAACACCCTAGCCTTTATGGGTCATTCTGATGACTTTGGGATGCCAGCCTGGCTATGAGACAGCCCTCGAAGAGCTAAGCTGGTTAGGAAAAGCTCATGTTCTGTGGCCCAGCTGTCCCCTCCAGTTAGCCCAGGCGTGGAGAGCCCCAGGAACCAGCTCACCCCTCTATGCCCCATCTCTTGCCAAGGCAGCTTGTTGGCAACTCACCTCCACCTCCTGGAACATGCGGGTCAGGAAGGTGTATTCTCGTGCTCGGAGGGACAGAAAATCAATCAGCAGCAGCACACACAGCGGGTCGTTCTCTGGATCAAGGCTTCAGAGGGAGGCGAGCACAAGGGGAGGAAACAAAATCAGTGTCACAAAAGCTGAAGTAGCTGTCCTCATTTCTAAGTCAAACAAGACTTCTCCACTAGCATCCAGAGAGCTTCTGTGACTCAGCAAGTGGAGATAACAGGAACATGATTGTTCCTGCACAGCCAGGATGACGGTGCTACACCCTGCCCAGTCTGCATCCCTGCAGAGGGGCGACAGTCCCCCTGTCACCACCCGTGAGAAGAATCCATGGCCACAAACTGAGCAGGCTGAAGCCACCATTGTACATGTATTCCGCAGAGACTCTGAGCTCTGCTATAACAACCAGCCAGGCCCACAGCTCAGCAGTCAAGAGCAAGGGCCACCCAGGTCCCATCTGTTTAAGCCACCTTCTCAACAATCGCCTCTCTCCAAAGCAACATCACAGATACGAGCACATGCTCAAAACTAACCTGTGACACTGCATCTGTAAGGAGTGGAAACAAGCCCTCACTAAGCCTGGGAGCAGCAGTACACCTCTGGGTTTTCTTCCCGCCTGGGTTAGGTTCAGTGCATTGTTCAAAGTGTGTTCCCCCATGCCTGAGATGCCCTGCCCCATCCCACAGGGAATAGGATGCAGCCCTCAGCGGGGGTACCTACCTCAGAATCAGTTTGCAGAACTCCAGAGCTGTCCGGGGACAGCCTCTCTTCTCCAGCAACATCAGGTGCTTGAAGAGAGCCAGGAAGAAAGACCTGCATGGGGAACAGAGGCAGGTTTTAGAAGCCAGATTTGGAGAGAAACACTTCATGCCACTCAAGAACAGGGACCCATGGTCAGCCCCAGCTCCTCACCCTCCAAGCATCAGCACCGCACTGCAGTCAGGGGGATGCAGGGAACCCAGCTGGGTGCAGTATGGGGTGACACAGCACAGGCCCTCCTTCATGCCATCTTTTTTTTTTTTATTTTTTAATTTATTTGTGCAAGCATAGGAACAACAAACCCGTGGCCTGCTCCATCTCTGCTCCCCAAGGCCCTGCAGCCTTGTGCTCTCACAGACTGGCCAAAGACTCAGGACAAATGAAACAAGGAAATCCTCGAAGTCTGCACCCTGCCTTGTCCCAGCCTGCCCAGCCGCATGGGGACAGCGACACAGCACATGCATGACGCATACCAAGGGAGGACTAACACCCAAATTGGGCAAGATACAGATCGCAGCGTTCAGGTCACAGACGGCACCAAGCCCATCAGTGAGTGGGTACTAGAAATCTGAGCAACCTCCAGGTACAGCACTTTGGGAGGGATGACTTGGGTCAGCTGACTGGAAAATTCCCATAATAAAGTCACCTTTCCCCACAGCTGCAGAGCTGTCATTACATAAAGAGTCAGGCTGGGAACAGCGCGAGTGCCGGGAACAGAGGCCAGCCAGGCAGTACACAAGTGACCAAGCACGGCTGTAAACACACAGCAAGTATTTTTGTGACAAAAATAAGTGCCATTTTGGGCTAAGGGGTACCAATTGCATGAGAACGATATGACAAGGGGAAGCAGTTATCCCCCAGGAAAGAGGATGCTTTGCAAAGAAAGCTCAGTGCAAGAGCTGCCAGTACCCCAGCACCCATCTCAGCAACCCTGCTGCTGCCTTGCTGAGGGGCACTGCCACCGACCATCGGATGGCAGAGCTTGTTCCGACAGAAAGGGACATTCAAGGTCCCCTGCCACTGCAGATGACGCAGCAGACGCTGTGAATCTGGGTCTCCGTGTCCAAAGTAGGCCAGGGCATGCTGCAGCAGCTCTCTGGCAGATGCGGGGCAGGCTGGCATGCCACCTACCTGTTCTCCGGCCGCCGGTAGTCCAGCCTGCAGGTCCCGCTGGTAAGACTGAAGAGGGGGTGGAAGGAGCACTCCAGGCTGTACAGCGCCTGCTCTGCAGACAGCAAAGACAGCATCAGGGCATGCCACCACCCCAGCGCCCCACTGCTCACAAAACAGCAGTCGATTTAGCCCAGAAGACACCAATAATGGAGAGCTCTGGCACCCATGAAATATGCTTGTTCACAGCCTAGCAAGGCACAAAGCTACCTCAGAGTACATGGTTGCAGCAGATACCCAGGCAAGCGAGCCTTGCCCCCTTATGAGGGCATTAGATCATGCTCCAGTTATGAAAAGTAACTCTCCTGGAGGAGGTCGGGAATTGAGGCTGCCACAACTGCCTCTGCCACAACTATCTTCACATAGGGAAGCCAAAGATCCTGTCCTTACCTCACCTCTGGCCCCTCCTATCACGCTGTGGAGGGCATGCCCCGATTACCAAACAACACATCTGAGACACCAGAGACTGCAGCATGGCAGTCCGAGGAGCAGCCATCCTCCAGGATGCCCCCTGCCCCCATGCAGCCTATGGCACCCCAAGGAGCAGAGCCTGACATACTGACCTGCAAAGTGCTGGTCAGAGAAGGGCAAGGCAGGCTGGCCTGCAGGGCTGGGCAGGCTCCCCACAGAGGGCATAGGCTTCCTTGAGCAGCCCTTACACTGCAGGACCTGGTAGCTACTAAATCAGACCCTCCTCCTGCAAGGGATGTCCTACAGGTGAGACCCCCTCCATGTCCTGTCAATCCATCCATTCATTTTGAAGGTGAATGCTGACATGCTTTGCCCCAGACAAGCACGTCTGGCTCTATTTAAAAGCCTCCAGCAAAAGCTGCTGGTCTGCAGGATCACCCAAGGCCAAGTCACAGACACAGCCAAACCAACCCTTCTGGTTTGCTGCGTCTCTGTTGAAACAATACCAAAACTGAACCAAAATTCCTTATTAATTCATGCCAGGATATCTGCTCCCCACTTCAGCTCTTACCTACGAGCTCACGGGCCATCTCCTGATCCTCCTGCATCCGGCACACATCGCTGAGCAGCAGAAGGGAGTCCACATGGTACGGTTCCAGTGCCTGAAGTAGCGGCTACAGGAGAGCATGAGTTTGATTACACAATGGCAATAATCATGGGTTTCTCATGCACTCTGCCTATGAGACAAGTTCTGTAAGTGTGGCAGGTAGGCAAATGCCCTGACACTGTGCCTATGAGAGAAGAGCTGTTCTTGCCCCTGGGTCTGAAGGTGAAGGAATCCTGTCCCACGCCATGAGAGCGCCAATGCTTAGACTGTAGTTCAAGGCTGGAGATGCATCTCACGTGAAAGGCTAAAACTGCATTAAAAGAACCCAAGAACAGTCACGCTGGGTCAGAGTAGAGGTCCATCTTGCCCTGTCTCCAAAAGCAGATGGCTGGGAAAGAGGGCACAAAGCTGGGCACACGTGATGACTCCAAGCACACTCTAAGCTGCCAACCTTTAGGGGTTCAGCAACCCCCACTAGCAAAGATGCCATTGTTTTTAATGTCATCTCCTCCTGTGGTTTTGTTCACTTAGTGACCCAGGTACCTTTCCAGCACCCCAGCTCTGCAATACCAAAAGCCACCTCTTAAGCACACAATGAGAAGAACTTCCTTTAATTCCAACCTGCCAGCTCCATCCCTGTGCTGGAAGGGCCAGCAGGGAGATCTCTCCCCTCTCCACACAGGATCTGGGCCCTCCATCTCAGCTTCCCTCAGGCACCTCCCTCCCAGTAGACCCAGCTTTTCCAGCACAGAGGCCGTGTCAGCCCTTTGATCATCTTTGCTGTCCTCCTCTGAATCTCTCCCAGCTCCACCATATCCTTTTGAAGGTGAGGGACCAGAACTGCACACAATATTCAAGATGCAGGCAGCAGGCATAATTACATTTTTGTTTTATTCTCTACCCCTTAACAATTCTGAGCATTTGATCAGACTTTTGCTTCCTCTGGGTACCAAGACGGTGTTTTGACACATCTATTACAATTCCATGATCCACCTCCTGACTGGTAATGGATTAAAAATATTTTTTCCAGGCTTCAAAATAGAAGTTTAACCACATCTCAAAAACCTCTGCATTCACTAATTATATTATAAATGGGCTACTTCTTCCAAGTGCCTAAAATTCAGTTTCAATATGAAAATACTGAAGCTACTTCAAATGTCCTCAAAGTTTAATTTTGGGATTTTTTTCCCCCAAAACTGAAAAAAAAAATATGGCTTCAAAAGCTCCAGGAGTTGTACATCTGCAGGGTGGTGGCCAGCATGCCCACCTACAGTAAAAAGCTGTTATGTTCTAGGCTGTCCCAGTCCAGCACCTTTGACTCAGTGCCACTTGCCTGATGTTTTACTCCCTCCTTGCTTGCTCTTAAGTTCCTTTCTAGTCATTCTTTTTCGGAAGAGATGGAGGACCTAGGGTTGTTGTGAAGGGAAAAAGTGCTCTTCACACATTTACAACTTCACCAGCAAAACCCTTTTAACCCACTGGTAAGAGCAGAAAACGACTCACTGAGCAGGGCACCCCAAAAATCATGTTTTGCATGCTGAAACCATAGCAGCGAGGTCAATCTGAGCTCCAGCCACGTGAAACTGTGGCTGTCACAGATAAACTGGTTGGAGGTTTGAAGTAATTCTGGCATCTGCAAACCCCCGTCTGTTAGATTTTACCCTTAACAGAAAATTGAAAGACTAAAGCTGTAGGAATATCTTCAAAGGTAGTCAGACTCACTTAACAGGAAGAGAGCTTAAAGATTAAAATGCACCATGGAAAACCTGTCCTGCTCTGCACAGCCATGAGACCGTGTTTGAGCTGTCCTTAGGACGCTGGCTTTCAGGTTGATCACTGCTGCATAGGAGTGACTTCACACCATTGAATGCGAATCTCAGTCCAGTCAGCCGGCAGAATTGATGAGCTGGAGGGAGCAGTGGCCATGAGCAGAGTGTGGGAACGCAGAAGGAAGTAAACTTTATTTAGTGCACAATGGCCTCTTTAAGAAACTCTTTAAGAAACAGGGCATATACCCTAGCTCATGTGGCCAGGGTTTTCAGAGCAAAAATACCTCAATTATGGTTCAGCAGGGTGCAGAGCAATTCTACTGTTGCTTATCACTACAATCTATAAATGTTACCATACAGTTTAATGAGCTTGGACATGCATTAAGAACTTTCAACACAAAGACTGTTTTGCTGAAATACCAAGGAAAGACACATTTTTCATCCATGCAAGAGTTTATAAATAGAACAGCTGTTAGTTTAGATTCACATTTAAAGATAGCTTTTCAGCTGGGAAAGGAAAAATACTGTATAAACCCGAGACAAGGGAGCTTTATTGCTACCCTTTTGGCCAAATGGTCGCTTCCCGCAGGCTCCTCTTTCAGATGGCTATCTGGCATGCTCTCAGGCAGAGCCACTGAGCCTCCGCCACCAGCCACTGGACCTCATTTGCACCAAGCTAGTCACGTATCTTATTCATAAGGTGAAAGCAGAGCTCAGCAAGCAACGCTGCCTCACCCCATGCAGAGGGGGCAGAGGGCTCTACTGCTCAAAATGAGACTGGCAAAAAATAAGCACTAGGATGCAACAGCCCACCTCCTCTGCCAGGGAAAGGGGCTCCAGGAACGCAAGAGGTAACAGCGCAGGCAACTCAATTTCACAACATACCACAACACTGTTGGGGTCCATGGTCTCTACATTTTCCAGGAACTTCAACTGCACTTCCTGGTACTTGCGATGGTGCTCAAACGTGAAGTACTGCACTCCCCCCTTGGTGTCCACCAGCTGCATGACAATACCTAGAGAGTGGACGGGAGACATGGGTACCACTGCTGCCAGCCTGCCAGCACAGTGGCAAGAGATGCTCTTCTGCTTTCTTATCACACAGAAATCTCATTCATATCATCAGGTCCAAAGCCAGATGTGTTTTCAGAAACTCCCAGAGAATTTCACTCCTTTCCCTCCTTCTATAAGTCAGTCTGAAACCCACCCGAGAAGCCCAGGCAGCTTGCTCTCCCCACGGTTATTTCTCATTATCCAGCAAGACCGCTGTTAAGACAGGAAGTACTCATCACCTGCCACCTCCAATAAGGGGGGGGAAAAAAAAGCCCAACTACTAAGATACAATACAACAGAGTTCTCCCTGTTGAGAAAGGGAGTATTTCCATCAGCTGATGAACAGTTCCCTATCTGTATCAGCCAGCATGAAGCCTGGGCCTGGCAGCTGATGAAAGCAGCTCCGGTTTCCCTGTGCGGATGCTCTAGGAAAGCCAGGCTGGCAAGAGCAGCCATCCATGCCAAAATGGGCACAGGACCGACGCACCCTGGCAGCTAGCAGCAGTGCGGTGCTTCGGAAGGTGGCACCGAAAGCCTCACCTGTTCTGGTGTAGCGCGGCCAGGTGCTCTGGGGAGTCGTCAGCCACATGCCACGGACACACTGGCGCTGCCTTTGCCTGAGGAAATAAACACGACAGGTCACAGTTTCTCTGTACTACCAGAACGAGGAGGGCTGAAAGCAGCCAGAAAAACGATGATTCAGGGAAAAAGAGATCCAACTTCTTCCCCAGCTACAGCCCTGTCACATGGAGCTTTGGCCCAGAGCTTTAACATGTTTTGCCTTCAAGACACAACATACCTTCGCTCAGGCTCTGCCTTACTTGAACCATTGCTCTCTGGGCCAGCCAGTGCCTCCAGCATTTCCACTTCAATAGCTTCTCTCCCCTGTTTTTATTCCTGCCAAGTTCTCAGCTGCCTCTTTGCTTCCAACAGCTTCCCAGGTCCAATTAAGACAGCCCCATATCCCTCTGACTCATCTCTCTTCCCAGCAGTGCCTTTAAATGTCAACTGATTTAGTTTAAGCTGTACTCACAAATGCAACCAATTTATTGGTTCAGGGCAGGAAGAATTCAGAAATCAAGGCTATTCTAAGAAAGTCATGTCTCCTCAGTAAGGGACTGCTGCTACTTCCTGAAGCACTAAATATTCTTCCACAGACTCTCTCAGAGAAGGCTTCTGCTTCCACCATCACTGCTCTGAGCAGTGATGCGCACTTCTTATGCGCACTTTTTTCAACCAGTTCATGAAAGCAGGGATTTCTGGATAACACTGACCACAGTGCAACGGATAATTGCACAGAGACCCCACACCCAAGAAGCAGTAGGTTCCCTGGGCCTCTGAAAGCAAGTGCATGAGACCCTCTGAAAAGTATTCAGAGTCCTTCAGAGACTTTGGAATAGCAACAAGCAACAAATACTGGAGAAAGAAAAAAAAAAATTAATAGTCTATACTCTACAAATTTGAGCAAAACTACTTTAGAAGGGTGTTTGGCAGTAAATGAGAGGGGAAATCAGCAGAAGAAAAAGCAAATGCTAGCAAAAGCCTGGAGAAGTCTTACCCGCCACCCTCACACACATAAAAAAAAAAAAAATAAAAATATCCCCCTGTCCCAAAAAGCAACTACTAAACGAGTAAGACACCCTGAACCCTGGATTCCCTGCCTAGGTGTAGCACTGGGGGCTCGGTAAGCCGTACCAAGGGAAGGACAGACGCACCGACTTGGACTTTGAAAGGATTTAATATTAAATTCTGGACTAACCTCTGATCACCAAGAACAGCACGAGCCCCAAAGTATCTCTTCAACTCGTTCTCTGGATTCAAGTTTCTGAGAAGGTTAAAACAAGAAAGAAAATCTACCGTCAGTTAAACATAGCCAAATGTCTCACGCTCTTCTCCATCAGTGCGAAGTGTTCTGTACCTTGAACTGTCTCTAACCAATCCCCCGAACTCTCACACACCCCACTGATATGACACAATAAACCAAAAGGAGTCTAAAAATGGTCAGAAGAGGAGGCATAAAAATGCTTGTTCAGTCAGATGCATGCTTCCTTCATGCTCTGCTCCTAAACAGTACTGAGCTGGAGAATACTTCTGCTGCCCTCTCCAGGGCAGCTGGGGCCTTTGTCTGGGATACTCCCAGGACAGCAGGAGTGCATGCTCAGGGGATGTGCGAGATACCCACCATGCAATGGCAGCCTGCAATTTGGGGCAAGCACCCTAACCACTGCATGAAGGCTGGCAAGGATTAAAATACGTACTTTTAATACAAAGATCTTGTATCAAAGCACGACACCACCCACAATTTTCTTGACCAAACATTCAGCCCAGAGAAAGAAGGCGTGTTTGAGAGGGGTTTCTCTGCCGTCCAGCGAGCAGGCGTTGAAGGAGGAGAGTGGAAGGCTGAGATCCAGCACTGACAACCCTCACCTACTCAGAGATTATCCAGCTCTCAAAGGTTTCTGAATAACATGTACTTGACCAGAAAAGTCACTGAAGTTTAAAACCACCTCTAGGTAAACAAACATTCTGCCTTTACTGAAACGGCCCTGAACAGGTTGCACTGGCACCGCGTGCCCACCAGCCTAGACTCAGTTTTGATGCAGTATGCCTGAAGGTTTCAAAACTGGGACAGGTAAGTTGTCCCAGCTACAAGTTTAAAGGTTTTCGCCAACAACAGAAAGAACTGCCACTAGTGTCTGTACCAGCCCTGGGCTCCAAAACACACTGGACACACCAGCCAGCCCATTCCTGACAGGTTTCCCAGTGCGACACAGGCCCAGATGTTATGGGTCTCTAATTTGAGGCCGATTCATTCTTCAGCTCTTGGACATGCTTGGCGCTTAGTCCGCTTTGTTGATGGAGACATGTGGGAAAGGTTAGACAAGTCTAACCAGCTTTCCTGGTGAAAATAGCTCCTGGCACTGCTCAGCCCTCCTCAGAGGACAGCATATGCTGCACTGGGGCCTGCTGCTCGCAGCACCCAGTCTGAATGCAGCCAGTCACCTGGCCAGGTGAGTTTGGTTGCAAAGATTTATGCACCAGGGCTCTCTGCAGCTCTGCAGAGATTCTCTCACAGAGTCATAGAGTGTTTTAGGCTGGAAGGCACCTCTGGAAGCTAATATGATTCAGTCGCCCACTCAAACCAGGCTTGACAGCAGATATATACCAGTCACTGCTCAAAACTGAACACAGCTCTAAAAGCAATGGTTAGAAATAGGGATGTGCACAACCATTACCACAACCGCTTTCAAGCAAGGTCCTGATTACACTGGGAGGCTCCCAACTCCCTTCCTTGGGGGAACAGATAACCCCGTCACAGCCAAGGCCAAAACCAGGAAGGAAGCAAGCACTACCTGTGCTCTATGTAGAGTAGAGGCCTGCTGTCAACGATTAATCCACTCTGGGTCTGCTGTGATAGCCCATTGGTATCCTCAATCTTCTCCAGTAGGCTGTCGATGTCTTCCAGGTCATTGTCTTCCTTAAGACAGGCACATGCAAAGACAAGGCAGTTATTACAGAATGAGTCACCACAGCATGCAGGTCACCTAGCACAGATCACACCCGGCTGCCTCTGGGTCCTTCAGCTCGTCCTGATCTCCGTGCAACACTGGTGCAGCCCCTACCACTCACCCTGCTGCTACCTCATCGCTCACCTTGGGTGCTCACGTACCCTCTCTTATTGAGGCCTTCTGCTCTGCACCTAGCACCCTTTATTCCCTCAGGAATCCCACGCAGAGCCTGCCTTCCCTGTCCAACTGCCCCCGTAAGGGCTGGCTTCTCTTCCCCACTTGCTCAAGCTATCATAGGGGCTGCTGCTCTTCACACCACCATGAGTTTGAACATGCCAGCTGAGATATATCTAGCACGGGCAAGAGCTGGCAGACTGTCTGGCCTCTGGTCTGCCTTTTCTTAGCCAGCCTTCGCTGTGTTCTGTCTAATTTATTTATACTACAATCCCTACAGTATCATGAAAAGTTGGGGTGCTGATTTTAATCATAATATTTAAATAATCAGCCTTTGCCATCTACTTTCTATGGAAACACTAAGTTACTGCTGGGACCCTTATAAGAAGATATCAAACACTCGTGTAACTTTAACCCAGCTCTGATGTATTGCACTCTCACTTTCCCCATCTTTTAACAACCCAAAGAATATATCCAGCAGTGCACATTCAACAGTTGTATAACACTTATCCCAATTTTCCTCTATTTTTCCTCACAAATAGCAAGTGACGCATTTCTTATGTGGTGGTTTCACATCCTCCTCATGATATACGTGGGTGGAACACAGAATTCTATTCACAACACCCAAACAGCACTGCGAGTTTGCCTTTTCCAGCTAAATATAGCCACTCCACGCGTACTGGATACATTAAAAGTTTATTACTCTGCATTCAAGTGCTTGAACAAAGGTGGTATTATCTCTACTCAGCACATCAAACTGCCTGGTACTGGGCATTAAGTCTCACTAGAGCCTGCAGCTGGCAAATGTCACCCCATTGCTCATGATTCTCAGACTGGGAGAAAAAACAGGCTCTTTGATCAGGTTCTCTGCCTTAGTTACTTGCTCTGAGCTCACCCAGCTGAATTCCTGGTGAGGAGGTGGCCAGTCAGGCACTGCACCAGAGTCACAGCTCACCCATTCAGCACTTCAGCATACTGTGGCTCAGGATGTTTAGCACAGGACCTCCCTCAAGTAAATAGTTAAGGTTCTTAAACCTTAGCAAAAAAATAGCTCCCACTTGAACTTTATTTCTATTGAATTTAAAAGACCAGTGACGGTGATCTGTTTAGTCTCCTAGCTTAGCTCAAGTAGATAAAGTATTTTCAAGCACACACATTTGTCCCTGAGTTTTATCTGTAACAAAGACGCTGGATGAAGTTCTCAGTCTAAGCACACTTCCTTAGGGGTAGACACCTTAGGGAGAATCACTGTCCCCTTGCTTCCTTCACCACTGAGGGGACAGAGCAGGTCCCACAGGAAGAGCACTTGGCAGCGCATTTGCTCATAACATGCAAGCAGACGCTCCTGTCAGCATTCAGCTATCAGATGCCAAACTACAGAGAAGGTGCACAGCTGCACACAGAGAAGGGAACCTGAATGACGACTGTCAGGAAGAGGCTCTGTATGGCTCTGCAGAGCAGGGAAAGCTTCCTAAGTAGGGCAAGGAAAATATAATGAAAATGCAAAAATCCTCACGCTGTACCCCCTCCCGTGCAAAGCCTCCAAGTAGAGATGAAAGAAGATGCCACTGTGAGGATTTCAGCTCTAAGCATCTGCAGCAGAGCTACACCATTCCCAGCTGCTAGAACGACCACAGTCAAAAGCTGCTGTTGCCATTTTGTAATTTTAAATGAGTATAATGCAAAACCAAGCATTTTTGCCTCAAAATCTTTTCTGCAGCCGCCTCAGAGTAGCCACTTTGTCAACCCCAATGCAGAAATTCACACAGCCACTGACTCTGAGAGTGAACGCAGACATACCAGAGTCTCCCCTGCTGAAGTTTTCTTGCTTTTCCTTTTCTTTTTTTTCTTTCGTGGCTTGTTACTCAACATAGGCTGCAAAGAGAAACGGAACAGCTGTCAGAGCATGCCCATGGACTGCAGGGAGGAAAGCTCCACCAGGGAGAAGCATTTCCCACACAGATCAGCATTCCAGGAGGGCCCTTAAACTAAACCAATATTCATCCTTTCAAATTTTTCAGTGAGAAGAAATTAAGACATAACAGGAAAATGGAGGAAAGCACCACAGGTTTACAAATGCAAGGGTTAAATCTCAACCAACTTTCATACGTCTGAGACTGCAATATCAGGCAAGAAACTCTTTAGATAGGCCAGGTGTGGAAGAAACATTTCAGCCCTCCTTTACTCTCTAGAACAAATTTATTTCTGTCTTTCTAGTGAGTGTGACAGTTTCATCAGTCACTCCAGATTCCAAAGAAACTAACACCTGCCTAAAAGCACCATGTGATACAGGCTCCTCTCACAGCTGACACAGCTACTTCAGCTCACGATGCCATGTAGTACTCCCTAACCTAAGAAGCACACTGCTGTTCACAATGGCTCTTCCCCAAGGCATACAGAGCTAAAAAACACATTTCCAGAATTTACACGGGTAATACAGCAAGTAACAGTGTTACAGAACAACCCCATGGCTCCTGAGCTGATTTCAGAACAGGGGAATGTGCAGTCCAAATTTGGCTCTATCAAATGGCAGGGAGACACCTGCTGAGGGCTCCCACGTTTCTATCCAGGAAGCTCTGAGAGAAGCAGCAGGTGCACGCTGCAGTACTTGCGCAGCAAATTCACTGGGTCAGGGCCTGCTGGAGCCACAGCTCATGGGGGAATTGACCGAGCAGAGTTCACACCACACATCCAGAGCATTCCCAAGCCCCTGGACTGGCTGAGGCTACCAGCACAGCCAGACCATACACAGACAGTGGTCTTTGCCCCTCTCACCACACCACCTGGCACCCAAAACCCACAGGCACACCCCAAATGCTGAGCCCTAATGAGTGAGGCCAGGGGGCCAGTACCCCCATCCCCATCTCCAGTAAGACATGGGCTAGACTTGCAATGTCAAATTGTTAATTAAAGTGCCCCTTTCCTTACATGCTCCTGCAAGGAGACACTTCTGAGCTGATAAAGACCACGGGAGGGAATCTTAACACAAAACAACAACAAAATGCTCCAGAAAAGAGTAAGTTCAATGTTTAGTTTACATTGCTTGGAATCTTCACATTGTGCACTCCAAAAAAAAAACGTGTTATTGATGTCCTGGTTTCAGCTACAATAGAGTTAATTTTCTTCCTAGCAGCTGCTGTGTTTTGGATTTAGTATGAGAATGTTGATAACGCATATCGGTTTAGTTGTTGCTTAAGTAATGCTTATATTAAGTCAAGGACTTTTTCAGCTTCCCATAGAAGCTGAGAGGGAGCATAAACAGGAAAAGCTAGCCAAAGTAACATTAGATACCATGGACAACATACTCAGCATATAAATGGGGGTTGGCCAGGGGGCAGGAATGCACGATTGATGCTTGGGACGGGCTGGACAACTGATCACCAGGTGGTGAGCAACTGAATTGCATCCCATCACTAATTTTGTATATTCTTTTACCTTTTTTTTTTTTCTTCCGTTACTCTTCTATTAAACTGTCTTTATCTCAATCTCCCTATCCCACTGAGGGGGGGGTAGGAGTGCATGAACAGCTTTGCAGTCCTCGTTGCCAGCTGGGGTTAAACCACAACAACCAAGCATGTATAGAACAGCCCAGCCCCACATGCGCTGGGGAGCTCAATTATTTGTACAGTGAAGGGAGCAGAGAAGCAATCTTCATTTCAGAATCGCAGGGTGCCTTCCTCCCCGTGCATGTTGTCTGAACCCGGCGCTCATGAGGACACAGCACAAGGTCCTCCTCAGGAACCTCCCCTCTGTGGACATAAAATCTCCCCAATCCCAGGCACAAACCCAACCCTCAGCACCAAACTGCTCATTCTCCTCCAGATCTGGAGCCCCAAGCACCTGGGTTTAAGGTCCCTGCGTACATCCCTCCCCTGAGGCTCGTATTACCAGCCTCTGACTAAACCCAGATGCAAGGGAAAAGAAACACACTTGTCTGCTACACACAAAGCTGCTCAGTGCACACATAAGAAATCTCTCTGCACCTCGCACAGTGACCGCCACCATCACTAGATACCTGTGGTTTAGTTACCGTTTGGTCCGGCTGCTCTGCCTCCTCCCCATCTTTCTGCCCATCGCCTTCAGCCTCTTCAGTTACAGCCCCTTTGTTGTTCCTTTCTACTGCATCCTGCTCTCTGAGCCGAGCATTCCCTCGCTCCTCTCTGGACGGTAGCTCATCCTCCGACTCCTCAGCAGTGATCTGTGCAAACAGATGGACAAACTGCAAAAACAGCCAGCGCAGGGCTGTGCTCTGCCCTCTCCTGCACCTGGGGGACAGAATTTCCCAGGAATCTGATCTGCTCCACTCCCACCTGCAAACAGAAGAGAAAGATGTCGCAGAAGCAGCACAGGGCGCAGCTGCCTAGAGGGCTTCTCCAGCAGATGGACAGGGACAACCCCTCACTTAAAGTGTGTCAACCAGCAGGTGCCTGTAACAGCCCCTCACCAACCAAATTGCTGGAGTGGACACAAATCCACTGCATGGCATAGCTGGCAGAAAAAGCACAGCCCTGTCTGGATTCTGCTTTTCTTTGGGAAGAGCCTCCAAAGCCAGACTTGCCTAATGCTCACACAGGCAAGCCTCGAGGAAGGAGAGTGAACCACTGGGGCTGGCCAAGGTGCCCTGAGAGAAAGGACCAGGGTATGTCACCCCAGGGACCCATCTGTGCCACCACGGCCTGCCTGACCCCTGAACTCCAGCACTAGGACCTTGCGGGGCTGCAAAAGTGGCAGGAATGTTCCTAAAACTGGTTTCCCCCATCATTTGACCATCCCAATACTCAAGCCTAGTTCTGACAGTGTCCAGACCCAGACCACCCAGCCCCTCCTAGGCTTCCCTCCAATTCCCTCCCAGTTTAGCCCCAGTTGCTGCCCCCTCAAGCTTTCCCTAGACCCCCCGCCTCATCCCCTCCATTTCCTACATCCCCAATTCACATCCCCCCAGCTGAGCCTCCCCCAGGCCCTCCAGGTCACCCACCATCCCACACCTCCCAGTCGCACCCTGGTCACTGACCCCAAATCACTCCCTCCCACAAACTGTCACCTTGGTCACACACACTCAGCCACCACCCCCCAGGTCACTGCCACCACTCTTGGTCATTGCCACCCAGCCTCCCTGTTCCCTCCAGTCATCCCCCCAGTGCCCCCTCAGTCACTGCCCTCTGAGTCACCCCCCTCACAGTCACTATCACCTTTCAGCCACCCCAATAATTGTCACCCCAGCTGCACCCCCCCAGCCACTGCCACTCCAGCTGGCCCCCGCACCTGCCCCCTCCCAGAGCCACTGCTATCCCAACTACCCCCTGCCACCCCAGCTACCCCTCCAGCCACCGTCACCCCAGCTGCCCCCTCCCCGGCACTGTCACCCCAAGTCCTCCCCAGGGCACCGAACGCCGCAGGCCCCAACCTCCCTTCCGCTACTGTCACCCTCCCCTCACCAGCTCGAAGCGGTTACTGACGCCGCCGCGGGCCCTCCCGGGGGTAGCTGACGACAACCCCTCCTGGCCCCGCTCGGAGCCGGGGTCCAGGCCCAACTCGCCCAGGCCCGGCTCCTCCTGGCCCCGCTGCTCTCCCCGCAGCCGCCGCAGGGCCCTCCGCGACATGAAGCCCCCCCGTCACACACTGCGCCTGCGCGCGCCACTCCCCCGCGCCTGCGCTATCCCGCCCCACCCCACTGCGCCTGCCCCCGGGTGGCTGACGCGCCTGCGCAGCTATGCCACCTGGCCCGCCGCACTGCGCCTGCGCAGGTCACGCCTCCCTGCCCGCACCGCCCGGCCCCTCCCCACCGCGCCTGCGTTTAGGCCAACAGGACGCATGCGCACCCCTCCTTTGGCACCGCCCCCTCCCCATTGCGCAGGCGCACTATGTGGTTGCCCGGGTCCGGCTTCGCGCCCCGTGTGAGCGCCGCGTGAAATATGTCTCCGGGGGGGGGGGGGGGGCGTGGGAGCGTGCGCTTTCCCACGGCTGCTGAGCGGGGGCACGACGGGGCACAGCCCGGGAACACGGGTGGGACAGGCCGGGGAGGACCCGAGGGACAGCCTGGGGTGGACCTGGGGCTGGGGACACTCAGTGGGGCAGGGGGACAGCTGGGGGGCATGGGAACTGTTGGGGGGCAGTGTGTTCCCACGGGGTCTGTGCGGGGTCACGGGTGGGACACAGCAGGGGGGCAGAGCGGGTGGCTGGGGGAGGAAAGCACACGATCAAGGGGGCCATGGAGTAGCGAAGGAGGTGGTGGGACACCCAGTCCCGACCCGGGTGGGCCACTCATACTGCCCCCAGTGCCCCCCACCCTGACCACCCTACCCACCCACCCACCCAGGAACAGCCACACGGCCCCAGGGGCAGCCCAGCAGGTTTATTAGCCGGGGGGGGGGAGAGAGGGAGGGGGATGTACAGAGCAGCCGTGCCAGCCCACGATCTGGGCACCCCGGCATGGCCAGCGCCTGCCTGGCACAGCCAGGGCTTGGCACAGAAGCAGGGCTGGGGGGCAAATGGTGACTGTGGGCACCCCAGGGCAGTCTCGGTCCCCCCAGGGGCCATGCCAGTGTCCCACCAGTGGTGGTGATGGGAGGGGACGGCGGGGACGGCAGGTGCCCTGCCATGCCACCGGTCCTCGCCTCCCCCTGGTCCGTAAGGTATATAAATATAGAGGCTGTATGTATACATCCTATGTATATATGTACATCCAGGTGGCCACTAGCAGGGTCTGCGCCAGGGCGGCCGGCACCCCCGCACCAGGCCCCTCACTTGTGCCAGGAGTCGACGTAGAGGGAGCGGGCCTTGGCGGCGCGGCGCGGTGCAGCGTTGAGGACGGCCACGCTGCGGCGGCTGGAGCAGATGACGTCAGTGACGAAGCCGGCGCAGTCGCTGCAGACGTCACGCAGGACGGAGCCCTGGGCGTAGATGTGGGGGAACTCCTCTTCCACCCGGCGCCAGCACGTGCCTGGGAGCGAGCTGCAGCACAGGGCACCCTGTCAGCCCCGGCCCGAGGAGGAGGGGGGAGGAAGGCTCAGGGCTTTGGGACTCACTGGAAGGTCTCTCTCCTCCGCAGCGGCAGGGCTTTGGCCAGCAGTGAGCCCGGGAGGCTCTCGAAGCCCAGTGCGTAGACAGGGATGTGAGCCAACTTCTTGGAAGGCATCTTCATCTGCCGGGTGTGCGGGTGTCAGGGCAGGACAGGAACAGGGGCAGGGAGAGGGACAGGGACAGGGGCAGGGGCAGGGATGGGGCAGGGATGGGACAGGGATACAGTGGCACCGGCAGGAGACAGCCGCTTACCTTCAGGCTGCAGGAGGTGCAGACAGACCTGGGGACAGAGAGAGGCTGGTGAGTGGGGCCACCGCAGGCACCCTCCCACCACCCTCCTAGCCCCAGGCACAGCGTGACATGGTGTGGTGCTCACCGCTTGCAGAAGAGGCAAGCTGCAGGCCAGGAGAAGAGGGGGAACTTGGCCCTGCAGCAGCAGCAGACCTGTGGGCAGAGGGGGGTGAGAGCCAGGGGCCGGGCGGGCGGCACTTGGCCCCTCCGGCCCCAGATCCCACCTTCCCCTTCCGCAGGCTGCTGTACAGCTCCTTGCTCTGCAGGAACTTCTCCATCTCTGCCTTGACCAGCACCCTGCGCACATTGATCATCTCCTCCACGGTGAGGGCCAGGCTCTCCACGGGGTGGCTGAACTCCTGCATATGAGGGGGGGACATCAGCCTGGTCTGCCGCAGGGCTGTGGCAAAAGGCATGGCCCGGAGCATCCCTGTGCCATGGGCAGAGCTTCCTGGCACAGGCAGAGGATCCCAGCATGGGCAGAGTGTCCCCGGCACAGGCAGAGCCTCCTGGCATGTGTAGAACATCTCTGGCATGGGCAGAGCATCTCCAGAGCACCTCCAGCACAGGCAGTGTCTCCAGCGTGGGCAGAGCCTCCTGGCACCAGCACAGGGCACAAGGCACGGTGTGCCTCAAGCTGCACATCCCATGCAGAGGGAGCAGAGAGGCCATGGGGACCCCCTGGCCACCTTGTGTCCTCATGCTGGGCTGCCATGTACTCATGGTCATGCTCACGTGGTGTCGCCAGCTCCAGTGTCCCCAGCCCCACCACCAGCACTCACCAGCCAGAGGTGTTTGGAGCTGGTGCCAGGGGCAGCACTGGATCCGTCCTCTGGCCTCTCCTCCACAGCGCCAAGGGCAGCACGGGGTGGTGCCGAGCTGTCCGGCAGTGGGTGGCAGCTGGCGGGGACAGAGCCTGCAGGGAGGGGACAAGGAAACAGTGTCAAGGCCATGCTGCCTTGTGCCACCTCTGCCACAGGGCACACATGGCACAGCCACCCTGGGGATGCGGGCACAGGGGTGATGCAGGGCTGGGGACCTCCGGCACGTACCTGAGCGGGGCCGGGGCTCGGGCTGCAGTGACTCCAGCTCCTGGGGCGCAGCCTGGCCACCCCCCAGCTGGCTCTGCAGCTGTGCCAGGTCCTGCTCCGAGAAGGAGCGGTCCCGCTTCAGTGACACCTCCGCGATTGGAGAGTCCTCCTCCTGCAAGGCCATGGACACCGCATCACTCTGGGGACCCTCTCATACCCTCAGGACCTCCTGAGTCCCCCTGACATCCACCCTCCCACTCTTCTGTGTCCCCTCTCTCGCCTCAGAGACGTTCATCTCCTCCATCTCAGCCAGGGTGGGTGCCTTGAGCAGGATGCGGGGCCGTGGGCGCGCTGGCACAGTGCTCACTGGGGTCCGGGAGAGCTCGAGGCAGGAGCTGGAGGCCAGGCGGCCCGAGCAGGCGTGGGGGATGCAGGGCAGGGAGCTGTAGCCTGCGGACAGGGATGGAGCTCAGTCCCAGCACGACAGGGACCTGCCCTGGTGCCAGGCACATCGCTGGCAGCCCGGTGCAGCAGGGAGGGGATGCTGGTACCTTTCTGATTGCGGTACGGTGCCTCCACGGGTCGAAGTTTCCTCTCCTGTCTGATCTCCTCCAGGATCTTCTCATGGAGCGTCCTCTGCTTCTGGGGCAAGGGCCGCAGCCGCCGCTCCGATGCCTGTGGGACACATGGATGGAGCCTCAGGCAGTGGCTGCAGCTTGGGGCCAAACACACTCAGGGTGCCCAGCCAGGTGGGGATGGCACCCATGGGAGCCACCAAGCCCAGGTCAGGTACTGCCATGCCATGCTACACCATCCCGGTGCTGGCACTCACCTGCTTCAGCGGGGGCCGGGAGCGGATGAAGTCGAGGATGAGCTCGTGGGCGTCCTTCTTCACCCGTGGGGGGATGTCTCCATCCACCTGGGAGAGGGCAGAGGGGCCACGGGTGGTGTCAGAGCCAGGGCTGGTGGGCAGCACGGTGACAGGGAGGGGGGCCAGCACGGGGGCAGCCCTGCTGTGCTCACCATGACCTTGCGGAGTTTGTAGTTGCGGGCACGGATGTCCTGCATGAGCATCTCGAAGGGGGTGAGCTGGTACTCAGTGGGCAGGGGGTTGAACTGCTTCTCCTGCACCTTTTTCAGCTTCACGCCGTGCCGCAGCTCCCGCATCAGCTGCACCCACAGCCGGGCCTGGGGGAGTGATGGACGTGGCATCAGCCCCCACACAGCCCCAGCACAGCCCCCGTGCCCAGCTGCGCTGCCATACCCAGTCAGTGTTGCGCAGGCTGCCAAGCTCCGCTGCCGGCCGCTCCTCTGCTTCCTCGTCCTCCTTCAGCTTCTGCAGCATCTGCCGCGGCACAAGACGCTGTCACCCTGCCTCGGTGTCCAGCAGCACCGAGGGTCCAGCAAGGACAGTGCCATAGGGCTGCAGCACTCACGTGCACCCCCAAAGCACACCCCATCCCCACTACGAGCCATCCTTGCCAGCACCAGCTTGGGCAGGCAGGAGCCAGCAGTGCCATGGTGCAGCGCCCCAGGAGAGCGTGTATGGCTGAACGCTGGTGCCGGCAGCCCTGGTTGGGGTAGGCAGAGGGGAACATCAGGCTCACCCCACCATTTTGGGCCCACGGGGGGTTTCCCCAGCCAGTTGGCGGTGCTGGCCATTCAGCTGGGAGCCCACACTTACCTCCTTGGCATCACGGATCTTGGCAAGGAAGGCTTTCAGCTCCACAGTCTCGGCAAAGAGCGCCCGGCAGACGGCCTGGTAGTGTGCCTGGGCCTCGGTGGGGTCAGCCAGGCGGGCGGCGCAGCACCGCATGGCCTGCCCGAAGGTGCGCACGGCACGCGGCGGCCCCTCGCCCCCCTCCTCCTCTTCCTCTTGCCCCCCATAGCCCTCGTCGGCCGTGCCACAGCCACTGTCCTCTGAGTCGCTGTTGGTCATCAGGTCAATGAGCTGCTCCAGCCGCGGGCTCAGCTCCCGCTCCTCGTTCTCATCCAGTCCCCAGTCCAGTGCCCGGTAGATGGCGAAGCCCAATGACTGTACCATCTGTAGGGAGACAGCACCCGCTGGGCCCCCAGGCAGACCCCAACACCAGCTGTCCCGGGGGGAGCCCCTTGGAACTCATAGCCAGCACCAGCTGCCCCTCACCCCACCAGCCATTGGTGCAGGGTCTCATTCCCCCACTGCACCCCAGCACCCCATCACCAGCACCGCAGGGCAAGGGGGACAGGTGGCAGTGCCCACCCGGGGACTGCTGTGCTGGGGTGCGATGGCAGACGGGCCAAGTCCCCAGGAAGCTGCAGCGGGACCAGGCAGGCATCCGGCCCCCACGTACCTGAGCTTCGGCAGAGGGCGTCAGCAGTGGGGCCAGCTCTGGAGGAGAGAAAGACAGTCACCGCTGGTACCTGCAGCCCCATGCTGGGCATCCCCTTTGGTGTCACCTCCTGTCCCACGCCCAGGCGATGCTGCACCCACCCAGCCCCAGCTGTGGGGCACTCGGTGGGGGCACCCTGAGTGGGCTCCATGCCCAGCATTCCTACCCCAAGCCAGGACCCCCATCCCCAGCTGGTCCCATCCTGAGCTGGTCCCAGGACACAGCTCCACAGGACAACAGGGACCTGCGTGTTGAGCCTCGGCATCAGGCAGTGCTGGTTGCAAGATGGTGATGCAGCCTCTGGTGCCCTACCTGCCCAGCCGAGCACGGCAGGCCTCGCTGGGCATTGCAGCAGTCACCGGCCCTGGGCAATGAGCCCAAACAGGCACCAGCCACTTGGCCCCACTGCCCCCGGCCAGACCCGGGAGACACATTGGGGGTAGCAGGATCACCCCTTTACCCCTCAGCCCTGGGGCTGGAGGGAGCTAAGAGCTCTGCCCCCACAGGGAAATGCCCCCTGCACTCCTCTGGGCTGCGGGCACCGGCAGTGTGGGCACCAGCAGAACAGGCACTGGCAGTGTGGGAACTGGTTGTGTGGGCACCAGTACTGTGGGTACAGGCAGTGTGGGGACCGGCAGTGGGGGCACAGGCAGTGGGGGCACAGGCAGTGTGGGCAATGGCAGGCCAGGGTGCAGTGAGGACCAGCAGCTCACTCACAGGTGCCCAGTGTGGGCTGCGGTGACAGGCTGTGCCCAGTAAGAGATGCTGCTTTCTACTGCAGAGCCAGCACAGCTGGAGCATTGCACACACACACACAGAGCACCATGCCCACACACACAAGCCCAGGACACACTCATGGGCAGCTCAGACCCTCCCAGGAGCTGGATGGCCACAGGAAAAGGAGCAAGAGTGGCTTTTGCAGCATCCCTGAAGGCAGTGCCCCGGGGCCCCTGGCTCCACTTTCCCCATAGCAGCCGCTTCCCCAGCCCAGGGAAGCACCGGCCATTAGCTCTCCACATAGCTGATCGATGCAGCAGCAGATGCAGGGATGTGCCGGGGATGTGCCGGCTGTGTGCCAGCCGTGTGCCAGCTATGGCAGCACCTGCCGAGGAGGCCATGCCAGGTGCCTGGGGGTATGGCTCAGGCTGGCACAGAAGGGACTTGGGAGCAGGAGGCAGTGTGGTGGCACTGGCTCTGGCACAGCAGCCATGGTGGCTCAGGGAAGGGTGTGGGGACATTCCCATGCATGACCGGTGGAGCTGGTGTGACGATGCCATGCCCAGCCGCTGCGGGCACGTGCTGTGCCTGTGTGTGGCCCTGTCCCATATGCCTCGGTCCCCATGGGCTGCCTGCACCCCGCTCCCCATCTCCCATCTCCCCTGGCTCAGCTCCACGCTTGTCCCCCTGCCACCGGGAGCATCCCCTGCCTGGCCACCAGCAGTGAGGACACTCAGTGACACCGCAGAGTCCCTGCCCGTCCCTGCCCAGAGAGGCCCCGCAGCATCCGACAGCACTGAGCACCGGGTGCCGTCCCTGGGCGCTCTGTCATTAAGCTCAGGGGTGCTCCTCGCCACACCGGGCCACCCTGAACGGCTGCTGGCAGCCGGCCGAGCCTAATTACAGCCCGTATCCACCACAGCCCTGCCCAGCAGCGCCAGCCGCCCGCGGAGAGGGCACGGCCGGGAGTCCGAAGGTCAGGGACGGTGGTGCCCAAACCGCCGCTGCCGGGGGCCGGAGCCCCGCGGGGACACCCCTGCAGGGTCCGAGTGTGCAGGGCCATGTATGTGCCGTGCATGTGCGGGTGTGTGTCCCCCTGTGTCTGCCTGTCTGTCCTTGCCGTGTGTGTCCTGCCCGCCCCGATGGGCTCAGTGTCCTGCAGCCCCATGTTGGGTCCCGGCCCGGTGAGATCCTCACCCATAGGCGCCCTGCACACCCCCACACCCCGGGTCCAGCCTCACCGGATCACCCGGCTGGGCCCTGCCGCTGCTGGTGCCACACCAGCCCCGGACCCCCGAGCCATCGGGCCGCCACCTGTGCCGGTAGCCACTGTGCCAGCGATGGTCTCGGCTGTGCCAGTGCCGGTGCCGATGCCGGTCTCCCTTGCCAGAGACGGGGCTTGGGGTTCGCCCCCATCTCTGCCGGTGCCAGTGCCGCCTTCTTGCCCTCCGCTGCCGGTACCGGCCCTCTCGCCCATCTCTCCCAGCGTCTCCGATGCCGCACCCCCGCAGCCGGTGTCCCCGGTACCCCACCGGTGCCCTGCTGCCGGTGCCGGCGACGCCAGTGCCTTCCCCCCCCTTGCCGGTACGGCTTCTCCCGCCAATCCCCCGCCGCCGGTACCGGTCCTTCTCCACCGGTACCGGTCGCCTCCCGCCGGGGCCGCTGCGGGTGCCCCCCCGCTGCCGACACCCCGGTCCCTCCGCGCCCCCGAGGCCGGCCTCCCGGGGCGGGCGGCGCGGTGCAGCACCGCCTGCCGGCGCCGGTAAATCCCAGTGCCGATGCCAGTGCCGGTAAATCCAGGTGTCGGCGCTTCGTCCCCGTGCGGGCGCTGCCTGCTGCCGGCTCCACCCAGCGTTGCGACGGTGACTTACCGGGCGGCGGTGCGGGAAGGACGACGCTGCCGTCGCCTCGGAGGCGGATGTCGGCGGTGCGGAGCGGGGCGGCGGGGGCGGCGGGGGCGGCGGCGGCGGCGGCGCGGCAGCCCTGGAAGCAGAGGGCCCAGGCCTGCTCCTCGTTCAGCGGCTGCTCGTAGCACTTCAGCACCTCCTCCAGGGACAGCTCCCGCGGGGCCCCGCCGCCCGCCCGCGCCATCGCCCCATCCCCGCGCGCTGCCGCTGCCGCCGCCGCCGCCGCCGCTGCCGCCGCACGGGCGGGCGGGGCCCCGGGAGGGGCGGAGGGAGGGGGGGGGGGCGCGGCGGAGCGGAGCGGCGCGGAGCGGCTGGCGGCGGAGCGGACCGCCCCCGTCCCCGCGGCTCGGCCCCGCCTGCGACACCGCCCGCCCGCCGCCGCCGGGGGCGCCCACCGGGGAGGCGACGCGACGGAGGCGGCGGCGCCGAGGGGCGCGGCGCGACTCGGTACGGTACGGCTCAGTACGGCACGGCACGGCTCGGCTCGGTACGGTACAGTAAGGCAAGGCTAACTACAGCACAGCACAGCTGGGTACGGTATGGTATCACGGCACGGCTCACTACAGCACGGCAACGGCTTGGTACGGTACGGCTCGTTATGGCGTGTCTCAGTACGGTTTGGTATGGCTCAGTATGGCACAGCACGGCTCGGCACGGTATGGTACGGCACAATAGGGCACGGTGTGGCACAGCATGGCCTGGCCTGGTACGGTACAGTATGGTATGGCACAGTATGGTATGGCTCAGCATGGCATGGCTTGGTACGGTATGGCAAGGCACGGCACGGCTTGGCACAGCTCGGTACGGTACGGTACAGCACGGCTCAGCTTGGCATGGCTCGGTACAGTACAGTCCGGCTCATCCAAGCCAGCAGGATGCAGGATCAGGGTGCGGGATGCAAGGTGCAGGGTGTAGGGCACACGACTTGGTGCAGGTCATGGGGTGTAGGCACATGACATGGGGCACAGGGTGCACGAGTGTGTGCAGGGTGAAGGGTGAAGGACACAGGGCGCAGGCTCCAGGGTGTGGGTGTCCCCAGGGCGCAGGGCATGTGACAGGGTGCAGCATGCAGCGCCCAGGATGATTGTGGGGTGCAGGGCAGTGCTGGGGAACACCTCACCACAAGGGATGTGGTTATGGGTCCTGCACCATGAGAGGTCTGGGGTGGCCACGGCACATGGCACGGCCCCAGCCCGGAGGCATGAAGCACCTGGCTGATGGGTGGCTGTCCCATGGAAGCCATGTGCCACGTGTGGGGCAGGCAGGTGTAGGGACACGACGGACTCATCTTGTAGCATGGTTTGGGCACAGCCAGCAGCAGAAGCCAGCTGAAAGTGCCGGGATGAGGAGCTCGAGTCTCTAGGAAGACAATGTCCTATGGGAATACAGTGTCAGGGGAGGACGTCTTGCAGCCACCAGGAAAGGCTGGTGTGGCACAGTGCTGATGGTGGGCTCACGCCCAGGCACCAGCAGGTCCCTCCAGACCCGTGGGGTGGGCAGTACTGTCCTAGCAGAGCAGAACGGACAGCTGGCCCACTGTGAAAGGTCAGATAGAGCAAATTAAAGCTCTTGTTATGATGAGCTTCCAATTTCCATGATGGAAAGTGCATAAAACCCTGTCTAAGCTCCATTAACCCATGAACATAAACTGAGGCCAATCCTGGAGCTATGCTGGCAGGGCTGGGAGAGGGACAGAGCTGGCACACGGGCACTTGTCTATCCCACAATGGCCAAAGAGCTGCCCCAGGGCTGGAGAACTCTGGCAAAGAGTCTGGGATGGTGCCTGCAGCACCACAGGAGAGAAATTCCCTCCAATGCCCGTCCTGGAGAACCTGAGCAGTGTCAGCTCCATCTTTGGGGACAGAAATGGGAGAACAGAGTTGGACAGCTGGGAAATGCAGTCCTGCACGGTGCCCTGGGATTTGGGAAGGGGCAGGACAGATACAGGAGATCCAAAGTGTCCGTGCATCTCTGGGATTACTCAAATGCACCATTGCTGGGGCAGGAGCACGTTGCAGGGGGTCGGGAGCACAGCACCAGCCAGCCTTAGCCTCAGCCAGATCTGCACGTTGCAGGAGAGCCACATGGCTCCGGCCCCCTGGAGCAGCTCTTGGCTGTGACACTGATGTCTGGGTCTGGCTTTCCGCACCAACAAGTGAGATTTGAATGCGACATTTACCCTGTAATCAGCTGGCTTTGGAGCCTGCTTGGGAAGCGACCTTAGAGGGAGGAAAGCCATGCGTGCTGCTCGCTGCAGCGGGTCTGCACCGGGCTGAGCCGGCTGCCAGCTTTCCTGCACCGCACACACCTGCCAGCGCCTCCAGACAGAGCCAGGGCGGCACCGTCGGGGATAGGAGCGGGAAGGACGCGCGGCGTTTGAAGGCAGCGATAACCCAACCTGCAGGATTAATGGGAATGCATTTGAATTATAAAGCACAAAGCCCTTTGCTTTGGGTAAAACTGTAATTAATGTGAAATCAAGATGTAATTAAAAGCTACTGTCTTGGAAAAAATCAAACAAAAGCCAAGTGTGTATGTGCATTGGGGAAATATAATTAAAAATGAAAGAAATCAGGGGAAAAAAATGAAGAAGTTGGGAAATGGTTGCAGAGCACTACAGGAGGGTGAGGTTTCCCGGCTCCCTGCCGCTCTTGGCATCGAAGCAGGATGTGCCCCAGTGAGACGGACGTGGAGCTGGGACAGGGGGTAGCGCCCTTCCCCATCAGCCTGCAGCAGGGCTGCGTGCTGTGTGCCGTGTTTGTTTGCCGGTAATACATTCACATGGGTTTCATCTGTCATATGCAAAAAATGTCCTTAAAAAGCCACAGGAACCTGAGATGAGTGCACAGAGCACCCGTGGGGTTGGATGCACTTATCCCACTTTCCTTAGATGCTGCAATAAATTGGGGGCCATGAAAGGAAGGAACATTTTACAAGGTAGCTTGCTCTTGATGCGTGCTGCGTGCTGGCCTCATATGTGGCCCAAGTTTGAGGAGCTTCCCAGCATTGCTCCTTGGAGTGCAGCCCCCGGCTCTGGGGAGCGATGCTGAGCTCTGGGCTGGACCTCCCCACACCCCCTCACAGGATTTCTCATCGGTGTGACCATCGCAGTAATGATCTCCCCGGTTGGTTTTCTTTGGTGAAACCAGAGATGAGTCCCTGACTGTGCCCAGTCTAATGGAGCACTTGCTGCTCCCAGACTTTCTGGTTCCCCGAAATGCCCCGGCCAGTCCCAAGTCAGTCGAGCCCCTGCCCCAAGACTGGCATGTCAGTCTCCTGGGGAGGGACGCCGAGCCCTGTCCTGTGTTCACCACTGTTGCCCTATACCCCAGTCTGGGCAGGAGCAGGTCTGCACCATCGCTGCCTGTCACGCAATGGAGGCACCAGGCTCCTGCGCACAGACACTGTAAGAGTTCCCCAGTCTGCTCTCCACATGAATAAACTTCTGGAGCATGCCAGAAACCTGAGCTCTGGGTCAGACAGCCAGCTGGGGCCACCCACACTGGATGATCCCTTTGGAGGAGCACAAGCACCCTGATCTGCCCCCTTGATGAAAGCAGTGGGGTTGTGAGCACTGGTGGCCAGTCCTGTCCTCAATGCAAACGAGGAGGACCTGGGACACGGATAAGCCTGTTCCTGCCAGGCAAGGGTGGCTCGCACGTGTGATGCTTGAACAGATCAGGCCGGATTCTGCACTGCCGTCTACCTTGCAGACGGTTTTATTGCAAAGGTCTCTGGGGTTTCGCACTCCTCTTGTCCAGGTGCGAACAGCTAGGTCAAGCCTTCCTCTGAACAAGGCGAGTGAGTCCACCACCTCCCCTGCCCTCCTCCAGAGCTGCCAGCCTCACGTTACTGCCTCTGGGCCGGACCCTGTTCTCAGCACAGCCATACCCGGTGCTGCTGCCCAGCACAGCCGGGCTCTGCCAGATCTGCCCTGCTGCGGGAGCAGAGCAAGGCACTGAGAGGGCTCAGGGGCTGGAGAGGCAGACAGAATGAATCACACAACATTTGTTAAAGCTCCATTTCCTTTCCAGAGCCTTCTTCATTAATATTTTAATTAAAACCAATTCTCTGAGCAGACTGCATTAACTCGGTGTACCTCACAGATAATGCATTGAAGGATTAAATATAGCAAGTGAGGCTCTTTGCAGGCCGGTAAACCAGTGAGGCTGCAGAGACCTGCCGGTGGTGTTGATAACAGAGACATTTACTGTTCCATTGCCACCCGTGGGTGATGGTGTCCCCGGCCCGCAGCGTGGGACCTGACAGACGCGGGTCTCTGCAACACATGGAACGCCAGTACCGGCCTGCCTGCAGGGAGGCAGGGATGCTCAGGGAGGAGGGGACAGGGGACATCCCGTTGGCCCTGAGCCCCCACGTTCTTGGGACATGTCCTGGTGGCTTGAGCTCAGCTCAGCCCCCAAGGCTGTGGGTGCAGAGCTCACAGACCGGATGATTTCTCCTCACCTCCAGCCAAAATTACCCTCCCTGCCCGATCCCACACTCCTTTTTATCTTTGTACCTTGCTAAATAATTCCTTTTCTTCCTCCCTGCTTATCTCCGAGAAGGTTGGAGACAGGTCTTTTCCTTCCCTTCCTGATATAAATATTTCATTCTGTTGCAGATGAGTCCTTCCAGCCTCTTAATCACATTAATTGCTGGCTCTAACCTCAGTCCGGCTCCACTCAATTCCTCCTTACCGACCCCCAATCTGACTCAGTACTCCTGCTCCCCTTGCCCCTCCTGTTTCTCCTGCCTGTGCCTTCCCAGGGACAACACGGAGGTGTCGCGTCCCACAGCCCCACTCCCGCCCGTGTCCCTGCTCCCTCAGATGTCACCGTGTCCTCTGTTCCCCGGCCTAGGCCATCCCCACCATCTGCAAAATGAGCCCCCTGCAGATGTCTCCTGTGGCTGTGGGAGAGGTTTTGATTTGCTTTGCCAACTCAGGGGCAGAGGGGACAAATACTCCCTCTTTTGATGTGTCTCTCCAAAATCTGAGGCTGCCGCAAACTTGACAGTGGCTTAAAGCAATTCAGAAATGTGATTCTGGAAAGGGTGTCACTCGCTGTCTCCAAGCAGAGATTCGGTGTTGTGGCAACTTTCCACAGCCTCCCCGGCATGGTGGCAGGCTGGCTTCAGGAGCCCATCACACTGTCAGTACCAGACCCAGAGCTTTGCCTCCCACCAGCGCTGCCGGGAAGGGTTTTCTCTGGCTCTCAAGGGTTTTCTCCGGCTCTCGGCAGTGAGTGCTGCTGACTCACCCACTGCTGGGGCCAGCACTGCAATAAAAACATCCCATAGCCAATTCCAGCACAGCGTTTTCAACGTCTGCAAACAGAAGCTAACCTCCTGATGGTTAATAGCCTGGGGTTGTTCGTTAATAACCCAGGGTTGTTCGTGCTGCCATTCCTCCCCTAACGAATTACTGCCTCCTGCCCCAAACCCTCTGCGGGGCACGCCAACGGCTGTTCATCTCCAGGAAGGATCAGATGAGAGGCAACTGAGGAAAATCCCTGTGGGAATTCCACACTGCTCCCTCTGAAACTTTCATTGTCCCCAGCAATGCCCGGCTGCGTGTGGATGGTGATTTCTCCCTGTGGGAGTTCCAGCCTCCTCATCCCCTTCCCTGGGCAGTGCCAGGGGCACGCAGCACCCTTGCCCCCAAGTGAAGCGGGGCTACAAGGGGCCTGTTTCACCCTGAGAGCTGTCTGCAAGGGGATTCCGGCCAGGAGCGGGGAAACGCTGTGGCTGTTGGAGCCGGAGGTGGGAGCCAGTCCCAGGGACGCTGCACCAGGAAGAGGCCTGAGAGATGGTGGATGTCCTGGAGTGGGGGATGGACACCACCAGTCCTCACCACCCCGACCGAGCAGGTCTGTGGGGGTGCCTGTCCTCGCTGTAATGAGCCCCCCACAGCTGGGCCCCAAGTGGATGGCTTCCCCTCAGGGCCTGTAAGGGGAAAGCCCCTCTCCTGGTGGCCATGTCATGGCCAGAAGCCAGGGCCTGGGCCACCCACCCCTGTCCCACACACTGCCTTTGTAAAGTGTGTTCCTCTCTTTCCGTGCACTACCCCAGCGTGTCCCCCCACACCCCACCTCACCCATCCCGCCCCACCGCCTGACACAACGGCTCCCACCCCCCCAACCCATCGACACCCACCGCCACCCACCGCCCTCCCCAACATGGCAGCCCCCGCCTACCGCCACTACCAAGATGGCGGAAACGTGGGCGGGACCACACCGCGCTTCCAGCCAATGGGCGCAATGGGCAGCGGCGGCTTCCCCCGGCGGGTAGCCAATGGCGGCGGAGGGCGGGCGGGTTTGTTTGGCGGGAAGCGGGCGGGGGCTGCCGTGATGGCGGGCCCAAGCGGGAGGACGTGGCGGGATCTGCTGGGTAGGTGGGGGCTGAGGCAGCGCCGGGGTTCTGAGCGCGCTCTTGGCCTGGCGCTTCCTGCAGGGACGGCTGAGGGGAAGGGAGGGGTGAAAGTCACCTCTCTGCCCTTATGCATACACCCCCCTCCCCTTCACCCCCTGCTCCTCAGGCCTGTGTGGTGCTGTGGACTCCTGGCAGCCCCTCGCCTCAGCCCCTCCTCAGCCTCGCTGGCCCTGCTCTTCTCAGTAACGCTCTCCCAACGGCTGGTGGACTTCCTGTGGCCCAGCTGCGGCTCCTGTCCTGTGGTAGGGGTGTCAGGGCAGGCAGGGTTGTTTCGGGTCAAGGGCCTTCGGAGGCCAATGGCTGACAGTGCTTGACAGGGTTTTGGCTGTGCTGGGCTGCTCATGCTGAAGGTTGTGGGGCTTTGCCTGCAGAGCTGCCCAGAGCAAACAATACAGAAACATCCTGCACTGCCCCTGCCACGCTGCCAGATAATGAGGGTCTGACTGGGGCTGTCTTTGCCCTGTCCGTGGCGTGTGCTGTAGCAGCAGGGAGAGGGTGGTGTCATTGGGGGGCTGTCGGAGCAAGCTGTGGTTATAAAAGAAATCCAAACTTCTCAGCAGGGAGAGCCAGGAAACGAAAAAGCACCTTTGGGACCGGAACAGAGCTCCAGGAAGCAGCTCTGCGCCTTCTGGATCGCCATCAGAACCTGAATGACCTCCTTCTGGAGGTAGGAGTGGGTGGTTCAGGGTGTAATGGTCAGACTGGGGATCGCAGGAGATCCCAGCTGGAGGTGGGATCCAACAGGATCCTTCCTAGGGCAACTGTTGAATGAATGTGCTGGGAAAACAGTTTTCACGATAATTGAAAAGAAAAAACAGCACTGTAGGAGTAAGCTGAAGTTGAGAGGCCCGTGTTGCAGAAATTAGCTATTTTTTTTTTCCTTTATTCCTCTATGTTTTACTGTTACAGGCTAAAAATGGTTGAGCGTGGTTTGGATTTTGGATAAAGGGAAATCCAGCACCTTTTTCCTGAGGTCAGAACTGGCTTTTTGTGTTCATAGGAAAAAAAAAAAACAGGAGAAACTATTGTTTTTTCTCTGAATTACCAACCATTTCTGTCTAATGTGACTGTCTTTATGAAAACCTGTGTCATTGGCCTATATAGACACTTGAACCAATCTTCTGAATTGGCCACATTCTACCTTCTCCTCATGTACTGGAGAGAGCTTTTGATTTTGATAACTTGAACAGACAATTCAAATACTTCCCACAGTTCAACCACATGGATGTTTCTTTCTGTATAGAATATTTGCCTTCATAAAAAGAAAAAAGGGAATTTAATCAGAAAAGGATCCAACATTTTGACATGTTTCATCAACAATTCATGTCAGTGTGGCTTCACAGACGGAACTTGAAAGACAGAAATTCTGTTCCTGGTGCTGCTGATGATCTATTGGATAGCTGGGGACAAGTGACTTTGACCTGTATCTTCTTTTCTCTCCATAAAATGAAGATAACTGTACTTAGGCATCTTGTACAGTGCCCTGAAATCTCTGGTTTACCACGACTATCTGGGAAATTGATATTAATTTCATTTCAGTTGCTTCAGCCCCCAAGAATGCCAGGGTTGCTCAGTATGCTTTAGAGGGAATAGGTTTGTAAATGTGCGTACTAGACATGTAAGACTATTTTTGTTTTTATTTGGTTTTCAGGTAGAAGATTCAGTCAAGCCAGGTGGACAGGGTGGTGTAGAGCACCAGGAAGTATCGTCAGAATCATTTATAGGTGAGTGAAAGATTATCTGTTGGAGACAGATGTGGGAAAGAACTTTTCTTAATGTACTGAATTTCTGCTTGTTAAATGCAATCCCAGTTTTATGGTTTTTTTTCATTGTTTTGGTCTCCCATTTGGCTACTCATTTCTTACTTGTCTGGTGATGACACCGCTGGCAAGATCTGATTGTTAAATATATGATTATTTGAAAGTGTTACTGTGAGTCCCACAAGACTAAAATACAAAAATCTGCTTAGCAAGGTTATCCCACCTCTGGCCCTGGTTGTTCTGCACCTGTTTTATGTACAGTAAAGGAATGATATGTGGAAATAAAAATTACTTGCAATAAATGACATCTGTGTTGGAAGGAGTTTAAGACTTGGGAATTCTACTTTCATAGTCATGTTTTCAAATCTTTTTTTTCCCCATGCTGACAGCTTTCTGTTTTGGTTTTTGTTTAGTCTCAGTTCTGCAGGAGCAGGCCTCGAGATTGGGTGTACCCACAGCAGTCTTGGCAGCCAAAAATGCTGTTACCAACATTGAGTGGATCTGCCAGACTTCTGCAAGCCCCTCTGAAGTACCACTGCTGAATGTGGACCAGAGAGTAAGGGAAAATGTTTAGATTTTGTTTATCAAGAAAACAGTAATCTTAGCTTTGACTTTAAATCCAGTTTTATCTGTTCTGATAAAGTCACCCAAACACACAGGACCTGAGCAGCTGATTATTCATTTATGTGTCCAATATGCTCACAGAAGTATGGTGGTGTTCTCCTATATAAGAAAGTGGCTGGTTTTGACAGCTTGGAAATGAAGTTTTTTGTCTGTCGCTAAAGTGCAGCATTACGCAGGTCTCTCTAAGTAGATCCTGTGTTATTACCTCTGGTGTACCTCAGCCTTCCCTGGCGTGGTTTCGTCTCTTATCCACAGTTCCATCTTTATCTATCATCTCAGTTTGCGATGTAACCAGGCGTGGTGATTGCCATCCGTACAAAAGCTATGCAGTGGCTGCTGGCTCAAGTCACCTCTAAGGAGCTGTCAGATGTCACTGTTATCAGCCTGGCTGCCTTCAGTTCTGCCTTAAGATAAAAATTTGGGGCCTTTCCCATGAATTCTGTTTTTAAAAAGCAGTGATCAGGGAAAAGCAGCAAATTGTTTTTCTAAGAATGTATTATTTACAAAGGAAATTATTTCTGTTTCATTTTTGGGGTGATTCCAGAAGAGGTTGTCTTGCTTGCTTCAAACGGTCAAGGACTTGCTGGTGAACAATGTGTTCTGTCGCTCACTCTTCTGTCAAGAAATGTGGAAAACGAAGGTAAGAACTTGTGGAGAAATGTTGCCATATTACAGACCATTTAGACTTCATCTGTGGGATCTGGTAGTGTGTTTTCAACCCTCCTCTCCAGTGAAGGCCAGGGATAACTGTTAAATGGACTACTGAAGTGCTGTGATTTCCATCCAGTTTCCCTCTGGTTTTTTTTTTGGTGACCTAGAGCCGTCTTGCCACTGCTCATCCCTGCTCATGTTCAACAGCAGTCGTGAACTCCTCCTGAGAACGACTGTGGTCTTTCTGACCTTTCAAAAGCATGAACTGAATTATAAATGGTGGGGCTTTTTGTTTGTTTTCTTTTAAAGCAAGTCCACTGGGAGCTTCCTTGCCTCTGTAGCAGGATTTGCTTTTTTGAAGAGGACTTAGTAGAGGTATGGAAGTAGGTGAATTATTAAAAAGGTGTGCCTGTTTCTGCTGAGAAACTGCGACAAAGGAGGGCTTACAGCATCTTGGTGACCAAGCATTGGGTTTTGGGGAGCTAGGCAAGCAGAACCCTTGCCTCTCCGAAGGACATGTCTTAACTCTCACTAGGAACCAGCTAGGAAGGGCATGGCAATGGTTACAGCATGGTAATGGGATTAAATTCATCTGAGATGACACTGCAGTTAATAGAAGTTTTGGGGGTATCGTTTTCTTTCTTATTTAGCTTCACTGCTGCAATGAAATATACTCATAACTCTCTCCATCTGTTGGTGCATAGATTTGCTGTCTGGGCTAAGCAATCTAGGTCGATCCAGGCAGTGCCGAAGCTACCAGCTGGCAGTGGGGTGGCATGGTCCCAGAAGTCCTTTATGTGTTTTGCCAGCAATATTCAGTCCGTCTTTGGCATTCTGGTTCTCCACTCTATTTATCTGGAAATGGTGATAAGCTGAAGTGAGTTCACGTAGAAAATGGCTTGAGAGAAATACAATAGCAGATAACAGGTTGTGTTGCTTCACAAATGTGTTGTCTTGATTTCATTTGGGTGGTTTGTTTTCTTAAGATAAGTGGTGCTCTAAGTAGAGTTAAAGACTTTTTGTGAGCAGGACAGTTTTGGTGGCTTGCTGCTCTGGTGGGAAAGAAGGAAGAGGCTGATCTGCCAGGATAAAGAGGCATGCTCTAGTCTCAAATATCCAACCCTGGGCTGAAAATAGAATCCTGTGTGTTTTGTAGGCTGATTAAGATCTCCTTGTTCTCAGGGAGACATGGAGATCAAGTGCTGCTGTGTAATTGAGATTGTTACAGTAAAGAATTAGGTTGTCGAAGGCAAAGTATGTAGGTGAGTCTAGGGTCATGCTATGAGGCAGCTGCCGGTCACTGCAGAAAGCTCGTGGGGTTCTTCTGAATGGCTTGTGTGTTCAGGACTCCCAAGCACCTCTTCCTTCACAAGGTGTGAAGATTTTGTTTCTGGCTTGGAGCGTTTCTGCATGGAGGCTGGAATGAGCAGAAGTTGCTGCTGCACATTTTTCCCTGCCAGGTGTACCCTGCAGTCCTGTTTTGCTGGCACAGGACTCTCTCCAGGACACGCTGTTCCAGGCGGGAGCTGGAAGGGATGTTGCAGGGAGGCACGAAGGGCAGCAGTTTCATCTGCACAGAAGCAATGTGTAGTGCTGACTTTGCCAACGGCGAGCCTGGTGTTTAGTTGCAGTACAGCCTGAGTGATGTTGGTTTTTCCTCTGCATCCATCGGCCTCTCTACCCATACAGTTGCAGTGTCTCTTCCTTTAGTCTCCTATTGAGAAATGGATTTGAGACCAACAAACTTGCTTCACAGAGACTAATAAGCAGTTAATACGCTAACAGATAATTCTTCAATCTGTTTCTGGATCTGAATTAACAAGACTTGAAACTTAGTGGTATTAGCTGTTTTCTGGGATACCCACTGCTCCTTTAAATAGGCAGCATTGGCATTATTCCAGGTGGACAAATATGGATATATTTACTACTTGACCATGAAAATTTAAAATGATGATGCATCTACAACCCTAAACCATTCAAACTTTGTAGGAAGGAAAAATAAAGTACAGTCTTTTCTCATCTGGTATTTCCTATGTTGTCATTTTTAAATTTTAATAAGTTCCAGATAGTTTGAAGGAACAGAATTTAGTTTCATTTTTTTTATATGTAGTTTACATTAGCCAAATGTTAATGTTAACTGCAAAATGCAGACTATCGCCTAATTGTGACATCTCATTAGGACCATCCAGTGCTGGAAGCTGTGTGGCACCTGCACAGAGACGGCATTATTGGACTGGAAGAGCTGCTGGAGAGGTGAGCAGAGGTTTATAGGTTTGCAGATGTATTAAATCTCTTAAAGCCTATTGAAATGTAATCGCAGATTAATCATGAGTATTCTGGACTAAGAATATAGTCAGATGCTGGCAAGTGATCAAGATTAGAAGGATTTAAGAAGTTACCCCGGGTTTGAGAGTTTACTTCGGGTTAATTGGCACAGTTTAAGGTGTGGTGGCTGGTTGTCTGGTGGCTGCTCCATCAGTTGCAATGTGAAGAGAAACGGTTGGGTGAGAACCACCACTGCAGACCGTGCCAGGTGATGTTTTATCTCCCGCTTCGTTTCGCTGGCGCAGATGGCTGCGCGTGGGTGGTTACCACACTGCGTGGGAAAGGGCTCAGTAACCCAGCTCCTTCAGTTCATCTGGCTGTGCCTCCACATCTGCTGTAGAAACTCCCATTTAGCCTGAAAAAAATAGCACTGGTCTTGATGAGAAGTCTTCCTTTGCAGAAGCTCTGTGATTCTGTCTTCACAAAACCTTACATTTCAGTAAGGTTTGGCAGAATAATCTCCAGAGAACAGTTATTCTCAGGATTGATATTTTTATTTTTTTTTTCCCCCCAATACAGAGCTAACAACTAAAACCATTCTTTGTGAATCTTGGGTTGTTTTCTTATGGTGTTGAGGGAATATTATATCACACCGAACTTGTAGGCCTTTGATATTGGTTTACTTGTCTGATAATGGGATAGGTAAAAAGCCTTCAGTGGCCACTGTACTTCAAATGTAAGGAAACCAAAGGAGTAGATGAAGAGCTTATTTATTTTTTTTTTTTAAGCATTTCTATCCAACTATCTTAGAAATTGGAAGTAAAGTCTTTCTTCTAGCAGAACTTTTACAGTGGAAATATTTTAATGTCAGAGATGCGGAAATACATGAACACACAATTTCACATGTATTTTTTTCCTTTTGATGTGTTTGTTGTGGAATCTTTTTATAAGGCAAATAAAGCTCTTGCTGGTCCAAAACTAAAGAAAGGAAATGCTGCAGAAATGGGGCAGAGTTCTGCACAGATGGCTCTTTCCTGAGTCGAAGAGGATGGTGGAGCAAAAACCCAAGCGTTACAAAAGTAGGAGGGATTGAACTGAATGTGCTTTTTGTTCGTTCTCAGCAACCCGTCGGCCCCTGCTGTGGTGGAGTGGCTGTGCAGCAGCCTTCGTGGCCTCTGTCAGCAGGCGGAATCCTCCTCCTCCGGGGACGTGGAGCTCGCTGGGTGCCTTCTCTCAGGCAAGGCTTTCTGCTGGGCTCTGGAGAAGAGGGGGGCCCGGCTGCTGGTCTGCACAGCCTGCAGCAAGGGCTCTGCAGCTCAGAAGCTTGGAGGTGTCAGAACAGGCCTTACTTTGCATTTTCTTACCTCGTTTCAGTGAGGGGAATATGCATTTTTATATTTGGCAAATTTAGCAGTTTTTTTTTTCCCCTTAAAAGATAATTGGTTTGGAATTTCTATATCCCTTTGAGTTATAGTATCACAAGAAAGTGTAATGGCAGGGTGTGTGGGGTCAGGGATGATATATTGAGAGTGTGACGTTCCCGCAAAGTCTCTGAGATATTTTGGACCATAAATATTTAACAGTTCCATTTTCCCCCCTGTCATTCTCTATTATTTATTTTATGGTTTTGTTTAGAAAAAAAAATCACTACACACTTTGACTGAAGAGCTGTAATCAGACCTTTGGACCAGTGCAGTTGGTCAGGTACAACCCATATGAGCTCTGCAGTGGTAATAGAGCGTAAGACCTGTAAATTCTCTAGCCTCATAATCCTTTAAGTTTCTGTGCTCTTTGCCATCCATTGTTCTAGGTCCTTTTGTCAGGGGGTGATTTTACTCCAAGAAAATAAATGATTCCTGCTGACTGCTGTGTATTGAAAGAGGCTTTTCAGGCACTAGTCTTGTTGTGAGACTGAGATGGGGAGGCGAAAGAGCAAGTGACCTTTATTGAAAGGGCATGCTGATACACTAATTCCTTCCTGATTTGCAGACTTTGCAATCGTGTTTCTTCAGAATGGCTTTCAGCAAACTTCGGAGATGGGAAGGAAGTTGGAGTTCAAGAAGGTCCCCTATGTAAGGACAAAATGAACCTATTTACAAATGGTTGTTTAAAAAAGTAGTTCCATTATATACCTCTGTGCCTTGCTGAGTATAAATAAATGTGAGCTTAGAGTAGTAAAGAAAGGGTGGTGGTCCAAGTGCTGCAGTGGGTGAGGAGGAAATGGTGAAACCAGAACAAAGACTTTTTTTTGTAATAGAGAATTTCTCCAAGGTGAGGTGTCAGGGGCTTTTTAAGCTTCCTTGGTTTCACCTTGATTGCTCTCTTTTTCCATTTGAATGTGAGGCATGGAATGCTGGTAAGCACGGGAAATGCTTGCCCTTCTGTCTATTGTATCTGTTCTACTGTAAAGCCTGAGATAAAAGTTAAGCTTTACATTAAAAGGGACAAAACACTTTCTTTGAGTCAATGTACTTATTCTGCATAGAACTGTAGCTCTTTTAAACTCTAAATGGTCTTAATTTGTCAATTTTGAACAGATCTGTCATGCTGTCTTGCGAAGGATGTTGACATGTAAGTGTGTTTGTGATTCATAGCTTTGTGCATCACTGCTGTAAGTTCCTTGTTCGTTGCTAAATCTCTAAGCAGAAATCCTTTGCCTGGGATGCTTTTCCTCTGTTGTGCATAATACTTATGTCACTGATTTTATGTGCCTCTGCTGTCCCCTTCCCTCTTGTAAAGTGGGTGTCTTCCAACACTGAAGATAATTTCTTGCCTCTTATGCTAGTTCATTCTGATGCTCCCAGCTGCAACATCAGGTTGATATCTGAGCTGTTTTTTAACAAGTTTGGAAGCAATCCAATCTGTTGTAGCACAGAGGTTAAGCTAGGAGAATTTTTTCTGCTTAGTAAATTAAACTTCGAATTTACAAAGTTATGTGCAAGTAAGCTGTTTTGCTGGTTTGTGGTTTGGATTTGCAGACTAAAGTTTTGTGAAACTTTTTTTTTTGTGCTGAGCAAAGACATGTAATGTACGTGCATAGTCTTTAAATGGCCAGTCTTCAAGTGCTGTCCCACGGACAACATGGCCGTTTTGGCCTGGGCAGTCCTGATGCTGCTGGTGAGAGCTCCAGCGTAGTAGTGCCTCATTTGCATTGCAAATCTCGATGCAGCAAGACTAAACACACACGAGGGTTATTTTTGTCTTGTGTCACAGATGATCTTCACGGTAAATTGCTGTATCCGCTGTACAGCAGAGGAAGGGTTCACTCACACCTCCTCATGTGCCCTGCACCAGCATATTAGTATAATCTGACTGCGCGGCTGCCGTTAGTTTCCTGTCTCCTTAGTGACAGCGCTTTACCACTTTTCTTCCTGGCATGTTTCAGCAACATGCTCAGTGCTGCTGCAGAGGTTAGTGCCTTTCCTCTGCTGTAAGATGACTGAAAAGCAGGGCACGACACCAGGACTGCTCCCTCCCTTCCGCGTCTCTCCCCACGGGCACTGCCAGCCTGATCCCTTACCCCGTGTCTCACAGGGAGCGTTGTCTGTAGACAGAGATGCATTACAGACCTTGCGGAGCAGTTCTAAAAAGAGAAAGCTGTAAGAGAAGTGCTTTATTATTTAATGTGTATGAGTCCCATCTCAGGTTAGTGGTGTTGATATTTGGAAAATAACCCTTATAAACACAGGACTGGGGGGATTTTGGAGGAAGAGAAGCAGGCTGCTGGCAGTCAGGGGGGAGTCTGTGCTCACCTGCTCTTCATTTGACCTTCGCGTTTGTGCAGCCTGTGCTGCCACTGACTGACTTGCAGGCTATGTGGCTGAAAACGTATTAAACGAGTTCTAGATAAGATATTTTTGCTAGTGTATCCTTTAGGTCACCTTTGAGGGGTTTCAATTAACTAATCCGCTGTTTTGAAGAACATTAGGATTCTTTATGTAAAATAATTCACAATTAACGAAGACCTTCACAGGAGAAGGACAGGCTGAGTAGCATGGGAGCACTGTGCTTCATAGTAATGATCTTGCTATATTGAACTCCTGTGCCTGAGGATAAGTGGAGTTTATCTCCTTTTCTCTATTCTCCTCTACTTAACCTTAAAGTATTCCTCAGCAGGGGAGGAGAGTATTACATATTAACACTGGACTGCTTTACCAAAATCACGCAAGGGATGCTGGTTTTGCTGCCCCAGCTCAGTAAATTTCATTTTCAAGGGTGCTTCACTGAATGATCCTAATAAACAAAACAAACTTTTTCAGCTGTTAAAAGATGAGGCTTTTAAAGGTAGGATGGGACAAGAAACAGAAAAACTGCTGCTGCAGCAGGTTGTAAAGCACAGGGTTTCTCAGTATGTGGGCTTTGAGTGGCATGGGCTGATGGTCAAGGCAATGTGCTGTGCAAGCTGCCAACCTGTTTGACCTCTAAAAGTCATTTGGGGGCAGATCTAGATTTTGAAGGAATTTCTGCTAAGCAAATGTGAAGTCCCACTGCTGTAACAAACATGTGACACTAGCAGCAGTGTGCTTTTTGTTTGGTGAGGGCGGATAAGACCATTGTTTCCAGAGGTTCTTAATTCAAAGCTTGCTTGGGCAAATCCCTGCCTCCAGACTGACTTCTTTCACACAGCTTTGCAGTGTTTACACTCGCAGATGCACGGTACAGCACAGTTGGGATTGGGTTTGGAAACTGAATACTAATTTATGTGCATTTTTAGATGGCTTAATTATTAGCATGTTCGTGGGAATGCTTTTAAATTGATTCAAGGTTAGCGTTAATAGTTTTTGAGCCTGTGTCGCTCTTGACAAAATTTTGTAAGAATTTAATGCTGCTGAATGGCTTCTGCACATTTCCCTAATAGGTTCACTTTCTTAAAGGTGCACAAATTGCTTGTTCTATTTAGTTCCTGTGTTGCTTAGTGTCGCAGTCCTTCCATTTCCATTTCTCTCATTGTGTTTTTGTGTCTCCGCTTTGGGGTACAGGGGTGCTTGATGCTGTTGGTAAAGAGAAGCAGGAAGATGTTTCCATATTGCAAGCTATGAGGTTCTGGTAAGAAAAGCTGTTCCCCCAAGTAATTTCAGGAGGAGTTTTTTTATCCACTGTTACACTTGTTACTGAAAGAGGATGAATGTTCCCCACCCTGTGCTACTTATGTTTAATATTCTCCTCGCTAGTAAAATATGTGCAAGTGAAAATGCATATAAAAAAATAAGCGTCAGGTAGGAAAGGGTGTTCTGTCAGGGCTGGATCAAATCTTGGAGCATCCTCTTGGTGTGTGGTGAGTTTTCCCTGTCAAGTTTTCTCACTCTGCTTCAGAACAGAAACGTCTTAAAGGTGCCATCATCTTCTCCTCTGATTCCTGCTTCCAAACCCATTTTGTCTAACAACTTTGTACATGTCAAGCCAGTCCTGTCCTGAGCAGGGGTATATATGACTCAAGCTTGTAAATCTGGTAGCTACATAATATTGAGTAACCAATAGATTTTAAAAAATACATACAAAAAAGCATATATCTTTGGCAATTTGATAAGAGAGATGCAGAAGAAAAATGAGTCCTTCACCCTAATCAGTACCTTGGTTGATCATACTTCCTGTGTATTGTTTCTGAATATTTCCTTGTCATTTGTAGGCTGAATGTGTTCAGTGCGTCAGTTTATAAAAGTGCGGTTCATCCGGATTCCTTGCAGCAGTTTTTTAGACACACCCTGACCGAGGTTCTTACTTACAACCCATTGTTGAAAGGTAGGACTAGGCCGGGAGTAGTGAGTGTCTCCAGGGTGTGTTATTGTGGTGTGTCCGGAGCTCCATCCCAGCCAGGCCTTGCTGAGTAGAGTCCAGCCTGGAGGACCCAGAGCCAGAGAAGCTGCTTGTCTCCCCAGCTCTTTCCCAGGGGCTATAAAAGCAGGGTGCCAGATCAGACAAAAAAAAAAAAAAAAAAAGGTAATCTGGGCTTTAGAGGGCTGTAGTTCAGGAGAACACTTTAGATGGAAAATCAGTGCCTTCAAACAAAGCTTCAGCCAATGTCTTGAGAACAGAAATTTGGAGTAACGTCTAATAGCAGCCTTTATGGAGCAGACATGGGAGAGCTCTGGCCTCTGGGAGCAGCTCTGGCAAAAGGATAAACTGAGTGGGAGAGCTGGTACTGCAGAGAGTGCTTGGGGCTAAAATAGCCTGGCCCCTGTGTGTTTGGGTTAAAGCACAAAACATGGCCTTTCTCTACTGACTGGGTGTTTCTTTTGGTGGATTAGAGATAAAGGCAGGAAGGCTTCTAATCTGTGATTGGTAATTGTGAAGCTTGATGTTTTGGGGAAGAAATACGTTTGGGCTACAAAATCATTGGTAAAGTCACTCTGAACTTTGACCTAGAGCTGTGTACCTGTTGCGTGGGAGAGCTGTGTCATTGCTGTCTTCCAGTTGAAAGAGATGATTGAGGAAAAAGATGAATCCTTGCTGGTTCTCTGTGCATGCGTTATGCTGGGCTACGAACGTGTGATCTCAAGAACAGCTTTGAGATGACAGTGCTTTAGTGAAATGGCACAGTCCTTGTTGCCACCATTTATGTTCCAGAGGCGAATAAGAAAGGATTTCAGCAGACAGTTTTTAATGTCAAAGCCAAAGGGATATCTTGTGTGGTTAAGTTATGTCTTTTGGGTGTATTTTAAAATCTATTGCTGAAGAGTAAACTTTTCTTTTTCTGGGTACAGTGTCTGATGCCATCAATATGCAGAAAGAGTGGAGCTTTACAAGAACTTGTTCGCTGCTCACTACCTTGTATCGCAAAGTATGTCATCTTGGTTTCACAAAGAGAACTTTACTATGTTTGGTTTATATTTATTGAAATACCTAAAATGAGATTATTTAAAAAACAGTGCGTTCCAGTTGCAGAATCTGAACCAGCTGCCAGGAATTGTAGTCAGGATGCAGCATGAACAAAAAGTACTACAGGGACTTTTGTGCAAAGCTATTAATGAGAACAAAGATAATGATTGAAGATAGGCGTTTTTACTGTTACAGAATATGACATAACTTCTGAAAGAATTGGAATATTACTGTTTATTTTAACCAATGCTGGTTCCAGGCCAGAATGATATCTGGCCCTGGAAAGCTGATGCAAAAGACACATGCAGGATAGCTTTTTTACAAGTCATGCAAAAGACATGTTAATATTGACAGTGTATTTCACTCTTATGGGTGGCTGTATGTCATAGCTAAAATGAATTGCTATTGCTTTTCCAGCTCTTTGTGGCATTGAGTGCAAAGGAGTCGATCTGCCAGCTGCAGCAAGTCCTGGAGACTCATGAAGTGAACTGGCAGCATGTCCTGTCCTCTGTTTCCACGCTGGCAATCTGTCAGGCTGAGGCTGAGCAGCTGTTCAAAGGTACGTAGGTATTGGCAAGCCTGCAAGCTAACGTGTGCTTGTTGCTTCTCAGGGACTGAAGAGGGAAACCATGCCGACTGGTGTAGCAGCATAGTCAATTGTAGTTGCAGTTTTGAGATTCTTGCACAGAAAAGACCAGCAGAAAATCTGTTTTTCCATTCGGGCATTCTGTGTCAGTGGCGACATGAATGCCAGGTGTTGGGCCTGACACTTCTCAAACTTTGTGTACAGCGAAGAGTTGCTATTTGATAATTACCTTCATCATTAATTGGAGTAGTGATTACTGAAGCTTAGTTCTTCTATCTCACGTTTGCTAGCAGACCTTGTTTGTTAGAGTTTCTTACTGATTATCTCATTGCTGGACTGCCTGCAGTTCTTGCAGGCTGAAATCCTACAGTATTTGACCATTGAAAGCGCATGATAAAATATAAGTGAGTCCCAAAGTTTCCCCAAGGAGCAATACGCATCCTTCTTTATGTGGCAGATGTTTTATCACAGATATATGTCTTCATTTACTGTAGAAAATTACAGCACGGTTGTCAAGAGCAAAGTTTGAGGTTACTGGTTTATGTTTCTAGATCTACTGAGCCATCTCCTGATAAAGGCCTTTGAGAATTATGATATGGAAAGTATGATCACTGCATTCCTGATAGCTCGTCAGGCTGCTCTAGAGGGCCCTGCTGTGTTCATGCCTTACTCTGAATGGTTTAAGGTAAGACTAAATGAGGCCTGACTGGTGATCTTTGTTTTAAGTATGCAAGAAACCTGCACGTAAGGAGCGTTCTGCTGCACAGCGAAAGCCTATTTTCAGACAAGATAGCCAGGAATTAGCAGGGGGGGAAAGAAGGACTAACAAGTGATTGTATTGGTACTAGGAATGATTTAATATTTATTACTGCCTTTGTGTCTGCAAAGAATATATTGATTTGGCTTTCTCTGGTCTTCCCTTCTTTCATCTTTCAGGTCCATCTTGTGTTCTCTAGTTATTTGTCAGGAATGCAGACATGTAATTCCTGTCATAATCATAATCTTGGATGTATTTCAGTATCTTGATAACCAGCACTGTTGTTATTGCGTAAGTTGTGGGTTATTGCAGATGAAGCATTCCTATTTCCTGGATGTTTGCATGCAGCTGTAATTGCTGTGTTTGACCTTATAGATAATTGGTCATTAGCTTTTAGTTGTAAACATCTAGGTATTTTAGGTATGCAAATCTCCACATAATTTAAACCTGTAAATTTCTTTGTATAAGTTTGCAAATCTAAGCTCAGCCTTTGCTGATAGTGTTCAGGTTGTATCAAAAGGTAAACTAGTTATGTTCTGTTTAGACCTCAGACTGGCTTATTTTCCTTATAATGCCCCAATAAAGTTGTGTAGAAACCGGCAGATTTGTGGTTCCCTCGTGAATCTCAATCCTTGGATACATTTTGGTGTTGCCTTGTTTAACTCCTCTAAGTGTTCTTATGGTAGCACATCAGAACAAACTTTGAGCATCCATGGCAGGCTTTCTGGAAACTGGACAAAGAAACTCAAAGAAAACTTCCATAGAGATTTCTATAAACTTTTCTCCAGAAAGATTCCCTTGACAGAAAGCAGATAACTGTGGTGGATGTCTGGGATTTGTGTGCAGAGTTTAGCAAAGTGCTGGGATGCGGATTTTCTCCATGCGGAAAGGCTGTGTTGTTATTTTGCCATTTCAGGCTTCCTTTGGGAACGCTGGTGGTCACCATGGGAGCAGTAAGAAAGCTCTGGTCTTCCTCTTTGAGTTCTTGTCAGAGCTAGTGCCCTTTGAAGCAGCGCTGTACTTGAAGGTGAGAAGATGCTACTAGAGATGGTTTTCTAAAGACTGACACAGAACTGCTCCAAAATGAACATACCTGTGCCTTTGACTAGGTTCAGCTTATTATTATTGTTATTGTAGTAATTGCATTACTTCTGATACATTATTCAAAACCTTTTCTGCCTGAAATAAGGAAGTACAAGATTCTTTTATTTACTTGACAAGAAGGAGAATTCCTTTCATGGAGTTAAATTTAAACACTCCAGTGGTTTTTGTTTGTTTGTTGGGAAAAACTGCATGTTGGTGTCCATGAAAAGAGCTTATCTTAAAGCAAGCAATAACATCTTCCTTGAGGAATATTTGAGGTAAATGACTGCAGTCATTAACCAGAATTTTACACTGATTTCCTGTAAAAATGGCAAACCTTGTTTTGAATTTCACATTCCAGGTCCATATAATGTACCCGCCTTTTGTGCCAGCAAAACATCGGTCTATTCTCTTGGAGTACATCACTTTGGCTAAAACCAGACTGGCTGACCTCAAGGTTAGTAAAAATTGTCTCTTTGAAAAGAGTTCTTTCTGGATCTTTCAAAATACTTGCTATGTTGTGACCACGTGCGTCTCTCTGTAACCTCACACAGGTTGCTATAGAAGATATGGGGCTCTATGAAGACTTGTCTTCCACAGATGAATCTGTGCAGGTACTGCTGGTCTGTCTAATGGTTTTCTCATCAGTCATGCCCCCTTTCCTCTGGGAAAGAGCTTACGTTATCCACCTGTCTGCCATTCTTACCGAGTTTGAGCATGCTGCCAAATCTTCTCCAGCTTTAAGACAGAGTGGTGTCTGTAAATATGCAGGCTCTCCCCAGATTTTATGAAAACTAGACTTACGCAGGGGACAAACAGAAAAATATGATGATTATTCCCTGATGAGGCTGCAGAGGAACTCATTAATTAGCCAGCCAGCTACTGGCCAAGCAGCACCTACATTAGCCACCCAGTCAGCACCTGCTATTTGAAGCAGGGAAGTGCTGGCTCCCCCTTGCCCATCCTGTGCTGTGGGGTATAGAAAATAAATGGAAGATTTTGTGGGAGAGGATTTAAGGGACAAAGGGAGATCTAACGATGTTGTGTGGTGTGGGGATGCAGAGCACAGGTTTGCAGGAACTGGGGCTGTGTTAGCTCTGCTGATTGACCAGCATGTTACAATGGTGACACTTCCCTCTATGGATTTGTTCCCAATGATTTGATCACGTAGGAAAGCATTTTATATATATATTGATTCTTTTCAGTATAGCGTGTCATCTATTTTGTGTTGTGTTCATATTTAAAGGAGATTTGAGGAGGGAACCTACAGTCTGCAGTTTCACACTGTGGTTCCTAATAAGTTTTTGGGTAACAACAGTAATGGATAAGGAAGCATTTGACTCCATTGCTCCTTCCTATATATTGAGCACAAATATGGCAGTCTAGGGGGCCTCTTTATACAGTCAGTCAACTGGAGTAGATGAAATCCAGGCTGGTGATAGGGTGGTTGAATGTACTGCAATGAAATCTAGTCCTGTGATGAACTGAAAGTCGCAAGTGAAGATTTCATTTAATTTCTTCCAAGTTTGATCTGTTTGTCTGAGAAACTTGCCTGGGTTGTTGCAGTCTTGAGACGTCTTATGGCTTGAACAAGAGAAACCTGGGGTGGCAGTTCCTCTGCCTGGAGTGTAGTAGCACGGGCTGGAAGCAAAGATTATAGGTCTTGATGCCAAGTGTATGAACTAAAATAGAATAAAAATAAACCAAATTCAGAACAGAAAAGATACTGCCCCCATGGGGGACAACTGAATAAACAATGTGACGTTAAGCAGGAGTATCTGCTGCAGTTGCTGTAGGAGGTGTGTACAGAACTACACGGACCTTTGGGCTGACCCAGAAGAGCTGTTTTAAATAACAGCCTTATCGAGGCAGGCTGATGGTTCAGGCCCCGTTTCTCCATCCTGCAGTTTTAGCCTGCATAACAGGTAGTTCTTGTTACTCAGATGTGTTCCTTCAGTCACTTCCCTTCACAGCACAGACAACTGTTACTAACCCTGAAAGAACAAGCAGGGAAGATTATCATCATCCTTTATTTCTTACAACATCTTTTTCTCGTTTTCACTTGTGTGAGCCAGCCCCAGGGCCAGGCACTTCGTGACGTTGAAAAGGCCCTTCAGATATTTGAAAACACAAGGAAAATCCCAACATCTGTGATAGAAGCCAGGTACTGTGTGCTTCTCATGTCGTCTTGTTGTTACTTATAGTAATAATGTAGGCCAAGTCCAAATCAAAATAACAAAACAAGGAAAATTGAGGATGTGGGCAAAGGAGGCTTTGGAAAGTTCTTCCCATATTATGCACTTCCTCAGTAGTCATCTAAAGAAAGGCAGAGAGTGCAGAGAGTGAAAAAGCATATAAACACCTGCAAGAGAAGTCCACAATTGTTGTAATGAATAAAAAGCAAAATTAAAGAAATTATTTACTATTGGCTAATTTGAGCTTGATTTGTCTGTGTTTATTCATGTTTCCATGAATATTTCTTATTTGCAGGAACCAAATTCTTGAGGTAATGAAATGTCACTTTGCAGCTTTGGCATTGTTAATGTTTTGCTGTATTTCTCTTCTGTCTCAGTATTTTCAGGCGACCATATTATACTTCCTGGTTTCTTCCTGCTTTGCTCAGGCCACGTGTGGTTGGTATTTGTTTTTTGGCTTTTTATTTTTTTTGATCCTCCCATTTAGATGTGTGACAGGTAATTTGCACCTAACCTGCCTGTTTTTTCTATTGCAGCTCCCTAAAACCCCAGATGTGTGCATGGCTTTTATAGATTCTTTAAAGAGGTATTGAGACTTCCCAGTGTTATTTTCTGTGCTTCTGGACTTTCTCTTCAGAACATTTGACTTTATATCAGATTACTGGAGGCTTTGACATCTTGTTTACAAAATGCTGAGTGTAGGCTAACCCTTGGCAGGGCTTCCTGGCCAGGCTTCTGGCTTGCAGGTTGTGGATGGGTTATCTGTACAGCTTACCTATACAGATAGCTTATCTGTATAGGTGAATGTCTTCAGTTCTGTAATTAGTCCTCTAGCCACTCTAAAACCATTATCTAGAAGTTGTCCAATGCGGCTCTTTGACTGCAGGCTGGATATATTTTTATGTGAAGTTTGGACGATGCTGCCGAATATAAAATTTGACTGGGAAGATGAGCCCCCTGTGAAGTCTCCCCTCTCTTGCGAGAGGGTATGGGAGAAGGGGAAAATGAAACTTAAATGTCTATTAAAGCTTTATGAGCTGTTCTTAAGGGACACCAGGATAATGTCCCAGGAGAACACAGCCCCTCTCAGAACTCAAGCGTGTCCTGTCTGCATGTTTAACAGTGCTCTTCTGCATTGCAGAAACAGCTTTAGTTTAAATCCAGTAATTCCTCTGTAACCTATCATGAAGAAAAAAAGTTTGCAGCACTGCCCACAAATGAGGCATTCGGTCCTGCCTTGTCATTCCAGTCTGACTGTAAGAAAGACTGGATCATATTTTTAAAATTAAAGTTTTAAGAGAAGCAGCTGAGTTCTAGGGAGCCTCATGTAATGTGTTTTTAGTATCGAGTGCCTGCCCAGCAAGTGTTGGAGGTCAAACTTTGATCTCCATCACATTAGTGTTTTAGAAGTGTGAATACTATATGTCACATCATATAAGAGTTTAAGTTATCTTAGTCACGTACTCTTTATGAAATAGGTATTAATGCATGCATTAATAATATATATATTATTGTTTTTGTGTAGTGTGTTACACATGTACAATACTCGCTGTGAAAGCCTTGGGTATAAATTTCTGGCCCTCATGTCAGATGATGATTAAAAAATGCTTCAGATGCTCTGTATGCTTTGGAGCTGGAGCCTCTGTAATTACATTTCATAGCATAGCTGTTGTTTATGCTTATATTTAATAAAGCTGAAGTTTGAATGTGATTATGTGGTATAATAAATGTCTTATTTATTTATTTATTATAGAGCTGATAAAATACCCTCAAACTTGTACTCCACGTACATACAAGCCTGTCATGCTATGAAAGAGAAAATGCTACAAGGTAAAAAATACAACATTTACTTCTGGATCAGCTTGAAAAAAAACCTTAATATTTCCATTGATGCCCTCCTGAATTGAAAATTTTCAAAAAGTTACATCTGGTTACGTCTTTAATCTGTATGTAAATATGCGTATGTTCTTTATGTCTTATTCAGGTATTAAATAGTCACTCTCATAATGACTTTCTCTGCCTGTCCTGCTTGGATGGGATTTTTGCAGTCCATGTGGAGCTGTGTGCCGTGCTGAGGCTGCAAATGATGCCTGAGCTACCTGATTTACATCTAGCTCAAATACATCTCCATGAATCAGCGTTTGCAGCTTGAATGCTTCTCAGCCTCAGCTAGCCTGGGGTGTGAGCCTGCTGTGTTGATCCCTTGCGTAATGGCACTTGTGCTGTCTGAACTCACCATCATCCCCTTTTAAGAATGGATTACTCTGCGTGACTGAGATCTGGGGAAACAGGAGGGGCTAGGAATGGAGCCAGCCATAAAGGGATTGCAGCGCATAGTTTACATGCGCTTGGGTGGGAGGGACCCGCTAATTTCAGGTCCCATCACTGCAGCCACATTACTGGTGCAGTGTGTGTCAGTGTAAGAGATATTTAATGAGCTCTCCTGTCTCTTTCAGCAAGTGGGCGTTTCAAACGCACCTTAAAATGGGCAATGTCCTTACCACAGGTTTATATGAAATGAAAAGGTCAGGTTGGCGAGCAGAGATTATTCCCAGAGTGTGGTGGAGATAAAAGTGTACTCCATGTACACAGAGGAATCTGTAATTGACTCCTACTCAGGGCATTTTGGGCGTTTGAAGCTTTTCTGGAGTTGCTGTAGCTCGAGAGGCGTGACAAAGCAGTCCTGGGGAATCGCAGATGTGCAGCAGTCTGGCTGCGGAGGTTGTCCTGGCAACCGGCAGGGATGAAGGATCCCTTCGTGCCTGGGTCGGCAGCATCCCAACGGGCAGCCAGAGCTCTGCAGAAGTCCTTGAATTGCCAGGGGCCTCTAGTGGCACAGCCTGAGCCGTGTCCCCTGCATCCTGATCAGCCCGATCTGCATCCCCTGCGTCCTAATTCCATCCCCTGCATCCTAATCCATCCCCGGGGTTCTTGCAGAGACGCTGGATTGAGGGCAGGATTGAGTATTGGTCAGCTCTAAGCCTTCCCTGTTCCTTAGTGCTCACTCTTGCACATAAAGGTGACTCAGCAGTCCCATAACACTTTGTTGCTTTACAGTGTGTTTATAACAAGTATTAATTTTAACCTTTGTTATTTACTTCTCTTGTTCATGGTTGAGTTATTTCTGGTCCATGTACAAGATGCTGTTCCTGTCTAACAAACCGTACGGGTGGTTTCTGAGGCTGTGCTGTGGCAGCGTGTTGCTGGTGGCACTGTCTTTCTAGTGGCAAAAGGAGTTTCCTTTTATTTGTTTTTCTAAACAAAAAACAGAATAGAGTAACACCCAACATCTGGACATGTTGCGTGGTGTTGGGCTAGAGGAGAAGCTGATGATGTAGTATTCATGCTGTAATAATGTCTGTCTCTGTATTTTGAGACAGGTCTCAGTCTTTTGAGGGCAGCAAATGTTTCTGTGAAGGGCAGAGAGCTAAAGCAAGTAGAAAGAAAACTCTGAAAGGAGAACTCTTGCCTTTTGTGTTTAAAAACTGAATTCTTTTCTGCAAGTAGGAGTAAACTCATAAATGATTTATCAAATAGTAAATTTTGAATGTAAAAACAAAGCTGTATATGTGGCAGATTGACAGTTTGGGGATCCATTATAGCTTATAGAAAAGTAAATACTGCTTTTACAGAAAATGTATGCAAAGATTGCTGAATGCCTTTTATGAACTGGTGTAATGCACAAAGGTGAGGATAATGTGTTGCATTTCTCTCTTACTTGTCTAGATGAATCAAAAGTAGAGACCAACCATTCCAAAGAGCCGGTTGAGCAGCTGGAGGCTGAACTGGCTGCACTAAGGATGCTGACTGTGGACCAGGCTAATTATGAAGGTATGCAGGAAGGCAAGTTATAACTACCCATAAGTGACTATTACAAAAGCTGTGTTAATAAAAAGTGGCTAACACTAGCCACAGCAACAGCAGTAGTCACTTGCTACTGGTACTTGAAGATGGTAATCTTTCAGACCTGTCTAATCCTTCCAGCTATGGATATATATATTTTGATGTCTGATGTATTTCTCATGTTTGAACTTCAGGTCTGCATCTTTGTGGCAACTGCTTGGTACCACATTGACCTTTGCTAAGATGGGCAGCCCTGTTCCTGGGGCTCGCCTGGAGACTTGGGCCCCCTTTGGAAGGCTGTTTCCTTTCTGGTGTGAAAAACTGTTCTTGATGTGTGTTGGTGTTATCGTTTGAGAAAACCCACAACAGTTTATTGTCATTTAGACAATTATTCTATCACCTGATGACCCCTTCCTACCCGGGAAGTGGAATCAGGAAAAAACAAGGAAACCCAGGGGTTGAAATATAAACAGATTTAATACAATAAGATTAGATAATTAACATTAACAGCACTAAAGAACCAATATTGATCCTGATACCAATATAAAATATACAAGAATTATACTCAGCCAATTCTATCAGTAGGAAGCTGTGCACTCCCAGCTGTGGACAGTAAATGTTGGACACTGAGCGCTACGGCTTTGGGAGGAAGGGAAGGCCTTAGGGGTCTGGCAGTGGGGCAAGAAGTTCTCAGGATAGTAGCTATCAAGGGACAGAGAACTTTGCTGCAATCTTTCTAATTTACATTGAATGTGACATTCATGGTATGAAATAATCCTGTTGGCCAGTTTGGGTCAAGTGCTCAGGTCTCGCTCCTCCTCATCCCTGCACCTGGCAAGCTCGAAAACACTGAGATCTTGAAACCAACACACCATAGCTGGCTGTAAAGTAAATATTTTCACAAAATCGGACACTAGAGTCTTCTGAAAGTGCAGTTTTCCCAAGTATTAGAAAAGAAATTAGTCCTGTGTGGCTCATACCAGGACAGCTGGTAATAGTACTGGGGAAAAAATAATGCTTCTTCTAAAATGAAGGTGATGATCACTGTGTTCCAGCTAACAGTTTTTGCTCAATAAAGCTTTTCATAACATTCTTTGGGCTCTGATCAATTCGAGTATATATTTCACTTGTTCGTCTTCCTGTTATGAGGAGTTGTAAATCCTTCATGCCTTCTGTCCTGGTTCTCCTCCTGTTACTTTCCTGCAGATGTGCCAGCACAGATTGCAGTGATTTCTGACAGACTCAAAAGCGTCTTGGGTCACAGCAGTGACGAGAACGAAGCTGCTACTTTGAATTCTCCAATCCAAGTTGACATTTCTGCCCCCAGGCTGGAACCCTGCCATCAGAATGTGAGTACCATCTGGCTTGGGGTGAGAAACGAGGGGGCTGGGTAGGTAAAAATGCATCTGGGCAGTATGTGTGAAAGGCTGCTTTGTCTGCGGAGAACAGGAAATGCATTCTCCTTTTGTCTACCTTGTGCACAGACTATTCATATGTTTTAACCTCCTGGAAGTTGTTGGATGTCTGGTGGGGAGATCTAGAGATATATTCTATCAGAGCAATCCTGTGATGAGCTGGGCTTTCTTCACCAGACTTGTCTAGGTATTTGTGCGCTGGGATCATTCCTGGGCTGTTATGGGCTTAACTTTCCATCTCTTCTCAGTGCCAGTGGATTTGTATGACTTGTGAATGTCACTAACCAATTGTCTCCTTGTTTTATGTCGGGGAAACATAATACATATGCAGCACAAAACTAGATCTAGGTATCCAGCCTGACAAGTAGAAATTAGCAGTGTCTTTCTTATTGCAGGTTGTTGATCTTCTGCTGACATCATTCTGCCAAAACCTAATAGCTGCTTCCTATTTTAACCCTCCCGACAGGTAAGATGCAAGCAAAAGAGTAGGGAAATCAAAACTGGTTCATACACTAGAATTCCAACGCTTGTCCAGGGGCGAGGAGGGACTTCTGGTTGTTCATACCCACTGTGCCAGGCTGGCAATTGCAGGCTGCTTTATTCTGAGTTTCTGTAATCTAAGAACTAATGCACTTTGTATGTGTGTAAATAAAACATGTCTCTCCTCTGATGTTACTGATCTCTTCAAAAAAGGTGGCATTTGTCTCTACTTTGTGCTCTGTGACAACATATTAAAACTTTCCACAAATAGTACATGCTCAGGTTGGCATTTTCAGCTCAGTGGTGGGGGATGGGGAACAAAGCACATTCTTTTTGTCTGGGAATTACTTGCTGGCTGGCAGTAGAGATCAGGAGAGGACAGTGCTTGTCTTCTGACAGCGAGCACTGATGTATCTTTGGGTGTCCTTTTGGTATGTTCAGTGCTTTTGGTACACTCAGCCTTCATCCCTAATGCTGTCTCTAATATGAAATGAGTGAGGCGTAAAGTTTAATGCTGCAGGCACAGGAAGAGCTGCATGATACACTTTCTCTCTACCTCCTGGCCCCTCTTCCCCCTGGAAGTGACTCTGTGATTCTGGCCTGTATAAGGAGGGAGAGGTAGTGCTCCTCCACCACTGGAAGGACCCTATTAATGCCATCTCCTTCATGATCTAATAATTTTGTAAACATCATGATTAACACTTCAGTGGAAAATCGCTTTCTTGGAAAAAAACAATGTATTTACAAGCTGCCTGTGATCCCAGCTGCTGTCGGTACTGAACTAGGTGTCTGCCTCTCTGGATTGCAGCATGCTTTGGCAACCAGTGCGTCTTTCCCTCTTTTTTACACTGTTTTGCCCTGGAGCCGATGAATCTGTGTTGAAAAGCTATGCTGAAAAGTAGCTGTGATTAAACAAGAGTATCCCAGGAAATAGTTTCTAAACCCAGCTCGCCATCCAATCTCTTCTGAGGATGTCTTTTTCTGTCAGCTGGGTGGGAAAGTCCCTTCCTCCCTTCCTCTGTTTTACAACAGGACCTTGTCATATTAATTCCTTTTTGCTCTTGCTTTGTTTTTTGATCCCATTTATTGCTCTGCCTCTGTTTACCTTGTGCTCTCTGTCTGAAAGAAGCTGTCTGTGCCCCAGGCAGCTTCCTCCTCTCCTTGTCGGCTCAGAACACCTCTTTGACTAGATATTATCAAGTATTTGAGGCAGGGCACTGATGGAGTTCATGTCTTTTTGGGGTCCTCTGTGCAAATACTCGAAAAATTAAACTTCCTTTGAGCCTGTAAACAGAACGATAATTGTCCTGTATTTACAGACAAGCGTGGCTCAGGTTCATTCTGTTTAGGCATTTTTAAATACCTCTTCCTGTATTGGGGATAAAAAGAAGTAGTAAAACAAGCATGTGGTTTTTACCTTCTGCAGGCAGGGACCATGTCTCTCCTTGTTTGTGAAGATGATGTGTGGACACAAGAATCTCTTACCTGCCCTTCTGGGCAGGCTCTGCCAGCTTATTTATCATCAGGTTAGTTTTCCAACCCTGAATCCTATGGTTATAGTGTGCTGAAGGCTATCCTAGCTCCATTTCCTGAGCTGTGGGGCATGTACCTGTCTGGATTGGACAGGGGAGGGACTTCACTAGCTCTCAGGCTTCCAAAAAAACCCCACTTAATTTCAGACAAGTAGTATGGGCTTGCTCTCCGGAATGGGAGCTGAATGTTTTCCTACAGAACTGCTACTCTAGTAGATTAATGCATTCTGAGATGTATTTTAACAGGAGCTAAAATAAGCAAGCTTATGAACAGAGCCAAAAGAATACCGTAGAATGCTTAATTCCCAAGCTTCCATGTTGAATATTTGAGTTATACACCCTTTTTAAACATAAAAGAAAGACCCCCAAATCTGGGATGCAGCAGTGCATGGTTTTCTTCTAAAGAACTGTTGGTTTTATTTCCTTTACCCTGTGATATTGCAAGGGTGAAATTAAAAGGCTGATAGACTAGATCAGCTGTCGTAGAAGCTAAAAAGCCTTGAGGGTCTCAAATTCTAGGCTGAATATACAGCTCGTTGCTTCAGGTTACTGTGTTACAGAAACATACAAATTTTGCTGTGGGTTGACCAAAAATAGCTGTACGATTTCAAGGAAGGAAGAACATGTTTGATGTAACTGGTGTCTCTGATCTGCTAAATTGATATCGCTGCACTAATTAGTCAATGGGCAGCAGCAGTGTTCTGCTAACTGATTCATTCTGGGTTATTTTTTTTTTCTGAGAAAAGTTGTTTTATTACAAATGAAATGTGTCTCTCTTCAGTTCTTTACTTATGCTTGCTTTGCAGGGTCCTTCACTAAACAGTGCACACATTTTAGGACTAGCAGCTTTTGTGATCCACTTAAGTGAATCCAGAGCTTTAATTCCTGAAGTGGAAGCCAATTTTGGGATTTCTCATCCTGTACCCAAAAAGGTCCTTTCCATTTCTGAGTACTGGAACGCCTTGCTAGCGTGCAGGACGGAAGCGTCGTTTGCCTTCTGCATGAGGTGAGATCACAAATCCACCACCACGTCCTCGCTTCCCCAGGTGATGGGTTTAGGTTTGCCACAGGAGGGGCGCTGGTAAAGCTCCTGTGCTCCTGCAGAGTATTTCCAGAGCATCTGTAGATGTTTGTGCTTCACAGAGGCGCTACACAGAGAAACAGGTTGATGGTGGTCCCATGTGAAATAGCGTCCTGATTGTACTGCCTGCTAGAGAAAGGACTGACTGGATGCTGTCACAGGTTTTAGTTTAGTCTCTGGTTATGAAATTTGTGCCATTAACGTACTTGGGGTTGGGAGCACATAAATAGGAGTGGTCCCAAAAGCAAATAGGTTTGGAACGTGTTGGTTAAAAGCATTTTTAACACTCAGTCTTTGTTTTGACTTTGGACTTTGACTGGGAAAAGACACGATTGAATCAACCAGATAACGGAGTTCTTTCTTTTTTCTCTATCAGGTTTTGCACTGCAGCAGCGTCTTATCTCATGTGCAAGTTTCCAGCCTATACTCATGAAGATTTGTGTGCCATGCTTCCTCCTGGCCTTGTTAAAAAGGTAAAAGGAAAAACGTTTTGCTATTACTTATGAGAAAGATCAGTCTCAGTTCAATTTTCTGCTGCAGACTCCTGTGCATCTGTAACTTGTACAAAGAAAACTATATAAAAATGCATCTTTGTACCCTCCCATCTTACCATCTTGTGTATTTGCTTGTTTGGCAGCTTCACACAACCAGAGGTTGCACTGGGCCTTTTTTTGTGGTGGAAGTGTGCAGGGGTTTTATGCCTTTGTTTTAGCTGCAGTACATCGTGCCACGGCTGTGCTTGGAAGCTCGGGGAATCCTGTGTGAGGAGGGTAATACTGACCTCATCTGGAGTTCGCTGTCATGCCCCTCTCTAAACTACAGAAGAGCCAGTCTCTCTTTGTGGAAGCAAGCACGCTTTCAAGAGCTGTTGAAGGAAAAAGCATTCCAGGTATAAATCTTTTCTGTGACTTAAGTTCGCACTGTAATCTCTTTTTTCACATCTGCCCTTTGCAATTTCCTTATTGGTGATAAAAAGGTTCTTGTAAAAACTTAATGCCTGGAAAGCTGGTCAGACAGTTGGAAGATGTCATGCGCACTAGGTTATGTGCTTAATGTTATTTGTAGATTTTGACGATGATGATAAGGTAGAAATAGAAAACTAGAGGTAAAACTTTTGTGTCCTATTTGTTGCTAAAACAAAGCTTGACAAGATAAACCTTAACAGTAAGAAAATGATCAGGAAATGTAGAGAAAAGACCTGTCCATAGCCTTGGCTTCCTACTGTGTACTGTATCTGAAGTGATAGTGAATCAAATAGCTGAAAATACTTGCTTTTTTTGGAGCTTTGTCTAAATGTCAGTGTTCTCCTCAACCACCTGTGTAGCTTGGGTTGTTTTGCTCTGCCTTGCTATGAAGTGGGTTAACATCTCAGATATTCTCTTTATATCATTTGTGCAATGTATCTGATTTGACAGGATTTCTTTTTTTAACCTAGTTCATACAAAACCAGTTCCTCTTTGTGCAGAGGAGTTTGTCATGTTACTAGAATGACTCCTTGTGCTTGGCTAGCTTGATGTACAAGGCTAAAATACTTTTGTGTTATAACCTTTCTTTGATGCTTATACCAGTCTGCCTGACTATAGGGCTTTGTTTATTTTAGCATTTATTTCTAATAACATACATTCATTCTGGTATCTAGGCTTTAAGAAGATGAGCATGTTTGGAAATATCAAAGGGGTGGGTGTGTGTGTGTGGCTGTGTGCGAGAGATGCTTTGTAGGCTTATTTTCAGTACGTTTTTGAATGCTATTTCTTAATCTGCACTGGATTGTGTTTGAGTGTGGGTGAAGGTGGGTTTTATGTTGGGAAGAAGATGGCTGTTCTGCACAAGTTACTTGCCTTGCTGGTCTGCCCTTTTACCTAAATCGTTGCTTTTCCCAGTTGTCTTTCAGAGAGTGGCTGCTGTTGGAGCTGGAAGTGTACCCTGAAAAGGATATTCTCTCTGCTTCAGAAAGGTAAGTGCAGGGAGGCTCTGTTGAAAAGGGAAATAGTTCCAGAGTCTTTCCCACACAAATAAAGAAAAAGCATTGAAGATCAGGAAGTTAACAACAAAAGTAAATAAACAAGCTTCAGTGGGACACCAGTGCCTATGAACTACTATGGTTTGTCCAGAGTTCAAGCAGTGCTAGAATGAGCCGTGTGTTTTAACTGCAGGAAGTTCACCAGATAACCTCTGGCCTGCATATGGAGTCCTTCCAATAACTTTTCTCAAAAAACCCTCCCCATTTCTGGAAGCAAGAGATGGCTGACATCAGGACATGTGGTATCTGGTGCATGGCTCTTCTTAAATCTGCACTTATGTGGGTGCTTGTATCTGTCATTCCGCTTCACTTGGTGCGTGAACTTCCTTTTATTTTAAGGGAAGGCACCATTAAAACACTCTGATAGATTTTCTGTCTTCTCATTTTCAACATTGCAGACAGGATTTCCATTATTGGGCCATCTACCAACGGTATCTTCCAGCGCCTTCTGCTTCTGGTGGCTGCAACGGAGACCTGGAGAAGGCATGTGGCATTATTATCAATACCATTCTGGATTCCTCACAAAGGTATTCTGTATCATGACTTGCATTTCTGCAGAAGCAATGGTTCTGCTAATGACCTTGCCAGCTCGGATTTGTGAGGTTGTGCCTTACATGGGGCTGTGGAAGTGGTTCCTTTCTCACAGGTCAGGCTGGCAGTGAAAGCTGGGAGGTGGCTCTGTGTGACTCACCAGTCTTTGCATAAGAATCTTGCTTTAGGTGACAGAGGTCTGGGGTGGAAGTCACAGATAGTCCCTAGTCTGTCTGTCTTTTTTTAAGTTGAATTTGTATTCAGATTTGTTTGGCCAGACAAGCATCAGTGCCCCTGAGGAAGTGGCTGAGGCTGGAAAATAAGGAGGGAGGGTTAGAGGAGAGTTGCTTTCTCACCTACAGCTTATTTAAGGAACATTAATGTTAGAGCTTTATGTTCATCTGAAGCCATTTGACTTTATTTGAATTGCATTGCCCTCCTGGGCTAACAGGGTTAGTTACCTGGTGCGTCTCTTAATTTCAGGTTGGACCTGGGTAGCTGTGGCCAATCGAAGACGTCAGTCAGTCCCGATATTCTCTGCAAGCTGCAGGTGATTTCAGACTGATGCATATCTGTACATGCAATCCTTGAATTTGACCACTCAAAGTATTTCCTAATACCTCGGTGTATGTAAGGCAGATGTTCAGGTCTCAGATGCGAGCAGCGGCATGGAGATTGAGAGAGATTTTTCTTATTGATCTCTTTGTATGACTTCAGAGAAACATAGAGGGTTTGAATGCAAACTAGTGTGTAGTCCTGACAAACGCTGTTTCCTCCCTGTCCCCCTCCCTGTTTAGGAGATGGTACTGGAGCTGCGGTGTAGGCGAAAGCTGCTTTCTAGCTGTGGTGATGCCCAGAGACACCTCCTGTTTGAAATTCTCCAGGAAAGACTGAAGGACAGAAAACAGAGCTCTGCTTTGGGTGAGCAGTTAAGGAGGCAGCAGGAGCTGCTGCTGCACAGAAGGTAAATGCAGATGTGCACAGCTGGGAATACCTTGAACAAAACTGCTGTTCAAAGCAATTATGGTGTGTACCTGCGCGGTTGGGAAGCCTCCCCTGTGATTCCACTGCAAGTGAAGATGACACTATATGTCACGGTAACCATTGTGCAAGAGAGATTTATTCCCTGGTACCCACATGACTTGGTTGCGTTGCAGTGTGTGCCATATTGGGCTATGAGTTGCCCTTCCCAGTAGACTGGATTTCAAAGACTACACATCTTCATGGACTCTTTACAGCTGGCGACACTCTTAATGCCACCACTTGTGTTAACTATTGTTAAATTACTCTATTTGCTGCTGTAATCTAGGTGCACATTTCCATTTTTAAGCCACTGATAGTATCTTTGAAAGTGGTGTGTGTGTGTGTGTGTGTGAAATGCCGGTTCTTTTCTGGGCAACTGGAAAAATTCCTGGTGCAGTTTCTGTCAACGTGTTTGAGATCCCTCACATTTGACAGACTGTCAAACTGCTCTGAATATTAAAGGCACATGCCCAAAGAGTGTGGAGTCTGATTCTCTTCTTGATGGTAACCTCAATTTTGTTTTTATTCTTCCCTGCCTAAGGATTCTGGTAGGGCTCCCTGCATCTGCTCTGATCATGACATGTCGAAAAGGAAAGAAAACAATGTTGGACTGTGAAGACTTTTTTCATTTTGTAAACTCAGAGCTGGTATGTGTCATTAGCCAAATGATAATTTCTTGTTGGTAAATGCTGTAGATAAATACCTTAAACTTGGGTTTAGGACAGGAGTTAAAATGCAGCCAAACTTGAGACAAACTTGGCTTATATCAGTGTTGGGAGGTTCAACTCATTATGCTTGAGACTTTCTGGCTCCTAGGTCTGCAGAGGTCATCTCAGCACTGTCTGAATGAACTTTTGGGTTCATTCATTTGCAATTGTGGTGGCATTTTACGCTGCTGAGAGAGAATCCTTGGGAAATAGTGTAGGCAAAAGTGGGGTGGAGCCAGCCAGCATGTCAGTGGCTGGAGCTGGGTGTGCTCAGTCCAGGGCTAAAATCACCGCGGGTGATCAGAGTAGCCTGGTAGTGGCTTGGCTGGTTCTTGAGCAGTAGGAGTGTTCTTCTCAGTCACGTTGTTCATGACAATGTATGTCTCTGGTGCACACACAGGTGCAGCAGCCTTGGGGGTGCTCTCTCTTGTGTGGATACGTCATCCTTTTTGCCACCTGCTCTTCATTTATTGACAGTGGGTTAGAGAAAAGCCTGGAGGCCTAGAAGTAGGGGACTGAACATGAGCTCTTCTCTGATTCCTCTGTCATATCAGGGTGTTCAACTAATTTTCTGTGCGTAGAGTGAGATTCTGCTCATCCTCCTGTCTTATGTACGCTAGCGAAACGTTCAGAAACATCTCTGCAGCTTCCTGGGGGCAGATCAGTTGACTTGCAGGTCCCTCAGAGCATTGTTTTGTGCTCTGAGGATAGCTATTATTTCTATTTATTCATCCTGACTGATGCAGCCCTTTCAAGCCTTCCTGCACTGTTGTATTAGGCACAGCCAGAAACCTCCATTCATTCCAAGACTGTTAAACTGCTTCTGCCATCCACAGCATGTGGTAAGCAGCACTGTCTGATTTGCTTTCTAGTGCTGGGTCCGTAAAGCCCTGCCTAGGCATTGGTGTTGCTTTGTGTAGAAATGAAGTTTCTGCATTCTGAACTGATACTCAGGATCTCGCATGATGAATTTGTGCTATGAGTCCTGTTGTGCCAGACACACAAAATGTTCAAAGAATATCATAATTCAAAAGGGAAAGAATGATTTTTATATATATATATTTTTTTTTCTCTCCTTGTCTTCCTATAGAAAAATGTCTGTTCCAGAGGGTATGCGCTCTCTTACGACATCACTGCTCACTTCTTCCGGGTAACTCCTACTTTTGTCATTCTGCTCTATTGTTTGTGCTAGCCTGAGTAGGTGTTTCTTTAGCGGGATACCTGACTATATGCTATTCTTAGCAAAGAGATGTGCCACTTCTACCCTTGTTTTGAGACTCGTTGGTGTAAATTCCAAAAAGAGCAGTGCTAATTCAGGAAAGTGAAGTACCAGGAGGAAGTAGTGATAAAACTTAATTTTAATACAGTACAGCAAAGCTGATGGGGGAAGGAGAAGCTGTTGGGCACATGTTTCTTTTGATGGGCCATGCTGACCCCTACAGTTATCTTTGATTAGTTTATACATGACTTGGTGAGGTACTTCAAAGCAACAAAGACACATGTGTGTTATCATCTTGTAATTTATCCTCTTCCAGGGCCTGCTTAATGCCAGCTTGGACTGTGAGGAATCAGCAGAAGGGGTCAATGATGTTCTAAGAGCATGTCAAACCAAATGTCCCATTGTGCTTTTCTCCGCAGCGGTAATAGTTCATATTTTGTCTTAAGAGTGCTAGAGGAGAATTCAGTATCAGTTCAGAGCATTTGTTTTAAACTTCATTTAATGTAAACTGTGAAGTGTGAGGGTAGTAATTCTTAATGCCTTTGGAAAATTGCAGAGTGTTTTAGTACACTTGATATTGCTGCATGCCCAGGGTGAGGCATGCAGCCTTGGTTTTGGAGTGCCAGTATCGAAATGGAACAGAGGCTGTTTAAGAGTAAGAAGTTGGGAGACTTGTCTTGGTTTCAGATGCACTATGGATGGTGCTGGTTCTTACATGCCAAGCAACCATAAAGTCCATAAAGCACAGATTTTTCTCATTCCTGTGCATAACTCTTCATGTGTTGTTTTACATGGGGATACATGTTTTTGTTGCATGTGATAAGCACGTACATCACCTTTGTGGAACAGCTGAGTTTTGAGCTCCTTTACAGAGTGAGCAGAGGTCCTGCTAGAGGGCTTTCAGGGCACCGTGGTATGAACAGGGTTACAAATGATCCTCTTTGCATTTCCAGGATGCGGAACTTCTCACGTTTATTATGTGTGTGTATAACTTGGACTTCTTCATTGGGGGGGGAGGGAATCCTTTCTCGCTTTCTCGGAGTACCTGGCTGAGATAGTGTGCATACCTGCCTGCAGACAACTACTAAATACACCACTAATGCTGCTGACTTCGATCTTTTTTCCTAGCTTTGGTGGCTGAGGCTTGAGCCAGTACTTTGCTCCCAGTGGAAGAGACTTTTTGGGGCTCCACTTGCAGAAGAACTGGAAAGACTGAGGGAATGGCACTCCTCAGCTACCAGGTGTGTATGAGGAACTGAGCGTGGATCTGCAGGCAGGAGAACCTGCTTTTTGAGGGATCAGCGCCCAAGAGGCCGGTTCTCTGAGGCAGGCTGGGTTTCAGCAGGCAGTATGAAATGCTAATGTGGACTGAGGCTTGTAGGACAGCTATATACAGATTCCTTTGTAAGTTTAAACTCAAAAATGGGTCATTATAATTATTTAGTCTGGCCTTTGTTGTAATATGGGTCAGAGTGTTTCACCATAAGGAAAAGGGAATCTTTTTAGAGGAGACTGGAAGGCAGTCCTTGTTAGACAAACACTGGAAATAGCCTTTAGCACAGTGTTGACTCATTCACTCAAGCCGCCGCACCCTTTGCTCCCTGGATTTGGTGAATCTCTGGTTTCCTGAAGCTACTGACTGCTGCTCTGATGCATGCTTCCTTCTTTACCTGTCGTTACACTGTCTGTCCAGCATCCTGCAACTTTTCTCCAAAACCAGGGCATTTACACAGAATCACACAGAATCATGTGGGTTTGAAGGAACCTATGGAGATCATCTAGTCCAATGCCCCTGCTGGAGTAGGTTCATATAGAGCGGGTTGCACAGGATGGCGTCCAGGTGGGTTTGGAATGTCTCCAGAGCGGGAGACTCCACCACCTCTCTGGGCAGTCTGTTCCAGTGCTCTGCCACCCTCAAAGAAAAGAAGTTCCTCCTCATGTTAAGGTGGAACTTCCTGTGTTCAAGTTTGTGCCCGTTACCTCTTGTCCTATCACTGGGCACCATTGAAAAAAGACTGGTCCCATGCTCCTGACACCCTCCCTTTAGGTATTTATAAGCATTGATAAGATCCCCTCTCAGTCTTCTCCAGACTAAAAAGACCCAAGTCCCTCAGCCTTTCTTTTTCTTAGTATAAGAATCTCCTTGCAGATTATTGCAGGTAATAATCACATGCTTCTGAAGTAGAGTATACAGTTAACTATCTGTACAACCTCTGAGAAAAGAGATTTGGAAATGCTGCTGTATGTTTCTAGACTTTTAAAATCTTTTTTTAAAACTGTCTCCATGTAGCATCCAACTGCAGGGGAAAAAATTGGAGAGAAGAATTTTTTTTTTTTGGTCCCAGTCACAAATTTACACGCTTTGCCCCAGCCCCTGATTTCCTTCTTATTCACAGATGTGACTTTTTTTCTTTTTTTTTCCTCCCAAAACCATGACATGCTGGTTTTGTTTTCTAGCTTCCTTTCTTCAGGAATGGTTTTCCCTCTCTCTGGCCCTCCTTGGATTTCGGCTGCCTTCCTCCATTGTACTGTTCAACAGCAGTCACCACATGGACGAGAGAGAAATGCACTGAAGAGGCTGGGGACTGACAAAGAGCAGGCAAGACGATGCATTTTAAATGTCTGCTCTTCCTTACACTTGAAAACTAGAAGTAGAATGTCTTTAACTGAGAAACGGTTGTCCTGAGGTACAGCTGTATCCCTGGTAAACCCTGTTGTGAAATCTTGCTGGTGGCTAGTTGATGATAAAATGTAGCTGTAAATTACCAGTTGCTAAATACTTATCCTAGAGGCAAAGTTGTTCCAAACTTAAATTTTTAACTGAGATACTGGCTCCTCTGTGAAGTCAGGGAGGACTATTAAACAGCTGCTCTAAAAACTGAAGCTGGAGAGGGCGCTGCAGAGATTGAGAGCTCAATCCATGGCATGCCAGGATTACCTCTCCCTCTGACAAAGGAGTAGCGCCTGTGGATTTTAGCTCAGGCAACTTGGCTGGGAGGTTAAGGAGATGCAGAAAGTTTGTGAAACAGGCAGGAGTGCAGGCATTTTAAGGACTCTGGGAAGACATGCTGGGAATCCCAGGAACAGACCTCCTGAGGGTTTTACCAAGTGTTCCAGGAAATGCCTCCTATGTTTTGCCGTGCTCAGTGCCCTCCATGCATGGGAATTCTTCGAAGTGCTCTGCTGAGGAGGAAGCCGGGCTGCTGCCCAGTAGTTCTGTCTGTTACCTTCCAGGGGATAGTCGGAACCAGTGCACAGTATGGGGAGTGTCCCTGTACTGACAGGTACGCAGGTATTCACAGGTAAATAGTGTTGAAGCGGAACTTGTGTCTCTTTACTTTTATTGCTCCCGGCAGCAGTTACGGTAGCAGCTCCTCTTGCTATGGGATTGACTCCACTGTTTATACTGGTCTAGAGCCAAAAGCTGCTAGTCAGAAACTGGTGTCACTGAGTTGATATGAGCATTTAGTACATGTGGAATAACAGCGGCTTTCATCTCAAAAATCTGCCTTGAGATAGGAAGAGGATGCCAGGAAGGGATGTGGTAAGCGATTAACAAGTGTATGTCAGGGCAGGATTACAACGCACTTGCTGAGGTGGGAGGCTGTGCAGCATCTGCTGGTGGCATGTGGACTAACATTAGCTCTCCTCCAGGTTTATATCCATGGTAGCTCCCTCAGTTTTGCCTGTATTTGGGAGTTGTTGTCATCTGTTGTCTGATTTGCTGACTGCAGCAAGCCTTGCTTCGAGAACAGTGAATTTAGTGTGGAATTTACCCTTAGAAGCAATGAACGATGTCAGGCTGCAGTCTGTCTTTTTCAAACACACTGCCTTTACCTGGAAGGAACAGCAGTACTTGTAGTTCATCCGGGTCCATGCTGGGAATGTACTCGGTGAAATGTTATTTCCTGATTGGAAAGCACAAGTTTTGAGTCACCACCAGAGATATAACTAACAGGCAGTCTCTTTTCCTTGCAGCTTCTTGTGTCTCTGCTGTTCTTCTCACTCATGGATGTCATCTCAGCAAAAATAGCACCAAAGGTAAATTCAGCCCTGAGGGAATTCTCATGACACTAAATGTGTCTGATCTGCTTGGTTTGCTGCCTAAAAATGCTTTGTACTAGTACTGTGAATGCTGGTAGCTTGTTCTGCCAGAAGGAAGGGATCAGCAACATCCCAGACAGAGCCTGCTGAAAGCCCTTCTGTTCTGATCAGATTAAACCTGTATTTTCCTCTAACTGACGTTATCTGCCCTTTCGCTGGCAGCTTTTATTTCTCTTCCTGAATGACTTACTATTTTCAGTTCCCTGCTCAGACTTTACGCCTCCCAGGTAGTGCAGGAACCTCGTATCTCTGTCTTGGCTTTTGTGTAGCATTTCACATTTGTTAGATGATGTTTTTCCCCAGGCTGGAAATGTTCATGTTATTTCACAGGAGAAGTTGTCCCCAACACGGAGGAACATTGGTTTCCAAATTATTTAATGCTATTAAATGAAGGAGCAAAGATGACAAGTTTCTTCCAGCAGCTGTCTGCCCTAAGCATCCTCCCGCCTGTGAATGCTTGTTTCTGTCCCTTTGCTATCTTCTCAGCTTTGAAGTGCAGCCATTTGTGTAGTCACCTAACAGATTGGATCGGGGAGCAGATTCAAGTTCAAAATAATCATTTGGTCTCATAGTCTGTCTTTGGGAGAGCATGGAGGAAGAGTCATAGAGGGAAGAAACATCTTAAGCAACGCAGATCTGGGAGATTATTCCAAGTAAAATGAGTAATGCAAAAAAAAAAAAAACCCAAACCAATCCCAAGACATGCTGTCACTAGAAAGGTTAGAGGTGGGAAAAAAAACCTGCTCCGGGGATCTTCAGTGCAGAATGTGCAGTGGCTCTGTGCTGAGCACTACGGGGAATTGGGCTTGTGATGAGCTGGGTGCTTGTTGATACTGCTTCCCCCTCTCTCACAAATCATTCTTGGGGCCTAGTTTGGTGCTGAAGGCACTGCGTTACTCCTGTGCCTGATTGCCCAGAGGGAATCCAGGCTGCCAGGCAAGGGGAAAGGCTTGCACTAAATTCTTAAGGGTCCCTTAACAGAGCACTTCTTGTACATCATCTCTTCTGTGGGGTTCCTTTCTGCTTTCATGCAACTAAAGCCTAAGACAAACTAGACCTGTCCTTTATTGACACCCAGGAAGGAGTGGATTTTCAGATGTCTCTGGAATGGTCCCTGGAGATCTTGCAATGCCTGGAAGAGAGAGGCATGTCCTGGCCACTTCTCTTCCATTCAGCAGAGAAAGGTGAGCGAGTCCTGCCTCCAAGGGGTGGGAAAGCAAGGTTCAGTGCTGGGTAGGCATGCCCCATCTCTTTGATTAACAAGTGTAGCTGTAGGAAGGAACTGGTAGCCCTTTGTAAGCAGCATGAAAAACACTTGCTTGAGTAAAAGCTGAGAAGAACATCCTGCTTCTACCCTACAGTATGGTGACCCAGCTGATGATCAGGAACAACTGAAACTCAGTATTGTTCCCTCTGGTAGAGAAAGGGTCAGAGGGGACAGTGTCCTCTCAGGGGTCCCCACACCCAAGTACTAATGTTTATTGTGGGTGGGAAGGAAACTCTGCAGGCCCCGTGCTGCTGTAAAAGTATGCAAGGTGGTGTGAGGACCACTAAAGATGCTGAGTGTTTCTCTGGCTATTGTAGACCCTAGAAAATACGGTGTCCTGCGCAGCGCAGCCTCGGACCGTCACATCCGGCTCCTGCCTCTTGCATTCTACAGGTAAGGTCCTGCTGGGCTCAGATGGGAGGTGTTTGTGAGGGGCACATGGCTGATGGTTTGCATGTATGGCAGCTGGTGTGGCAATAATTGAACTGCTGACCTGTAGGTGAGCTGAGCCCTGACCTTAGCTCTGCAGGAGTGAATACTTGATCATGGCAGGGTTGCTATTTAAGAGCCCCGTATCTTTTGCTAGAACTTTCCCTTTGGCTTTGTGCTCCAAACAGCAGTGTCCCTGGCTGCTTTCCTGCTCCTGACAGTGAGTGGGGTGGCCCTGCATACAATGGGACTTGTAAAATGGACAGTGGCAAGAGCACCAGCTGTGTTTGCCTTGTGTCTTTCTGCGTTTTGAGTCTACCATGGAACCAGTGCTAACCAGACATGGTATGTGATCTCCTCTAGCCTCACTCCTTGCTTTCACCAAGAGCTGCTCACCAGAGAGCCGACCTTCCTCTACGTGGCGCTCGATTTGTACATCCAGCTGCTTCAGCTCTTTGTGGAAGGGAAAGACCTGCCACAGTCTGATCAAGCGGGGCAAAGCCCAGACCCTGCAGAGCATGTGAGTGAAGCTTGGCCTCTCTTTTTTTTTTTCCCCCTCTTGTAACTGTGAATCCTGTTCTTTATCCCTTCCCCTGCCACTTGCAGTAGCCTTCTTGTTCCCACCCTCCTGTACAAAGCAGGGGTAGCGTGTCTGGCTGCCTTTGCAGGCATTCACCTTGGGGACTGAGAAGCTGCTGGTGCTGCTGTCCCACTGCTGCCTGAAACCTAAGATGCCTCACTACTCCTGTACAAAACCTCAGGGTGAATGTAGTCACTGATCGAGTGATCTGTGTAACCTGTGAATAGCCCCTCGGTGCAGCGTAGTGGTTCCTGTTTCACTTTTGGAGGCAGGGACCGAGAGCTGAAAGTGACATTGCCCTTAGCCTTGATTGGCCATGTCTCTTCTCTGTGTTCTCCAGGGGGAACCCTTGGAGGTGATCTCCATGGCCCGGCAGTTCCTGCTTGGTGCGATCCCGCGATGCCCTGCCCAATGCTGTGGAAACATACAACCGGTACGTTGAGATTTTTTCCTCTTCCCACAGTGCGTGAAAGCTGGGAGCGCTGCTTCTCCCTGTGTAGCCTTTCTTGGGCACTGATCCTGTACTGGTGCTGCCTGCTCAACCCCTGACACACACTGCATTTCTGTAAGACATTTGGGAGTGGTGGAGGACACCTGCTGCTCAATCACTGCTATAGCCACATCCTCCCTCTCCCAGGCTGCAGGCTCCATCTTTCTCCACAACATTAAACACTGCCCTCGTGCTGTCTCGGTCCCCCTGCTTGCTTAATGCTTGGTCTTGGGGGAAATATCAAGCACAGCTAAGTGGCAAGTGTTGGGAACTTCCCACAAGCACTACATTGTCAGCCAGGAAGCACTGTTATTTCTGTGTGAGTCAGCAACAGCCTCCCTCTCCTCTACCTCTGCTTTGCCAAGAAGCAGCAAATGATCTGGTGTTGCTGTAAACTCACTTTGAGGCAGCACAAGTAGGTCTCATACTGGCTGTTGCCCTCTCCCCAGCTACTGGCCACATGTGAAGAACTTGACCCAGAGCTGGGAGCCACCCTCCTGCACTTCTCGAGGCCTGCTGTGGCCATGGAGCTGGACGAAGAGCTGGTCCTCTTCTGAGTGACGGGCAAGGCAGCAGGCAGGCACCAGCACGGCAAGCTGAGCAGAACACCCCCACTACAGACGAAGGAACAGATAAGGTGCTGCCTTTCTCACCAGTGCAGTTTCTTTCAAATTACTTTGTAAATAATTTATTACAAGCATAACCATGAAGCTCTTGTTACAATAAAAAGTAGGTTACAAATTTCAGTTTAGACTTGCTTTGGGAATCATATTTTTTTTTTCTTCAAAACGTCTGTTTAAAGTTGTTCCACTGTCCTATGTACCCTTACAGCCACCTGAGGGCACTTCTGTACAGGCAGCAGCTTGTGCAGGCAGGGAACAGTTGTGGCCAACTCTGTTTCTACAACTGTGTGCATGGGAAGAAGGGGGACCACGAAGGGGTGCTGCCGAACATCCATTCCCCTGGGATTAGACAGACTCTTAGTACAACACTGCTGAATTGGACGTGAGCATGGAGAATCACAGCATGATAACAAGCTTTTTCTGAGCAAGCTGAAGCTAATTCCACTGAGTTCTTTGGGAGACTAAAACGTAGATTAAAAATCTCCACTCTGCCATATGGTTTCTAAAGGGCTGGACTGGGAAAGCATCCCCGTCCCCCTCAGGTGGGCTCCTGCTGTGCAGTCACTTCTGGCTTTACTGCCTGGCTTTCTGAAGTCCCTGAAGTATTTAGGAGGAGAATGGGCTCTGGCTCCAGTGGCTTGGCTTTGTCCTGAGTCTGGGTCAGAGGATGCACCATGGACATGTGGACGTTAAGGTTATGGGCCTTCTCGAAGCGCTTCCCACACTGGTCGCAGGCAAACTCCAGCTCCGTCTCAGCTTTGTGTTTGGTCATGTGGTACTTGAGCGATGCTCGCTGTCTGCACTGGAAACCACAGATTTCGCACCTGCCAGACAAAGCAAGGGCTTAGAACTGAGCTTGAAACCACAGCTGTGGCGTTTGCTCTTCATTACGAAGAATAAGCCCACGAGAAGATGACTGCAGCCTCAGAGCTGCTCACTCATAGTGTCTCCTACAACTACCCTGGTCACGCAACACAATTCTCCTCCTCAGGCCTGCAGCTCATTGCTGGTAGCTAAGCATTCACCTGCTGAACACCGAAGGGCAACAGGAATAGAAGGAGGCATAAGACTTGCTCAGCAATGTAGATGAACATTTAAAGTGATTCAGCCAAGACACTACCAGCTATAGACAGGGTTTGTATCACAGAATGACTCTGTGCTAAGGACAGCAGCTGAGAGCTCAGCAGGACTTCATTTTCCCTTCTATCCCTTTTCTTAGCTATAAATGGATGGTTGGTGTACACTTACTGGAGGGGCTTTGCTCCTGAGTGCCGCATCTGATGGACTGAGAGGTGTTTGCGTTGCTTAAAGGTCTGCCCACATTCATCACAGATATAATTACGTACCTCTGCAGTGGAAAAAAGGAGAGTGTCATCAATTCTGCTGATTTCTTAGTACATGAAATGCATACACACAGCTGCCCACACTTACTGGTGGAGTCTGTATTCCTCCCCCTGCCTCACATCCCCCGCATGATGGCTTGTTACAGGTTTACAGACAAGGCAAACAGTTCTACACCCCGCAAAGAGTCTTGATGCAGCACCGACAAGCCTTGTGCAATGCATCATTGGGTGTTTGTAACACTCGTTGCCCAGTGTGAGCAGAGCTGGCCAAGACACACCTGTATGAATGAGTTTCACGTGACGCTGTAGGTACCGGTCAATCATGAACACCTTGTTGCAGCCAGGATGAGGACAGGGCCTCTCCCGAACCTCTTCATGATGCTCTTTGATGTGTTTCTGTAAAGAAAGGACACAACTTCATCTAGTGGAGATCAGGGCTTCATTGCCCCCAGTGAAAAATGGGGATCCCCCAATAAATGAGACCCCCATCTTGGCAGGCTCGCACATCAGCGCTGTTTCACTGTGAAAAAACAGAGACTCGCATCCAAATCTATCCCTGGCAGCAGGGGCTTTAACAGGACACAGCAGAGCTTGTTCCAAGGGCTGCTGCCAAGCCAGCAGCAGACTTCCAGAACAGGAGGAGCACGCAGAGCCAAAGCAGCTCCTGTTGCTTTTGGAAGCGCAGAAAAAGGCCTCTGTCTGCTTCATTTAGTCACTTGTCACCTCCTGTGGAGCTAGGCAGTGAATTCTAGCTGTCACAGATCCTCTCCTCATATGGAAACCGCTCTTTAACACTCAAAGCTACAGGTTCGGGACAGGAGCAAACCCTGAACTCACCTTCATGCCATCTGCCCCTCTGTAGACAGCCGTGCATCCCTGGTAAGGACACTTGTAAATGGTAGGCAGCTCCTCCCTGCAAAGCAGAGGCCTGCCGTCAGCCAGTGTGCCGAGCGCAGGGGTGCTGCCCGGCCACTGCCTGCTCCTTATTACCTTTCACATTTGATTTTTTTTTTCCAGCCTGGCTTAGGCCCTGGCTTCTTCCTTATTTTGGGTTCTTCCGCCTTCTTTGCTTCTTTGCTGTCGCTTTTCTTGCTAGAAACCCTCCAAAAAGCAACAAGGAAGAAGGACAGGGGTTTAATACTTGATGTTGGGTTTAGTCCTCCCACCTAATTGTCCCTGAGTGTTACACCTGGTCTGACAGCTTCACCTGATGCTTGACCCAGCAAAGCAGGAGCACGTGTACATCAAGTACATGTGAGCCAAGCTGCAACACTTAGTGCTAGGCCTGGGGAAGAGGAAAATGGTCCAACCTCAACCTGATGGGGAGCTTGGAGAACACAGGTGCTGGGGCAGCGCTGTGACCTCCAGGCAGGGACATGGAGGGAACTGAGGCCATAAAGGAAAGCAATCGTGTTGGCCCAGCTGAGTTCAGCCTGGCACAAGCACAGGGGAGGTGGGCACCAGCCCTCCCGCTCGTCCACAGAGCGCTCTGCTAACCACACAGTAAGCCCCTTACTTCTTTTCGGGGTAAGGCTCAAAGGAGTCATCTGAAGACTGCATGTTTCTCTTCTCATTTTCATCATCGCTCAAGAAGTCCCTGAGAGAGAGAAGATGCCCTTTACTGACACAGCACCAGACTGGCACTTCAGCATCAGTGTCTGAGGCAGCAGCAATATGTGTTCATCCTTCCCAGTGTATCCATCTCCCCGAGGCTCCGTGTGTTCTCCTCCCCTGTAATCTCCCCAAGCAAATACAGCCCCGGTGAACACAGCAAATAGCAAAATCAGGTCCTTTTAGGACTAGATCTCTGTAAGAATAATTGAACCACTGTCAGGAGAACAAAAAATGGTTGTTACTGCAAAGATCTATTCATTGTTGAGGATGTTGCCGCTGCTTTCTATACTATGAAAAGAAATTTTGTAGATCACGAATGGAATATAATTGCCTGGCGCGGGTTAATTAAGCTGCAGGTCATTCTGTATTTCCTCATATGTAGTGGCCACATAGGTTTTGTTCTTTTTTTCCTTTTAAATCCTAAGCTATACAAGAAGCAATTAATTCTGAAGCCAGGAGACAGGCAATAAGTTGTTGTGGCACTTTTAATGTGACAGCTGCCAGATTTAGCTGACACACTGAAATAAGTCTCGGCCATTTGGTACTTTAGACTCAGAATGACTGGACTCAATTATCAGTTATTTACAAGCCTCACTTTAAATACCTAAGCTTGAAGGATTTAGCCAAATCTTTGATCATAAAGACTGCTAAGCTGCCAGTGTCCCTCCCGCTCCCGCTTCCCATTTAATTGCTCTCCCTGTGAGCAAAACGGGTGATTTCTCTGAGTGCCACCACTTGCCTGCCTTCCCGCACCAACCGCTCTGCTGGAGTGGCAGCCTGGAGCAGCTACAGAGGGGAATTGGTCTGAAGCTGAGGGGCTGGAGCAGCGGCACCCAGGACCGAGCAAGCCCCCACTGCCCCCTACATGGTTCCCTCCCCAGAGCAGAGGGGGGGGAACGAAACAGGACCGTGTTTGCTGGAAGCAGCCAACAAACACAAAGGGCACACGTGGTGCAAACACACACACGCCACTGTGCAACACCCCCCGCCCTGCAGCAGAGGCAGCAAGGAGGGGAGATCATTCAGCGCGTCAGCGGTGTGAGCTTCATCACAGCCACTGCAGAGCCACCGCTCTACAACCTCCGAAGCCAGTTCCAAGGGGCCTCGAGGGCCAGGTCACTCGTGGAGAAAGCTCTCCAAAGTGGGTCATTTCATACTCGCAAAGAAGACATTAAGGCTATTTTAAACCCACTCTTCTCTCACCCCTCAGAAAGGTCACTGAACTCGTCTTTTACCCGCTCATCCGACGTTGCAGACAGAACCTGCTTCCCACTCAACTGTCCTAGGGAATGAAGGAGAACACGGTGCGTTACAAGGAAAAGCAGCAAAAACAAGCCAGCGGAGACAGCTGCCGAGAAGGAACCAACCACTCCAGGTTCATTCAGTGTGACTCATACCATGTGAAAATATGGGCTACACAACAAGTTAATGATTATTTAGACCAAAATCCCTGTCTCGTGTGCTTGGAGACCCGTCTCCTGGCACTCCAGGGACGGGAGAACCTTTACCCTGGAGTTCCCACAAGCATCTTTTGGTTTCCCCCCATGACACCTCCTCCGCAACTGACAGACTCATCCCCAAGTGAGTCCCAGCTGCCCTTCCTCTTTCTGGCAGCGGACATCTCCCATGGCTGTCAGAGCTAAACACAGCCTGACTTCTGTAACTCAACAATCATGTTAATGCCTCTCTTCTGGAAGTGGCGTTTGGGGGAGTTCAGCAGTAACTCAGCCCGCAAGCAAGCCCACCCGGCAACTTTCCTTTGTGGACAGAAGGGGCTCTTGCTCTTCAGAATCACCTGCAGCCACAGTGGGGTGAGGGAAACCCCTCCTTGCTGTAATACAGACGGGTTTTGGATTAAGCAGAAAGAAACATCTGGCAAACGTGCTGCTGGAGAACCAGTGACTGTTCTGCACTGCTCGACAGGCACATGTCCCCTGGCAAGAGCAAGGGGGATCTCGCCAGCCAGGCGCAGCCTGCTAAGGAATGGCCAAGTCTCACCCCTCCATCAGAGGTGGAAATAGCGCACAGGATGAGGAGACCGGCTCTTTTTGTGTGACGCAGTTGGCTGAACACATGCTCCCCTTTCCCTTCAGCGAGGCTCAGCATCCCCGATCAGAGGTGATTCTCTGGGCAACCCACACTCCCCAGCCAGGGTCTGTGTCCTTCCTGAGGAGCAGTGGTGTCTGAGGAGGGGGCCAAGCCCCGCCATCGCTCCCTGGGCCCACTCTCCAGCTCTTTGCCCTTCCCAGAGACCTGCAGGGAGATCAGAAGGCAAATCCCTTACCTGTGGCGCTGCTCAGCGGTGACACGGGCTGCGGCAGGTCTTTCTCCTGTAAGGAGGCCGTGCTGTCCAGTTGTGAGTGAGATGAATCCCTGTTCTGCGGCGGCTCATTTTCCACGTTCAGTGGCACCGATGTGGTCCCTTTGTTTGCAGGTTGCTGGCAAGGACTTGTCCTTACTGGTGCATGCTGGGGTTTGGGAGCAGAAACAGCCTCGGCATTGTCTGCTCCTGCCCCGTTGTCAGTCAAGTGCTGTGCCGTGCTCTTGTTCCACTCCCGTTTGACAGACAAGGCGTTGTCAACAAGCACCGTGCTACAGTCCGAATCCGTATCCATGACGTAGTCGTGCCCATCCCCGCAGCCCCAGACGGCGCGGATGATGCCGCAGTACTCGGAGGAAAGCACGCTCTGCAGGCTGGGCACCGACGCGCAGCTCCCGGCGTGTGTGTGTGCCCATGTCACCAGGCTGTGCAGGCACTGGGGGCTGGAGGTGATCAGGTCAACTGTGGGAGGGGAGAGGCAGAAGGCGCAGAGTCAGTCCCCTGGGCCAGCGAAGGACACAGCCAGCCAAATGGAGGGACAGGGAGGGACCTGCTTCCTCCCCAGGGAGGGGACAGGGCTGCGGACCTGCTCCTGCACTGCACTTCTGCATCAGAAGGCAGGTGGGAGACACCCTGAAGGCACTGCACCCAGATGGATTGGGGCAGAGGCAGTCCCATCAACTGCCAATATCTTTAATTTTACAGCTGAAAGTGCATTTTACAGCTGAAAGTGTATTTCCGATTGCCCCCAGTGTCTGACAGCAGCTGGAGCAGGCCTGGCACTGCCACCCAAGCCCGCTCTGCCTGCTCTTCATACCCCCCACGTGAACCTGCACTCTGCTCGGGGAGGCCGGTGCCAGTGAGGATCCTCCTGGGGAGGGAGGGAGGGAGGAAGGGGAACCGTAACCAGCCAGAGCAGAGCCAAGGGATGCAGGAACCACCCTGCTGTCTGGTTGTTCCTCGACACCCATAAAACCCAGCCCTTCACTGATGGTATCACAGAAAGAAAAGGAAAGAGCTCCAGGAGCAGGCACTCACCCAGGCAGGAGGCACCTCCTTCTGCACCCGGCTGGGCCTGGGCTGTGCCACTCCTGCAAAAGCCAGAACAGCACAGTGGGGTCTCGGGGGTTACGGAGGGACCACGCGCCAACAGACAGCAACTTACTACTCCCAATAACTCCCGGAAAGGAAGAAACTCAACGTACTTTCCTTTTGACTTCACATGGCCCGTGGGAGATGCGTTCACCCTCTGGATAAACGTCCTGAGGATGCTGCGGCATTTGTAGAACTGGGCATGGCATTTCTTGCAGACGAACTGGGGGAGCGCAGGGTCCTGCCGCACTGCCACGCCGACCAGCCGCTGGAAGTCGGTGAAGAAAACCTGATCCACGCGGCGCTGCTTCTCGGAGTTCTCCCCCATCACAGGCACCTTCCCAAAAGCATTGCGCAAGCTCCTGGAGGAGAACTTCCCGTGGCAGAGGCGACAATACCCGGTGCTCAGGGCTCTGCCAATTCCTGCCAGAGAAGGATTGAACACAGCTGCTGGGTGTCTGCTGCAAGAGTGCGGCAGATGGCTATGGCCTGAAGGATCCAGCGTGATGGAAGATGTTCCCTTCATCCAGGCCGTCTCCAAAGCCCCAGCTTCAGCACAAGTACAGAAAAGCCAGGTAGGAAGAGAGAGACCTTCCCTGTGACCCTCCCCTGCAGATCAGGGCACCGCTCCACAACCGACTGACCCTAAAATCAGCCTTTCTGGCCCGACTGCCCCTGCAGAAGAACCTCCTCCCAGCTGTGGCGTTCTCAGGGCTCGCTCACATGAATTTGTGCTTTTGCCAACACTGTCCCTTGGCTTAAGCAGTTCTTCTCCCTCCCCAGTGTTTATCTCCAAAGTATTTATAGCTGGCGGTCGCGTCCCTCAGCCGCTGCGAGCCTGAGCTGCCCCAGCTCTCGCAGCCCCATTTGAGAAGCGCCGATTCTCAGCCGCCCTGGCGTAGGGCAGGGAGCTGGGGACATGGAGCTGCTGCAGCTCCGAGCGGGGAGCGAGGCCGACATGGAGCAGCAGGGTAGGATGCAAACCATCGCTCCCGCTTCACCGACTCTCCCACCCGGCTGCCTCCGTCCCCATTCCATGGCATCCCTTCTGCCCGGAGCACGGCTCCATCGCTCCGCTGGGCCCTCACTGCCTGCCAGCACGGGGAAAACTCCCTGACGCAGCCGCTGCCCGGCCCTGATGCAGCCCAGCTGCGCCCCGAACCCCCCCATCCGCCCGCCCCGGGGATGGACAGGGAGCAGGGTCCTGCCTGCAGCCCCCCAGCCATCGCCGAGGCCTTCAGAGCCATTCGGGGTCCCGTTGCACACCGGGGACCGGTGGGGACAGCCTGCAGTCCCCCCCTCCCCCGGGGGAGGGGACAGCAGCGGGGAACGGCAGCAGTTTGTCTTGAGACACCCAACTTTGTACCGTTTAACGGCCAAACTTATCTCAGCCACACCGGCAGCGCAGCCTTCGGCTATCGGCCGCCTCCAAACCGGGACCGGACACCGGCAGAGCCCCCGAGGACAGAGGGAGGGGGAGCTCCCGTCCGCTCCCCCCGCGTCGTACTGCCGAACTCCCCCCGGTTACCTCCCTATTACCGACACCGTGAGCCCCAGCTCTTTAGAGGTGAAGCCCCTCCACGCAAACCGGCAAATCCAGGCCCCGCGGGCTCGGAGCCCCGGGAACGGGGGTCTGCTCCCCGGCTGAGGCGAGAGCCCCCCGGGCGGCGGCGGGGCCCGGCCGTGCCGGCCCTCACGCCCGCCGGGACCCACGCGCCCACCCGCGGCCTCTCCCGGTGGCCGGCGGGCCCCCGGGGCTTCACTGGGCCTGCCCGCCTCCCCCGCGGGGCTGCGCCCCGGGCCCGGCCTCCCCCCGGGCCTCACCTGCCTCCGGGGCCCCGCCGAGAGCGGCGGGCCGTTCCCAGGCGGCCGCCGCCGGGGCCCACCCCGCGGGGGGTTCGGGCCGCGCCGCCGCCGCCGTCTCGGTCCCGCGGGCCGCCGTGCCGGGCCGCCGTCGAGGCTCGGGGGACGTCGTGCCGGGACCGCCCGCGGCCGCCAGGAACCGGCCGCGCCGATCGCGCTTCATCGCCGCCGCCGCCGCCGCCGCGGGCCCGGCCCGCCCCGCCCCGCCCGGCGCAGCGCCCCCTACCGGCCGGAGGACCCCGCCGCCGGTCCAGCCCCGCCGCGCTCCCCCCCGGCGCCGCGGCTCGATCACGCCGTTCCGGGCGGCGGCCGCCATGGCCGCGGCGGGCGGCGATGGGCCCGGGGGGGCCGGGGCGGGCCGGGCCCTACAGACCGCCATGAGGGCGGCGAGCGGCGCTCTGGAGATGGACAGCGCCGGGCGGCCGCGGGTGAGCGCGGGGCGGGGCGGGAGGGGACCGCCGGGACCCCCCTTTGCATCCCCCGGGGCCTGGGGACACCGGGAGGGCCGGGGTCCCGCCGAGGCCGTGGGGTGCCCTCCAACCCCCGCGGGCAGGATGCGGGGTCCGGGGGTCCCCAGGCCGCTCCCCGCCCCGCCCGGAGCCCCGACGCCCCCGGGGAAGGGCCCGATCCTGCATCCCCCGGTCCAGCCTGCCTCCCCCCGGCAGTGCCCGGAGGGTGGCGGGGGTCTCACCGGACACCTGGCGGGGCTGGGGCTGCCTGGGGAGCCGGGGGGGGGGGGCGCGGCTCATCCCCCCTCTCTGACAGGAGGCGTACGTGGAGTACCTGAAGAGCATCGCCCTCATCGCCCAGGCCCTGCAGGAGGAGGCGGCAGGGACAGGTATGGCAGGACCCTCAGCAGCCCCTCCCGGGCCCCCCATGCCCGTGGCATGAACGAACCGGGGCCGGTGGGCACGGGGGTGAGCCTGACACCCTGCCCCTCCCCACAGACGGCAGCGAGGGGGTCACTCCCGACACCCCGAAGATGCTGAAGCTCGCGGAGCAGTGCCTGGAGAGGGTCAAGTCCATCGCAGCGGCGCTGGGTGAGCGAGGGGGTTGTGGGGTCCTGCTTCGTGCAGCCGGGCGCCCACCCGGGGGCCAGGCTGGTGGCCGGGAACGGCCAGATGACCTATCCTTCCCTCCTCAGGGAAAACCCAGGCTAAACCGGCGGCGCAGGAGCGGAGCGGGGGCCCTGCTCCCCTCACCAGGCACCGCCGGGTCTTCTCGGACGAGGGGGGGAAGCTCTCTCCCTTTCTGCCCCCGGAGATCTTCCAGAAGCTGCAGATCGCCGAGGCGCAGAGCGCACGGAAGTATGTGAGCTCGGACACGGGGGAGCTGATGTCTGCCCCACTCTGCCGGGGTCCCAGCTGGGGGGGGGCACGGCAGGGAAGGGGCCCCAGGTCTGCCACTGTGCCCCGCCGTGGGTGCTGAGGGCTGGTTCCCGGCAGGGAGCTGACGCCACTGGAGGAGGCATCTCTGCAGAACCAGAAGCTGAAGGCTGCCTACGAGGCGCGGGTGGCGCGGCTGAACCCCAGCCAGGCCCTGCAGAAGACCTCCCTGGCAAGTGGGGAGCCCTGCTGGGTGGGAGGCTGGGGAGGGGTGGCTGCTGCCGGTGGGTTGGGAGGGGAGAGGGTCCCTGTGGTGCTTGGGGGACCCCCTGCTCTGTGCCTGGTACACTGATGGCCATGGGTTTTGGGGAGGTGTCCCCAACATGCTGCCTGCTTTACAGACGCTGTCCCTGCAGCGGCAGATGATGGAGAACCTGGTGATCGCCAAGGCCCGGGAGGAGACTGTATCCTTCACAGCGGGGGAGAGCTCTGGGGGCTGGTCCTGCAGCCGTACTGGGCCCCGGCAGACCCCCACGGCTCCCAGCCCCACACGCCACTGCGGGTGCCTGTGCCCTGTCCCTGGGCTGCACTGATCCCACACAGGCTTTTGGGATCCCAGTCCTGTCCCGCTACTGGCTGATCTGGCGGGGTGGAGGCGGGAGAATGGCTGATCCTGGTCCCCGGGCTACCATGGCTGTACTGGGGCAGGGGGTTGTGCCAGAGTGGTGGGCGAGCGGTGCTGGCTGGGTGCCGCGGTGGTGTGCGGGCTCTGGAACCTTAACTCTGCCATGGCTCAGCTGCAGCGGAAAATGGAAGAACGGCGGCTGCGGCTGCAGGAGGCTGCCAACAGGTGAGCAGGGATGTCACTGCGGGGAGCCTGGGGGCCACCCTGACAGGTACCCTCAACCCGGGATCGTTGCACCCCCAGGAGGTTCTCCAGCAGCGTGGCCCTCACCCCCGAGGAGCAGGAGCAGAGAGCCCTCTACGCCGCCATCCTTGAGTATGAGCAGGACCATGTGAGTACGCACCGGAGGCTACTGCCGTGGGGACAGAGGACCATGCCGTGGGTGCAGGATGCATTGCTGTCCTTGGCTGCTGTGGGGCAAGAGGTCTTGGCACCCCTGGGTGCTGCTGGGGCAGGGTGCTGTGCTGTCCCTGGGCACTGTGGGGGCAGGATGCTGTGCCATGGGGCAGGATGCTGTGACATTGAGCAGGGTGCCACACTGTGGGGCAGGGTGCCATGCCATCCCCACTGACACTCCCCAGGACTGGCCAAGGCAGTGGAAGGCCAGGCTGAAGCGGAGCCCGGCAGACCTCTCCCTGGTGTCGGGGTTTTTCTCCTGCCTCCTCAGGTACGACTGGGGTGGGGAAGGGCCCTGCTCAGGGCGAGGGGGCTGCGGCCGCTTGCCGGTGCCCCCTGCCCACCCCTCCCTCTGCTTCCAGCTTCCCTGAGCACCCCATTGCCCAGCTCCTGCGGCAGCTGCAGTGTGCGGTGTACACCCGCCTCTACCCAGCCATCAGCCAGGGCACCGCTGATGTCCCCCCCGCCTCCCCCACCGGCCTCTCCTTCCTCTCGCTGGATGCGGGGGGCTCGCTGCCTGCCGAGCCAGGTGGCCGCCGGCTCCGAGCCTCCCGCAGCCTCCACTGCATGTTCTCGGTGCCCGAGCACAGCCCGGCCGGGCTGCGGCACAGCCTGTCCAGCACACCCCTCGCCGATGGCGGTCCTGGTACCCCAAGGGCGACGGCAGCCCCCCAGACCCCTCGGGAGAGCTCCTTCGAGGACCTGGAGCGGTTCCTGGCGTCGCCTGAGGGTTGGACCCCCGGGGAGCCCCCGGCTGGCCCTGGGCAGGAGACAGCGCTGCCGGAGCAGCTGAAGGGCATTGTGCGGGACATCCACAACGCCATCGGTGAGGGATGGCCAATGGGGTCAGGGGGATGCGTGGGATCTTGGTGGGGGCTCTCCCCAGCCGTGGGCTCTCTGGGAGGGGAGGGAGCCCCCTGCACCCTGTTGTTTTAGCCGGGGAGGACTCGGGGCACAGGGGGGGAGGACAGGGAGGGTCTCACTGGCGCCCGCTGAGCGTGCTGCGTAACTTGTCCCTTCCCAGACAGGCTGCTCTCCCTGACGCTGCTGGCCTTTGAGGGGCTCAACACCGCCGCCGGCAAGGACCAGTGCCTGGCCTGCCTGGAGGAAGCCTTCTTCCCCCCGCTCTGGGCCCCGCTGTTGGCTCTCTACAGGTACCGTGGCCCCGGGGCCAGGTCCCCCGTGGCCCCCCTGGCCCCTTCCCCTGCAGCCCCTCACCTCTCTGCCCGCAGGAGCGTGCACCGGCCCCACGAGGTGGCCCTGGCTCGGAGCATGGAGCGGCACCGGCACGCTGGCCCTGCTGACATGGGGCTGTCCTCCCGCCTGTTCCCCCCGGCCCCCGGCTGCCCTGCGTACGGCTCCGCCATCGAGGACCTGCGCCTCATCCCGCTGGAGACCTGTCCCCGCAGGAAGCTGGAGTGCATTGGTGTGTGGCGGGGGGGAGGTGTCCAGGCTGGCAGGGGGGTCTAGAGGAATGGCAGGGTGACCCTCAGCACCCGCTCTGTGCCGCAGTGCGAGCCCTGCGCAGCATCTGCGAGTGTGCCGAGGAGTACTGCGGTGCCCGGGATGGCCGGACCCCCGCCTCCGCTGCCATGTGAGTACCAGGGGGGGCAGCCAGCCCCATGGCCAGGCAGAGCCGAGCTGGGGCCATGACGGGGAGTGGGGTGCTCACCCCTCTTGCACTCGGGGTGCAGACGTGGGGCTGGGGGGTTCCCGGTGCTCATGTGACTGATGGTTCCCATTGGTGGCAGCGGGGCAGATGACCTGCTGCCTATCCTGTCCTACGTGGTGCTGCAGACGGGGCTGCCCCAGCTGCTCTCCGAGTGTGCCGCCCTGGAGGAGTTCATCCACGAGGGGTAGGAGCTGGCGGGGGGTTCTGGGACACACGGGGTGGGGGCACCACTGTCCCCTCTCCTGGGACAGGGCTGGAGGCATGGGGAGGGGAGCTGGGTGGGAGCCATGGCTACTGTGGGCGCAGGGCTCTGGTGGTGTCCTGGCTGTGATGGTGTGGTGGCCATGGTGGTGTCCCAGTTGTGGTGGTGTCCTGGCCGTGGTGGTGTCCCAGGTGTGGCAGTGTCCCAGCCTTGATAATGTCCTTGCTGTGATGGTGTGGTGGTGGTGATGGCATCCTGGCTGTGGTGGTGCGGTGGCCATGGCAGTGTCCTGGCTGTGACGGTGTGGTGGTGGTGGTGCTGTGCCGTGCAGGTACCTGATCGGGGAGGAGGGGTACTGCCTGACGTCCCTGCAGAGCGCCCTGTCCTACGTGGAGTCCCTGCAGTGAGGAGGCAGCACCGGGGGGGGGACGACCCTCTCCCCGCCACCCTGGGGCACAGGCAGGTGCTGCTCCCCATCCCCGCGGCCCTGGCGTTGAGGGGGTCCCCGTGGGGCGGGACGGGCCGAGCCCCTCGTGGAGGGGGCACCCCACGCGGGGTCCCGCGTGTCCCCCCGGCCACGCTGCTGCTGCTCCCCCCCGCCCGCTGGGGGGCGCTGTGGGCGCTGGCTCAGCCCAACTCCGGGAGGGCGGAGCTTCGGGCGGGTACCGCCCCTCTAGTTGACGTCACTGTCCGCGGTGGGCGTGGCGCGGGAAGCGGAAGTGGAGCGGGTGCGGAGCGTGGGGCAGGGAGGGAGCGGGGGAGCCGGGCGCTCACCCGGCTGTACCCCCAGGATGTGCGCGGGCTCGGCACTGCGGCAGCAGTACCGGGAGGAGTACCGGCGCTGCCTGGAGCGGGAGTTCCGCCGGGGCCGCGCCGGGACCTGCTCCGACCCCTCCTTCGGGGAGATGCTGCGGCAGCGGCTGAGGCTGGAGCCGGCGCTGCTGGGGGCCCTGCAGGAGGACGGCCCGGCACTGCTGGACCGCGGGCTGCGGGGCCGCCCTGCCCCGGGACCGGCGCTGCGGAGCCTGGCCGGCGCCTTCCGGCTGCTGGAGCTGGCGGCCGTCAACCTCTACCTCTTCCCCTGGCGCAGGGAGTTCGGCACCGTCCAGGTGAGGACCGGGGGCGGTTTTGGGGGGACACACGGATGCACTGGGAGTCTCCAGCCACGTGTCCCTGCTCTCTTTACAGACCTTCTCCGGCACGTACGTGCACTCGCTGCGCCCAGCCCTCCCCGAAGCTGACCTGGTGCGGAGCTTTGGCCGGTTGGGCTATGAACGGTGTGACCCGCACCGCCTGGCCATCTCCCGGCTACCCCCGGGGCCCGAGCTGGTTGCCGCTGCCTGCGGCTTTTTTGCCTGCCGGCTGGAGTGTGAGATCCTGGTGGAGGTGGTGCTGCGGCTGCAGCCGCACCGGCTGCACGCTGAGGAGCTGCTGGAGGCACGCTGGCTGGCTGGGGACGTGGAGGCCTGCATGGAGATGCTGCAGCAGCAGCGAGAAGCGGCTGCCAACTGTGGTGACAGTGTGGACCTTTACCAGGAGATGCCAGCCAACCCCGAGGACAGAGGGGAAGACGATGCAGCCACCCCAGCGCTGTGGAGGGACCCTGGTAGCCCACGGGGTGCTCAGGATGTGCCCAGGAGGGGCTGGGACCGCTGCAGAGACAGCAGGTGTGGACAGGAGCCGGTGCCCTCCATGGACACTTGTCCCGACCTAGACACTTCCTCCTCTCACCTCTTCCTGGAGCAGGAGCTTGGTGGGGCCAGCAGCACCCTCTCCACTCCAGCTGTGGGGAACGGAAGCCCCCAGGTGCTGGGGGAGACCCAGGATTTGCCCCCCGCTGCCCCTCAGGAAGCCCCTGAACTGCCCTGCTACCAGCTACACTCCTGCCTGCGCCGGGGCGTGCTGCCCTCCTACTGCTGCACCACCTGCCAACAGCTCCACGCTGGCGCCTGTGTGGCCGGGCAGGCCTGCCGCAGCCGCCACCACGGGCAGGAGCTGCGCAGTGAGAGGCAGCAGCGGCTTTGGCTGCAGCGGACAGAGGTGGACATGCTGCTGGCTGATGGCTCCAGCCCCTGGTCCTAGCCCCCCTAAGGTTCTGCTGCATGAGGACAGTCATGCTCCCAACCCGAGGGGCACCGAACTTGCTCTGCTGGGAGGTAGTGGGGCCTGTGCCGTGCTCTGCTTTGCCCCCAGGGTGGTAGGAGCCTGCCAGGCTCCGGAGGACATGCTCCTGCTCCAGCCCCAGTGCTCCCGCTGTAAACGGTTCGGTGCATCTCAGTAAAGTGTGGCTACCTGGCAGCATGGTGGTCTGCTCCTGCCCTGCTGGGGTGGGAGGGAGAAGGGACATGGCCTGTAGTGCCATCTGGTGCCACAAATCTCTCAGGATGGGGGGCAGGCTCCTCCAAAGGCGTTTTGGGAGGCAGAGCTCAGGGGATGTCCTCGGCCCTAGGGCTGGATGTGTGGCACAAGGGAAGCAGGGCAGAGCTGCGGTTTCTCCCAGCCCAGCTGGAGCTGAGGCAATTCACTCCACACTGCTGCTGCTGGCAGGTACTTTTATTGACAGCAAAGTCAGGGTCGCCCCATGCAGCCAGCACCGTCTGAGGCTTCCCTCTGGCCCCTTCATCCTGGGATACAGCTGGCCCTGCCAGCGACCCCTCCCTCTCCCAGGGTCCCTGGGCCCAGTCTCTCCTGCCCCTGGTGCTGAGTTTGCCCAGCGCTGTGCTGGACCCTGCCCAGCTCCAGGGCAGAAGATGCGTATGGGGGGTGGGTCACAGCACTCCCCTGCTGCAGCTGGGCAGTCCCCATGCCGGTGCAGGGAGGGGAAGTAAATCTGGGAGCTGTCCTGGGAGGGGATTGAGCCTGTGGTGCTGGTGGTGTTCTGCACCAGGAAAGCTGCCCTAGCTGGTGTGCGCCACGCCTCCTCCCACAGGCCAGGGCTCAGGGCTTGCTGCGCTTTGCCTGGCTCTCTGTCCCTGCGCTGGTGGTGGCCGCCCGCTTGTTGCGGTGGTGGGGGAAGGTGGGCATGAGCTCTGGCTCGCAGGCTGTGGGGCAGAGAGAGGGATTAGCAGGGCCCAGAGCTCCCCAGCCCTGCCTCGTGGAGGGTTTACTTACGCAGGGGCTTCTCCTTGAAGTAGGAGCTGTCCAGGCAGTCTTTTGCTGTCGCCCTGTGGGGATGAGGGGACATAGCAGGCACCCCCCGAAGGTACTGACCTGCCCCCAGCTCTGGGGACAGCCCTGTCACGGGGCCAGTGTGACGCAGGCAGCCCCATCCGCAGGCAGGTTTCCTCCTCCCCTGCCCGCCCCAGGTTCTGCCCACGCAGAGCAGCCGAGGGCTCTTACCGCTTCTTGGGATCATACATGAAGAGGAAGTTGAGCAGCCGCAGGCCGGCCTCCGAGAGCCAGGGGAACTTGTGCTTGAGGTTGTTGTAGGGCTGCTTCCGCAGAGTGTACTGACTCACCAGGGGCAGCTTGGAGAAACCCTGAAGGGGACGGAGTGTGAGGCGGAGGCAGGGAGAGCAGGCAGGGCAGGCAGCAAACAAGGGACTGCTCTCACCGGCCAGATGTTTTCATTGGGCGTCCCCAGGAGCTGCACAATGAGGTCGATCTGGTGGATCTCAGAGGTACCTGGCAGCAATGGCTTGTGGGCCAGCAGCTCAGCAAGGATGCAGCCCATGGCCCTGCAGAGCAGAGAAGGTGCAAGATTCATTAGGAGCAAGAGAAGCCCCTGCATTGACATGCCCTCCCCCCCCGGGTCTGCAGCCCCTAGACCCCCTCCTGCCCTCCCCTTACCACATGTCGATGCTGGTGGTCTGTGTTGTCATCCCCAGCAGCAGCTCGGGCGCTCGGTACCTGTGCAGGGGACAGCACTATCTCAAGGTGTCTGTGGCAGAGCCAGTGCTAAGGAAGCCCCCTGCTGTACTGCGAGGACTCACCTGCATCACTCCCAGCCAGCACATCCCCCCACACCGACCACTCACCACAGCGTGACGACTTTGGGGGTCATTGGCTTTGACGGCATCCCATAGGAGCGTGCCAGTCCAAAATCGGCTAAAACAGAGACTTGAGATCAGGAGAGAGGCAAGCTCCTTGCTCTGATTGTGTCATGGTGCGGAGGGAGAGCTGCAGGCACATCCGTGGCGGCTGCCAGGAGCTCACCTATCTTCACACAGCCTTTGTCAGTCATGAGCAGGTTGGACACCTTCAGGTCCCTGCCAAGGAATAGAGAGTGGCTGGTCAGCATCATCCTTCAGACAATAGCTCCTCCTGTACCTGTGCTGCCCCAGGGCTTGTGGGCAGCTGCTGAGCCCCAGAGCTGAGCAATCACAAGGAGAAGCGGATCTCATCATTCAGTGGCCTCCCTGCCCCGCCAACGCTCCCATACAGACACACTGATTTGCTCAGAGCTACTCCACACCATGCTCCTTGCTCACAGGACATGGGTGTGGGAGGTGAAGAATCACACCACAGTTTGAGGATCAGCAGGCTCCCTTCCATCAGCCCCTTCTCCCCACATGCCCGTTCCCACCACGTCTGTCCTGTTGCTCCCACCTGTGGATGATGTAGTTCTCATGAAGGTACTGCAGACCCTTGAGGACTTGCAGGATGATACACTTCACCTGCAGACAGGGAACAGGAACACCGACCTCTGTGAGAGCAGCATCAGCCAGGCAAATCCCCGGAGGTTAAACCCGCTCGGGTGCCCTGCGGTCTGCCACATCTGTCACTGCTCTGCAGTGCCTCAGTCCCTGTGTCCTGCCACAGTAGCTCACAGGCTGTCTAGGGGCACATCTTTCCCAGCTCTGTTTCTGTGCCAGTTTGCTCCAGCCCAAAACCCAACCTGGAGAGTCCCTGAAATGTTCTGCAAGTGCCAGCTAAGCCCAGGAATGCTGGTTCACCTGGGCTTCAGCAGGGCTGGGGAACACCAACACAAGGTCCAGGCGTCACAGGGTCTTAGGGAGTCCATGCTGGTGGCCAGCATGTTCTGGCTGGAGTAGCAGCACCCTCTCAGGGGTCACATACCTAAAGCTTAGCCCAACTTACCTGAGCCTCTGAAAAAGGTGTCTGCATGTTCTCGAGAAGGCTGGCTAGGTCCTGCTCGCAGTAGCCCATCACCAGGAAAATACTGTCATAGACAAGACACAGTCAGGAGTCTCTCCTGGGACACCTCTCTGGTGTCCCAGCACTCACAGCGCAGGTCTGTGCCACGAGAGGCAGCTCAGGGAACCAAGAAGGGTCTGAAAGGCAGAGAGAGCAGAGGGAGGGGACAGAGGGGAGACTCTCACCTCTCCAGATGGTTCCCTACAACCACGTCCTTCAGCTCCACAATGTTGGGATGCCGAAGCTGCAGGAGCAGAGTGATCTCCCGCAGGCTGCTAATGGGCATTCCTGCAGAGAGCAACAGCTGTGCTGCATGACTGCCTCAAGCAGGGGCTGGGGATGCTTCCACCCACCACAGGAGTCACCCCTGCTCCTCCATTACCATCTTTCTCATTGTCCATCCGCACCTTCTTCAATGCCACAGTCTCATCTGTCAGGGTGTCCCGGGCCCGGTCTGAAAGCAGCACAGGGCATGCACTCAGCCCCAGAAGACAAACACTGGTTTTATCGTGAGCCAGGGGGACCCCGGTGCTGATGAGCCTCCTCCCAACCTTAGCACCCCACAGCCCCAACCCCAACTGGAGCCCCAACATGCTCCTGCTACTAGGATGCAGGTAGATAGGCTACAGCCCCTCCTTCTGACCAGGAACTGGCTCTGCCGCAGGCTCAGAGAGTGCAGCCAATGCCACACTTACACACTATGCCATAGGTGCCTTCTCCAATCCGATTCAGCTTTTCGAACTCCTTCACGCTCCGGCATCTTCCCAGCTGGAACCAAAGAGCCAAGTCACAGGGGAGCACTAGCTCTGGGGCAGCCCTCAATGGTTTCTCACCAACATTACCAGGGACACACAAACTTGATGGCAGACTAACACCTTAAGCTACACCTCTCCCTCTCACCGGGCAGACTGTGGTGCTGCTCCAGTGCTTACAGAGCAAACCAGCGCTTACAAAACACCACAGCCATATCAGCTCAGCCAGCAGCCACGACAGAGACTGTTTCTCTGGTCCCTCCTGCCCCCAGCCAGGTGCCAGCACGCCACCCCTGCCACTGCCCCCACCGAGGAGCCTCCCTGTTCCCCACACAAGCTGCTCCCAGCCGGGTCTACAGGCACCGCACGCTGCCCAGCTCCCACCCTGTTCCCAGCCCGCCCCGGTAAGGGGGAAGCCCACGTAGCTGCTGGCGCAGGGCGGCCGCTCCCCCTCAGCAGGCCCCGGGCCTACCCGCAACACGGGGGCCTGAAGGCGCTGAGACCCTCCTCCCCCTCCCCAGACACCTCCAGGAGCCCGGGGACCCCGCTCTGCTCACCCACATGGTCCCAGCTTCTCACCCGGTCGGCCGCCGGCACCTCGAAGAAGCCCTCGCCCCGCAGCCGCCGCAGCCGCAGCGGCTCCAACTCCCCCTCGGCAGATCCCCCCTCCGCCATGACGGCCCAGCGCATACGCAGTGTCCCCGCCCACTTGGGGAGGGGACTCGCCTGTACGCATGCGCAGTGTAGCACTCACAGCTGCCACGCATGCGCTATACCACCTGCCCCGCAGACCCCGCCCCCCCACGCTGTTCCATGGCAACGGTTGCTAGGCACGGCGTCGGGCCTGGGCGGTGGGGCCCACCGCCGTCCCATTTGGCCACGCCCCATTTGGCCACGCCCCACATTGGCCACGTCCCCTGCGTGACAGCGCCCCCGCCCCCTCGCAGCCGACGCTACTCACGTGACCTCCCCGCCCGGCCGTGCTCTCGCGAGAAGCGGCGCGCCCACCCCGGAAGCGGTGGCGGTAGAACCCGGAAGCGGCGGCGGGGCAGGATGGACGGTAAGGGCGGGCGGACGGGAAAGAGGGCTCCGACGCACTGGGCTTGGGGGGGGGGGCAGGGGGGAGGGCTGGAGCTTGTACTGGTGGGTGGGGCCGGGGGCATACCGAGGGCGGGGGAGCGCGGAGGCTGTGGCCGGAGCCGGGGCCTAGCACCGGCCCCAGTCCCGGCATTGTCCCCGGCCTCCGATCCCGGCCTCGGCGTTGTCCCCGTTGTGCTGTCTCTGAGGCTGTACTCTCCTTTTCTTCTAGACACGCTCTTCCAGCTGAAGGTGAGGGTGACGGCGGGCCCTCCACCTCCTCTCCCTCACGTGTCTCCGGTCCTGGAGGGCCGGCGACGGCGTCCACCTCTCCGGGAGGAGCCGGGGACCGTTGCGTCGGCTGACTCGCGCCTCATCGGGGCAGGAGACCCTGGCCTGCAGAGATCCGCCTTCCAGGAGGCGCGGGTTTGCTGCCGCTCTGCCCTTCCCGGCCGCGGAAGCCCCGCCGATGCCGGCGGCTGCGGGAAGAGGGAGCTCTTTAGCCGAGTTTGTTCTCTGGGGCCACTGTTCCGGGGCTACCGTTCCGGGGCTGTTCCCGGCGCTTCCCTTCTTGGAAGCGAGGAAAACGAACTTCCTGGTGTGCTCAGGGAGCCTCCGGTCCTCGGGGAATTCCGTCTCCCTGGCCCCGCATCCCGCAGCCAGAGGTTTGGGGAAGCCGTGGCTGGCGTTGCTGGGGGGTGGGAGGCAGCTGGGGACTCTGCTCACACCAGTCCCTGGTTCTGCGCTGCCGTATCCTGGCACTAACCCTTTGTTTTCTCCACAGTTCACAGCGAAGCAGCTGGAGAAGCTCGCTAAAAAAGCTGAGAAGGACTCCAAGGCTGAACAAGCCAAAGTCAAAAAGGTGGGTGGGAGCTCGCTCTGTGCCGGGGGGCTGTGGATCCTGCTTCTTGCCGTGTTCCAGCAAGGGAGTGGGGAAAGGGGTGGGTTCCCCTCTCCAGGCCTCACTGTGCGCGCCAGCTCAGCCTCCAAATGTTTTGCATCTCATTGTCAGTTCTTGAATCTGCCTGGTGGATGTGGTGCATCCCTGGAACACTGAGAGGGATTTAATTCCCGTTCAAGGGCGTGCTCAGCATTTTGAGGGTCACAGGAGGGCTGTTTCCTGCTGGAAACCTGCCAGGCAGAAACAGAGCATGCTTGTTTATAAAATCTGTGGTGGATTCTCTGTCCAAGCAGTTGCCCTTTGCCTTTCCAGGCCCTTCAGCAGAAGAATGTGGAGTGCGCTCGTGTCTATGCAGAGAATGCCATCCGCAAGAAGAACGAGGGCCTTAACTGGCTCCGCATGTCTTCTCGAGTGGATGCGGTGGCCTCCAAGGTCCAGACAGCAGTGACGATGAAGGGGGTAAGAGCCTCTGCAATGACATGGGGCTTTGAGATGGGTCTGGGTCCTGCAGAGAGCGAACATTGGCTATTTCCCTCTCACTACCTTGAACCACTTTGAACTTTCATGTCCCTGGAAAGAATCCTGCCATGCTTTGCAGTTAGCCAGACCCCCTGGCTTTGGTGCAGCCTGTGAAGAACCCGTCTGGGATGGCTTCACAGCGGGGCTGCTTCACTGGGGGCTCAGATTAAAACCTTAATCCGTGGCTGCAGAGAGGGAGAGGCTCATGCCTGAAGCCTCTTGCCTCATGGTGTGTATGAGGGGGGTGGGCTGGGACCTGTCCTGCCAAGAATGCTGCCTGAGGTCTCCAGTCGCTGAACGTGGCTGGAGAAACCTGTGGCCAGCCTGAACCTGCAGAGATCTAGCTGCAGCATCTGGTGAGCAGGCAGAGCCCATCCTGCCTCGTAGTGCTGCTGTGAGCATCAGATATGCTCGCTTTTCTCTCACTGGCCTGGGTTTTACTCTCAGCAGTGGTGTACCTTGCTTTTGGGGAGCACCGGTGAAGCAATCTCCTCTTACAGGTGACGAAAAACATGGCCCAGGTGACCAAGGCCTTGGACAAGGCTCTGAGCTCCATGGACCTGCAGAAGGTGTCTGCGGTGATGGATAAATTTGAGCAGCAGGTTCAGAATTTGGATGTTCATACGTCGGTAAGTGCCAGTGGCCTCTGCAGGGTCTGGGAGCTGCTGGGTTCGGGAGGGTGGGTGGGTTTGTCTCTGTGAACCGTAATATGGTGGCTCCCGGGAGAGAGCTGGGTCCCAGCTGTAACTCTGGCTTCCACAGCAGCGCTCTCTTCCCCTTTGGGGCTCCAGCCTCCGGTGTGGGAAACCCCCTGAGCTGTTCATGTAGTTGTGTTCTCTGCATTTGAAGGATATGAGAGACACTGGGGAAGACACAACTTTGCTGCCTGACGGGGAAGGAGCTTGCTGGGCAAAGAGGCAAATGCGGCAGTCGGGGAGAAGAGGGAGGGTGACTGTCCCTGTGTCATAGCTAGTCATTGCTCAGAGGGGGTCTGGGGAAGAACCAGACCTCGTGCCCCTTCGCTGTAGCCCTGCTGTCAGGCTTGAGGCTTTGGAGGCTGCTCTGGCTAAAGGGGCGGGTGGCTTTGCCCGTGGGGCAGGGTGACACGCTATCTCTGTCACAGGTCATGGAGGACTCCATGAGCTCCGCTACCACGCTGACCACGCCACAGGAACAGGTGGACAGCCTCATCGTGCAGATTGCAGAGGAGAACGGCCTGGAGATCATGGACCAGCTCAACCAGCTTCCTGAGGGGGCTTCGGCAGTTGGGGAGAGCTCAGTCCGCACCCAGGAAGACCAGCTGTCACGGAGGTTTGTTCTCTCCTGTGTCCTTTGCCTTGTGTCGAGGCAGTTTGAATCCTTCCCAAGGATCCCTCACCAATATGAAGGGCACGAGTTAGCCTGTCAAAGCAGGCTGAGTGGGTGCTGAGCCCCCTCTATCATGTTCAGGCAAGCCACAGCCCGGCTGTCCCTGTGGTACCCTGGGCAGGCAGGCAAGGTGGCTGTTCGGGACTCTGGGACCGCTTTGGGCCTGGGGATGGGGGTGGCTTCTGGCACTCACCAGCGAGCTCTCGTTGATGAGGTGCAGAACAGTCTCCCCCTGCTCTGTGCTCGCCCTCACGCAGCTGCTGCTGCTCTGGGAATGCTTGGCTCTGACCTTCAAACAGCTCCGGGAACAGGCTGTCTCCCTGGAACTGCCCCAGGAGAAGCTGATGAGCTTCCTTTCCCTGGTCCCTCCCTGCTGCTCCCCACGCAGCCGCCACTGGGGTCCATCTGGGGACAGCCCTGAGGCTGTGGTATGCTGCCGTGGAAGCTGGGAATGGCCCTGGGAGAGGGACCAGGTGGGCTGCAGTGGCGAGACACCCAAAAGAGAAGCCAGGAACCCCTCCTCTGCAGTACCCTGCCTGTGTTGATGGCAGACACCCCAAGTTAACCTCAGGCAGCCACAGCCATGTGCTCCAGTACAGAGTTTCTTGCACCTCTGCTGCAGGAGGGAGGTTTCTGGGCAGATATGTTCTCTGCGTGCGCTGCCTGAAGGGTCCTTCTGAGTCATGGCCGTTTCTTGCTGCTATCAAGTCTGTTCCCTCTCATGTTCTCCCTTCCAGGTTGGCTGCCTTGCGGAATTAAGGTCTCCTGTTGCCCCTGCGGACTGCTGCCCTGCACTGGTGGTATGGTGTGTGGGGTGGAGGGGCCCGGGACTTCCTCACCTCTGCTACATCCTTGCTCTGACCCACTGGCCAGGCGGAGTCGGCCATTCCCTCCTCCAGCAGCACGTCCCCAGCCCTGCCTGCCTGTGTTTAGACTCTTTTTTTTTTGGGGGGGTGTGATGGTGACAACTTCTCCCAGAGCAGGCAGCGATCCTGGCAGGGGGTTTCTGAGCAGAGACAGCCCCTCTCTGGGCTTGAGGAATGCTTTGCTGGTTCTGATTTCGGGGTGTTTTTCATTTGATGGTCGCTGCTGGTTTCTGGCAGCATCTCACAATTCAACGTTCCGCTCCTGATTGAACACTAAAGGAATCCTTCTGGAGGCGGGTGGCAGAATCTTCTGGAGTGCTGCTCGCCGCCTGACTCCTCTGTGCATAGCACACTTCTGTTACCTGTTTTAGACCAGGTCTCCGAACTGCGGGCTGTGTTTTCCTCAGGGCCCGCAGCAAGGAGCTGTTTACAAGGAGCAGGGAGATCCCCACAGGGCTGCCTTCCTCTCACAGCTGTTTGGGAAGGGTTGTTTTCCCGGCTGTGGTGTTTCTGGGAAGGTTAGTGCCTTGCAGGAAGGGGAGGTTATGCTGTAGCATCTCTTCCCTCGCAGTGACCTTCCCGAGCCATAGCTGGGTGCCCTGTTTGCAGACTTTACCTTCCCAATCGCTAGCTCCTTGTCCTGCCGGGCCAAACCTCCCTGTACCACAAAGTGACCTTTGAAACACTCATCCTGCCCTGCATAAGCCTGTGTATGTGTGCGTGTAAATCCACGCATTCCACGTCTCCAGCTGCTGTGGTCTGGAAATGGTTATCCAGGCACTGACCTCCCACATGGAACCAGTCCCTGCCTGATGTCCAGCAGCTGGGAATGGATCACAGCAGCTTTCACCCCCAGGCTTGGAGCTGTGGTGGCCACAGCCTCGTCCCCAAATGTCCCCCAGCTGGATGGGTGTGACAGTAAATGCTAAACCATCCTGAGAGCATGTCTGCCTGTGCTGGCTGTGGCTCGTCCTCTGGATATCTGCTGCCATTTCCTCTCTGTTGTCCCCCCCTTGCCGCGTCTGCTGCCTGTGGCCACCTGTAGAGCATGGTACTGAGCTGGATGAGCTGGGGGCTGCTTCCGGGGCACTGCACTGTCCCCTTGCCTCCTGCTGCTCACTGGGAAACGTGGCTGCTTGTCCCTTGGAACCTACCCTTGAGGCTGAAGTTTTCTGTGCCCCTCGTCTATGACTCCCAGGCACTACTGAGCTGCTGGATTGATGGGAAGCTCACCCGGAAGGAAATGTAGTTTCCTTTGGCTCTCACGAGGAGGATCTTTAACCTTCTCTCCGCGGGCTGTAAATGGGTCCTGTGCAGGTGCTGGGTCTGGCAGTGCTGAGCTGTGCTGTGAGCAGCCAGGGGCGGGCAGCTGGTCCTGCTGCAGTGGGGCAACTCTGATTCATCGCTTTGAAAGGGAATTTTAACGCGTGCGCAGCTGCTTTGGGCTGTGCTGAGAGGAGGAAAGGGGAGAGGGGGAGGCAGCTCCCTCCCACACCCAGTGCTGGCTGACCTCCCGGGCTGCCGGTGCGGACATGGGGCAGCACTCACTGGGCCAGGGGCCATCTTCCCAGCACTTGCAACACAAACACTTTTCACTGTCTTGATTATTTCTTCTGAGTTCAGTGGCCTTGGCAGTGTGTGTCTAGTGACCGACAGAGCCTTCTTCCCCGCTGTGTGCTGTGCTGGGGACATGGGGTGGTGACCCAGGAGGACAAGGTGGCTTTGGGCTACAAAGTCACTTGTGCATGGTGAAGCATTGGATCATGTCCCCCCTCCTGCGGGGCCAGGCAGCTTGGCCCTGCACGGGTGCCATGCATGGGTGCCACCTGTGGGGCTGCGGGCCACGATGGGCCCTGAGGCCCAGGGAGCCCCTGCCCCTGGAAATGCTCCTTCCAGTGTGATGTATCTGTGTGTTTTTTTTTTTAAAGCTTGTCTCATTTGCCTTTTTCTTCTTCTCCAACTCCATGTTGATTACCTTCTGCTGTTTTAAATAAACAATCCCTGAACAGCTGTCGTGGTGTGTCTGGGCCTTCAGGTGCAGAGAGGGGGTTTGTGGTCCCCTCTGCCCTGTGGTGCAGCGCGATGGCTGCGCCCTGTCCCCTGCCTGGCACAGAGGACCTGGTGCCACGGGGCTGAGGTGAGGAGGAAGGGGCTGGCGGCCTCCCTGCCTCCTCTTGCCTAGGGGGATGGAAGCAGTCACCGGGGCAGAGCTGTGGCTCCCCACCGCCGGGGTCACCACCTCTGGGGTGCAGAAGGGGAAAGGGCCCTGACAAGTCCCCCCATGCTTTCCCTGCAGGGACAGGTTCCTTTCATGTAGCCGAGCCAGGGGGGAAGTGGGGCGAGCAGGAGCTGCTATGGCCCCGGTGCAGCCACGGGCAGCTGGCTTGAGTTGAGCTCCTTTGCCCCAGTGTGGTTTTTGGGCTGCCCAACTCCTTAAGTTCTCTGCACCGTTCCCTGGCCTTTGCTCATGACCCCATGGAGGAAGCCCTGGTGCTTTCCACCCTGGTCCTGCCATCGGCACCTGCTGACAGCAGCTTCACCATCAGGGATGTTGCCATCCCGGCAGGGACCGGGCACATCCCTTCCCCGTGCCCATCCTTTCCCGGTGCCTGGCTGGCAGACGGGGCTCTGTGCCTCAGCCAATTTGCGAATGCCACAGGAAGATGTCTCTCCTTCTCCTGCCTGTTTTCCTGGTGCCCAAAGCCGCCTCCGCTCAGAAGACAGGCTGTTCCCAAATGTGAGAGGAAATTGCTAAGAAGATAATTGAGTAGCCAATTAATTAGCTAATGATTAATGTAAGCATCCTGCGGAGGCAGCCCTACAGCCACTCTGGCCGTGTGTTGCAGCGATGTGTCACTCCCAGTGTGGTGACAGTGTCTCAGTGCCCCGGGCTGGGCACCCACCGGGCCCCTGTCCCTCTGCCCTGCCGGGGCCGTGCAGGGGTGGCTGGCAGGGTGTTGGCATGGTTGGTGACCTGCCAGGGTGGCTGGTGACCTGCTGGGATGGCTCATCCCCTCCAGCCAGGAGCAGGGCAATGGGGCTGGGGCTGGTGGTCCCCGCAGGGTTCCAGCGTGGATGCACGTTGCTGGCGGTGCTCGAAGCACGGCTTTATTTTACTCGCGGGGCCGGTGCGCAGGTGGGAAGGGGCGGCAGGGTTGGGCACAGCCTGGCAGCCACTGGGCTGGCCACCGGCATCCTGCCAGGCAGGGTGCTGGGGCTGCGGCGGGAGCCGGGCCCGGGTGCTAGGAGAGCAGGGAGCAGAGCAGGCCCAGTGCCAGCGCCAGGGCTGCCGGCAGGTGCCGGATTGTGGCAGCACCGTTGGTGTACCCATAGCTGGTCCTGCATGATCCCTCCAGCTCCTCGAAGGTAATGGGTGTCTCCTGAGCAGCCATGCCTTGCATATTGTTCTTCACCTGTGATGGGGGGACAGGGTGGGCTGCCGCAGTGAGGGGAAGTCCCCGTGCCGCATACAGCCCCCTGTCACCTTGCAGGTCCCTGTGCCGCCATTCCCAAGCTCTGTGTGTCTCTGTGCCCCCGTTCATCCCACTATCTCCCAAGTCCCTTTGCCACCTCATGTCCCCGTACATCACTGAGTGCCATGCATCCGGATGTCCCACTGGTCTCTGCTGTTCCATGTGTCCCCATGCCCTGTCCCCATGGGCATCCCCATTCCTGGTGCAGCCCTGTGCTTGGTGCATCCCCATGCCCCATGTGTCCCCGTACCTCCCTGTGCCCGGTGTTCCCTGTGCCTAGTGCTCTCCATGCCCTGCTCACCTCCTCCACCTTCTTGAAGACGCGGAGCAGGTTTTCGGCCAGGGCCATCTTCACCTCTGCCTCCGTCCAGTTCCTTGCCAGCAGCTCAGCCACCAGTGCGGGGTACGTGGAGACGTCCTCCAGGTTGGTGGGGAGCCTGTGCCACCCCACAGCTCACAGCTGTGCTGGGGGCAGCCGAGTCCAGCAGCACCCACCCCCCGCACCACCCAGCTGCCCATGCAGGGCACAAGGGAGACACCCCCCCCCCCCCCCCCCATGGCCAGGGACACGCTGCCCTGTCCCAGCAGCACAGCCCATCTTGTGCTCATCACCTGCATTACCTCGTCACACCGTCATAGTCCCCACCGAAGCCGACGGACTGGGCACCGGCCACCTTCTTCACGTGGTCCATGTGATCTGTGGACGTGGAGAGGACCGGGTGAGCAGGGTGGGGGGACACTGCCACCTCCCACCCACCCAGGCGCCCACCTCACCTGCGACGTTGGCCAGTGTGGCCGTGTCCCCGCACGTCACGTACTCGTTGTAGAAGTTGACCATCACCAGGCTGCCCGTGGAGGCCTGGGGGAGAGGCACCCTGAGCCCCGCAGCCTCCCCGGCCAGCCCCCCTCCCTGCCCATGGCCATGCCCCGGCGCTCACCACTATACTCAGCACGTCATCAGGCACGTTGCGGTGATGTGGGCAGAGGCTGTAGGCGGACGAGTGGCTGAAGATGACAGGGGCTTTGGAGAGCTTCAGCACAACCTTCATGGTGTCCACCGAGACATGGGCCAGGTCCACGATCATGCCCAGGCGGTTCATCTCCGCCAGCACCGTCTGCGGGGACGGGGACAGGGCAGGTGAGGGGTGTGCAAGGCGCCATGGCAGCCCTGCATGGGGGGACACCATGCATCCAGGGCACCCACTGCTCGGTGTAGCAACCTGGCGTGGGGCTGGTGGGTGCCAGTACCACAACCCCCATCCTGAGCCATTGCTCCCAGATGCCGCCATCAACCCTGTCCCCGCTCACCTTCCCAAAGGATGAGAGGCCATGATGTTGGGGCTGCTCATCCTTGGTGTCCACCAGCCAGTTGTCAGCCCTGCGGAGTGGGGAGACCATCAGGGTGGACCCCCCTGCCACGTACCCCTGCTCGGCCACACGCCCCATCCCCCCCCATGCTGGCCCTGTCACCCCGTCCCCGTCCCCATCCCCCCCAGCGGCTGCTACCAGGGGGTGTTGCAGCTGTGGGTGAGGGTCATGTAGCGGACGCCCAGGCGGTAGAAGGTGCGCAGGACACCCAGGCTGCTGTCGATGGAGTGGCCGCCCTCCACCCCGATGAGGCTGGCCACCTTCTTGTTCTGGAAAGCCTGCTGGATGCCTGTGGGAGGAGGGGGAGCATCAGCCAGGGAGGGCACCGGGGCACCCACGGCACGTGTGTCCCAGCCCTGCGCCCACTCACCATTGCTGTCGATGACACAGGAGAAGGTCTCGGGGTACAGCTCGCACATGCGGTGCACCACGTCGATCTGCTCCAGCGTGCGCTTCACCGCATCTTTGTTCTGCGTGTCGCAGGGCACGTACGCCGACCAGAACTGCCCACAATGGCACTCGGTGAGCACTGGGAGCCCGGCCCCGTGCCCACTGCCACCCACCCTGGTGTCCTCCGTTGTGCCCCTGCCCACCCCGGTGCCCACCCTGGTGCCCACCCTGGTGCTCCCCCTCCCCCCCCGCCTCGCTGTCCCACCTGCCCGCCCACATGCCCCCTGCGCAGTTTGGGGATGTTGGTGTGGGTGCCGTTCAGCGTGGTGAGGTTGGCCTCTGGCAGCCCCAGCTGGTTGTTGAACTTCTTGAGGAGCTGCCAGGGCAGGTCGTTGTGCCTGGGCAGGGGAGAGAGTGGGAATTGAGAGGCTGTCTGCCCGCCTGTCCGTCTGTCCGGCCAGCCTCCTGGCTGCCCATCTCCCTGCCCATCTCCCTGTCTGTCTGCCCACCCATTCCCCACTTATCTGTCCATCCTTCCATCTATCCACCCATCCATCTGGCTGTCCATCCATCATCCATCCATCCACTCGCCCACCCACCAGTCCATCTGCCCACCCATTTGTGCTCTCTGCCAAGAGCTACCCGAGCGGCTCTGGCCAGGAGTTGTGGACAAGTGACTCCCAGGGGACATTCCCATATGGGACCCCCTTTGCCGGCTGCAGGGAGGCTGGGGACCCCTCTGTGCACCCCTCCACCCACCATGCCCACTCAGCCCTCTCACCCGGCGTGGTCCAGCATCCCTCTGTCAGGGACATCACTGTCACCGCTATGGGGATGTCACCGCCACGGGGACGTCACTACCACACAGTGTCCTGCACACAGCAGTATCGCTGGGGAAGTGCTGGGTGCCACACGCATGGGCTGCCTCCCACTTCTCCCCTCCTGCGTCACGGTCCCCACATCCTCCGGCACCCCCCGCCCCGCGCCTGCTTCCAGGGGCTGCGCTGCACCGGGCTGCCGTGGCTCAGGTCTGGTGCCATGGGGGACCCTGTGGAGGACCTGAGCCGCCTGAGGGTCCTGGCGTGAGACTGGGGACATCCCTTAGGACACAACCCTGCAGGACCTGTTTGCCCCAAGCAGGGACTTCCCCTGGGGCAGTCTGGTCCCCGGCTTCCCGGCACCCTGCCTGCTTCCAGCAGAGTGGCTCTGCCGGGGATCCCCTCGGCTGCGTGGCCCCGGGGTGCCCGGCACGGGGATCCCCCAGGAGAGCTGTCCCCTTACAGCCCCGGGGTGCCCGGCACGGGGATCCCCCGGCAGGGCTGTCCCTAATGGGGTTTTCTGGCTGGGGTTTTTCTCAGGGTGCCGAGAGCCGCAGCCCTGCCGCGGTGGCCGGGCACGCCACGGGGTCAGGCAACCTTTGCTCACCCGTCGATGACCGGCGTGGTCGTCATGATGCGCTCGGCCTCCTCCCGGTGATGCTGCCCGGCGCAGGGCAGGAGCAGGCGCAGCGCCAGCGCCAGCGCCAGCACGTTCCCGCCTGGCATCTTCGCCCGCTCGGTGCTGCTGGGGGATGATCCGGCGTGATCCTCTGCCACCGCTGCCGGGAGACTGCTGAGCGCAAGCACCGGGACGGCTACCCCGGCTCACTGTCCGTCCCCTCCCGCTGTAAATAAATAACCAGGAGTCGCAGCCGTAACCCCACCCTGCGCGCCCTGCGCCCCGGCCCTGGCAGCGTCTGGGCACAGCGGGCACTGGGGCGGCGCGACGGCAGCCTCCCCCATCCCGGCCCCGGGTGGCAGGGCTGTGCCAGGGCCTCTCTGCATAGCTGCGGTGACGCTCCCGGCCCCTCTAATGCAGCCCAGATTTTTTTTTTGCTGGGAAAGTGCCGGTCCCATCCCCGCCTCGGCATCCCCAGTGCCGGCTCCCGCCGGCACCCCCAGTTCAGCGCTGGCACTGCCGGCACCCCCACAGCCAACGGGCAGGGCCCGGCACCCCTGTCCCTCGCTCACCCCGGCCCCGGGACGCTCGGGCTGCTGCTGCCTGTAACGGCGGTGAAATAAGTTTTCCGGCTTGCGTGCTGGCGGCGGAGCTGGGACGGGCTCCGGCCACCCCAGATGGCGTCGGGCGCTGGGGAGCGGCCGAGTGCTGGCGTATCCTGCGGCTCTGTGGTGAGGCCGTCCCGCCATGGAGGAGCTGGGGGGCAGCAGACAGGGTGGGACGTCTCTGGTGTGTGGCTGCCAGTGGTGTCCCATGTGTGCCGGGCTCCCCCCACCCGCCATCCTGCTGCAGCATTGTGTGGGGGGAAACTGAGGCACACATCGGTCCTGCGGCACAGCACCCGGGGTGGGGGAACCCCGGCTGGGGCTGGCAGTGGCCACGGGGCTGGCGGTGGCTGCGGTGTCGTGTGAGGCAAGAGGCACCGCGGGGCTGCTGGGAATGGCACAGATCCACATGGAGACGGCCAGCCCTGCTCCTTGTCCCTGGGTGTGCCAGGACGGGAATTCCTTCCTCCGGCACGGTGCTGGCTGTGGGGAGCTCGGCTGTGTGGTGTGGTATGCCGTGGGGCTGACCTCCATCCCTCCCCAGGGGTGCCCCCAGCCCGGGGCTGTCCTGCAGCCCCCCGGCCCCGCAGGCAGCGCTCTCCCGGCGATGGCCCCAGCCGGATCCCCGTTTCCCTGGCAGGAATGTGCCGGGGGAGCCCGGCCCCCTCACGCCTGGACGGCTTCCTCTTTTCCAGCTATTTAAGGCCGATTGCGGCGCATCCCCTGCAGTGACTGGGCCATGGAGCGGATGGAAGTGACCGAGACCTTTGCTGGCATCTCCCTGCCGGGCCACCTCCACACCCAGGAGTCCCTCAGCTTCGCCACCGCCTTCTCCTTCCGCCCCACCGACGTGGTCATCGCCACCTACCCCAAATCGGGTAAGGGCCGGCGGGGTGGCAGGCAGGTGGGGTCTAGGGGGGGGCGAGGAGGGTCCCAGAGGGATGGGGACAGGGAGGGGACCCAGGTGGGTGGGGGGGTGGGGGGTCAGTGGGGCAGCACTGGGGACCCCCAGGCTGGGGGTGGGGATGGAGGGGCACGGTCAGGCTCTGCCGCGCGGCCCCCGGCTCTCCGGCAGGACCGAGAGCTGCCTGCGTGGCTGGGAGGTGGCCGGGCTCGGGGCCAGCCCCTCCCTGGGCAGAGTCCCCGCGTCCCCGCAGCCCAATGGCTACTGTCTCCTCTGGCCACAGCACAGGGGAACCCAGCCCCAGCCACTGGCTCCCCCCCCCCCAAAAAAAACAAACCCTGCCCTGCGGGTGGGGGGCAGCCACCCCCACCCCCTCCCCTGCCCCAGCCCTGTCCCCAACCAAAGACTGGTGTGGCTGGTGGAGGTTCTGGGGGTCCCACACGGCACTGCTGCCCCATGCCACATTGTGCCGTGCCGAGCCATGCCATGCCGTGCTGTGCCATACAAGGGCACGCCGTGCTGTGCCGTGCCATGCCGAGCCGTGCCTGATGGCCGCCTCCCCAGGCACCACTTGGATGCAGGAGATCCTGACACTGCTGTTCAGCCATGGGGACGCCCTGCCAGCCAAGACCATCCCCAACTGGGAGCGGGCGCCCTGGCTGGAGCAGATCTACTTCAGGGATGCGCTGCAGGACACGGCCGCCCACCGGCTCATCACCACCCACCTGCCCGCCCGCGTCCTGGCACCTGCCCTGCAGCAGAGCAAGGCCAAGGTGAGGGGGGAGCCGGGACGGTCTTAGGGGGGGGTCCCAACTGGGGCATCCCGTGCCCACGGGACTTCCCGCTGTCGGGGTGATCGCAAGGGGCTTTCTGAGCGAGGTGGAGTGGAATCCCCCCCCCCCGGCCATGTGGCTGACACTGTCAACCCCCCAGGTGATCTATGTGGCCAGGAACCCCAAGGATGTTGCTGTCTCCTTCTACCACTTCCATCGCCTGGCCAAGTTCCTGCCTGACCCCGGCTCCTTCGACACCTTCCTCACACGGTTCCTCGAGGGCACGGGTAAGGGCCGGGGGTTCCTGGGGTGCTTGGGCTCAGCTGCAGGGCCTCCCATCACCCCCACCTCCTTCCAGTGCACTACGGCTCCTGGTTTGACCACGTCAAGGGCTGGCTAGGCCAGCGGCACCTCCTGAACATCTTCTATGTCACCTATGAGGAACTGCACCAGGTGAGCCCCAGCATGTCCCCATCCCTGTCCCTGCTGGCTGCCCTGGGCTGACCGTCCCCTCCGCCGCAGGACCTGCGTGGCACAGCACAGCGCCTCAGCGCCTTCCTTGGCTGCCCGCTGGGAACAGAGACGCTGGAAGCCCTGGAGCAGCACTGCAGCTTTGTCTCCATGAGGGACAACACCATGGCCAACTACACCCTCATCCCCTCTGAAATCATGGACCACAGCCAGGGCCGCTTCATGAGGAAAGGTGAGGGGGGGCGGGGGGATGGGGTGAGGGAGACATGGGGGGCCACCGGCCCTGGCTGAAGCCCCCCCCCCCACCACTCCGTCCCCTCCATCCCGCAGGCGTGGTGGGGGACTGGCGCGACCACTTCTCCCCCCTGCAAAACGCCCTCTTCAACCGCCTCTACCAGGAGGAGATGGGCGACTCAGAGCTGCCCACACGCTGGCCCATGGCCTGAGGGGCTGGGAGACCGAGGGGGGGGGTCTACACGACTGCTTTGCTGCCTGCTGAGCCCTGCCATGTCAGGGGGGGACCCTGCATGGGGAGCCCCCAGCACCCCCATAACTTATACACCCCCATTCATTGCCCTGGGGCTGCGGCGGAGATGGGGGTCCGGCGGGCGGGCACAGGCTGCATGACATCCCCCCAAGGGATGGGGGGACTTTTCCGGCCACACATTGCGGCCATCCCCGTGGCCTTCCTTCCCCTTGGGTGGGGGCATGTGGCCGTGACCCCCCTTTCCGCCCAGCCTGCCCTGGGGAAATAAATATTTATTGCTGTTTCCATCCAGGCTGCGTGTTCCCATGGGCGTGGGGTGGGAAGCGGCGTGCTGGCAGCGCCAGCGGCGGGAAGCACCCGGCGTTATCAGGATCCCCATCAGGGTGGGGACCCATCTTCAGGGACCTTATCTGCGGCGGGGGGGCAATGGCCGGGTGGGCAGCGCAGGGGGCCGTGGCGGGCTGCCAGGCGCCATGGTGGGGTCATGGCACGGTGGACGGTGACGGTGTTTGCTGGCGGAGCCTGTGGCACAGAGCTGGTTCCTTCACCAGCAGCCAGGGCTGCCAGGCCCTCCCAGAGATCCCCCCCAAGTCTGGCATCCCCCTGCCCCTCCAGATACCCTCTGCCCCCCGCCCTGCCCCAGTGCACCCCTCATGGTGCTCTGGGGGGGTGGCAGTGCCCTGACCAGCCTGGCTGGATGTCCCCCCCCGCTCATCTCCTCTCCTGGCGTGTCTGCACCCAGGGGCTTGTGCCCACCACCCCATCCCAGCACCATGGGGTGCCCCAGGCAGGCAGCACCCCCCCAAGCCCTGCAGACCCTGTCATGCCATGCTCCAAGGAATCGGTGTGTCAAGCCACTTGGGAAGTGCAGGCGCTGTCAATAATTAACCCTTGGCTTAATTAACCAGCACCTGCCAGGTCAGTGTGGCACAGTGCCGGGGTGGGGGTGGGCAAGCGCTTGGCCCTGGCATGAGCAGGACCCCTCGCCAAGGGCTCGGCTGAGCCGGGGGCAGGCGGTGAGACACCCCCGGGGATGCTGGCACTGCAGCCTGGTGGCACCGGGACCCTGCCAGCCCTGCCGCCGCCGCTGCCCAGCCCAGCTGCCCCGCTGGTGGGCGCAGCCCGGCTCGGTGACGCTGGGCACCCCCAAGCCCCGTGGGGTCCCCCTGCACCCACCGTTGGGGCACCCAGCCGGCCCCACAGAGCAGGGTGCCATGGCAGACCCCTGCCCGCGCCGAGGGCCGGCTGCATCCGCAGGCTCGTCAGGCGCTGGGTTTCTATGGCGACGTCTATTATCCTGTTTTATAGAGAGATGAATCAGGAGCTATAAATATGCGGGTTGATCGGGGTGGTGCGGGCAGCGCGCTCTGCCTGCGTGCAGAGTGCCGGCAGCAGGCAGCGCTGGGTGGGCACCGCAGTCCTGCGTGGCGTTGCCGGTGGATGGGTGAGTGGCTCCCAGCCGGCACGGCTGCGTGGACAGGGGCAGGCTGGCACCCCTGTGCCGGCACCCGCGGTGATGGCCGCATCCCCGGCCACAGACTCCAGCTCCCGCATGGCAGGATCTTGGGCGGCACCTACCCCGTGACGGCTGCCCCGAGTCCCAGTTTCAGTCCCCATGGTGGCCTTGGGTCACGGCCCACCCTGGTGGACATCACCTCCCCAGGGGGATCTGCCAGCACCGGAATGGTGACACACAGCGCATGGCACAGGGTGAACGACACATGGCACGTGGCACAGTGTCACACAGCATGTGGCAGTTGGCACACAGTGAACAGTGCACAGCTTTCGGCACAGCAAATGGCGCACAGCAATTGGTGGGCTGCACATAGCAGCAGTGCGGCACAGCACCCGGTGCGCAGTACACGGCGCATGGCACAGCATGGCACACGGCACGCAGCACACAGCCCATGGCCCAGAACATGGCACATGGCATGCAGGACATAGCAAGTGGCACATGGCACGTGGCAATGCGTGTGGCACATGGCACACCGCACATGACACGCGTCACGTGACTTGTGGCACAGGGCACATGGCACATGTGGCGGCACGTGGTGCAACATGGAGCACATACCATGAAGCACGCATCAAGCGGCACACGGCACATGGTATGTGGTACATGGCACACAGCACATGGCACACAGCACATGGCACATGGAACATGTCACACAGTGCATCACACATGGCACAGTGCATGGCTTGCAGCATACAGCACGTGGCACACGGCACACAGTGTGTGGCACGTGGTGCACGGCATGTGGTACACAGCACACGGCAGAGTACATAGCACATGGCACATGGTACGTGGCACATGGTGCACAGCACACGGCACACAGCACACGGCACATGGCACGCGGCACACAGTGCATGGCATGCAGCGTACAACACATGGCACAGCACACGGCACGCAGTGCATGGCATGCAACCCACAGTGCGTAGCACAGCACGTGGCTCACGGCACGTGGCATGTGGCACGTGGCACGTGGCATGCGGCAGAGGCAATGTGCTGGGCAGGGGCAGGAGGAGGGTGCCGGCGCTGCCTCCACTCCCACTCCCGTGGCCTGGATTTCAGGGCCGCGGCACAGCGGGGCGGGCGGCCGCTCCGGCACAACTTGAAAGCGGCGGCTGCTCAAAAGTACCGCAGCTCCAAAGCTCCGGCGCTCCCCTGCATGCTGCCAGTCACGAATCCCCCTAAATATAGGGGCAGCCAGAGCGGCCAGTGGCAGAGCCCGTGCGGCAGCCGGGGCTGGGGACTGCGTTTGGCCCTTTGCTGGCTCTTGCCGCTGGCCGGGGCTGGGTAGCAGTGAGGGGCACGAGGGGGCCGGGCAGCACCCCGGGAGCTGCCTGTCCCTCTACCCACGTCCCGCTGAGCACCCAGCGGGGAGGATGGGAGTCGGCACCCAGAAAGCACATGGCACTGGCACAGGTCTGGTTGCTTTATTGGGGGTCCCCCCCACACACCAAGGGGAGATTCGTCATGCAGCCTCCAAACGATGTCACAGCGACAGACAAGCGGGGACCGAGGGGACCACGGGGACAGCAGGGATGGAGTGGGAATGGGCTGCGGGGCACGGACCACCGGGACTGGGCAATGCCTGCTGGGGACCCCCGGCCCCCTGGGCAGTGCAGTGGGGGTGTCCTGCACCGGGGCACTGAGGCTGTCCCCGTGTCCCTGGCCAGGTGCAAGTGGGGGCACGCTGCCAGCTCCCGGTGCCCTCCCTGCCTGGTGAGGAGGGGTCTGCGGCAGGGCTGGGATCCGGTGGGGACCTCATCTGTCCCTGCGCCACGCCAGGGGAGCAGGGGGGCCCTCACTGGGGCGAGCTGAGGTTGGAGTCGGGGGTCTCAGGCTGGGGGCAGCGGGGCGGGAAGGCCTTGTAGCTGTAGTACTCCACCACCTGCTTGGGCACCTCCGCCAGCACGCACTTCGCCAGGGCTGTCGGTGACGCCTGCGGGATAGGGGACACGGGGATGGATGGGTGAGCCAGGGGATGGTGGCACCCACCCGCCCTACTGTGCGGAGCAGAACCCACAGGGCACTAGCATGGTGTGACGTGATGCTCGGTCCTGCAGTGGGGACAGGAGGGGCCAGGAGGGGCCAGGAGGGGACAGGACCACTGATGCCCCACTCACATTCTTGAACTCCCGGAAGGGGACGAACTGGACGATGTCGCGGAGGACAGGCTCGCCCTTGGGGGAACGCAGAATGCCATCGTCCCCATCCAGGATCTGCATGTCGGTGAAGTCAGCGTTGCCCACTCCCACGATGATGATGGACATGGGCAGGTAGGAGGCGCGGACGATGGCCTCCCGCGTGTCTGCCATGTCCGTCACCACCCCGTCCGTCAGGATCAGCAGGATGAAGTATTGCTGGGAGGAGGAGGGTTGCTCTGGGGGGGGTGCCCAGCCCCGCTGCCAGCCCCATGCGGGAGGAGCCGGACAAGGGCTCTGCTCCGACATGGGAGCAGCCACAAGTGGCATGAGCGTGCTGGGTCTCAGCCCAGCCTGCAGCCTGCTGGCCGGGGGGCAGCAGGTACGTACCGAAGCCTCCTTCGTCCGCTCCTCGTCAGCTGCCACACGAGCCACCTTGGAGATGATGGGGGCCACATTGGTGGGACCGTAGAGCTGTATTTTGGGCAGACAGCTCTGGTAGGACTCCACAACGCCTTGGATGCCTGTGGGGGGATGTGAGAGGTGAGGGGGTTAGCACTGGGCTCTGGCACGGGGGGAGCCACGGGACCGGCCCTGACAGAGCTGGGCTCACCCTCGCACTCATCGTTGTCAGGGTTGAAGTTGATGGCGAAATCGTGGGAGACCTGCAAGGCAAGAGGGGAGGGGGCAGCCAGTGCCTGCCCACCCACCCACCCCAGCCCCCGGTACCTGCCGAGCCCCACGGGAGCCACGGCCAAGGCATGCCCAGAGGGACGAGTGTGTCCTTGGGGTCCCACAGGGCCCCGGCACCCTGGCCACTGCCTTACCTCGTACTTGGGGGGGATCCTTGCACCAAAGCCCAGAGCTGAGAATTTCTTATCGCTGCAAGGGGAGAGGTGTGAGGAGCCCCAGCCCCAGCAGTGCCAGCACCGGTGTGGCCATCACCGGGGTGTCCTGGCCCTGGGGGACCCGCTGGAGCAACCGACCTGTCGTAGTCCTGGCAGATCTCGCCCACTGCGACCAGCGCCTTGAGGTACTCGTTGGGCTGGTAGGGGTTGATGTAGTGCAGGGAGCAGCTGTTTCGGGGGTCCCCGTTGGAGGCTGTGAAGTCGATGGCCACCTGGCAGGTGGTGGTGGTGATGGTGAGAGTCCCTCGGGGCAAGCAGGGCCACTGGCATGTCCCCACTGCGATGGCTCTGCCAGCTTTGCTCACCAGCACCGCGGCAAAGCCACGGCTCGGGGGAGCTGGGATGCGCTGCCCATGTCCCCCGACCCTGGGGATGGGCGTGTGGCCCAGCACTGGACCCCCTGCCCGGCCCCCGGTGCTTTGGGGTGGGGGGACACCGCTCACCGTGAAGTGAATCTGGCAGCCGCCCATGATGTAGTCCAGGAAGGAGTAGACCCTGTGGATCTTCCAGAGGGACCTGTGTCAGCCGGTCCTGCCCCACGGCAGCTGGGCACGGCACAGCATGGCATGGTTTGGCATGGAGGTGCTCACCTTCAGGTCCAGCAGCACCACGACCCCAGAGTTCTTGTAGTTGCGCTTCTTGATTTTGTACTTGGGGTTCATGCATTCCCACTGCACCTGTGGCACACAGCACCTGCGCTGCCTGCGGCCCCCCAGCCCCGGCCCATGCGCCAGCACCCCCCCACCGTGACCCTGCAGCCCCCCAGCCCCATGGTTCTGCAGCACTGGGACCCTGCAACCCCACACCCCCATAACCCCCTACCCCCATAACCCCATAACCACCTAACCCTGCAAACCCACAGCCCCATAACCCCACAGCCCCCTAACCTTGTCTTCCCTGAAGCCCCGTAACACTCCAGCTCCATGGCCTCACGACCCCACACCCCCACAACCCCGCAACCCCATAATCCTGCTGCTCCACAACCCCACGGGTGCAGCTGCCTTCCCATGCTCCCAGCCAGCCCATGGGCTCCATCCAGCCCTGCTGGGGCCATTTCCCCAGAGGAGCCCAGACCCACCATCCCTTCCCCAAAGAGGGGGGCAGCGAGGGGAGAACAGCCCCAAAACCAGAGGAAGAGCTGGGAGGTGCCTCCTGGAATGGGATCTGTTGGCAGCATGGAGGGGTGACCCCACAGGCTGTCCCCACGTCCACGTGCCCACCTTGTTCTCCCCCATCGCCTTCTGCATCTCCTCGAAGGTGGTGAAGAACTCTCCGATGAAGTCGTGTTTGCCCCGCGAGTCGTAGTCCCACACCACACACTGCGGCAGGGGACAGCTCAGCCCCAGCTGAGCAGCACCCGGCGGGGGTGTGGGGGGGGAGCCCACACACCCACACCCCCTAAGCTGCTCCCAAACCCGGCACCGTCCCTGCCACCATCCCTGGAGGCTTGGGGTTCCCCGCATGCTGCCCATGCGGGGCTGCAGGGAAGCCGGGGGACACGTGCTCCTGGGGCAGGGATGGGGGTCCCCATTGCCCTTCCTCACCCTCAGCTTCCTCTTCTCCTCGCAGCTGCAGAGCGAGTTGAGGGAGACCTTGAAGGGCTCCCAGATGGGGCTCAGGTTGTTCTTCACCACCTGCAGGACAAGGGGCTCAGCGGGACTGGGTAGCCACCAAGGTGGCCATGGGCTGGCCGAGGGATGGATCCTGCCCAGGGCCTCACCTCGGTGCGGTACACCAGCTGCTCACTGCGGTCATCGTCGATGCGGTAGATCTCCAGGAAGGGATCCGATTTGCTGAAGAGGTCCTGGAGGAGGGAGGATGGGGCAGAGCACCTTCTGCCCTGCCCGCTCTGCCCGCCCTGCCTGCCCTGCCTGCATGGACCTCCCCGCATCCCCTGCTCGTGGGACCCAGCTCACCTTGTCATCCAGCTTCTTGGCCCGGAAGGCGAGCTCCACATAGCCGTTGTTCCCTGAGATCTCCTCCGAGATGACCTGTGAGGAGAGGCGGCCATGGGGCGCTCAGCACCTGGCATGGCTTTGTCCCCCTGCGCTCCCTGCCTGCATGGGCATGGTGGTGCCCTGGGAGGGGACAGGGTGCCACGCACCCTCCCTGGCACAGTGGGGACCCCCCAGGGTGGCCAGCAGATGTCAGCAGGGACCCTGAGCCCTCCCCACCCCCAAGAGCCTGGGGGGCAGCTGGATGACAGCTAGGACAGGAGGAGGTTCACGTGTCCCAGCTCAATGCTCCCCACCCCAGCTCAGTGCCACCCACATGTCCCAGCTCGATGCCACCCCAGCACCCCAGTCCAGTGCCACCTGGGTGACCCAGCCTGGTACCACCTACATGCCCCACTCAGTGCCACCACACCACCCCAACTGGGTGCCACCCACCTGTCCCAGCTTGGTGCCATCCCAGGGTCCCTGCTTGATGCCACCCATGTGCACCAGCTTGGTGCCACCCATACAACTCAGCTCAGTGCCACCCACATGCCCCAGCCCGGTGCTGCTCCTGGCGCAGGTTTGGCTACTTACCGTGATGGTGGACTTGCCCGCGAACTTCCCGTACTTGAGGAACAGTGGCTTTGTCACCCGCTTCTGTGCCACGATCTGCAAAAGCCGAGGGGTTGGGAAGGGGACACCACTGGTGAGTGTTCTCAGGACAGGGGGTGCGGGCTCACCTGCCCCACGGTGCACTCCATGCCCCCAAGGAAGTCATCGTCATGCGTGCCCACGCCGGCGTGCCCGTGGCTGTCGTACACCTCGAACCGCAGCTTCTGCACCTCCTCGAAGTAGTAGTCCACCGTGAAGATCTTGGCAAAGACGGGGTTGAGGTTGCTCTTGATAACCTCGCTGCGATCCACCTGTATGGCAGGAGCTCAGCTGGGGGGCAGCGGGGCCAAAGCTCGGCTTGGGGCCAGCAGAGCTGCTCAGGACCTTGGGATGCCAGAGCTCGCCAGGAGCCAAGCACAGGGATGCAGGAACTCTGGGATGTGGGGATGCAGGGACACGGGGATGTGGGGATGAGAGGACGCAGGGATGGGGGATGCCAGGCAGCTGCTGGGAAGGACCAGCCCTGCACAAGTATTTACCTGCCCGTGCCAATTCCCAGGCAAATGGCATTCGGAGGCAGTCCCGGTGCTGGCTCGGGCAGGGAGATGCGCCCCTGAGGGCACCAGCCCTGCCAGCCCCAGGTCCTGGGGCAACGCTCCCTCTGGATCTCCGGGCAAACCCCATGGTCAGTTGGAGGGGATGCTCTGGCTCTGGACCACAGTTTGCCACGGCCCCACTCAAACAGGAGCAATGGGCTGATGCCCAGGACAAGCCCCTGCGCTCCCACCCCGGGCTGGCCTAGGGCAGGGGACACTGGCCACCATGGTCCTGGCAGGCAGGTGGGTGCTCAGCATCTCCTGGCTGTGCTGGCAGCAGGTACCGAGTGGCTTCCAGGAGCCTCCCCCGCACCCCATCCCTGCCAGCGGTGACTCAATGGGACGCATCCTGGCCAGGGCACCCTGCCAGCCCGCCAGCCCCTGCCCACCGCCTGCCCGGTCCAGCAGCATCTGCCGAGCCCACACCACCGTGGCGCTGGCAGGGCCACCCCCTGCAGCTCTGTGCCTCCTGCATGGGCACCACCAGCCCCACAGGCCCACCATGGGGCTCTGTGTCCCAGCCACCTCGGCCCCTTGGGTGCCAGCCCTGCCAGCGTGTCTGAGGCCGTTTTGGCTCTCGACCCCAGCGGGCAGTGGCGGAGCCAGCTCCAGCCACCATCCTGGCTGGGCTGGGGGACACACGCTGGCAGGGACAGGGAGGGGACAGCTCAGAGTCCCTCCAAAAGGTGGCCCAGGAGGGGTCCTCTTGCTTCTTGGATCTGAACCTTGCACAGCATGGCACGGCATAGCATGGCATGGCACGGCATGGCACATCACGGCACGACACATCATGGCACGCACAGTGTGGCACGGCACACCGTGGCACAGACAGGTATAAGGGGCTCGGTACGGCACAGCCTGGGTAGCCGCAGCTGGCACGGGGCCCCTCGCCGCCCGCCCTGGCTCTGGCTCCGGCTCTGGATCCAGCTCCAGCTCCGGCGCGCAGAGTCAATTACACGCAGAGGGATTTAGCACTAAATCTGCCGGCTGAGCAGCGGTGATTAGCGAGCGTGGAGCTGCCGGCGCCAGCCCAGAGCTAAGCCATGCGGGAGCGATGGAAGGAGCTGTGCCAGCCCCAGCGCCAGCGCTGGTGCCAGTGCCGGCTCCAGTGCCAGCCGCGGCTCCTGTGGGCACCAGGGCCCCACAGGGCAGCGCAGTGAAGGGCACACGGTCACGGTGGTGGCCCTGATCCCCCCCACCTCTGAACTGCCCCACTGTGTGTGGAGGAGTGGGTGATGCCACCCGGGTGTCCCAGCCCAGGCTGCCTGCCTCAAGCAGGGTGAGACCAGCCCAGAAGCCCCGATCCACCCCAGGGGTGGCCATGGTGTCCCTTGGCCCTGGCCCGGGGCAGCGGAGCTGTGCTGGAGCCATGCACCACGGGCACCCCGTACCCCAGCCCTGCCGGAGCCCTGGGGGACTCGCTGTGACCCGGACATCTGCACTGTCCCCACACGCTACCGAGTGTCCCGCAGCTCCCTGCCCTGTGAGCCCCATGCCCTGCGCCCTACACCCTGCAGGCGCCCTCCATCCCGCACCGTGAGCTCTGCACCGGCTGCGCAGCATCCTCCCTATGCTCCCTGCACCTTGCGCCCCAGTCTGCTCCCTGCACCCCCCTCCGCATTGTCTTCTACACCTGCACCCTGCTCTCCACCCTCTCCTGCACCCTGCACCCTGCCCCGCACCCCGCTCTCCATCACCTCCTGCGCCGTGCACTTTGCTCTGCACCCTGAACGATGCTCTGCACCCTGAACCACACTCTGCACCCTCTTCTACCCCCTGCGCCCTGCTCTCCGTCCTCTCCTGTGCCCTGCACCCTGCTCCGCACCCTGCTCTCCATCACCTCCTGCACCCTGCTCCTTGCTCTGCACCCTGAACTTCACTCTGCACCCTCTTCTACACCCTGCGCCCTGCTCTCCGTCCTCTCCTGTGCCCTGCACCCTGCTCTCCATCACCTTCTGCACCATGCACCTTGCTCTGCACCCTGAACGATGCTCTGCACCCTGAACGATGCTCTGCACCCTGAACCACACTCTGCACTGGCTTCTACACCCTGCGCCCTGCTCTCCGTCCTCTCCTGCACCTTGCACCCTGCTCTGCACCCCACTCTGCACCATCTCCTGCATCCCACACCCCGCGCAGTGGCTCCTGCCCTGTCTCCAGCCCCGTGGGTGCCGCAGCCACCCCGGTGCTGCCTCTGCTCCTGCCCCATCCCCCAGACGCAGACCCTGTGCCCAGCACCCCACACCCAGCCCCGTCACGTCCCCGATGACAGCCTCCCCCCGCCCTGCCCCACTGCGGTGGGTGCCGGCGGTGCCCCCCACCCTCCTACCTCCATCCACTGTCCCTGGGACTGCATCAGCAGCAGGACGCAGGGGTCCGACTTGTTGAGCGTGTCGCGGTCCAGGAGGTGCTTACAGCTCACCCGCAGCTCCACCTTGGAGAGGACAGCCAGTGGGGCCTGGGGTGACAGCTCGGGCGCTTCGCCCATGGTGGCCGTGGCACGGTGGGCGGCCGGGCGCGACGGGGGGCAGGCAGCCCCGTGGGCGAAGGGCATGAGGGGGGAGCGGGGTGGCGATGGGCGGCCGCTGCCTTTGTTGCTGTCAGGGTGCCGGGCAGGCGCCCGTCATGCCCGGGGCACGTCGCCCCGCAGTGCCAGGCGTGGGGACGGAGCCCGGGTGCAGGTCCGCAGTGGCAGCGGGTGTCGGCGAGATGCTCTGGTGGATGGAGGGGACCCTGGGGACCCTCTCTGAGGCGGGGTGGCCAGTTCCAGTCCTGGTGGCTCTGCGGGGCTCTGCAAGGCGTCGAAGCACAGTGGGGTGAGCCGGAGCTGGGTCACCCCTTGTGATGCTGCCCGTGTACCCCCCAAGCACCAGCCAGCCCCATGGGCAATGCTGTTGCCCCCGTCCACCCACCAGCCCCCCAGGCCAACCAGGGAGTCCCGCAGGGCTGTGTTCAGCTCTGCCCCAGCCCGGGGCAGGATGCAGCTGTGGGGAAGGGGCACCAGAGTGGGGCCGAGAGGCTGATGCAGGAGCTGGGGCTGTGCAGGCAGCCCTGAGCCCCCCACCCCAGGGTGCCCCTCCTGGGGCCGGGGAGCAGAAACTCCCCTGCCGTCCCTGCAGGCAGCGCACCCCCCACCCAGGCAGGGCTCGTCGATGAGGGCAGTAGGGACACCGGGTTGTCATCCGTGTCGCTGGGTGATGCTGGCAGTGCCAGCCACATCCTGCTGCCCCGGGTGGGACTGGTGGCACCCCAGGGTGACAGGGGGGGATTCCCGCATGCTGGGGACAGGGGCCACCCTCCACCTGGATGCTGGTGACACTCAGCCAGGCGATGCTGCAGTGATGGGTCACCGAGGGGTTCCACCAGCTCCAGACCCAGCCTGGGGCTTGTCCCCGCAGCTGCAGCCCCCGGGGGACAGGGGCAGAGTGGCCATCCTGCCCTCCTGCTGCGCCCCAGCATGCCCAGCCCAGCCGAAGTTTCCCAGCAAAGTCATGCTGGGCATGGGCCCTCCCCGTGCACATGGCTCTGGTGCCCCAGCTCCGGTGGGCATCGTCCCCCTCCCCCAGCACGGTGGGCACCCCTTGGCATCCCCTGGTGGAGGGGCACCAGCTCCCCCCCTGCCCGGCTGCCCCCCTCACCTGGGTGCTGGTGGGCTCCGCACACGGCCGGGCTGAGGGCTGGGGTCGGTGTGCCAACCGGAGCCGGTGTGCCAGCCGGAGCTGCCGCCGCTGCCACCTCCACACAACTGACTCAAGCTGCAGTTCGGGAGCGGAGCCCTAAGAGGGAGACGACAAGCTCCGTTAACTGCCTCGCTGCCGGCACCGGAGTGGAGCCCACCGACGGGCACCGGGGCTGAGCGATGTCCCCGGCACTGCTGGCCATGCCAGGGCAGGCGCTCCTGCTCCAGAGGAGCCCCCCCGTGGCACAGCCCTCCTCCCCAGTGCCCCACAGCCCCTCGCCCTCCCTGGCTGCTCCCCGTGGGGTACCTGAGGCCCATCCTCATCCTGGTCCCCCACATTCTCAGATAACACCCCAGCACAAGGATGGGGTGTCCCAAAACTTCCAGGTGCCCTCCTCATGTGCCAGAGCACCCAGACCCACACTCCCCCCCCCACGGAGCCCCAGATGCCCCATTTGGGGGCTGCCCCAGCACCCCCCCCCCAACCACATCACCCCAGCACTGCGGTGCTGTCGGCTTGGCTTTATGAAAGATGATGTAATTAGCCCATATTTGGAGGGATTAAAATGCAGATAGGGCTAATAAGCACGAGGGCACCGCGGGGCCCCGGGCTTTGGGAACTAATCCCCAGCTCCGGTGGCAGAAATAGGCCACCCTCCTTCCCTGCTCCTCCCGCAGCCAACCCACGGTGGGACGCAGGATCCGACGGCAGGCATGGGCAGTGGGGCTCGGAAGGATAAGCCAGCAGCTTACCATGGCACGGGCAGCCCTACACTGGGCAGCTCTTGCTCCCGTGTTTGAGGAACCTGGGGTTCATCCAGCTGTGCCGGGGCTCCAGCCACCCAAGCACTTCACAGCATCCCATCCCCAAGTTTCTGTCACCCGACTGCTAATGAATACAAATGACTCAATTATCCCAGCACAGGGCGATTCGCAGTGCAGCCAGGCTGCGGAACAGCCCCAGAACTGATTAGCCAGCAAAGGGGCTCAGTTGAGCACTCCCCAGAGCAGGACAGCCGAGGCTGCCCCGTGACCACCATGCCTGACCCCACATCAGCCCCCTGCCCTGGGACAGGCAGAGCTCAGGAGCCCCCAGCAGCCTGCAAAGACCCTTCTCCAGGGAGGGGTTGGGCTCCTCTTCGATGCCACTAAGGTATTTCCCTTAAAGAAATGGCGTAGAGGTCCCCGTGAAGGGCAAAGCCAGGCAAGTGCAGGGCAGCCCCTGCAGTGCAGGGTGGCTCCGTGCAGGACGCTGCAGTCCAGCAGCGGGACCCCACTCCAGCCCGCAGCAAGCAGAGCAGGTGCCCCCCCCCAGTGCCCTTCCAAACCCAGGGAGCAGCACCCCATGCGCGGGCAGGGCTGCAGCCCGGCTGCGGAGCAGGTCACTACCCCACGAGGACAATGGGACCTCAGGTGAGGCATGCGTGCCTGCAGCACAGCAAGCACCCACGGGTGACACCCACCAAACACCCCACCTTCCACAGCAGAGCCAACTGCTCTGCCTCAGGGAGAGCCACAGGCAGAGGTGTGGAAATCATTAAATCTGAAATAATGGCACAGCAGAGAGCTGGGTGGGAAGCAGCAGACAAAGCCTGTCAGGGATGGGGTATCCCAAAAAAACCCCCCTCAACTGTCAGCGGCCCCCCACGCAGCAAGACAGGGTCAGGCTCCAGCACGGGTGCCAGCATCCCTGGAGATGGAGCAGAGGCCTCCCAGAGGGGAGCTGCGCAAGGCTGAAGCGTGTTTCACCCATTTTCAGGGAAGTTCAGAGTCTTTAACCACAGCAACAAGGCTCTCCTACATCTGAACAGGAACTCCTCAAGACCATGTCCCTCCACGCAGGGTGGCCTGCGATATGCACCAGCTCCTGTAACACCCCAACGGAGCGGACAGGCACAGGGCGGCAGAACAGCTCAATCCCATGCCTTTGCCCTAAAAAGACAGCACACTCATTTCTACATTTTTTTTCTTTTATTGATAGTTCTAGGGAGCACAGTTCATTTCTTCTTCTCCACATCCTGCTCTGCCGCTTCTTTGGCGCGTTTTGCCCGAATCCCAAAGAGACGGGCGTTGGCCCGGGCCATGCGCAGGCTGGCAAAGGCCTTGAAGTTCTTCTCATCTTCCGAGATAACACGGGCCTTCTCCCGTTTGAAAACCTAGTGGGAGAGAGCGCCAGACAGTCAGACTGCACATCAGAGGCTCCCAGAGAAGACTGTATTTAAGGCTTAACACAATTAATCTCGCTACATTTTTACCACTAGCTCCAGGATGCTGTTAAGAATAGAGCATTTATGCCATCTACAGGCCCTGCCCTTATCATCACTCCACCAGGCACCTCGTTTCAACCGGTTCCTCATTTGCCAGCGCACGTCAGCACAAGACCAGAACATACCAGGGAAAAAAAACAAGCGCAACATGCCATCTGAGTCAGGTTTGTGGCGCACTATCAACAGCACCTTTCGGAAGCAGTGAGGGTTTGCGAGACAAACGGTGACTACGCAACCTGCCTGGGCTGTCGTGGCGCCAGCACACACTCCTCACCCCCACCCGCAACCCAAAGCGTCCCAAATTTCACAGGGGGATGAGCTCCCTCAGAGATACAAGAGGACAAACCACCCTGCAGCCTGCCTGGAGGACACAGCACTGAGCGCAAAAACACACTGGAGATATTTCATGTGTGCTGTGACCTTTGTCCTCACAGGAACTGTGCGATTTGGGGGGTTGCTGTGCAGGTGACCCTGTGGCCTGCTCCAGGGAGCGAATGTAGCTGTGCTTCTCCCATGTGCCACTTAGGCCAGAAGTGGAACACATACATGATTATTCCCAACCAACGCATCTTGACCTGAACCCGAGACAGGTGCCTGGAGCTCTCCTCTGGGTCCAGAAACACAGCTCGTCACATAAGGACTTTCTCAGATGGTAACAAACTCAGCAGAGCTGCAACTAATTAGTTCTTTGCAGTGTGCTCTGCAACACTGAGGAACCAAACAGATCTGGGCAAAAGACACGGTCAAGTGTGACCTGTTCCTGGTTTTGTTTAGTGCAGGATGGGAACTGTCTGGAGACAGCAACCCTTAACTGCACAACAGCGAGAAGAAAAGAGAATTCTCTCTGTGAAGTTTAAGTCTCAGTAATATCACACAGAGAACACGATTTAGCTAAACTTACATTCTTGATCGGCATAACTGGTCCAGTCAGCTGAGTTGCCATCTTGAGTTCCTCAGCCTGCGTAACAAGAGGACAAAAGACATTATTTAAAAGAACTATTTAAAACTTCTCAGGCTAGCACCTTGGTTAAAAGCACGCCCTGTACACAGGTACCAAGCTTAAACACGCTGTTAATCCTGACCGGAGATTTAACACCGACTGTTAACGAATTCAGCATTTCAGCCACGAACCACAGGAATATTTGGCACAGCCGTGCCGCATCAACAACCCGCGTTTTGCCTGGCTATCGATCAGCCCGGATCTGGCCAGGGGAGCAGCAGCCTTTTCGGGAGTTTTGCCAGTTAGAAAAATGTTGACATCTACTATGCCATTTTTAGTGTCGATACCCAGCGTATTCCTCAGCAATTCCTTCTAAGGCCAATTCCAGCTTCTTGTAAGCATATAGCATTGCACAAAAATGATTAAGTTTCATTTTAGATAGTTAATTTCACATAAACAAACAGTATTCCAGACACAGGTATCTGTACCTATTGGTAGAGGAGCTCGAGGCCCTTCCTCCCCTGTTCTAGAAAGCATGCAGAGTATGGTGGGCTCCACTACAGTTAAGGAGCTCAGAGCCAACAGACTCTCCAGAAGACTGAGGAGAGCTCCAACACACCACCCTGCTTCATGACTCGCACCGCCCCACGGGAAGCACGTATTTACTGTAGGCAGAGCCAAGGAAAGCAAATTGCACTCTGCATCGTGGTGAGATTTTTATGAAAAGCATTTTTGTATGTCAACAGCAACAACCTTCTTGAGACTGCTTTACGCATGGCTTTCACCGAACTACTCCACTGAAGAGTTTGTCCTTGCCTCCCTCACCCTTTCCAGAGCAGAACAGACACTCCAGACAGGCTTTTCAGCCATTCCGACAATTTAGCTTCAGGAACGAGAATTCAACTGGTTTGTCAACAACCAAAGCTCCACCAAACACACCATCCATCTCAGCTGCACCCCTTCAGCAGCATGGCAGTGTCTGGGCCAAAAGTCTGCCCAAAACCTTACTGTAACCCCGGAGATCCCTGTGGAAGGTGACTCTACCATTGTGCTGGGCTCGGCCATCCCCTACATACGTGCACGAGAACCATGCTGCCCCTAAGAAGGGCTGCACCCCCCTGGGAAGAATTTACGTTATGAAAAGTGTTCAAGAGCAGTGCCCGACCGCACACCACGGCACTGGGATGGACGGATGACCAGACCTCTGAAAACGTTACTGGACACAGACCCTGTGAAACGTTTCTAGTGGCCAAGTACTTACAGAGCTGTCTCCCTTCTTGGGCATAGCTGGCTTCCTTGGGAAGAGGATAAGCTTGGAGCGGTATTCCTTCAGCCTCTGCACGTTGGCTTGCAGGGACTCGGTAGACTTGTTACGTCGCCGGGGATCCACAGAGATTCCAATAGTCCGGGCAAATTTTTTGTTAATGCCAGCGAGCTGAAGAGAAAGGACACAGTATCAGCATCCGACAGCTCCCAAAGCCACAACGCTACTGCCAGGAGCCGCTCCGGTCATCAGCCAGACAAGGGCTCAAGCGTGGCCACCACAGGCTGTGGTGTCTGGAGAAAGGCTCAACACCCAACCAAACGGCCCATTGGCAGCACCAGGGCCTGGCAAAAGGCAGCAGCTATGCCACAAAGGGTGTCCTGCTGTCTGTACTTTAATGCTTAAAAAGTTCCACAGACTTTACAGTAATTTTTGCAGATGGATTTCCTCAGGAGAGCAATGTGCAACCCCTGAGTAATTATGAGTGAGGCATTTTAACTTTGATACGCATCAGACAGAAATTTATGAAGCTGGCAGGCGGGTAATGCTGGTTCACTGAATACTGGAAGCTCCATTAACGAAGCGTATTTTGTAACCATCCTTAACAAGAAATAACCTCATTTTCTGTTTGAAGACAAACATCTGTGTACCATTTTGTATTACGTCATTATCCAAAAATTAAAGAAAAATAAAGTAATGAAGCATTTGGCATCCAGAAGAACAATTTTACTGCTTCAATGCACTAATTTCACTGTTATAAATGTTTTAATTAGATACTAAACAACGCACAAGAGGCGGCTGTGGATGCTGGCTGCCAGCAAGCACTCATGTTTATTCCTGCCCACTGTGTGGAGATATGCGGGTGGGGGTTTCTACAGACCACTGCGATCCTGCTGTTAACAGCTCATCAGTTCAGCACACCTGGGAAGGTAATAGCGAACAGTTTCCCTGAAGTAATAGAGGGCACTGAACACTTCCCACAGACTTTTAAGTGTTCCTAAACCAACTCATAGCTATTGCATCAGAAACAGCCACAGCTACTCTGCGATGGGAGGCAGAACAGTTCCTGTTCCTGGCACAACATCCCTCACTTCTGTTAGGGATAAGCTGAGCATGGTTTACTTGGTCAACAACACGAACAGGTTCACACTGTCTAAAACTTTTAGGATTAGCAGAAACGTGTTTCACAAAGAAATAAAAGAATTGAATGAAGAAGCCATTAGTCTTTCCCCCAGCCCCCCAAAAAGTTTAGGAGACTTGACTAAGACTCTGCCAGAATCTGATTTTAATGGAATTTTGTCTAAGTGAGACTGAGAAGACAGACACTTACTTTTCAAACCAACCTTTCACTCTGATATACACTACTGCATCCCCACCCACAGTTACAAAGAAAAAGCAAGACCAGTATTTTCTATGCTCCTGTAGAGCCAGCAACACCAGACATCTCCTGTCTCAGCTAGTGTCAGCAGATACCAACACCCCAGCAAGTCACTTGCACATTGTCTACGTGCAGAACAGGAGAAGAAAAACAAGCTCAGACTCAGAGATAGTTTTATCAGGTTGATATCAGTTGTCCATACTTACTTTAAGCTCTTCTAGGCTGAAGCCTCTGCCAGCACGAACTTTTTTGTGGTATCTGATAGTAGGGCACCTCACTATAGGCCGGATGGGCCCAGCCACAGGACGGGGAGCGATGCGGCGAGCCTTCACCTGGCGGGCCTTCCTCCTGGATTGTTGAAAAGGACAGCGATCAGGAACACAGCATTTCTGCCAGATGTGCCACTCCTACACGGCTAAGAGACCTCTCCTGCCAAGCAGCATCTGCCGCATGGGGAGCTCTCAGAAACAAACAAAATGCAGGCCTGGCAGCTCAACAGGCCAGTGCCTGATTCTACAGAACAGCCGCAGTCATCAGATATACAAGGGTTCAAGGGAATCATCAATGCCGTACAGCGATTCCGGAGATTTCTCATCACTTGACCGCAGCTGGAATAGCCTGACCCTGACCCTGACCAGAGACCCCATGCCAAATGAGTACCCTGCTGCAATCTCAGAACCTTTAACAAGATTCGTTAGGGGAAAAGCTTAAAAGAAAGACGCAATACTTCCCAGGCAACCCAATACAAGATGAGAGGCAGCTTCCCCCAGCCATAGCCGGCGGCAGTAGGCCCGGCAGGAGCGGCCCTGTGGAAGCCGGGCCGCGGGTACTCACCTACGGGTCTTGCGGGCGGGTTGGTTGAACCATGTGGCCACTCGTCGCTGCCAGTCCTTGTGGAAGTGGGGCTTCAGGATCATGCCATTGCGGCTGGGCGCCATGGCTGCTGCGGCCTGTGAACACGGGCAAGGATAAAGGCGGCTGCCGGTCCCGCCGGGGCACCAGGGCTGCAGGACCTCCCCCGGCGAACCGGCCCAGGGCCCTTCCCCGGTTCTCGTGCCACCTAGGCCAGGCCATGATCGCCCCCGAGCCCGCTACCCCCAGCCCGGCCGGGCCCAGGCCCATGCTCAGGCCGGGACCCAGTCAGCGCCTCCCCCGGGCCCGGGTCCAACTCGCAGCCCCCGCGCAGGGCTCCGACCAACCCCGGGGCACAGCTCGGCCCGAGACACAGCCCACGGCGGGCGGATGGCGGCGGATAGAGCCCCCCGGCCACAGCAACGCCCCGACTCACCTCCCGCCACGCAAATGGCCGACCGGAAAAGGAAGCGGAGGCGTCGAGCACGCCGGAAGTGCGGCAGCAGCGACCAATGGGCAGCCCCGCCAGAACGGCCCAATCAGGACGAACGCACCGGAAGCGGCCAGCGCAGCTTCACCGCGCTCGTAATAAAGATGGCGTCAGCTTAAAGGGCCAGGGCACACCGCCCGGGGGAGGGACCGGCAGGGCGGCGGAGGTACGGACCCAGCTCGGGGTGCGCCGCAGCATCTCCTGCACGGCAGGAGGGGAGGGTGGCAGGGGACCACCACCCACCTTGGTGGAGCCCGGACCTTGCAGCGGTGTGAGCTGCGGCCTTGGCCGTGACAGCATACCACTAGATGGCACGGCCACGCCACTGCGCCCAGGGAGCCACCCAGGGCCCTGCACTGTCCTGCAAGCATCCCGGTGTAGCACCACTCGGGCTGGGGTCTTTCAGGTGACAGACAATCCGCATGGAATAACTCGAGGTAATAATCCTTCCTAACGGATTCACCCAGCCAGGGCACACCAGGCACCGTGGCTTTAATGCTTTCCCTGATGCACAGCCACAGCCACGTCATCACAGCTTGTTTTGGAAGAGCCATGAGGATGGAGCCAGACGAACTGTCAGCTTTTTACTGAGGGTCCCCAACGGACACACCTGAGCACTGCCAAGAGTGCCTCTCCAGCTCCCAACCAGCAGCGGACTCCAAACCGGGCAGTCTTCCAACGCATAACTCGGAGCCCCTCTCTGCGCTGCTGGTTTCTAACATCACACTGCGGGGTTACCTTGGGTTCCGCACACAGGATTTCCTCAGTCTGTGCTTTTGAGACACTTGCTATAAAAACTGAATGTAAGTTATGGGCCAGGGAGAAGAAAGCTCTTATCCTGTACAACGCCACAGCTGTGGTAAAGCTTTGCACGTGCCAAAACACATGTCCACGTCTCCACACATTCGACAAACAGAGCAGACATCATGGACAGTTTATTCTAGTGAAGACTGTTTTTCAGTTTCTATTTTATGTTCAGCAGCAGAGATGGTCAGAGGTTACAGCAGAGTCGTGCAAGAACTACAGCACCCCTGGCAGCTCAGAGCCTTGCAGGGATTTCACTACCCTGAAGGGAACGGCCCTGCACTCCTGCTATGTCCCATGTCACATGTCACAGCGAGAGGTGGCTTACAAGGACCCCACAGGACCTCTCACCCTTAAGAACATGTACACCGCTCCTGCATACAAGAAATCTTTGCAGCAGATTAGACTTACCCAACTCCTAATCACTACTTCCCTGCTGAGAATCAACTTCAAAATCCTAAGGAGTTCTCCTTCCTGCAGGGAAAAGCTCGTTAAGAGCACAGCGTAGCTATCCCTTAATTTTTTGGTAACGGCAGCACAGAGATTCCCTGCTCAGTATCTTTGATTCTAGAGCTGAAAAGGTCTGTGCCCAAAAGAAGCCTCTAGAGTCCTCCCATTCCACATCAGGGGTGGGCTTCATACTGGTCTCAGGCGTGGCTCTTCCTCCTCCTCCTGGTTTGGTGGCTGCTGGGGCATTTCTTCATCTCTTGTGTCTTGCTTGTCTCTCTCCGCTTGAAGCCAGCTCTGAGGAGCTATCATTTTCTTCGGCCCATGGGGCGGAGGCCCAATCAAAGCTTCAATGTCATCATAATTTATCACTTCTCTCTCCAGGAGGGCATTAGACAGCTAGAAAGAGTAAATAAGGCATAATGAGGTGCAGGGGTTTGAAAACAGCCTCTCTGAACTGATCCGATCTCCCCCTGCCAGCTCAATTCGGATCTCAACATCTGGACACAGCACGTGCTGCAGCCCGCGAGGAGCAGGCCCCTGGCTACCTCCCCACAGATGGGGTGACCCGAAAGCCTGCTGGAGCCAGTACAAAGTTCTCCAGGCTGCCAGCACCTTTCACAAGAGTGCTTTTGGCCAGGAATACATAGTATGACTGGAGGCAATAAAGCAAGCTCTAGGGAATGATTTGGCAAATCAGAATTCCGGGAGCGATTAGAGAAGTGCCCTTTCTGCCACTGTCACTGCACCTGTGGCCCTGCCCCTCTGCGATGCCAGAGCAGCACCAGAGGAGACCAGAGCCAGACCCCTCCCGTGTACACACAGCGATAACAAAGAGCTGTCTGTTCCTGCAGGCATGGGCTGAAGGTCATCAGAAGTTCCTCTCTAGAAAAGCTGAATTCTCTGGCCCCTCTGCCCAGCAGGACTGCACTTGAGCAGCAGGTGGCTGTCAAACATGGAATGGCTCAATCCTGCTGACAAGAAGCGACACACTGGCCTGGCAACTGAAACATTTACTCTACATACTTTGGCTTAACTTAAAAGTTTTTCTGTGATGAGCCTCTAGCAAACATCTGACTGCTGTTAAATGAAAGCATCGGACCAGAGGAGGCCTGCAGAGAGGAGACCCCCTAACAACGCCTGCCTTTGGAGCACTCCCAGGGCACTGTCCCGGGGACGGGACTGCAATATGGCCACCAGCAGCGTGTCCGAACAAGCAAGCAAGCTCTGGCTACTTTATTATGCAGGAAGCCTGCGGTTGCGTAGCTGAAGGGGTGGTTGTTGTTTGTTTAAGAGAAGATTTAAGGAAAAGGATTGTTTTATTTGCAAAACATGCAACACTAAGCTGACTCCTGGTCATTTGGATATTATGGACCGGACTTCTGAAGGAAAGATCAAGTAGAAACCCAGGGTGCTGCAACCCAAGCACAGCTCAGCCCAGAGCGATGGGTACAGAGCTCCTGGCAGATAGCTGGGGACGTGCCAGGGTGACTGGCTAGGGGACTGTCAGGACACAACGGGGAGGAGGCAAAGCTCTACCCCCGCAGCAAGGACTCTTTGGTATATCAGGTATCAGGGAGCTGGCAGGTGAAAACTGCCTGGAGTCACCAGAAAGCATGAACCAGCACCAGTCGACCAAGGTGACAGGTCCCATATTCTTTCACCAAAGCCAGAAATGGTCCACTCAATTCCTGTATGTCTACAGGACCTGGGAGGATGAGCTGTTCCTGCATTTGCAGGTGGCTTCACAAAAACAGTCACTGTCTGCTTTCCAGGAAATTACACTGCCAAGAGGCTAACAGAGAAGTGCAGGTGAGGGAGACAAATTCTAGCTTTGATCACGTCCACAGAGCACTCCTACTCCTCCACCCTGCAAATACCAGCTGGTGTCAGGAGGCAGATTACTCACTGCTGGAAAAGGCGCACATTCCTCCCCGTGCCTGTTCCTACTCTGGGGATATGCAGTAAACAGTCACTTGTTCACAACACGAGCCCCAGCACTCCCACTACAAGACTTTCTAGGACCACAGAGACACTGCAACTGCCGAGCTACAGAGCACAGAAATTAGAAAGGCAAGAAACACCAGTTTAAAAAAAACAAACCCAAACAAAACATCCCCCACAATGACAACTTACTGTTTGCAGCTTGTCCCGGTTCTCCAGTAGGAGTTTTTCTGTGCGCCTGTAAGCCTGAGCCACCAGGACTTTTGCTTCCTAGAAGAATAGTGACAAGAGAGATTTGGAGTGCAGGTGGCAACAAACACGACATGTAGATAAACAAGGAGAGCACTGAGGGATGGAATCTGCAGACTGAGCCAGGCAGAAAGTGGTTCTCATCAGCTGAAAATACAGATAAACTGTTTGGAAAAAAAAAAACAAAACACCAAAGGAGTACTCATGATAAGGAACAGTGAACTCCTGCACAAGCACAACTCTTCAGTAGAGTCTCAGCTGATGGGAAATGCAGTCTAATTAAGGAGGCTGCACAGCAGCAAAAGATGCAGTTCAGCACAAATCCCAGGGAAGCAAAACCATAGTGCTTCTGAACCACAGTTTTTTTTGTTTCCAGCTATTTGACTTTTCAACTAAGGCAATGTTTTTTGCAGCAGTGAAGCCCAATTTCCTGTCAAAACAGGCTAACATTTTTCAGTCAGTCTGAACCACCAGTTAGATAGCTTCTCTGATCTAGGAAGTGGAGACATTTAAATTGTGCAACTGAGACTTCAAGTAATGTAAGCATTGCATAGCCATACATGGGACTCCTGAGGGCCTGGAGAGACTTCATGCAACAGAATCTTTCCCTAGCTGGGTATTTGTCGGCAGTTCCACAACCACCCCCCAGTCTCCCCAGATTATTCTTTCTTCCCCCACAAAGCATTTCTCCCTCTCTCCAAATGTTGCATTTGCACCTCCTGTCTCGCAGAACCTCACCAGGGTCCTGTCTACACTGGAACCAGGACTGCAGCTTTTACAGTCAGTTTTATACACTGCAGCATCTCTCACAGCCACTCACTGCAGCTCCAAGCAGAACAGTGCTATTGGGCTGAACTCGCAGCTATATGTGATTTTGCCTGTTCTTAATGTCTCACTGCATAGTCCTAATACACCGAAACAGAACAGGTAAGTGCTAAGTTGTTGAAATTCACTACTTAATGGCTAACAGAAAAATGCAAATTGTTTGGGTGCAAGTGACTTGCATTTTTTCACTGAACTGCAGAAAGTAAAGAACAAAAACAGGAACGTGTAACCAAGAGTGGCCTTACATGGTCCATCATTTGCTGAAGTCCCTGGCTGAATGGGCGCCGACCAATTCCAGCTGCACTCTCCAGGTCCGGGAAGGAGAGCTGCCCAATGCTGGGCACCATCCCATACTGCTTCACCATGGAGTAGGCTATCTTGGTCACTTTCTTCAGGTCATCCTGCGCTCCTAGGCAGGAGAGAGAGATGCAATGCTTGCCAGCTCTGAGCTGAGTGCAAGAGAAGCACATCCTGTGCAAAACACACATTCCACTAGTTGAGATTTAGAGGACCCACAGGAGCCCACGGAGGTGAACACCCCACCTGCTGACAGACCTTTCTATGCATACTGCAGGACCCGTTCACAACAGTGGGTGAATGAATCCACTGGTAGCTAGCTCACGTGGAGTGCTTACCTGCCACTGCCTGCTGTTATTCCATTTGGATACAACTAGTTGGAAACACAGCTCAGAAAGCTCTAGGCCCTCCCATGAGCCAAGAGACTCACTGAGTAATTGCATCTGTGACCTTAGGCTTTGGGACAAGTCTAAGACAACACAGTGGCAACCAATAATGAGACATCTCCATGCTCACAAATGCAAGCCCAAGATCAAAACATACCATTTGGCACTTTTTTCCAGTGCAGGAAACCTCTGCCTCTTGCTCAGATCACAGTTGGATAAAGCAAGTGCAGAAGTTCAGGCTCTCTTAGTACAATCTCCACCTGCCTGTGCCAGGGTCTGGCTCCTCACCTGTAGTGACTTTGTTAAAGGTGATGGCCTCAGACACTCTCCCTCCCAGTGCCATACACATCCTCTCCAGCAGCTGCTCCTTGGTGAAGAGGTACTGCTCTCTTGGAAGGATCTGAGCAAATCCGAGAGCTGCATTTGTTCGAGGGGCTATGGAAACCTGCAACACAGAGCAGCTCCCTCAGTTCAGACAACATAAGAGCTCCCAACTGCAGCAGCAGAGGGAGAACAGGAAGAGGCCTGCATTCCCAGCAAAATTTGACAAAAGCTATGGGGGAGGCTGACCTACAGAGACACAGCCAAGGACTGCAGTATGTCACCATTCCTGTAGAGAAGGCTCTGCCTTCACAGCTACAGACATACACTTTCTGCTCATTAAATGAAAAGGAAACTGTCCTCAACAGCAAGCCAGTAAAATCGAGATTTAGAGTTGCTTTGGAGGGCATAAGTCAAACAGTTCACTTTACTGTGTTCCAGAATCACTGAGACTACCTGGAGAAAGATAGGTTGTGTTCAGAAAAGTAAGAGCCATTTCCCCCACCCATTAAATGAGAGTAATTAACAAAAGTTCAGCTTATACAATAGGTTATTCAGAGTGAATTTGCTGCTGGTGGTGAGCCAAGGAGCTGTTGCCCTTGTCATTTCCACTCCCCACCTCCTCCCAGTGTCAAGGCTTTTCGAGGAGGAAATGTGTATGGGAGAGAACGCCTCCTGGGGTGCCAAAGAGAGGCCTTTCCCTACAGAGAAGGGCTTCAGACAGACAAACTTGCAAGCACGCCAATCTGAAAAACACATCTCTCTCCATCAGCATCAGAGCAGTTCCTGCAATGGTAGCTTCGCTGGCTGCAACATGCTGGCAAGCCATGGCAGGGAAAGAGATCATATACACACATGTGTCCACAAAGAGCAGTGCTTTGTGACTGGAGGAAGTGCATGAACTGAGCAGCAGCATCAGGAAACTCAGGTTCTTTCCAACCTAAATGATTCTATAATTCTTTATTTGCCATATATTTTGCTGCAGTATTCACAGCTCCAAGCTTATGGAGGCCAGGGTAATGCCGCAGAACTCCACACAAGTACTACAAAACAATCAACGGGTCTTGGACAGGGGAACTCCAAAGGACTCTCTTCCCAACCAGCAACAGGCTTCATTACGCACCAGCTGGTTGTGGAGTTACCTTCATCACAGCCTCTGTGTGCTCCAGCAGCCAGCCAACCAACGCGTGACCCGATTCATGAAATGCCACAACCTTCCTCTCTTCTGGTGACAAGATCTTACTTCTTTTAGCAGTGCCTATAGGAACACAGACAAGGATTTGATAAGGTAACCAGCAGGACATAATCTTGTACAGCTAGGTGCACAAGCTAGCACAGTCTGGGGCTGAACAGCCAGCAAGCTTCATATTGCACTCTGTCTAGGGAGAGGCAGTAAAAAGCCCTTCAGTTACACACTGTGGGAGAGGCGCTCTCTGTCCCTGCAGTAGAAAGCAATCCAGCTTGGATTGCTTGAAAACACTAGCAGAAACTTTTCCCTCCTCTCCTCCTTACCACAGACTTAATCATTAGACAAATAATTTAACATTTGATTAGGTCACAGTTCTAGAACGCAAAGCTCTGTTCTTCCCCCAGCTCTGCCAAAGGCATGCTACACTACATCTTTGCCCAGGGACGGATCTGCAACAAGTCAATCTACCATTTGAAAAAAAAAAAAAAAACAAAAAAACAAACCCAAAAAAAACAAACACCACAAAAAAAACCCCAAACCCAACAAAACCCAAACCAGAGACTGGCTAGAGCATCGTACCGATTTTGCTGTACACTCTTTCAGTCCCTTAGGCAGAATATGAGAGAAGCAGGATGTTGCATTATATATAAGAGAGGTCCCAGTTGAGATTCTTGTGTGTTAGGAGTGTTCAAATCAGCAACAGACCAAGAGCGTGTAAAAAAAGAAGAAAATAAGAAAATCTTTCTCCAGACCCTGGAAATGTCTCTGATTACACATGGCATGCTCCGTATGAGCTTATTCCCAGGCTCCTCAGAACTAGCAAATTAAGCTGTAACTCACACTTAGTACTTCCTCCAAAAAGGTGATTTTTGAAAGTGGCTATTTTCCAACCCAGTAGTCCATAACACAGAATAAGTCCAATTAGGATTTAAAAAAAAAAAAAAAGGAGTGCTGAATTGAAGTAAAACTTTGAACATGTAGAAAATGTTAACTACAGAACACACTGCATATCAAGCAGTCATTGTAGCTCTGTATGTTGAATGCAAAAAAGGTACCAGTACTTTAAAGCCAATGTCTCTACACAGTGCCAGGAGCAGCAGGGGTAGAGCAAGCAGAGTCAAGAGCAGAATTACACCAAGCTTGCTTGATATCTTGGAAAACAACATTCTATTAACATTAATTTTTAAACAAAGTCAAGAGCTTTATTAAACAAGGAAACAGCAAAATTAGTGTGGCAGATCTTGTAAAATTACTGCTCAGGGACCCTGGAAACCACCATGCCCCGCAAGGCATAATGGTGATGGAAAAGCAGATTAATTGCAACAGCATTGATTTTCATCAGTCAGTCCCTTACCCTGCCTTCAGCAGCATGTGTATGCATGTGCCTATATGTCTCTCTCTGTAGAAAGATGTATACATGTACACTATATAGCCATTTCTATACACACACACACTTAAAAGCCTGGAAGTATTCCTGTCAGCCCACCAAGGAGGGAGGGATGGTGCTCTTCACAATAGCACACAGTGTGCCTACAAAGATTATTTCTTTTCCTACATAAAGTAATCTCCAGGCAGGAAAGTTCTCTCAAGGCCTGTACTTATCACATTTATGAGACAAACAACCCAAGAAACAACTCTGGTGCATTTTTGCTGGCCTTACACAGCATACATAAACCCCACCAAGAAAACAGGCTCCACTACATCTTCTAAAGACAACCCCTAAAAGCCTCTGTGCACTCAGCAGGTTTCCTCCCTCACTCCCAAGAGACCTGACTTACTGACTGCTTTCTGTTCCCAAACTAAAAACACAATGGGGACTACCGCAGAGACAAGTTCTTACTCCTCCCTTACAGCAACACAAAGCTTTAAGGCTGACAGGGCCTCTGGACTCGCAAAGTTCTCTTTTGATTCCACACCACTCTTATTAAAACCAGAAGCTTATAATGGAAAGCACAGTAATATCTTCTTTCTTTCAAGAAAAACTTTTATAGCAACTGAAATGCCCTCTGGATTGTGAAACCCAGAAGTGTTCCCATTATATGCCAAGGGTACATTTAATAAATGGGCCTCGAGGGTTGTTTGGGGCCTTTTAGACTTAGCCTACAAAAAACAGCCAGGTCCTGCTAATATGAAAGAATCCGATTAAGCAACAAAAGGACTTTATGGCCTCCTACACACCACAGAGCCTTAGCGAAGCAAGTCAGCTTGGCAGCAGTGAAACTGCTGAAGCCCATGCCCTGCAACGCCCCACCACATTAATCCCAGATATCCCTTCTGCTACACATCCCCTGTGGCCTTACTTGTTTTTTGCCTTATCTTCCAAGTCTGGGGAACTAAGGCAAGGGTGGAATTCAGAAAGAAAAGCCAAGTGAGTCCCTACAAGTTTGGTGCTTTCTCTCCTACAGACGGGAAAGTAAAGCACATTTGCTCTGGCTGACAAGGACTTCTGCGTTATGAGAGTTATCTTGCTGTCCATTCCTGGGAGCTGCTGAGTACACTTTGGGCTTTGTGCAAGCGTGGTCACAGTTACCCAAAGCACTCCAAGTGTTTTGTTTTTTAAGAGGCAGGTGAAACCCTGAGGAATTTTCTCAAAAATCTTCTCTTAAATGAGGAATTGTTTAGGCATTTTCTGATAAAGCAAATACTCAGGACTAAATTCCAGGATCAGGAAATAACTGACCCAGTACAAACATCCTGTTCCACATGCTCTACGAAAAGCACAGAATGCCAGTCTGTTTGCCCAGGCCCAGCCCCCAGTAATGACACTGCAGCCTGGAAGCACTTAAGCATCTGATTATGAAAACCAAGGCTTGGCTACAGGGCAGTTCAGACCAAAACCCACCATATTCAAGTCCCTCAGGTGAAGTCAAGAGTTCTGGGAACTCTTTTTCCCCTTCCTATAATATACTGCTGCAGGGTAATTTCCAGAGGTTCCTCTGCTGGCAATTGCACAAGTGACATGGAAAGGCTGACAGGATGTTCTCAGAGGGAGAACAGTACTCTACTGTCTGTCAGTTTATTCTGCCAATTCATCAAAGCCTGGGCTTTGAGGCCAAAAAGAAAAATCTCTTATTTCTTGCTGCTGAGGATGCATAGCCTATTTGCTATTCATGTTTATGTAGCAGGTGTCCAGAGCAGCAAGAAAGATCCAGAGATACTTCTACACTTTCTTTTTTTAAAAAAAAAAGCTTTTTAAACTAAAAAAAGCCATACAGATTTGAATTCCACTCCACTGTTTTGCTACTGGCCATCTTCCTTGAGCTACTGGTTCAGGCTGCCTGCAGATTCAGGAAGACAGATCCATTTGAGACCTTGTTCAGAGAACTTTCTGAGACTATGGCATCTAAGATCTTCAGGACAGCTCTACAGGACAGAGCACAGTAAAGACCCATCTGTCTTCCTCAAATGTAACCCACTCACTTGAGCCTTCACTCAAGAAGCATGATACACACTAGTAAGACAACAACAGAAATGGCTGGGTCACTTCACTTACCTGCAATAACTCTTTCCACAGCATACTCAAAGTTGGAAGTATCAATGGATTTGTGACCCTCTCTAGCAGCATGAAGAGCAGCTTCATTACATATATTCGCTATATCAGCTCCTGTAGACAAGAGGTTACAAGAATTACACTGGATTTGTTATGTGACAGATTTCAGAGGACAGAAGAGGCGAGAACAAATCTGGAGAAGGACCTAAGGAAGTCAAATAGCCTGCACTTTATTGTTCCTTGGGAACAGAGAGCAAACCTAGTCCATGGTGTTTATGTTGGATTTGAACAATACAACTGCCTTGGCAATGAATGCTGTGTTGCCACACAGAGGACAGAGTTCAGCAATCAATTAACAGGCTAAAGCCAAGGCTGGCGCTCAGCAACAAGGGAGTGGCGTGGGCAGTCTGGGTTGGCATGGGCTGCTGCACTGTTCATACAGCAACCGCACAACCTCTGTGTGGAAGAGAAAGAACATCTGTTCCGAGTTTGTGTGGGGGGGTGATGGTGACGGGGGGCTGCTGAAGGAAGTCACGAAAAGGCAGTGTGCTGGGGCCTGTTAGAGGGGAAACCCAGAAAGGATATTCCAGGAACTCCACATAAACAGGAACTCTGGAGCCCCTTGCTCAGCACTGTTTCAAACTCCCGAGGAACTTCTCTGGAAACAGGCTCAATGCAGGAGCCAGGCAGAATTGTCCAGTTTCTATTCTGACCGCCAAAGTAATTGCTATTCATTCCTCCTATCACTTTCCTGGTAACATATATCAACTTAAGAGTCTGCAGTCTCCCTGAAGTGCAACATCTCATCCTCAACAACAGCTTGGATGGGAGCATGAGCAGTGGTTCCTCACCTTCGGAATTAGGAACCCATGCATTATAGAGGTGTATTTTCCCTATCCCCAAACCCTGCTAGTCCCAGAAGTTTCAAAAGATTGAAAATAGCCATGAACAATTGCTCATCACAGCTCCATTCACCAGTGAGCAGGTTAGGTTCCCGCTATTGCCATAGAGATGGAGAAGGCTTGAAGAAAAAACCCTTTAGACCAAAATACCCTGTTAAAACCAAGCAACCATTAAGCTCCGGGCTGAACTGCAGCATTAGCGTAGAAGCAGGCAGAGCAGCCCCACAAGGACACAGCATGTCATACCACTGAAGCCTGGAGTCAGTTCAGCGAGGTGCTGCGAGTAGAAGCTGGCATCTTGGATCAGTTTGAGACCCTTCAGGTGCTGCTCAAAGATCTCTCTTCTCTCCTGTAAAGAACACAGAGCACCTGAACCCAGCAAGCCTTCCCAATGCGGCAGCAGGGAGCAGAGGAGATGACCTCTGGCAGTGGGGACAGTGACATTGCCACCAGAGGGCAGGGCTGTCTGTACAGCGTTTTAGTGCTACAGGAGCCCTGATAAACACCCAGCTCTCAAACTCAGAACAGATGTATGGAGGCTTACCACGAGTCACACTGCTTTCTCTCTCGGGGCCACTCTCCACTCCTAACTTTCACTCTGATCTGTCTTAACTTTTCTCTTACTATAAAAGCACTCGCAGGAAGGAGCTCCAACTGCCTCTACCTGCTCCCTCGCACACCACAAACGAAAACCCCATCTACTAGCTACTTAGTCCACGACCATTTCCCAGACAAAGGTGGGGATGAGATGACGGCTGGCAAGTAGCCAAGGAGTGACTCATTCAGCTGGTCCAGGAGATCCTGATTAAAAAAATAAGCTCAGTTGCCAGGGTTTTTCCCCTTCCTCTTTCAGGGCAGCTGCACAGTTCACGCTTCCGGTGCCAGATTGTATCAGGCATTTAAGGTATTTTAACTGAAAACTCTGAGGATGCCAGTAAAGCACAGATGGGAGAAGAAGAGCCTGTGCTGGCAGAGCAGACAGATCTTTACTGCAGCTGAGCCTATTCCCAAAACTCTGCTACAAATGTCAACACAGTGGACATGGAAGACTCCTAGTAAATGGATTTAAAAAAGCATTCAGAGGAGAAAGTCACTTAACAGGCTGCCTAAAGGAAAATGAGGAGCCTTACAAGGATAGTGAGGACAATAAACCTCAAGAACAAATGGTGCTCGAGGCACATGACAATTTAAGCTGTCACACAAGCCAACTTGCCAATTAGGTGGCTCCCAATTTCCTGGAGCGAAGACACAAACATCATTCTTCATCTGCATGGCAAAGAGAACCTCACAGAAGAATTCTCTGCCAAAACTCATACCAGAGCAGAGACACTTAAAAACAGTGAGCTGTCATTTCAGAGAAACAAGCAACTGCCTTAGCACGTCAAAGCCTTGATTTAGAGCACATAAATAAGAATGAAGGCAAACAGAAGTTTACCGTCTCTGTCTTCTCCAAGCTCAGCCTTTGCCAGGACAGTGAATCACCAGCAGAAACCGGGATGCCTTAGTTATTAGCCTTAGGTAAGGACTGGGCAGTAGGTGGAATATACCTGGAGTGTTGGAAGGTCAATAAAGATGTGCCTGTCAAGCCTCCCAGGTCTCATCAAGGCGTTATCCAAAACATCAGCACGGTTGGTGGAAGCCAGCACTATGACATGATCTGTGGTCCCCATTCCTGTAGAAAAACAAGCAAAACTAAAGGTGAAGGTATTCACCATCACAGAAACTGTATTGCAAGAATACAAAGGGATGGGGCAGGGCAGGATGCAGCTTTATCACAAAGCCAGAGGGTGTTTACAGCATCCCTTGGGGCAGCTGAGGCTGAGAAAGCATCCTCTTCAGCTAGGATCACAAGAGAGGAAGGAACCTCCCAAGTCACCCAGGCTAGTCTCTGGTCATCACAGGTACTCTGACATTCTCTTTTCATTTACTTAATAAGCCTTGGCTTAAAACTTTTTTCTTTTTTGCCTTCCTTTTGTCACATTTAGAAATTGCTCCAACAAGAAACCAGAACAGAATCCCTCTATTCTGATGAGTTAGGAGATGCCTTGTTATCCCCAGGCTTAAGTCAATTCCTTCTCCTTTAGCTCCAGGTTGTACAAACAATGTTTGCTAGCTGAAACAGCCTTTCCCTCCCAAATATTTCTGCATGAAGCCCTTTCAGCTTTCATTTACTTTTAGCTTTCAGTTACAGGTAGGCCACCAGGATCACCAGGGAAGGGACAGGCTTTCTTCTGACCAGCTCAGGTTAATACAGAAAGAGAGGACATAGCCTTGCCACCCAGCAAGGGGCATGTTACAGCATGATTTGATCTTTGTCTTCTCACTCATCTTTTATCACTCAGAAGGCACACAGGCATTCTGCAGATCAGTGCAAAGACCAGCCCTGCAGAACTTTCACCACAGACATGTAGGCAGACACAAAATGCAACCAAACAGCTTTGCAGTGATCATTAGCATACACTAGCTCAAGCTACAGTCAGAGAAGATTTTTGTCTCCAGGTCTTAAAGATGAAAGGAGCATCAGGATTTACAGGCTTCACGAGAGCAGCTGCAGTATGGAGGCATCAAAGGCAGAAAGGGCTTCCTGGGGAAGCAAGAGCACTAGCAGCTGGAGGAAGGCAGAAAAGGGGCAGGTAGTTGTGCTGCTTGGGTGGGGAGGCCAGAGATCACGTTTAATCACTGAACCGTGCTGCTTATTTATTACATTCCACCAGGTGCCCACAAGCCCCTGGGTATGACTCACCTGCTTACAGCAGATTCAACAGCCCTGGCATACAGCAGCTTTCCCAGGGAAGGACACATTAGTCCCATGTGCTTCCTTCGCTGCCAAGTCACACGCTGCAGAGAGGCAGCTTTATGCACGTAAGCTGGGCGAGTTTCAGCTCTCTCCAGCTCCACCAGAAAAGCTGCCAAATGTGTCAGCGCACAAGAGCTCAGCAGAGAGATTAAGGTTACAGGTAAGTCAGAGGACTGGCTCTGTCAGCTTGCGCTATAGCAAACCTCAGTTCTTCCTCCCTGCAGGATGCTGTCTAAATAAGCTCCTGGAGAGGATGAAGCCAGCCATTCTTCAGGCATGTATTACACTGCACTTTGGAGTGTGATAAATAAGCAGAGACTGGCAGGCACTTGGGGGATAGCAAGCTTCATTCACATGGCAGGATTAGATGGTACAGTACATTATCTGCTTCGCAACTGGGAAAACTCTCTTAAAATAGGTCTGACTATTAGAACAAATATAAAAAAACCAGAACAACTGACAGCATCCTCCTCACATTAGCTTCTGCCCCACTTGCTCTGAAGCCTGCATCCCAGTAGTGCAAAACACTGCTCAAAAAAAATCTACAACTGCAGCCTCCGATTTGTATTACTGTTCCCAATGCAGCATCTCCTGGCATGCCACAGCTTTGGCTTCCACAGGCAAAGATCAGCCAAAGGAACAGCCTACAAAAACAACACCTCAGTCACATTAACAAATGAAAGACAGCTTTGAAAATTTAGCCTAAAGAGAGCCTTCCTATCTACAATGTTTACAAATGAAGCCACTTCAAAAAGGAAAGGAAAAAAGGATCCACTTGAACTGGAGAGTGCTGTGCTCCCCACTGACACAGAGCACATTACTTTGATGGGCATCTCATCTGCATTATTACACCATGTAATTCTCTAGCCATTTGTTCAAAAGCCTTTTGGACATCATCTGTGAACAGTATCATTGAAACAGGGCCACCTTTGTGAGGGAAGCCTCGGGGTCAGAAACTTGCATACAGCACAGATCAGGGAAGAGGTCTTGTCTGAGGACTTCAGGTGAAGAGCTGCTACCAAAACACGTCCTGCATTTTCGTTCACAAAACACAGATCAGCCCAGGACTGTCAAGCTCCTCTCAAATGCATTCAGAACAGAGGAGATATTTGGGTCATATTCCTCTTCCGCTTGTTTGCAGTTTGTGAGGGAAGATTCACTATTCAAACCAGGCACCTGTTTTGACAAAGACTGGAATACATGTGTCACTCTGGTTTTAAAAACAACTTTTGTACATACAGGCTCCTTCCAGTCCCTCCCCCTCTCCCACCAGACTCCTGATGCTTCCAGAACATGAAGAAAGCAGTCAGAGTGAAGGAGACCAAGGTCGCTTGTAGGAAGAGCAATACAATTACCCCCAAACCCGCATACCAGAATTACCGAGTATCAAACTGCACATTCATCCCCTACAGCTTAGCATAATGGCTTTTTTTTTTTTGGTGTCCTCATCCTTCCTCCAGCCTGCAGAGCAGGTTGCATATAGCTCTGACCCTCCTTTTCTTCCTCTACCTTACCTCTGAGTAATCCGATTCAAACACAAATTCAACAATCACTGCTGATGACTCACAGATCTACTTTTGTGCATGATTTTTTTTCAAATTAATAGCTAACTTGGTTCTATGGTGTTGCCTTGCAGAACTTCAACCATCAATTTAAGCTAAAGACAGATAAAACAGAACTCGCAACCTTCCATTTCAAGGCTTCCTCATTACAAACACACACCACTCCTCCGCTTGTACTTGAGTAGAACTGTTAACCTCCTAAAAAAACCTTATTCACTATTATTCTGAAAACTATTTTGCCATCATGCCCATAGCACTTCAGCATTCTTCTAGGTAACATGCCTGGTTAGATAACATTTCAATAACATGTGCCAAGATCACTGCTTATGAGTACAAGCCAATAGTAAGTCCATGTTTCTTGTACTAGCCTGACAGTCCTTGCCAGCTGTCTCCTATTTGACATTGTAAACTCCTTGGGCTATTTTTTTAGTGTGTGTTTGATACAGCACTTAGCAAAATGAGGGACTTAGTACATGATCTGTACGAGACACGAATAAATAATGAGACAATATAAATTTAAAAATAAACTAGGCAGCATGCAGCAAAAAAGGGACTATTAAGTACACATTGAGAATAATATTTACCTTCTAAACTCACTTTCCAGTAGAGTTGTAGCCTAATTTCTGAATTAAGACTCACCAAGAAAACACTCTAAAAACCATGCCTAATTTCTACAGACTGGAGGAAATCAGGCATTTTCATTTTTGGTAGAGATGGGGATTGTCCTAACTACACATTCCTGAACAGATAGATGAGCCTCCACTTAATTCAGTGTTAACCTGTTCCCAGCTCACCCTACGACTATCAGGAGAAAAAAAAACAGCCAAGCCAGGACTGATCGTGCGTGTTACTGCTGTCCTTTTCTGTTGAGACCATCTACCATACAGACACAGCTGTAAACAGTTATATTCACTCCAAGTATATTATGTACTTAGCCAAGCCACCTAAGTTCGTACATGTGCAAAGTCCCAGGGAACTGCGTTAATGTATTTAAGGTGATATCTGGTATCTGTGTAGCACTGTGCGTTTCAGGGGTGTTCCTCTGATAACCAGAATTCTGACTTAAAGCTCATTCTTCTCCTTCAAAAACTTCACAGCACCTGTGCTGAAGCAGAGAGGGTTCTGCAGGGTCTCTGTAGAGCAGGACCACTCTACCCTGTGTGTACCATGCTGTGCTCCTGCTTACAATTTCTCCTCCTCCTGCAGCAAGGGCAGAGATCCAGAATTACAATCATCTTGTGTGCAGCATGAAGGAACATCTACCCTTTGCTGAAAGCATTTTTACAAGTCCCAGCTTCTCTCCTTGAAAAGGGAGGGTTGACTCCACAACCATCTCCAGAAGGCAGCTTTGCTGCTGAACTGTAGAATGTGCTCTACTTCACCAGGGCTGCATCCCCATTTCACTGCAAACATTCAGTAAAAAAAGCAAGCATTTTGAAACCACAATGTCTGGAGAGAGATGGATGCTTTCACTGCAGGACAGCTTTTAATTTTTCATATGAAGAGTGTGATGAGACAACAAGTGTCACCATTACAGTCAAGGGAAAAGGTGGCTCTGTCCCACAAAACAACAGACTGATACAAAAGACTCCCTGATGGGCTGGTAGTTAGTTATTCCTTACCCTGCTCTGCAATAATAAGATTTAGAAACAGAAACATTGCAAGTTGGATCAATACTACAGGTTCTGACAGAGTTATGACTAAGAATAGTCAAAGGATGATTCTTTTTGGCACTCATGCGAAAGTGTCAGAGAAAAAGGCCGATTCCACATGCAGTACAACCAGAAAACATCCAGAAGTGTGGCATCAAACCAGGGCTTGTTTGCAAAGCTTATCTCTCTCAGTTTAGATAGGGATCCTATAGTCAGACAGGCAATGTGAGAATAAGTCAAAGGATGGGAGAATTGATATATTACATTGCTTACGTCCCTTTGGGACAACTAAACTTTAAACCTTAACAGGCTTTAAACCACTACCTGTCTTAGATGGAATACAGTAAGTATCCAACAACATTTAACGGCCATCTGGACCTAAATGTTACCCTCTACAGACAGCAGTGCCCTTGCTGCCAATTAATTTTCTTTTGGTTCCCCTGTACTGTAAATAATTCTTCTCCAGTTGCCAGTGGGAAAATGTACTCCTGAACTGAAGCCATTTACTACTGTAAGAGTCTTTGGGGTTGCTGCCCTCTGCCAGCCATGATCTCTAATGCACATTTTCTGTTGATTTTATTAGCAGGTGGATGCTGATGTGGCTGTTGGTGCAAATTCACTCTGGATGTGACACTACACTCTGTTCCGACTCAGGGTCTTCAGTAGAGTCACAAAACCAGTTGGCTCCGGGGTTTTAAAATTTACTAGATTTAGCCCCAAACCCTTAAAAGCCTACATAAGTGTCTAGATTTCAAGAGGGTTATTCTCCACAACTTAGTCACAGCAGCTACTCAGAGATCTGTCCTGAGCCCAATTACTCCCTTAGGCACCATCAGCTCTAGAGCAGTCCTGCCTAATGAAGGGACAGATGAAGAGAGACATGCTACAGCGCCTTCAGAAACAGGGACTAATGATGGGGTGCATGGGTTCAGACTGGTGCTTGAGGAAATTCCTAAGGGTTCTGCAGGAAAACCTGGGTCAGCGTGAAGAAAGTACTGGGCACACAGCTTCCACAAACCCTGTGCTGAAGAGCAGCTGCTGCTGCTGCTTTTCCTCTGTACTCAGTGCAGCAGCTGGCAAAGGGGAGAGAGAACAGAAAAAGGACCCACTTCAATTGAGTGATATGATGACCTCTGAAACCAGAGCAAGGTCAGCCAAGGCCACACTGGTGTCCACATAGGAAAAAAACATCCTGACTTTCAAGGCCACAGCCCCTTCGCTAAAGCACCAGTCCAAAACACAGTTATCACTTGTCATACAGACAGTCTTTTAGCAAGGACATGACCAAGCTGTAGTTCTGGGCTTAGTCCTGAACAGGCTGCAAAGTGCAAGCTAGCCTTGTCCCAGGGACGAGGAAAATTAGATTTGATTCAATGCAATTGTATTTACCTCAGCAAGAAGAGAACACTAAAGAGGCATGGCAAGTTCAAGCAGGAAAAAGATGTACGTGTCAACAGCTTGAATACCTAAGGTGGTAAGAGCCCAACTGCTGTGAGGCAGAGCGAAATACTGACCGTCCATTTCCACCAGCAGCTGGTTTAAGGTCTGCTCCTCCTCAGCATTGGCAAAACCAGATATATTGGTTGAGCGCTTCTTTCCCACAGCATCAATTTCATCGATGTACACGATGCAGGGTGCACGAGCCTGGGCTTCTCTGAAGAGGCTCCGAACTCTGGCAGCTCCAAGACCTAAAGGGGAAGGGAAAAAGAGATAAGCCTTGTATCTAAAATTGTTAGCAAAGCTGGAGAGCAGCATTACTGGCCCCCAACAAGACACCTGACACCAGGCAAAACCTCAGTATGTGACAGTCCCTCTCTCAACACTCCCGGCACAAAGAAATAGCCACAGAACTCGTATGTTTAGTCCTTAGGCGCAGCTCCTCCTGGAGTGCACTGGCTTTTAACTGAGCTCCCAAAACCGCAGGGACTCCTACAGCAGCTGTAAGAGGAGCTCTGCTCCCAGCTCCTAACATGAACTGTTCCTTCCACAGGTCAGAAGAAGAAACATTCAGCGTTCTCCTGCACGCTGACCCTTGTTGGGTCTCAAGAGACCTAGGAGGAAGGAAGAAAAGGAGAAAGATGGAAATCCCAAGGCACAAAGAGGCCATATTTTCCCCATCAGCAAGGAACAGCAGAAAATCCATCCGCATTCTTATACAAGGAAGGAAGCCTCAGTCAGTGGCTTTAATAATAGGTACAGGGAAGTCAGAGATAATGCTTTCAGATGAAGAATCATGGATGCAGACTGTCAGAAAGAAGCAACTAGCAAATCAGACAGCATGCTTTTTAGTTACTACATAATTAAGTACTTTCTATCACTGAAAACCTTTTATGTTTTCAGTAGAAGTATCCAACTCATCCTCTCCACGCAGACAGACTAAAACTCTGTCCTTTGCAAGAGGCCCAGCCAGCATCCTCCAACTCCACAGCAGACCAAGTATCCTCCACCCCCTTCCTCCTGAGAAGTTTACCTCCTATCACCTCCACAAACTCAGAGCCCGCCATGGCCAAAAACGGCACTTGTGCTTCTGTAGCCACTGCCTTCGCCAGCAATGTCTTTCCACAGCCTGGTGGTCCAAGTAACAAGGCACCCTTGGGCACTTTAGCCCCAAGCTGAAGGTAGCGCTCAGGATTCTGCAAGAACAACACAACTCTGTCAGATCCACAGCTAACATGAAGCATCTGCACAAGAATATGGCCTCCCAGAGCTTCCTGACATTGTTTTCAGCCTGAGCAGCATTCCTGTTACTGGAAATACAGAAATTGAGTCACACCGATTACAGCATAAAAAGCTGTCAGTTTAGACAGAGGCTGCTCAGCATCATGAAGGATGAAGAGAAGAATATACCCCCCTCCCCAGGTCAGCCATCTTTCTCAGAAGACGGGTAGCAAACACTTATTTTGGTCTACTTTTGTATACCTTTAAATAGTCCACAAATTCTTTGACTTCCATTTTTGCCTCGTGCATTCCTGCTACATCCTTGAAGCCGATCCCTTTTCCAGATTTCCCATCCACAATGGTGAAACGAGCCATTTTCAACTGGTTCTGTGGAAGGCAGCAAAAGTACTGAAGACATGCTCTGACTCCGGACGAGGCAACAGCCTGGAAAGGCTGTTTGCTATACTTTGCGAGACAGCATAGCACATGTATAAGCTGTCCCTAAATAGAACACTAAAATGCCTGGCAATGCATTGGTGTTTTACCAGCTTTTGCTTTGGAAATACGTCACAGCTGGATTGTTGACTCAAAGTTTATTTACCCACATTTTGTTGGGAAGAGCTAGAATAAACCTGCAAAAATAGTCCCAACACAATCCAGCATAAACTCCATGTAGACCAGACAGCCATACTTATAAAAAACCCGTAGAATGCCTTAAATCTTATTTGGGATCTTCTCCCTGATTTCTAAATGCTCTGATATTAATACAGATGGTATAGGTATAGTTTTGAGGAATATGTATTGATGGTAAATAACTGTCAGTGGTAAATAATCACCAATACTGTCTTGTAAATGCATACAAACAGATGCTTTGCGCCACTGTCCAATGCTGCCACTGGTTTTTACTGCAACACAACTCAGGGACGGAACTATAGGTTCTTGAATTTGAACAGACACCACATTTTACTCTCCTGGTGTGTGTTAAGCCACAGTGACAGTCAAAACAAGAATTTAGTTAAATGCCCGACTTGTAACTGCTCATTATGTTCTACTGAAAACAGCTACTTGGGATTATTTTTTTTTTCCTCCGAGAAGAAAGTTTATAGTTTCCCAGGCCTCAGAAACATCAGCTTATCCAAACGAAGAGTTAAACACGCAGGGCCTAACTGTCCCCACTTATGCAAAGACACAGTCTAGTCCTCAAGGCTCTCATTACTCAACACTTCTTTAAAATATTCTTCTCCTCTGTGCAGCTGCATCCCTCTGTGTGAAGAGAAACCCAAAGCCAGAAGAGAACTGCAGAGGAGATTGAGTGGGAAATCTAACATGGGACTGAATTCACCGTATTTTCATCCCCAAATCCCTGCGGTCAATGGCAGTGCACCCCAGGCTGATTTCTACAGAGTTTCATCAGCTGATCCAAGCAAGGGTGGAAGAGGGGAGGAGGAGATTTGACTGATGTTGCAAGTGAGGCATGTGGCATGAGCGGAACAGGCCAACACATAATGAAATCCAGAATCTGAACATATTTTATAAATTGAGAACTCATTTTGCAGAAAGCAGCAATTCCTACTTCTGGCTGTATGGGAGGCATATTGGCAGGACCCAGTGAAAAACACCATCTGCAGCTGCAACTCATTAACAAGCTTTGAAAATAGCAGAGCAAACTGGACTGCAAATTCACTGAGCTCAGCCCTTCCTGCCATTGGGGAAAGAAAGGGCCTCAGCTAAGGCCAGTTACGGTACAATCTAGTCAGATGAGCAAGACCGGAAAAGATGCAAGATGTGTCAAGACTGGAGAGTCCTTGGCACCAGTTAATGCTCATTCTGCATTGACTTTGCCGGGGAAAGGGGAGGAGATTAGGCCAGCAAAAGACAAGACTACCCACAGGCTGCAAAACAACATCAAGATCCAGGATACTTACAAAGGCATTGAATCCTCCTACCCGGCTTGCAACCCTAATCAGGCGGAAGATGCTCCACAACATGGACACAGCCACAAGCGTCACTATCAGGGAAATGATATCACTAAAGGACAAAAACAAGACAGGTACAAATTGAAGTGTTTGGCCACAACTTGGTAAATATTACTCAACATAGATATTTTTGCTATTTTAAAGGTCCTGACATTTAGGCTACAAGTGCAGCAATGGGCAGACATTGCTAAGAAAATGGAACCTTTACAGGTTTTTTATATATATAAAAACCAAAACCCCCAACAATTACATAACCTAAAAAGTTAAACAGAGGACACTGGCAAATACTGCTTACAGCTGTGGAAGAAATTCAACCTCACCATCCCCTTCAGAGGCATTTCTGCTCATAAAACAAATAGGACCTTCAGGCAGTTAAATCACACCGGGAGTAGAATCCAGTGGGGCTGGCAGTCCACCCAAAGGAAGCTCACTGCAGAAGACCTGCGTCCAGCAACACTAGGGAGATTCCAACTCCCCTAATCCTGGCAGAAATCCCACTGCGGGTCTCCCATTAAGAGGTTGTTCCACTGAGTCTGGTTGGCCCTCCCTGGTCAAGTCTCTCAGAAGTCCTTTACGTCAGAAGGAAGTGCTACAGCAACCAACACCATCAATTTTCTAGTTCCTTTGCAATACCAACTGCATTAGGAGGGAAGTATGGAGCGGAGATGACACTGCAGGTCTAATACAGTTACGAGACAAAAACATCGAAGACAAATATCCTGTGAGCACTAAACAAAGGATGCTTTCAATAGGAGGAAAAATGATCATGTCAGATGACAGGTTGGTGTTTGTGGGACCCTGTTCTGCTTCACATGCCTGTGAAATCATCTGGTCTCACCACACTTCTGTGTCTTATCTTTAAACTCGGAACGTGTATTCTATCTCTCACAGAGGGATGATTTCCTGAAGCAAAGGGACCAGCATGTGCTGTATACCCAGCTGCATTTGTTCCTTCTCGGTGAGAGATCCTAGGCAATACTGGAAACTGAAAGTCACCTTCAATTTGTCAACCATGCAAATAGGATTAATTCTGAAACACATCAAGTGCCCACATCTCAGAGTAAACTGAACCCAAGCTGTAAGCACTCTGCACCTCACAGGTTCAAACTTCAGACTGAGACTCTGAAATCTGCAGACATTTATCAAGTCTCCTAAGAGTCTTCATACCCTATAATATCTCTTAAAAAAATAATCTCTTTTCAGGGGCAGGGGAAGCAGCTTGTGTTTGTGGCTGACTGTTCAGTCTACTTGTCCTGTTATACACAGGTTTGAAAAAATTGGCAAGTTCTGAATTTCAATTAAAGGTCTCATACTGTATGATCAATTAAAAAAGTTTACCTTCATATAAACCATGCATTAAAAACATGCAAATATTGTTCAGAGGACAAGTAACTAGACAAAATCCAGTCTAGGTATCTGTTTGTATACAAACGACTATTTTTCCCCCCACATTTTGGTAAGGTGTCTGGGAGGAAGAATTACACACACTAGCCATCCCCACCTCCAGTGGGGAAAGCCACTGTACTCCAAACCCTATGAGCTACTAAAAGCAGATGACGCGCTCTGCATGGTGCACAATCAGGTGATCAGGCCATCTTGGCAGATAACCGTAACATCATTCTATCTGTTGTTAGGAATTGGGATTTCTTTACTTAGCAGACAGGACTTCTGCACTATACCTCTCTGTTAGTACTTTAGAATAAGCAGTTAGTTGAAAGCTCTCCAAATGCTGGACTCTTTCCCCACACTTCTGGAAAGCATCTTTCTACAGCAGCGTAACAGCCATCAGTGATAGCAGTGGACTTGTTTAATAGCCCAGTGAGTAAGCTTCACAGGTCTGTTTTGTACTCTGGACCCCATAAATCCTCTTTTTCAAAAATAAGCTGCTGGTCTTAACAGAAGACAGAAATCAGCCACATCAGCAGCTAATGACCGCAAAACATCAGTACATCATATGAAAACACAGAACAAAGCCTAGCCAGTGCCCTATAGTCTTTTGACAGATCTTCCCTCTTCTCACTCATTATAGCTTATTTCAGAATTAAAAGCTTTGAGTATTATTATTATTTTTTTTTTAAGCAAAGGATCTTGGTTTCAGGTAACAGACAAGGGCTGTAAGCTTAATAGAAGTACTCCTCTCACTGAGATTTTGTATGTGAGCATCAAAGCTGCTCTGCTCAGTATGTGGCTCACAGCTGGAGTGAGCACCAGCACAGGCTGTCCTCTGATCTACAGCTGTTGGAGAAGCAGGCCAAAACCAGGTGTTTATTTTTACAGACCGAACAACCACCGCGGGACTTCCTTGAAGCATTTTAACAGGGGAAGGCTTGCTGCACCATGAGCATTCTCCACAGATCAGGGTGTAACATCACTTGTTGAGTCAGGATTTCTATCACACCCTGCACTTGAATAATTCATTATAAGGACAAAAAGTGCTTAGCTGTGCAAGAACACGCAGCAACTCACACAGACTTTCCTCACACTTGCTAACACTGACCTGAAACATTTTGGTCTGCTGCATGCAGACATCTCCTTGGGAGCCTTACTTTTAAAACATTAAAGGTACATCTAGATCATGCCTATTTCTGAAAGATGGACTAACTGCTCCAAAACTGGGACCACTTTTTTGTTCTATATTTATAACAACAACATTTAGTTGAAAGGGACTTTCCTCTCCAAGTGAAGGATGTTGTCACCAATATAAGATCAACAGTAAGCACAAATTTACATCATACTTTCCATAAAAGCCAGGATGTTTGTAGGAAACGGGGATTCTCTCTTTCTCATCAATATTCAGCTCATCCTCCGCAGCTCTCAGCTTCTCTTCAAACTTGTCAATGTTTGCCACCCGCATTGTGTACAACAGGGTAACGTTCTGGGGACATGCAATCAAAAGCAGCATATAAGTAATGAAGTATAAAGATACAGCAATGCACAATACTGACAACTCAGATAAAAGTTAGCCTTATGTTACATCCTTTTATACTACAGGAATAAGTCAGGAGCAGATAACTGACATGAGGGCTCCAAATGAAGTTAGGAACACCTCTAGTCTTTCAGCACCTTATGAAAGCATAAAAGTCAAGAACTAAGTCTCAGCTCTCTAGAAGCAAGGAGATGCAACAACTTTGTAGGCAAGCTAGAGGATGGCGTTAGTATTATAAACCCAGTTACACTGACACCTTGGGCTCAGATAAAATTTTGTACTATATATGGAAAACCACGTAATTGGGAAGGAGGTGTCTTGTGCTCCACTCAGACTACTTCGATTTTGTTTCTCTGTCTTTGTCAGAAATTAATTTCATCCAGTGGTATGCAAGTGGATCATAAGTCACTGAACAAAATGAGATGTATTTTCCATAACAACATGGAACAGTATTTTAACCTCTCAAGCCAGTTTGTAATGATTCTTAGTGGCAACTCCTGAAGTAAGCATGTGATCAAACTTTGCTTTGTTTCCATTTTGTAAGATTTAGTAACGAAGTCTGATGGAGTTTGGCAGAACACCTGAAACTAAAATCCAAATAGGAGAAAAATTTTGAAACAAGATCTAGTATTAAGAGTTTACAGTCTTCTAGACGCCTTCTCACATATCACACAGAGCTAGCAAGAAAAAAAACAACTGAATTTTCCCATTTTTTTTTAGACACACTTAGGATTTTCTTCCAGGCCATTATTAATGATTTTTACAATTTAAAATAAAAGTCTTAGTTTCTAGGTTGATATGAGTAACAAAAGTCTCCTGAACTTCAAATACAAAAAAAGAGAAAAACTAACGAAGAGCAAATTTACCAGCTAGTGTTTTACTGAACATATATTAATGAATTCAATTCTTTTCAACAGCATAATCTAAGATCATTCATGCCAATTGTAGAAAGTCACTCACAACTTGTCCATGTGGAGTTCCTCCTGGGTGCAGATAAATTTCTACAATATCGCTCTCTGGCACCACTTCAATTCTCTGGACCTCCCCCTTTGCTAGCATCTCATTCACAAAGTAGTTCCAGGAAATGTTGGTCCCTTCTCTGTTCTCGCTGACCGTGAATCGAAACATCAGCACTATGAAGGTTATGATGAGGAGCGCCCGTAAGCGTTCAAGATGCATCTGATTTTCCCTTTTCCTGCGTTTCTCATCCTCTTTAGGAAAAAAAAGAAAAAATCAGAGAAAAAAAAAAAAAAAGATACAAGCATGTAACCGCAGAGCTTTGTAACCCAAAGACAGGACAATTAAATGATAAAGATTAATACAACAGTACCTCCTGGGGTTTTTTTGTTGCATGTTCGGTTTCTCCTGAAGGACTAGGCTTAGAAGCAGTACCTAACTTGCACTGCACAGGCAATTTTCTGGCTTGGCTTACAAAAGAGGTTGTGTGACTTGCCCAAGGTTACGCAATTGAGTCAGTTTTTTGGATTGCATGACATTCCCAGACTTTTCTGGCTTCTAGACTGTCAGACCACCGGGCCTCAGCTGTACATATGAAACAGCACCAGGTCAAAAGCCTGGTTATGAAAGCACAAGCACTCAGATGTAAACTTAACAGTGGCTGGAAGGAGGCAAATTTTGTGTCCTGCTAGCCAGCAAAAAATCTGCTTGCATTACACTGTTGTGGCTATATTCAGCTGTTCCCCAATGCCCCAAAAGCCATGTAGTGAGGCACTGTGTACACAGATTACAGAGATGACAGAGGATCACCTCGTTTGCTTTAATTGTTTCTTCAATAAAAGGAGGAACTGAAGCATCAGTGAGCCAAAGCACCTCACTTCTAGAGGTTATTGATTGTGTACAAAGACAGACGGCAATCTCAGAAATATTTTGAAGAGCTCTGATCAGCATTTCCTGTTTTAAGGCAGTCTAATTCTGGTTCAGGAGCCTTCAGATGGTCATAGTCCTCTAGACTCATTACAGTCCCAACAAATGTCATTCTATTCTAAAATCTGAGAGACTAAAATCTCACTTGCCTGGCCTAATATGGATATATACCAAATAAAGCCATCACACCCTTGTTGCTAAAAAACAAAATCAAGAATGACTATAGCCCACTTCTACAAAACATGCCTCTACACAGCCTAGTCCTCAGGTTGTTGCTAATATATCCACTGGAAAAGATTAGGAGTCATAGTGTCACTGGCAAAATCGCATAACGCAGTATTATAAGAGATAATTGCTTCTTGGTGAGCTCCTGATCTGCTGGCATCCTGTATCACAAGACAACGCTTCTACTACCTAAGAAAATATCTGCATTTGCAGTAAATCTGAAATAGCACAGGAGACATGATATGCAGTTTACCTATGCATACAAATACACTGCAAATCAATCTCGCTGTCTTAGGAAAATTGCACAGCTTTTCTCCCATGCTTTACAACTAACCTCACGTTTAAAAAATTTGATAACGTGTCCAAATTAAGGACCTGTATCAAAGAGGGATTCCCATGCTAGATGTGCTTTCCCTCCCCTTTACCGCATTAGTGACATACTGAAGTGATGACATGAGAAAAAGGGATAGTTTACTTCAAGTATTTGCTACCAAACCTTTTTTTCAGACTCCCAACATTTTTTTGCAGTGCATAGGCAAATTTAAAATTCTGTGGTCTGCAAAGGACTGCCACAGCATAGTTCAATGTCAACTGCTAGCTAGTGTTTGAATTGTTAAGATGACAACAAATACCTCCTCCTTTTTCCAGTCATATGTGATGTTCTTGATATATAATTTAGCACTTGTTCTCGATATACGATTTAACATCAACAGCAATATGGCATACATAAATACTATTCTACACCCAGAAATAAATTAATTCTACAACACTGGACTGTTAGTGCATCTGCCTGCTGCAGCCCAGATTAGATTTATTTGCAAATTCATAACAAATGTTCTGACACTAGCATTTATCACTAGCCACCAATTAGACCCTACACACACTGCAACAAAACCAAGGGACAAACATATGACCCAGTCAGATGCTAAAAAAAGTACTCTGTCCTTCAGATACACAGCATCATTTTTCACTTGTTTCCTAGCTCTGCTCCACATTTAACAGGAAAGGCTTGTTCCTAAATAGAAACAATGCAGCTTTTCAGATAAGGTCATAATTTCAAAAGACAGTGACAAGCTCAGACACTGCGTCCAGCCCATCCACTTTGTTCTTCAATGCCATCTCCTCACTTCTGTGTTATCTGCTAGATCCAGCTTTATTAGAACAAAGCAATTCATCACAAAGCTGCATGATGACAACCACTGTAGTCTTATTAAAGAAAATTAAAATATAGTACGATAGAGGGCTTTAGTTTGGGCAATATCCTGAAAAGGTGAGCAAGTTATAAATAAAAGAAATCTATAGAGAAAATAAACGACTCTTAAAAAGTGAGTACTGACAGAAAGTCTGTCCATCTATTGCTATGCAAGTTCCCTGGAGATGTCAGAGTCAACTACTGCTAAAGCACTTTTCTGTATTAAATTTCAGACAAAGCGAGGAGGTATATAATATGTTCTAAAGCACACACAACTGAGGATACTATCACAAAAAGATCACCACAGCGTAAAAGCTGGCCATTAGATACCATGACATAAACAGCTTCCCCAGTTTCTAGAAATTGGACTTGTCTAGGACCTTTAACCTACAGCTGAATAATTTCAGGAAAAAACACCATTTCTAGAAAGCTAGAAGACAACACAAAGCTTTCCTCTACACTGCATTTAATTAAGGACAAAATCAATTTATTTCTAAGCTTATGTAAATTATTACTATCTTTACAGTATAACATTCATATTGCACCATAAGCTACCCCACAATATTCAGTAAATGAGAACCAGTAACTCAATGTGACACTTGCAAGCAACAGCTGTGGGAATACTTCCAGCTTTTTAGTCTCAAAAAGCTCCCATGAAGCAATGATTTGCCATTAACCCCAAATCTGAACTCTCCGATTAAAATCTTGCAAGGGCGGCAGTGACAGTTTGAAGAGTTCTTTTTAATAATTACTGTAGAGACAAGTATTCCCCTGGAGACATGGGGCAGCATTCCACCCCCCAAAGTCAAGCCATCCATTAATCACAGGAGAAGAGAGGCCACCGAATACGACATGTTACTGTTTACTAATTTTAAAAGCTACACTACTTCTTTAAGGAGCTGTGCTCAGTCACCCTGTGTGGTCTTGCAAACGCTGAGGGCCCCAACCTCTAAGTTCCAACTTCCTTAACAAGGACTCTGTGACACCTGCACTCGCATCCCATTGAAGACTTCAGCCCAGTTAAATGGATCAAACAGGCAAAGCCACTGCTCTTGCCTTAAAGAGATTGCATGTAATGACACAAGTCAGGCTAAAAGTCATCAGCAGCTGACTGCTTTTACTTCAAACGTTAGGTAGCCCAAGAGGACTCAACCACTGTGTTTAAGCACAACAAAGGAAAAGCCAAGCTATTACATCATCTGATGACACCTAGGTAAAAATTTATCATATAATTTATAAAATTGTATCACAATCTGTGTGACTTAAACGTGATGCTAAGTGCCTTCCAACTCACAGTACAAAAGTCTGGAGCCCGCCAACTACAGGAGGTTTATCCCTCACTCAAGGTGTCCAGGAAATAAGCAGCACAACAGATAGCCACATAAACTCTCTTAAGACATCACCAGCCTCTGCAAGCATCAACTAATGTCATAAAATGAAGAAAATGATCAGATCTTTGTTATGCTTCTGCAAGTGTTACTGACAAGACAGAGTAATGAGACCTTCACCTTGGCCACTTCTGAGATCTTCCTTAAACTGTCCCACCAGGCCCGTAGATACAAGGACGCGCCATCAGCTGTGGGACTTCACAGCTGAAGATCTACATCACAGAGTCTGAAAACATGCCTTACCCAGAGCCTAGAAAGTCTGCACGCACTTCAGTTCTTGGGAGGCTGGAGGGAAAGAGCATGTACTCACAAATGAGCAAAGAATTTTCTTTACAGAAGTGGAAGAGTCAAATTACACTTTTTAAATGGAATGCAGCTGTTGTCAATCTACAAATAGCACAAAGTTGACAACAATACCATGACTTGAAGAGACACCCACAAATCCACTCATATTTGAAAACATTTGGTGAAAACCTACCAGTACGAGATAACAGTGCCTCCTACAAGGATCAGAACACCGTCTATCAGGAGTTACGCCAAGTTTTTGTCTAGTACACTAAAGTTACTCCCCTTCACCCCCACCCCACATTAGCATCATTAAATTCCTAACTCCCTTAAGCTTAAGGTACAGAGAGGACACTCCTCTACGTCTCAACATAATCTGGCACACCACGTAGATCCCTAAGTTCTTGAACACATTTAGCGAGATAAAATTCATTTTCATCCTGTACAGCAGGATGCCTGGGGCTTAGGCAATATAGGACATGCAAAAAACAGTACCTGGGAAGACTGATTTTAAAAAAATAAGAAAACCTCTGAGCCAGTGCCATTATTAACACAGCTAAGAACCCTTTAAGGAATCTATTTTTAACTTGGAGCTCCGTAAATCACTAGAGACACATCCAAAATGAAGGCAAACAAAATAAGAACCCTCCCCCCAAACCCAGCTTAAACTTGCATTAACTAAATTCAGTTCTTTATTAAGCCAAAATGCTCTACAACAAAACCTATAAACCAAACCTCAGTAAATACTACTGTTCCACTTTGTAAAGTGGCAATACTACTACAAACACCAACGAAATTACTTGTACAGGATACAAAGCAGCACAGAGAGAGAATCAGTTTCATGACCCGTCTAAAGACTTAGTATTCCATCATTAAGCCAAAATACCCCTTCAAACTTGTTCTTAGCCACAGGGCTGTAGAGGTGGTAAGTCACAGGTACGGGTTTACAGTACTCAGAGACAGAAGCATTAAGGTGGATCTTCCATGCTGTCCACCCTTACCCCTCACACACACACAATTTGTTTCATTAAATTATCTTTTTGGCTCATACATACCCTCATCCTCCTGGGGAGATTTCTTTTTGAATCCTCCATTCTTCTGGTTATTCCTTTGAGAGCTTGAAGTAGTAAAATAGTAAGTGCTACCTGCAGGCAAGCAGAGTTAAGTAGTTACTACCAGAAGACTTCGGGAGATAGTGAGAGAGGGGGACTGGACAGCAGAAATACATGTGAGCTCCAAATGCAGAGAAAGCTAAGGTCTGCATCACCCAAGTGCACAGCTTCATCTGCGTGCCAAGGAAACAGGACAGCCAGAGGGAGCAATGGAAGGGACAGACTCCTTCAGTTTCCTTATGTAATATATATATTTTTTGACAATCCAATCAAAATATGGCTTTGTTCAGAGATCATTTTAATGTGGGAAAGAAAATAATTTGAAGCAATTTCTTCAGTGTTGAAATATGTACACATTTTCCAAGGCATAAAACTATAGTTAACATTGGTATGCTCAGTTAAGAATGGCCTCACACTAGGAACTGTAAATGCTTATGAAAGGAAATGCGTTTTAACTCCAGCACATACAGGTTTCTTAGTAAATGCTGTTAGGATACTCTAATAAAAGCCGAGAAAGTAAGGCTACAAACAGTAAGACTCACAGTTGCTGCTACAAAACAATAAGCAAAGGCTTTTTCACCAGAAAAATGCAAAAGGTTCAGAAGGAAAACTGAATTGAGGACAGCAGCTTCCATTTCCCATGGTCTTTTTTGAAGGCTCTGGAAAGAGGAGTAAGCCCAAAAACTGGACTGCTTGTCCCCTGATAGTTCTGCCAGGGGATTCACTGCCATTTGAGAGACTATGCACATAGTTTAATTCTAACTTAAAAAAAACCCAACACCTCTCAAAGGTAAAGCAGCCCAAGCTCACCAGCACTACACTGGCCACAATCGCCATGACCAGTTTTGTTCAAACCTCAAAAGGCATCAGCAAACTTGTCTTCCCAATTTGAAGGGGGTAGCATGAAGACTAATTGCCTTTGTTTTACATTTCTGTGCTTTTTGCTCTAAGAACTCAGGTAACATTTTCTAACATACCCTTTTAACTTGTTCCAATGCAAGGCTTTCAGCAAGGTCATACATTGTGATTTCTGACAAAGGTGAATGACATTTTCTTCTTAGGCTTTGCTAATGAGGCACAGAAAGATTGTCTACTTTAAAGCCTGCTAATTTTTAAATTAGCTTTTAGGTCTAATGACTCAAATGCTTACTTAATCACTATGAGCTCCTCACAGAAAGGTGCCATTGTTCATCCCTGCCACCACACAAAAACTTAGAACCCCTGTAAAAGGCACGAAGCTCCCAAAGCCAAGAATAGAATAGCTTTATTTCAGTTCCAGGAACACAGGCAGTAAAGGTAAGGAAAAGTCACCACTCTTACTAAACAATACCTTTTCCCCGTCCTCCACCTGTATGGTTGCTCTTCAGGACTCACCTAAGATATTCCAAAGCCTGACTGAATCTCGAATTGTGTGTTGTTTCACCAAGATTCTGCTGAGACCTTGATGTGTGGGGGAAAGTGTTTGTTGCAGAAGGCTCTGAGGGGAAGATAAAGAAAAAAAAAAAAGACAACTGTTGGAAAAGTACTGCGATTGCTTACCCTTTCTGTTTTCTGAGAGATTCAGATTTCTAAACATAAAAATATTGCGGGGAAGTTGAAGGACCATCAACTGGCAGACCTGAATATTATTTCCTGGTTGTGCTGTGAACTTGCCATGTGACTTTGAAGATGTTGTTTATAACCCAGTTTAAATAAAGGTTTAAATAGAAACTCAAAACACTTGAAAATTGAATCTTTTTCCTCCCTGCATCTCTGTTCTTCGCTTTAAAGATATGCTGGAAGTCATTTCTTAAAACGGTAAAGACACCTTCCCACAACAGGAGATCTTAAGGACTACTACTTTGTAACCCTGCTGCACAGCCGTAAGGACAACACAGCTATTTCCCCGTGGTAATTCAGCAGTAATCCTGCAATTTATACACCCATTTAAAGGCAGCTTCATAAAATTTGAACTGATATGAACTAATACCCTCGCTGAACACTAGTCTTGCCCCTTCTTCAGTGCATGATCCGTGTTTCACCACCCCTCTAATGCGCAGGCACAAATTTCTGTGCAGCAAACCAGACAGGGACACTGACTAGGCTGAAATCCCTCACCCTTTTTACCCTGCTTGCTGGGCAGCAACACAACAGCTTGTGCTGGCCCGAGATGGTAACCTCTTGGGATCAACACTTTCTAGAACAGAACCGTTTAGACTAGTTTAAACTGATCATAGAAAAACCTGGCATGATTCACAAAGCAGTCCCACAATTGTTCTTTCTCCATCACCTACTTGTACTGCCAGTGCTTTTACACTGCACTGAAGAACAACACAAGACAGTCTTAAATCATGCTGGAGGCCCAGTTTAAACAAGAACCTCGCCTTCTGCATCAAGGACTGCGTTGGAGAGCCCTGCAACATCAGCAGCACGGCAGGATGGGGAAAACACACCTGTGGCACACACCAATGGGGTGGGTGCTTATATCACAAGAGATGCAAAGAGCCACCACTAAAAAAGTTAGGGAAAAAACCCTTTAATCAACGTTTTCTTGCTTATGACAGACTAGTTGTTCTCTTTATACAGCATTTCCCCCAAGTTACTGCTATATGGTGGACCTTTGGGGTGGTCTAACCTGAGAAACCTTCTAAGGTAAGCCCTGTCTCGAAGCAAGAAGCCATTTAAACACCATAAGGGCTGACCCAGCTCTCCCCCGTTGGCCTTCCCTGCTGCTCCCGGCTGCGCAGGCAGAGCACCCCGCCGGGCCAGCTTCTCCCAGGGGTGACGCTGCCTGCCCCGGGGCGGCTCGGGAGGAGCGAGAGGCTCCGTGAAGCGGCGGCACCGCGCTGCCCCAGCGGGGCCTCCCCGCCCGGTGCGACCGGCGCCCCCCCGCCCGGTGCTGGGCACCGCTCTCCCCGCCGCGCACGGGGGGAGCGAGGCCCCGCCCCGAGGCCGGCCCGCCCCGCTCCGCTGGCCCCGCCGCCACCGCCACCCCGTTACCTGTAGGCCGCGTCCCGCGCCGAGGGGGCCGCCGCCGGGCCGCGAGTAAGCCCGGGCCCAGGCCGGAGCGGGCGGCGGGGCAGGCCGCCGCCAGCAGCTGCAGCGCCCCCGGAGGAGCAGCAACCGCAGCAGCGCCATGACCCGCCGGCCGTCCCGCTCCGCCTGGAGACCTCCGAGGGGCGGCGGCAGCTAGTGAGCTCCGAGGGACGGCTGAGGGGAGGGCCGCGCCAGCGGGCCGCCGCGCCGGGAGCCGGAGGCCTCAGCGGGGGCGGAAGTGCTCGATGAAGAGCGAGCGGCCATCTTGGAAAGGGGCCGGCAACAGTGGGACTGCCATACCTCAAGATGGCGGGCGCAACCGTTGGCCCCGCCCCCGGCTGCGGGCGGCGCGGGGGCTGCCGGGGCGGCCCGCGCCGTTACCGCGGCAACGGAGAATCCCGCCGCTCGGCCGCCGCCGGCCCCTCTCCTGAGCCTCGGCCCGGCCAGGGGCCCCGCAGCTCGGCCTCAGCCAGGCCCAGGGCCCGCCCAGCCGAGATCCCTGCGGCCCGGCCCCGGCCAGGCACGTCCTTCGGCTCTGCCTTGGCCAGGGCCCAGCCCAGCCCGGCCAGGATCCTGCGGCTTAGCCTTGGCCAGGCCCCCCGCAGCCCAGCCTCGTCAGCTCCCCCCCGCCCCCGCCAAGGCAGGCTGCCCCTCCGCAGACGAGCTCCACGCCAAGGTCTGCCTGGCCGAGTCCCCTGGAGCAGACGGCCCCCACAACCAGGCCTTGTCCAGTGCAGGCAGATCCCTCTACCCAGCCTTGCCCAGGCTCCCCCAACAGATTTAGGCAGGAGGAGAACAAACACCTGAGAGGAGCAAGCAGGTTCCTGCAGGCACCAGAGAGAGGCTGAGGCCACCCGCGTTCACCAGGAAGGCATGGCTGGCAGGGAGAGCTGGCACTAGGGAAACAGTCTGGTGGTGTGAGTACACAACTAGCCCCGCTCTGGGATTTTTATCACTCTTAATGTCACATCCCACGTAATTGTAATGGCTGGGAAAAGAAGAAAGAAGCAACCTCTGCAATCTTAAATTCAGCAGAGAGGAACAAGACCAGCTCCCTCCCTTTGCAGCTGCTGCTGAGGAAGACTCCCCTTCTGATAGCTCAAGGTATGAATTAGCTGATATAAAACAGCATTTAATGTCTGTGGCTGAGCGTGATGGATTAACAAGTACGCTCAGAAGTAAAATGAGTGAACACAAATATATACATTTATATGTTTTCTCTCTGCCAGGCAGGTTAGCTGGCTCCTGTGGAAAAGCCATTACAATGTGTTTGACAACTCACAGTAGCCAAGCCACAATGCGGCTGATAGTCTGCATTTAAAATTGTTCTGTTGGTGCATGTGCGTGGTTCCAACAGTGGTGGAAACCCCCCCTCAAGCATTACATCAGAGCGTGTCAAGGTTATGAGTGGTGTTAAGTTCCCCATGTACAGATATCACAAAGGTCATTGTATTTTAAGTCCCTGATCCTAAATCTTGTGTAATCTCTTCCTATTTTGTACTAGTTGTGCACAGCAGAGTGGGTGGGCTCCATGTCCTCTGCTGAGTATTTCTTTGGGGCAGGAAGGCATTTCAGAGCAAACATCACCTCCCCCCTCCCAGTTACACCCTTCTTGCTCTACTGAAATGAATATTCTGTTTGCCAGGCCTGCAGGCCTGATACCTCCTGCCCACTCCTTTTGATGTACCTTCAAGAAGTCATGTTTCTTTCTCCTCTCCTGTCTTGCTGACCAGGATGGTTTCTGCGGCTTTTTCTCCCTCCCTCCTGTCCATGTTTCTCCCCTCAGGTGGCTCCAAGACAACTTTTAGGTATCATCACTGTTGTAAGTTCTCCTAAACTACCTGTCCTAAAGTATCTCAGGCATTCTTAAATGGGAGATTGCAGGGCTACATAAAATAATAATAAATAATTATCTCCCTTCCCAGCAGGTCTGAATTAGCATCCTCTTTCTAGAAGAGTCTCTTAGGATGTTAATTGTCATCTGCCCCCTGGGATCTGTCTAAGTAAACCTTCTACCAGCAAGGTCTATTAGCATGTTAATGTCCTCCTCACTCCTGGAAGTCTCTTTGTATCACTGGCTTAATCGTCAAACAGCTTAATTTACAGACACAAAATTAAACTGGTTGCAATTAATCCGTATTGGCTGGTCATAGCTTGCAGTGTCACAGTGGGGATGTGACAGCCAGCTGTGGAGACACCAGCGGCTCCTGCACCCCACAGATCCCATCCGGCATGGCCGCAGAAGCTGAGCTGCCCAGGGAGATGCTGTGTGGTCCACATTGCTACCTGCCTCAGCTCCATGCTGTCCACGTAGGCTCTTCTGGCACACTCACGGTCTGTAAAGAAAGGGTCACGTGCACCTGCTCTGCCTGGGGAGGAATCTCTGTCCCTTGTCCTGGCCAAGACTGGAGGCTGCGAAACCCAAGGGTGGCCCCTCTGAGGCTGCAAGGAGCCCAGGACTGATACGGGCACACACAAAGCCAGAGGCGAGATGGGTGCTGCAGTGCTGCGGTGAGGAGTGACAGCAGAAAAAGCTCCGGCACAGCACAAACATGGTCAGAACGTAAGCCCTCTGTTCCATGCCAGCCCATGTTCAACACCCTGCTTGGCTGGGTGGCTGCCACAGAGACGAGTCTCATGTCTTCACCCACCCTGCAAAGGGACCCATGGAGGGGGGTTATTTACACTCCAGCTGTGTTTGGAGTAGGAAACGGCTTATTTGGAGATGCTGACTGATGGCGGAGGCTCCCTCTAGCACAGGCACAGAGCAGAGAGGAGCGGTATTTCTAGTGGGGAAACACAGGATACAGAAACCACGGCAAAGTGTGTCAGGAACCAAGGGGCTGTGGGGCCCCCTGCGCCCCCAGCCACTGCAGTGTACCAGCACCACGCACATCCCTACCTCGCCTTCACTCAAGACATGTCACACCTTGCTTCCATCCATCTTCTGATTAGACCTGTTGCTAATTAGGCCTGATCTATTTTTAAAGAGTTGCATCATTTAAATAGAATTACAGCCCGATTAGAAGCAAAGCAGCGCAGTTTTCTTAGACAGGACATTATTGACTTCTTCCAGGCAGACCTGAGAGAGAGCCAAACGGGTTTCATTATGCCTGCCCTACGGCTTTGCTCCAGCTTCAGTGAAGACAAACTTACACCCATTTAATGATGGAGGGCAACAAAAGCTGAACAGGTCTAAACTCCAGCACAGATGACCACCCAGCTGAGTCTGGGTGGGCTCACTGATTGCAGCAAGCAGTGTTTCAGGTCTATAGCGCAGCTGTGCTCTCTCTGTGATGCTCCCAGCCAGAAGATGCAAGTCTCAATGTGACAAAACCGTACTGAACTATGAGGACTGGTTATTTACAAAAGTACCACATAGCTGGAGTTGATGTGACTCCTATTCCTCCTTTCACGCTATGCCTCAAAGGCAACCAGATGATGAAGCACCAGAAAGGAGGGCTGGGGGTCCTCACTGGTGCCAACACAAATTTGACACCAGTCAAGAGGTTTTGCCCTACATGCTGCCAGCAACCACCATGGCTGCCCTGCGACTTTTGCGTGGGTGGCTCAGGCTGCACTGCGTACGCGGAAGCGAGTGCTGTCCTCTCTGTGTGCGCGAGAGATGACCTTGGGAAAGGTGGCTTCAGTCACTGCCCTTGGACTGGCAATATGCTCCTTTGGGAGTAAGCCAATATTCTGAGAAGACAGATATAACCTGATCCAGGCTTGGCCTTGCTGGGATGTGCTCCAGCCATGACATCACTCAGTAATGCCACGTGTATTTACTACTGGGGAAAGGTGCTGGATTGGAGTCTGAAATCCCTCGTTTATCTCCTGAGCAGGTTAGGAACAGGAAGCAGCATTAGCAGCCCCATCCTTGTATTTTTGAGGCCAAGCGAAATAATTTTCTGCAGCCAACACAGCCCTCAGCTCCGCTACGTCTGAGAACTCACATCTCCTGTTTCCATGCTCCCTGTAAGACATTCTTGCCACCCTTGGTCTTGCCCCTTCCCAAGACTCAGGAAGCTCCTTGCAGGATGCTATCAGCCCCCCAGCTTAGTTCAGACTAATTTCAACACAGCACTTTGCAAACTCAGTGAATGGATACCTGGAATCAGGTGGCCACTGCGCCATCCACAGACTCCGCATCAATAATGAATCAAAGGATTAAATGTAGAGCTGAAGCTGCTAGAAGGCAAATTCAGACTTTTATTTAAAAGATGAAAAATTGCTCTGTTACCCACCTGGCAGTGCAAGCCAGGACTCCTCTGTGGCAGGACAAAAATGCACAGCTCGATGCTGGCTAGGAGGCCCCAGAGCGTTCCAGCACCCTTCAGCAGTCTGCATCTCTGTCACGTACCAGATCAGTTTTTTCAGATGACTTCTTTGCAGATGACAAGTCAAGGTCAAGGGATAGATGCTCCCCTTCAGCACAGCAAGGCCAAGTATCCGGGAAAGCCTTAGGCTCAGGAACAAAGGACATACTTAAAAACCCACACGTCTGTCCCTCAAGCACTGTGAAACTCCTCACTAGGGAAAGATCTGTTCAGCAGATAGCCTTTTCATATGAGCCAGTCCAAAACCATCACACCTATTCCTCCAGGAGCAGCTTGGGATCACTGCAAGTTCCAGAGCTTCCTGCTGCCGCTGCCAAACCCACTTCCCGACCTGCGCCTCAGCGCACAGAGGACATTGTGGCACTTAAACTGCTCCTCCCTGGGTGCAAGGAGGACACCCCAGCCCCACAGTGAGGCAGCCGACAGGCTTAAGGCATAATTGGGACACAGTGCTGGGGTAAAAACTTTTATCTTTGAGTCACCTCTAATGACCAGAGAGTTTAACTAAGACAGGTAGGTGACAGATGGCTATAGGCAGGGGATCAGCCATACAGCAGCAGCGACTGAACCGTCTGCCAGTCACGGCTTACAAATCGCTACAAAAGCAAAGTAAATGCAGGCAAGAAGGAGCAACGCTCTGACAGAGTGACATGGGTACCTCTCAGCTTAGCTTGCAGGGGTAGAGCAGGAGGAGGGAAATAGCTTGCTTGTGACTCAAAGGCCACGAATGAGCAGATTGCTCCACGGGAGTGCACTCCCTGGAGAGCTGCTGAAGCGTGCAGAGCTCAGGAGAAGCCCAGGAATCCATCTGTGTGCAGGAGGTGGCTGAAGTCATCTCCCAACCCCGCAGACTGGGGGAGGTCAGCAAGCTCTGAGCAAGCAACTGTCACTCCACACCCCTGAAATCCATAAGCAGGCTAGAAACCTAAAGCCTGTCATTAGGAATCATAAAAACAGTAATTAGACCAGGACTGTCACGAGTTCACGCCTAGAACATCAATACGAGGCATTTACCCAGCAGCAGGGGACCACTACCCTCGGAAAGCATCGTCCCCTAGGGATGCAGGAAGCCTAAGGCTCCATGGACTTACTATTCACATAGGCATAAGGTCCTGCAGGGAACCATGTAAATAGGCTTACGAGCCACAAGAGCAGCTCAAAGCTTTGAGGGGTCCAAAAATACTGCTGCCTGTGCAGGCCAAGGGCATAGGAGCTAAATCAGCTCCTGGTTTGCTAGCTCTGCCTGTCATGGGCCCCAGTCCTGGTGCTTCACTGGGCTGATGCTGCAACTCAGCTGATTTACGCAGTGGGCTGCATTGAGGAGTTAAACCTTCAGCAGAATGCCGATTTGGGTATGAGTGAGCTGTTGCATGAGTTTAGCCTTATTATTTAATCACATCTCATAGAGCTGTGAGAAACCACCTCCTTATAAAGCAGGTGAAAGCCCAGTCTTTTAGTTCTTAATGGCATCACAGGGAGAAGGCCTTGTTTTAAGTTGGAGTTGTCCTTTAACAACAACAACAACAAAATAATACAAGGATAGCTTGAAAGTAGTTTTATTTAAGAAAAATGAGATTGTGTGCAGGATTAGGGAGGTTTCTGCTGCAGTACCAAGAGCATCAGCTGTACTCCTTGCTGGCTTTCCAAATGGCTGCCTTTCTAAATGGCTGCTTTGTTTGCCAAAACCATCTCTCTTCAGAATGTTAATAGATGACATTAATTAAAACATGAGCCATGCTTAAAGTAAAGGTTCTTCTAATCAAAGTTCTTCTAAAGTTTTATTCTCTTGGCACTTGACTGGTCACACAGGATTTACCCTGATGTGTGACCGTAGTAGTCATAAATCACACGTTGTCTAATCTATTAAAAATAGATTCCCATCTTTACATCCTGATAGGAGCTGAATCAGCAGAGAACTGCACCCACATTAACACAGACCACGTATTTTTGCCCTTATGGTTGACATAATGGTTCCTTCCATCACGAGACGGTTGCTATAGAGCTTCAAGGGAGCTCAGCTGAAGTAGAGAGATGAGTATGGTTACCCATAGGTTGCAAAAACAGGTGAGTGGCTGATGCAGATGCCACCTCCAGAGTTAGACAGGGAAAGAGTAACAGAGCAAGGACCAAAGGGTCACAAAGCTCTCTCCCCAAAGTTAGTGTCCTTTTAGTTTGCTGTGACAGACAGAAATAGGCCTGAAAGCACATTCCCCAAGTGGCCTAATTTCTCTGCCCTCATGCAATGTTCTCTTTCCTCCTCAGCACCAGACTATTTGTTTTATTTTAGGATTTGAGATCTCACAACCTTTAGTGAAGGATAAAGGTGCTCAACAATTAACTATGGTGGGCTTTTTTTTCCTCTTAAGTATTGCAATTAAGTTGCAAGGAGCAAAAGCCATCCCAGGGTAACAAAACCAAGCAGGTCAAACATCCTCAACACAGAAGTCTCACCCAGAAAAACAGCAGACACCCCCCCCCTCCCCCGCTGAAATCATTCCTCCCCACGCTCCCGCTGTTTGCTTTCTTTCACCAAGTACTTTTAATGTCCCTCCCTCAAATAGGTTGATAGTCCACACTGTTGTGTTCAAATAGAAAAAGGTCAGAGTGACACAGAAAGGCTTTAACTTCCTCCCCAGCACTGGATTTTTGACCTGGATGATATTCACGGCTGTCAAGGAAGCAGTTAGCCAACTATATTTAGGAAATGAAAAAACATACTTCCCCTCTCATCTCCTCACTCAGAGGCACCAGAGAGGCAAACACTTATTTGCAGTGTTTTCAGTGAAATATGACAAGAAGCTTAATGGAAGGGAGGACAAAAAAAAGCCCAACAACCTTTCTTTGGACTGGTTTAGTAGGTCTTATGGAGGAGGAAGATGGGTAGAGATAAAAAGACTAAGCCTAAGTAGAACACAGGACCAGCTTAACAGGCCCAGAATAAATCTCTCTCATGCTGTTATTTAACAGTGAAGTCAGACACATGCTCCAGAGCCACTCCTTCATCACTACTGAGCCCAGCAAAGAGATTTTTCTTCCTGGGGGACTACTGGCATCCTCAGCACATGAGAACAATCCTTAAGGCTGCCAAATGTGCGACTCGAAGTGGAACTGCAAATGCCAAAAATGCAATCACAGTTACGGGCCACGCTCCTGGAAGAGGGGGGTTAAAAAAAACAGAACAATTACTGATGAGATCACTGGTAGAAATTGTTTGAGAGCTGCTGCCTCAAGGCTTCCCAATCCTCAGCAACCAAACCAAAATGCAGTGACGCAGCTGTGCAGGTGGCTGCCACCCACACCAGGGCACCTGGGCCACCCGGTCTGGGCGGGGAGCCACGCACGTGTCCCCATTTTGTACTTGCTGTGAAGATCTACTCCGTAAACAGGATTCTTCCCTGGGGGATACCACAGCATTTGGCTTACCTTGATGACACGAAGGGGGCTCTGGCACTTAGACGTGTGATACAAAATACAGATCTACAACAAGCATTCCTATCCTGCAGAAGGGTTGTGTTGAGCTCAGGCACCAGCTGTGTTTGAGTAACAGGATCTACCAGTACTTTTGGGGTTACATTAGGACTGGAGAGCACAATCGTAACAGGCGGGAACACAGCGACCATCCAGAGGAGATACCACAGCCTTGGGCGGGCTCGAGGCACCACTGCAGCCCAACAGGAGGACAGGCACCAGCAGTATTGTCTCAAGCACAGGAACCGAGCCGTCACGTGGCTGCTTGTCTGCACGGCACAGTCAAGCACACCCGCACTTACTTCTGCCGCTTCCATGAGCCCAGTGGGACAAAGGCTTATCCAGCAGGAACGACCATCCTCCTTTGGAGAGTTTTGGTTGTTTAGAAGAGACTCTGTAAATAAAAACAGCACAAAAGCCTCTTGACATGACGCAATCAGCACTTGGAAGGGTCCAAGGAAAAAACTAGGCGCAACCAACACAGCCTGGTCAGGAGCAAGGTCCCATCCCAGGGCCAAGAAGGGAGAACAGCCCGTTTTGACATGCCTGCGTTATACGGCGGAGATGGCCGGGGCCCAGCAGAGCAGCCATGCTCATAACCTTCCCCTCGGGACAGCAGGAGCTGCGCTGCAGGTCCCCGGCACCCTCAGCTCCAGCCAGGGCAGTCCTGGGCCAGGCGAGAACATAACCTGGGTAATCCCCAGCGACACAGAAATAATGATTTTTTGTAAATAACTGCCAAGAGGAGTTTCTCATTAACACAGCCTCTTCTAGAAAGCAAAAGCTTTTGGCATCGAGAACATTTAATGAGTATGCGCCGTTACGGGATTCAGCCCCAAACCGCGCAGGGGTTTGTAGTGCAGCGCAGGTACAGCGGGAGGGATGAAGATACAGAGCGGAGTGCCCGCTGTCTGCGGACGAGCGGCGCGATACCGTGTAACCGACCGTCGACCGTCCCCCTGCGCCCGCCCCGACCGCTGGAAGCCAGCACCCTTCAGGGGCAGGGACGGCGCGGGGGAACAACCGGCGGGGAGAGCGGCCGGCAGCGGGGCTGGGCGGGGGGACGACAGGACACGGGACTGACCCCGCACCACCCGCCACCGTCCTGTCAGGCGCCTCCGCCCGACCCCACGGCCGCTCGGCAGGCCCGGGGCGGGCGGCACGACGGCCCGCAGCTCCATCCCGCTGCCGGCGGCGGAGCAGCGCCTCAGCGCACCCGCACGTACCTGCGGGGGCCGAGGGGAGCGGGGCCCGGAGGCCGGGCCGACGGCGGGAGGGGTGGGGGGGTGGGGGGCTGCGGCGGCGGCGGGGCCAACGCGCCCCCCCCCACTGGGCCCGCCCCGGAAACGCCACCGCGCTCGTGACCCCTGATAAGCCCACCAATGGGCCGCCGCGCCGCCGGGACACGTCGGCCAATGGTGGTCCCCCCCCCTCGGCTCCACCTCCCCGCTCCCGTCAGCCCTCGCGCGCGGCGGGGAGGGGAGGGGGGCGCTGCGGCGCTGCTTTTCGCCTTCCTTTCCCCCCCCCTTTCATTCCGCGGCGGTAGTGGCAGCGCGCTGACGTCGCGGCGTCGCTGGCCGCGTTCCGCCAATTGGGTGCGCCGATGCGGCGGGCCAATGAGCGTCAGCGTCTCAGCGGTGGCCGATCGGGCGGGCGGGCGGCAGCGCTGGGAGCCGAGGCCGAGGCCGAGCGCGGCGGGGCCATGGAGCGGGCGGCCGGGAGGCGCCGCCGCCACTGCCCGCGCCCCCTCCGCTAGTCCCGCTCCCCCCTCCCCCCGCTGTTCCTCAGCGCCGCCGCAGCCCCCTCACCCTCCCCCCGCCGCCTCCTCTATGCGGCGGGGCCGGCGGAGCCGCAGGCCTCGCTCCCCCGCGAGGCTGCCCTCGGCCCGCTGAGCCCGGAGCGCCGGTAAGGGGCGGCGGGGAGGTGGGCTTCCGCGGCCTGGTCGGGGAGGAGAAGGGTCTAGGCGGGGTTTAGGGGGGGATACCAGGGGGTGGGGGAGAGCCGAGACGTATGAGGGCAGAGGGGCTGAAAGAGGGGGCGCCGGGAATGGTCGGGGTGGGGGGGTTGAGGGGGGCACGGTGGCGTGAGGGAAGAGGGCAGCGCGGGGAGAAAGCGCCGTACCGAGTGTTTTTGGGACGGGTGGCAAAGAAGATAGGGGCTATTCCGAGCAAGAAAGGGCCTCTGGGGGCTGTGGGGGGAGAGGGGACAACCGGGGGTGGGTCAGTGGAAGGGGAGAGGGCCTGGGGGGGAGCAGGGGGTGCAGGAGGTTGGGGGGAGGCGGGACGGAGGCCGGCTGGCTGGGGTGAGGAGGGTTTGGGGAGCGTGTGGGGGAGCGGCAGAGAGAGCTCGGGGGGTGGTAAATATTTAGGGGTGGGGAGCTGTGGGTTGGGAGGAACACGGGGCTCTGGGTCGAGGCCGCAGCGTGGGTCGTGTTTCCCCCCCCGTGGTATTTTTTTTGTGGGGAGGCAGCGGCGTGCAGAGGTGCGGTGGGGAGCACGCATTTTGGGGTGAGCGCTGTGCTGGGAGGAACAATACCAAAAGTTGTCTGAAATGGTAATTTCCGTTTCCCATTTCATCATCCCTGGGTAGGCGTTAGCCCTACGTGTGTGTGCGCAGAGGATGGAGCTGAACAGAGCTGCCGCCAGCCAGCTTGGCTGATCCGCGTTTATTTATTTATTTTCTAGTTTAATCTTTAAATTGCTTGGTATTTTTCTCCTCGGAGGAGCCTTTGTGTGCCGGGGAGGGGCTGGTAGACACCTTTGCCCCTTAGCAAAGAGAGGAAGGGGGGAAAAAAAAAAGAATCCCAACCCAAAACAGCTGCACTTCTGCAGTCCAGAATTAACCTCCCCCAGTCCGGTAGATTGATTGCATGTTTAGAAAGGCAAATCGCCGCTCCCCCCACCTCTTGCCTTGCAAGGAGCCGGGATGAGCTGAGCCCTCGGTGCCCTCTGCCCTTTCCCAGAGAGAGCAGCTGTCCTGCGAGGGGGTGTGCGTGCGGATTGAAAATCGGCCTCTTCATTGAGGCACAAGAGTCGGTGTGTTTACGGATTGGCTTCTACTCTAAGCTTGGAGATCTGTTTTGATATCCAGTTGCAGGAAAGGGTTCCTCCCCCCTCCTGGTTTTGTACACAAAGTACTCTCTTACCACTGGGGACACGGCCCTATAGGCAGAGAACAAATTCCAGGCAGCTCTTGAAGCAAAATTCCCTCCTGAGATGGTTTCTGAAATTGGGTATAGACTTTTTTTTTCTTCCCTGTGTAGGCAAAGATATTTAGCTGAAAACATTTTGTGGATGTAATGCTTTGTAGTGGCTATGTGCTTTCTTGAAACGCTGAAATTTGTATAAATGTAAGGAACTTGGAGATTAAATGTATTTCTCCTTTTTTTTCTGGGTTGTTAATAAAACAGAACGTTTTTATATAATCACTCCCATTATTTTCTTTTTCGGGGGACGGGGGGGAAACACTCCATGGAGTCATGGAGAGGTAAAAGGAGATTAACTCTCGCATGTTTTCAAATGGCATTGATACATTCTTTTGTGTGTGCTCTACCAGGAACTAAATATTTGACTTGATTAACTTAAAAAGAAAAAGTTGGCGTTTTTACAAAATGGATTTACTGGCAGATTAAAGGTGCATATTGGAGCACTTCTAAATGGTTGTGGTGGCGTGCAGTAGAAGGGTTTTAAATGCTACGTGAAGCGAGACCTACAGTGACTTCTCTGTCTCGGCAGGGAAACTCTTAGGCACCTCATTTCGTTACGCCTGTGAAATGTTGCTGCTGAAGCCGTGTGACCTGTTTTCTTTCTGTGGGAAGCGCCCTGTCAGTGGAAGATCTTGCTCTGAGGGGTGTTCTATGCCTATGTGGGTCCACGCTGGGGGCTCTGGTTGAGCTGCTCCTACAGCACAGTTACCCTCACAGCCTTCATGTGTCTTTCCCCAAAGCAGAGCATTGTCTGCGCTACCGTGTCCGTCCTGGCGTCTGCTTTTGTTTAGGTGTGTCTGGGGTTTGTGGAGCTCAGCTCTTTTTTTATGCAGAGATGCTCCAAGTCTCTTTGGTTCTAGAAGAACTTGTCAGTCTTAAAGGAGGTAGCACAAGAAGGTATAAAACTTGCTGGGGCATATCTTGTGTGTGTCCTCCCTGGAAAAGAGCGGTCTGGGCTCTGGTGGAGCTTGCTGTGAACCTGTATTGTTGGGCTAGCTGGGACTTGCATCACCTCCAGACTTGTCTGAGTAAGTGGTAAGGGTTTGGTTTCCGAAATTCACAGCAGATTGAGTTGCCTGTACAGCGAAAGACACTTTGGAGGGCCCATACGAGCCCTTCAATTTCAGCCCTCCAACTTGATCAGTTCCCAACCTTTTTTTTTTTTTTTTTTTCTTATTTCTGTTCTGAATAGTGGTTATAGAAGCCCTGGTCATGTAAGCATTAGTGGCTTTGACAGGCTGGAAACTGGAGATGTTACATTTAGTGTTTCACAATTGGTTTTGCTGTTCAGTTCTGCTTCTCCTTTTAAAAATGAACTCTTGTCTGTATCTCCATTTCATAAAAACGTGGCTCAGGGTGAACAGATATTTTTTTAATGTGCTGCTTTTTGTTTTTATGATGTTGTAATAGCATTTCCTTAGACTTAAACATACAGGTTGTCCAAAATGAATGTTGGTTTTGGATGGGGGAAGAAAACTCAAAAAACAAAACCAAAAAACCCTCCAGCAAAGTGCTGGGCTTCATTTCTTCCTTCGTGTGTGGTAGACAACCTGTTAAGCTTATTTTATTTTCTACTCATGTTTTAATTGACTAAGTCCCCAAAAATGCTTCTAAACAAAATGAAGCGTATCACAGTGTCGTGCAGCGTTCTTCTGCTGTTCAGTAGAGCAGACAAATGTATTTCTCTAGGGTCAGTGAAGACTAGTCGTGTTAATCAATACTGTACCAGCAGTGTTCCCTTTTCAGTAAACCAGATGGACTACTTACAACTGGTGGTGATTATTTTAACTGTGTAATTGTAACATGGCTGCATGATGACAGTGTTTCCTGCAGATACTTCAAAGGAAGGTTCCTGACAAGTATATCTTTACAGCTTTTAATCTGTACTTTTTGTCTTTATGTTGTGGCTTTTGGACATATGTTTGAAGTACTAAGATTTTTTTTTTTTACCTCCTGCTTTTCTATACATTAAAAGAAGGCAATACTCTATAAATAATAAAGTGTCTCGAGGATGGGAATAAAACCAGGATTAACTGCTTTTTGGAGGCTCCCACGGTGGTGTATTGGTTTCAGTTATAGATCCACACAGTGACTAATGCAGAAACTAGGAAGAGCTTTAAGTTACCATGAGGAAATGGCAGCATTTTTTTAAAACAGTGCTTGAATCTTCTATATGCGTGCATGTGGCTTTGTTTTGGGGAGAATATGTTCTGTGGTGACTTGAGTCTTAACTGGGACGATCTAATTACTCGGTGAAGAAATCCTTCTCCGAGGGAAGGAAATGCCCAGGACCGGAGCTGGTTAATTACATTTTGTAAAATTAGTGAGTGACGGCTTTCTTACGAGGTTAGCCCCTCTTCCTCCCTCCGTGCTCAGTACCTGAATTTCAGGCTTGACAGTCTGCTTTATGGATTGAAATTCTTCCTCGGTATTAAGATTTAATGGTGGTAGATACATAGCAAGTAGTGACAGGTACTACTGCTTTTCAGTACAGCAAAGGAAGTAATGTTTGGAAATATTTACAAGGTGGTTGTTATTCTAATCGTATTTCCTTGATGAGGCTCTAGTAAAGGTGGCTTGTCTGCTACCTCCATCGCGAGTGAGAATTGTATGTATTTCGGTTGTAAAAGGCTAGGGAGAGAAACTGGTGTCTCCATAGCAAAGATTTTAGTGTTTCATGATAAACATGCATGTATTTTTACCCCATCTAATTTAAAACAGTCTGCGTGACACTTTACAGGAATGATTTGTATGCAGCTTTAAAATATTTTTTTTCCTGCAAGAGGAATTAGCGCTACGAAACTGCTTTTTCTGAGGGTGCTGAGCGCTGAGATCCTCAGCTAAATGCTGTGTAATTTGTATGCCACTGATGCACGGTCATAAAATATACTCACATAAATGTTAAAAGAAAGCCTGCGTAGTCAATTATTTGAAATCACAAGCATCTGAAACAGCATGGGTTTGTGCAGCTATAGCTTTAATAAAGTGTGCTTGGGCAAAATGCTGTCTTTGGTATCCTGCAGAGAAGGGGGGTAGGAAGCTGTCAGCGCCTGTGGTCTGGAGGCTGGTTTTGAGTGTATTTGACTGTACCTGGAATTTTCAGGCTTTCCTGTGTGAGAACTGGTGTTTTCTGGTGTATTTTCTCATGCAGCTGTTGGGTATTTAAAAATCTTAATTTGTCTGACTCTGGGTGGTGGTGCTAGCTTCATCTGTGGCTAGTTATAGGTGATGCCAATTTGTAATCCTTTACAAGTGTATTTAAAAAAAAAAAAAGCAGCTTAAATGCTAATAGCAGTGAAAAATCTGTTCAGTGTGTTACGTGTGTGTGAAGAAAGCAGGCACACACGTTGGTCTGTGTAGTCTCTGTCAGCTGAGCTGAGGGCTTTTAAAAATCTGCTCTAATTTTTATGCTGTATGTGGAATGGCTAATCCCATAAAAGCCTCGCACCTTTTGACAGATGAAACGCTGCTGTTCTTAACTTATTTGAGCAAAATATTTTTATAGATGGTATTAGCTCTGTGGCTCCAAGGGTAATGCAGTCCTTGCACAAGAAAGATCTTGCTTTGATCTGACAGCTTTCAAGATCCATTTCCAATCACTGAGTTCCATTAACTCTGTTTATAATGGTGCCCTCAGACTTTTTTCTGTTTATGTGACTCTTTAGGGTGTTAACATTTCTGCGTATATGAGTTCTCTTTAATAAACTGAAGGAGTAATTGGGGTCAGAAAAGGAAATAATCTTGTTAGAAGGCGCAGTTAATTATATCAGGTATTTTGGGCTCCAGCATTCTTCCTCTTGATTCTTTATGTTTTCTCCAAACTGTAGGATGTAGAGAAGTTATCAAATTGCCACCAAAATAGGACAGTGGGGCAGGGTAGTGTCTGTACAGTTAATTTTGGGAGCATGAAACGAGCGCAACTGCAGGCTTGCTGACCATGAAGGTTGTGGAGGAGAGGAGGGGAGGCTTCTCCGGCAAGCAGCCTCTTCCCTCTTCTGTGTTGTTGCAGCCTTCAACATAGTCTATGTGATCCTGTGTCCCTCAAGTGCGGTGCGGGAGCCCTGTCGCTCAGCAGCACCCTATGCAGTAGCTCGGGCAGAGGATGGGTGCCGTTCGTCAGCGGGAACGGCACCGCTGGTGTCTTGCGAGACTTCACCTACGAGACACCATCCTGGGGCTTCCTGCCTTCTTCAGTGTTGGTAGTGAAAAGGCATGAGCTCCTAAAGAGGCCTTCTGAAACCTGTGTCTCTTCTAGATAGTATTCATTTTCTTCTGTTCATTATGTGAATAAGTTGTTCTACTCACTGCGGTGTAGCTGTTGTGAAGAGAGGCTGAAATTGTAGTCTGCCAAGGGCAAGGAATTGGGTGATGCTACCCCAAAGTAAACAAAAAGCATGCAGCAGTCTTTAGTGTTGTGGGGTAGCAATGACGGAGAGTGAATTAACTGTTGTAGTCAGAAGAAAGTGATGTTTTTTTCTAGGTCAGGGTTGAAGGCACTGTCAGGGTGGTGATGTGAAGCATATATTACTGTCTGCATTGTCCCTGCCATATGGATGTGTGCAGTACTGCCCTTGGCATTCATGCATTGAATTATTTATCCTCTAAAAATCTGTAGGCAGCCTTTCTTCCTCTGTCTCTAATAAAACCAAACTTATCCAATGAGTATTTTTAAAATAAATCTTCCACTGTAAATTATTGCAGTGGCAGGAGCAAGCTATTGATTGCATATTGTGTTTGTATTAGTAAACCAAGGGTTATAACATTTGATATTTTGTGGAAACATTGAAATATTAATTCTGCTGTTAGGTGCAAGAGTGTTCATGCTGGCGTGGGGTTCCTATGTGACTAAAATGCATGCCTATTTCTTCTTTAGCAACAAAATCTACAGACTGAAAATGGAAAGGGTGGAAAACTTTTCAGTATGTATAGAAGAAGCTTTGTCTCAGCTAGGGGAACTAGCTAGCTTTGTCTCAACTGAGGGAACTGATCTTTTTCTCACATAAGAGCAGTGAGAAAGCTTCTCCTTTCCTCTTGTGTTGCATTGGATTTGCTCTGAGAAAAATGTTAAGGCGGTCCTCGTTTGAGTGGTAGGCTTCAATCCTCAGCTGAGGACATCAAGGTCTGGAGAGTGTCACGGTGGGGTAAGCCACGGTGGGGTGGCTGTGGGTAATCAGGGGAGGGAGAGAGGGGACATATAAAATATGCAAACACTGGAGGAAGCTGGCTCTGTAAATTTTTAAGAGACTGACAGCTTTGCTGTATAGAAAAGGTCTAAAATAATTTACCTTTAGAGCAGCATAAAGCTGCTAAAATCGTATCACGGGCATGGGAAAGAAGGGAGATGTTACCCTCTTAAAAAAAAAAAAAAATCAGCAGAATCCAGAGGCAGCCTGTTCCTGTGGGCTTGACAGCCTGTGCAGCAAGAAGCTGAAGGGGGTAGGTTTTGAAAGTGCCGTGCTGCTCTGAATATCTTGATGTGAAATGAAAGTACACGTAATTTGGAACTCCTAAAAAAAAACAAAAACAAAAAACAAAACAAAACAAAAAAAAAACACCAAAAACAAAAAAAAACCCAACCAACACCCCCCCCCCCCAACACCAAAAACAAAAAAAACCCAAACATTTTATTTTAAAGCTATTTCATAAGGTGAATGGAAACTTCATTATTAAGTATAAAATGCTTAACTGCAGTTCGTGGTGCATCTTCATTTTAAATAAAGTGCACATGAAAGTGCTCCCCTCCCCCTCAGCACAGAGTGTTATCAGCTTATCTGGGCAGGAGTTCAGAGCCATAAAAACTATATCCTGCTTACACCTTCCAGCCTATCCTATGACCTGCTCTGTGTAAACAAGTTGTACCAGGAGCTCCAAATTACTAGTAAGTAGCTGGGTTTTCTGCAGGCCGGTTAGGGCCAAGAGGAGCCAAGATAAAGTTCCAAGAAGTTCTCCGTTGGGAATGGTCTCCTGATAGCTGCCTTCTGCAGGGAGGAGGTAACAGATCTGATATCCTGCTGACTGTGGCAGTGACCGTATCCTATGAAAAGCAGTAATCTTTCGGGTAGACTTTACACTTTCGGTCTAGTGTTTTCCACGTTACACAGGATGATGGCTGTTGCAGATTGTGAAATGTCAGTGTTGTCGTAACAACACACACTGCCTGCTGCACCGACTGTCGTTCTGCTGTTGCATCAGGTCTTGGATGGACTGAACATGTAAGCCTATTTATAAAGTACTGCTGTAGTTATATCTTTAGATAGATGGATGAGATTAGCCATGCTGATGCTGGGAAGAGATATAGGTAGATGTGGGGAAGCGGGGTGTGTGTGTGTGTGTGTGTGTGTGTGTGTGGAAACAAACATCCTGCTCATGGTTGTTTAAATACCATTGGGTGAGCTGGTGCTCTAGTTACAGTGTTTGGCTGCTTCCCATAGCTAGCTGTCTCCTTGGTTTCATCTTGCAGCCAGGCACTGGCAGATACATTTATCCGGACTGGATCGTGGGTCTGCAATGAGTAACCCTGGATATTTTTGTGTGTAAAACTTTACCTTTCTGAGCAGTCCAAGAGTTGAATGCACTAGTCAGGTTCGAAGATGAAAGCCTGTTCTCCTTGAACATTGACCTTTTTATTCCAACTCGTGTGGTTTCTTGTCCTACCAACACACGACACGTGAGAATATGCTCATTTTGAAAATAAGAATTGCTGATAACTGCTGTATCTTCTCTAGTCTCCTTCCTTGCTGTAGTCTGCCTCTTGGCACATGTCGGGGTACTGTGCGATGACTGTCCCAGCCTCTGATCTGTTTGACACTCTCCATTTTGCCAGCAGCCCAGAAGGCTTCTGGCTTTCTGACTGGGATCTGAGGTGCCCTGCATTACTCGGAGCTGCTCTCTGTTGAGGGTGATGGTGGTGAATTAAATCGCCTTTCCCTGTGATCAGTACTGGTACCGGGGTGTTAAACTTGTTTTGTGGTGAGAGCTGAATTGCCTTTGAGTTAGCCTTCATCCAGGGGAGAAGAGATTACACGAGAAGTCAACTTTGTGGCTTTTTCCTGATATGCTGAGTAGTGCTCCTTAGTTAAAGCTACAGGTTGTATTCTTAAAATGCTGCATTTACTTCTGCAGTCTTTTCTGTCTGCTAGCTTCCCCTACTTCACCCACTATAATATTTCTTCTCCCTTCTGTCTGCCCCCCTCTTCCCAGGAGCCTCATCTGATGGAGATTCTGCTCGGCTCTCTGCTCTCGCCTTGGTCCTCCTCATCCAGGATTCTTGTCTCTAATTTTAGTTAGTCTGCCTTTTGATGTTCCCTCCCGTCTGTTCCTGCCTTTCTCCCTTTCTCTGAGATCATCCTGCATCTTCATGTCCCTCTCGAGATCTGGGCTGTGTTTTTGCGTGGTGGGAGGAAAGTGCTTGAAAATGAAATGAAGCTGCAGTAGTGTTGAGAGGTGAAGGATCTGAGGGCATGGAGACTAATGCCAGGGATGAGAGTTTGGGGTGCTGTCAGCTTGGGTCTGCTGTTGTGCTTACCACTAATGGCTTGTTACCTCTTCTGCATCACCATCACCACCTATTGTCTCTGGTTAGATCTGCTCTTTGGATCTTTCTGTTTTATGGGTTTGTCCTGTATTTGAACGATGGGGCTCTTTTCCACAACATTAACAGTAATAGTTGTAGGCAGAATTTACTCTTACGGAGCCATGCAGGTAATTGAAATCCGCAAGAATCCTTCTGATAGTCTCTTCAGAGCTGTTACCTTGTCCATCTGGTGCTAATTCACTTGATGCAGCTTGCAATAGAGAAGGGTGCATGGGAGGTCTGCTGGCAGTGTTGCATGCTTAGTATTGCCTGGCAGCCTGGCTTTCCTCTGAACCTCCTGCTGTTTGCTAGGGCAGGAAAGCTGCAAGCTCCGTGGTTTTCTCTAGAATTTTACTTAGTGTTAGCATGTATTTGCTTACATGCACAGAGAAAATAACTTTTCTAATGCAGATGCATTTTGACGTGGTAAGGCAGTTCTCCGCAAAAGGATGGAGTGCACATCAGCAGAAAGCTGGGTACCCGACCTGATTGCTTTGGCGTCCGGAAAGGTAGCTTGGCCTGGTGGGATTCATCTGCTTGAAGGCTAGTAGGGATGGTGCGTGTACACATAATCTCATTTGTGCATAGAATATAAATACCTGCTGTTGCAGACTTGCAGCCTGTGGTTTTAGAAGTTCTTTTGCGAAAACAACATTCAACCCCTCCACCACTGTAGCGAAGAGCTTCAGTAGAAACCCAATCCTAGCAATTAGTGAAGGCTTTAAAAGGAACCTAGCAACTGCTACTGTAGTTCAATTTGCAGATAGATTTTTTTTTTAGGCTAAGATTTGTAGCTGTTTTATTTGCGTTGTACGGAGATTGTCTGCGTGTCGCTGTAGAAAGAAAGGTGGAGGGAGTCGTGGTTATGTGGAGATCAGTGACTAAATTAGTTGAAATGATAATGGTAATGCTGCTGTGGACTCTGCAGCAAGTGATCCTCAGGGAAAGTGGAGCATGACTGGAATATATTTGGTGGTATGTGAATTTGGTGTTTGTGGGTAACCTGAGCTCACCTGTAAAGTGTTTTGTTACCCAGTTACTTTCTGACCTAACTTGCTTTTGTCAACAGTCACACCAAATGATTAACAAATGATGATTTCCATGAGTGTGGCTATGTAAAACGTTAATAGGCTGCATTTTTTTCAGATCAGCTTTATAACATGCGCTGGCCTTTAAGTCGAACTTCAAAGAAGGTAGTTTGCTTTATGGTTGAACCTATGAGCAGTTTTATGTGCAGGGTGGAGTGAACTTGTGGAGAATATTGCAGTTTTCCCGCTGCCATAAAAAGTTATGATCCTCATGATTCAAGTATTGTTCTGTAGGTGGAGGCAAGAGACAGATGCAGAGGTCAGTGGGAGCGTGTACGGAGTAAGTTCAGATGTGCCAGCGGAGTGAATGGCATCTTCTGTGTTCCCAGCTCACTGAAACGGGTTCAAAAAGTGCCTTGTGCTCTTTCTGGGTCTTCCTAAGAAACCTGCACCTGTGTTACTCGCAGAACAGGCAGACCATTTCCATGGGAAAGGAACTTGGCAGGGGAACTGTGAAACGCGGCTGAGAGGAGTGTTTTTTTCTAATGCAGTATTTTAAACCGTTCTTAAAACGTGGCGCTTCAGAGTGGAAAAGAGACTGTAAGTCAGTTTATAACCTACTTTCTTTTCTTCGGGCTTTTCTTTGGGGTATGAGCCAAGTGAGTTAAAATAAGTGGCTGCCTCTTGGACGAGTCTTATTCCAATTAACTTCACTTATGCTTCAGAAGATATTTAAAAACTGAGATATCTTCCCTAAAAAAAGGACTGTTTAGGCTAAGCGATTGTGGTGGGAGAGTGGGATAACCTTTTAAAGCCTTAATTGCAGGCTTTTGTAAAGGTATCGAATGATGGGTTCTCATTGGCCTTTGCTGCTTTTAAACCGTGGTGCGGTATAGGACTCTCCCAGCTGTAGAGTGAATGCCGCAAATGCCGAGGTATAAAACACTTTTCAGTTTTCAATAACTAAGTTATAGCTGATTAAAATAAGTCACTATTCCAGTTTCAGTCAGAACTCCATAAATATTCTGAGTGACTTAGCCTCTCATTTAAAACGCTTTCTCCTGGGATGAGGAGGTATAAATGTGCTCTTTGTTTGCAGCCAAGAAAATTAAAGGATCACAACACTCAAAACCGTACATGTTAGATCTGAAAAACTATTTCTTAAAGAACGTATACTATATCTAAATGTGCAGATACCTTTGTTAAAGTGGATTGTTTTACATTCTGTTAGCTTGAAGAATTTTTATTCTGAATACATTTAAACTTGAAAAAAAAAAAAAAAAAGACCGAGATCCTTATCTTTGGATGATCCATTAGCTGTTATAGCCTGCCTTTTATTTATTTTTGTAAACACATGTGTGAATGTAAACATTTTATCCAGAATGGCCTTGCAAATGTTGCTGCATTAACATATATTGTCATGGAGAATAATTTTCATTTAACTGTAATTTGCTTTATATTTTCCTCCCTGGTTGCCATAGAAACGCAGTCCAATGTGGCAGTGACTACTCACAGGAGCTAGGTTATGCATTGCCTTTATAATGGACCTCTGTTAATCATGCTGCAGTTTTCACTGAAGGAACCATGATTATTTGCAGGAGGCACTTTATTTATATAAACTGCAAGATGCCTGTGGTACCTCAGCTTAATATTCAGAGTTATCAAGGGTGCTTTTCTATTCTGCTGAAGTTTTGTCAGAAGAACTGTCTATGTATTACGATGATTGTGGAATTGATATATAGTTACTTAAATTTAATGTCAGTTAGACTCCATTTTCAATTTTCATTTAATTTACTGTAATAGCCTAACTAGTAATGCTCTTTCCTATGGTTCAGCTTAAGATTTCAAATGTTTGAAACATTCGTTATCCTTATCTATGCATAAAAAGTTGACTTGCTTTCCATAATAATATGTCTGTGCCTTTACAGTGGTGGTTTTGGCTCCGCAAACACCTTCTCTTCCACCCCAGGCCTGGCATCTAAGAACGGTGATCTTTGTCTAACAGTGATGCCAAAGCACTTAATCATGCTTATAAGGAAGAAAAAATATTGCCTTTTGGCTAAGGTAGAGCAGGGGGTGAGGAAGGATTTTAGTCCCATTTGTTGCCTGTCTGTGCATTTTGGATCTATTTTGTACCTCTCGTTTTTGGCTGCCCTGTCCATGTCTGCCTTGTGCCATGGATGCTGTTCTTATGAACTGTGCCCACATTTCCTTTTGATTTACTTCCACTCGTGAACCCCCAGGCTCACAAAATGCAGATGTGAGCGTTATATATGTCCACTGCAGCTGGCAGTAGGAAGCTGGTTTTACAGCTGAGGATAGTGGGGCCGTCCCAAGGCAGAGGTGATTTAGGGCTTTAAATAGTACCCCTGCGTTACAGTACACGCCACAGCGTGGTGGTGGGCTTTGCCCTTGTCTGAATGGGGCTGTGGTGGGTCCTGTAAGCATGTAGGAGTGGGTGCTTTCTTTTCTTTACTGTGACTTTAAGGGTAAAGTACAACACTATCTCCAGGAGTATCTGTGCTCCCATGCCTGATATTTTAGGATGCACTGAGAAAATAGAAGGATGCTGATCTCTGCCTTTGTCGATGGCTTGTTCAAACCTTGGAAGGACTTGCCTTCCAGCTACAGAGATAAGAATCATGGTGGCATCCCTTCAAACTGAACTTGTCAATTAGCAAATGATTCATTTTTGCTTAACGGGATGAACTAAAGGAGAGAAAATCGGCCACATGGGATTTTCTTTTTCCTGTGTGCTTTCATGGCAGGAGACTTAAATTGTAACTTAAGAGATGTGAGTTTCACTTGCCTCCCAAATCAGACTCCTCAAAAAGAATTTTTAGTTTGGTTTTGGGTCTTAAAGAAGATTTGTACGTTGGTTCTTTCTTTCCTGCTCTTCATGGTTAGATGCCAATTGTCAGTTACGTAAGTCCGGATTACTCCAGCACGTGGATGCTTTCAGATGCATATGGTCTCACAGTTATTTCTTGGTACTTTACAGAAAGAATTGAGTAACATTTTGTTCTGTAATGCAGTATTAAGAAACCGAGCAATTTTTTTTCTGTAATGGCGTATAAACAAGTAGTGATAACATGCTATTTAAAGCGTTTGGAGGAGGTAGGGCTAAGGAAGGGAGGCAGGACTGAATCAAGCTTTATTTTTCTTATACCTACACACCATATTTTAGTACAATTTTGCTTGCCTTCCTTGAAAGCTGTGAGCTATTATAAATGAACTATTTTTTGAGGTGTATAAGCACAGTGTGGTGTGTGTGCTGTGGTTATGGAGTAGCCTTGCTAATAGGTGTTACTCACCTCTGTTGCCCTTTGCGTATTTCTGTGTCTTTCACTGTATGATGTTGGTGCTCTTTTGCTGTTTACAAGAGGCAGATGTGAATCGTTGTCCATGGCCAATGTAATTTTAATAAAAGTCTGAAAAATGGCTTGGCTGTAGTCAGGACGCTTGGGTCTCGTGTAGACTTTTTGCATTTTTCCTCTTTTTTTTTTTCTACCTGTTGTCACATAAATGCTCAGAATTGACCATTAGTTTGTGTTATTTCATGACACGTTTGGGATACTCAAATGTACCTCTTCAGAGGAGGTAGGTAATGCATTCTGACAATGCCAGCATCTCTAAGCTATCAGATGGGACAGTCAGATCTGTAGACAATTTATGAAATAATGAACACTTACTCTCTGTAATTCATAGTTTTATCTGAATTTTGTTCCACTTTTGCTTAGCTTCAGCTACCCGAAAATCAAACGTTCCATACCAAATGCTTTTAATTTGGAAGTATTTTATTTGAGAGTTAAGTATTAAAATAAGTAATAGCATAAGAAAATATTAGGAAGTGATTTTTTTGAGCTGGCGTTGAGTTTATATTTCCAATATCATAGGAATGGCCACATATGGGAATGTTGGTAGAGGTGTATGATGGCTGTTTAGCCTGTGGTTCAAGACAAGGGGATGTCATTATATTGATAGAACATAGCTGGGCGGTCTGCTTAACTTGTTTAAAGCAAACAAAAAACCCACATGACCCTATAGTCAGTATATAAATGGGTACGTATGACAGCTAACTTGCCGTCATACTTACGTTTATTGGCTTCTTCCCAGCTCTGAGGCATCTATCTCAGCAAACCTTTGAGGTGTTTTTTTCCAAAGGTACAGTCCAGAAGGGCTGCTTGATGAATTGCAATGTGAGCGCAGTTGTAGGTATAAACTAATGCATGTGGTGACTAGCTTACCCTTTGTGGACTCCTCAAATAGACTCCTTTACCTGATTATTGGGTTAAACATTCATTTGTTAGTGTGAGAAGAGCAGAGTGGCTTTAGTGGCAGAGAGAGTATTTGACTCTTTCTGAAGTTTCACTTTGAGAATATTTTAAAGTTCACTTATTTGCACTTGGGTTTGGTCTGACAGCTAATACGTTACCTTATCAGAAGTCATGAAAAAGTGTTAATTGCAGATAAAACATTATAGAGCCAAACTGTTGTTCTGCTCCCTCCCTTTCTTGGACATTTGAGTTGACTTTGAGCCACTTTGCATCCTGGTTTGTGCCTTAAAGATAGCATTGGATTTAGCTCCATTAATTGTGACATATGTGTAGAAGGGAAGCGTGTTTTCTAACACAGCCTGGACACAATGCTGTTACCAAGAAAATGGTGCAAATCGGGATGAGATGTGGGGTGGTGGTGAGTTCAGAGGATCTGCCTTGTGTGCAAGTCGTGGGAAGAGGGATTTCTTCAGGGAGTGGGTGAATTGTTTCCTTCTGCTCTGAACAGCCTCTTAATGAACTGCCCTCTCCAGGGTGTAGAGAGATTAACCTCCCACGGCTAACTTCAACCTGGGAGACTTCCACCATATTGCTGCCTTCAAGTGTTTGTATCTAAAAATACATTCGTGCTGCTGCACAATGGGCTCAAGGCATGTTAATCCTTTTCTCTTTAGGAAGGAGACTTGTGTTACTAGGTGAACTACTGCATAAATTGTTTCTGCTGTGCAGTGTTACCATTTTTCTTCTTCCAACAGAAAAATGTGGTGGAAATAATTGTTCTGGTTGGAATTCCCTCTCTGACAACAATAGCAGAAATGGGGTGGGGTTGTTTGAAAATGTTTAATGATGAAAAGTTTTGGAGGAGCAAGCTCTCCCAAGCTGCACAGGCTTCACCACGTGATTCCTCTTTACTGTTTAGTCTTCTGCAGAAACTGCAGCGTTTTCACAACTGGCCGTTTGAATAGTTTTGGCCACTTCTGTCTCTTCTAAGCACAACCGTTTAAGAATGCTTTGTCTGTATTGGATGTCGCTTGTTCTACTACATTCTCTCATTCAGCTGCATTCATTTAGTTGTAATTTAGTACTACTTTTTCTTCGGATGAGGAAGAATGAAAGCCTACCAGGCTAACACCTATAAGCAGCACTTGGAGTTATTGCTACCTCTGTGTATAATGATTCATCTTGGAGGCAGACAGCTTGTTGCCCTCAATACCTCATTGTAGTTCTAGACAAATTCAGATGTTATGCTTCAGCGTTTCTGGCTTACAAAGTCTCAGCGGTGATGCTTCTGTTTATTGTAAGGCTTTGTTTCTAGGTAACTTTGGAGAATATTTTATGGCAGCAGTAGCACAAGGGCTAGTTCAGACACGGCGCGGATAGCTGTAGGTGAGTTTACTGCCTTGTGTTGAACAACTTGGTAGCTGATATACTTGCAGCGAGTTACAACTTGAATTCTTGCTGTTTGCGCCACTGGGGAAGCTGCAGTGGGGCGTTTGAGGTCTGGGATATAAAATGACTTGCAGCAAACATTGCGTAAGTATGTGTAGCTTTGGTCTCAGTGCTGACTGTTTTCTGTGTGTTCCTGAGAGAGATGAGACGCAGTTTTTACTTCTCAAGCTACTTAAGATTCAGAGTATATTTTCTCTCCTTTCATGTTTGGCTTACCTTGACTCATTTTGATACAGGAGCTCACCTGCTGCATCTGCTAGACTTTTATCTGCTACACCTGCCCCCGTTTTCCCCGAGACCTGCTGTTGATGCTAATCAGCAATAGGGCTCAGTCACAAGCTTCTTAGACAACCTAAACCATTTGTAAGGAAACTTCTTTAAAATATGGATGGCATTAGAGGGACTCAGGCTTAAAATTAGAAACTGTTTATGATGCACAGTTGTCGTTGTTTACCTTGAACCATAATTATCTTATTTCCTGAGTTAAAAACGTCATGTCAGCTTGCTGAAGCAAAATTTGATGACAAAGGAATTGTTTTTAGCCACCAACAGAGCAAAGACTGCTTCAAATGTGTGTTTAAATATGATTTTATAACCTGAAGTATAGCACACTCAGGATTTTAAATTGGCTCTGGAAGTTGCGTGGGCTTATGGGTAGGCCATTTGGCTGGGGATCAAGGGACTGGGTTTAATCCTAACTCTGTCCTTTTGTCCTCTGAGCGTTTTCCTTGCCACCCTCTGTGCTGTTTATTTGGACGACCGTGTATTTGAAGGAAGGGAGATGCCCTTTCACTCTGTGTTTGTAGATTTTCTCGGGGTGCGGTTTCATGGCACGGCCGGAGCCGGTTCAGGGCTGCTGTGAGGGGGGGTGAGGGTCCCCCACCCTCCCAGGGCGAATGCTGCCTCTTCCCGGGGCGCACCAGCCAATTCAGTCCCTTCTGAGATGGGAGACCAGCAGGCGGAGGACGAGGAGTAGGTTTTCTGCTGGGCTGGCAGGTTAAGCTGATTTACTGACAAGCTCCAGACGTGGCCCAAGGGAGAAACAAGGGATCCAGCAGCTGATCAGGGGCAGATCTCCTGGCTCAGCTCTATTCAGCTGTAACGGGTAACTTCACCTGCAGCCCTCCAGCCCCTCCTGAGGAGCTAAGGTACCACTAATGTACGCAGACAGACATTTGACTTCCTTATTCTATTATTTAGTAATGCTTTCTGGTGAGTCTTTGTGGCTGAGGTGGCCTGTGCCCTCCTCTTACCGCTTCCCAGACCTGCTGTCTGTAGCTAAGTGAGTGCGGCAGCCTTCTGCTTCATCACCCTTACCTGGTGCTGCCAGCATGTTCATTTTCCAGGAGAATGGAAAATGGGAGGGGAGCAACTTCCTTAATGATGGCAACTGCTACTTAAGCCTGTTCAGGGCTTATAATAGAAGGGCAAAAGAATAATCAGTGGAAGCTGTAGGTGCTTTCAATTTATGTGGTATTTTTAAAGAATCTCTTTTTATTCTGACCTTAACTTGTGAGGACCTAGACAATAGGGGAGAGATGCCATGTGTAAATCAAGGAGGCTCTTCCTTTATGGTTTCTCCTTGCTATGTAATTTGAGGTGATTGTAAGGCACTTATCATAACTCTGGAAACTGAAGACTTGAGCACATTTTAACAATTACATTTTGCACATCACTTTCTGGGGACCTCCTGGGTCATCAAGCCAGGTCTGCCTCTATGGCAGGTAACGGTGTCATCTAACCCTTGTAATGACTGTACGTATCTGGTTGTAAGCCTCTGAGTGAAACCTGCAGATTCTGAAGAAAATAAACCTGTATCTGAGTTGTTGAATTCCCTGGTTGTAACGTTTGTGTGACCACACAGAATTTTCTTGGCTGAGGGGGCTGTATACTGCTGCTTGGAGCGGGTGGTTGTGTACCCCTTGGGTAAGTTTGCTCTGTTTTTTTCCTCTTTGAGAGAGACTACATGTATGTTCTTGAAGGCTGAACAGTGACTTCCTTGACTCTTCCTTGGCTAATTAGTGTGTTTTAAAATGGGATGCTTCCATCCTTTTTACAAATCAGCTTTCAGAAAGGAAAGGAAATAGTTGAGTTATTAATAGTAACCTGTATCTAATTTGCCACTGGACTGCATGCTTGCAAATATCTGAGACTGTAAAGGTGATGAATGTGTCTGTCTGTCACTTTTTTTTTCTTCCAAAGAATGGTCTGTATTTTCTCAATGTGTTAAAATTGAGCACAGAGTAAGAAATTGCAGACTCATATTTTTAAATAAAGTGGTGCTCTTCCTGGCCTAGTAGCATCGTTAACCCTCCTTCCTTCCCTTAGAAGAACTTACAAAGGGAATTTGAGTGGAACTGATGAGTAAAGGGCTCCTAGTGAAGTTACAGGGAAGGTATTCAGTCTAATGATGGGAAGTATGTCTTTGTCCCACTTCAGACTTGTATTTAGGAGGAATAAAAAGGAGAAGGTACCTGAAATATGTCAGCAGTTGTGATCTAACTTGAAATTACTGGTTTAATTCCAGAGAACATACTACTTGTCTTCATTGGGTTGTTGAAGGCCAGTGTCTTGGGAGCTTAATTAGGATGAATTGAAGCCTCAAGATTTTTTTAGCTTGGCTTCATTCTGTTCAGCATGGTGAGGGTTTTTGTGCTTTTAAAGGTGGGCAGTACTTTTGTCTGTCTTTGAAATTCACCTTTGTGTGTCCCTTTTGATGGTGTATCAGCATATTCTTTATCATGCATCTTTTGGATCTGAAATGGTAGAAATTCCCCGAGGTCACTGGGGGTTGTTTTTGTTTAAGTGCAGGCGATAAGTTTTTAGGATGGCTATGACAAACGTAAGCTAGAAAACTGGCAGCTCAATTTGTTTGCCAGATGAATCTGTTGCGATTCTTTTATAGGTACCTGTGCACAGGAATTGAGTAATCTTTTGGCTGCTTTTTGGCTGCTTTTTGTTAAAAACTTGAATTTTGTAGCTTTTGAATATATGCTAAGTCTTCTAGTACTTGATTAATTTCTTTTAGTTTTCCCATAAACCTTTCTAATTGTCAACATCTGGGAATATTACTGCTCATGCTGTTGATTCCAGTGGTGCTAGTTCTCCTTTGTTACTTCTGGTTTGCATGCCCAAGAAGAGCCTTGTTTGTCTTTGTGCCCTACCTTTTACTTGAACTTACTGTGTGTTGCTTTCTGTGTTGACCTAAATGAAAGTCTTTTCCTGGATAACGCTTTCTAAAATGCTTGATTTTTGACTCTATTATACCTTTTGTTTTACATGTCTACGTGTATGTTGCTGTACTTAAGCTTTAAAAAAAAAGTGCTATTTATACTCTTTGTATTATCTGACTATAGAATAATTGGGTTGGAAATTTACTACTTTTACAGATGGGGCTCAGCAAATGTTTAGGATATGGAGGTTACAAATTCTTCTCATTTTCATGTGAACTAAAAATAATCATGGAACACTTCTGCTTTGAATATCCATGCCATTGTGCATCCTGTGTCTCTTCCAAATGTCTTAGGAATTAACAGCTTACTATAAAATAAACAGCTTGAGGGTTCTGTACATTTTGATGTTGAATTTTATGGCTGGATAGCTAACCAGTTCAGGTTATTTGAAAGTAGATATGATGCTGTTCTGTGCTGATGGTTTTCCCGGAAACACATTCTCACGTGCTTAACGTGTATATTCGTGTACCAGTAATAATGATGTGTTGTTCCATAGCAAGACAGTGGATCTTTGCTTTACATGTGCAAATCATTTAATAAATAAATGAGCCTGATTATGCATCTTTTTGGAAGAGATTCAACCAGGCTGGAAAGACCCAGCAGTCTTGGGTAATTATATTTCACATTGGAGCTCTAAAAAAGACAAGTGGTAAAGGTCTGGAGGATTATTGGGAAGCATTGGGGCTTACAAACAAGGATGCCTGTAGCTTCCTAGGCTGCTCAAGTGAAAGTGGATAATGATTTTTGGGTGCCTAACCATTTTCTTATTTCTATCCATGCCAGAGGTCACCATTTGATGTGGGTTAATGCTGTTGTAAGGCAAGTGTTGCTAGTATAGCTAAGACTTCTTTATCCATTTGCTTATGAAAGTGCATAATCTTTAAGGTATTTAATATTTTCTTAAAAAATAGGGGAGTGTTGTGTGTGGTGTGTGTGTGTTTTGGTTTTGTGTTTTTTTTTTTTTTTTTTTTAAACTTGTGCAGACTAAACCATATCATGGAAAACAGCATGTCCTCTAGACCAGCAGACCGAGTCTTGTCTCTGCTTGCTGGTACAGAAGGGCAAGCTGTATCCTTGAGCTTCAGTCCAAGGTTGGTTAAGGAAATTGCAGAGCTGTATTTTGACTTAATACTTTCCACTCATCAGAGAAGCCACAGAAGGGTGGTAAGGGTGAAGGAGGAGAGATGAGGGAACATGCTTGTGGATTTCCAGAACTCTTAATTGTGTGCACAGAATTGAAAAATCTGGTTCAGTGGAAACTGTTCAGGCTTGCTTTGCTCTTCTGCCACATCACGCCAAGAAAAAGAGTTACTTCAGTGATTTAAGCTTTCAGGTTGTGCTGGAAGCTGGGACTCTTCTGACAGCCCCAGTTTTTTTGCTTTGCCAAGTACCTTTCAGGCTGCTTTCATGGATATTTCCAGGAGAAATGGTATGCAATTTTAGAGGTTAGCAATTTTGAGATATTCTTGAGAGTCAGGAACTTTAAATGTTTGCTATGAAGAAACCAGATAACCAGTAATAAAGTTAGAATGCCCAATAATTTCGGAGTTTATTGCTGAGCTGCCTGTTGTGTGTTTGCAAGGGTTAAATTCTGAAACGTTAGGTTTCTGCTGATAATTAGTTTTTTAGTTTAGTGCAATTCACACATAAAAGTAGTCAAACAGCTTTATACTATCTTTTGACCTACTGAAATGAACTATAGAATTTTTATTTGAACTTCTCAGGTCTCTTTTCTATGAAAGAAGACAAAGCAGTGTCCCACACACAAGCAACGTTGCCCATTGCCCTTGCAAGCATGAGATTTGGAGTATTTATAAAGTAGGCAACAGTGGTGTGCAGTAATTCTTCAGGATTACCCAAGAATATTGGTGATGGAAGCCAAGTCCAGTTGTTATATCAGTATGTAAATACTGCAACTAATGTCATTTAATGGATTCAAAAAAGCACAAATCTTGATGAATACCTGAAACGCATTGAAACTATTTGACATCACAGATCCTGATTTCTTTTCATACACTAAACAGCTTGGTTGTTCCTGAATTTAGACTACTGTCAACCCCCAGTTTCTTGTGGACTGTGTTGTCAATGTCAGACTTTTTTAATTAAAACACTTAAAGGACTATTTGGTTCTGCATGAACCACATCTTTCCCTTCCTTCACGCTTGTTTTGGTGGGATAAATTGAGCCTTAGGCTCTTCAGCCCACGCGGAAGTATCTTGATCTGTGTTTTTGAGGACAGTATCAGGTTATTTTGTATTTTTATCAAGTGGCAAAGATGACAGGAGCTTTAAAAAAATGTAGATCTCAGCATACGTATTATCTGCAGGGCAAGGAACTTTGAGATCAAGAATATATTACCTACTTAGTTTCTGAAAGTTATCAAATCAAATTTTACTTGATGCTACAATCTTGTCACAGTGAAACATACTGTAAGGTGTTTTTTTTCTTTTTTTTTTTTTTTGTTGTTTAAGCACTAGTGGCATTCTCTCTGCACTTTGATTTTTCACTTCAGTAATTGGCACTGTATGAGCATAGTAGGCTATCATGATTGCTGCCGAAATATTTGTTTCTTTGTAAATTCTAATGAAAGGCAATTTCTGTAGCGCACACCATGACTGGAAATTTCTTCTCAAAGTATAGGAGCAGCTGCACATGTGAGCAAGTGTGACTCTGGTCCCACTGAACATAACAGTTTGCTCAGCACACATGTATTTGGAAATGGTTGGTCTGTAAGCTACTGATAGGATGCAGGGCATTTCAGTTAAAGGCATGTTATTTTTCTCTAATTTCTGTGTATTTCTTGGAAACAACTCCTTCTCCCCCCCCCCTTCAGATCTCTGGTGTGATACCTCTGCTTTTTCCTCCTCTTTCTAAATAGGCCTGAGCTGTGTAGAGTTGTCTGGGCCTGCTTTTTCAGGCTCTTAGGTGAAATTGCCACAAATCCGATGATCTTTTAGCTGTACGTCCCCTCAAGATGGGGCAGAGGAAAGCTTTCACTGCTGCAGTGGGCAGGACTGTTCTTGGCTCTCAAGGGGGTGTGAGCAAAACCTATAGAAAGGAGCGCAGGCAGTAATTTCCGCACTGTTTCTGTATATGTGGCACTGTGATTTTTTTTCCCTGTACTCCAGCACTTGTTGTTTGGATTCTTAACTGACTTGGGTGCTGTAACCAGGCAGGAATATAATCCCTGTTGTTGCAGAAGGTACTTAAAATATTCCTCGAAGATATGTTGTTAAGTATGTGGGGTTTGGAGTACTGTTTGCTTATGGATTCTCACCCTTTCGCCACCCTCCGTATTCTCAGGTTCTTGAATTGTAATGTGATTTTTACAATTCCTGAGAATAAGTCTTTTTCATCATTTCAGCAGGGTGAAAGATGAGTGTTTTGTATACAGGGTGCTGCATAAAGCTATACAGGCAGTGTTGTTGAGTTGGTTTGAGCGTGCCTATGGAGTGCGTTGGAAAACATTTCTGGATTTCACCTCCCTCCAAATTTGTTGTACTTGTACCTCCTCGAGTTCTGCGTCTGAGGTAATGGAGCTTATCTGCAAGCATAAGCTCATTGGTGTCTTGTGTGTTCCCCAGTGTATATTTTTACTGAAGCCCTCAGAGAAATGCCTCATTGAAATTCTGTCTCTTCCTGAAATTATTGCAAGGGAAGCTGATGAGTGCTGTGGAAAAAGGCTATCCTACTCCCTACAGATTTTTTTTCCATTCAGAAGTTGGTCTAAACCAGAACCTACATCTCATACTGGTATCCTGTTACGCTTCTTAGTTCTGGATCACCCTAAAATCTGAATTCATGCAAGTCTGTCTTTAAATCAAAATACAACTTTTTGCTTTTTGCTTCAAAGAAGCAATAATAAGAAAAAAATGTACTTGCTTGTGGGGAGGTTGGCCTCTTGATTGTTTGAAATGAAACTTCAGCAGACTGCTTCTTTCCTATTCCCTTTAAAATATAGATTTGAGTAGAACCCTTTTAGCATTCAGTTGATCAAAATTAGAAATATCTAGATGTGTAAAATTGTTTAATCTTGAACATTTTGTTCATAGAGACCATTCTAAGTGACTGAATCAGTACAGGGCTGGTCCAGTTTTATTATTTTATTGTTGATGTCTGTCCGTGAAGCCGCCTCCTGCCTCGCTGCTGTTAGTGTCAGCTGCCTGCCCAAACTGCTTTTTGTAAATAGTCTACAGTTAATTTTAATGCAAGTATATATATATTTTTTTTTCAGGTGACCTCTTGTGATTGTAAAGCATTTTCCATCTTCTGTACCATTTCTGTAAAGTTACGAGATGCCCTTTTATTGAAGAAGTTTGAATTACTTAATTCCCAATTTTTTCAGTGAGTGCTAGGAAAAGTTGCACCGTGTGCTCTAAATCTGAAGTTTACTGATTTGTCTGGGAGTGCAGCAAGAGGAATCAATAACTAATCAGTGGGGAACTGCTGAGGACTACGTGTTACAGAACAGAAGTTGGTGGGAGAACTTAGAGGTTGAAACACTTACTTTTTTTTTTAATGAAACTGTCTGCTTACCCAGAGTTTCCAAATTACTTCATGTTAATATAAAATAAAGCATCAGAGGTCTTGAAAGACTGAGCCTGTTTTAAACCAGAACCTGGTCACCTGGAAAACTTAATTATTTGGTATTTATTACTACCGTTTCAACGCAAAGGAAAAAGGAATGTCTGCCGTTTTGCATTGCAAAAGGGTTTGTGTGTAGCTGCAGTTAGCTTGCTACATGTCTGAGCGTTGTCCAATGGTCAGTGTTGTAAATTCATGGAAGGGAAAGCAAAGGATAGTAATGTCAGTTTGTGAAGCGATACATTTTCGTCAGACTAAAGCGAAGAAAATTGGGTGGATAAATGTGGCTAACATTATTAATTACAATTTAGTCTTTTGGAAGTAAAGTTATTTATACAGTGAAATGTTGGATTCTACACAGCAGGAACAGTGTGCGAGTGACCCGAATACATATTACCTCCCAGGTTTTGCCCACGGTCTGTGTGTTGGGCATCTTCCACTGAAGTACTTGCTGTACTTCACAAGTAATTTGATAACTGTTTCACAAAAAATAGTTCGCTTTGTAGTGAAAGTTACTTGGCTCATATGTGGTCACTATTTCAGTGTTACAATACTTAATGTGTATTTTCTGTGTGAGCTAAGTAATGAATACAATTACTATATGTAGGCCAGGAAGCAGATGTAAATAGGGCTTCACAACTGTATATCGTTATGTCATGGGACAGGATTTCTGTAGAGTTTTATGATAATTTTGTTCACAATTGATCATAGCCGCTAATGTCAGCAAGTAGCACTACTGATATTCCAGATAATGTGGTTGGAAGTTACGCTCTCCCCCCCCCCCCTTATCTTTTATCACCGTTTAAGTGGATAGCTCTAATTAGAGTTGTGACTTTTATTGTGGAGGAGAAGAGTACAAAAGGAGTAGGGGACTCATGCTGGAAAAGATGCTGTGCAAGTATTGTCATCATATTCCATAGGACTGTAGTTGCCCATCAGGGGATCCTTCAGTGCCCCAGGACTCGCGTTCCTTGGAAAAAAACATGGGGTAGCTGTATGTCTTTATCTCCTTTGCTCTTCTGAGAGAAAAAATGTCAGAAAACTTTCATTTGTTTCCCCTTTGCTTGTCCGGAAAAGTTTACCTGCGGCAGAATTTCCTTTCTTTTGAGTCAGGACCATGTGCCCTTGTGCGTTCCTTTAGGTTTTTTGATTTTATTTTGGCCTGCTCCTTTTCACTATTGTTCCTAAGACTTTCCTTAACTTCGTTGGTAGCAGCTCTACCCTGGATGCAGCTGTGTTGCTCATCTGGACATCTTCCCTTCCACTTTAACTCTGGGAGTGAAAGTTTCTCGAAACAAACTAGGTTCTCCCAGGGTTCCCAGTCTCCTCCACTGTGTACCTGTCCTGGTTAGCCTCAGGGTCTCTCCTGGATGGTTCTTTAAAGACCATCCCGTTTGAAGGCAGATGCCCAAATCCAGCTATATCAGAGAAGTAGTTTGTAAGGTGATGAACAGCAACGAAGCATAAAATTTAACTACATGTCACGAGCTCTACTTAGGCTACTCCTGTGGACTGTGAAGTTGTGAAAATGTTATAGGAAACTGAATCTGTTGCTGTTTAAAGAAACAGTGCACTCAGGAGCATGCAACGAGGGAGCTGGGCCTCCTTGGAGTTGTGCAGGCAGAGTTTGGGAGAATAATAATAGCTTAAACCAAGATTTAAAAAGTAGTGGTTGACTGCCCCAAGGGACCTCCACGGTAAAGGCATCGGTGTGAGAGGTTGTAGAAAACAAACACAAGCAGCAGAGTGTAATTAGGAGGAGGAGGACGGGTTTGTGAAGGTCCTAGGAGCTAAGGCGGTCGGTGTGAGTTGAGGAATCCTTAGCACTTTGTACGGGGCAACTGGGAATGGAGCAAGCAAATAAAAGCAGTAGTTTTGTTGAAAAGAACATACTTTGTAGTTCCCCACTTGTAACTTAAATATATTTGAGTTCCTTGTTTTATATATAAAATTGGTCTTTAGAAGGTCTCCTTTTAGAAGAAAAGGTAATTTAGAAGAAATCAAAATTTTCCATTGTCAGTTGGAACTGGGGTTGGTCATTGTGTTCCTCACCGTGGTTTAGAGAGTCTAGAGATCACACTGGACATGGGATTTTGTGTGGGGAATTTGTCAGTCATACTGCTGTATGTGGAGTTGGCAATTAACCCTTTAACCTGTTTGTGCAGACCTAATTACCTTCTGTCGGACCGGGAAGGGCCAGTGCCCGTGCTCCTGGTGACTGCTGCTTGCTGGCACAGCTGAGCTTTAGCAGTTGAGGTCTGCAGTACGTCGTCAGCCTGTTTCATTTTATAAAGTTCCTTTATCGAGCTGCTTCTCTGTGGAAGTGCAGCAGAAGCTCAGGCATTGTTATTACACATCTCATGCATGTTTTGAAGAAGTTCTGTTGTTTTGCTTAGAGCATAGAATGACTCTTCCCCATATTTACAGGTCCCTTACAAGTAGAAGTAAGAACCTGCTAATGCTGAGCAGATATCTGGAGGTGTTTAGGTTCATCATAGACATAAAAAAATTGGGATAAGACAGTGTTTTACATGTGGCTTTGCCCAAGCTCTCTGGTTTTCCACATTGCAAACCCTCAAACATGCTTATTTGTAGTTCAGGCTCGCCCTTGCTTGTATGACTAGTACGGGCACCTACCAAGCTGTGCCATCCGAAACTTCTCCCCTCTGCAGTCGCGGAGCGGGCCAGACCACCCGCACAACGATAGCGACTTGTGTGGAGATCTCATCTGGAACGGGCTAGTTTGCTCTGGCTGGGAGAGAAATTTATTTCTGAGCAAAGGTGCTCGTCAGGCGCGCGGGCAGCGCTGGGTGACTCATGGGATAGGACGGGTTTAGCTGCAGCCCTGGCGCTCGTCAGGCAAGTCGGGTTTCTGCCCGCGCTGACGTGACAGTCACCTGAGACTGCTCACGCCGCGCAGCCGAGCGTTCCTCCATTGTGAGAAGTGGTGAAGAGTTCAGGTACTGGGTTTTGGGCTCGGAATTGTCTGCCAGCCCTTTCATGTACCAGTTCAGCCGCCCAGTTAATGAATGTAATTCCCCTTTGCCTTGGGTGCTGAGAGCTCCTGCTGGCTCCTGCCCCGGCGTCGGAAATTTCGCTTTGGGAATTTGCAGCTGGAAAAATATCCTTGAAAGGTGCAGCAAGAGCTGTTTAAGAAATAAAGAAAAAGTTAGAGGTGTTTAATAGATGAAATGCTATTCAGAGCAAGGATCTAAAGGTATGCTTAAAAAGAAAGCGCATGTGTCATGGGTAATTCCACATAAGTTGTTCAAGAAAGTGAATTAGCGGCACAGGGCACCTGGTAGCACACCGTGGGCAGTTCACGCTTTCCCTGCGTACGTAGTCTGTCGGTTCATGAGTTGCTCACAGTTTGGGGGGGGTATGTGTGGTGGTGACATACCGTTTTTCGTAAATAAAATGACGGTAAAACCACACAGATGGTTGCAGAAACCTTGAGACAAGCAAATTTTTTTTTAATCTATTATCAGAAAGTTATGGAACTTGGTTGATGCTCTGCTAAACTTTCCACAGTTTCTTTTATTCTTCTGTTTGTGCAGACTCGTTATCAGAAAGTTTATTTCTAGATTAGGCAAGGATTTGTATTTAGTAGCCTTCGTGTATATAGCATGCTTGTTGTAAATAAAATTAAACTGTGTGTTTTAATTTTCTAATGAACAAATTCTTGTGTTTTTCAGATTACACAGCGTTTTTGGGACACACCTCTGTTGGATTTTAATATATGTCCTGCTAACAACAGCTTTCAACTATGGAATCGGTAAATATTTACCTTGCTTCTATCCAAATTTTCTGTTTTATTACCTAACAAGTGCTCAAGTGCTTGTGTCCATGTGTTTGTGGTGGTTTTTTTTTCTTTATTTTCTGAAATTTGAAGGTAAAAATTGCAAATTTCCATGGAACAACTTAAAGGTACTAACCAAGAATATATTAGGAAATGTCTTTAGTTCTGAGATGCCCTTTTAATTTCAAATAACTTCAAATGTAGCAGGTTTTTCCCTGACTTCAGTGAAAGTGAAAGTTACCTTTCCTGTGGGGGCAGTTCCAGTGCTGGTTTGTCCAGCAGACTGCTTGCCTTCTCGGTGCTGCTGACTGCCGAGTACTTAATTTCCTCCTACTTCTAGTGTATCACAGTCCTCTTTCTTTCTCTTCACTTTTAAAATGTCTTTAAAAAAAGTCTGTTAAAAAGTGCCAGTTTCACAATGTTATGTCTCCTTGTGATTAGTTATAATTGAAACAGATGGCACCTATGTTTCATTTTGGGCAGAGAAATGTCTCAATATGCTGAGACTACAGTTTGATTCAGTGTTAGGATTCAACTTTTTGGTAGCATTAGCAGATGTAGAAATAATAGGCTGTCCTAGAGTGGAATGAGGGGGGTGGAAGAGATTTTTGCCCAAGCGTTTTAAGAGAGGATGAGAGAGGTCGGTGCTGTTCTCTGGAAAGCAAAAGGATATAGATGTAGCTGGTAGGGAAGGAGTTTGTTCTTGCAGGTTTTTTTTCTGCAGTACTGGCAGTTCGGTGTGTTGCAGGCTGAATACAAGCTGTTGTTCTCTGCTCCCCGTGAGCTCAGCTTTGCAGCGTGTGTCATGGCGGTGCAGAGTTGAAGGTCGTCCTCAGCACGTACACAAACGCTATGGAGAAGGCTCTCAAGGGATAACCTACAGCATGTGGCTTCTGCCGTGAGGCTTTGGGTACTTGGCTGACCTCTTGGTTTATGCTGCAACAGGATTATTTGTGTTGAAATTGTCATTATGATAAAGGCCGTTATTGAAGGAGAGTTACTCTGGGTAGAAACACAGGTCTGCTCTGGGTGGCTTTGCAAGCTGGTAGATTTCTTTTGTGCTGGGTTTTGAGGTGGAAAAAAAAATATCTTTGTATTTAGTTTGTCCATAGTAATTCCAAGGTACTCAGGTGGAAACAAGACGTTATTTGTTTCCCTTGGTGAATATTAATAGCAGTAGAAGCCTTTCACAGTGAAACAAACCAGACTAGGCATCAGTAACTCTCCCCTGCTGCAGCTAAGTAATTAAAGTGTATCAAGTGTGAGACCTTTTGCTGTAGTGTGCACTAAGGCTTTCCTTAATGGGTGCTCTGCAGTCCCCTGAAAAACTGAGCTGAATCCTAACACCGATTATAAACCAGGTTGTTTACTACCTATTATATTTTATAGTTCGGTACGAAGGTGTTTCATTCTGAGTTTTGAAGTAAATGATATTTTTTGCTTTTCTTGAATGCAAACCATACTTTAAAAACCAGGGTAGTATTAATTGCAGTACCTTTCACTTAAACGAAAACTAAACATTCAAATGTATTTGCATAGTATACTTGCCCACTGGGCAAACTGACTTGCTTCCTGTCAGATTATAGAGCGTTATGGCAGACTGCATCTCTCAGGGCCTTTTGTCTGCATCACCTGCCTTTTGGCCACTAATATCTTTTAGGATTACTACTGAGAGCTTAAATTATGCACTACACTGCTATGGTAGCTACTCTTCAGAAAAGTTTGCCACGTATGCTTTTTCTCCATCTTTAGGCCTTTTTTCTTTGGATGTTTTGTACTTTGTTTATATAAAGCCATGCTATTTTGATTATGGGTCTAGCTGAAACCGTGGATGGAAAAACTTGACAGATGAAGGTTGAGGATGTATGATGTGACAAAACATTCACACTGTGTAGAAAGAATTACTATAGAGTCAGATGTTTCTCCGACTTCTGAAACAAAACAAAAAAAAAGTGATTTTGCTTTGTGCATTTTGTGAGCCCTGAGAGATGATAGTTCAGTGACCCTTTCCAGTAAAATAAGTTCTTATCCGCTGCTCTACAAAGACAAACTATTGCATTACTTAAAATGCTTATTGGTCTGGGGTCTAATAGCTCCATTCCTGCACCGCTACAGTATGGAGATGTTGGAGAAGAGAACAAGGGGAGAACATCAGAATCCTCCAGTGTTGGCTGAAAAAAATTACCCAAATCTGGCGTGTTCTGAAACTGTAGAGATGAATTCATAGGCTTTGTGCTGGTGGGGAGGCTACAGCATACACAGTCACTGCTGTTTATCATGCAGGTATCTGGATGAAGAATGCGGCAATCGTTCTGAAAGCGGATCCTTGTTGTCTGTGTTAACTCCTTGTGCTGTGCCTGGGTAAAACCCCGGGGTGCCTTGGTACATGTGTGCCAAAGTAGCGGAGTGGTGGCATGCCACCACCTGTCTTGTCTGAAGAGAAGGTGTTGTATCGCGAAAGCACTGGGCTTTAGTCACTTGTCTGTTCATGGCTATGAGAGTGAGGTTGCCTTTGCTGTAAACCTGTGAGTGAAAACGCACTGGGGCACAAAACTGGTTAGTTTGGGTTTCTTCTACCCCTTTCAAGCAACTTGTGCGTACCAGCATGTGACTTGCTGTAAGGCATACAGCCAGCATTCCCCATTGAAAGAGGCAGAGGAGCCTGATCTCCAGGACCAGGCTTACCTCTGTGGTAAGATCCTGCTGTGTTGGTTCTATTCTGATGATGCCGTTCCACACTTCATAGCTTGGCTAATGGAAATAAATTGTTGGTGCTGGAAGAGGGCTTGGAGGGCATCCGCTGTGCTGTTCCCTTCGGTTGCAAACCCGATGCAGGGTGTTTCTGTCCCGGGGAGGTGGCTTGTTCCCGTCACATGTGCCAGTATCACTGTTTGTGATGGTGTGCTGTCAACCTGATCGCCAAGATATTCTGCATTTAAATAAAATAGAAATATTTAGAGGTTTATGTGGATTGTTTGCGGCATGATCTGCTGACCCAGAAGTATTTGTGTTGGCGCAGCTGGAGGACCAGAAACGCCGTCGTACGTTGTGGGGAGGGAGCAGAGGGCTGTTCCACTGCAGGAAGTGTTATGAAAGTCTGAGATTTCTCCATTTCAGTAGATGGCTCCTTCATTGTGAAATACAGGAGTTGCTACAAACATTACTACCCTGCAGTTCTCTAAAACAAACTTGTTTTTTTGCTGTTTTGTTCCCCCCCAGCTTTCTATAGTAATAACAGCAGAAGTCCTGTCTAAATGGGTTGAGGAAAAGGGAGTTCAGTCAACGGTGTGAGATGCCGGCTTCATGTAGCCTGAACTGCTGCAACATGGCAGCACTCATGCTGCAATGAGTAGGACAGATATTTTCTCACTAAACTGTTGTGAGTGGTTTGCTTGAAACAAGCCAGGTTCATCATGGTAGCTTCTGTTTACTTGTTGACAGCAAGAAACAGCTGCATCGCACTGGGCTTATTCTGGGGTTTGGTGACTCCACTGGTTTCCAGCACCGGAGCCGACAGCTGGTGTGATTCACGCTTTCCCGACATCTTCATTAGGGAAACAGAGGGGTCAAGGCTTTCTCTGAGAGATTGTGGCGGCTTTTGATGGTGGTTTTGGCACTGGTATTTTGCAGAGTTCATAATGAATATGTAGGTGTAAGATTAAAAGAATGAATAAGGTAGCGCTGCTAAACAGAATTGCTTTTCAGAGCTGCAGCCGTGCCTTGTTCTGACCTCCCGAGAAGGATACAATTGTAAAGCTGAGGCCCATAGTGGAAAAGCAATTACAATACATGCTTCCAGGATTGAATTGTCCTCGGAAAGTCAGATGCTGCAATAATGGTAGTGTTGTTTAGCTGGAACGTGACTTTACTTAACTGCTTGGTGTTTTTCTATTAATGTTCTTAAATGTGTTCATATAGTTTTCAATTTTTACTGCTTTGGGGGAAATAGAGCTTAGTGTTGCACACAGAAGACACTTCTTTGCATGGGAGTGTTCTTCTGAGCTTTCTGGCTTTTTTCCATGTGTTTCAATTCTTATCCCTTCCAAATTAGAGGGGCTGGAAGATAACAGAAGCGCAGCGTACATTTTTGTCTTTAGCATGTTGGTCACAGCCGAGGTAAGCAGTGAGTTTTTCCGTGTGGTTCTGGGGTACGGTACAGAAGCGTTGGCTTTTGGGGAGAGAAGCTGATGTGTTACAAAGCAGGGCGTGGAGAGGGGAGGAGAAGCCATGTGGAAGTGGAATTAGTAGTCTCATGTGACATTAAAGAAGTGGAGCTGCGTGGCTTGTGGGTTTGACTGACTTCTGCTGTGGTCCTCACCCCGCCCCTGAAATGGTGGAGCCCTTTCAGAAAAATTCAGATTTTGGAAGTGCCTTAAAGCAGCTGGGTGGCTTTTCAGGTGCAGGTTTGCTCGCTGTGTTTCAAATGGGGCGGTTTGGGTTTGTGCTGGAGTGTGGCCCAGCCTGGGAAAGGCTGCAGCCAGGGTGGACGGGAGGTGGGTCAGTGGAGAGCGTTTCCTACCCACTGCTCTTCTCTGGCACAGCGCTCATTCACTGTCGTACCTGTGTGAATGTGAGGAGGGTTTCTGCAGCCCTTAGGAGCAGTAAGCTTTTCTGTGTGTCTGTTTTGTGCTCTGTAATGGGTAGCACTGATGTTAAATAACCTAAATTTATTTTTTAAAACCGTGTCTTCACCGTAAGCAGAGGTTAAACAGAGGTGGCTTTATTGTGAGCTTAGATTCCTTTGTGGGTCAAATGGGGCTTGAGTTTTCGGACACAGGACACTGCTGAGACCTACAGAAAAGAGCTTTAAAATCCTTTCCCCTGCCCCAATGAAAAAGCTGGATTCTCAGATGTAATCTCAGCAGAAGCATTTGATTTGAGTGTTTGAATTGCTGCTTTTACAGTTTTCTGTATTTTATCAGAATTTGTTAAATTGCCAATGTTATTCACATGCCACTTTTGGCAGATGCCACCTACATGCCCTCAATTTGAACGTACCTTTTAGGAGAAGTGTAGGTAGGGAAGCTCCTTTCTTGCATGTCAGATGTTAGAGAGCGGAGCACTTACATTAATTCACTTTCACTAACCTTTCCACCGCTAATAAGCTAACCTGGCCCATGTGCACAATACAGCACCTTTAATGAACAGATCTGAGCTAAGCAACTTCTTTGAAAAATGTCTTGCTTGGCTTGTTTTTTTTGGGTGTAATTCAGATCTGTGTGTTCACCATGACACAGAAGGAAATTCTTGGTAAGAGCAATCCACAACCAAATATAACACTTGTCCTCCTTCCTCATTTAGAACTAGACAAAGCCATGGCAATAATTACCTAAAAAGAAAAAGAGATATCCCCACCACTCATTTTTTTAATAATCTTATTCTCCAAAGGGGCTACGTTATGACTACAAAAATCCTCGTTGTTTTTTGGTTTTTTTTTAAAGTATACTTTTCATTTAGGATTTTGTAGGTGTATATCAGCTAATATACTCTACACTTAAAAACCACAGTTGCATTTAGGAACAAGTTCATTAAAACAAGCTTGTAATGTAGTTGGTGCATGGGATCATCATTTCCAGTAACTGGCAGAGTCTGTTATTTCATGGAGGAAAATTCCTATGAGACATGAAGCTCGGGTGACATGTGGTAGCATGATTTTGGGAAGGGAATTGATAGGGTATTTGGTGTGTAAGCAGACAGTTACTGCTTCCATCGCTGTGCAGCGGAGTTCCTGGGTGCGACCTCTTCTGAAAGTAAAAGCTCTTTCAGGCAGGTTCTGGTGTGTTGCGTGGTAGGAGGCTTCTGCACGCAGAAACGCTCACTGAAGAAGTGAGGTGCAGTGTTTGGAGTGATGGCTTTATTTATGAGTGTTTTGTGTAGCACTAAAGTGTATTCTCTAAAGAGACTGAAGTTATGGTCTCCACCCTGAGGAAGTGACACCCTGGATGCGAGATGACAGGCTTGGGAGTGAAATGGCAGGATTACACAAAATATGGCTGAAATCACTTGTTTTCAGAAGATATCCATCATGCTATGATTAAGTGCAGATGATGCATTTGGCAGCAAGAGGTGTGCAATCTGTTCCTACCCTAAGGAGCTTGCAGACCAAAGGCCTGCTGATAAGACCAGACTCACTGTTGTACTTATTGAATGAATAATAGTTTAGGATGTTCGTCTTCCCTTATCCTTTGCTCTTTTAAATAATAGTGTAGGTAATTGTGAGCCCGGTGATTTTGACACTCAAATCCCTAAGTTCTCTAAGGGGGAAAATAGTGGTGGTTGGGGGAATGCGTTCCCGTTGTGTGAATACCAAGGGAGATGTATCAGTGACTTGGGCATCTTTAGTGGAGCTGCAGATGGGACGGTTGGTGTCCGACAGGTACAAGCAGCTGCCTGACACCCCCCGAGGCGGGAATCGTTGCTTGGTGGTGTAAAGTGGCAGGACAAACCAGATTGTGACTTTTATGGAAACCTCACATGGAACATGGTTTGGCTGAACCACCACTGTCTGACACTGTAACAGGGAGGTGCAGCCTGTTTCTTTAATATGTACATGTAAAAGGGGGAAAATGTTGTTATTGCAAGCAAATGCAAACTTGATGGATATGCTTTATTGATACTCTTTGGAAGGGGGCTTTTGTTAAAAATGGGAAATGCTTCTGAAAAGTAAGTCTTAAACGTGGAGCGTGAAGATGGAGACTAGGCGTTATCATTATTTCTGTTCCCTTGGTTAAATTCTTGGCAGAGCTTTAATTTTAGAAGAACAAGACAACAAGGGCTGAGATTTTTCAGGCTCAGTCTAATTCATTACTCGCTTAATTAGATGCTTGAGAACTCAGGTATTCTGACAGTTTTTGCAACGCTGCGTGTTATCCCTATTTTATAGTAGTTTGCTGGACTTCAGCAATTCAAAGATAGGTAGAGGCAGAGGCTCTGAAGGGCTTGAGTTCCCAGAACCTCTCTTTGTGCCTGGGCATTTTGGGAAGCTGGCACGCCTGGCTTTTCTGTCCTCAGAAGTGGCTTTGGTTTGGTTGACAAATACTGAAAGCGCTGCTTTTACTCAGAATTGTTTAATCCACATTGCCCGCCTGCACTGCTGCCCAGGCTCATCTTGGGTGCGGGCAGATGGCTGCAGGCGACCACATCGGGGCATTTTGGGAAGTCACAGCCCATCGGTGAGGGCCGGGGCAGAACACAGCAGGGAGTAAACAGATTTCTGAAACGCTGTGGGACTGGCTAAAACTCTCTCCCGTTCCCCCGAGAGCGGCGGTCTCAGCTGTAATGTTTTTAACTCTTGAATTTGGAACAGACTTCGAAGCTCACCTTTGGGGGTGGTAGCTTGTTAAGTTGTCAATACTATTGCCTGTAACCATCTGTTCCTACCACTAAGTAGCTGCAAAAATCGGTAATTCATTCTTTTTTTTTTTTTTTTGAGGCGCTTGGGTGTAAATCTTCTCCCTTGTTATTTTTTATGGGCTCCCTCGTTATAAAGACAAGCATCTCCACTGTGCGGGAAGGGCAAAACGACATTCTTTCTTTAATCTTTCATCTGAATTTATTTGAAATTTAAATTCAGATAGTTACCAATATTGGAGGTTACTTTGGAGCACAATAGCTATTTCTGGTGAAGTCAGTGCGTGGGTCTCCCTTATCAAACAGCAATGTGCTTGCGTAACTTCACCTTTCTGGGTTAACCACTCCGAAGAGGAAGGGAGACGGTAGGCATGCGTACAATTTATTTTAGGAAATCGCCACTGTAAGTGGATGTTGTTTGCTTTTCCAAGTAAACTTGTCATGGATTTTTATTTATTTATTTTTGCTCTAGTGAATTAATAAGCCAAGTGGGCTGGCTCTGCTAGTTCTGATGTTAAGATGCTGGTGGTGGTAGTCAGGGTCACAGAAAGAGGGGTGGTCTGGAGGAAGCTCTGGTGGTTGTCGTGTGGGAGTCACGGGAACATTGAAAACAGCATTGATTGTAGGATGGACAGACAGACTAACTGCGTAGTGTACCTTGAGTTATCCGGGGCTGGGATTTCACTCCTGGACTTAAACTGCAGAATCAAAATGGATTGACATCAAATAATGACATTAGTGTTTTGGGACACGAAATTCCAGTTAATGGGGTTGTCTTCAGTGCTGTCGCATGGGGGGTAGTGGTGACATTTTTTATTTTTATTTTTTAATACAGAAAGATTTTGCAGCCTGAGGCCAGGTGCTCTTCAGAGTTATTATTCTTTTCCTTACAGTGTCACTGGAGTTCAGTCTTTCCAAATGCTTGTTTTGGTGGTTATCTAAACTACAGGGTGTATGCCTGAGGGTTCTGGCTAGGTGATGTCCAGTTTTCCCAGCTTTATGCCATCTACATGCTCACCGCTGATGGCGAAAGTTGGATTTTGTCTGATCTAAAAGAAAAACTCTTGGATTTTGATTGCGTTTGTGTGATGCATATGTCTGGGCTCGTCCTGTGATACAATAATGTAAAAACACAGTATTACCTTGCATTAATATACAAGCAGCAGTGACTTGACCAGCTCTACTCTGGGGTCAGGTGCATGCTACTGCCTTTTGTATCTCCATGGGCTTTGCTGGAAACCCCTGGGTGCTGTGCTTGGCTGGGGAAGGCTGTGAGCAGCACTCGGGTGAGAGTGGGTCCTGTGTCTTGCCATCATGGCAGGGGAACAGCCCTGACACCATGAAGAAACAGTGAAGCTCTTGGAGGACTTAGTCCTGGTTGTAATTAATATTTTTGGGAGGATTTGCAGGATGGGAGCAGTCTCTGGTGATTGACAAGGAAGCTCAGGCAGTGCATCTCTTGTTCCTGGTGGCTGTAGCTGCCGTAAAAATGGACCTGGCATGCCACTGTCAATTCCTCATGTACCCTTAGAAAATTTTAATACTTGCAGGCTTCAGGTTTTTTTGGGAGAAGTTGTTAATCTAAAAGTTGTCATGTACCTTGCAGGGTGGCTGGGACTCTGTGGGACAGAGCTCAGGTGTATTTAAGAGTACATTATCTGTGAGTTTCCTTGGCTTCAGATGATAACATTTCACCTTAATTCTGAATTTTCTGGCAGTCTTGACACTGGGTTTGTTTCCAAGTTTGGTGAAAGGCATGATGGCAGCCTGAGGACTGGATGTGTTTGTGTGCACTTGGGTACCTCAAGCTTTGCCCCAAGTCTGACTCGCAGTCTGGCATAGCCAAGCTTGAGCAGTTGGCCAGATGTTGACAGCAAGCAAATACGGGGGGGGAAAGTACTGGGAGGAACTGCAAAAATGAGAAGAGCTGGTCAGTTTGGTTGTGGGTAGGTATGGCAGGAGGAGTTCTTTGATTTTAGTTGTTTTTGTCCCTTTATATAATTTTTCAGCTGCGTAAACTAACAGTGTAAGGATTCAAAGGTCAGTGTTGAATAGCTCTGGTTATTCTCTGCTGGACCTAGACTTATTGCTGGTGTCATATAAGAAATACACTTCCCTTTTTATGTTACACAGTCAGAAGAAAATTATTTTGTTGTCTTCAGTAGTTTTTGCCTCATTCTTGTAGTCTTGCCAATATCCTGTGTTTGTTTTTTTGCAGGAAGCCTTTTCTTAATTGGAATTAAGTGTTGTAATAGAAATGCACATTTTGGTTGGAGATAATGTAGGAAATAAATATTCACAGAAATTTATTTTAAGTTAGTGGAAAAACATTCATTGGAGAGCGTTGCTTTGGGACTTTAACTTCTGAGAGTTTTAATGAAAGCTTTTTTTGCTATTGGGTAATAATAAAGGAATAAATCAACTTTACTGTTCCTGATTTATCTTGAGCAACTAATGTCACAGACAGTAAGTCTATTTGTTATTATGTTGTAGATGATGCTAATTAACATCGTGACACGGATTAAATGCTATATAAAAGTTAAATGGAGTAAGAATCAAATGACAACAGGTAGTAAATAATTTAACAAAATAAAATAATAAGAACAAATATATTATGAAAAAAAAATCGTGTATTCTTTTTCTATCAGCAGTTGTAACTGCACCTGGATGTAGCAGCTGGCCAGTCCTGAATTCTTTTTTCCCCTAGTTTTTAATGATGCTTTTACAACAGTCTAAAATGGAGATCTCTGAATGAAATGGTAGTGGGGACGTAGCAGTTCCTCTGAGTATTACACAGCTAAGTTCGTTCTTTATCCCTGCAGTTTCTTAGTTATTTAGTGCTTTAGTGTAAGGAATACCTGAATATGAATTATCTACTCAAAGGTTTGGTTAAAGCTATAGAAACTTTCTTCATTTGTTGGCCTCAATCTTGCTGAAGGTAGGAAAGCATTGAAAATGCCCATAGCTCTGGGTGTACATAGGCAGCTGTATGTGTACAACCGTATGTATTTTTAAATGTCCCCCATTTCAAGGTCATCCACGATTAAAGCTGAAGTGCAGATTGGATTTCCTGTAGCAAGATACCTGTTATTGGAGCTAATTCTCATGGTCCGAAAGGAGTGTGGGACGGGGACCAAAGGGGAGGTTTTCATCGGAGTCCCGTGTGGTGCTTTGTACCTGCCTGGGTGAGAAGAATGTGGATTGACAGTCTCTCTTCCCACAGTAGTCTTCAGAGATGCTTAATCTATTTTTTTTTCATACTTGCGAAACGGCACCAAGCTTTGAGACACTCCTGTGTAAGCTTAGGCGATGATGAGCAAGAGGATTAATTAGATCTTCGAGACAGATAACTAGAGCAATGAGTTGTGCATAATAGTAGCTTGGAATTCCAGTGACGTGTTTGCAAAGTGCTGTGCAACATGCATGCCTTGGCTGAAGCATAATTATTTCTCAGCGTTGCATGCCCAAATGCCTCTGGGCACTGAAGCAAAATTTAGTAAGCAAATTATGTGAACAAAAAAGCCCAACTTTGATGGTTTTGCACACACCAAAATAGTATTCAGTGAAGCGATTAACTGCTGGTTTGAACACCTATTGGTGGTGTCTTCCTGGTACGTCAAGCTGACAGTCTGAAATTTAGACTTAGACTTACTGTTTTGTAATGCTAAATTAAGAAAAAAAAAAAAAAAGGATTCAAATTAGATTGCAAGTGTAGGGATTTTCTGTATTCTTACCATACAAATTGTATACTTTTGACCAGGGACATAGGCAAATCTAGTTTCTTTCAGAATACTATGCTGCCACTAATACTTCTGCCCCAGGAGAAAGTAGAAGTGGTGGCTCTAAGGTTAGGTGTCACTAAAGTAAATGCTTTTTTTTTTAGGAAAGCTTCGGTTGGGGGGGAGGGGGGAAAAAAGAAATCCCCATGCAGAGCTTTCCCTTGCCCACAGAAATAGCTTCTGTATTCATATTTAATTTACAGTAGCTCAGAGGGATGAAGAAAGTATTGGACTAATATTTTTTTTTTAATATGTAGTCCTTATTGAATTTCTTTGGAAAAACTCTTGGATATAAACAAAGAGGACAGAGTGTACTGGGCAAAGTAGTGAGACATTTTTTGTTAAAACCGTAAGTGTTCATGGTTTTAACATTTTGAAGGTAAAAGCCGGTGAAGTCCATCAGATACCTTTGAATTGTTCTAGTTATCACTTGCGCTTTTCCAGTTCCTTTTCTGCTATGATTCTTTGTAGCTTTACCTCATGATACAGATTTAGATTTCTTTTTTTTTCCTAATTATTTAAAACCTTGCATTTCTGAAGATGACAGTAAAGAGCTGTGCTCTGTAGCTTCGGAGAAGGTTTGGTCATAATTCAAGATGTGATCCTGGAGAGGCTTCTATTAAAAGGTGTTGAAAGAGGGCTGTATTTTGCAGTTTTGCAAAGTTGGATTCTTTTTTTTTTTTTCCCTGTTAAAACCTTGGGGAAACCTGGGAAAGGAGGTTGATCCTGTTGTGGGGTGGGTGTGTGTTTTTTTTTTTTTTTTTTTTTCTGCTTGGTGAGTAGGAATTTAAAACTTCACCCCCCTACATTGACCTAGTTATGAAACCCTTGCCTGTAAAAGTACTAATTTGTGGACTCTAAGCCATTTTAGTATTAGAAATGCAGAGCAGTGTATGCTTTTCTGTAGAGCCACCTTGAGTTTAGACATTAAAGGATGGTGATCAATCTGATAAACTTAGTAGAATATATATATTCTAGTGTGCTACAAACCTTCATTACTCTGGAATTAATCAATTACTTTGACTTCTTTTTTCCCCTGCTCAGCCATACTTTCACGAGGTATAATTAAAAAAAAAAAAAGCTATAGTTTTCCTTTTTGTTCAAATCTGCTGTTGTTGAACTATGTGTGGTTTGGATTTCAGCCTTCCAGAATGTTGGCAGAAGTTCTTGTCTGGAAAGAAATGCTAATTCTTTTGGGGTTGAAAAATGGGGAAGGAAAGATCGCTGTAGCAGAGATGATTTAAAGCAGGATAAGTCAATATGCATATATATCTCTTTCAATGTACACCAAAGTTTATGTGATTTTTTATATAGAATGTTCCTCATTTTTGTTTTTGTCAGGTTTGCTTATTTTTAGTTTATTGTAGCCAATCCTAGTCTTAAACTTTTTGTATGAAGTTTAATGCATTAGTTAAAATTGCTGAAGTTTAAATATTCAGTTGCATTCAGCTAAAATGATACAAAAGTGACCTTAAACTATCTTTTAAGTACAAACTGCTTTTTATTTGCCTGAAAGCCCCCGAGCGCAGAGCAGAAGACTACACCTATCCCTCTCAAGCCGCTCGTGTCCTCTCCTGGGGTCATAGTCTTAATCCAGCAATCCGTGTGCCGGGCTGTTCTCGGGTGAGTCGTGCCTGTGGAAATACCGATTAGAGGAGGAGGAGAGGGCGCAGCCAAGCTTGGCCACGTTGTGTGGGGGTGGCCAGGAGCAGCTCTGGTCCTGGGGCATTAGTGCATACCTCTTAACTTCATCTTCATTGATGGGAGATAATTGAACAGCTGGGTATATAGCGATATTCCTCCTGTCTAGTTTACGGCCATAAGCCAGGTCAGGCCCTGCAGGGAGGGATGTTGTGTTGTGCTCGCAGGCTGGCAAGCCCGTCAGTGGCCTGTTAGTGGCAGCCTGCAAAACCCCACCGAGGAGCAAATAGTGTTGTGCAACAACACAAGGTGTTCTGTGGTGCTGCTCTAGGTGGCTGTGCTGGTGCTTCCGCTTTTGTTTCAAAAACAAGCGTGCTTGAGGAAATACATATATGTGTTTAGATACACAAACTGAAAGGGGAAATGTCCCCTTCTTTCAGCTGAGAGAGTTGTCATCTTCTCTTTTTCCTGGACACATTAAGAATACTTCTCTAACAGCAGTGTTGATGCTTTTGTACTGGCAGGATTATTGCCTTGGCGATACTAGAGGTCAGAATAAATTCATAAACCTTTTACTTTGGGCTTTCCCAGCAGAAACACAGGCAGCAGCTTTCCCAGCTACTCATCTCAAAAGAATTAAATTCTTGTGGAAATCTCTATTCAAGTGCAGGATCAAGCTTAGAGTTACTCTTAGTCTAACAATGTTAACTCCTATGTAGTTTATTTTTATTCCTTTATTCAGCTTTGTTTTGCCATGTGGGTGATGTAACTGCTCTGGCTGGAGGGATGGCTCTGTCACTGTGTACGTATGGTGCTTGCGGCCGAGCTGGCGTGCCTGGCTGCTCCCTGCTCCCAGGAAGCAGCAGAGCTGGAGCTCAGCTTCTCTGGGCTCCGGAGCAGGAGGCAAGAGTACAGGACCCGAGTCCAGGTGCCTTCCCGGGGTCCGTGTGTGAAGCTTGGCTTGGATTTGCAGAAGAGTCTTAGCTGGGATTCCTTTTTTAATGGTGCATTGTGAGGACTTGCACCCTTTGAAGAAAGCAGATGTGAAACTGATGTGAAGTGTGAGACGAGTGGACTTGTGCATCACGCTTAAAATTAAAAAATGGGAAAACTCGGTACTTGATTTCCACTATAGAGGTCTAATGCTAATAACTTCATTTTAGAGCTGTTTTAACAATTTCGCTGACAAGTTGGAGATACAGATGTCATCATGGGTTTACATTTAGTAGTCCCCTTTGTACCTTTAGGATTTCAGAAGGCTGATGAAGCAACGTAGTATTGAAGTACTTGAACAAAGAATGTATCTGGAAGTGGCTAGTGGTCATTCTGGCAGATACTTAAGACCAAAGCTGCTATTGTTTTTCTCTTAGTTAAACAACAGTCAAGCTCATGCTGTGGCTTTTTTCTTTTCAATTGCAGTATAATGTTAGCTTTTATATATCCCCCGGGCCCACACCCGGCTATGTGGTGGGCCAGCACACAGATGCATTGTTCGGGGTCCTGCATTCCAGGCAGATCAAATGCTCCAGTGCACCACATCAGCTGCACATCTGCAACTGCTAAATCCTCCACAGTCCTTCCGGATCCAGGTGCCATGCAATTACTAGGTTAAAGGCATCAAGAGCTGCTGCTTCTGGGTCCTTTCTGTTTAATTCTGCCTGCTTTGATTCACTACAGCTGGTGAAACAGTTAGACTTGGTACAGGCATGTGTGGAAGAGAGCTCATTTCATGCTTGGAATTGTAATTATGTTCTTTTCTTTCAAGCTGCCAGCAGTAGAAGATGTCTTCCAGTGTGTATTATCTAAATAAGCTGTAGTGTTTAAATATTTTCTTATTTCATTTTAAGAATGTGGCAAAATAAATTGTGCTTACTCTTCTAGTTTTCATTCTGGAGCAATTAATTCCCCGTAGCTCTCTCCTGTGAATCAGGCATGCTCGTTGTCTCTGTGAAGCTGCTAAGTTATGCTGCTTTTAAATAGCCGTGCGAAGGAGAGCGTTGTGTAAGTGTAATGGCACTGCCCTGACTTGCCCAGTTGGCACTGGTCGCTCCTCTTGTGTGCTCTGACTGCAGTCCGTACCTGGTGTCTATGATCTATTCTGTCCCAGTAATCTTTCATGCTGCTAGTACTAGCTGCTTACTTTTAGTGAATTTTAATGTTTAATATATGCGAGCAAGAGACAGTGCAGTGCAAACATTAGTTCTCTCTTTAAAATAGCCTTTTCTGCATCTGAGCTTTCCACCATGAGAGGATCTGTTTCACTGTGCCAGTTAACAGTGGGCACTGCAGTGATGCTCCAAGTTTACTTCTGGAGGCTGCAGGTGTGAGATTTCAGGCATGTAGGTTTCCATGTCACACTCTTGGTACTAGAGGATGGATTTGGGGAGGAAAGAGCCTGACAAGAACACAGCTGGTTTTAACTCATGCTCGTGGGTGTATCTGCAGCTTGGATCAGAGTACCCTTGTAGTCAGCACTGATTACCTCTCTCTCTTCTCAATGTTATTTTTCACGTAGTGCCAGTTGTACAGGTCAGATCCTTCTCTTCCCTTGAAGGATAGATACTGTTCCTTGAAAGCCCATCTTTCAGTGGCCTGATCTTTAGGAAGAGTATGTTCTCTCAAAGATGGTTGACAGAAGACAGATCTGCTTCTCTTCCCTTGATGGCTGAGAGTCCTGTTGACTTGGAGCGGTAGTTGACATTTAACATGCAGGATAGTTCTCTAGCAGGGAATTTGAAGGCTGCTGTGGGGCACTGCTTTGGCTTATGCATGTGCCGTCTTGCCCGAGGGTAGGGAATGTGCTTCTCCACACTTCATCCCAGCACACAGTTGTTCCTTGAATGGACCTGATTACCTGGAGTGCTCTCTGTATGTGCTGTGACCCAGGTGAGTTCATTTGAAGCTGAACTTGGGCCCTGGTTTTGGTCTTCTGAATTCTTTACAGAGATAAACATGAGGTTTTTTTATATGCAGCAGTTGCAGCTTTTCTATGATTTTTGGGTGTCTGGAGTCAGCACTCTGGTCTGCTTTCCCTTGTCTCTGGAGTCTGTCTGCTCGTCTTGTGGTCTCGAGATGAGAGTGCCTGATAGCCATTTCAGTGTCTCTGTGATTGACTGGAAGTCACAGTGGATAAATCTTTCATGATTGGAAACCACTTAAGCCATGAGGTGGCTGATGATCACTGGTTATTAGTGGAGAGGTTCTACCAAACAATCAGAGAAAATTGAGTGGCAAGGCATATAATTTATGACTTCATCCCAGCACTGTGGGGGCAAGTCAGTGAGAATTGAAACAGTGAAAGAATTATATTTGACAGATATTTTAAAGAATGGCTCCAGTTAGTGTCATTTATTGCTGGAATGTGTGGACAGATCCCGAGTCAGAGCCCTCTTAGGGGCAGTGCCAAAACCAGATATGAAAGAGCGTGCAAGAAAATGAAAACGCGGCATGTGGCCAAGGGCTTGAATTTTCTGACAATGGGCAAAAAGAATGTTCTAATTTTTTTCAGGCATTTTCCTTTGATAATAAAGCTTATGGACCCTACTTAGTGTTTGAAACCCCTGCCTGAAGGCATTATCAACGTACAGAGAAGACCAGTTAGAGAAACTTCTGGAACATTCTGGAATTTAATTTTCTTGCATTTAGTGAGTGCTTGCAAAAAAGGCCTGTAAAATTATCTCTAGGATATCTTAAATTTTGCCTAGGAATGGTATACGGCATAGGAGGAATCTGTTGCCCTTTGCTGTATATTAAAAATACCTGGGCAATAGTCTCACTGCTGTTCAGTGCAGTTGTATCTTCCTCCGCATGCATGTGACAAATAACTACCATTAACTCTAAAGGAGGAAAAATTCTAGAAAAACATTCGTTCTTCAGATGTTTTGTAGTGGTAATGCCTCTGAAAGTATTAATCTCTCTTGTCACAATTTGGCACTCACTCTAGTTCCCAGCAGGGGTTTCTCGGCTAATCCCCGTCTGGAAGATTTTGCCTTACCTTACATTAATTTCTGATCCCCACCACGGCCTGACATCCTTTGAGGGTTTGTATTCAGCTTAAAGTACATCATAGGCCTTCCTATCTGACTTCGGGTTAAAACATCAGGCCAGTTGAAATATCTGTCAGCGTTCCTGGAGCACTCACATGTGCCACTCATCTCTTCTCTTCCAGCCGTCCCCAAAAACTTTATGCAGTGGACTGTGTCAGAGTGTTATTCCCTTGTGGCTCTGGAGAAATTATTTGAGAAATTTGGTTTCAGATGCAGGATTTTCTTAACATGAGTAGCACACTTTGAGAGGGAAGTGGCAGATGTTCTCGCTTTAGCCTATAAATGACAGCTACTGAATCAAACATCTGCCTTTCTGCTGGAATTGTCCCCAAATGCTACCATGCTTGAAAGCCCATCTAAGTCTTGTAGGAGCCAGATAAGCCTGTGTTTGGTGTGCTGTTGGAAACGGAGGCAGCTGCCATCAGGATTGCTGTTCAGCAAAGGCAGTTGGTGACCCAGGGAGGAGCGAAGCTGTGGCATCAGGACTCCGTCCTCCACTCACCTTGAGCACCCAAATCATGTTGGGCAAGGAGATCACTGCTTCCCATGCACAGAAACTCATTCTTGGCATCGCAGCTGACCTGTGCAGATACGTCAGTGTTAGACCTACACCAGCAGTGCTGTGGCTGTGCACACTGGAGATGTGTTTGGGTTTGGTAGGTTTGCCCCCGTGTATGTGAAAAATTGCTCTGCTTATGTGTTGGTGAGGATTGTCTCGAAGTAGTGTCCCACTTCTGTCTGTGTAAGTGCATGAAAAGGTTGAGGAAAAAAGGAAGAATCCTAAATTTTAACCTTTAAAATGGTAGCCTTTGTCCTGTTGCTTACCTGTTTGACCAACACATTAGTCCTTTCTATCACTACAAGGATGTGAAGCCGTAGGCCTGGATTAGGACTCTGTTTACTGCAAACTGCAAATGCGTCCCGATATGGACTCAGTCTAGGGGAATGGGTTTTATTCACAGGTTTTGTAACTTAAATTCTCAGGAGCTAAAGTTTCTGTCAAGTCTCTGCTATAGACCCAAGGGGGGAGAAGAAACCCTTCAGCTAATAAAACATTTTTTTTTATTATTACCTTTTTGAGGGCTTGGATTTGTAAAAACAGTTCAAAACAAAGTTTTCAAAAGCAGCCATCTTTGTTTTAAACTTTCCAGGCTTAGCCTACAAAGAGACCCAGCTTTGCTTGATTTGTGCTTGAATATTCCCCCCCCCCCCCCCCCCCCCCCGTTGCGATGGAAGCAAAGCTACTGGCGATGCAGCTCCAGAGGCTGGTGCTCCCCTGCCAGCTTCAGTGCTTTGGCTCTGCCTACCTGGCTGCGAGCTCTGCCTCCTGTCGAAAGTACTAAACCTCAGTCTTGAGTTCAGACTCAGTCTGCTGCTTGTCTTAGCTAGAGCAATCCCGAAATGGTGTGCCTCAGCCCTGCCGTGCCTAGGTGAGGATTCTGCCTGGCTTTGGGGAATGTCTGTGGTGTCTAAAGAGAAGCCTTGAGAGAGGGAGCTGGCAGTCACACGCTGTAGAGGGGGTGTGAGTGTGTAAACTTAGTCTAAAGATAATTTATGGTTTCTAAAGCTGCTGCTGAGTAAAACTTTCCAAGGCTGGCTTCTGACCTAGCTATCATCAGTGCTAAAACTGAGAACAGTCATCTTTAAAGTAGCATTTTTAGTTGCCTTGAGGGGAAGGAGGAAAATGGGCTACCTTACTTCTTAACGTTTATTCTGCTTTAGTTTTGTAGCAACTTTTTTCTGTCGGACTTGAACCTACAGGGTAACTTTTCTGTTACCTGAGCCTAGACTGGTTTAAACTTGGCTTATCACTTAGTGTGTTGTGGGTTTTTACTGTGTTCATTTTAACAGCAAATGTGATGTCAGGGTTATAATAAAACCATCCTCGGCTGTCTCCGCAGAAATGCGGAGTGCGTCTCGCTCTCTCCCCACGTTGCCGCAGTAGCACGCCGGCACTGGGAGGAGAACTTTGGGTCACGCCGGGTTGAGCTGTTGGCAGCAACACCCGCGTGTTGGCAAGAGCTTTCCCAACAAGATGCTGGAGAGCAGAGGAAGATCTCTCCTTGTTTTTGCAAATTAGCAAATGAAACCCTAAATAAGTTGCTAAACTCACTTTCCTTCTGTTGGGTTAAGAGGAGTGGTGTGCTTGGAAACCTTCGAAATCTTAATTGGCCTGAGCGTGCTAAAAACACCTTCTTTCCACACCAGGCACTGCTTGTATCTTTCCAATACATTTGGCTCGCTTACTGGCAAATCATTTTTATAACACTTGAGAAACTGTATAGCTTCAGAAAAACAGGATGTGTGCCCTGCCTTATATTTTGGATTCCCTTTCCAAGTATTTTTCAGGGTTGCTAAAAGAAAAAACCCACCCCCCTTTCAGGGAGCACGTTAAGAGTTCTGCTCTGTCAGTTTAGCGCTGGCAGGACAGATAGCGGCACTTGGGTGCCCGTTCATCAAATGATTGATATATTGGGCTAACGAAAGTGTGTTTTTATTTGAGCACAGATATCAAAACAGGCTTACCAGCCCTTCCTTACTGGTTAACCAAATTTCTTTTTGGAAAGGCCAAGTCTCTGTCAGTTCCTAACCAGGATTACTTGCTGAGATCATGTTCAGATACTGTCCCCCTTCCCCTCCCAAGATGGGGACAACAAGTTTCTCTTCTTTTCCTTGCACTGATATGGCAATTCCCTATTCCTACAGAAGGCTCTGGATTTTTTTTTGAAGTACAGTATCAATACTAACTATTTTCCAGGGTTTTTTGTATTAGGTGGTTTGTTTCTGTTCTTCATGGCTTTGCTCACTGATTGTGCATCTGATTTGGCATTTTAAAAACATTCTCTTTTTTATATTGTCGTTTCCTGTGAGCAGGGCTGCAGTAGCAGGAGAAGTGCAGGTTGTGGCGGAAGACCCGTTCATATTTCAGTTTGGTCAAGAAGCGGGGATTATAAACAAGCTGTGGTAGTGCTCACAAACCTGGGAGGTGGCACGTGTGAGGGTTTGTTTGGCATGGAAGAGGGCAGCAGAAGAGGGAGATGGAGGAAGAAGATGGAAAATTTAACTCTGACAGTCAGTTTGAGTGTAGATTAACTGAAAAGACTGGCCAGCCAGAGCTGGAAATGCAAGGCTGTTTATTAAAGTACTTGTTTATAACTAATTTTAGAGTGAACAGCCAAAGTTTGAGTATCTTGACTGTGAGGTTTTTTTCTCTAAACCAGTAGACGAGATTTCCCCAAAAGGAACTAAAATGCACCTGAGGTATCACAGTTTCTAGCAGCATGTTTCCTTCCTGGCAGTAACTGAATGCACGTCTGCTTAGTTAATTAATGTAGTCATCGTAGTGCTTTATGTGGATCTAGAGGTAAGAAAACCTTCTCAGAAGGACTTACATTTTCAGGTATGGCAGAATAATTTTTACTACTGCTTTCTTCAGCTAATTGTAAATGAGCAGTGGGTGGAGGAGGAGCTCGCTGGGTGGTGGGTGCTCTTGTCCCTCCCTGCCTGCACACCCCGCCAGGGACGGCAGGAGAACCCACTGCATTTCTAAAAGCAACCTCTGGTCTCCACTTACATTTTCTTCCTAGTTTGTGTTTTACTGTTGTTAAATGGTGTTTCACTGCTTTTGAGCATAACCACATTATAAAATGTTTAGTCTCAAATAACATGTCTGAGCTCGGGTGAAGGTGAACCTTTCGGTGCACACAGCAGTGAGGTTTCTGGCTCTGGGACTCTCCTGATCCATTTCTTTGTCCATTCTTGTTTCTTGAATTTTTCTGACTTGCTCCCATCTACTCTTTTATAGGGCAGGGAGTGACAAGTTATTTGAGATCTTGCTGTGTATTGTGATTTCTTGCTTTTAGGATTTTGTGTAGAGAGCACTTGAGTTTTTACAGTTCCCCAAGGAAGTGATGTGCTGTTATTAAAAATAAAACATTGACTTATCACATTTTAGACCTGGCCTACTGGCTTGTGATTGCAGTAAGCTTTAAAGTGACAGTAAATTGCTTGTTACCACCTCCAGCTGCGGTGTCCTGGGGTACGATGTGTGGTTAATGTGAGTAATGCAGAAGAGCCTGGTAAGCCCTGGCCCAGGTGCTCACGTCTGGCTGCCCACAGCCACCCACCTCAACAGGTCTTGATAGCACCATGCCTGAGTAAGTATGGTCTCAGGGTGGGTGTTGGGTCACCCAGAGCCTGTACAGATGTCTGCAGGTTGTGAATACCTGGCGCCTTCTGGATGGGGGAAGCAAGAAGCTGGAGAGGTGTTCTCATCATAGAGAGTGTGCGTCTGGTCAAGCGTTTCAGACAATTTCTCCTGCAGTGACTTGGGTAGCTTGGTTTCGGAGCAATCCTTGTTCTATAAAATCAAGTCCCCCTTGCAGTACGCCTCCTTCCCTCCTTCCAAAAGCCTCTGGCGTTTGGCAGGACAGGCAGTGGCCAGGCGCTGCCTTCCCGCAGGGGTGAGAGTCTCCTGCTCAGCTGCCTGAGCTCCTGTCTTCCTTCAGACCTGGCTGCGTGGAGGAGAGGTGGGCACACTGCAGCTGTGGGCCTCATTTCCTCAGGAAACCAGGCTAAAAATACACTAGAAATGCTATGGGAAATGTTGCACATCGTTGGTCCTAAGCAGCCTCTGTTCAGCTTGTCCCTCAGTTATGTACATCCTTGAAGGCTTGTATTAAACGTACGCACTCGCTGGCTGTTTCTCATTCACTACGTTCCTTTCACTGTAAAAGTACGTTTACAAGTCTGTTTCTGAAAAACAACTCCCCTCCAAATCCTTACTTCAAATTTTAGTTTCCTTTTTGGTGGTTAGGAGAACATCCAAATCAACAGGAGCTTTCTATGGAGAAAATAAAACTGCAATTGGAATCAGAAGAGTGGACATAGAGGCCATTAAGAGTTTATCTTATAATGAAAATGATGCATTTTTTCTCATGGCTTGCTGGCAGTGGAATATCCTTTGATTTGAGCATCACAGAAAATTACTTGCGGCTGTGGAAGGCTGGGGTGCAGTTGGGCTTTGCCTGCATCTGTAGGTACAGTGTTTAATACTCCCCTGTCCATTTTGTAGAAGCAACTCTGCACATGGGTGCTAGGTGTGTTATTACTTTCATTTAGAGCATTTCGCCTCTGTGGCGGTTTGGTAAGGTGAGGAGGTCTAGCCCTGCTCCCCCCTCGCCAGGGGCCAGTGCCGGGAGGAGGATGGTGCAGAGCATCCTCACGGGAGCATCTCCCACTCTTCGTCTCTGGTGCTCTGCTCCTGTCCCTGTGGATGCTCACAATGAAATAAAGGATTTGGAGTCTAGCGTCTGGCAATCACGTTTACATACGCATATACTGTTAAAATATTCCACTTTAATAAAATTGAGCTATATAGCCCTTGGGTTTCTGGCATGCTGCCATGGTGTCCCTGGGCTGGGCAGAAGTTTCGTGATTGCTCTGCAGCGGCCACCCATGGGTGGGATCCCGTGACCCTTTCATGTGGGGAGAAACAGTAGCCCATCTGGCAAAATTCTTACTCTAGTACTTTTAAGTATTTTGTTTATTCCAGTTGCTTAGCATAACCTGACCAACAAGAGAGTCCAACTCTTTAGGTATAATTTTTCTTTAAAAAATATCTGAAGTGGTTGTATACAGTCAAGAAGTAGGGGTTTTAGTGGGGGTACAGCCTTGGGTGCCACTGTCTACCGATCCTGCCCTTGTCCTTCGTCATGTTGGAGCTTTACTGCTGGGAGAAGTGCTCCCATGCTGCCGGTCTGCAATACTGTGACTGGAAACCTAAACTGGGATAACATAAAGGTGTGAAAAGAAACGTGTCATTGGAAACTGATCTCAGTCAAGAGATTTGCATGAAGAAAGCTGACTTCTATGGCTATTAAAAAAGTTCCCGTATAAAAAAAAATCCTTCAAATATTAATTGAAAAAATGGCTTTAAATATGGATGTGTTCTCTTAAAGAGCTTTAAAACATCACACTGAAATAATAGACAAATTGAAGCTGAAACATTACATTTTTTCCATAAATGTGGACAGGGTCCAGGACCATAAAAACAGTTTGGAAAGGCTGTAAAACACATGTTAAACAATTTTTTACTTGAGGCACCTCTAGAAATATTTCTTTTCAAAAGAATTAAATATTTAACTTGAAAAATCTTTTTTTTTTTTTTTTTTCAAAGACTTTGGTAATTAGAAACAGAATGTTTCCTCCTTAGCAGATGTGTATTAAGAAAGCGATACAGCAGTATAGTGAAATAAAATTCTAACTGTATAAAAAGGTGATTGTACTTATGGATGTTCCTTTAAAAGAGCAAATGTTTGACTTTACTGGCATAAGTAGCTCCTGTGGTGTTTTTTTTTTTTTTTTAAATATTTACTATGGTATATATCCTGAACTGGAATTAGAAGTATAAGTAGTTTTGAGATTTAAAATCTGTGGAGAGACTGGGCAGCATACGGGCTATGTTGCTTTAGGGTCTTTAACTCCTAGTCTGATCAAAGAACTTTAATATTTGATGCTGAAATTAGTGTATGTATGACATACCATTGTATTTTTGTACAGGAGGTAAAACTGGCACTACTGATAGGTATAAGTGGTGTATTTAATATATTTAAAATTATTTAAAGTTGTTTTAAAAATGTATTTAAGCTGAGCGTTATTTGAAAGGGAGGATAGACTTCAGATCTCCGCACAGAATGTATTAATACAACTTAAATGTTGAAGCAATGGGTACTTCTCAAATTTTTTGAGTCTAGATGCATCTTTTTAAATTAGAAAGGGTTTTGAAGAGAGTGCCTCCTAACTGGAGATTGATTCAAGCTGTATAAATGCCAGTGATATGTCATGTGTTAAGTATGTATTATTTTCAGTTTTTACAGAGGAGTAAATTTTGATATTTAAACTTTTCCAAATGTCAACTGCTTTTGCACAAAATAGTCTTGCCTTAAGCACTCAGTTTCAGCCTAGCCAGTAGGTGCGTATGACTGTTTCACTTGTTACACCGGTTCATTCAAAATCGGGAAACCTCGTGGGAGTTCAGAAGCAAGAAAGTTTTTCCTTCTGCCCATCTCAGAACAAAGTTGTATAGGAGAGGACGTAGTCAAGGAGGGTGGAAACGAGCTCTCAAAGGCGGACATATGTGCCAGAGCCATCCTCTCTGTACAGAGGTGTTGAACAAACTGAGCACAGGACTGGCGGCGCGAAGCTCCAGTGCAAACCCCAGCGCAGATGTCATGTATCCCTCATGTTCTCAAAATGGGTCAAGTTCAGTGCTAAATCCATAGTGTTGTCAATATGTGCCAGTTTCATTATTGGTCGGTGGAATAAACAGTCTTATGGGAAACAAATACAATGTTCAGTTGATTCACCAAGCAAATTTAAAATATTTCTGCTATCGTCATCAAGTTTCTCTGAAGAAGAGGCCTCTCTTGTTAGACCAGCATTTGTCTTCAAAGCTGCTCCAAGGACGTTGTGGTAGGGAGGTAGCAGAATATTAATCTGTTCTGTAGCTCTAGCTGCAAACCTGACCATTTTTCCCTCTGAGGCTTTATTGAATAGAAACATAGTTGGTGTGTTGGACTTAAACAAACAAACAAAAGAATGGCTCACGTATTTAAAGAGGGTAAGGCCAGAATTTATTGGTCTCCTGAATGTGTCCATAGCCATGGAAGCATGTGTTGCTGCTTCTGTTCATCGCCAGGAACAACTTCAAAGCCTTTGTGGAAGTACTTACTGGCGTTTTGCAAGCGAGACTTCAAAATGCACCACAAATAATGGATGAATGAAAGCACCATTGGCTATAGAGCCCATCCGCGTAACTGGACCTGTTTGCACAGCAGGTCCGGGAGCTCTGGTCTCATCTCGGCGCCTTTGCAGCAGAGAAATCCCCATTCCTGATGCTGTTTTGGAGACTGCTCCGTGCTGTCTTCTCTTCCTCTCCCCGTATCCAGTTCCCAGCTGCTAAAGGATCACCAAAGTCATGTCCTTTGTTTTTTAGAAAGTTTTCTTCTGCGCATTATAATAAATGTCTTGTCAGCAAATTATCCTCTTAATTACTTCTTTGATGCTGTGTCTCTTTGCAGTAAAGCCAGCCAGTGTTACACGGGGTTATAATATGACAAGCGCTGAAGAATTTTTCAGAATTTCAGTTTTATTCTGTTGTTTTATTTTTTTTTAAATACAATTTCTAAGAAAAATTCTTCCTGCCACTTGGTGGAATGGATGTTACTACGATGTTAGGGCATCTGGTGCTACCAGCAAGGCCAGTATGCTTTGAGCCTTGGTCTGAAACCCCGAACTCAAGCTTTTCCCTGCTCTGCTCACTCCAAACCTGTTGCTGACATGGTATTTACATATGTCTGTCGATGTAGGATCTGAGATTTTGAATAACTCACCAGGCTGACCCATACCCCAACAAGTAAAGCTCACATCTGGCTTCCATGTTGATTCTGCCAAAATGGTAGGCAAGAGCAGGAGCTGCTTCCGAAGGTACCATTTGGCACTTTGCAAGGATCCTGCCCGCATGTCCTGATGCAGCTGTTGAAGCATCTCTGTGAAGGCAGCTGGAGGTGTTCTCTGTGCAAAATGCCTCCGTTATGTCCCACGGGAACACTTGTTGGACTGGGAATTTCTGTGCATATTAGTCCCATGCTAGAAAAAATACTCAGTTCCTCCTGACAGTCTGAGTAATCGTTAGGGCTGGTGACTTTCAGTATTTTTCCTAAGCCTCAGCAGAACTTGGCTGACTTAATCTTTAATGAAAATGTAGAAAACAGCATACTTTAGACTTTATATAGTAACCAGACCAACCAGTTCAGTTGTCCCACCTCCCTGGGAGGAATTGCTAAGGAGCTTGTTGGTCTAGATGCTTTTAAGTGGATGGTATTTTAAGGTGTAAATGTCGTTAACCTTTTACACATGAAAGGTTGCTTTTTAGCCAAAACTCTTAACACACCCAGCAAGGAGGGCAGCTTCAAAACTGCTCAGAGAATTGTTCACAAACAATTTCTTTGAGAAAGAGAGTTAATTTTTTTGACAGCTTGTTTCTAAACTGTCTGGTCTTTGGGAGTAATGAAAGGAAAAAAAAAAAAAAAAAACCGAACATTTTCTTATGAATGAGGAGTGTTACACGCTTGCAGTTTAATAGCAATTGCTTTTATTCCGAGAGATGGCTTCTCTCTCTTAAAGGGGAGACTTGAAGGACTCCAAAACCTAAAAGCAGAGGTGGTGAATTCCAGACTGTCCACTTTATGCTGTCCACAGGCAGCTGTGGGTGGTAAAAAAAGGCTGCTGAGGAGGAGTGCTGTGTTTGTCAGAACAGATTTCATTAGAAAACTGAAACCCTTCATATAAAGCTTAGTTTCAGAGTTGCAGTTGAAAAGGTACCAAGTTATTGCATGGTCTTTGCTTCTAATTATTTTTAAAAATGCTGTTTTCTAGCCTTGATGTGGTGCATCTTCTAACACCGAATGCTGCTCACTTGTTTACAGAACCTGTACCTGGTGAACATTGTGTTTGCTCTGCTGAGGCTCCCTGTTGCCGGAGCTTTCAGTAACTGTCTGCAAACTTACGCAGCTATTAAAGAAACTGCCCCAAACCACTTGGTTTCTCAGGCTACACTGAAAGTGTGTGACTGCTGGAGGGGGGAGGTACTGACAGTTCAGAAGGAAGCAACTTTTAAAGATAACTTTTAAAGAGTTGTCTGTAAATGTTGGATCATTATAGTTGTGAAAATTGTGTAGAAATCCAAAATGGTCACCAGACATTGCAGCGGTATTGCAGAAAAACTGCTTGGGGAATACAATTATGGATTTTAGAAAAACTGCTTGGGGAATATCGTCATGTGTTGTAGAAAAATTACTTGGGGAGCACAGTCATGTACCTACAGCTTTAGAGGAGCAAAACACAGTGGAGCAGTTCTGCGTTTGTTATGGCTTCTGCACAGTGTGATCTTCCACGCAACTTAATCTGGACGTGATTTGAGTCAACTTTTCACTTCCACGTGAACTGCTACACGTGGTCATGTCTTGAAACACCTTTCACGCACCGCTACCCTCTAGCTACAGGGAGGTGGTTCCTGGCTTAAACCCCCAGACTCGGCGCTTGTCTCTAAGGAGGCTGCTCAGCCGCAGAAAACGCTGGTGAGGAGGCAGCTGTCTTTGCTCGCCGGAGCTTCTCCTCGCTGGAGGCACGGTCCCGGCAGGCTCCCTTGAGGAGGAGCTGGAAGAGGCTCCAAGAAAGGCACATGAGCGGGGCAGCCTGCCAGCTCGCGCCTCTGCTCTGCGCTGGAGCACGTCGGCTGAGCCGGGCACGGCAAGACCCGCTTCTGTTCTTGAGGCGCAGGAGCGCTTGGATCTTTCCTTAATGCGGTTGCAGTGCCATTTAACTGCATGGTTTTGATGTGCCTCAGCTCTCCTGGCCGGGCGGCAGGGCACCCGGCAGAGCTGTGTTTTTTGGGGAGAGTTAAGGTTTGAGCTGGAGCCTGTCTCGCCTTCTCGCGCGGAGCAGGACCGACCCAGGCATGCACAGGGGTGAGGTGGTCACAGCCTCCTTTCCCGCTCCCTCCAGGAAACCAGACCGGAGGAATTTTTCACATCTGGCAGTAGCCGTGCTTTTTTTTTTTTTTTTTTTAAGGCAGAACAACTTTTCAGTGATTTCAAGAGGAGCCAACTCAGTTCTACCTACTGTAGCGTTGCGTGCTGTGCCGAGGGCCTGACTAACAGCGCCGGGTGGATTGCAGTCCTTCCCAAACCACGCGGCAGTTGGGGCGGCTTTCCCCTCCCCTTGGCAGTGCAGCCCTGGCGATGCGTGTCTCTGCTTCGTGAGTCATTTCATCTGTTTCAACAAGTTTCTGGTCCCGAGCAGCAGTGGAGTCCAGTGCTCTTCTGTGGGGTTGTTGCGGTGATTGCACAGTGGTGTTGCCTTACAGCTTTCGTGAAAAATGCTCCAAATCTGTTTTTTGATCTCTCTTGCTTAAATGTTGAGTATAGAAATATATTTATTGCAGTGAAGGAAATTAAGACCTTTTCTGCATATTGTAATTGCTGTTACTACTCTTAATTTTCTCTAAATCTATTAAAAATTATATTCCATGTGGGCTCTTTCTGCTATAATGTAGGGTTAAATACTTCTCCTCAGTTGTGCCAGCAGCCACTTGTGGGCTCCTCAGAATTGGATTAGAGATACCAGATTTTTAGGTCGGTGTGGGTTTTTTTGTTTGTTTGTTTGTTTGTTTGTTTTTAAAAAAAGAAAACTTTTTGCCTGGCTGTGTTTCTTCCCAGCTGAGTAAGTGCCTGGATCTGAATTGCAAGCATGGCAGGTTGGTGAAGAGGGTGGAATAATTTGACATGGTGGCACTTTTGAGTGAAACCTTGGGTGTGCTGGGACATGCTGGCACCGTGTGATGAGGAGTTAAAAGTTGATTAAAAGGGGTCTTTAAAGATGGTGCAGTTATTAAACATCAGCTGCCGTTTGCCAAGGTCTTGGCTGTGTGCTTTCTGTTGAATGATCCACTTAATGCATGTTTAAAAACAAAACTGAAAGCCTTAAGATACTTGAATAAGTCGGTGCGTGTGGAGGCACCGGAGATCACCTGGCTGTCCTGGATTTCGTCCTGCCTCTGGTGGGGTAACCTGTCTGAAACTCGCTCCGTCGCCGGCTGATGCGCCTGTCTGCTTGCCAGCTGTGTAATGGTTTATGCATGCATGGCTGCTGCTGTACAATCTGCAGGGACACGTTCTGGCAATTAGTTGGGCCTTTTTCTTCTATACTTAAAAATACCTTATAGGGAAAAATGAATCAAATTGAGTCTGAGCTTCTGGAGATGCGGTGACAGAAATAGCAAACGGTTTTATTGTGAACTTGCTGGCAAGCATGAGACATCTCTGCGTTCAGTTTAAAGGGATTTCCCCCCCACCCCCTCCAAATACTTTCAAATTCTGTTATCCTATTTGGACCATGGGGTTTCTTTCCTGAGATGAGTTTCAGGTTTTGAAAGCGTGCCCGTGTTTTACCATTCCTCAGACAAGCCGGACTAGTGTTGCAGCTCAGGGAACCCAGGTTTGCCGGGAGAAGCAGTCTGTCCCGATGGAGATGGAGCCTGTGCGTGTGTGGTGGTGGGAGGGCTGGGAAAGGGGAGCCGCGGGCAAAGGGGCCGAGCGTGGAGCACCCCCATCCCCACCCTCCCCCCAGCCGCTCGCTTCCTCTCAGACTATTGTTGGCGTTTCATGTATATTCTCCCTAGGAATTAACTTGTCCCTGAATCGGGGAGACGTGTACACACCAATTTGGTAAGCTTCCTTGCACCTGTCTGATGCGCTTTACAGCCTCAGCGTCACAAAACTGTTTGTCATTCAGGCGGGACAATGTCCTCTTGTGTGCCGGGCTCCCAGCAGGGAGGGGACAGGCGGCTGGGGCACGGCCCCGCTGGCGGATGGGCTTCCCATGTGAAATGAGATGGGAAAACAAATTGCTTCCAGACCGTCGTTTCACACAGTCGGGAACAGCGATCCTGCTCGAGCTGCGTTAGCGGCCCGGCTGTCATTCACGTTTTCCTTATCTAGGTTAAATATAAAAGGGTATAAATGTGGGTGAAGAAAACATGGGTAAAGAAAAGAGCTTTCAGAGAGCTCCTAAGGCTCCGTTGGCGTGCTGCCTCCTGGAGATTGGCTGCTGATTCTGATGGTACTTAAAATCGGGCCTTGAGCAGATCCAAGGTGGAGGATGCATAAAGATCTCTGCTAGTGCAGAGGAATTTTCTAGTCACATTTGCAGAAATAGCTTGGTTCTTGTTCAAGGTTTCTTTTCTGGGGAAACTTTCTGTATAATGTTCTTCTCACGAGGACCTCTTATGCCTGTAAATATCATGAAACCTTACATGTGACTACTGGTCTTTAAAGAATAGCTTTGTGTCGTGTGTGTGCCTGGAAAATGTTTGACTGTAGGAGAATCCAGTGTTTTTTCCATGTTGAGTAGGTATGTCTTAAAGAAGACACAGCAATATGACAATAACTTCATTCTTCTGATAATTAAAGAGAAATATAGTTTAGGATTTTAAATAAATACGGGAATTAAAGTTCAGTGGAGGTGATGCAGAAGGTAAAGTACAGACTCACCTGAATTCTCTGTACCTTTGCAAAGCACAGGTTTTCTCATAAACTGTTTCAAAGGACATAAAACAAAAAGCTTGATGTTATATAGCACAAGCTTGCAAGTTTTGGGTAGTTATGATCAAGAAGAATGTTTTATTTGGGGAAGTCATGATATTGCTACTATATCCAAGCGGTTTGTGAAGTTTGCTGTTTGTTCTCACTTCATTATGCTCAGAGAAAGAGAACTGATTGGCAGTTCTTGTCATATGTATTTGCAAATGTTGCAGACCCAATAGTTAAAAATACAGTCAAATTTTAAAACTTTTTGTGAGATGGGAATTTCTAACTTGTTTTTTCCTTTGCCTAGAACAATTCAGTTGTCTTCCCATTAGGAAAGAGGTGAAAGAGAAGTATTTCCGTTTTCTTGGTTGCGCTGTGTGAGTTAATTCCTAGCCTTACGGTGTGCTCAACACGGTGTCACTTTAAGGGCTGCATTATAATATTTTATTAGTGGCAACTGCAGCATCAGCACAGCAGATGATCACATTTATTGCTGGCAACCCCTGGAAGCACAGCGTGGGAGCAGTATGCTGGGACTCTCCATTCACGACCGGTGGCCCTGCCTGGGTGGTGGCAGGAGGTGAGTGAGGGGACACGAGCCTCCGAGCCGGCAGCTGTGCCTAGGAAAAGTGGAGGTTGAGTTGCCAGCGGAGTGAAGGATGGGCAGCGGAGGGAGAAACTGCAGGGGGTGGCGAGGGAGTGTTGCAAGGTTGTAGGGGAAGAGCTGCTGCAGCGAACGTCCAAATGGTACTCCCAACACCCTGGTCCTCCTCCAGCCCATGGAGTGACACTGGCGTTTGAAGCCCAAACCAGCGAGGGTAATGTAGTTAGCAAGATTTTACTTTCTTATTATATGTGTTTACTTTAAGGCTCCTTGTAGTGTTGAAATGGATGAGGGGAGAGTCCCCTGCTTGGTTCCAGCCAGAGGTGAGTTGGTGTTTTTGTCGGCTGTTGCCCATGGTTGACTTTCTGCTGAGCTCAGGGCTGGGCTCCTGAAGTTGAGTTGGAGAGTGATGTGTCTGAAACAGCTTTGCCACCGTTAGGAGTCAGGGAAGCAGAGCGATGAGGGTTTCTAAGAAGAGCTCTGTGATAATAGCCATGCCATAAAGTACCTTTCGTAGGTTGTTGCTGAGGATGGGGACCCATGGTCACCAACCTGCTGCCAGTGCCGTGCTCCCAGCTGCCAGCCAGCAGCTGAAAACCAAATGCTCAGCAAAGTCCTGCTGTGCATGGGGCGATCTGTAAGGGGGTGTGTGGTAGTTTCAGTGGCTTCGTGCTGCTTTGCAGGAAGCCTCAGATGAAAATGTGCTTTAGGTCCGGTGGCTGCTCGGCACAGAGGGCCATTGTGCTCTGTGCTGCGAGCCTCCCCACCACTGTGTTTGCTGGGCCGGGGTCTCTGAAAGGACCTGATAAAGATAATGCAGCCCAGTTGCTTAGTCTCCCTTTTACTTTCCCCTGTTCACGCATGTCCCCTGTGTTAGGAGAAAGCTGTTACTGAGTCTAAAAAGAGTGTATTGCACCAAGTTGAATGAACCCTTGTTTGTGGGTTTAAGTAGTAGAGAGAAACAACAACCTTTGCAGATGTGATTGTGTGAGGGGCCAGGAAAGCATGTGTTCCCCGTAGTGCCACCTCCTTCTCGCCGTATCTGCTTCTCTGACAGTGTTGGCTGTGGCACAGTTCCAAACTGTTTGGTTAAAACCCAGCATTTTGGCCAGGTAGGTTACCTAATAAATTAATTGTTCTATTGAACTAACAGCTATGGACATGTGGGGAGAAGCAGTGTGGGTGACAAAGGAGTCATAGGCAGTGCCATCTCCAGGGTAGGTGTCCTGAACCTCCAGTTGGTTTTTCATTGATTGATATATTCCTCCAATGAAGAGAGTTGAGCAAAAGCCGTGAGCAGTGGTCCCTACTGAAAGATGATGATATTGAGGGCATGCAGATGTCTGTCACCACTGTGAGTGTAGTCTTGGCGGTTTTTGAAAAATGGTAGAGGTTAAACCATGTCATTGGTTAGTGCCTTTTGAAGAGGAAATATGGTGCTTGACAGCTCATCGATGGTGTCTTGTTTCTATGCCAGGCAGGGGCTCCTGTTGTGTTCATCCAGCGGGAGCTGGGTGATGCTGCTGTCCAGGGAACATCTGCCCTGGTCCTGCTTGTGCTCTTTCACATCTGCCTGTGTGCCATGGAGCGGTGGCTCCTGACTCAGACCCAATCTTCCTTGAAAGCTGCAGTAAACTACTGTTGTCTGTGCCCAAGTCATTGCTAGCACCAGTAACAGACCCAAAGTGTGTGAAGGCAGTGTGCGAAAAGGGTCTAGATTAAATGACCATGAGGGCAATCACTGGTTGGTCTGGAGGTGCTCTTATCATGGCTGGCAGTTGGAGCACTGCTATCTCTACAGTTCCAGCTATGCGAAGGAGGCCTTGAGACTCGTGCAGAGGGTGGGTGTCAGATGCCCGTCACGGGCTGATGGAGTGCTCTGCTGTTGTGTCTTATAAATGGCAAACCCCGGCAATAAATAGCAGGGCCACGCACGTCATAAGTACTGAAAGAAGGGATCTGTGGAGCAAGAAGTTCAGTGTAAGATACCATAAGCTTTGGGTTGAGCACCAGAAGCTCTGCAAAAGGAGATCAGAGATGGCCTCAGTTTACAGGATTTCAAAGGAAATCTCTAATTCTCCTCACAGCTCTGTCTGCTTTATTAGAAGAAATGTAAATGTTTTTAAATGTAAGCAAAGCTTTTTATTTGCAGTGTGTAGAAGTTCATTCTAGCAGCTCATGATCCACATGCAGTGCCATGTCAAACCTTCACGTTGGTTTTGGTTTGTAAGCGGTGTCGCTTTGAAACAGACCGTTCCCTTTAAATCAAATCGGTGTTAAGCAAAGTGTCGACCTGAGGAAGGATCTGTAAACACCAATGGTATGAGCTGATCTAGGCACGTACAAGTGCTCTGCTTGCACTGAGGGAGTGCATGGACCTCTTGGAGTCCTTTCCAGCGCTACTCAGTACTCTGCTCTAGATACATTTTCATTTGTTTACATAGGCGCTGCTTTTTTTTTTTTTTTTTTTTTGCCAGGCTTTGTAAGCTTCCACTTTCCATCAGCTCAAGCTGGGTGTGCGCCTGGCTCCCTCCCTGCCCCATTGCCTCCGGCCTCCTTCCCATTGCTCCCTCGCTTCTCCTTCCCGCATCTTGCTTGCCTTTCTCTTCTGCCCTTGTCCTCATCCCACGCCTGCCGCCCAGACTGCCCAAGCACTTTATAGCCTTGGTACTTACGGTAAAGTTTTACAGTCTCAGCGCAGCTTTTCTGCCGAGATGTCTTCTCACCTGTCTTCAGTGTGTGCTTGAGGCTTTAGTCAAAACATCGGTCAGCAGATTTCACCCAAGTACTAAGATGAATCAACAGTCTTTGTAAATCTCTGGTGAAGGAAAGTGGGTGTAGGTGGTTTATGGGAACACCTGGGTGAGGCACTGCTTTTCACTTGTACCCAGGTGAAATTTTGCGCAGATGGCTGACCACAAACGATGCTGGGTTTCTTGTAGAAAGACTGAAAAATATGTGTTGCTCAGGCTGCTTTGGGATCTCTGGATGAGCGTTGTTAACTCACGAACAAAGCTTGGGCAGAAGTTGCGTGTCCGTGACTGTGGCCGTACCGAGGCGAGCAGTGCCCCCCTCTCGAAAGCCCAGGGGCACATGCTGGGCACCGCTATGAGTGATGCTGCAAAGACGTGGATGTGTGAAAAACAACCGGGGTGCTTGTCAGATGCTCAGTGTCCTTCTGAGGAGCTTTTAGATGCTTTGATGCTGACTGGACTCTTCAGCCTTAATGCTATTGAGTGAAAATGGGGACTGGGTGGGTGATGACGAGGTAGCGCTGTGCTGGTTCCAGTGCATTGATGTCCAACGTCTTGGGAGTCATCTCTTTACACAGGGTAAAAATAGCTCTGCAGCTTGCCTGAGTGCAGTAGCACTAACGGAGACTGCAGGGTAGGCCAGGCTGGTTTGTGTCAGAGGCCATTTGGCATACAAACGTATGCCAAAAAAAACCAAAGAGAAAACTCTCATACTTCCCCAAAAGAGATGAGAATGGTAATTTTCTACCTGTTTGGTTTTGGATCAGTTTGTTGTACAGGAGCGATGGAGGGTGTGGAGCTGCTCCCAGTGGTAACTGTGATGGCTTCAGTTTAATGTGTGTTGTCAGGTGACTGCCTATGTAGCCTGGTGATTAAAAAAAACCCCAAGTCTGCCCTGTGCTGAGGCCTCTGCAGAGCTGAGCTTCAAGGGACCTGCTGCTTCTAGCGTGGGGCTGTAGCCAGGAACCCGCCGGGCCACAGAAACTGCGGCTCTTTCACTCCTGACGTGGAAGGCGGACGGCCTCTGCTAGTCAAAGGAAGTTTCGGGCTGACTACATTGCTATTTTATTAGTAATGCATTTTGTACTTTTTAGAATTGGAATTACAGTGCTTAATGCACTGCCCAACATGTACATTTTTAGAGAAGGTAGTGTCGGGAGGAGCGGGGGGGGCTATGGATCTATTCTGCAACGGGACTGGTGTGGAGGAGGCTGACAGGAGCTCTCAGTTGTATGTGGCTTTCTTGATCCAGAATAGAGGAAGGGAAGGAGGAAAAAGAAAAGGCTCAGTTTGCTGCTTGTTTTGCTCTTCTCAGCAGACTTTGTTTCCTGGGCATCCGTGCAGAGGGGGGTCTGTAACAACCGACTACTGAGACTGTATCAGGGAGTTTCTCAAACATTGGGATGCTCAAGGGAGAAGCCATGTGTCCTTGTGCTCAGCGTCAGTCCGGGTGTGGGCTAGGAAAAAGCTTCTGACCTGGGTGTTATCCTGCACGCTCGCGTGGGCGAGCACATCACATACCCCAGCTCTGAAATGAGCGGTGCAGGGCTGAGCACAGGGTCGGTGCCTGCGGGTGGTCTGCTGGGTGGCACGGAGGGGGAGAGGGCTGCAACAAGAGAGGGTGTAGCAAATACAATATTGAGAAAGATGAAAAAAATGAGTGGGTGGCAATGAGAAGGAAGAGGAGGAGACAACCCAGATGATGAAGGAAAACAGGATCTTCTGTAAGAGATGGGAATACTGGAAAGAAGCCAGGAAGGAAGCCTGCGAAAATGGAGAGAGCACTAGGAGGACCGGTGGTGCGCTGATAACTTCAGCAGGTATTCCTGGCATTCAGCTTCCAGAAACTGCAAAGCATTTGAAAGCCCAGGGAAAACTGGTGACGTGCACTGAGTAATTTGAATATGTTCGTTTGAGTTAAACTTTTATTGTCTTGACTTCTTTTTTCAAATGGGATTTGGCGTGTGCTGTTGTGTTGTCCAGGGAGGAGGGAGCTGACCGAGGGAAGGGCTTAGGGCGCAGGTAAATGTTATTGTGGCCAAGAGAAACGATCACTTATTTAGGCTGCTATGTGTGAAGAGATTTAATGGATTTTTTTTTCTGTGGATTCTGATGGGGAAGCCTCTCTGCCAAAAAAAAAAAAAAAAAAGAAGACATTAAAAAAAAAATACCACTTTTGGATTTGGTGCTTGTCTGTGTGGGCAGAAGAGCCCCGTGCTCTGCAAACGGCATCTGAATTCCCTCCTGGTCCAGCAGCGGTGGGTGCTGGGCTCCCACCTCGGCCCCGAGAGCCGCCCGGATGCCTCTATCCTGGCTGAGCGCGGTGAGCCGGGCTCGGTGGGGAGAAGCAGCTCCTGCTCCGGCACCGCAACCCATTGGTTAGTAAAAATAGCTCGGCTGTTGGCGTCAGTGCCAGGCCTCGCATCTGGCTTCCCCGAGCGGCTCCAGCACGCCGCCCTCCCTCCAGACAGGGTCTGCTGGAGGACACATGGTGTGTTACGGCTGCAGCGCCGTCCTCTCCCCTTTTCTTCCAGCGTCGTGACAGCCCTGCCGTGACAGCCCTGCCGGCTTCAGCCGGGGCGGGTTTGGGAAATGCCTTTGTGCTGGTGGCTTTCTGCAAACCATGGTTTAATGAAAGAATTGCCACTGCTTGGTGGCCCCGGCTTGATAAAACGGGGAAACAATCTTTGAGTTAAGGCAAAGGCGTCTCTGTGAAGGCCATACCCTGTGGCGGGAGGTTTTGTTCGGAGCTCTTGGGCATTTAGGGAAAAGGTGAACACCTGAATGAGTGTGCAAACCGTGTCTTGCTCCCCTATTGCGCAGTTTTGACTGAGTAGGTGTTTAAAAACAGTTTTTATGAAGATGGCTGTTTCCAGTGTCGTGATTTCTTTTTTTAGTCTTGCTTTTTTCAGCGTTTAAGCTACTGAAAACAAGGAGATGCCTAACGAAGGCAGCAATGCTCTCTTTGTAGACACAGACAGAAAACGAAGCAGCCTTGCAAAATTGCCTTGAAAATGTAATGGTGTGCTTGCATCTGCTCACCTGCGTGACTGATAGCAGACACTGAACATTTTACACCCTTTCCTAAAAAGTGAAGTTACTGGGGCTCCAGGGGATGTTGCAAAACTGTTAAATAAGGCAGGTTCTGCCGGAGTGCTCGTGGTGTAGCACGGCCCCGCGGACTGAGCTCTCTTTCTGGCCAGGGCTGCTGCCACCGCTCCCTGCCCCAAATCCAGACTTTGCCATCTGATCAGGGATTCAGCCGGTGTCTCACACGTGCCAGGAAGAGTAATTTACACAAAAAGACTGCTGTGGATGTTTTCTGCTTTGATGTCGGTCTGCAATCAGTGCTAGCTCACTGGTGGGAGCTTGCTCTGTGCTCCACTGAGAGTCTGCAGAGGATTTCCCTTCCCGTGCCACTGGTGAGCCTGGATGGCTGCCTGCTACCCAGCAGATGTTTCTTGCATTTGCAGCCCATAATTCCTAATCCTTCTCGTGAGAAACACCTCGAATGGAGCTTCAGGATCTGGTGACCCCAGGCGAGCTACTCCTGGCCTTGTCCCCAGACCTCCAGAGACATCCGTCCTCCCAGGAGAGAGCAGGAGCCCCATGCCCAGACCCACCACTGATCCATGCAGCGCGTCGCTACTTTAGGTGTTCATTCAACGGCCTTAACTCGTTTTGCCTCTTACTGCGTGGAGTTGATGAAATTTTTAGTTTAAGAAGCTGTGAACTAGCTCAGTGGATGTGCGAGTTTTTGCAACTTCGGTAATAGTGCTGTTGCTTCTATGTTGAAACTGGTTTTTGGAAGGCAGAGGGTGATACAAACCTACCCTGTTTCCAAAATTAAGGCTGAGGAGGTTTGCAGGTCTGTAAGGAGGAGGGAAACAAAACCATCCCAGACACCCGAGCACAGTGCCGTGTGTTTTGGGCCTCCAGCAGACCTTGAAACCTGGCAGCAAACCTCACTGCTGTAATCTGGGAATTTTCCTCACTTCTGTTTGAAGTATAAGATACATTGAAGCGTTTTTGTTGTAGTAACTGGAAAAATATTTTCAAGTTATCAACAGTTTTGTTTTGAAGTTACTGGGTGTGAAGTGTGTAGTTTTCTTTTTTTGGGGAATTCAAAACAATTAGCAACATACCTTATGTAATTACTGCTCTGCTGGAAATTTCGTGGTCTTAACATATATGCACAGTGCATGTTCGTGTGCTTTAGTTCAGGAATGCGAGCCTATTGTTTCTGAAATCTGCATGTTCAAGTGCCTGTTCATTAAAAACTGTATAAAGTATTTACTCAGTAGAGAATAAATGAGACTGTCTAGTGAATGTGTAACTTGGGAGTCTTCAGAGATGCAGACGGGCTGAAGGAGGAGTAAGTAGGAGTAAGAGGTATGCAGCACTCAGGACACCTGCAGATTTTGAATTTCATCCTTTTGTGCTTTTCACTTCAGGGCTCCGTGCAACTGAGCGTTGCTGTGATCCCCTAGGATGGAGTTAACATTTCTGGATGCTGGTGAGGCCAGGAGCTCAGATTTCTGTTGGGTAGCGTTTGTTAGGGGAGGGATTCCATGCCCCTCTGCACTTTGGTATGGTGCACTCGTGTGCTAAAATGCGTGGTATTGGAGGAGGGACAGAACTACTTTCCACCTTTTCTTTAAGAATTTAGATCAACTTCTGTGGTTTTGTGAGCAAAGTCCAAACTGGTCATTAGTCTAATGTTGGTTTCTTCCAGAGTCTTCAGCTCTGAACTCCTGGGGACAAGAGCAGGGGTATGAAAACCAGCTGCCAGTCTGCTGGTGGTGTGTCGACGGGTGCTTTTCAGGTTTTTAAGACCTCTTTTTCTTAACTGAGAAAATTTGGCAAATACCTGATCTGTACAGAGGTTTTCATGCTAGGCTTTGAGACTTTTTCAAAGCACTTAAGTAACATGGTTTCTGATTGAACTTCTCCCTGCCCCTTAGCTAAAGGAGGCCTGAGTTGCCAAGCCTGGGCCAGGCAGTTCTGGCTTCTGCCTGGGGAGCTTCTAGGCACTGTCATTCCCCAGTGCCCATGTTCTTTAAAGTAGGCTGTCTCTAGCTGCAGTGTTTGCAGTAGATTTTTTTTTTTTTTAAGGAGATTTTATTCCATAAAAAGAAAAGCTCTTTGCTTAAAATTGTGGTCTGTTACTGGTTTAGTATTGCCTTAAATTATTTAAGGTATAGTGATGGTAAGGAAATAAACTTGTATGGTTGAGGGCTGTGATCTACAGAGAGTTAATCTCTCTTCCGTCTGAGGAAGCTCTGTGCATCATGTAAAGCATTATCTTTCATTTCAGTCATTGATTAACAGCTCCCAAACCTACTCTATAGCCTGCAAATCTTGAATTTTGAATAACAGAGATTATAGCTTGTAGTCAGAGTGGCATAATTTAGCCTCAACTATTTTATGCTTTCTTTGTTTGGTCAGTCAGCTTGAAAATTTACCTGTCTGTGATGAAAAAAATAATTGTACATTTTGCATGAGCTGAGGTTTAATTTATTTTAATTCATTTTAATTCACTGTTAAGCATGTAGAAGTCTATTCTTGCACCGGGGAATTGGCAGGGGGCAGGTGCCCGGCTCTCTTGGCTGCCTCTTCGTAGTCGCTGGGTTCCTGGGGTAGTTTATAGACAGTAATTTATAGACGGTGTTACCCTGCCCAGGGATTGTCTTGGGGAGATGCTGCCACTGTGGTGTCCTGTAATGGAGGTCCGGATGCGAGTGGTGCCTGGCCTTTGGGGCGGGCAGGGAAGTGAGGATGGGGGCAGGAGCTGTGTGGTTGTACTTTGTCACTTGCTGTAAGTTACCCAGCTTGAAGAGTTTCAATATTTAAACTTGAAAGAGCGTGCGTTAATTGAAGTAATGCTTTGGAGTTAAAGGAACTCAGATGGGAAAGCAACTCTTTGGTGCACTTTCCTGTTTGGTATTGAAGGAAAGCATGCTTGTATGGAAAACCCAAAGCGATGTGCTGGCTCACAGGGGCTTTTAGGAGCGAGTTGAAGCTTTAACCTGTCCTTGCAGCAGCAGAAGCTTTACGATTGGACTCCAAAATAATTTCTCCTAGAAACTGTGGGCTGTTGGGAGGTGCGGTTGTCTGGGTGTTTTTGGTTTTGTTTTTGTTTTTTTTTTTTTTTTTTCTAAAGTGATCATACTCCTGTGCTCCTGATCCTGGTTTTATGCATATAATGTACCATCAGATTTTTATAATTGCTTCCAACTGAAAATAAACAACAAGCGCTTTTGTGGAGGTAAAATACTATTTTATTTCAGTAGGAGATTGGGGAATCTATCGGTAAACAACACAGTTCAGCTTCAAAGCCTTTTCAGCTAAAACGCATTGTTCATCCTTTGAGCCGTTCTGCCTCGCACCCTAATAAAAGTGGAAATCAGGCGTGGGGGATGGGGACGCAGCAGAAAACACAAGCTGAGAAGGGGAGATCAAAAGGACAAACAGAAGCAGAAGGCAGCGAAAGGGAGGCACAAAGAGTCACAGCTGAGCGTGCGAAGCCGGAGAGTGATGGAGGAGAGAAAACAGCTATTAGAAAAGGCGAAGGAACAATGGGGTGAACGTAGCACGTTTTTAGCTTTCATTTCAGTTTAACAAAGCCGCCTTCCACCAGTGTAACTCCACGGAAGCGGTGGCCTTAATTCATCTTGAAAGTTGTTGGCTTGCTGCTCTCCAGGGCGCTGACTGGAAGCACGCTTCGGCACAGAAACTGCCCCATGCCGAATACATGAATCTCTTAAGTGGGTGGACCCGTTCGAGGGCCACTGCGATGATTGTTTTCTCCCAGTTCGTACCGTGGCAAAACCTTTTCCCAGTTTGAGTTGGTTTGGGTTGGCGAGAGTTGGGAGTCGAGTGGACTGTGGGAAAGAAGAGCCGCCGCCAGCAGCGGCTCTTTTCACTTCAGTTGTGCCTTGCGAAGCCTGAACGGGCTCCCTGAGCACACTAACAGCTTCTCCAGCTGATTAAACCAGTTCTCAAAACCTGGCAGCCTGCGCGCAAACCCAGCTTTGTTAGTAAAGCCTCAAGGCTTTCCGCGCAAGTATTTATTGTAACAAATAATTTATACGGGATTAAGAATGAGGAATATTATTTTTGTAGAGCCAGCAGTACGTGTTGCTTAGGCTAGCACCAGGCGAGAAGGCTGGCCCGCAGCGTGGCCCCCCCGGCCGGCTGCGCCCCGGCACGGCGTGCCCCCGGCATGTGCGGCGCGCAGGCTCAGTCTTGCCTTCCCCGGCTTAGTGGTGAAAGCTGCTTATTCCCTCTCCCCATCTGCCTCGTCCCGCTGGGAGCCGAGCATTTCTGGGGACTGATCTACGGCATCCCCTCTTCCTGGGGTGCTCCTGGGGCCGGGTGTGCGTACAGGGGGATCCCCGGGGAAGGAGGGGGGTTTATCCGGCAGATGGGGAGGCGACTCCTCATTCTGCACCAGTTATCTGCGGTAACTGCAGCTGGGCCGGGGTTTGAGAGGTTTTCATTTTCTGTCTGCACGCGGGATGAGGGCTGTGCTGCTGGGGAGGTTGCTGCGAGGCGTTCTCAGGCGGGCGAAGCCTTCCCTTCGGCCGTAGGAGTTTCTAGACCTCGGTTTGATTGCGAAAATAATAGCTGGGCAGGTCAATGCAGTTGTATCCTGCTCCTCCCTTACAGCCCGTGTTTGCTTTCCTTTGTTTGGGTCTCGTCTTGCTCCGACTTGCCGCTCTTGGCCTTGCTGGATGCGGCTTTGCAGGGCCACCGCTTCTGTGTGAGCCGCGCTCTACCTGGGCGCTTAATTAAAAGGAGGAAAGATGTATTCCAAAAATACTTGGCTTTCTCGTCTGACATCTAGCGTGTTGTGAGGCTTGCTGAGCTGGTGGTTGAGAGAGGAAGCGAACGTAGCATTCAGCTGACATAGCATCTGAATAGCCGTTTGGGGCCCAGGGAGCGATAGTTCGAGGGGGGGGGAGGGAAAGTGAAATGGATGCTGAAATCCTGAATCTGCTTCTTAAATTTCCTCTCTCTCCCTGGAGAGGGAGGGGGAGAAGTTCAGCGTTGCGTGTTTGGCTTGGCTCCCTGTTACCTGCTGTCTCCTCCTTAGCTCTGCGCTTGTGGCAGAGATAAAGGATGGGGGGTTTTTTATGGTGCGAGAAAGTACTTTTTCCTTCAGCAACATTTGCTTGTTTGTGGTTGAATCACATTAAAAAAAATAATCCAGCATTATTGAAGAACGAGTGGGCGAATAGCTGCATCAACTACCATGGTAACTTTTAAAGGGCTTCACCCATAACTGTCAGAGCTAGATTTTTAGTGCTATAGTGACTTTTAATGTGGAATAGTTTCCAGGCCATTTAATTATTTTGCCTCCTCATTTTAAAACAAAACAACATAAAAAAAACCCGCTTCTCTGAACTACCTTTTTGTTGATGTTCTTCTTTTTGACCTGAATACATCTGTACAGTGGGGCCCAGTGTCAAGTACTATACCGGTGCTCCTGTCTAAGGAGTATACGTGCTGCAAACCACTGCTGGCCACATTCTGCATGGCAGACAGCCCATCGCAGAGGGTCCTACTTGTATCGTCTTTGTGGAAAGAAGCCCAGTGGCAGGTCTGGAGTCTAGCAGGTGGTCGGAAGACCTGTCTGGTGACCCATCCCACTGCAGGAAAGCAGTGGGAGGGCTCCTGTGCTCCATAGCACTGCTGTGCTGTCCGTTTCTTTTTGCAGGGTGGCCCAGTTCCTCCCAGCAGCTCAGGGGGTGTTGGCTTTGGGACACCTCCATGGCCTTGCCCCTGCTTTTCTCTGATGGGAGCTATCTCCTCCCACCTAACTGTGGAAGCAGCCCACAGTGTTGGGAGCCTGGCCATGCCTGGTCACCTGGGAGGAATTTGGCAGTGGTCAGACTCCATGTGCCATCCCTGCTTTCGTATCCCATCCCCATGGGTAAGCACAGTCACAGAACTGCGTCTGCAGGAGCATCCATGAAGCACATCTGCATGTGTGATGGCTGTGAGGCTGCCATGTTGCTCACCAGGCTGCCCTGGCATGTGAAGGTCACTGTGCAAACCATGCTCTGCTCAGCTGTCCTTATTTTTGCTATTTTACACCATGCCAGCAGGAAGAAGATACAAAAATAAGGGCGTTTGGTGCTCAAACATCACTGATGGGGTGGCTTTGTGGGAGCCTCCCACGAATGGACTTAGCATGGCAGGTCCCTGCGCCTTGCATTCAAGTTGATGTTGTGTCTCTGGGTGTGATGGAGTACTCTTAGAGCTTTGTATTCAGTTACTTCAGAGTGTTTTGTGGTGTTGGGTTCGAGGTGGGATCAGCTGTAATTGCACTTTTAGCCTTCTGTGTGAGGAAGACCTGGTTTCTGGTCGTGTCCCTGGCAGCTTCCTCTATAGCACCACCCATCTTAGCTTTGCTCAGCATCCCAACAGAGTTTAAAATGGTTTCATTCTGAATAATTTATCTCCCAAAGAGAGAGAGAGAGGGTGGAGAGAAGCGGGGAGCCGTTGGTGACGGGAGTGCTGCGGCATGGGCAGCGCAGTGTGGGGGATGTGGTCCTGCTGCCCACGGTGGGCTGACCCCCAGGAGCAGCGTGCCGCACATCACAGCCCCGTGGCCTTGCCGGCCTTTGTTGCTCCCGGCATTTTCTGCCGAACAAAAGCTCCGGGTCCCGGTCAGAGGCTCCCGTGGGAGCCCTCCCGCCTCCTGACCTGCCGCCCTGCCCTCCCGCTGGCTCCGGCACCTCTTTGTTTCCCCGCAGGTCTTTCCAGCGCGCTCCCCCTCACCCTGTCCTCTCTCGCCTTGCCTCATCGCAGTGGCTGCGACGGGCCGTGGTGCGGGCAAGTGGCCGAGCGGCGAGGTGGCCGGATGCTTCTTTCGTGAAGAGTTTCAAAATGGAGGCAGCTCTGCCTTGCCTCCCCATTGTACGGCATGGGTATGCGCTGCCCTACTTCTCGCCGGGATCAGACAGCCCTTTCTGAAGCCGTACAAAGAGGTTTGAATGCATTAGTTTACATGGAATTAATCTCCAGATTCCAAACATGCTTTCAAGCTGGTTTGGCCTTATTTTCCTGCAAAAGGAGGCCAACTCCGCGTTGTAGGCAGTGACTGTTGTAAGTGAGAGTTGAGCTGGAGCAGTGAGAGACTAGCACAGGCACCATATTCAGTCCATTAAAAGGAATTTTTGGCTCATGGACAAAACAAATTGAAAAATCTCATTCTTTGTGTACCACATCAGCAGTGACGGAAAAACAGAGCAAGGTTGCGGGGTGATCCTTCTAGTAACGCAGTGCCTTTCATAAAGGATCTGAAGTCTAATTTTTGATAGGAAAATAATAAAGTATTGAAATGTGCCACAAATAATTGTACAGAAAATCTAGGGTGAGGGGAGCACTGGAAAAATGTCATTATCAGAAGTCAGGAGAAATTGTTACACTGAACTAAGGTGAGGTGCTCCCCGCAACAGGTTGGTCCAAAAGTCCCGGTGCTCCTTTGTCTGCCGCTGGAGCGATGCCGGGAGTGACAAGCTCGAGCGCTCCTGTTATTTTTTTGGATAGCCTGTCATCCCTCAGAAAGGAACAGTTGTGTGGGGGTGGGGAGCGTCGTATTCAAAAGTGGGTGAAATGGAAACGAGCCAAAATTCTGCAAATTTATAAGGAACAGCAAACACTGATTTCTTTGAGAAAGGTCGGTGCGTTTACTTGTAAGCACAGCCCTGGTGGGAGTGTGCGAGGAAATGGAAACTGTGCTCCACTATGCAGGTTTTTTTTCATAATTTAGCCAGGCAAAGATACACAAAGATGCTTGTTTTGGGAGATGGTGGAATGCTTCTGTAATAATTTCAGCAAATTTTGGTTCACATAGAGCATCTGTAAGAGTAGCACACTCACAGTTTCATGTAATATGTTCTATTTGTTGAAAAAAATTGCTTTCCCTCTTTCCCTTGAATTTTGGAAGTGGTTTAACCCAGAAGAATCTATGCTGCCTGTATTTTTCTTCCCTGTTTAGTTTCCTAAATCTGTCAGGTCCTTGCTGCCCGTCTCATGGACGAGCGTAAGGCATTTCTGTCTGAGCGATACCTGTCCCGGTTGCAGATTGTGTGGAAGCCCGCGCTGGACTGCGATGGGCAGAGCCGAGAAGCACACTGAGCTCAGCGAGAGGAAAATAATTAGAAAAGGAACTGAGATTGTTCTCAAAAGGAAAGGGTTGAAATGAATGCAGGAATATCCCTGCAGGGTCTTCGCAGTGCACCTGGTAGCCTGCTGTATAGCTAATAACTCATATTAGGAAGACTTCATTTTGGTCTGACAATTTTTTCACCTTGTTGACACTGAACATGTAGAAGCATGTAGTGTTTGAAACACAATATGCAAAACACTGTATTAGTAACCGACTACATAACATTCCTGTGTTGCAGCTAGGCTGCCTACAGCGTGCTGATTTTATAAGCTCCTCATATGAGCTGGCAAAGGGAGGACATGGAAGTGGTGAGCTGGAGTCACAAGAGAGCACAAGCGATTGCCTTTAACCATTTACACAGTACTTAGGCTTCCAGCGGCCCCTGGAGCCTGTGGGTGTTTGCCCTTTCCAAAGGGAGGAAGATATCAACCTTCTGCAGCTCTGACTGGTGTCGTGTCTCTGGAACCCGTACAGAGTATTTTTGTATCAGTGCTCACGTTGGCGGTGTGGTATGGCTGTACCTCTCAGAGGCGGTCGGTCGTAAGAGAAGCGAGGGTTCGGGCACGTGAAGTTGCCACGAGGTACAGGGAGGTATCAGCTGGTGAGCATTTGGCTGATTGCCTGTGGGCAAGCAGAAACCGGATTTATCTTCAGCAGATAAGCAATAGCAAGAAAACACGATGGTGTGCTTTACTGCATGCAGGAGTTTATTTTTTCTGTAAACAAGTTCTTTTGCAAAAATGTCTGCTTTCAGACAACTGGCAAGGAAACTGAGAAGCCAGGTAGTGTGAAAACGTTTGGCTAGAGAACAGGGCTCTTAGTTGGCCACCTTGGCATGAAAAGGAGATGCTGCAACAAATTGCTCTGCCACTTTAAAATGAATTAAAAAATACATTCAGATCAACAGCAATGCTGGACTAGAGCGCAGCCCGCTTGCTACAAAGATATGAAGGAAAAGCCACCAAAATAGAAAATTTCATCATTGCTCACGGGGTGGCAAGAGCTGAGCGCAGCACGTTGCTGAGAGCAATTGCAATAGTGGAACAGGAAGTCTCCTCCCCCTCCCCGGGCTCCGTGCAGAGCGCTGATCAAAAGGATGTAAAGCTTGTTTACAAGATGTATGCAAAATGTATTTGGGAAGGAATATAAGGGCTTTACGGACCGGGATGCACTAAGAATATGTGATGTCATGTTAATATAGGTTGCAGTCTGAGGCTACAGAGCACATGACCCAAAGTCATCTTGAGGAGCAAACCAAGAAGGTGCCTTTCTCCGAAGGATTGCATCCGGTGAGCTGCTCAAAATACATGCCGAGAAAGCTTCCTGTGAGCCTACTAATGAAAGCTAGCTGTCATGAAGTCTTAATAGTACTCCACAAGAAGCCTTGCGGCCGCAGCTTCACAACCCAGTGGTGCTGCCATCCTTGGGATGGGTTGTCTTGGGCCAAGCGTTTTTTTTTGAGTAGTGCTCCTGATACTTAAAGGTGGGAAAGAAAGTGGTTGGCATTTGGAAGATGTATGGTGTTTTTGAAGCTGCTTCAGAGTCTGGAGCGAAATGGCAAAGGTGTCGCTAGACTGATGATGGATCAGTGATAGACTCGCTTACGTTAGTGCGTATAGAAACGGGCCACTTCTGCAGTGATGATAAAGTCGCGTTGTACAGCCTTCAGCCTCGCTCACCTTCCTCTGCTTCTGTGAGAGAGGCACTTTCTTACCTCACGGGGAGTCTTAAGGCTTAATCCATTGTTTGTAAAGCTCTTTAAGATTCTTGTTTGGGAGCACTAGAATCTGGAGGATTAAAAACAATTTATTTTTGTGTATCTTGTATAATGTGCATCTCAAAGACTTTCCAAAGAAGGAGGAATTATGAGCCAGAGGGAGATGGCAGGTCTGTAAGGTAAACATGCGGGAGGCAGCGGCTTGGAAGAACAAAGAGGGTAAAAGCAAAAGGCTGGTTCCCCATCGTGGAGGCTTGGCTGTGAGGAGGCTAAGTTTCCAGCCCTGGAGGAAAGGGCTGGATGTAGTAGAGCCCGTCTTCCTCTTAATCCCATTTAAAGACCCATCTGGTCAGTGCTGCTGCCTCGTGAAGGGCAGCATGCGGATTTTCCCTCTGCTGTGTTTGTGCCCTTTGATCGGATGTATCGGGAAGCAGGAATCACACTTGTTCTCGCCTAGTCTGTTTTGTCAGCTCTAAATTACAAACTATGCTCACAAGAATTAATGTCAGTCATCTGGACAAGGATGATTTTTAAAGCACAGATCTAGAACGATCAGCGAATGGCCCTGCTTCCCCTCTCACCACACTGTCTGCAGGCGCCTGTGATTCTTGCCCTGGTTTCTGCTTCCATATCCATGCCCTGCCATGGACCCACTGGGGACATCAGTGAAGGTGCTTCCTCCGGGAGGGCCTCGGTGCCCCTTGTGGGGCAAGACCTTCACCATGAAGCTCCTCACACCTAACAGAAAACTGTTGCTGGAAGCATGTCCCCTCTGGGACGTATCTTCGGGCCATTGTCGACCTCCCCAGTGCTGCTGCCTCTCTTCTGAAGAGGCTCTATGTGTGCAGACATCAGTGCTCCTGCCCTCGGAGAGGGCTTTGCCACCTTCCCTGTCCTCCTCCCCATGTCCCTGTTGCAGTGCTGGTACTATTGTCCTCCGGGGCAGCTGCCACAGCTTCTCTTCATCTCCAGAGCCTCACGTGCCAGGTCTAAAGTGCTGGAGAAGAGGCGACTCAGTGATTTGGACACGGGTGGTGCTTTCGCTCCCGTGGGGAAGCAGAAACTGGTGATTAAATTCTTTCCCCAGGTGCAGGCCTGAGTGTTTTGTGTAGGTGTGTTGCCATCATGTGACTCTTTGCATTTTAAACGCAGTGTTTTCCCATGTGAACTTGTTTGGGGTCACAGAACGTGAGCGTTTCTATTGTTCTTGGTTGTAGCTGAACATAATATGGGGCTGAACTAAAGACTGCACTGGTTGGGATTTCTGGTTTGGGTTCTCACCAAAAGATGCCCTAAATACTGGTGATGTTATAAGCAAGCATCGAGGCAGTGGTTTCCAAATGATGTCCGAGTACACTCGAGACCCTCAGTATTTGTTATTTGAGCCCTATAATTTTACAGAAATCACAGAGCTTGGCAGACGTGGCCATCAGCTGTTATTTGCTGTTACTTGTGTGCAGGGGAGACTCGTGTGGGGCTGGAGATGGCTGAGGCTGTTGTGTATGTTGGCAAGTAGGTGTAGGTGTGGCGCGGGGAAATTCTTGAGGTATGGGTGTGCTGGAGCCAGGGAGGACGAGCAACTGGTGCCAAGGGCTGGGTAAGGCCAGTGACAGGCACTGCTCACCTGGAAATGATGCTCGGTAGCGTTGCAATATGATAGAAAGGATGCTCTGGGTCCCTGGGCCACTGCTGTTTTCATTGGTCTGGTACCATAAGGTCAGGTTTATCCTAAAACCAGTAATATTTCTTGTTCCCCTTTAACCCTGGGGTTAGAGTGCTCCCTGTGTTATGGGAGCCGCTGAAGATTATTTGGGTAGTAGGTGGGACCAATTCACAGACTGGCTTCGCAATAGCATAGCTAATGAGATTAACATAGTATTCACTTAAAAAAGAAAAGAAGAGGCTGGTTGGTTGAATGGGACTCAGAAGACTCATTTCATGCATTAGGAGTTGGAAACACAAGCGGTTTAGCTTAGCAAGGAGAAAGTTGAGAACATCTGGTGGGTTGGAAGCCCGTCCGTTGTTGACTGCCAGAGCCTGGGCAGGGTGCTGGGGAGTATATGCCCCTTCTCAATATCCGCTGCCTTCAGGTTTCGGGCCGACCTTGCCTGACACCCATCCTGCTTGCTTTGTTCCAGGGTGTTTTTTAAAAATAGAGAAAAAAAAGTCCCTGCCTGCTGGAAGTTGAAACTAAAGAAATTAAATTGAAAAATAAAGCACCAGATTTATTAGGAAGGTTGCTAGTATAAGAACAGCTTAGCCTGTGCCTCTGGCATACTTTGCGTCCATTAAATATTAGGGGTTTGGGCTTTCCTTTCAATACTGTCTTAGTTTTAACGTATCTACTGTAGTTGGTCCATATCTGTAGAAAATGCGAGGAGAATTTACTCAGGGAAGTTCTTTCGCCTGTTGGGCTGTTTGCCGAGATGACTGCAGCAGGTCCTTTTGGCTTTGAAAACAATTAATTTTAGTAATTTGAACTATTTTCCTACTTTTGCTTTCTTCTTCACTTCTCTCCTTTATGTCTGTGACTCGCTTGCCTGCTTCACTAATTAATTCTTAAGAACCAGTTGTTTCAGGGAGGGTACTCCAACTTATTGATGGAGCTGTGCTAAATACCTGCAGTTCCGCGTGTCTTTGCTTTACTCCCCTGTGATCTGGTAATCCGTGCTGGTTTCCCTGCTTCCTCCTGGTTCTGTGGAACCTCAGTTGATAGTTATTTGATGGGACTTCACGTGCCGTTTGAGCTCTAGAAGTAACATTTCCCTCAGAATATATTTTTCCTTTTGTTCTCCTTGATCTTGCAACTATTAAGTAGTTTTAAATACAGATTATTTTTAGTCTCTTGCACCCTCCGCAATGAAGCACGGTAACATTGAACAGGTACCGAAATTATCTCTAGCACAGCAGAGAAATAATTCCAAACTTGACATAAACTTTGGCTTCCCAGTGACCTTGTTTGCCGTACACAGAGCTGCTGTGCATCCCCCATCCCCAAACCATTGCACTGAATTGTCGTAAAGCAAATGGCATATTGTGTGTGTTACAGAAACCCAGTGCATGTAGAGCAGAAGAGAATGAGAGCAGGTTTCCTCAAATCCCTGCGGGAGTGGGAGTTGAGCGTTTCAGGAGAATTTTTAATTCCTCGGGGTTAATCCGCGGCACGTGAAGAGCCACGCCTGAGCTCTCTACCATCGGAGCAGAGTTTTTATGAAACTCCACTGCTGACACCGTGAGCTGCTGGCAGATATTTAAGTTTTTACTTATGTCAAATTTAACCTCAGCCGATGTAAAGCACTGATGCAAAGCTGCTCTGCGCATATTACAGTGGGAAGATTCGCTGGGGTTGCTATAGCGAAAGGCTGGAGATGACTTCAGGAGTTTAAATTAGGCCTGCGTGCTGGTAAACAAGGGCTCTGCCTATAGCGTGAGCTGCTGCAGCGTTTGAAGATGTTTGTGTCGGATGGGGTGGGAGGAGGCGTGCGTTCGCTCGCGGGGAGAGCGCCGGTGCTTGCACAAGGCTGTCAGACCGAGCGTGCCAGCGCTGTGCCCGGGGAGGAGCGGGCAGGTGCCAGGGGCTCGCCGTTCGAGGTGGGGTGTTGTTGCTGTGTTTAAGGAAAAAGAGAAGCTGGAGATACTGGTGGCATTCAGAAATCTGCTGCTGATTTTTCGTGGGTGAGCGACAGCCAGTTATTTGTGGTGGCTGAACCTCTTCCTCCTCCGCTGGGGTACACGGAGAGGGTCTGTGCCCTGCTGCTTTAGCCCTCCTGTAGTCCAAGCCAACAGGCTAGAGATATCACTCACTGTAATATCCCAGCCGTGCTTTTATTGTCCTCTTCTTCTTCACTTCATTACGCCTTGATCTCTGTAACCTCTTTAACATGTGTAAATACTGAAATGAGATTATCTTTAAAGAGCCCTTTATTAAAAATGTACTGACCTTCCTAATCAGAAGAAATGTTCCCGTAGCTGCTTTTCTCCTTTCCTGCATTTCGATGAGTAGCGAGGGCAGAATGGTGAATCATCTCACCAGGACGACAACTCAGGCTGAAAACCGGGCAGGTTTCTTCAGACACCGCACCGACGTGATGCTCCCCACGCGGCACATTCCCAGCACCTGCGACGCTGGCTGCTCTGCAGCACGGGAAGGTGGGGTTGCTCCCACGGGGGTGTCCTGGGGACGCATACCTCTTGCTAGGTTTGCCCTTTAAAGCACCTCTGGATCCTATTAATATTTAGCTTGGTGGGCCTTGGTGTGGCGAGCGCGATGCTGAGGACCTGCTCTGCTCGGCTGACTCACGACCAGACTTTTTGGGCAAGCAGTTGCAGTCACTGTGAGCATTGTCCCAGCACCTGCCGCGGAGTTTGTGCGTGGTGGGCATGGCTGGCTGGTCTCTGGTAGATCGGAAGGCCCTGATGAATGTCCTTGTCCCTTAACTTCCCAGCCCTGGGTCTGAGCAGCCGCCTGGTCGGTGAGGCCAGCCAAGCGTCCCTGCCACAGGGCTTCAGCTCTGCAAACCCCTCACTCTGGAGGCTGTTCTAAAGCAGAGGGAGGGTGAGGTAGAGCTGAGCAGTCGGCGTGGTGGGCAAAGCTTTCACCAGGAAGAGGAGACATACCTCAATACAGCTCTCAGACCCTGCACAGGGGACTTTGGGTTCAAGGGAAGACCTGTCATGAAAGACTGGTGTGTGAGGGGCTAAACTGCAAATAGTTTGAAGCTTTCTTTCAGTGAATGCTTTTAACAAGAGCTTCACAGTTATTTGACTCTGGTACTTGTTGCATAGAGCAGGGGCAGGAAAGCAGGTGGTTTCCCAACCCGGGCAGCCGAGGCCCCGGTGCCACCTGAAGAGCAGATGGGGGTACCGTGCCGGGGTGCTGAGCTCCTGCAGCCGCGGTGCTGCCCATCCTCGGGTCCTTGGCCCTCCGGTCAGCACTGATAGTTCCCTGGGCAGCTGAGCCTTTCCCTCGGACCCTGCAGGCAGCTGTGTGCGCTTCTGCCTGGGATCCTGGGTTTCCTTAAGGGATTGCTGGAAACTCCCCACGTCCATGTGCTGTTTATTGCATCGGAGACGATAGCTAGATGAACAGGGTGATCTTATTGCTTTGGTATCGGTAATTATTGCTGGAGCTGATGAGCCTTTCCTGCATGGTTCTGGTGAAGCCTTTGGCGTACAAGAATGATCAGAGAAGGTTTGTATTTTTTTCCCCCTTGTAAAATATATTCCAGCTCCAGTTTGTAATGTGGTGAGAGGGGGAGCGAGAGAAGGGAACAACAGCATTAGCGGATGTAGAAGTAGCTGGAATGAGAAGCTTTTGTGCCATTAATAACAGTCCTGGCTGGCAGCCAAGGCTGGGAGTGTGGGATTAGCCTGAACAATCAAGACTGCAGGATCAAAACAAGGAGGCAGGAACAGCGAGGTCACACTGCTGCCATCTGCGCTGCCGCAGTGGTGGGAGGGAGCGGAAGAGGGGGCTGCGCTGGAGGAGCGATGCCGATAGCGCAGGCGGCGGGGCGCCTGCCGCCTCCCCAAAACCGGCCCTGCGCCGCTGCCGCGCTCACACCAGGGTCAGGGCTTTGGGCTTCCACCTCCCAGCTCTTGACAAGCACCTTCCCGGCGGCGGAGGGGAGGGCGACTGCAGATCGTCGTTTTTAGGAAATGGCTTCTGAAAAAAAAAAACAACCCAGAAGCGGCTCGTTGGGGCTTGGTTGTGTACTTCGGCGCTCCGGACTGAGGATCTGGATGGCATTTATGGCTATGGGTTTGGGATGGGTGTCTTCGTGTGACAGCACCGATGGCCCGCCCCAGCGTCGCCGTCGTGCCGTTTGTGAATCCATCTGGTGACCAGGGGGTGGGGAGAGGTCACCGGACGGATTCGGCTGCAGCTTTGCTGTGGGCGAAGGCAGCCGTGCTTTCTGCACAGCCACTCTGCCGGGGCGTGAGGCATACGGACCTTTCCAGGGGCTGTATTTGCTATTTTACATCACCCTTTTAAAAGGAGTGACTTGAGAGTTCTGCTGAAAGATGATTTTTGAAGCAGATGGAGGCAACTCTTGTTCTGTTTCGCTCTTGTCTCCATCAGCTTTTGCTGAAGTACCTTCCAAGAGTATCAGAAAACAAAATGATTCGCGTGGTTTACATTGCTTCTCCTCTCTTTTTTTCCTCTGACCTAGTAAATCTTACTGTCCTGCAAATGTAAATACAAAAGCTGAAATGCAATAGAAGCGAAGCAGTGTCCCACAAACAGCCTCCCAGCTCTTGCTAAAAATATCTCTGTGCGGTGCAGTAACTCCCAGGCATTCTTTTGTCTGACTGCTTTTGAATTCCCTAATTGAAGTTGGTTGGAGGGCAGTGCACCAGTTTCCTGAATAGCTCAGATGTTGATTGTGAGTTAAAAAACAAGAGCAAAATTGTTTTTCCTTTGTGCAGCCACGCTTTTATTTACGCGTCTCTGTCCGTCCCCCCTCCCCCCCTCCCCGTTTATAATCTCTGTATTTTTACTTGCAATTTTATTTTGTAAGACAACTGCATTAAATACATCTGTGGAGAAGGGGCCCAGGAGGCAGTGAGCAGTAAGACACAGTTTTCAGTACGTGATGCCACGTGCGTGTTGGAGCCGGAGTGCCGCTCCGTCGGAAACGTCCAGGCTGGCGCCGAGATGCGGTGCAAATGGAGCTTAACGTAGTAGGAAGTGTTAATAATGGTTCCTAATTGCCTACTAATAACTAAATCTGTGGAATTTGGCAGCAGTTGGGATATAGTTTTCTCCTGCAATCTGTCTGTTCCCTCCAGAAAGAACAAAGTTGCTTCATTGACATACAGCAACGAATCTTAAATTCACCGAAGGTAACAGGGGAAAGTTGTCCAGTTCCCGCATGGCCTCCAGCCCTCGACAGAGCCTGCGAGGGTGCTTCCCCAGGCGAAAACTACCATGTCTTGGTGCACCTCTCCAAGATTTAACAGATGAAAAAGAATAAAATCAGGCTGGTTTCCTCCTTCTTTTTTTTTTTTTTTTTTTTTTGTGTGTGTGTGTGTGTTTGAACTTGGAAATAGAGAAATCCAGGCTCATTTCAAGTGTTCCTGAAAGGCTGCTGGAAAGCACTGTGTGTATGGGTGGCTTGCCTGGCTGACAGGGACTGGTCCCTGGGCTCTCATGGGGACAGGGAAGAAAAGCTTGTGACCGGTAATTTGTGATAAGTCACAGCCGGTCCAAGGAGCTCCCTAGAATATATCTGTTGGGTAAATGTGATAAACCGCGAGTGCTCAGAGCTCCTCTGTGGCCAGTAAACAAACACAAACATTGCTTTCATTTGAGCCTTAGTAAATTAAAGGTTTGAAATTGTGATGGAGATGGGTGAGAAGCTGATTTCAGATGCTGATTCAGGAGCTGGGATTTATTCTGGCTCTCCGTGGTGGGAGACATTTCATAGCTGCTCAGCAGCAGCAGCAGAAAAACAAGCACAATTTTTTCTGTCTTGAGGGATAACTGCAGTGAAGCATGGGGGGGGGGGGGGAGGGTTATGCAGCTCGATGGTACTGAAATACCTCCCCATCCCCCACACACGTCAACACGCCCCAAAACTTCCCCGGTGCATGGGGTTGAGTGGTGGGTGCTGCACCCGCCTGCGGAGCAGGAGCAGGCACAGGGACCGGTGCCTGCAGCCCCTGGCCTGGGGGCTGCGGGGGAGCTGGGCTCCTCCGGTGCTTTCCTTGGAAATGGAGCATCTTCATAGTTCAACACACACAAAAATAAGATGCCAAAGGGGTGTGAGCTGGCAGCCTGCTCGCCGGGTTTGCTGCCTCTCGCTCTGCCATAACGCAAAACCAGGCAAAGGTGTCCAGAGGCACCTGCAGCATGTACGGTGGCGGCGAGAGTGATGTCCTGCCTGCGGGCATCCTGTGGCAGGGACCCAGGTGCAGGCATCCATCTTGCCTTCCTTGCCCCCCCCTTTCCGCAGACAGGTGGGCTCTATAGGTGAGAAACACCCTTAGCGTCCAAAAACCCCCATCCTCTCCAAAACCATGAAGAAGCAGGTGCCGGTGCCTCCTGCTCGCAGGAGAGGTCAGGGTATGGCTGGTGGAGTTGGGCAGGAGCTGTGCCGAAGCCAGGCTGTCAGCGCTGGGGCGGGATTGCAGCACCACGGTCGCATGCCCTCCTCTTAGTTCCTAGGTTAACATTTAACCTATTTGTGTTTCAGTACCTCGGGTTGTTTGATGTTACGGGGCACTTTGTATGGCCGTAGATGAGCAGCCCGATGGAGGGGTATGGCTTATGGCTTATCTGCTGCAGAGGAATGTGAAGAATTTCATGGGGAGGAAGATGAGATTTTCCCCTTTCTCAGTGGAGGGAAACCGAGTCTTGGCAGATGACATTGCAATGTTTTACATACACAGGCAGCTCCCTGCCTTGAGAGACTGTATGTTAAGTTTCCACCTGGCCAAAACATTTTTGCTCTGACTGTAAACCTTAGAGGGGAGAGTGCTCAAATGGAAAAGTTGACGCAGCCTTATCTGTGGTGCAGCCTCGGTACGATAGAGGAATCCGAGCCCTGGCTTATGTCAGGCTTGAAGCTTTCCCCTTTCCTTCCAGCAAACTGCATACCGTTGTCTTGGAGCCGGTCCTTCATCGGGGGCACATCCTTCAAGGAGCATAGTTTGGTCAAGAATACAGGTCTGGGTTAATTTTAAATATATATTGAGTTCCCCGATGGCTGTCTCTGCTACCTCCTTGCATCAGCCCAATGTCTTTCAAATGGTCCTCCTTGGAGTGCTGCGGCATCGTCCTCCCAGCAAACAGCAGCATCCCTTCGCCAGAAACTTTAGCCCTTGCCTTCAATGTGCAATTATTCTTGCAGGAGACATTCAGGTCATCCGTTCCCCTCGTGCAGTAAGTGACACTTCTACGAATGACTGATGCTTAACATAGTAAAGGGTCACCTTACCCAGCTCTCGGTGCCTAAGGCTTTCATTGTAGTGTGCGGGAACGGTCTTTCAAACTTCCTGCTGGCTTTGCTGCTGGCAGTTCATTAGCGGGGATAAAAAGCCTGGAACTAAATTTGCCAGCTGTGCCCAGACCCCATCGCTAGTGCGGTGGAGCCATCCCGTCTCTGCCTGGTGAGGTGGGAACCACCGCTGGAACTCACTGCTCCCCTTGCACCGTAACCCCGATAACTGACCCGAAACGGCGGCTGCGGGGTCAGGCTGACATCTGGCACGCTACCGGCACCGCTGCCAGGAGGGGAGGGAGGTGGAAACACTGGCTGGAGGGGAAGGAGCTGGAGGAGGACGGGAAGGGAGGGGGAACGACAGAGCCAGGAGCTTCTGAAGCTGCGGGGTAAGACATTAAACTGGAGAAGGGGTAGAATATAATGCTCAGTGATTTTTGCAAGTGGCCGGCTGCTTCCACAGGATGTCTTAGGGCTAAGGGTAGTGCTAGGGTAGTTTTCTAGCAAGACACTACAAATAGTGAAAATAACTGTTGCAGTTAATTGCCATATATCCATCACACCTTGGTTTTCATTTGTCTTAAGGCAGAATGCATTTGCAGATGAATTTTGAAAATAGCTGAGGATCAAATGTTGTTATTTGTTCTTTGGCACTGAACATTTTGCTCACTGTTCGTGTTCGGTGATGCAGATCTGCGTGCACATTCGAAGTCTGTAGCTAATGTTACAATTTCCTTCCTGCTATGAGTTTCTATTTTCTATGCTCACACCTTTCTGGAAGCCTCCTTTGGGGCTATGATATTCCCTACTTGGTTTTGTATTAAAGGAATCTTTTTCGTAAGGGCTGAGAAAAATCTTTTCCTTTTAGCTTTACATACATAAAGGAATAATAGTCTTTTCACTTGTTAAAAAAACAGACCAACATTTCGGAAAGCTCAGCCTGCTACAGCGCGTTTTGTTGGGGAAAAAACATTTCCCTAAGTGGAGAAGCTTTTGCTGCTGTAGCAGAGGTTAAGGGTTGACAGTGTGTTGTCCTGGACAAAATCTTGTTCCCCAGCTCTCCGGGGGGAGGTGGGGTGGGGTGGGGGGGTGAGGACTCCCCCGCTCCCCACTTCCATCCCATACACCCAGGTTTTGGGAAGCGGGGTGCGTTCCTGGCGTTGCATTGCAGAGATGGGGGCTGTCCTGCTCTGGAGGCCTGTGGGCTTCGTGCTCAGGACGTGGCCTGATCCAGCGTGAGTCCTGCTGCATGGCATGAGGAGGGCTACGGTGCCTGGTTACTTACTAGGTGGCCCGTTTCTGCGCCGAGATTGCCACAAACCGTCTTCCTTTTCTCGGGCGCTCTGAGCGTGTCGTGTCTGCAAATGGGGGCTGATGCTGATGCACCCTCATAAAGATCATAATTTGTTCGGATGGGAATTCACTATTTTCAAATGGCTTTGATTATCATACGGAAGAATTGTTTACTGGCTGTACATATGCTTTGCTGTCTCCGTCCCGTGCTTTGCTAAGAATAGAAACCAAAGCATTACTCTGCGCCTCGTACAGCTGTGGCTGTTGAAAAACTGACTTGCCCAAATGTTTTGTACGTTTGTGGCTGAGTAGGCAACGGAGCCGAGGTTCAAAACTGCCACTTCTCTGCTCAAACCACTAATCAGCATTGCTTCTGAAAGGACTATAGATAGTGTGTGCGAGCTGATACTACAAAAATAAACTTTTCATAACCTCCCTTTGTTTTCTGTAAATCCCCAGACTTGCAGGTCTGCACTGTTATCCATGGGCACTCACAAGGCCGTCCTCACCACTATGTTCTCACCACTCTATTTAATTGCAGAGGAGCCTTTTGGAATAGCCTTTAAAAATCCCTATCACCATTGCACTATCCTTGTTAAATGAATGGGGCTGTTGTACATCTGACAGCTGCCATTTTAATGCTGTGGTATTGTATTTCCTTGCAGGAGGCTCAACCTCACAAGGCAGATTAGGACTGAGAAAATCCAGGTTCCATTAGAAACCATTGGAAATGAGTTCCCAAGTTGTTCTAAGGTAAATCAATAATGCATATAATCTCCCTGGCTGGACTTAGTGACCGAGCCAACACTTCATTTAACCACTTTTTTTTTTTTTTTTTTTTTTAAAGCACTTTCAAAATCGTTCCTGTTGAGACTTACTTCTCACTCTGAATTGCTGTTACGAAATTCTAGGGCAGCATTTGTTTTTGAGTGCTGGCAAAACTTTGGTAATTTACTCATGCCTGTGCTTAGGAGGAACCGTAGTCACTGCTGTGATGATGAGCCTGGCATCAGTACTGAGGTAGCCGCTGAATTCCTGCGAGTTTGGGGGTGGAGGATGCTGCTCAGCCTGCACATACCTCCGCTCCCAGACAGGCTGTTCAAACCCAGCGGCTGGGTCCTGCGTCCTCACGTGGTGCTGTGTGAGCCCGATGCTTGGTGTGTCCCCATCCCCCCTTGCGGTATTCCAGTCTATGTGTGTAGCTGGGATTGTTGGAGGCGGAAACGTATTCCTTCATTTATGAACATTCCCAAGTGCTCTGTTGCGCCTCCTCTGCTGTTTTGCAGACTAATCCTGGAAGGAAAGAGGAATTTGGTTACAGAATAATCAAATCAAGACAGGTTAAGACTTTTCAGTGTTGCAATAACAGGTTTTGCTAATTTTTAATTTATTTGAAGTTAGCTTTAGTAAGTGAATTGTCCTTTCTCAGAGCAAATACTCCAAACTCATGAGTCTTCCAAGCTAAATATGATAAAAGACCACTGACTTTTCCTCTTCTGTTTAAACTAATGTTTGAGTGAAGTGAGGAAGATGATTAGTTTGTAAATGAGTGCAAGAATGCAGCCAATTCCAGTGGCTTTCCATGCTGGTGCTGCTGGGTTGCTCGGCACTGCGGGTCTGGTCGAGATCGGGCGTGATATTGCGTGTCTGTGGAATTAGCTGGCACACGTGGGACAGCGTTCATGCAAGCCCTGCTTTGGACTGGCAGTGGGCAAGGGAGCAATACCCTGTACTACACACAGCTTGGAAGGGCAGGGTTACAAATTACGTGGAGGCTTTGTTCATGTTTGAGGTGATTCAGTGAATTTTTGTACTAGATAACGGCTTTGTGTCATGTGATAGTCATCTTTTTGATGCTGTAGTAGGTACCTTGCAATGAAGTTTATCATCTCTTGGAAACTGAGCCTTATTTAACAGTGCTTGAACTGTCACATATTAAAATAATGTCTCTTCAACCACTTGAATGGGATAAGACTTGGCTTGATATAGGGCTGTGGTCTTAGAAAACCTATAATTCCCCCTCCTCCCCCCGCATTGGTATTACTATCAGATTTTTCTTTTCAGCTGTGGCAAAGAAAAGATTGAGTTGCTAGAACATGATCTATTTTGATTACTAAAAATCTCAGCGCTGCTAAATTAGTCAGCTAGTACGTTACGAATGTAGGTTCTGTGTGTTCAAACTGTTCTTGGTTTTTTTACTTAAGTTCTCTAGATAGTTGCCATGGAAATAATCCTGGATTCGGAGAGGATCTAAAGGCCTTGAAGATGCTGGTGTGGTGGGAGCAGCTCATGGTCTGCACGCTTCAGGCTCGGCTCCTGGTCAAAACACATTTTCTGACGGTGGTGCCGCCGCTCTAGGACAGGAACCAGCTTATTCCTCCTGCAGCTGTCCCAGTTCCCCTCTTTTGGGCAAAATTCTCCCAGTTTTCATAGTGCAGAAAAGTTGTAGGAGATGCTCACTGCTGGTTTTCACTGATTGAAGTTTAATTACGGTTTTCTATCTTGCGTTTGCTTGAATCATGCTAATGTGAAATGGGGTGGTTGTTGCCTTTGCCTTACCTGTTGCTGGCCTGGGGGTCTGCACCGAATTTGAGGAAGTTTGCCCCACTTGGCTCCTGGAGTGCTGGGTGCTGCTGGCGGTGCTGCGCCTGCCATGCCGGACAGTGCCGGCCCCGGCAGTGCCGCAGCAGGAGCCTCTCCCGGGCCCCTGTTTGTGCCGGAGAAGAACGAACCTGCTTCCTCTGGGGCTGTGTTTTCTTTTTTCAACAACTTCCTTTTTGTGCAAATGTTGTGTTTTTCATGAAATTGACGTGCGTTGTTTTCAGACACGATCCTCAGAATTGTTTTGTACCTCTAAACCAAACCTGGGTACTTCTTGTTGCTTGAAATAAGACAGCCAGTCTTAATTGCAGGAAAATTCAGGTTATTTTCCTGGCTTCGCAAGACTTGAACAATGCCTTATTATTTAAGCTGGAATTGACTTTAGTTTGAGACCTGGAGCAGATATTGGCTGCAGCATACTGGATATGTGAATCCCATTGGTTAGCGGGATAGGACCAAGCGCAGGAGCTGCAAAAGCAGCAGCTCATCTACTGGTGCCTGATTTTTGCTGGAGCAATTTCCTAGGGACGTGTCTTTTGCAGCGGTGGAGACCCTGAAGCGGCTAATCTTAAAATTTAGTTGCGTTGATATAGATATCAGGCCAAAGGAACAGCGTGTTAGAGCATATTGCAAAGGCTTGAAAAGTGGCCATGGTAGATTTTGTGGGCAAATAGTGGCAGAGGTGTGCTGGTGAGTTGTAGGGACAAAGCACTGAGAGCTGCTTCCCTGCCTGGTGGGCCAGGACAACGGGACGCTGTCCCTTACTTGCTGCGGTGGTGAAATGTGGGTGAATCAGACCGTGGCTGTGCACTTTCAGTTTGTAGCTGAAACAAAAACCTGCGAGACATTTTTCCTTTTTTAAAAAAATAACAAATTAATTTTTAATTTTCTTTTATATCTGGAGAGCTGAAGTGAGCTTTCTCTTTCCCCCTCATATTTACATACATTATTGAATAGCTCTTGCCATGATACGTAGGAAAACATGGAGAACCCCATCGCATCACTGACGTCCCACCTTTTGCCTCCCCGGAGTATGCCATGAGCTTGCCCTGAAACGCTCTGTGTTTTGGTCATACCGGCAACCGGGGGAGTCTCAAACGCAGATTTTAAACAGCTAAGTCAGCACCTTAACGAAGATTACTGAGACCCCACCAGGTCTCAGTAAGAGCCCACCTTCCTCTTCCAGCCTGGGGAGGGACAAACCCAAGCAGCAGTCCTGCATCCTTCTGCGCTGCTCTGGGTGTATTAAATTAGCGAGCAGAGTGACAGCTGGGCAGGAGGCTGGGAACAATGAAGATAAAGTTAGCTTTCAGCGATGTGACCCTCTCCAGGCTGCGCGCCAGAAGACTATAAATAATTGATAGGAGCAACCACCCTCGCCAGCACGCTAATGTACAGCGCGGTTCATACAGCGAGCGGAGCTGCATTACCCATTACATCACCGCTGCTCTCAGCCTGGGCTCTCCTATCAGCAATGTAATTTTACTGCTTTTAAATAATAAATTGCACTGGGAGTTGAAATACTCCTTCGCCTCATTCAAGCCTACTAGGGTGTGCAACTACACAAATGAATTTTACATATGGTAAAATAAATTTTGTATCAAGCTAAAGAAAATTTCTTGCGGGAGGAGTTTGGCCCCGTGGTCTCGCCCAATATCGGTAACAGGGGTTTAGGGTATCAAAGGCAGGCAGTTCCAGCTAGCGGCTTTTGATGTGGCTCAGTATCTGGAATGATTTTGAAGCTTGACTCAGGGTCATTGGCCTAAGTTCATGGGTAGTTTCTGGGGGTAAAGTTCTCCTGTGTTGCAAGTCAGAAAAATCCCCTTGGCTGCCGCTGTTTCCGTGAGCGGAAGGCGTGCGAGCGGCGTGCACGAGCTCTTCGGCCCCGTAGAGCGGGAGCTTTCACTTTCAACGGCTGTAGTTTTCGAGCGGTGAAAAAACCTTGATGTAACCCCAAAACCTGATTTCTTTCCCCTAAGTCTTTAGAGAAGTTCTGTAACCTCTGCTTATCCACATATTTGTGTGGAAAAGCTAAAATGGGCTTTGACTGTTCTAGGCTTGAGGGACAGGCGGGCGGGGGTCTCTGCGTGCAGGGACACTTTTTTGGTGGACCCTTGCAGGTTTTTATCCCCATTTGTGTGGGTCTTCAAGGATTTTGAAAATACAGTTAAAAAAAAAATAAAATCAACTGCTACACTAGAATCTGCAAGCATCAAAAATTGTCCAGAAATTGCACAGATTGTGATGCCCCTTTCCTGTTAAATTAGTGATGAGTAAATGGAGAAATCCAACCGGCGAGCTGTTAGTAGGGAATAAATGAGTGAGATTATGGGAAAGCACAGAGCAAGGTCCTGTTGTGCGTGAGCAGAGCAGGATGGCAGCAGTGGGAGAGACGCAAAGGTGAAAGATGCTGAGGAGCAGGCGCTGAGGATGATGCAGGTTTACCCGGTGGGGCATGGTGCGTGGCCGAAGGCACCGTGTGTGGTGGGAGGGTGTGCTCAGTTGGGTCGTGTTCACATCCAGCATTGCCGAGGTGGGTGCTGATCCAGCTGCAGGAGCTGGTATGGTGAAATACAATGTACGGGGCATTTGGTGCTGTGCAGCAAGAGAGTAACTGGGCAGGGAGGAGAGCCACCAGCCGGACAGTGCTCCCAGGAGCTGTGCTGGCAGGTGGGCTCTCTCGCACATGGTAATTTAAGTACAACCAGCCTTGTTTATAGGAGAAATAAAATGCCGGAATGGTATCAGAGAAGATGGCTTAATTTGTTGAAAGAAGATAAGGAACAGATTTTGGCTAAGGGTATGATTTGAGGTAAGATTAGAAACACCTTTTGACATTATAGACACTGGCACCAAGGGCTTGCATCTGGATGTAACATTTCTTCTGTGATCCCTCAGAAAAAAATCCTCTGCTTTACTCAGCACTGAGTATGAGGTAGAAGTTTGGGACCCTCTTCCAGGAGACATCTGTCCTATGCATGCGTCTTACAAGTCTCAAAATCTGTGCAGGGTTACTGTGAAAACGGTGGTTTTCACACCTTCTAGAGCAAGACTTAAAGAATTATTATTTCCAAATCAGGAAGTGAGCAATGTCGCAGAGCTACATAAGAAAGCATAAGCTGATTACAGTGGATTAAAATGACTGACCATTTAGCTATGCAATTAGATGGGGAGATGGTGTGATAAATCATGAGTAACTAGCTTACCTGTCCCATGATGTTGTTTATCTCCAGGCACGTGTGTGCCAGTTTCCATAGGGTGTTTGAGCATTTGCTTTTAAAGGCACAGGTCCCTGAAAAGAGGGTGAGTGTATGTGCTTTCTGTACAGTTTTCTGAGGTTTTGTAGCTGTCCTTGGACATCGAGTTTTGCCTACAATTAAACCAGATGAGTCCAGGTGTGGGTCACTGCACTGGGCAGGCAGCTGTGCTGCTGCTGGGGAACAGGGCTGCCTGGGGCAGGCAGCAGCCACAGCTCCTGCTTGGAGGCGAGGTGGCTCCCATGTCCCAGGGGGGTCCTGAGCTCCTCTGGCATGAGGCTGCGGTCTACAAGGCCGATGAGGATGCTGGCACCAGCCTTTTTGTGCCCTTCTTAGAGACAGACAGTCTCTTGTCTACCTCTTACCAATACCATAAGAGCGAGCGCAGCACCCACAAGCTACCCTGCAGTGGGAGCTAGCAGGAGGCAGGACGGACAGGCTGTAGTCAAGGAGGGTGTTTTCCAGGGGTACTGAGCTGCATCAGCATCTCAGCATTGCACATGCTTCTGACGGGACCTTGTGGTTATCGGGCAAAAGTCTTCGGATGATGAGGTGATGCTTGGTGCCTCCAGCTGCTGCGCATGTATATGCCTGCAAAGGTTTGAGGTGTTATCAACTTAGATTGGCAAATGCTCTGGCCATAGGAAAGCTTTTATACGGCTCTAATGCATAAAATATTTTAAACTGACCATTGGTCCTGCCAGACGGTCGGGCTGCAGCATGACCTGACTATCTGGCAGCTCTGCGGTCGGTTGGTCCCTGCTAAGGCAGCCATCCGTCCGGTGCTTCGCTGCTGTGAGGCTCCAAGTCCCAGGACCAGCAATTGAGTGCTGCCAAGTTTGCTTCTTCCCATCCCAAGAACTTTGCCTTACCTTCCTCTGGCTCAGCAGTGTCTCCTTTACCTCTCGCAGACGTACAGCTTAGCAAAAGCATTCAAAATGCTTGAAGATTTTGGCCAGCTCCAGTTTGGAGAGCTGGCTGAAGGCATGGTGCTTGCATGGGAAACCAGCACAGTGAGAGCATGTCTCTTTCATAACAACATGACTGTTTGAATCGGTCATTTTCTTGGGTGATGGTGACAGGTCACTGCTGCCAGACAGGAGCCTGACCCCGCACGTGTGCTGGCTGTACCTGGGAGACGGTGGTTCTCATGCTGAAATAGCGATCCAGAATTTTAGGGTCTCTCTGAAGATCTGACTCTGAAAGCTCTGAGGAACACAAACTGTGATACAAGCTACAGAGAGGGACTTCCAAAAAAAGGAAATAGATGATAGATGGCAAACAGACATCCTAGAGGTCTGCTGAGAGCAGACTGCTACCCTAAGCCTCTGCTCCTGCAAGCAGAAGAAAGGCAAAAAGTAGGAAATGGTGCTGCACCTCCTTGTGTAGGACGTCCCTCAGACAGGTCGCGCGCTGGCTGACCCCCTCCTGCACCGTCCCCTTCTCCCCTTGCGGTTCTCAGAAACTTCATCCTTCCCCTGCATCTCACCTTACCAAGCGCTCGGGAAAGGGGCTTTGCTATTCTTAGCATCTCGGCAGAAGTTCTGCTGCTCCAGCGAGACGCACACAGGAGCCTTTGATAAAAGGAGCAGGGGAGTAACCATGGCAGTCTTGCTGAAATGGGTAACCATGGATTACAGAAATTAAAGGCATAAAGCAAATAGCAGGATTATCTTTGGTGTGGTGGTTTTCTAGTGAACAGAAGGCACTACCCGACTTCCACATTTAGGTGAGGCCCTGTAAATTACCTGCAGTTAAAAAATAATGCTAATTAAATTCAAATGCAATAACGATTAACACTGCTGATCTCAATTCACTGAATTTCTTTGCAACTCTAATTGACAGAGAAAAAAACCACCCAACCCTGCACAGAAGAAAGGAGGGGGAATTTCTTGCTTCTGGCTCCGTGCTGCATCCTTCTTTCTGATGCAGCTGACAACTTTGCATTTTCTGTCTCCCTAGCCTTACTATTTTTTATTTTTAATGCAGGGCACTTCACAAATAAGACGAACTCGATGTGCCCGTCCCTTTGCAAGCGAGCGTGCCGCAAGCAGGGCGCCTCGCGGGCCGCTCTGCGGGGACCTGGCCTCAAGCACTGCCTGTGCTGCACCCAAGGGACCTCGCCAACTGCGTGGCAGGCAGGGGCGGCACGTGGTGAGCACCGACGCTGACCCCCCTCTCCGGCACCCCAAATCCCCCAGCACCTTCCCGGCCCTAATGTAGAAGGCACTCTGCGTTCCTCTTCTCTTGATGGTCCGGAGGCGAGGGCGAAGGAGCCGGGTGGCTTTGTGCTGCAGGAGCAGCGTTCCTCAGCTCCGCTTAGCATGCAAGCTGTGTTCTTTGCACAGCAATTTTTGCTTTCAAGTTCAGCGAGTGCTAAGACTCTGCGTAAATGGGCCTGCTAAAGATATTTTTTGACATTTGAAAATCCTATTAAGCCCGTTTCTCCCCTCCCCTCTCTCTCCCTCCCAGCGTGCCAACTTAACATGGAGGCACTGCAAAGGTTTCTTTAGCCGGCCGGGTCACATCCTGCACAACAGACCTCAGAAATATGGGTCACAACGAAACAAGGAAAACAAAAAGTATATTGTCCTCGTGTCTTACGCTGATGGCTGATTGAGGGACTCCCTAAACGGACAGTTTAAGATCTTAATGAGGTACCAAACATGAGGTAATTCAGAATATGCCCCTTTCACGCTGTCTGCTCGCCAGCACGACCTTCCAGAAATGGGTTCCTCCTGCCTGTTCGTGCCTGATGCTGCTTTAACTCTTCTTTACCAAGGGCACAGGCCTGGCAGCATGTCCTCGAAGCAGAGTTTGCCACGGTTCCTGTTCATAGTTCCTGCATGAGTCAGTGATAAAGCCCATGAGCACACTGTTTATTTTCTTATTTACAAATAATTCTCCTAAGTTGAGGTTATTACTCATTGGCTTTAAACACAGGGTTGTAGGTTGGAGCAACTTTCCTTTAGCCTTACTGCATGTTGGGGGAGGTTATCTGTGGATTTGTCTCCAGGCTTTTTAAAATTAAATTTGAAGAAGGATTTCTATTAAATCCTCGTTTCTGGGAAATTTCTGAAACTGAGAGTAGCCTGCAGTGGGACAATCACCAGTTGTGCTGGTAGGTGTGTAATTACCCAGGTTTTGGGGAGCAGGGATGCAAACAAGTTTGCATACATTGAATTACAGGCGGTGTTTTAATAGTATGTTTTTTAGGTCTTGGCTTTAATCCAGAATTTTTTCGTGCTATTATCCTCTATTTACAGCTTTCAGAAATCAGCTGATGTCACTGCACATATGTTTAGAGCCGTTGCTAAGGTGATTAGCTCCAGAATTCAACGCCTACGCAGTCCTGATGAAAGGCTGAGAAACTGCTCGGCAGCGTCTGTTCAGAGCGGTGCATTGTCGGTTTGAACTATTAAGAACCATAAAACAATATTACCCAATTTTAGGGTAAATACGCTGGCCTTCACTGATAATCGTGCATCAGGTTTTACAGGAACAGAGGCTTTATCTGGCATGGTTAACTAACTCTGGGAACGTTTTTCACTGAGAAAGCGTTTAAAATTACCCAGTTCCTAATTTCCATGGGCCTGTGCTGTGTTAGTGCGTTTGGGGTTTCCTCTCCCTGCTGCCCTGGGAGGCAGAAGGTGGCCATCCAGGGACAGGACTGCTCTCTTGTAGGTGCCTTTATGCCTGTCCCATCGCTCGGTAAAACTTGCAGAGCACACAGAGCAAAACCATGGACTGCAGCCCCAGCGCGGTTGCTTTGCAGCCAGAGGGTTGCCCAATCACCCGTTCAGTGGTCAAGTTAAACCGGGAACTGTTCCGAGACCATCGCAGTGACTGGGACACACCAAACAGTACGTCTTGGTGCTTCCCGGCATTGCCTGCTTCCTGGCTGAACAGAAAACCCCTCCTGAGAGGAGATGGCCATCCGCCACCTCAATTTCCACATTTTCTGTTTCAGGCGTCCAGCTTGCGAGGTGCGGTGTGCTCCAACAGAAAGACCCTACCTCTAGTGGGAGTCTGTCCTCTCTAATAGAAATTAAAGTAATTTACCTTCCTCTCCCCTTTTAGAGAACGGTATCAAGTTGCCGTTACCGGCAGGGCTGGGATCCTGTTACCCCCCGAGCTCCTGCTTTCAGTGCAGCAGAAGAATAGCTTTTATTCATGGCAGAGAAGCCATGAAATACAATAAAGTTGCCCACAGCCTGCACCAAGAACATGCTACCAGATTACATTTTAAGAGCTTTATAGGTGAAAACATCTTTTCGGTTTAAGTTGGTGTGTAAAATGTGTATGAAATAATCTTCTTTCCAGTCCAAGGTACTTCAGTGTCCTTTAAAAATAATAATGTAGAAAATCTACCATTTAAACTATGAAAAGATGTGGATGTGTATATGCATTTTTTCCCAGTCATCTAGTGCACGGTAAGTATCTTAGATGATAACAAACGTGTTCTTCCCTGGGAGATCACTGCTCTCCCACTGATTATTTTTTTTCTTTCCCTTTTTTTAAAGGATACTGGCTCAGGCTTGACCTAGTTTGGCTGTCATCACACCGTGAAACAGTGCAAATGTTCACCTAACATAGCTACCTATATTTTTATTCTGTAGGCTGTGCAGAAATAGCCACGCAGAGCAAACAGCTGTGTGTGAGTAACAGTGCAGCATGTGGCTCTGCAAGGACCGGGGCTGAAAAGGTGGTTTTGCTCATTCCCTTCCCTGGTCTCTGCGCCGGGGGCTCTCTCTGGGTGCAGGCGGAGGTTGGACTTAGTCAGTGGGAAGGGAGATCTTCGTCTACAGAAGTAAAACCGCATTTACAGCTCCTGTCCCCCACTGAAACGAGGAGGTTTGGCTGATGGAACGGGTGTGCCGGCACCGCTGTGGGAAGCACATCCCTGGGCAGCTAATTTTAGCATAAAACATAAATCATGTTAATGACTGACTGTGGGAGAAGCGCTTGGGTCAGGGGTGTGCAAAGGCACTTGCATCATCCAAAACGCGTTTGTGCGTTTGCAGGGTGAACTGGGGTCTGTTGCGTTTGCCGTACGGCTGCACGCCGGCACCCCCTTACTCCTGCCCAGGCTGGCGGGTCTGCTTGCCTGCCACAGGACTTGATGATCTTAAAGGTCTTTTCCAACCTAAATGATTCTGTGATTCTGTGAAACGCTCCTCTGCGTGGGTCTGGAGTGTGTGCTTGCCCGAGGCAGAGTGGGGACCTTCCCTGGAGGGTGTCCCCTCTTGCCTGCCCAAACTGGTCCACGCACAGCCCAGCACTGCTGGACATTCCCCCTCCTGCTTAAACGCACTGTCTCCTGTGATTTCTAGTGTGGCCTTTTCTTTCAAGAAGTGGCTTGTTTTGGATGAATCGGCTGGGGATGGTCGCGGTCTCTCTGCACAATTTCCCACGTGCAGGATCTGTACCGAACCCCTCGGACGTTTCCAATGAAGAAGGAGATTAAATAGGTTGATGCAGCGCATCATCCTTCCACCGAGCCTGGCTCCCAAACTGTCTTCAGGCCCCTTCCCTGCTCCTCCTCCTCCTCCCCCAGCTTTCCTGTCCTGGGCTACAAAGATGTTCCCAGGGCTTGGGGAGGGTGAATAGAGGTGGCATAACCCGGCTCCTGCTCCATGGGGCCAAGAGGCCAGGAACAAAACCCAGATTACGGCCTTTCTCTGCAGAGTTGAAGGGGCCGGGGGGGACATTGATATGCAGATCCTGTGTGTCGGGGCACCGCGGCGGCATTGTTTTGAAATGTCCACATGTTGGGTTCATGAAGCAATATAGAAAAGAAACTAAGTGAAATATTCTGTGCTGGAGCGTGGTGCGGGAAACACTGCGGTGATGTAGCAATTTTGTAATACAACTGTATTGCCAGGAGGCCTCGACTACTAAATTGCACTGCTTATATAAAATTTTCCCACTTTCCCAACCTTCTAATTTTCTAGGGTTCTTTTCAAGTGGATTATTTTTTGCTAGGCTGTCCTTTTGCAAGAATGACATTAAAAAATTTGACAGTGATGTTTGGGTGACTTTGTTCTGCCGTCCTGGGGCCAGGCGTGAACATGCACAAAAGCAGCGGGAGGATTGGTCCTTATCCGATGCCTTTTAAACAAGATGCTCATGTTTTGCCCTCTCTTGAGAGCAGCACAGCACCGCTCGAGCGTGCCCGGCTCCTTCTGCACACCCCTCAGCTTCTGGCAGAGCAAGGGGCTGCCCATATTGAGCAGCTCGGATGAGTATCTGCTCCTGACCCACCAGTCCCAAAATGCTGTAAAACATAGAGGTGAGGCCTTTACTTTGTTGTGATGTAGGAATGGCAGCATGCGTACGGTATACCACAGGAAAACACTTTCTAGACCAAAACTTGGTGTGAGCTGCAAGAGCCAGAGCCCATCTCATAACTCTCCAGAGGAAAAAATGCCCTAAACCAGAAGAAAGTTTGGCAGGCTTGGTCAGACCGGCCCGTCTGCTCTCGGCAAATTGCTTGCTTGGAGTTTGCTACTTTGATGGTCTCGTTTCCTCGCACAACGGGCCCCTGCTAACTAAGTGCTCGAGAACCTTGCAACAGCACAGCAGCCGGCTTGCGGGGGAGACGGGCAGAGCATCCGCGCCCTCCGCCCGAGCTGCTGGTTCAGCTGTGTGCCTGCAGACAGGCGCTGCCGGGGCTGCCTGCCAGCCGCCGACTGACGCTGAAGGCGAGAGCTTGAAGGCTCAGTAAAGTTAGAAAAGAGGGTGTTTTTTTTTTTTTAAAAATAAAATGGTGCATTGAGACGTGTTATTGTAGTGCATGTAGCTGACCTGCCTGCTGCTTCTCTTAGTTTTGCTTGTTTGGGTGCATGGAGTGTGTTGTGCTTCGTCCCCACAGCAGTCCTGGGCTCAGGGGTGAGTTAAAGGAGTAAAAAAAGGATTGAAACAGTGAGAGTCTGGGAGGCGGGTGGGGAAGAGCCCCAGGTACATGTGGCGTGTGAATTAACCACCAGCTCCTCTGGGAAAAGGAGATGGCAGCTGGGCGGTAGGTTGCAGACATGGATCTGAGTAGGTTTTGAAAGCCAGGAGGTGAGTTTTGTGGGCTGCCTTTGGGAGCGTGGGGCCTGGGCAGGGGAAGCACTGTCCTGGCGCTTTGGTTTGGTTCAGCTGCTTCGGAGCACCGGACCCCCAGTGAGGGCAGACAGCTGTGGCAAAGCCAAGAGAGCAGCTTCCAGGGTGGGCTCCTCGCTCGTCCGGCTGGCAGAGTTCAGGGCCACTGCATGGACACTCCTGGAGGCTGTTGATCTGTAGTGGCCATAGAAAAACTAAAAAAAAAAAAAAACTAAAAAAAAAAAAAAAAAACAACAACAAATAGCGGAGGTTTTATCTTAGTAAATAAGAATTTCAGAAGTTGTACCTTAAATAAACAAACCATCAAACCAACTCATAACTCCAAAATGGCATTGCATGTTCCGCTGTAGTGGAGAAATCTGTGGCTTCTCCCCTGCTTTGGAGGAGCACAGGCATTCCTTGAACAGAGAGGTCTGTGTTTATCAGTGCTGCTGTACCAATCACATTCCCAGCATCTGCAGAAAGAGGGAAAAGTTGCACTTGTTTTGCCATTTTCAGAAAAGTCTTCTGTCTTGCTTTCAGCCTGGGTTCTTTGAAGAGTGCTGGGCTCTCTTTTCTGTCGTCTTAAACCTGTTCCCATGTTGCGGCATGTTCCTGCAGTTCCTGGCCTAGTGGTGTGCATCTGCTGTGGTGTGGGTGCAAGTGGGGATTTGCACGTGTGGCGCGTAGCCATGCACATCCTCCCGAAGATTTCAGCTTTTATTCTGGGAATCCAAATATAGTTCCATGTGATCAAGCGCTCAGAAAGAAATCAAGTAATCTATACTTGGGACGAGTCCAGGGCTTAAAATTCTTAATAGCCTTGGTCCTGGGCTCTGCAGCGTGTGCTGCGCTGAATACGTTCTGGGAGTCAAGGTCTTTGCTTCTGATGGTTTAATTTGGACAATGAGTATCACTTAATAGTAGCATTTTATTACATTCGTTTCACTCTTACTTTTCAAAGAATTCTTCTGATGCATTCAGGCTCCTGCCCTTTGGATGCTAATGGACTTCTGCTGAGATTTTGTTTTTGTTATTACGTAGCACCAGGGCTCCCATTTGCAGGGGCTTGGTATGAAGAATGCCCTGCTCTGAGACAATGCCTCCATTCACGGGCCCTGATACAATGGGGGTGGAACAGTTATAATGTAAATTAGTATGCAAAGCCCCATCCTAATCAATGCGTTTTGCTGGGTGTCTGTGCACTGCCTGTACCACTCCCGCAAAGTGCTGAGTTGTTCCTTCTGCACAGCCAGACCATCCTGCACATTTCAGTGTTAAAATAAATGTGTTCCTGAATCAGTTTTTAGAAAGCAAGAAAAAAACTCCCAGTTCACATCTTAGCAAGAGTGGAGCATCTGCAAAAATCATGGTAGATGGAGACCAGCTCTATGTGATGTCCACAGCTATTTTTGCCTGTCTTCCTTGAAGTAAAACCCACTACAGATAGCGGTTGGTCCTTGTCTTCTCCATCTGTGTGGATGGCTGGAACCGAGGGACCACACGGTGCCGGCTGATGGGGAGAGCAAAAAGCGCTCCCCTGAGGTGAGCCTGGCTCACCACCCCGGCACTGCACGGTACCGGTGTATTTATGTGTGATATTGCTCATCTTCCTAAGAGCTGCAGGTAAGCATGAACCTGCAGCAGATGATTTTTGCTACCTTTCACGTGTTCTTTTAGTCCATGCGTGTTGTCCCCTGTTACTGACCGTCACAAACACCTTAGCAACTATACGACAGATGTTTTGTTTGATGGTGTGATAACGGCACTGTTTTGTCCTAGCCTGAAGCTAAGAATGGCTTTTAAATGCACTTCTGGCCATATAGTTGTGCAATTTAAAATGTGAGAAAATAAGGAGTTCTTCGGACTGACCTACACAAATCCAACAGGCTGAAACTTTAACTTTCCCTGTCTATAACCAGCAAAGGAATTGAGGCTGAGCAGGGGAAAGCCTGGCAGAGGATCTGCAGCTCTTTGGTGGCAATGGTTGAGCAGAGGGAATCACCCCAAGGTCCAGACTGAGGCAGCTCAGGGAGAAGCAGAAAGGTCAGGATCCTTCAGCGTCCGCATCCACGTGTGTGCTCCCTGTCCTTTTCCGAGTGTCGTGGTGCTCTCATCGCCCAAAGCCAGCTCACAGACCTACCTGCGTAACAAATCGTGGCTGTTCAATGATAGCCAGGCCTCAAGAGAGCGTTTTTGGCTGGTGTTTCTGCATTGCTGTAGCAGGACAACATTGCATGTTGGAGGAATTTGCAGAAGCTTGTACCAGAGGAGCTGTAAGCAGAGGCTGTGCATGAAAGTAAGCATAAAATCCTAGAATTTATAGCAACCTTTGCAAAGTGTCATCATCGAGAACCTGGAACAAAGCTCTGATGCGCTGGGAAGTATCTGTATCTTTTATGAAAGCAGTGTACGTTTCTCCATTTGTTCCTTTGATAACACCTTTTGATCTAATGCCAGAGTGAATTAATCCATCATGAAGTGGGGAACAGAGACTCAGATAAATCCTTGCAGAAATAGGGAAAAATGGCTAATGGGGGAGCGTCTTCTGTGTGAGTCTAGCCAGGCAGAATCCATTTGTTCATCCAAAGGTTAAGCCTGTGATCCGGAGGAGGATACCAGATTCATTGAATTCACTGCCATTCATCCTAGCAGAGGGCCAACGTAGCCATGGTTTGCTGTTACTCCAATACTAAAACATTCCATATATTCCAGTATCATGGGATGTGCTGGGTGTCCTGCATGGGCTAACCGTGGTGGCAAAGCATTGCCCCTCTTATCGGGATCAGTTCCTACACAGCCCCGGCACCGCGTGGCACCCGGTGCTGCAGCGTGGTGCATCTATCCCACGCAACGTCCCTGTGCCACGGGAGCTGCCGGCGTGGCCGTCGGCTGTGCTGCCGGCTCCTGCAGCGCAGGGCAGGCACGTGGGCGCCGCATGCAGCAGCTCCGGTCCCACGGGATGGATTAGTTGAGGCCGGGCACTACGTGGAAACAGCTCTCCTGTTTCTGTGTCAGAAGCGGCTCCGGAGCAGCACGGCTGGTGCAGCGCCACAGCACGGCGAACAGCCCTGAGCGGGCTGGCCTCTGTGCCATGGATAACCTCAACCTGGATAATCTGGCCGCGGAGAGCTGGGAGCCAGTGGTATTAGGGAATCTCTGGGCCCAGAAAAGTGCAGAGGTTGCGGGAATGACCCGGTGGTGCCCAGAGCATCTGCTGGAGAGGGCTGGGGGGTGAAGCGAGGGGTGGTGGAGGCGGCTGAGATGTACCATTGCTTGCAAAAAAACACCGAGATCGGGAAATGCACGGTTTGTCCTTACACCCTCTGCTTGGTACCTAAAGTAAACAATTATGCTTTGTGTTGCAAAAGCTACTTTTAATCTCTCTCATTCTCAGTCACGGGGCTCTAAGGTGAAAGGGTTTATAAAGACCAAAATGAATCAGACCTGCCTCCTTGGGCATCAGGAGGGGGACCACTGAGTGATGCAGTCATGGAATAACTGGACCGTGTGATCCGACGTGCCGGGAGGTGCAGGAGGCTGCTCCGCTGACTGGGATGGCCTCTGGAAAAGTCTGAAATGCAACGGGCTCTGTGGCTGGGACAGGAGGCTCCAGAGGTCCATCTCTGCTGTGTCCTGGTACACGCAGCAGCCAGCAATGGAGTACCACTGGGTGGGTTTGTTAGTGAGTGGTATTTAAGCTGGTTGTAGCTGATGTGTGGCCTTAAGGAGTCTTGTCGCTCATGCTATTTTCTGTGAAGGCTTGTTTGGCCTCTGGCAAGTGACAGATTCTCTGGGCAGTGTGGGTTGGAGACCTGGCCCTCGAGTCCCACCGCACTGAGCTACCTTTCTGAGCCGCAGCTCGTGAGCATCAGTACCTTGGTGGTGTCCATGCGCTAAACCTGAGTGTATGAGAGGGTCTCAGAGCTGTGTCGAAGTGGTGCTGGTGTGTACCATCACCATCCTGCCTCTCTGGCTGCCAAGAAAAACAAGTCCAGGAGCTGACGCAGTTCAGAGAAACTCCACTGCAGTGGGATTTTCAACCGAGGCAGGCTCCACAATCCAGCTCGGGGCATGGCCCTGAAAGTGATTGCACTTGATAGAATGAGATGGTAAGGGAACAAAGGTGGCTTCAGCCAGTGGTTCTGACAAAAGCAACACTCAGCAAGCAAAGCTGTAAAGGCCTGCTGCGGCACGGGGCGGTGTCGATCAGAGGCAAGCAGCGGTGACGGCGATTTCGGTCACCCAAATGCCCATTGATCCAATGTTAATTCAGGACACAGTTTAGGGAACTGCTTCTGGACGTTAGCAGTGGCTTTCTGTTCTGGCTGCGACACAGGCGGCTGCCCGCTGTGCCATGCCGCGCAGGCACGTCAGAGGGAAACCGGCCTGGCAGCAGAACTGCGTGTAAAAAACTGCAAAAATGTTTTAAGGCCAAATAAATTCCTTGATCTACTTGGTAGTGAGCAGTTATGTTGGGATGGCTGACGGAAAGCGGGAAGAAGACATAGTGACATTTCACAAAAAACACTGTAAACAACCATTTCACTGAAAAGCAGATAATTGTTAAGAAAATAAGATAGGAAGTCATTAGAAAGGCTGAAAAGCATATTGAAGACTTGCAGCATTCTGTCGGTATTGAATATCACAGTGAGGTCCCTGTGCAGGGACTCAGAAGCACAGAGCAGGGGACAGGATGCTCGAGGAGGCGTGTGCAGTTTAAAGGAGATGAATGAGAGATGGCTTGGGTCGTGTCCTCATCTCAAATGCATAAGTAAATAATGTGCGTCTGACCTTTACTAGGTGTCACGATACTGTTTGCAGCCTGTGCTCTTGTGTAATGGCCCGCTCGCCATGATCGGCAAACTTAACTCTGCGGACAGGTTATTTTTTTCAAGTTTAAGAATTCTTAATGGACATAGACTTACAGGGTAGCCATCAGAGGTGAGTAGTAGAGGAAGCATGACAACATTGCTTTTTTTTTTTCCCCCTTTTATTATATGGGAGAATTTAGCACTGAAAAAAATATAAAGCCTATAGAACTCAGAAGCAGAAAACTTCAGAGTAGCAGTTTTAGGGTTTGCTAAATATGAATAAATAATACCACTTTTTATAAAACAATGCCAGGTATAATTTCTATGTTCAGCTGTCCTTCCGAACCTGCGTCTGCCCTGACCACTTGGAAAGGAACTGCATTTCAGAGCATGTTGTGGGGTAATTGCCCGTAGAATTTTCCTTGCTGTTTGTCTCTTGGACTTCATGGACGTGTTTCCCTTGTTGTTGTGGCATAGAAGGTGGGTTTGAGGGAGCACCAGTCAGTGAAGCCCCCCCCCCCCCCCCCGTGCTGCAGGCCAGGCTGTGGAAGCTGCTGGGAATGGGCAGAGCTGGAGATGATTCCCAGCTACGGCAGTTGGGTCTCTGTTGGCTCAGAGCACACCTACCCCAGCTGATGAGCTGCTGCAGCGCAGCAGTTCGGTGCGATGGGGTAGAGACAGACTTTACCCCTACAGTACTGAGGTGTTAATGTTTTCCCTTGAATTTTAAATAAATTACTTCATGTGCAGGCTTGGTTGTGACTGACACCCTTAGGCTGATGGCAGCAGCGTGTTTAACTTGCACTAAATTGAGGACAAAATTCAGCTTCAGACTTGAGTGACGTGCCAAAGATGCAAAACAATAAGGATGGGAGAGAGAACCAGCCGGGTGAAGTGCCCCGACCCAGCGACTCCCATCCAGCCAGCCTGGCTGTGGAAAGCCGTCTGGGAGGTTGGAGAGCCTGCTTCCAGCCTGGACCTGCCGTGTTACCTGCACGCACACATCGGAACTAGAGCCAAGTGCTTTCTAACATTAGAAAGTCAGAAAATTGCCCTCTTCATGGCATAAGGGTCTTGCCTCTGCGGTCTGAGATGTTTAGTGTGCCTTTAAAATGGAAGAGAGTGGAAATGGTATTGTGGATGATTTTTGATTCCACGTTGACTTGGACCACAGAAAACTGTACTGCTGATATTAAAACAAAAAAACGGCAAGCTGGATTAAACTTACTGGTTAAAGCTGTTCTCGTAAAACCACATGGCCACTTATGTGTCCGGTGGGATGAGGACATGCAGAGTAGTACTGGGAAATATGTTTTGGGAGGTCTGAGGGGAGAAGGAGAAAGGAGAAAATAAAACAGCAGAGAGCTAGTGCCAAAGGAACGGGTGACTTGACTTCAAATCCGTGCACTATTACTTAACTTAGTGAAAATAGATTGTGACAGTGTACGGGTCATACAGAAACAGCTTGGAAATAGAAGGGGACATGAAAATACCTTTGGATTCAGTCAGTGGAAACCTCTGCCTATATAGATGGGCAGTGAGATGCGGTGATGTGATACGAATGGAGCATATAGGTCCCATGTTGAGCTGCTGCTTCTCCTTGCTCGTTAGTGGTCTCTGGTGGGGTGGGAGGAGAAGGGAGGCCGGGGAAGCCCTTGAAGGTCACTGCGCTCCTGAGCTCTGACTGGCAGAGCAGCACACCAAGCCCCTTAGCCATTAGAAGACATGAAAGAATTTCTGTGTGGATCTATTTATATTGATATTTGCAAAAACGTGGCGAGTAAAAAGCTTTTGGAACTGCTGGGGAGTTCATTTCAAGTTTTGTAGGTATGGTACACTTCCCTTCCAAAAATAATGCAAAGGAAGGGATGACTGGAGCATATGGACTGACGTGCTTTGGTGAACTGCCTCTCCGGCAGCACCGAGCAACACAGCAGGGAGAGAGGCTACACCGGGGCACGGGGCACAAGAGCCTGTCTTGGGCGTATGGCTGCGGCATGTATCTGAGCTCCTGGGTCGGGCTGCTCTGTCCCAGGAGCTGTGTCTGCAGGGAGCTGAACACTCCTGAAGAGCAGGTTTGTACAGGAGCTGCATCCAAACTGGGCTCTGACTAATTCAGTGCGAACCCCGGTGCGTGCGTGCAGGCACTTCGTGCTGATGCCAGGCAGGGTTTTAAAAAGTGGCTACGTTAGCTTCCTTGAAAAACATCTCGGCTTATTACTGTGAGGTCCCTTATAAAACAATGCTCACACAACAGTCTTTTTAAAGTGAAAATTGAGCTGCTGCAGCAACCAGTGCATCCTGAAATCCCTGACAACTGCCTTGTAAAGTAATCTTAAAGCCTATCTGTCTTGACAGTGCTTCTTAATGGCTTACTAATAATGTTTTAAGATTTGCTGGAGCTCTGCCACAACCCTGCTGTAGGTCTGTAGTGGTCTACTATGCTCTCCTCTAAGCCGAGATCCTCTCGGTTTTCCGTGATGAAGCCAAATTCTCCCAAACCAAGCACCTCGGAAGGTGTTTTCCAAGTGCCCTGTTGCAGAGAGGCAGCCAGGGCAGGCTGGGAGGGATCTCCTTGGCTGCTGGCGGAGGAGCTGTGCGTGGTGCAGCGTACAGGAGGACTTTCTTTTGCGGCAGAGCCGTGGGTTCATTATCATCTACAACCATTTTGTCATGGGTGCTAGTAGGGATTTCTACAAATTAAGGTAATTGCACAAGTTCCACAAGCAAAAATTCCAGCTCCGTAAATACGTGTTTTGCTATGACATGGGTTTTGTGCCTGTCAGTATGGGGAAGGGGTCATGTAATCCAGACATACAGTGCCGGATTAAATTACTGTGTGCTACAGGGTATTAAATCTCAGCTTTTGCTCTCCTGTGTGTGGGTGGGAGGGCGATTACTGGTACAGACCAGCATCACTGCTAAACTGAAGGATGTTTTTAATCTAAAGTAAAATAGCAAGCAGAACGCTCGGTGCATACCTGGGCCTTAGTCATCGCCAAAGAAGGTTTCATGTACAATCCTGACAGCTCTGCCAAAGGGGTGGGTGCCTCCAGAGCGTCTGCTGGGGGAAGAGAGACGTCAAAGCAAAAGCGAAGAGCTTTGCTGGTGAAGTATTTGAATGGCCAGTTTTACTTGGTAAACATTTGGGAGACTGTGTAGGTTCAGCCAAGCAAATGAAGAATCCTTGGGCTAAACATGGAACAAAATGCGGCATAAGGCTGGATTTTATATTTAAAAAGTACTGACGTGCTGTATGCTCTAGCGAACAGGCAAGTGCCCGGCTCTCCTCTCCGGCCAGCCTTTCCTCCCACTCCCCTGGGGTTAACTTATGCCATGTTAATAATTACTAGAATGTACTTTCGGGCAGGTTATTTGTTTTCCCTCCTCATGATGTGCAAGAGCGGATAATGAAATTAATTTGCACACTTTGTGAGTTTGCAAAGCTGGCTTCAGCCACGTTGCCACGATACTGTGTGGGTGCCGGCGGCTCCCTGGGCCGGTGTTTGCACAGCCGGGGCAGCGCGCTGCTATCGTGGGTAAACAGAGCTCGGAGGGGAGATGGGATGTACCCAGCCATGAGAAATGCTCTCTCCAAAGCCAGCACGGAGCGTGCAGGCTGTAAAACCCCTTTCCGACACAGAGCGTTTAACTCTGCTAATGCCAATCAGTTAAACCGGTAAACAGCCAAACAAAGCCCTGAAATTCCGGTGTTGCTCCTGCAGATTGTGGAGCTCACAGTTACCGCCACTCGGGCAGCCGAGGAGCCTGCTGGTGAATTCAGATGTCACGTTATACCCTTGTCTTTAAGTAATGAGTCTCATATCCTCCAGCTCGAGGTTTGTGGTATGCAAACCACAGTGTTTTCTGGGAGTGCTGGGCAGTGGTCTTCAGAGCTGGCCGGGCTCTGCAGGGCTGTTTTTGGTTAGAAGCTTGTTGGTAAGGCTGCATGGTCCATGGGAAGCTCTCAGATGTCAGGGCTTCACTGTGCAGAGGGTGAGAACTGCAGCTCTTGGTGTTTTCCATCTCCCTTACCACTGTGCTTGGCTGAGCGGGGTAAATGCCATTTGCAGACGTAGACCTGGTTGAGCCATTTTCTGCACCCTAATTCACTGCACAGGTCCGTGCGGTGAAGGACTGAGCCAAGAGCACGAAGCACGGAGACTGTCAAAGACCGATGCTCCTGTCCTGCTCTCAGGCTTCCCGGGGCTGAGCCCTCTGCTGGCACCTCGTTGGGCATCTGCCTCCGGGCGCGGGTGGGCACCGGCTTGGTGTGGCTGCGTGCCAGGGTGGGTACCGCCACGCAGCCGGGGGCCATGTCCCGGCTTGTGAGAAGGTTTAGTCCTCGGATCACGGAGACAGAAGCTGGTTGTGTTCACCTCTCGAGGCTGCGGTTTACAGGTGGTGCGGTGCTTGGCGCGGTGTTAATGGCATGACCTAAAATGTCTCCTTTGCCTGCTGTGATCCTGCTGAGAGCACGTGTGCTGTCTGCCAGGTGCCAGCCACGTCAGACTGGCGCAGACCTGGGGGACCAGGTATAAATAGTACCACTCCGGTTGCACCATTCCTACCTGTATCCTAATGATTTACGCTCCGAGGCTTGGCTCCACGGGTCCCTTAATGTGTTAGTTTGATTTATTTGCAGACTGGCTTTGGGCTGCTCTTGGGGCAGAGGCTACCTTTCACTTGTGGCTTCTCTTCTTCTCCCCTGGGGTCAATAAACCTGACTTTGATCCCTCACTTCTCCAAATTTTGCTACCGAGTGCTGTGTTGTCACATTGGGCTCCTCAGCCTGGGGGAGGCAGGCGAATCCAGCATGCAGCTGGGAGACAGACCTTTCTTTTTTAAGGAAGACAAGGAGGCGGCAGAGAATCTGGTTTTCTTCCCCCAACTTGCCACACATATGTTTTGTCTGAACATTGCCTTTTCGAAGATGCTCGGGCTCCTGGGCGAGCCGTGGTGGGGATGTGCCACGGACATCTGCAGAGCCTCACGCTTCCCAACACGGCACGTGTCTGGTCAGCTGCCGAAACGCAGCCCCAGGTACTCTTAACTTGGCTTGTTTTTCAGCAAGTGTTTAAGTAATAGCTTTATAACAAATTGTCTTACAAAAGGCCTCGTGTACATGTTAATTAGGCCCATAGTCAGGAGGGGCTCTTGTGTTTTTTTGAAGGGTAGGGGCCCAAGTCCTTATGGAAACGATCTGTTAAAGCAGGCCCATTTTTACAGCTTTCCATCACTCCTGCTCTGATGACACAATCAACAATAGCTTTGTAGAGAAGATTGAATTTTCCCTATACAGGAATATACTCGTTTTGGTAAATGCATTCCTATGTCTTTATATACAATAGATCTCCTTCAAAAGCACTGTAATTTGAGAGATGGAGATGGAGGAAGAAGAGAGGAGGGTTGCGATTCATGAAGAATTAACCTTGATTTGGTTCTTGGCAGACCATCAGCAGGGTTGTGTTGTGCCCAAACCTTTCCTGCCGTCCCCTGGAAGAGGATGGCCGCTTTATTCTTACGTGTTGATGGCCGGGGTCCTTGGCAGTGTGCTGAGCCAGGCGTGAGCCTCCTGGCATCGGTGCGGCTGTGGGCAGGGACCCTGCCGGCACCTGCGGCAGCGGAGGCACCGCTTGCTGGACCAGGAATGGGAAAACCGGACGGGGAATTTGGCTTCTGAACCAAGATGAGCAGAAGTGACGAAGGTAACCGGCAAGTTGCTTCTCCCCGTATGCCTGGCAGCCTGCGGCAGAGGGCATGTGGTTTGCTTGGAGAAACTCACGCTTTGTTTTTTATCTGCGTCGGCTGCAGCACGCAGAGTCCTACGGAAGCCACAGCAAGCTTTTTTCCTGTCGTACAGCTTGTTAAATAGCAGCGTGGCGGTGGTCTGTCGTCAGCAGACGCACAGCTACAGACGGAGAGCTCCGCTTCCAGCTTGGGCTGAAATAATCTGGGAAATCCACTGTTCTTATCATCGTGTCGGGACTCGGGGAGCCACGACATCTTTTTAAGGAGTATGAAAAGTGTGGTGACAGTTTTGCTGGGAGGGGGGAGCGGTAGTGGCTGGGAGGAAGCATTAGCAGTTCAAAACCGTCTGTGGAGCCAGCTCTGAGAGCAGCACCGTGTGTGGGGCTGCCCTGCAGCCCAAAAATCTGTGCAGCAGACCTTCCGCTCCCTCATCCCTCCCTGCCTGCGCCACCACACATGCCTTTGAAACCAGCAGAAGCCTTTCCCCCGCCGTTGCCCTGTTGTTGCCCGGTGTTGGCTTTGTGCCGTCCATGCTCCATGATGCGTGGTGTGTTTGTGAGAAAGGCTTCCCTGTCCGAGTTCTGCCCTGGCAGAAAACGGAAATTTTACATGGCCTAGATCCCCCCCCCTCCCCCCCAAGTTCCTTTCATGCTTACAGATTTCCCAGTTCAGTGTGAGCTGTGAATCAATCTTTTCCATATCTTGAGGGATAATGTCACATGAGCTTGGTGTTTTGCTGGGAGTACAGTGGGTTTGCAGCTGTGATGCCTTGTCCCACACTGTGTTTTGGTGGTGGTGGATTTGGCTCCTGCACCTTGTGGTGGACGGTGACATCTGCAAGTGCTGAAGGTGGGAGGTCTGTCTGCTTACAGCCCTGGGTTTGCTACTGGAGAAGGAAACTCCTTCAGAGCAGAAGCTAGCTTAGGTGCCTTAGATATTCTTAGGATGTGGATCTCCTGCCATGGTGTTTTGGGGTTTAGGAGGCCAGTTTTCCAAAGCCCTGTGTCAGAAGTCCCATGTGTGAACCTTGTGCAGTGTTCTGGCACTGTCACTGGGAGAGGGCTTCCGAGTCACCAGGTCCACCTCTCTGCTCGAAGGCAGGTTCTTGCCAACACTAGGTCAGGGGGTATTATCCTTCCTGTGTGCTTCCAGTATTGTGGGGTGAATAAAACTTGGAGTGATGTGTTAATCGAAGGTTTGGAAGGCAAATGTGGCATTTCTAATGTGAGCGCTGTATAACTGAAGTCTTCTGATTAGTTTGGAAAATCAGAGCATCCAGGTTTTCACTCTCTTCCCTTCTCTCTTAGAATTATACTTAATGTTTCTGGGTTTTTCTGGTTTTGTGGTTTTTTTTAAGTGTCCATCTCTATTTGGTTCTTGCTGTGTCATTTAAGTATGGCAAACAAATACCAGTTTTGCTGCAAAGTGGTTTGTATATAGGTAGAACATCAGTCTCAAACCCACTGGCCTTAGTTGAAAAGGAGAAAGAGGCAGATAGCCAAAATGAAACTCCTGTGTTTGCGGACCCCAAGGAAGAGTAAAATCCGTGAAATTCTGTGTTTGCTTTTCCCCCAAAGCCTGATGCCTTCAGGGCCTCTGCCTGGAAAGTGGTGATGTGAGAGATTTGTTCTGTCGCCTCGTACTTGCTCCTATATTCACCAAAATATTCCTGAGGTTCCCACGCTTGGAGGAAGCTTTGCGTGTTTGCAGTGGGCACGAGGATGCTGAGACAGGGAGGGGGAAACCGGGAAGAATTGTGCAAGAATGGGGAGGAAGAGAAATGTTTTGCTGAGATTACCATGGTCTTTCATGCTCACAGCTGGGAGAAGATGTTAGTTGGCTATTGCGACATCGTGGACTGAACGTGAGTTTAAACATGGACATCCCGAAGCATTTGTTCAAATCCACCAAGGCTTCAGCAGGCTTTTCATGAGGGTGTAGCTGCTGTCCACGCAGCCAACGCTGCTCAAGGCTGGTTGTAGCAGACCCGCGAGCTGAAGGTCTCCTTGGCTTGAAGGCTCCTGTTCCAGTGGCTGTGGCACCTTTCACAAAATATTTCTGGTTTCTTTATTTCTCATGTAATTAACGTGCTCGATCATCATCTCCTCTGGGGTTTAAGGGCTTGTTCAAGTCATGCAGGTTTTTTTGTAGTAAAAGCTGGTCTTTGTCTGAAGCATGTAACACAGAAAATCGGACGGCACTGGAGCAGAAGTCTCGTTTTGGGGTTTTACTGCGGTGTGTATGCACATGATATATGTGTGTGTATTTTTCCGTGCATGTACATAAGTATGTACAGAAATATACATGAGGAATATGTAGTATTTATTTAATTAAAGCAGCCCAAACTCACAGGACCGGGTCTCAGTTCGCTGGTGACATCTGCCTGCTGCTCCCGGCCCAGCTGCGCTACATCAGTGCAGATACCGAGTTCCTGATGGCAAACAAGGCACAAAGTTATTGGTGATTTAGCCGTGTAACGGAGGTGCCTGTGCTAACTTAGATGGCTGAAAATAAGCACAAATGCATTCCACTTTCTGTTGCCTTCCTGAGCCTTCCCTTTCTGCAGCTAAGCGGCAGATGGGGCTTGCAGGAGCCGACACGAGCTTACTGTAGGAACGGTGTTCACCCCGCAGCCTCCCCTTGGGAGAAGACACTGGTGCCAGGAATGGGAGGATGGAAAGTGCACAGGTGGGGAGCGCAGAGGAGCCTCAGCCCGGCTGAGGACGGAGCAGAGCATGCCAGCAGACCCTGCCAGCCTCTCGTGCCTGGGTCCCTGGGCTGCCGCCGGGATGGTGGGGTAGGTGACGCAGCTCGCTGCCAGGGCACTGTCGGTCGCTGCTGCTTCATCTGTTGCCCTTTCGTTCACTGAGATTTTAGTCGGCATCAAATCAAGGACAACAACGGTCAGAAATCATCTGCGCTAACATGTTTCTCTGTCTTGAAAATCGGGCCCAGCTCGTTTTTGGGGCTTGGCTGATGTTCATGAAGCCCTTGAGCTGCATTTCAGCAGAGCAAACCGCAGCGAACCACAGCCAAAGTTCCCTGCTGGGCACGGGGGGGGGGGAGGGGCGCAAAGCCTGGCTCCCCAGACCATCCTGGGAACAGAACGGATTGTGCAGATTTGTGTTGTTCAAATTTTGCCAGAATAAAGCAGCCCCGGGGAATCCCCATCTTTCCCTGCTTGGTGGGACCTCCAGAACAAGTTCTGAGCATGTTGGGTGAACTGTGCGTGCCATGGAGGCTCGCCCCCTCGTGTCACGGTGGGCAAAGGCTTTGCACTCCTCATACCTCTCAGCACATGCATTTCTTCCCTGTTTTCTGTGCAAGGTAGTTTGGGCTGCGCTTTTTCCTCTAAAATGCATGTGACATGCAATACACTGTGCAGTCTGCTTAAAGGTAGCATTGCCCATCACGCTGTAGTGGCACAGGATTGCTTTGTCTAAGTCCTTGGGATGTGCTTAATTAGGGAAATATTGTTCCTTCCATGTGCAGCAGCAGTGGGAATATGCGAGTGGAGTTCATCACTGTTTTAAGGAGGTTGATGTGCAAGAAGTCTGGTAGATGATTGGGTTGGCAGATGTGGTTACAGCTCTTCCCTGGTTGAAGCCTGATGGGTTTCTGTGTGAAGCGGAGAGGAGATGGGTGAAGTGTAGAGTCCTCCCTCTCCGGCAGGTTTTGGTCTGAGCCGGCGATCCGGAGCCATCCTGCAGTTCCACCGAGAGGACAACAGTGTTGTAATCGGCTCTTCCACTCTGACTAATAGTGGTGCGGCAGGGCTGTACGCTGCTCCAGCCTTCCTGTAACATGCCGGCTGCTCCAAAGGTTTCCTCATCGCAGCTGATCCCACTCCCAGACCGCAGCTCGGAGAACCGACTGAAACAACAGTTTTGTAACCTTGGCCAGAAACCAGATAATCAGCAGCATCCAGAAATGTAGCAATATCAAGAGGCAGCTGCATATAGATAATTGAGGGAAGGGTTTGTGGGAAAAACTGCTCCTGGAGAAACCACACAGGCAGCGTGGTTGTTCGTGGTTTCAGGGTGCTGTCAGGGCTCGCTTTTATTTCGGCCTTCGTGTGTCCCGAGAACGGTCCCAGCTGGAGTATTCTGAATCACAGGGTAGTTGGGCAGAAATTTCCAAATATAATCCTGTGAAATAGTCACACTTAGTGTAGTAGAAAAACCTGGAGTTGTCATTATAATTGGAGACCACTGCCTGCCCTTCAGATGCTGGGGCAGGAAATGTCACTCGCAGGTTACATGCGTAGGGGTTGTGGTTTAAATGTAACCCGTTAGCAGGGATCGTTTCGCGCAGCGAGTCATCGCCAGAGAACCGTTGAGGAGTTGGACTTTCACAGTGCCCGGCGAGGTCTTGAGCATCATCTTGACTGTGGCTCTCAAAGACGTGGGTGCGTGTCCACGTGCACAAACCGCTCGGCAGGCTGAGCTTCTCCGTTGCGTTATTTTCTGCAGGTCCTAACAAACACCGGGAAGGGGCATCTTTTTCCCTATTGATTGAAATACTAATAGCTGCTTTAATTCATGTTACTAAGTCTACTTGGCTGGCGCATATTTGAGAAAGCAAGCAAGCCTTGCCCGAGCCCCGTGCAAATACATCCAGATGGGAGTAGTTACAGGCGTATCAGGAGGTCAGGAAGCAACTGTGGGTTAAGGTGAAATAAATATTTGAGAAAGGTGGAAGAAAGGACTGTTATTGTGGGCACCAGGTACTAATTTTGAGAACAGGAGAGGAGTAGCCATGCAAAGAGGTGAAGAAAGATGTTTCATCTCTAAGAACTCCTGATAAGGAGCGACATCCACCTTCAAAAGTCAAGAACAAAAAGATAGCAAGTTCCCTAGGGGAAAGAAAGAAGTTGTTGAGTTGAAGGTGAGGGCATGACGGAGCTGTGAAACTGGGGTGAACCCATATGTGACAGCAGGCAAGCGTGCTTTCCAACCGGTTGCATTCAGAGCAGGGAAACACAGAGATCTCTCGATTTCCCTTGTTTTGGTAATGGCTGTAAGAATTAGCACCTCGTGCTGCACTATCTTATTAATAGCTAATCTTTGTGATTGCCTGTTGTAAGGCTGCTGAATGAAACGCACCTGTGTTTGCACTGCGGGCTTGCAGGCCTCCTGCTCTTGGGCTTATGTACCCATGGTGGAAAAAGATGGACTTTACTCTTCCGGAGCCGAGCTGGAACACAAAGAACCATTGTTCCTTGTTCCTCAAAGTGCAGGTCCTGCCAGTGCGCACAGGCAATTCTAGGTACTAATTGTGGTTGTGTCAGCCTGACAGGTGAAGGAAAAGGTGGTGAAGCGCAGGTCTTTGAGGCTGAGAGCATGTCAGTAAAACAGCACTACACAGGATGCACATGGGCAGTGCTGGGTTGGAGTGACGGTGGCTTTTTTGAACACGCGACCTGTTAGTGATGTACACTGGGATTTTAGTGCTGACTCAGCAGGTCCCACCATGCTGCACAGCTCGGAGATGGTTTTTGCTGGGGTGACAAACATCTCAGTAAAGGTACCAGCAGGGTGATGGAGAAGGGCACGGTTCAGCATGTTGAAAGACGTTAACTTCTGGTTTTCTCCCCATGCTTTCCAGTGCTGGGGGTGAGGGATCAAATTTTGGATGTGATCTGTGTGAGTGGTTACTTTAAGGCAATTTTCAAAGATTTGAGGACACCTGTTCTTCTGGGATAGAGCCCTCCAAAGGAGCCTGAGGTTTTAAAATTTTCATGTTTCTGTGGGACTTGTTCATTTTCCAACCTTTTCAGACCAAACAAATGTGTCGGATTTGTGCAAATAACGTCTGCGCCTCTAATTACCATCCTTGCACTCGAGTTTTTTGTAGCGGGTAAGAGCCTCCAGCCAGCTTTCTTCTCATTGTCTGGCATTTAAAGAAGTCTGCACAATCTTTTTTACTCCAAGCTGGCAGGGTATGGGCAGGCTCCAATGCACAGATCTTGGGCATGAGCTCATTTGTTGTGGCTTCAGCTAGAGATGGCAGGAGCCCGGCTGGTCTGCAGGCAGCAGGGTGAGAGCCCGTGCCGGGAGCTGCAGGAGGGCAGGATTGGAGGGACGGGACGGGACGGGATGGGACAGGACAAGACGGGCAGCCTGTGGTGACGGCAGAGCTAGGGAGAGCTGTTGTTCCGCCTCAGATGTACATCTGAAAGCATTTGAGGACTTCAGCGTTGTTTGAATTTTCTTGTGTCACAGATGTTGAAGGCAGGAGGGGTTGGGGTTGGGTTGGGGCCCCAGGGATAGGGTCTGTTGGGTTTGTTAAGGAGGAATATCCTCTCCTGTCCAGCGCGGTGTTGGCGTCAGCACTGAGAGCAGACTCTAGCTGTGTACATCTGTGCCCATCCCGATTTGCCCATCACCTTTGCCAGGAGCCCAGTCCTTGCTAATGGGTGCGACTGGTCCCATGCTGCCTCCCAGCCAGCCCAGCGGGGCTGAGCATGGAGCCAGCAGTGCTCTCCTCCTCCTCCTCCTGCAGGTCGGAGGGACAGATGACATGTGCCCCCCCCCCCCCCCCCCTTCCCTTCCTGTCCCTTTTGGGACCATTGCCTTTTGAGGTCCTCCCCAGAAATGTTTGGTCTCAGTGTGTGGCTTTGGCTTGGCATGCCCTGGGCAAAATAAAAACCATTTTTGACTGGTTCCTCGCCCCAGCAAGGGGAGAGGAGAGGATAGCGGGGGCTGGGTCTGCAGATCCCTCCCATTCCCAGCTGGCCTCGCTTGGCACGGCTTCAGCCCTGCTTCTGGTCGTGCTCCCGACAGTCCTCTTTCTCCACGCTCCGGGACGGTGCTCCGGGTGCTCAGGGGTCCCATAGGGGCCCTGACCCCCCGGTCTGCCAGCCGCTGTCACGGGGGGAGGCAGCTGCCAGGAGAGCCCCCAGGGAGGAGCAGGCAGAGCTGCCCTTCTCCCTGCCACGTAGGGTGACCAGGCTGGCTGTCATACCCGCTTTCCAGCTCTCTCCCTGCAGGCAAAGTCTTGTGTGTGATATTCCAGCACCTGAGACCACCGCAGCCTTCCCTGCCCGCACCTAGGACCGCTGGCTGGAGCCGGCCATCCCAAACCGGCGGGAGCTGCTGTGTCCAGGCTGGCCGAGTACCAGGGCAGACTCCCCCTTTCTGTAGCTCTTTCCCAGGGGAGAAGCGTGGGATCCGTGCCTTGCCGGCTGCGGGGGGCTGCTGCCGGCCAGGCCAAGGGGCCGGCGTGGCGTGCGTGGGGACGGCAGCGCGCGCAGCCAGGGCTGGCCACCGGCCAGAGGTAAACGGCTCCTTTGTTTTCCCGGAGAAGTGCGAGGGATTATATTCTGTTGAGCTCACTCGGTCTCCCACTTCTTATTGTGCGGCAGGGCAGACGTGTAATCATCTAGTTCAAGGAGCTTAGTTAATTGTTTACAAAATAGGAAGGGTGATGATTGTCTCCTGGTAGGGAGGTGAGGTTGAGAGGGGTATCATGGAAAAGGGGGTGGCTCGTCCGGCTCCCAGATTAGGAAGTACTGAAGCCAAATTGTGATTCTGCAGCCCTAGATTTGCCATTTCGAAATGCTTCGCTATCGCTCCCGCGAGCTGGGGATTGCTCTTCCAAACCGGGAATTTGTACCTCCCCTCTGACTCTTATTAAACGTGCTTAAAAATGAAACGAAGACTGCGAGCGTTGTTGGTAATTGTTGTGCAAATGTAATACTCCCTCCAAGCTGTTAAACAGGCCAGTGCTCTGTTTACATGGAGAGGCAGCCAGCTTTCCAAGTGTAATGAGTCAGCTAGATGAACAGAAGGGGTGCAGAATTAATCTGGCATCCGTCTGGCCTTTTCTCAGTTAAACAGGTTTTCGAAGCTCCACGTGAATAGGTACCTACCCCGGTTAAAAACAGCCCACAAAGACATCGGGAGTGGGCAGAATTTTTTTTCAAGAATAAATTGACAGCGTCCAGGCTGCGAAACAGTTTTCCAAAGGCGCTGGAAATGATGTGGTTTTAAATTTTTGGCTGTTCATGGTCAGGAGCAGAGCGTGCCCTGGTCCCAGCCATGCTGGTCCCTGCGCTCATGACTGGCATAAGTGAAGCTGCTTGTTTTTAATATCCTTTGCAAAGTACAAATGATTTTTTGTTGCCTGGCGCGTCTTCTAAATTTTCATTTCTTAGATTTGCAGTGAATATTGAAGTGAATCTGTTCTGGTTAGCCGAATCTGTGTTCTCCGCACTGACCCAGTGCTCCTGCGGCTCCTGCCTCCTCCCAGGCACATGCTCGTTTCTCCTTTATCTGCACCTTAAACAGCACCAGTAGGTGAAACCGAGGGGAAAAAATTCTTAAACTGTACAAATTGGTTAATGATGGCTGTCAGAGTGAGGTTCCTAAGGCTGTAAATGGCTGAAGCTGCTTCTAGAGGAAGCAATTGCAGTGCCTGGGACCCCATCGATGTGCAACACCGAGGGGACACCTCGGGCTGCGGAGCAATGCCTTTGGTGGAGCATCACCAGCGCCCAGAGAGCCACACTGCTGTGAAACATGACATCTTGTTAGGCAGTGAACCCCAGGCTGGGTGTGTGGGAGCACTGAGGCCAGGGCTGCTCAGTCTTGGCTTCAGGTTTTGCGAGCTCCGTCCTCTCTCTGCCGGCGCCGAGCATGCCCGAGGACAGCTGAGCTGCCTTTTTAAGGTGCTGTTTTCAGTCAGCCCTTGTGGTGCTTGAACTTTGGCACTTGTGCTGGGCTGCAGGCCCTTCAAATGATGAACAGCAGAAATTTGGAGACTCTAACAGAAGATTTTCTGTTTTCTCTTTATGGACATGCTGGGTTGGTATACTGAATTTTCTGCACTTTCGCCTCTGTTTTCACTTCCCATCTGCAGCAATGAGGAGGGCTGATCAGCCTGCCTGTGTCTTTGCCAGTTCATATCCTTTCCTGCTCTCACATCCAAAAGAAAAGGGCTGGGGGCTCCTGCCTGGGGTTCCCCAAACTAAGCACAGCAGCTTGTCCCTGCATTGAGCAGGGGGATGCGAAAAGGCCTCAGTCCCCAAAGCCTCCGTTCCTAAACATGGGTAACTGTCCTTCTGTAGCCCAGGCGACGGAGCTAGGGCAGAGGATTTGCCACCTTCGGAAGCACAGTCTCCTGCTGGAAATGCCAGCGCCGGGATGTCTTAGCAGTGTCTGTGTGCGATGCTTTGGTCTGGGAATCTGTGCTGCTGCAAGGCTGGGATGGGGCCTCTGAATCACCTTTTTTACAAAAAAAACAGACCAAACCAAAACAAAAAAAACACAAACCAACCCAAAGGTCCCTAAACCCTCTGAAGCGCAAATGAAACATTTAAATGGTGAAGGGACTTCCAGGGAACTTCTAAAATACGAGGCTGATGAAAGCACCGCCGCGCTAGTGTTCCTCCAGCCTTTAACCCTGTGTCCTGCACTTGGCCGCCGCAGGTGTGAGGACCCAGTGCCTGGCGAGATGGTGCTGGGCTCTCCTGGTGCTGCCCTGGATGCGGTTCGAGGTCCGTGCTGCTTCGGCCCCCGGCCCCGAGCAGGCGGGAGGGTTTGGCTCCTCTCCTCTCCTCTGTTTTCTTTCTCTCTCTCCCCGCCCACAGAATTCCCATCTTGTGATGGAGCGCTGCGTGACTTTGTTCCTGGACAATTTCCTGCAATTGTAGCTCTGCAGAAACCCAGCCGCTATTATAAGAAGTTAATGGGTGCAATGTGTAGTGTTGTCAGGTGGCAATTAGCTGGGGAGAGTTTTCAAATGGTGCCTGTTTATGCCGTTTCAGCGTAAGTACAACGAGACCTTTGCTGTAGGGATTGATGTGGGTCACTTCTCGGAGATATAGTGTTGCACGGATGCTTTTTAGCCTCTGGTCTCGGGAGAGGAGATATTTTTGTTCACCTAAAAAGGCCTTGCCTGCCTTGGCTTCAGCTGGTATTTCTGATCCCTGTTGCAGCTCATGCTTTGCTGTATTTCAGATGTCAGTTGTCTTTTCAGCCCTGTAACCAGGCAACACATGGCAGGAGCAGGGAGCGCTTTGTTATTCTCCAAATTGTCTTACCTAGGCCAAGGCGTGGCGGCAGTGCCGGTGCCGGGGTGAGGAGCCGGTGGCAAACTGCTCCGGGAACGCTGTTCACCCTTGGCATTTTCTGGTCTCATCTCATAATGGCAACATGTTCAAAAAGTGCGTTTTATAAGTAGGTTTTGTAATTTAGTGGTGTGTGTGTTGGTCCTGTGAGTGTCTGGGCATTGAGCCTGACAAACCAGGGGAGCAGGGCTGTCCCTGCCCTAGACACCTACCCAAGGGGTCCGTCCCCATGTCCCTGCACTCTGAGCAGGCCTGTAGCTGCAAGAAACTTTCTGTAGGCTTGCAGTGATGCTGTAGATGAAGAACAGGAGGGATATTGCTCTCTGTTTGGGCATGATCCGTTTTAAGCTATCCCTTGCACAGGAAACAAGTCATGTTTGCAGCTGCAGGTCTCAGCTTGCTTCCCGTGTGGAAGGTGGCAGAAGCCAGCAGCAGTTTTGCCCGCTCTGGACTGCCGTGCGCGGAATTTTGAGCTGCTCTGCCATCCCTGTGTTGCCGTTGAAGAGTTTGGTTGGGTTTTATCCCCATGGGAAGTGTCTTGCCTTTTTTCCCCCCAGTGGAAAGATCCTTTTGAGATGTCTAACTTCTCTTTTCCTCTCTTTTAACAGACGGTTGATGATGAGGCGATGGCAGCATAAATGAAGATCAAGTAAGGAAGGCAGAACGATGCCCAAGGGTGGGTGTTCTAAAACACCACAGCCAGAAGATTTCTCTCTCAGCAACGACATGGTGGAGAAACAAACGGGGAAAAAGGTAGCGTGTTTGGTTCACTTGCCTTCCTTTAGGGATGCTGCCCCTTGCGCCTGATGTCTTCAAGCCGCAGCAGTATTGCATGTGGCAGGAGGGTGGCAGGAGGTTGCCATGGGCTGTTATCACCGGAATCAAATCTGTGTGTTGGTACTCTGCCAGCTGATGGGGTCCGCTTTATTTCTCAGTGGCTGCAACACTTCCCAGGAAGTGCTGCGGCCGCATAGACCCAACTCAGCCAAGCAATGGGGGGATGCTTTAGAAGATTCTCTTCTGCAAGTACTGTGCATTTTTAAGGCTTTATGCAGTAAGCTGTGGAAGGAGCAAGTAATGCAGTGATCTTGCAAGTGCGTGCTGTCTGAGGGAGGAGTTTCTCCTCCTCCTCTGGCTGTAAATGCCGCGTCTGTGTCAGACTCGGCTGGTCTTGCTTCACCCAGAAGTCTGGGCTCTGAGTGTGGCCTGACCAGGACTCAGCGTGTGAGCTGCTCTGCTGAAATTACTGCTTCTGCAGTTTTATCGAAGTATTGAGGTTTTGACTGGGCTTCAGGTGAGGTTCCTGAGATGAAAACTGAGTTTAAAGATAAATAAGTTCATGCTTCTCACCTTCATTCCCAGATTTCTCTGTTTGCTCCAGACTTAAGCTCTGCCTCCTCTCATTCAACTTTTTTTCATCCTTCTCAGTATTGGTAGTTTCCAGTAAATAGTTTTGCAGAGAGCTGTATACAGATGTTACCTTTAAATAAAAATTAAAAGCTACATCTGCTGTATTCTGCTGTGGAAACAAATATCATCCTCCTTCTTTCACCTCCTCGCTCCAGTTTCTCAGCATTCCCCCAGGAGTTTCAGCCATGCCCCAGGAGTTGAAGCTGAGCTTTGCAAGCGCCAGCGCTGCCGTGCCTCTTGCTCTGTCGCTTCCCCTGCCATCCCACCCGTGCTGATGAGAGTAACTCCTCTTATGATTGAGGTCGTATTATTGACAAAATGAGGACAGTGACAAAAAAACAGTGGGAAGATCCCAGGCAGAAATTTGGTTATCGAGCACGCTGGTAGCATCTGCCCCGTTCCCCTTTCTGTGTCTCCGTGTGTGCACAGGTCCGGTTCGGGAGCCGTGCCGAGAGTGGGAGCATTGCTCCCGCACGGGCACTTTGCTGGGAAATGGCGTGGGGCTTCGAGGAGGAGGCACAAAAACTGGGAGCAGGGGTGTTGGAGGAGAAAGAGCTGCCCTGTTGCAGAAGATACCAGCATTTACCCTGGCAAATAAGGCTGAGCCCGGCAGCGCAGGATATGTAAATACGGGGTTTTGTCTGCACTGTGTAAGAAGCTTAATGTTGGTGCAGGTGCTTCAGGAGGGAGAGGATCAGTTATAATATGAATCAGCTCCCATTTTATTTCATCCACTCGCGCCGGCTTAAAGGCTGCATGTTATTTACAGAGCAGGTTTGTGGAGCGGCACGAGGGATGCCGGGAACTGGAGTTATCTCCCGCTGGCTAAATAACTAGGACACAAATAATTTTATGCTTCCCATTCAGAGGCGTCAGCACAGACCTGCGGAGAGTGGTATTGAGTAAGAACAGGGAAGAGCCTTTCTGCTCACTTAATTCTGGTCTTCTCAATGGAGGAAAAAACTTGCAGGCTCTTGTCCTCCGGGGACTGAGCTGAGATCCAGCCAAAGTGGCCGAAGGACATTGTGCAGCAAATCACCGTGTTTCTAGTTAACTCTGGAGCATGATCTGGAGCAGTGACTCAGGGTAAAAGCACTCGGTCATTAGACCTCCTCCTTCCAGACGCTGTTGTACCTGCCTGTCAAGCAAGCGGCTGCTTTTAATTTATCTTGCCTTTGTCAACACTTTCAAAGGCCCGAGCCTGCGGCTTGGCACACGCTGGCTGGCAGAGGCTCGCTAGGGAAGGCAGAGAGCGGCTGCAGCACAGCCCGAGCAGAGCCGCACCGAGGGACCCGCGCCCACCGGGGCTGCCTGCGATGGCGCACAGGGCGAGCATGGCGAAGCAATAACTGCTTTGCCACTTCAGTGTTTTCCTCTCAATGCGACCTTAATATCGACAGTTTTTTTAACATTAGCTTCATATGTTTGAGCTCTGAACCTCTAGCACTGAAGGCGAGTACCAGTGCAGGATGCTCAGTGGTCCTGGTGTTGCGGTGGGCTGAGCGCTGCAGGAGACGTGTGAGTTCTGTGCCTGAACACGCTACAGCTGGGCTCTCTGGGAGGCTGCCCTTTCTGCAGAGGGCTCGTGCTTTGTGGAAGAGGATGTGAACTGCTGCCTTTCAGTTGTAGAGCTAATTATAAGAGGGAACTCCTCCTAGCTCTCTGCTCCATGCCCTTCCACGGGAGGCACTGATTAACTAGTGAGACGTCGCTTGTGCTGGCGCAGCCATGAGAAGTGGTTTAAAAAAAACGTGTCTCTGTTGCCCTCCCTGGCCGACAGCGTTAGATGCTTCATCTTCTTTGCTGCTATTGAGCGAGGAGCTGTTTCTCCCCGGGTTAGCGGAGGCAGCGAGGCGGCCGGTTGGGCCCTGCCAGCCTTATATGGCTGTGCACAGCCTGCCTGGGGCGGGCGCTCGGCGGCCCCGGAGGCTCCTTCTGCTTGAGTTCAGTCTGAAGAGTTTTGTAAAAATATGCATGCCATATATGAATAATTCTCCTTTCTGGTGTAGATCCACCGATCCCCATACCAGAAGCAGATTACTCATGACTTAGGCTGAGTAGAACACCGCAGCAAGAATTATATCGGTCGTCGAAACCATTTCCTGATGTGCCTGGGACCACTTGCTGCATGGTTACACCGTGTGCTCAGAGCCTGTGGCAGAGGATTTGTCTCTTTATGGGGAAATGCTCCCTCTTGCATAGCGGGAATAGTGGTTGAACACCAAGCAGAGCAGCACTTGACCTGTGGTTGGGTTTTGCTTGTAGGAGCTAGCAGAGGTTAACTGAGCAAACCGGGCAGAGATGATAAGAAAGCTGGTGAAGGTTCTGCCTGCTCCCCCTCACCCTTTCCCAGGTGATAGGGGGGGCGGTTTCTCAGTGAGGGAGCCTTGTTGGGGGAGCACAGTACCTTGCTGATACAGGCAAGGATACCTTGATACAGGCTGGATCAAACTCAGTTGGCTTTCTCAGGAGAGGAGGGGGAAAACTACTACACTTTTCATCCGTAACAATTTTAGTAGTATGAATACATTTTGCTCCTATTTCATTATTTTTCTTGCCTGCCAAAAAAGTTTTTGCTTTTTCTGCTCCCTCTTCTCCCAAGTCCAGAAAAGGGAATGTAGTCCTCATTTCTTGATTCTTCTTGAAACCTGTTGGACTGTTAGGGCTTTCCTGCACCGTACGAATGAGTGCCGGGCTGTGCATCCAGCACAGAGCCACCCGCCGGCACGTGAAGCACGCAGAAGCGCTGGGTGGCTTAGACACTAAAGAGCCAATGTTTCAGTGAAGATAAGCAGCCCATAGTCATTGCCGGGTGGTATTTCTTACAAACCTCCATGAAGGCCCGAGGCATGCAGGAAAGGGACTTCAGTTCCAGTTGTCTCTATAATGTTTTGTTGCAACAGTGGTCGTGACCCAAATTCAGACTTTTTGAAACTTCTTGTGCATGTGTATGTGTTATACTCTGGTTTTGGAAAGGCCACAAGGGACACAGATTTCAGGGATACCAGCGTTTGGTTTCCACCGCGTCCAGTGTTCTCTCTGGGTAAAATTCTGTCCATCCCTTTTTGTCGCACAGGGTATGAACCCTTCTCCTGCCCCTTCTCCCCACCCCTGGCAGAGACCTGTTCAGGGAATGGCAGGCTGCTGTCTGTATTAGTGGAGGGAAACTCCCGCTCTGGCAGCATTTGCTTTTTGCAGCACGGGGTGTTTTGCCCACGGCAGGAGTTTGGTGTGCCAGTTGGTGTGGGGCATCACCCAGGGGCACGGCTGTTGGAGCCCTTGGTCCTTCTGGGCGTCTCTCCTCCCAGGCTACCAGCCCTGGTTTTGTTCCTTGTTGCTTGTTTTTTTACTCTCATTGCAACCTGAAATACTTTCAACTCATTTTGGAGAACAAAGGGCTTTGGGGATTTCCATGGCTGGTGCTGCAAGTCTTTGCATAAGCGGCTGGGACGTGAGTCAGGTTTTGTCGGCGCTGAAGCGAAGGCAGGGCTGCGGTGCAGCTCTCGGCGGGCGGGCAGAGGCGGTGGTGCGGAGTTCGTGTGCGAGCGCTGACGGCACAGCCCTGCTGCGCGCAGCGCTACGGGCAGAAGGGGAGGAGCAGGCTGCAGATGCACGGCCCGTCCTGTAAAGCGAGCTGGAGATGCGTTCAGCTTCTCTGCTGGAAGTACAGATTTCTTTGCATGTGGCTCTACCTTGCAGAATTTTGCATCTAAAAGAACTACATGTTTGGTTTCGCTCCTGAGAACCTGCATTTGGACAGTAAGCTGGCCTAGCTGGAGCTCTGCGTGAGGGTGAAAAGTGGCTTTTATTTGAATATGTCATTAATGACCTGAGCAGATTGATATCGGGGTCTCTTGCTGATTAGAGATCTTTGTTGTAAAGAGAAGTCAGCACAGACGCAGTGAGGCACTTCCAGTCCATACGCTGCACGCGTGGCTTATATCGCGTCGGGCAGCTGGTGGGGGCCAGTTCATGGTTGGTTTGTGCTCCAAACCCTGACGGCTGATAGCAACTTGTGATGCATCTTTTAACTGTATCAAGTGTAAGTCGAGGTGGGTTCAGTTATTCATACAGTAAGTCTTACTAATAATGTAATGTGCTGGTAGGGGATTTTTCCTGAAGTCACGGTCTGCCGTCTGCCCTTTGCCAAAGCAGCTTTTATTAACACCTACAAAGGGGAACTTGTTTCTGTTGCTGAGCTCTCGACAGTACGCCCATTCCCCAAACTCCCTCTTACCCTCAGCAAGAGCTGTCCTGGCTTCCGAGAGCCCCAAGCCTGACTTACACACAGATGTTCTTATAAGTTTCTCTGCAATGTCAATTAATTTGGATTTGTTCCTTTTGTGAAACCTGATTCAGAGGAGTCCAAGCTTACTTTAAACAGGAGAAGATCTAAAAATGAAAACAGCTTATACTCGAGAAAAGGACGATGTTCTTTATTACAAAATTGGAAATAATTAGGGAAGTAAAGCTTAAAATAAGAAAATGAAAACGCACGTTACTTTCAGGAATATGACTCTCCAAGCTGCCTTAATTTCTCTGCGGTGGTTTCACCGCCAACTGCTGCAGGCATCCTCAGCAGGTCGCTGCTTTCCAGGGGGGAGCAAAGTTTGGATCTTCTTTGCTCCAATTAGTGTAAAAGGTTATCATTGTGCTACTGTACAAATTAATCTTCAAAGCAGTGCCGGGACTGCTGCCACTTCCTTGGTTCCTTGGTATTTAATTTTGCTGAACTTACTGGATTAGCAACTCCGAGCTTTAGGGTGAATACAAACGAAGCGTTGCCCGAGCGTGCCCGACGCTGGGATTCACACGGCCATTTCCATTTCCATGCTGGGCTCACCGTCTTGTCTGGGAAGGGTTTTTACCTAATTCTTCTCTTCTTTGTCTTTCCTCCAACATGGAGCTTTTCACAACATTGGAGTAACTTTCTAGAATAAGTTGCATTTTTACCTGTCCTGCACTTTTTCTTATTCCTGAATGTGCAGAGAATGGCATTAATACAGCAGACGACTGACCTGCCTTGCAGGCACCGCAGATCCCCTGTGCCTGCAGGTTTGGGCTTTCGCACCACAGCAGCCAAGTCCAAAGATTAAGGGAATTTTAGAGAAAGCTGTCACCAATCGTTGTTTGCTTTTAAGTGGGGTGCGAGAGCAGCGGTACTGCCAGCCGATGCCCAGAGCCGGGATGCCTGCGAGGCAGAGTGCTTCTTGCGCAGCAGAGGGTATGACAGGTTTGCTCCAGCTGAAATCTATTTTAAGGTAACAAACAATGAAGGAATCGTATTTTTTGTTTTGAGCACAATTGACCTCTTGTTGGAGCTCTCAACGTGAAACTGGTGTCTGGAAGAAATGCCGGGAGTGTAGGAAATCCCACCGCAGGGTGCCGGGGTCTCAGCCGCATCCTGACCTACTGCTGTGAGAGCAGGCAAAGAGTATCCTAGGGCCGAAATACTGGCTGGAACAGTCTGCTCAAAGGGCCTGGGTGAGGAAATTGCGGTACAGACGGTGAGCACGGCGGCTGATGCAGGGAAGAGTCATTTTCGAAGCATCAGCCGTGACTGATCCACCTCAGAGTCTTCTAGAAGTACCTCTCTTACCAAGGACTCGGTGCTGGCAAACCTGAGCCGCAGGTGCTGAGCGTGAGAGCTGCAAATGCACTGTCAGAGTAGGAAAGGTGCTGGGTTTCACTGGCGCTTTGTACCCCATCCCGTGGCTGTTCGATGGTGGAGCAGCTCTGGTGCGATGTGTGCAGGTGTGCCCTTAGGCATGGATGGCAGAGGAAGAGTCATCTTCTCTAGTTTTGTGCTCTTGTCCCAGGCTCTGACTTCAAAGGTAAAAATTGTTGCACTGATCGTTGTCTTGAAGTGCAGTTGAAGTTTTTGAGGGTAACATCGGGGCCACATCTCTGCAGTCATTACACATGGGGAAGACGATGCTTTACCCCGCTTCGACACAGCCTCTCGGGTACTCACCACTGATGCAGGGTTAGTGGCGTTTGAGTGTAGCGTTGCTGTTTGAGCTTGTGTTAAACTGGGGAGGGAAAGGATGGACCCACTTACCTGCTTGGAACAAGGCACTCCTGGGAGATGGTCAGTGGTCCCTGGCACTACTTACACCTCTGAGCTGGTCAGAGCAGCAGCTGGCAATAAGAGTGGCATCATTTGTTATTGCAAACTATTTTTGTTGGCGTCAGAAAAAATAAGACAAATGCATTTAAATCCAGAGTGTTTAAACGAAATGCTAGAGTGTTTATTTTGGCTGTTGTGACTTTGTCCCATCGCTCCGCTGACTCCTGTGCCGAGGAGGGGCTCTCGGCAGCTGCTCTCCAGCAGGGCTGCCCTTCTTCGGGCTCCAAACATGAAGTCTTGTGCATCCCATGGCCAAACGTGCCTTAGCTCCCTCCAGCCACAAGAGCCACTGTCAGATGGGTTTCTTTAGCTTGCTTTACCAAAAGAGGGATTCCGCAACCTATTTTTTTAGCCCCCCGTGGAGCGTGGGTGACAGGGGCCGAATATTGGGTGTGCAGCTGCAGGGCTGTCACGCTGCCCATCGTGAAGGGGACGTGCGAGCAGAACCCGTTGGTCCAAGTACAACAGTTTCTCTTTAATCTGCGGGTGAAATCTGGTTGCCAGACAGAAACTCGGAAAGAGGAAGGAGCAGTGTACACAGTGACGACGCGGTCTTGTGACTGCTGGCACAGGAGCCACCTGCCAGGGCGCTGAGTCTGATGCAGACAGCATGACTGGGCTTCTCTAAACAAGGGAATTTCTGTTAGATTTGCTCGTCTGAGTTTCCAGCGATGGTCTTGCATGATTTAATGTATTGAGATTCTTTTATTTAATCTAACTTTATATCTAAAGCTTAGGGTCTAGGTTTTGCTGGGTTATTAAAATCAGATCTGTCACAGAGCTGCTCGTTCTGGCCTTGTTTTTAGAGCAGTGGCACAGTGTTCAATCCAGAAGTGCTTGCTTAAAATAATACTGCTTCTCATATACAAAAACCACAAGTGCATGACTTCAATCTGTATCTATTCTCAACATACTGAACCCCTGAAGTTTGAGTTACGTACCAGCTCTCGCTGTTCATGTGAAAAATCTTGCCTGTCTCAACTCTTGGTAACTTTGTCTTGCTCGGGATGTTTCTTCAAAATTTCTTCCTGCTGCTTGTACCGAGCAGTCCCCAGTATCACCTGCTTCACCTCGCTGCACGTTAAAATCCAAACCAACCCGAATAAACGAGACCAGGACAAAGCAGACATAGGTCTGCCTCTCTGAGAAGGCGCTGAATGCTCAGCCAGCGTCTGCATCGCTTGCCATGCTTTTATGCAATATTGGTAGGTTTTCTCTTAAGGTAGCTTCTCCTCTTAAAATCCCAGGAGGAACCTGCATGGGAGAGGGACAGCTGTGATGGAGGCAGGGGCAGGAGCGGAGGCAGAGCCGGCAGCAGGTCGAGCCTGCCCGCTGTCGGACGGAGAGTGCTGCCTTTGACACATAGGCAGAGCTATACTGGCCTTTCTGGTACAAACCGTTGCGCTGACTGTACAATGCAAACCTTCTAAGTGCATTTGGCTGTGGTGCTGATCCTGTAAACGGTCAGTAATGTTAGCAGGCTTATCGGCTGCCAGAATATTCTCCAGAATAACATGTTATCACGTAAGCTCAAATAGTAATGCTGTATGCTTGTGCTAGAAATACTGTCGGCCCCCAGGAGAAGCCCTCAGCTCTCCGTGTTGAACAAAAGGGCTTTAACGCCATTTTTTGTGTATCCCTTGGGCATGCTGCGCACACTCCCCTGCATCCCACTTCTCCCTGGGATCGGGAAACCCTTCCCAAACGGTGGGAGCAAGTGTGTTTGGAAATCCTTGGGTTCCCCCACCTGCCTTCCCCCTGTGCTCGCAGCTGGGCACATCCTCAGCTGCACACAAGTCATTGGCTCTGGTTTTCACGTGATTTGGTTGCAGGTTTGGCACCACACAGCAGCCTTGGTTGTCCGTCCTCTTCTCTGGTGGTGTTTTAGCTTTTTAGCTTTGTGGACGCTCCTCTCTGCAAGATGCTAAAACCTAAAGCTGCAAACCCACAGGAGAAAGGAGAGGAGGAGTGCTGCGTGAGGCTGGTGCACGACATTGTGGGGTAAGATGGGCACAGTCTGGGGAAGGCTCTTGTTAACCTGGTCTCTTCTCTTTCTAGGATAAAGATAAAGTTTCTCTAACCAAGACTCCAAAGTTGGACCGGAGCGATGGCGGCAAAGAGGTGAAAGAGCGAGCGACCAAACGGAAGTTGCCTTTCACTGTTGGAACAAATGGAGATCAAAAAGACTCGGATACAGGTACAGAACTTACATATTCCACCCTCAAAACGTGAGTGTTGGGGCTGGTGGGGAGCACACAGTATCCAGCGTACTGGCAGTCCATACTGAAGCCTTGTATCAAATTTCCTATATATTTTAATTGAAGGAAGAGGCACGTGGACAGGAGGATAACTCCTGTGGCATGCATGTACACATCTGGAACCAAGTGGATTAAGGTCCTTATGGTCGTAGTAATATATTTAACTGGGCCAAGAGATGGCTCTGTGAGGAGGCACCCCTTCCTTTAGCTGGTGGTCCATTCCCCTCTGTTGCAAACTAGTCCAGTTCATGAACTGCAGCTTAGACAAGCCGAGAAGCAGTGCTGGGCCTGCTAGTAAGAACTTGGAAAATAAGAGAATAAAGCTGAGTACTCTAAAAGAAAAACAGCAAGCAGTAAAAGAACAAGCTTGCATGCATCTGCCTAAAGTAAACCTGATATGTATGTGTATGTCTGTGTAATACGTATGTATACCTCTCTAGCCATGTTTTGGGGCTTTAAACTTTTAGTACTTCACTGTCTTAAAACTGAACAATTATTTCCAATTGGTGTGTGCACAGGCGTTGTCAAACATGCGTAAAATCGTCTGGAGGTCGTACTGGTGTGCTGGAGGTGTGACTTTTGGTGATGTGGCCATCTGGGCCTGGTTGAGTGTTTAGGTCGGCTCTTTGGGGCTGGTGTGGGTGCTCCTCAGGACCATAAGGACCTGAAGGTGACCTGTTTGCCCCTGTTCTTGGGACTGCCAGGGTTGCTTTGGTGGTTGCAGCATGGCTGAGCAGTGCCTTCTCAACACACACCTGGTCTCTGGGACGCGTTGGTGCTGCTGTGGGTGTTTCAGCCTGGCTGTGTCACAGTCAGGCAGGTCACATCTCATTGCAGAAGAGTGTCTGGTACCCGTGGCTCTTGGGCTTTTGCCCACCGTGGCCCGACATTGCTAGAGACAGATTGAATGGGCTGTTTGATTTGTAAGCAATTGGGAAGAGCTGTCACAAAGCTTTGATGTGGAGAAAATAATGTTGTTTAGTTGCAAGGGACTTAACTGTGGCTTTATGGGCAGAGGTCTGCATAGGTCCTTTCTGTACATTTCTAGGAAATACGTGCTTGGAAATAGTTCTGGTCAGGTAACGATCAATGATTGTGCTAAGAGATAAAATGGACTAAAAGTTGGGAATATGCTTAGAAATGGTAAAAAAGATCTATTTGCTGTTAGTCTCTTGTGAGCGTGCGAGGTGGTCTGACACAGGACACGGTGCGTCAGCCCATGTGAGCTGTTGGCCGGGTCTCCTCTGGTTCAGAAGTTGGGAGGGCAGATTTTAAAACGTCATGAGTGCTGCCTGGGTCACGCAGCCCTCATGGTGCTGGGGGCTGTTTGGCAGGCGAGGACGTGCGGTGGCGTGTCCTGGGGCTGGCCTGACATCTTTGTGGGTTTCTGTGTGCCCGAGTGGTAACTTTCTCAGTTGCTGAACAACCTGTCTGGAGAGAAAGTTTCAAAACATTCATTCATTTTGTTAAAGGACAGCTGGTACTGATGGTCCTTTACAGGGATGAAGTGTGGGGTTTGCGTTCATGGTGTGCAGATGGGCAAGTGCGTTACCGAATGAATAAATTGGGGTTTGCTGTTGTGGGAGAAGGGGTGGCCCCCGGCCATCGGAGAGCAGATGGGGTTACAGCCCAACACAGGGGATCCTCATGCACCCCCAAACAGGCAGCGTGGGGAGCGCTTTGGCATGGTTCATGGTGCTGTAGTGTCTCACTTGAATAAATTTAGGGTTGTCACCTTTGGAGGGAGAGTGGCCAGGGCAAGGCAGAGCTGATTAGCCAGAACCATAGCTGCTGCTTTTTGTCAAGGGTGTTTCTGCCACATTCAATACTTGGTTGAGAATTTAAACCCAAACTTGCTTCAGGGCTGTCTGACCCTCGTGACAGCTAGAATGTCATGGTAGGGCTCCACCAGCTCGCTTTCTGTGTCCCCCAGCAGCAGTTATCTGCCTCTCACAGGGCTCTGGCTGTAGAGATGTTAGAAATATTTCTGCTGGCGGTATCGAGAGGGAAACCAAATTAAAAAGAGAGAGCAGCCGGGTGGGGAGAGCAGAGCGCTGCTGGGGGAGAGGCTGCGGCTGCTGCAGGCTGCAGAGGAGCAGCAGCGCAGCCCGTGAGACACCCCTGCCCATCGGCTCCCACCTTACCCCTCTGCTTTCAGCAGGTGTGTGACTCTCCATCTTCAGACACATCTTCCCCTTCCTCTTCCGAGCTTGTCCTCCCCAGGGAAGGGGTGTGCAAGCGGCAGGGCTGAGCCAAGGGGCAGCAGCTGCCCAGCTCCCTGCCTGCATGGAGACCCAGAGGTGGTCAGTGGGCTCAAAGATGAATTAAAAAAAAGCAGGGCTCGACAAATGCTGGAAAGGTGTAGGAGAATCTCTAACAACATATTTGGTGGAGAGTGAAGAGAGGAAGCGACTCAGCCGCTGGGGAGGAGGTAGCATTAGGGAGCTGCAGGTAAATGTGCAGAGGCAGACTGGAACTTAGCAGGAGCCCGTTTCTCTTCTCTGAGATCTTTTACTCCAGGAATCAGATGCTTGAGATGGGAAAAGACTTACTGCACCTTGCTCCCCTCTTGCACCACCCTATTGCAACCATGGGGCGTTTCAGGCCCTTCTGTTCCTTGGCCTGGCTCGAGGCCGGCTTTTGTTTAGCGGGTAGAGGCATGTTTGTAGGTGCACAAAAGTTGCCCATGTCATATGGGGATGGAGGGGTGCCCCCGAGCCTGTGCACATGTAATCAGCATGGCACTCGTCTGACGACACACCTCTGGCAGTGCATGTCTCTCAGGCTGCCGGAGGACGGGCTTTTGTCACGGAACACCGGGGCTGCAGCACACCCACCCCACAGGCCCCGGTACCTCCCCACTGCCTGGGCAGAAACACCGCTTGCCTGCATCCCCAGGGGAGGGGGAGGCTGCTTTTGTCTTGTTTTGTTCCTAAACTTTGATTTCAGCTCTTGTGAGAAGCGGGATTGCAACATCGGTGTTCGCCGTGCCAGTTGCAGAGTTGACCTTAGACGATTTATGTAACGCGGTCGTGCTTCCTGGGCTGCTGTACACAGGCTGTCATGTTTGTTTGAGGGTAGTTTTGCTAGGGTGTTCCACAGCCGCGTGGAATTCAGCTGTAAGGATGTGGGAGCTAGGAGAGCTCTCTTTTTGCCTGTACTGGGATATTTTGTCCCCTCTTTAAATGTTTAAACAATAATATGAATCCTCATCCTGATTTGTTGCAGTGGCTCATCTTCCTTATAGCACAGTGTATCTGTTGCGGTTTTTTCCCCTGAATAGCTCTGGCTCAGCTTTGACATACGTACACTGTATGTGGTACAAGAAAGCATCTGTGATGGGTTTGCCTCACCGTCGAAGGGCGGCGAAGCCCACCCTGGCCAGGTGTTCGGCAGCAGCCGGGTGCTGTAGCGCGGTTGCCTGTCGGAGCCTTCCCACGTTTGCAAGACGTGGTGCAAGCGGAGGCTGTGGGCTGTTGGTGTGCCGGCCCGTGCCGGGACAGGTGGTGAGAGCCCATGTGCGTTACTGCCTCTGTTTGCCTCCTCTGTGCGTGAATGGCACCGTCTCCTCACCGGCAGGTTGTGAACAGTAACCTATGTCTCTCCCATGCTCATAACACTTACCCTGAGCACCAGTGCCTCCCGTCACCGGGACAGCTTTTCCAGTTTCACCCACGTGTTCCCGGGGGAGGTGTGTGTTTGGGGACAGAGGTCTGCCCCGGTCCTTCGCTCATGCTGGCATGGGGCAGCTCACCTGCCCTTGCTTTTAACCCTGCCGCTGCAGCCCACTCCTGGAGTTGGTTTAGGAGCGTGCGCTGCTGGCAGAGTGCTGATGTGTTCAGAAAGTGAGCAAGTAAGCAATTTCCTTCTTGGTCTGTTTTTATTTGCAGCAGCCTGCCTCCAGCACAGTGTGCCTTCGCTGCGCCCTGATCCTGAGCAAGCGCTCCCAGTGCCACTGGGGGTTTGCTCCCGTACGGAGACAGGCTTGGCGTGGGCTGCGGGAGGTGCTGCTGGCCAGCACTGTTTAAAGTGTGTGGTTTGGGTACAGTAGGTTTGGTGCTAAATCTTTTTAAATTATCTCTTTCAAAGTGGTTTCTAGAGCAACAATTCTGGCTCTCGGGCTCCTCAGAGTTAACTAAATAAACTGTCTTTAGGAAAAAAAAATTGCATAAAGCTGTGAGCCTCCAGACTGTGCATGTTACAGATCCAGCACTGTGGGAGCAGCATCTCTCTGCCTGAGACTTCTCCTTCCTGCTCCTTTCACTCGTGCAGCATCTCCCCACGTCCACAGACGTTGCCGAGAGCCTACGTGCTGCCTGGCAGCCGCCGAACGAGTAAAGCCAGCTTTTTTTCCCAGCAATTTCAGCAGCTTGTGAGGCTTCACGCAGCTCATCGTTGGTGTGCTGCCCTGAAAGGGGGTTAGGCATTTAAGAAAACAAGAAATATTAGAAAATTGTAATATTAAGAAGCACGCGGAAGAGCGTCCTGCGGAGACAGCAGGGAGAGAAGGGGACAGTCCTGCTGGGAAGCCACCTGCGGGGAGGCGGCGGGAGAGGTGGGCAGGGGCGGCTGGCGCAGAGCGGGGCGCAGCGGCTGAGTCATGGGCTGACTCAACGGCACCAGACTGCCGGCACGGGGCCGGGCGCTCCCCGCCTCCCGCACAGCCCGCGGCGCGGACGCTTCGCACGGCCGGGTTTTTTACTGCTCTGTGTCCTGCGTATGCGATCAGGTAATGCTGCTCGAAGGTCAGCTGTGAAATGCACAGTCCGGAGTGCAAAATTCATTATATACACTAACGCTGCGGACCGTTTCTTTAGCTGGATGTCAGGCTGTCGCTTGAATCCCTTGGCTCGAGGCGGAGCCGTGGTTTCCAGGCCTTTAGTCATCATCGGGGAGAGTCAGGACTTAATACAAATCTCCAAGCACTGTGAGTTAATTTTGGCCTCCAAGAGCCCTCCCTGGGAGCTGGAAAGGCCTGAGCAAGGCTGCGTCAAGACTGCGGGTCCACAGCAGTACTGGGGACCCTATTACCTTGCTGGATGCAGGAGGTCTGTCTCCTCTGAGGATTCACCTGGGAAAAGTGAGGAATATGGTGGAGTTTATTTTGCCTTTGCAGGGTTGCTGCTGGTTTTTCGTGCCTCCAGCCCCTTGACTTCCACTGCTGCTCCTCCTCTCTTGTGTGAAATCTCGAGGACTGGGTTTGTGTGTGTTTAGTGGTAAAATCAGCACATGTAGTAGAGAAGCTCAGTTTCGGCCAGATCACATCCAAACCCTGCCATTGCTAAATAACACCCAGGCTTAAATAAATGCACTCTTAAAAGCAGAGGCACTGGAGCCATCCTGTGGTCCTGCTCACTGCCGTGGCCACGTAGAGCTAGTGCAGCGTCTGCTGCTCTTGGTCGACGGGAGCTGCAGCCAGGGTGCCCAGCCCTCGCCTCAGCAGCTTTAGTCCACAGCCACACACCTCACTTATGTAAAGTTTCCCAGACACTGAGAAGTCCGAATTTTGAAGTGTTTTGTCGAGGAGAGTTTCATGTGTCTGGCAGCTCTTGAGCCGAGCACTTTGCAAACCTGAACTCTCCCTACAGCCTCCCTGAGGGAGGGTACAAGGGGAGCAGGGGGAGGCAGGAGGGGTTTGTGTGCATCTGAAAGTGCTGCAGAAGGGGATATTCAGTGGGTTGGGTGCCATTTAAACCCAGTGGGTGGTAACCTGAAAGCTGGAACCCTCAGGTCTGGCAATGATGGTGAGCTGCCTCCTTCTCCATCAGCCCGGTCGCGGCTCATGGCTGAGCAGAAGCCCCGGCAGCACTGCCTTTGACCCGAGCGTTGCCGCTTCCAGTCCCCGGCCAGGGAGGGAGGGCTGAGCAGTGTGTGGTTTAGCAGCATTGTGGCTTCGGGTCATGGGATTTCTCGGCATCGATTGATATTTTTGTTTGTTGTTGTTGCTACAGTTGGTTTTTGAGTTGAACCAAATGTCACGGCAGGCTGTGCTGCCATGGTGGGGCAGGCAGGAGTGGCGATGCCGATGCCGGCACAGGGGGGTGACCCACTGCGGTACAAGGCACAGAGCAGGAGGAGGCTCCTGTTCTGGAGATGGAGAGGGGCAGCTTCCCGTGACAACAGAAATGACAACAGCATCATCGTGCCCCTGTTGTGGCCTCGTGGCATTTGATGGTCATCTCAACTCAGGCGGGGGGGTGGGGAGAAGTGGCTAGACTCTGGATGGGCAGGAAAACTGGAAAACATGGCCTGAGAGCCCGGCAGGCCCCACAGCTGAAATATGAAAGTCCTTAAGCTGTTTCTGTCTCTTGCTTTGAAAAAAGAAATAAAAGCAATACCACTCTTTTAAGTTCTTGAATAATAAAGTAGGTGTAAGCTGGGAATAAGAAGCTGGTGGAACTACTCCGTCCCCAGCCCTCCTGTGTCCCCAGCCCTCTCTTGCCAGCCTTCCTGACTGCCCGTCATACTGCCAGCGTTTGGAGGGGGTGCTGGTGACCTCCCAGCCATGGGCTGGCACTGCCGCGGGGCTGGGGCAGTGTCCATCCATCCAGTTCCCCTCTGACTTGGGATGTCAGGCAGCTTCCTTGCCCCCAGCCTGAGGTCCCTTCCCGACCAGGCAGCAGGTTTCTGAGGTTTTGTGTTGCAGTCCCCACAATGTATTTAGACCCCATGATGTATTTATTTAGCGAGCAGCCGTACCCCCGGAGCAGCTGCCGCTGAAGGTGCTGTGGGTGCCCCTGCCCCTCTGCAGAGCACCGGAGCGCTCGCCCCAAGGCTCCACCTCGGTGCAGGAGAGTTTGGGGTTTTGGGGAGGAGGGGAGAGACAAAACCCCCGCCAGCCCTCCGAGCTGATCTGTGCACACCCACCTTTCCCTGGCTTCGGAGGGCTCTCGGGGTGCCCAGGGCTGTGCCCGGGGGCTCGTAGCCAGCCGGGGAGGTGCTGCTGGTGGACCAGGGTTAGCGTGAGTACGGTCAGCAAGAGCTTAAAACTTCTGCTGCTTTGCAGCCTCCTTCGTGCTAATCCCCCAAGTATGTTATGTGACACTAATCACTAGGTTAGAAAACGCTTGATGAATCAGATGACCTAAACCATCGTCCTCTCCTGGAGCTGGCTCTTGGGTTGCCTAATGCCTGCGAGTGTTTTGAGCGACATTGCATGGGAACGGGCTCGTTAGTCACAAGTTGCGAGGCTGGCGAGGGAATCCGTGAGAAGCAAATTGCTGGCTTATTAAAAAATACATCTGCGTACGAAACTGTTATTTGTGCGTGTTTTCTGTCGCTGGCTTTGGTCTGATGTGTGCAGCTGGGGGACTCTAATGGGCTGTGCTGCATTGGGTCTTTCTTTGGTTGTATAATTTCAGTCCTTTTACTAAAATAGTCAAGAAACTGTTCTCACCTAGCAACCAGGGAGAGAGTGAATGTCAGAGCTTCTCCGTTTCTAGCTGGGCTCCATAATGCCGGTACAGTGTGGATAGACTGGCAAACACCAGCCTTCAGATCACCCTTAGAAACTCCCCGTGTGCATCAGCCATCTGGGAAGTGCTGTGCGGAAAAGCAGGTCGTTTTATGACAGGAGCTGCCATAAATCTCCCTCCTCCCCCCGCATCACCTCCTTAACATGCAGAGTGAGAGGTTGCAGTGTGCTGTGTCTCTGTGAACCAAAAATCTATCAATGATGGCTTTTTCCTTAATACAAGAGCTTTTATCAGCGCTGTCTGCAGAGTGTCCTGCCCCCAGCTCCCAGGAGGGGAGAGCTGGCCGGGCGGCTGTGCGGAGCCTTCCTCCCACGTCCTCCCTCCTCCGGTTCTTTCTGTTTTGTGGGAAATGAAACGTCTGGACCTGAAAATCAGTCTTTCTTGGAATTATTCGCATTTAACATGGAGATTGTTGTTTCTGGTAGAAGCATCTCGGTTCCTTCACAGCAGTTTGTTAGCCAGTGGCCACTCCGGTGAGAAGATGCATTTACACATTTCTGCACAACTGTGTTGTCTGTCCTGTAAGTCTAGGGAAAACGCCAGTATTTGGATCGCAGGCTATTGCGCAGCATTAAACCTTTCTAGCTGAATTATGCTTTTAAAAATACTGCAACCACTGGGTCAGGGCCTGTGGATCCCTTGTCTCCGGGAAGCTGGGGTGAGTGGTGAGGAGTGTGGGCTCAGCTCCACATGCAGTGACCTGACGTGGTTATAAACGGGCTTCTTCCCTCCCGCCAGCACCTCTCCTCCGCTCCTGGCTGTCGAAGCCGACGTCTCCGCCATCCTTTCAGCTTATCTGTGCAGGATGAGTCGCTGGCTCTGGACTCTCTCCATCCTTCAGATCAGGAAACAGCGCGCTGCTCTACGGGAGCGGCTCAGGGCGCCTTCCTTGCCGTTCTGCCGAAGCAAACCCTACTACAGCTTTTCCTCGGTTTCCTCCTCTGTTTCCTTTTTGGCATCTGCTTTCATTTGGCTGATTAGCCAGACATCATCTCCCATCTCTGCCCCTCAGTCCATTTGTACTGCAGGCTCTGCAGCGCATCCATGAACTCCTGGTGCAAAGCATTCCTCCTCCCTGCATTGGCCTTCAGGTGCAGCTCTCCAGCCCGAATGCCGTGTTCCTCTGCTTTATGGTGGTCTCCATGCAGTCATGCCAGCCCTGTCTGCCCTTCTCACTGCGCTCTTCGCAGCCTTGCAGTCGCCTGGCTTCTGTCCTGCTTCCCTGCTGCCCTCTCTTGTTTATCTGCCCATGCCGTTGTGCTGCTTCCTATTTTACGTCGCTGCTGCACTTAACCTGCTGCTGCAGTCCTCCCTGCACCGCTGCAGCACCGCCGCCTTGAATCCTTCTCCTCAGCACCATCCTCTGTGCTTATCCTTAAATTCTGGGGTGCCCACGGAGCTTTGGGACATGGTTGTATCGTGGTGCTGTAAACCTTTTGACTCATGATCGCTCTTCTTCAGCACATGTTGGTCCACGTCTGCAGATGCCCTGCGAGCATGTGTAAGCATCCACACACTGTGGCCCGGGGCTGCCCGTGCTCAGGTTAAACCTGCTTTTCCCCTGGTTTGAGCTGACATGCTCCAAAACGTTTTATGCCCTACAACTCCTGCAGTAAAAATGAGTCACTCTTACGCATGCTAGGCTGTGGATGGGGAAGGCAGAGGCTTGTGCGGTCTCTCGGGGGTGCAGTGCAGTCTCTATTGCTGTCTGTGCCGTTCTAATTTATTCTTATTGATCTTTTGTTTGTGTGCTTGCTCGGTAAATAAACTGTTGAAAATCCCGACTTGTCAGTGAGCCAACAGTCAGTTTCTCCGTGCAGCGCTGAGATGTTCAGCGTGAGCTGCTTATTTGGAAATGGTATTTTTCCTCAGGGTACCACCTTATATGCGTGTGTTGTCATGTCGGAGCAGTTTAAACAGATGCTTTTTGCATTACAGGGTACGACGCGTTCATGGGGAGCGAGGAGCTGTGCTGCTCAGCCGCAGTTCTGGGTTGGAGCTCCCATCCCCACAACCTGCCAGCATCTCACAGTGCGTGTTCGAGAAATCTCTGAAAGATTTTCCATCACCGCCCTTTTGTCTTTCCTTCTCTGCCTCTCTTTTTTCACCTGTTTCAGCTAGGGACCGGGGCTCAGCCCGCATGGTGCTGGCCTGCACGCAGAGCTGGCCTGACAGCTAGCACCGAATGCCTCCGTGTGAAGCAGCGCCTGCCCTGGGACCTCCGCGGAGCTGCCAACAGGCTTCCAGCAGCCCCGGGTTTGTGGTCCCTGTTGCAGCAGCAGCGCAAGCATCCCGTGACCTGGAGTGTAGTTTGGGCACGAGAACCACCTATGGGCTAATGCTCAAACCCCTTTGTCCTGGGAACCTGCTCCTGTTCTGCCTTTCGTGAGCCTCTAGGTTCAATGTGATGAAAGGAAGGATAAGCAGTTCCCCGGCTGTGTTCGGCCGCCGCAGCTCTGCTCACATCCTACTTTCCCCTTTAAGTTTGTGCACGCGGTTCCTGCTGGCGTCAGCGTGAGGGAAAAGCCGAGCAGGATCCCCAAATTAAACCACGGCAGCGCCAGGCTGAAGCTTTGCTCTGTAGGTTTGCAGGAGGCTGAAGCAAGCGGCAAGCGAGCTGCTTTAAAAATAGCTGAATGGAGGTGTGGCTCATCCCCAGGCGGGCGCACAAGCGCATCGCTGGGTGGCTGTGGTCTTCCCTCCCACCGGGATCGGTGTGCACAGTCCAGCCACCATCTCTGGTGATCAGCAGTGAGATAACCATGGCGGGGGGGCTCCTCTGGTTTTTGTGCTTCTGTGGAGGGACAGGCGTGCGTACAGCCTTGCTAAAGGAGTTTTAGTTTAAAAATAACCTTTATACCTGTTTGCTGAGGTATTTACCCACTGTGAGCATTTCTCATAATTTGCTCCGTGTTGCTGCAAGGTGTTACAGAAAAGCATTTAATTAGAGGAGAAGGAGCAGCCTGCAGGAGCCAGCGGCACTTGAAGCCGTTGAGCAGAGATCTTTGTAGCAGGTGCCCCTTTTAAATCGGCTGAAAATCAGATTCTGATTAAAGTGTTCCAGATTGAAATGAAACGCGTTTGTGGCTCTGTTAGCCTGGGCCAGGGCCGGGGAATCCAGCCCTGAGCCTTCCTGTCGCTCCGCTCACGCCAGGCTGAGCAGGACCCTGCCGGACGCCTCTGCTGAGGCTGAGGATGGGAAGCGGAGCTGCCAGCGGCACGGCACGCATCCGCTGGGAGCAGCTCCTTCCCCGTCCTTCCTGTTCACGTTTCAGACCCCCTTCTGCCTGGGTGTCGTGCCAGGCAGGGAGCCTGGGGCTGCCACGCTGCCTGCACCCGGGTGCCGGCACTGGGAGCCATCGGATGCAGGGTAGAGCCCAGTCCTGCCTCGCTCCTTATGCAACCGGTGCAGGAAACACAGCCAGCGACCTACTTCCCCCCAAACGCTTAAAGAAGTCGGATTAACCTCTGCGCTGCGGCAGCCGGCAGACAAGCATCTAACTGCAGAAGGGATAGTACTGCGTTTCTCTGCTGCCTTCCACCAGGGAGGACTCAGGGGAACGGGGGAGCGAGGCCCCGGCACTGGAGGGGGAAATCCCTTTACTTCTGGGCAGAAGGAGGCACCGAGAAGCGAAACGCTGTGGCCACGCAGCATGTGAGCAGGACTAGACATGATCCTCCAGCGCCAGGGACCTGCGCAGCGCCGGGCGATGCTGCCTTCCCACAGAGAAGCACACGCGAGCCCGAGTCCTCGGCTGCCTCCACCAGCCCTCGCTGCCTCACCACAGTGAGCAAGAACGCAGCAGTCGCTTTCCAATTTATTTTTATCTTGTTGATCACATGCTTTTTAATGTTAAATGTTCTGTGGAGGAGGAAATTTCTGCAACTGCAGAATTAATAGGAGTTTAGTGGGTTTCGGTTGAACTTGGTAATCAATTTTTGCAAATCACAGGCTCATGCTGACAACCTGCAGCAGCCGAGTAATATTAATGAAAATGTTCCCATTCTAATTGTGGCTCTGCATGTACGGGCGGAACAGCCCTCTACCATGCACAACGTTTGTACTTCAGAGACACTGCCCAGTGGCACCGGCCCGGCTGTTAGCCAGCGTGATCCCCTCGAGCATCTTCATGTCCCTCTTTGCGGTACGGCGGGATGTGGCATTCTCCGAGGCATGTGGAGAAGCCAGGCCTTTACCCACGGCCTGGCTGAACAAGATTTAACAAGCCTGCTTTGAGCCACGGCTTCGGAGCCTAACGAGGAGCGGGGAAGTGCTGTGTATGCGGATCAGGTGTCCCTGTGCTCGGGGCGAGCGTGCCTGGTGGGACGCGCTGCGCAGCAGCGTGGCTCCTGAAACTGCCCGGGCTAAATTGTTTTCTTACCGTAAGCACATTGAGTTTAATTTTATTTTAAGCCATTAAAAAACTATCCACTTTCCTGTGATCTGATTTCATCTCCTAGCTCTGTTACAGCTGCCAGGGTGACTGAAATGGGGCTTTGGAGAATTAGACCGAGATTCTCCTTCAATGCACAGACGTGTTTCCAGGGCTTGTGTTTGAAGAGAGGTGACCCATACTGTCTGGTTGGAGAGGTTCCCTGGTACAGAGTTGTTATTTCTTAGATGTACAGGATCCCAGGTGCAGGGGGTTGATGGAAATCATCTGCTCTGGATGAGACCTTTGCAGCAGGAGAGCAGCAGAGGACGGCACCTTTGTGCGTGGTGCAGGGAAAGGTTTTCGGAGCTGCCTGCTCATCAGCCAAGGGAGTGCAGGAGATGCAAGCGGCATGAATCAAGCTGGAGCAGTGGATGCGCCCCCACACGCTGCTGCCCTCGTCTGCCGGAGACTTTTACTCTGCCGGCAGTTTGGTGAATGAACGAGGAAACCTGTGCTTCAGCACAAAGTCCGGTGACTGAGTTTAAACCCATTCATTGGTGGTTTCACCTGACCTGCTGGACTTTGTGCAGAGGCAAAGCAGGCTCTGTCATGCTGGTGGCCACATGCCAGTGACTCACATTGAATTTGACAAAATGGCAAATACGACTGGATGAGCAGAGCTGGGTTAGAGCTGGCCGGTTGCAGGATTTGTCTTTCCCCGGGCTGCAGGACCCTGTCCTGGCACAGGGGTGTGAGGGGGAAGAGAATGGATGCAGCTAGTCCGTTAGTCCATTAAGCTCGCATCTATGTGATCCGTTGCAAATCCTCTTGGACCTCTGCATCTCCCCACATGCTTTTGACAGTTTCAGGGTGCTGGAACTGGGGTCTGGGCAGAAACTGGGTGGCGACGTGGTGGGGTTTCCCCTCCCTGGCTGCTGGGAGTTGAAGCCCTGCTTCTTGGAGAGCGTTATCAGACATTGAGTTGTTTGCAAACCTCCTTGTATCATCCCTCTGACACTTTCTGGGATTCTCAAAATATCTTCAGCAAAATAATAAGCATGTCTAGAGTAAAACATTTGAGTAAAGAGAGCCCTTGCCTATGCTGCCTCGCTGGAAGACTTGGCGTACTGTATCAGCAGTGTAGTTAACCCACATGAAAGTACTCCATGTTGCAGCACTCCTCTTTGTGGGCAGCAGGTACTTGGAGCCGTGCTGTGATAAATAACCCCCTCGATTCCTCTGTGTCTTCTGGCAGCATCTTGGCGAGTACCGGTCCCTGCTGGGGCTGAGCGCAGCAGGACCCAGGGGCTGGTGGCTGTGCGAGTCAAAACTCCTTTTCATTTAAAAGATTTTTACTTTGTGCTTCAAAGTCACAGGCGGGATTTGCTCTCTTGAAAAGCAAGTGGGATCGGTTTGAGAATAGAGCTTCTGTTTATGCGGGAGGTTTTGAACCGCTCGCCCGTACGCAGCGTTTTCATTCCATCAGGGATGCAGCAAGGTGTTTTGCCGCTCAGGTTTCTCGAGCGTTGAACCAGCCTTGATTCGCACTGGCGTTTCAGCACTCGATGGGAGGGCGGGATATTATCAAACTCACCTGCGCTTGATAACTTTTATAGGTGTGGCTGCGAAGAATGTCATTACCAGCCCTCTGCACACAGTCAGAGCCCTGCAGTTAGCCTGGTTATAAACAAACTGTATCTGTGCTTAGAAATAAATGTGAGCAAAGTTGGATTTTCCACTTGTGCGCACCGTATCTTCCTTATGCTTCTTTGTGGGTTTAGGACAGTTGCCGGGTAGGAGGGATGCAGCTTGGTTGCTGGCAAGGAACTGCCGTGCGGCGCTGCAGATACATATTCTCTCTCTCGCTTGGCTGGCTCTGTGAAAGGAAACTTAATTTTTGTTTTCTGAACTGGCACCTTGAAACTTTGTTCACGGAACGCATCCCTGCAGTGGGACTCTGGCGTGGCTGCAGCTCTGCAGACCTGCTGGAGAGCATGCAGCAGGGCTTGTGCTCCCCCCAGGCAGCACCGACAAGCAAGCAAACCCAAAGCACGGAGAAAGGGCTGCTTGCTCTCCTCGTGTGGGAAAAGGATCGATACTTGCATAAAGGAAACTGGGAAAATGCTTGAGAAAAGCTGTAAAATCAGCCTTCTCGCAAAGGTTAGGTGTGCGAGCTGGGCTGAGCTGGGCAGCGGGGAGGGAGGCAGCAAGTGGCACAGTGCTCAGCGGGGTCCAGTTCTCACCAGCTTGCAGCAGGGCTGCTCTGTGGGTTGCCGGGAGCAAGGCTGGAGGTGCAGGGAGAGGCTGGGGTTTTGTCTCGTCCCTGTGCACATGGCATGCCAGCAGCAGGTACCGACTTTAGAGGCGGTTGCGCTCAGTCCCTGAGCAGGACCTGCCTTTGTAGCTGGATGATTTAGGAGACTGAGTGTCAGGATGGGCATTTGGGGGATGACAAGCCGGGCACAGGGGTTTCTTCCTCTCCTCTTGTTTGTTTGCGTGGGTTTTTTTAAAGGGATGCAGGAATGGATGTGGCTAAGCAGTCATCGGCCTGACCACAGGTGGGTGCTCAGTGCTGGGCTGGAAGCAGTCTCTTTGGGAGGAGAGGGACACCCTGGTGCTCCCCCAGGCCGTGTGCCCGGCCCCGAGCACCGTCCCGGCGGGGGCTTGGTCGGTGCTGATGGTTTTGCTGCAGAGTCTTTGGTTTGATGATGGTGAGGGGATGAGATGTCAACATTTCCGAGCTGTCAGCCTGTATCTTGTTAGCACTCTTTGTTGATGCTTTTAGATGCCTCCAGTTCAGTCCATGCTGTGGTGGTGTAAGGCTGCGTACGCTCCTCGAAGCACCATGGCATGAAATGGAGGCTCCTAGAAGCAAGATGGAAGGTACAGTACTGGCAGCGGACCTGCTCCGTCCCTCTTGTGCTGCTGTTTGATGGTGGGGGGGGAACTGGTAGAAGTCTGTGCCAGGAGAGGCTGTCGGCCTGTGGGCAGCAGGAGCAGTGTGTGTCCCAGCTGCAGCCACAGTGGTGTGAGCCCAGGCGGCTGCCCTGGGTACCAGTGCTCCCACTGCAGGGATGCATCCCTCGCCACTGGCTTTTTTGTGAGATATGGAAACAGAATTGGAGAGGTGTTAGCACTTTGCTCAGAAACTAACATGGTTTTTAGTTACACCAACATTCACAGCTTGTGTTTTTCTGTCTCCTTGCACCACAGAAAAGCAGGGTCCAGAGCGGAAGAGGATTAAAAAGGAGCCCGCCACCAGAAAGCCTGGCTTGCTCTTCGGAATGGGCCTTTCGGGGATCCGGGCAGGCTACCCGCTCTCCGAGCGCCAGCAAGTCGCTCTCCTTATGCAGATGACAGCAGAAGAGTCTGCAAACAGCCCAGGTGAGATCCGGAGGGTGATTTTTGCTCAGCGGTGCGGGCGGACAGGTGTGAACTTGCAGCGAGAGGCTCGTGAATGCCTGGGCTTCTCGGTCCCTGGCCACAGGGTCACCAGGTGGTTCAGGTAGCTCCTCACTGGCAGCAGAGGTGAGCTGCCACCCCCACCATGGTGCAGGAGGGCTGATATGCTGCTTCATGGGGTCTCCCTGCTCTCAGCGCCATAGGTGGGATGCTGGAGCCGGGCAGTAGGACACCCACTCCCACAGGACTCTGCAGTGACTCCAGGCATGGGCTGTCACTGGGGTCCACACGTGGCTGTGGCTGCCCTTCCTTCTTCCAGTATAAGACAGCAGCAGGAGATGTCCCACGGGCCGAATCCAGGCTGCCACTGAGGCTGCCCTGGCTGCTTAACTAGAGCTTTGGTTTGACGGGAGTCTTCCATGTAAGAGCTTCGTGTTTTCCTTTGGCGTCTCAGGCTAACTCAGTAAAGGAGCATTGTGAATAAAGTTAAAATACCATCCTCCATGGGTTTTTTAATGTTTCTTCTTGTGAAGAGGGATAAGACATGTAACCAGTGCAACTGTAACTTGAGATGCTGAGCAGCTGGAATGTGTTTACCGCGGATTTTGTATTTTAGTAATTTTTATCTGTTGCATACATGACCCTCCCCGGGGTTTTCAGAGGCACTGTGCTATCTGTATGCGCTCATCTGCATCCTACACACAAACATTGCAGCTTTTAGCCACATATTTTGTTGTTCTTAACACCAATCTAGCTGCTTATGTTGCTGTTACTTGGGGGGGGGGAGGCAAAAAGCTGTGTAGCCTTCAGACGTTCTCCCAGGAAATGTGCAGTCTCCTCCCAAGGCTGTCAGACCTCACATGTACTTGGTAAAAGGCCACTTCCCTTAGGAAATGAGCTTTTAGGGTAAGGAGCTTCATTGTCTGCTCCTAAATCATGGGATCGCCTACAGTCTTTGCAAGGACTGCAGTTCTCTCCAGTGGGCTTTGGCAGCCTGCAATTAATATCTGCATTATACACACACAGGCTTTCCTCTGTCTTCACATCGACTTCAGAGGTTCAGTTGCCTCTCACTGCCTTGTGCTGAGCGTTTTGGGGAGAGGTGAGGTGAAATGTGTTGCAAGAGCTCCCTCTAAGGGTTTAGGGCTTCCTTTGAATTGCGGTTCTTAACTCTGTTTCTCTTCTCCGTGCAGTTGACACAACACCAAAGCATCCCTCTCAGTCTACAGTTTGTCAGAAGGGAACTCCTAACTCTGCCTCCAAAACCAAAGATAAAGTAAATAAGAGAAACGAGCGAGGAGAGACTCGGCTGCATCGAGCTGCCATCCGAGGAGATGCCCGGCGCATCAAGGAGCTCATTATTGAGGGTGCAGATGTCAATGTGAAAGACTTTGCAGGTAACCAGCCCGCTGGCAGTACTGGCAGGGCAGCCCACACAGCGGAACCTTTTCCCATCTGGTTGCATGTTCCACCTCCGAGAATGGCTCCTACCAGAGAAAGCAGTTTCTTTATAACACGTGTTTGCTACTTGTAAAGAGGAGATTAACAAAAAATAATGATTTTGCCCTTTAGGAAGGAAAAAGTCTTGCTGTCCTTTTAAAAAAAACCAAACAGCTACTACAGATTTGTCAAAATAATAAATCCCTGAAAAACATCAGTTCCTTTGTTGGAGTTTGGCAGCTAAATTCCCAAGCTGTCCGGTCTGCCCTGAACACAGTGTCACTTGGGGCAGTGATACTGGGCTGGGCTTGATTCATAGCGATCCCTGGGGCTGACGTGGCTCCACGCTCTGAAACAGGGACCGGGACCATCCAGTCCTATTTTCTTGTGCCCTTCCACAGGATGCTGTCTTGGAAGTCTGGAGGGGAATTTGCAAAGGGAGGTGGGCTCTTGTAGCTCTTTTTTTACTTCAAATATAAGAAATGATATGCACAAAAGTATTGAAAAGAACGGGTTTGTAAAATCATTGCTCCAGAGCTGAGTGGCTGATGCCTATAGCATTCTGGGGGTTGTTTTTAAATACCAAATGTGAGGGTGCCGCTGCAAATGTGAAGGGCAAGGTCAGGCTCCCAGCTGCACCAGCCGGGCATCCAAATTAGAGGAAACACTGACTGCCCTGAACTTCAGCTGAGGAGTAGCACCACCTCCTCCTCCTCAGCAGTGCTACCAAGCTCTGCTTCTGGTGGTGGGAATGGGGAAAGGAACTTGGGTGTGGGGCTGCAGCTGAGCCTGGGATGGGAATGGCCCTGAGTGCTGCGGGGAGAGGGCGGCCGTGAGATGATGAACAGTGCCATTGGTGCACGCCCGTATCAATGATGGGGCTGAATTAGCGTGAGGCAGCCCTTCTTCCAGCACGTCCGAGAGCTTGACTTTGCTCTTTGCTGTTCTCTTCACACGATTTTGGGGCTATAAATAGATAGGCATGTTCCTCCGCCTGTATGATTAATATCAGTGCTAGGCTGAACTATCTAGTTGTGATTAATTCTGGTCACAGGTGCCCCTTTTTAATGCTCTGAGTGAAGGTAACAGAATGAGCTCCCACGACGCTATCAGCAAAATACTGAAGGAGCCACATACATTTGCTGGGAAACTTCAAAACAGTGTCTGCTTAAAAATAGTCTCTTTGAACATGATAAAATATTTCATTCTGTGTTCTTTGGAGGTTTTGTTTGAGAACTAGAAGCACTGTTACTGTGGAGACTGCTGTTTGGTTTCTCCCCGAGCTGGGGGCTGTTTTGCTGTGGCATGGCTGCTTGCTTTGGAGAGCACGCAGAAAATATTTGTGAGGTCTGCGTGGGGGATGTTTCAGAGTGATGTCTGCAGTTCAGGGCTCAGTCCTGATCTGGGCGGCAGTGTTTCCCTTATGGAGGAGATAGAAGAGGAAAGGATTTGAGACTTGACTTCCATGTGGCATCAGCAATTCTCTTAATTTCCTACACAAAACTTTGCTTTTCTGTTTCCTGGGGCTTTGTCCATTCTGGCAGGTGATCTGTCTGTAGCACATTGCTTGACCAGAGGGAAAAGCGGGATTGATTTAACTACTGCCTGGTTGGAGTAACAAGGCAGAGCTGCAGGTTTCTTCCTGCTGTGCCACGGGGAACTGGGCAAATGAGACCATCTTCTTGGCCATCAGAGCCACAGACCCCTTGACACGCTGGCATCTGCAGCATCTGTGGACAGAGGTTAATTTTCACTGTGTCCAACTCCTCCATGAAGGTGATGTCCATGTTCTGAGTGTCCCTTTGCTTGCAGGCTGGACGGCGTTGCACGAGGCATGCAACCGGGGTTACTATGATGTTGCAAAGCAGTTGCTTGCTGCGGGCGCCGAAGTCAACACAAAGGGGTTGGATGACGACACCCCGCTGCATGATGCAGCGAATAACGGGCACTTCAAGGTTGGTTTTCACTGGATTTCATAGCTGTGTTTTTAATGACTATTTTGTTTTCCTTGTGCTTGAAGCACCTAACTGTGCACATACAGAGATTCTGGTTATTTTATTATCATTTGCTGCTGATAGCCATGTAGCGGGCAAGAATTCCTCTGCTCCGGTGAAGTGCTGTTGAGTGTTTCACTTGGTGTTCCCCTGTGCAGTGGGATAGTTCATTCTCCTTCTGGAGTCAGGGGGAGGGAGCATGGATTTGTGTCTTGTTCTTCTCCCTTATTCCCTGCCCAAGTTGGTTTGTGTTGCTGTTTTTTTGACTCCTTTCTTATCAATGTTTGTTAGTACCATAAGGCACATCCCAAGGACAGACTGCTGTCTCGCTTGACGACATCTCTCTTTTAGTTATATATGAAAGTTGTACAAAAAGCCTGGAATTGAAGTCTCATCTTCAAGTCTCAATTTCTGTTTTCAGGTGGTGAAATTGTTGTTACATTATGGAGGGAATCCTCATCAAAGCAACAGGAAGGGCGAGACACCTTTAAAAGTAGCTAATTCTCCCACCATGGTGAATCTGCTCCTGGGAAAGACCACGTACCCCTCTAGCGAAGAGAGCTCAACAGGTGAGATTGACCTTTGTGTGAACATGGGAGTGATGTTTGTGGCCTGCAGCTGTCTGTTAATACAGAGACCTTAAGAGGACAGTGAAGTTAGACTCTTGTCAGAATATCTGCACGCTGCTGCCACGGTCAGGAGTCCGTCTGTAGCTGTATCCCAAATTCAGACAACATAACTACCAGCCTTTAGCTCTGGGAGCTCTAGCTGTTTGCCCTGGAACCCTACGTTGAGATCACTTGCCTGGTGCAATCGAGATGTAGGATTCGAAGCCAATTGCAGGTAAATGGATGTTTTACCTTTGAAATGTGGGTAATATTCCAACTTGTGCATAGAGAGGAGGAGGTTTGCGTGCACGTCGTGTATTCCCATCCCTCCCTGGTCACAGGGCACGGTGCTTGGCTGTACCAGTGTTGATGTTTCAGGTTGTGCTCACGGGCTGTCCTTCAGCAGAGCGCCCTGCTAGAGCCTGTCCCGTGAGTGCCAGCATTGTGGCTGTGCCAGGTGGGAAACGCTGCAGGTTTTAATTAGTGCTAATTAGAGTTCCAGTCTTACAGGGAGTCTTGACCTGCGCTGTGTGCAGTCATAACCGTGTTAAAAGGTTCTTCTCTTGATAAAACCCTGGACATTGTTTTGAGGAACGCCCCATGCAGGTTTGAGGCTGGATAGCTATTCCTTTCTAAAAGATCTCCCACCCTGGCATTTCAAGCTTTCAGCTGCAAACTTAGCAAAGGCTGGGTGAGGCGAAAGGGCGGCAAGACCATTCGCAGGGGTTCGTGTCTGCAGCAGACCGATGATGTTCCCTCCCCGAAACCCCTCGCAGCACTTAACACATTGTTCTTCTCTCTCTGCAGAGACCTCAGAAGAGGAGGATGCCCCTTCCTTCGCTCCCTCCAGCTCTGTTGATGGCAATAACACAGACTCAGAGTTTGAGAAGGGTTTGAAGCACAAGCCCAAGGCCCAGGAGCCCCCCAAAACCATCACCCCGGTGAAGGATGAGTATGAATTTGATGAGGACGATGAGCAGGACCGGGTCCCGCCAGTCGATGACAAACATTTGCTGAAAAAGGATTACAGAAAAGAGACTAAAGCAAACAGTTTCATTTCCATACCCAAAATGGAAGTGAAAACTTATACTAAAAATAACACAATTACACCAAAGAAAGCTGCCCACCGCATCCTGTCGGACAGCTCGGACGAGGAGGAGACCAGCGTTGCTGTGGGGACGGGGGAGAAGCTGCGACTTTCGACCCACTCGATATTGCCCAGCAGCAAGATTCGGGAGCCCGCCAGCACAAAGCCACAGAAGGAGAAAAGCAAAGTAAAAAAGAAGCGGAAGAAGGAGACGAAAAGCAAAGAGGTTCGGTTTGGCAAAAAAAATGACAAATTTTGTTCCTCTGAATCAGAGAGTGAAAACGTGGAGAGTGAGGAGGATGATAGAGACTCTCTTCAGAGCTCTAGCTGTGTAAAGGACTCAAGGCTAGTGCTAAAGGAATCCTCCTTGTTTAACTCTCTGTCTGCCTCATCGACCTCTTCTCATGGGAGTTTAGCATCCCAGAAACATAATCCCAATCATACAGAACAGCACTCCAAGCACTGGAGGACGGACAATTGGAAAACTATATCTTCTCCAGCTTGGTCAGATGTCAGTTCCTTATCGGACTCCACCAGGACGAGACTGACGAGCGAGTCAGACTACTCGTCCGAGGACTCGAGCTTAGAATCGCTAAAGCCAGTCAGGAAGAAACCAGAGCACAAAAAGAAAAACACCCCACACAACACTGTTTCTGAGAAAAAGAATTCATTCCATAGCAATGTGGATGGAGCAATTCCAAAGCTGGACAAGGAGGGGAAGGTTGTTAAAAAGCATAAAACAAAACACAAACATAAAAACAAGGAGAAGGGGCAGTGCCCCATCAGCCAAGACATTAAAATAATCAAAACATTTTCTTTTGAGTTTGAGGACTCTAAACAAAAGCCTGAGAAAGGCTTGATAGTAGAGACAGAAAATCCAGTCGAAAACAAATTGAAAGTGTTAAAGCATGAGCGAGAACACAGTAAGAAGGAGGAAAAGCTCCCCAAAGGTAAAGCGGAGGAGAAAGAATGGTTGTTTAAAGATGAGACTGGAAAATCCTCGAAAGAGGAGAAATCATTAAGAAAAGTCAAAGATGGTAGTAAAGACATGAGCAAATCCTTCAGAGAAGGATTAAGTAAATCAGAAAAAGAGAAACCTGTAAAGGAGAAGTCTCCCAAAGAGGAGAAGCCGAGAATACACAAGGAGGAGAGAAAGAAAAAGTCGAAGGACAAGCAGTCAAAATCTGAAAAGAAGAATGAGCTGAAGGAGGAGAAGGTTTCTAAACTAGAGAAAGAAAAATCCTTCAAGGAAGAGAAAGAAAAATGCAAAAAAGAAAAACTTTACAGGGATGAGTCTGGGTTTGATGAGTTTAATAACAAAAACCAATTTCCCGAAAGCGAGGACACAAAGTTCAGCCTTTCGGATGATCAGCAAGAGAGGTGGTTTTCAGACTTGTCTTCAGATTCATCCTTCGATTTCAAAGGTGAAGATAGCTGGGATTCTCCAGTAACAGATTTCAGGGAGATTAAAAATGACACCGTGGCAAAACTAATCATAGAACCTGTGAAAGAGGAAATTAAAGACAAGAAAAAGGAAAATAAAACGAAAGAGAAGAAGGAATACAACGAGAAACGTAATGAAAAGGACACTTACTTAAAGAAGAAAGATAGGGACTATGTGGACAAAAACTCCGAGAAGAAAAAGGACCAAACAGACAGACACAAAGTTACTCCTAGTTATTTGCCTGAAAAGGATAAGAAAAGGAAGGATTCTGCAGAGAGTGTCAAGGAGAGGAAAGAAAAAGATACAGGCGAAACCAACAAAGACAGAAAAGATTCCTCTGATGGCTCTAAAGATCGAAAAGATACCAAAACAAAGCAGGAGGAGCCCTACCGAGATGACTTTAAAGAATATGGCTGCGATACATTCTTCAAGGATAAGTCTGACCCTGAATTCAGCAGTAAAACTCTGGAGAGTTGGGAGAGGCACCATTCTGGGAAGGAAAAGGAGAAGAAAGATGCTCCGGATAAAGAAAAAAAAGAAAAGGTGAAGCCAGAAAAATACAAGGAAAAATCCAAAGAAGGCGATAAGGAGAAAAATGAAAAAGTTGCTCCTGAGAAAATCCTGAAAGACAAAGAACTAGACAAGAGTTTCAAAGAGAAAAAAGAAACTAAGGAGAAATACAAAGACCTGCACAGCAAAGACAAAGAAAGGAAGAGTTCTTTCGACCAGGTTAAAGAGAAGAAGGAGAAAAACTTCTCCACGGATCGAGAGGACTTCTCCGAGAAAAAGGATGAGAAAAAAGGCAAGGAGAAAAGCTGGTACAGTATTGCAGACATCTTCACAGACGAAAGCGAAGACGAGAGGGATGATTACAGCTTGACTGGGTTCAAAGTCAGCGACTCTGCTGGGAGCGAAATGCATCGTCTGGACAGTCTGCAGGAGAAGGACGACGGTGCAGCTGCTGAGAAGGAGCTGTACCCCGACAAGCACCGCAAATACTCCTCTGACCGGCAACATTCAGGAGAAAAGCAGAAAGATAAGGACTCCAAGGAGAAGAAAAAGGACAAAGGAACATCAGAAGGGGGAAAAGAGAAGAAGGAGAAGAGTTCCTTTGAAAAACACAAAGAGAAGAAAGATAAAGAGTCTACCGAGAAGTACAAGGACAGGAAAGACAGGACATCCATAGATTCCACTCAAGAGAAGAAAAACAAGCAGAAGCTCCCAGAAAAGGTTGAAAAGAAACATGCCAATGACGACAAGGTGAAAAGCAAGCATAAGGAGAAGCCGGATAAAGAGCATTCCAAAGAGAAAAAGTCTTCGAAAGGAGGGGAGTCGGAGAAGAGCCTGCTGGAGAAATTGGAGGAGGAGGCTCTGAATGACTATAGAGATGACTCCAATGACAAAATCAGCGAGATCTCTTCTGACAGTTTCACAGACAGAGGACAAGATCCAGGACTGACCAGCCTCTTTGAGTCTTCTAACCTCTCTCTTGCTGATGCCGCTGAAGAAAAGTTTAAGGACTCTCTCCCTTTACCCTGCTTGCAGGACAAACTCAAGGAGAAGGAGAGACACAGACATTCCTCATCTTCGTCAAAGAAAAGTCACGAGAAGGAAAAAGCAAAGAAGGAAAAAACAGAGAAAAAAGAAAAAACAGAAGAATTCAAAGACTCCAGCAGCAGAAAGGATTCTACTCATTATGAAAAAGATTTCTCTGTGGATGGGGAGGCTTTTAGCGCTTCCTACAACATGAAGGCAGAGCCTGATGAGGAACCAGAGAAAAGCATTGATTACTTATTTTCTGAAAAGAAAGATAAAAATGATTCTGAAAGAGAGCTGTCAAAGAAGGCGGAAAAAGAAAAGACTTATGGTTCCAGCACCATCAGCACAGTTAAAGAGAAAAAGAAGCGAGATAAACACAAGGAAAAATGGAAGGAGGAAAAGGAAAAGCATAGAGACAAACATGCAGATGGTTTCTTTAAACATCACAAAGACGAGCCAAAGTCAACGCTTAAAGACAAGGACAGTCCTCAAGTTACCACCTTTAAAGATAAATCAAAAGAGGACAACCTCAAATTCGGCGAAACCAAACTGAAGGAGAAACTCAAGGAGAACCAAGAGAAAGACAAATCAGAGTCAATAAAAATAAGCAACGGGAATGAGAAAATAACCCTATCCAAAGACAGTGGCAAGAAAGAAGCCAGGCCAAGGGAGAAACTCCTGGGAGATGGTGATCTGATGATGACCAGCTTTGAGAGGATGCTGAGCCAGAAAGACCTGGAAATTGAGGAGCGCCACAAAAGGCACAAAGAGAGAATGAAGCAAATGGAGAAAATGAGGCACAGGTCCGGAGACCCCAAATTAAAGGACAAACTTAAGAGCTCGGAAGATGCGCGCAAGAGGAGCCTGGATCTGGCAACAAAGAAGCCGTTAACGCTGGATACTCAGCTCAAGGACAAGAAACTTAAGGAGTTGGGTCCATTGACTCCTATACTGTCACCGGAAAACAAGGCACAGCCTGCTGTTGGGACAGACTCTAAGGACTGGATAACGGGTCCTCAGCTGAAGGAGATCCTCCCGGCATCTCCCAGGCCGGATCAGAACCGACCGACAGGAGTCCCGACACCAGCATCTGTCGTCTCTTGTCCAAGCTACGAGGAGGTGATGCAGACGCCCAGGACTCCTTCATGCAGCAACGAAGACTACACGGACCTGATGTTTGAATGCGCGGACTCGCAGCACTCGCTGCCCATATCCACAATGTCCATGAACGCCTGTTCTCCATCCTTCTTTGACAGATACGCGAATGTTTCCAGTGGGCTCCCCGAGAATCCGAGTCAGACCCCGACTCGTACCATACCCTCCACGAACCTTTATCGTTCCATCTCGGTTGATATCAGAAGGGCACCTGAAGAAGAATTCAGTGTCGGAGATAAATTTTTCAGACAGCAAAGCGTCCCGGCGACATCAAATTATGACTCTCCAGTGCAGCATATAATAGAGGAGAAAGTTCCCCTTCCTTCTGTTCCTGCTGAGAAGTTTCAGTGTTTATCTCCTGGGTATTACTCACCAGATTATGGGGTTTCATCACCGAAAGTGGAAGCTTTGCACTGTGCGCCAGGAGCTGTCAGCGGAGTCGCCCAGTCGCCTGAAAGTGTCTTTTCTGGTTTACAAGCAAAATCCTCCCCTTCGCACAGAGATGAATTGCTGGCTCCTTCGGTAGAAAGTGCTCTTCCCCCCGACCTCGGCATGCCCTTGGATACCACGGAAGAGCAGCAAGCTACTGCCTCCATTATGCCACCGGAATCTACCTACTTGCCACCGATTGAAGAAAACCATTTTAATTCGGGTATGCCAGAACAAAACAATATAGACTGGGATAATCCTCCTTCCAGAAACCCTGACACCGCCATACCTCCCAGCCTGATGGGTAATCCAGCAGAGCACTCTGTCAGCTGGTCCATGGGCTCAGAGCTTCTGATGAAATCTCCCCAGAGGTTTTCTGAGTCCCCTAAACCTCCACTCTGTTCCCTAGAGCCAATTCATCCCACACCAGTAGCCTTCATTCCCACAGATACTTCCTACCCCGTTTCTCCCATATCTTACCCTCTGTCAGTGTCTGAACCAGGGCTCGATGAAGTCAAGGAGGCTGCTGAGGAAGCAGTTCCAGGAGAAATAGCGAATGCCGAAGAGCAGGCACCATACATGTCCCCTACTAGGTTAGACACATTCTTCAATAACTGCAAGCCTCTTCCAGAAGAAGCACCTGAGATACCTCCAGAGCCCCCTTGTATGCCAGCAGAACCTCAGGCAGAAGTTGTTAGCGCGTCAGAAAACAACTATTTGGAAAATAATAACACTGCACCTGCAAATACAGAGGAGGCGGTAACGTGGCCTGATCCCTTCACCAATACAGAAGATGACTTGGACCTTGGCCCCTTCTCACTACCAGAGCTGCCGCTCCAGCCTAAGGATGTTGCAGAGACAGAGATGACGGAGGCAGAAGCGGTAGAAGAAAGCCCAGCAGCAGCTCCAGAAACAAGTGCTGGGATCATTAAAGCGAGCGCGTCTGTAATAGCGTCTGGTGAGCCGGAAGAGCCGCCAGCCATCCAGGCAGCTGCTGTCCTGCCCGTGGAGACGGAGCCACAAGCAGAGGAGCAGAAACCAGAAGTGGCTGCACAAGAAGCCACCTCAGAAGTGTTGAACGTAGCTGAGGAAAAAGGAGCGGAGGACTCGGAAGCACAGATTTTCCAACAGACCCCGTCAGAGTCTGCTCAGGCAGAGAGCAAAGAGGTGGAGGCTGTGCATGAAGACCTGTCCTCTTCTGGTGGGGTGGCAGAGAGCAGCTCCCAGACCTGTTCCCCGCCTGCGGCCACCGCCGAGGGCAGTGTTTCACAGGAGGGTGCTGCGGCACGCGGTGGGAGCCAAGTCCCTTCCTCCCAGGCAGATGCACCTCCAGGCAACACTCAAGCAGAAATCGTTGAACCAGTACAAAAACCAGTAGCAGAAGCTCCCAAACCGCCCAAAATAGAAGAGATTCCTCAGCGGATTACCAGGAACCGGGCTCAGATGCTCGCCAACCAAAACAAGCAGAATGCCGCCTCTTCTGAGAAGGAATTTCCTCCTGTTTCTGCGCCCGCCACACGTGCCAAAGGCCGCATTACAGAGGAGGACGATTCCCAGGCTCAACACCCGCGCAAGCGCCGGTTCCAGCGCTCCAACCAGCAGCTGCAGCAGCAGATCAACACGTCCACCCAGCAGACGAGGGAGATGATACAGCAAACACTGGCAGCTATTGTAGATGCTATAAAACTGGACGACATTGAACCTTATCACAGTGACAGGTCCAACCCCTACTTTGAGTACCTCCAGATCAGGAAAAAGATTGAAGAGAAGCGGAAAATCCTCTGCTATATTACTCCCCAAGCTCCGCAGTGCTACGCTGAATATGTCACCTATACAGGCTCCTACCTGTTGGATGGCAAGCCTCTAAGCAAGCTCCATATTCCAGTGGTGAGTCACCTTCTCTCTTTAAACCGCAGCATCAGGGACTGTCCCCTGCCTTGCTGCTACGCGCACAGCCAGATTGTCCCCTGTGCATCATGAGTGCCCTTGCAATGCCGATGACACCCCGGCCATGGCTTTAGCCTGCTTTTAGAACATGCTCATGATGACAAATCTAAGCCTCAGTGAGTGGATGGCTGTGTGATGAATGCATCCTCTGAGATGCTGTATTTTTGCAGAGAAGACCTCAGGCTGTGGTTAGGAACCTGAGGTTTATTCAGGCTTTAGAGCAAGTTTATATGAATCCACTGGATTTGAGGCTGGAAGGCAAAACTGCTTTTACAAGCAGTAATAGTAATTGGATAATGAACCTAGAAGACTGTAGGAAAAAGATGGCTCTTAACTCCTGCCTTCATTTTCCCAAGCGCCGAAGTTTGACGTGCCGATGTCACACGCTCCTTGGTGGTGGGATCTGCATTTCGCTGCTGTGCTGCATGAATGGACTTGCTAATACAAGTGCATCAATAAACTTAATGCTGCAGGCAGTAAATCCCGGATCCAGCCTGGAGGAGGAGGGTCGATATAACCAGCCACGTCAGGCTTTGTTCCCTGCTGCAGGCAGGGTGAAATGTCCCGGTCTGCGGGTATTCCTGTTGCAGTGTAGTCCGTGCCTGAGTTATTGTTTGCACAAGTCAGTATGCGCTCTGTCTGCCCCAGCACTGCAGTGGTTGTAGCCTGTGTTCACATCTGCCTGTTCCTTCCTAGACTAACCCAGAGCCGCCTGCTCCTCTGTTCTGCAGCTTGGGCTGTGCTTGAGGAGCGCTTTGCTCCCCAGGAGAGCATGGGACAGATCAGAACACAGGCACCCTTCCCGGTGCACAGACTGGGCTGCTCCCACCAGTATTTCTCCAACAGCATCATCCCCTTCGTCAGACGTGCTCAGGCCCCCTTACACACTGCCCTTGTGGCATGTGGGGTGATTTAGGCTCTGGCTCTGCAGGCTGAGCTCGTCTCTCGGCACTGGACACCTCTTGCCCTGTTGTCTCACCTCTCGCTGTGGTCTGAGCACTGGCAAGACGTTGTCCTTTGCTGCCTGCCTGCTGAGGAAATAGGCAGAATTTCTCCTCTGGAGAATTTCTCCTCTGATTCTCTCCCCAAGCCCTTGGCCAACCTGCATTTGGGCTGTGTGGCTGTGCCGCAGGCAGGGCCCTGCGTGGCAGGGGGAGCAGGCACCCCCACGGCATTGCTGGCTCTAACCTTCTGCTGTCGTGTGCCCGCAGATCGCGCCGCCGCCATCGCTCGCAGAGCCTCTGAAGGAGCTCTTCAAGCAGCAGGAAGCCGTCCGGGGGAAGCTGCGGCTCCAGCACAGCATAGAGCGGGTAAGGGGCACTCTGGGGACATTCCTGCTGGGGAAGAAGCCCCGAATTTCCTCTGCTGGGGAAACTGAGGCTACCATGCTCACTGCTTCGTTTGCTCTTCCTCAGGAGAAGCTCATCGTCTCCTGCGAGCAGGAGATTTTGAGAGTTCATTGTCGGGCAGCAAGGACTATTGCCAACCAGGCTGTGCCCTTCAGTGCCTGCACCATGCTGCTGGACTCCGAGGTCTATAACATGCCTCTAGAAAATCAGGTCAGTGCCCGTCTTGGTGGTGAAGAAGTGTTTCAGAGGTGCTGTGCAAGACCCTGAGGGAGACGGTGGTTTTCAGAACAGAGGGATGTAGGCAGAAGTCACTAATGCTCTCCCTGCTCAGGTGCCTGTCACCCGCCGCGGCACACAGATGCAGGACGACCCACGGGAGCCCTCCCCAGCATGTGCCCGTGTTTCCTGATCTGACTCAGTTTCTGGAGTCGCGTGTTCTAGGATACCCCACGTGCGTGCAGGGGAAGGAAGTACATCCGAGAACATGGGGATACAGGCAGCATCGTGTCTCGTTAGGAGCAGAGATGACTCACTTTTATCAGTGAGTCTCAGGACCCTCTGCCTTTCTTCTTGATCAGGATCATCTGCACACTTCAAAGGTTTATTTTACTACACTCTGGGACATCTTTTCCTGTGGAAGGAAGAGGAGAGAGCCGTTAAATTGATTTGTGTCTGAATAGTGGCTTTGAAAGAGCCAGACTCTGTCGCACAGCCCACAAAAAATAGTAATTTTCTTCCTTTGATTTCATGTCGTTCTCTGCCAGAGAAGGGGGAATCTTGTCCTGTGTCTGCAGCTGGTGGCTGTGCGGCTGTGGTGGTCCTGAGCTATCCCACCAGCACCCTCTGCAGCCCACGCCGGGCAGCTGCTGCCAGCTTGGCTGCTGGGGAAAGCACGCTGCTGCATTGCAGGAGGGATCCTATGCAGGGATGGGATCCTGGAATTTATTAGTGACCTGGCGTATTGATCCAGGAGCCTTGGTATTTCCTAGCCAAGTGTCTGTGCTTCTACAGCGAAGACGTTATGATCTTGGGCATGAGTTGAAGGAGACAGAGAGGTGCAGGTGCTGTGACGGGCTGGCACAGACGGATTCTCTGCAAAGAAAGCAAAAATGGGGAGATGCTTGTGTGCATCTCTGAGGCTGAAGCCCCGGGCAGAGGGCTGTAAGAGCAGCTGGGGGCAGCGTGCTCTATTCTCCCTCCCTGCAGGCACCTTTCTTGTTTCTGAGGAGCGTGTGCCCTAAGAGGGGTTTGAATATGGTCTGTTAGACCTGTGACTACTTAAAGCGAAAAAAAAAATTACCATGTAATTCCCTTTTGCTGTCTTCTGCTTAGGGAGACGAAAACAAATCAGTCAGAGACCGTTTCAACGCGCGACAGTTCATTTCCTGGTTGCAAGACGTGGATGACAAGTACGATCGAATGAAGGTGAGAGGTGCGGGAGCCCCGGTGCTCCAGGCTGCTGCCACAGCGTGTGGGCAGCAGCAGGTCCTGCTGCTCTGCCTCCTGCCGGGAGGGTTTCCCCGAGAGGTGTCACGGTTGTTGCTGTAGCCTGGAAGCTGCCTTTGTGGTTTCCAAAAATCTGCCGGGAGCAGGTGTCCTGAGGTGGCCTGGGCAGCGTTACACGATGGGGGACGCTTCTGTGCATAGCACGGCGAAGAGGTGGGAGCCTCTGTGGGGACTACAGGAGTGCAGTTGCCTCTGCTGGTTCCAAAAAGGGAGAAGGGAGATGCGTTCTGCTTAGGGTTGTCTGTCTGACTCTTACTCTGCTTCATGACATATGATCTGGAGCTTTCTCGGTCAGTTAGACCCCCAGGGCCTGCTCTTTGCCAGCAACACATGCTGCAGCAAGGTCAACACCTATGGCAAACTTTAAGGTGGCAGGAGCTCATGCAGTGATTTGGAGAGCTCTAGGTGGCAAACTCTGGGAGCAGGGACGATTGTGCTTTCAGCTGGTGATGCGGAGGCAGTTGGCAGCTACCACAAAGGGAGCAGGACCCTGCTCTCGGCCAGCCAAGAGCCACTGTTGAGGCCAATGGGGACTGTCTGCTGAGGCTCTCATCAGCAGGGTCAGTGCTCTTGAGCCTTTAAAAGCTGCCCCACGAGGCCCTTTTGGGTTTGCCCCTGCCCCTGCTGGAATTGGGCTCAGCAGACATCCTAAGCCCAGGTTTCCTTCCTGCAAGGATGCTTGTGGCGTCCCTTGCTCCGTTTGCTGCTCTGTCCACTGCAATGGCTGCAGGTCCCCTGCCTGTGCTGGGTGGGACGGGCAGCAGGAGCCTTTCCTGACCTCTGCTGCCCACCACTCATCTCTGCTTGGTTTTTTATCCCCGATCCAGACATGCCTGCTCATGCGACAGCAACACGAAGCTGCTGCCTTGAACGCAGTGCAAAGGATGGAGTGGCAGCTGAAGGTGCAGGAGCTGGACCCCGCAGGGCACAAATCCCTCTGCGTGAACGAGGTGCCCTCGTTCTATGTGCCAATGGTCGACGTGAACGATGACTTTGTGCTCTTGCCGGCATGACAGTTCAAAACCAGGAGACATCACTGAAAACTGGCAAGGACGGGAGCCCTCCGAGGTCGGGCGGTCGAGCTCACATTCACCCTTACCGCTTGCTGATGAATCCCTGGTCAGAGGAGGAGGAAGCAGCTATCGGCAGAAAACAAAACAATAAGAAAAATAATTGCACTTTCTTCACAACGCGTCCCTCGCTTCCGGACTGACGGCAGCTCCGCCGGGCAGCGGGCCGGGGCGCATCTCCTTTCCAACCGGCTGTTGCGGCAGGGAGGCAGCCGGTCTGCGCGGGCAGCGAGCACTCACCGGCCAAGAGACTGGCAGAGGCGTGGAGGGAGGAGGCCAAGGACACCATTTCTGTGTTGCAGAAGCTGCTGAGCGGGGCCAGCAACCACGTGATTCATGTACTTGTGAACACCGTGATTTCCAGCTCTCTGTTTTCCACCGGTCGCGGATCTCCTCTCGGAGAAGCTGCAGTAGGAAACCATGGGGGGAGGGGGGGGTGTTTGAGTTTCTCGTTCCATCCTGGGTATGTCTAAAAAAAAAAAAAAAACCACAAAAAAAAAATACAATTAGAAACAAAAAAGACAGCGTCCAAGTTGGGCAGACGCGGCTCTGAAGGTGTGGACGGCTCCGGGCTGCGAGGCGGGGTGCGCCCGCGGTGCCCTGCGGCAGCTGCTCGCCACCGTTTCGGAAGAGCGGAGGAGCCGCCTGCGCGCCGTGTGCTGGGGCAGCACGGCCAGCGGCGGGCGGGGAAATGGTGACGCAGAGAAAGGACTTTGCCAACTGTGTTTTTAATGGAGTAAAATCCATGTGGTTTATATATTTTTTTCCTTTAATCTTGGGCATTTCGTTTCTCTTTCTGAGAACATAACTTGAAAACACTACAGAGCCAATACTCATATAAAGAAAAATTGTATCCCATAAATGCTGTACAGTTTTTATATACATTAACAATGTACTTTTGCTGCCTTCTAGATAATTTATTTTGCAACACATTACTGCACAGTTGTAAATAACTTATGTACTGTAACATCACTTTCAGTTATGTGTAAAGAAATAAATAAATTAATTAAAATTATCTTTGTATGTATAGTTCACCCTAGGCAGCTCTTTCCCTGTCGAGGAAAAACTAAGGGCCATGGCATGGGGCAGTGTTACTCGGAAGCCTGTCTGACGTGCTGAGGTATGCGCAGGTCCTCCAACCCGCAGTCCATTCTGCCGGGATCTCTGGATGCTGACCTGATTTTTCACACCGTGTCATTTCTCTCCTCTTTCCCCTGCCCTTTTGTGTTCGGTGGATTTGGAAAGCCGGCGGTGCTGACCCTGCAGCCATGGAGAGAGGGGAGTCCCCCTGTGCCACTTGCCAGCTGGTGGCACAGAGCAATGCAAAGAATGACGTTTGGGCTTGGGCTGGTGAGTTTTCTGCGCTCCATGTAGCTGTAGCAGCTGCAAGTCGAGGAGCTGGTGTTTTGGGGCTGGAAAGCTCGGAGAAGGACAAGTGGAGCCCAGCGCTGGCCGGCAGTTGCGGGTTGTCGTTCTGGGGCGTCTGCTCGGTGCTTTCTGGATCAAGAGGCCGGTTGCTGGTCAGGCAGGCAGGGAGATGGCTTCCTGGCAGCTGGGACAGTGCTGCCGGGGTGAGCTGGAGCCCAGGAGGCTGCGGCAGGGCTCGCAGCCAGCGGTGCTGTGTGCCGGGGTGCTGCCACCCCATGCCCCTGGGGATGGGCATCTGCTGGGCTCCCAGGGTGCTGCACCAGCCGCCTCCTTTCTCTTCTTTCCTTCTTTTTAACCTCAGAAATAAGTTGCATGGGTTGCTGCTGCCCTGTGGGCTGAACTGACCCGTGCTCGTGGGGCTGGTGGGGACGGTGCCACACGGCACACGGTGCTGCCGGCTGTGCCAGTCCTGACGCCAGCCCCGCCATGCACACTCCGCATTCGCTCCGTGCGCGCTGCACATGCACTCCCTTGTTTGCAAGCACCAGCCTGGCTCAGGTTGCTTTTTGGAGCTGTAAAGCCTAACTGGCAGAGGCTGGTCCTCGCAGAGGATCGTGGCAGCGCCCAGCAGGAGCCCAGCTTGGCCCTGCCGGGACTGGCCCTGGCGTTCCCCCCCATGCAGAGACCAGAGAAGTCTCTAATGCCACGAAAAGGTGGTGCCTGCGTCTGGCAGGAGGAGTCGCACCGTGCTGTGCTCAGCCCTGAAGCATGTCCCTCTCCTCCACAGCCCGGGAGGAACGGGGGAGGCTTCACCTCCTGGCCGGGCACACTGGATTTGGGGCTGGGGACACATGCTGCACGGCCCCACGGGTCTCCTCTGGGGCTGCCCTGTGGTGGGAAGGAGCCACCGGCTTGGCAATGCCTGGCTTTTGAGTTGGGTGCCGGCCATTCCTGCTGCTATTCCTGCCGGCACCATGGCCTCTTCTGCAGGGGACTGTGTTGGACGCACAGCTTTCGGCGGAGCTGTAACCCAGCCCAGGCTTAATGCAGTTGGCGAAGTCGGTCCTCAAGCACCAGTCTGTGGGAACATGGCTGGAGATGGATTCCAGTGCCTCTTCCGAGACCTCCGTGCCCTGCTTGGCACCCGCTGCCAGACCTTTCCCGTAGGCAGGGCGCCCAGCTGCCCGCGCTGCCTTGCTGCCCCCAGCTGCCGAGCCCAGCGCGAGGGGCTGCCCCCCATGGCTGCCCACTGTCGGCGCCTGGTTCTCCTGCCTTTTGGGTTCAGTCTCGCTGGGTACACGCGCTGGTCGAATATCTCAACAGCCGAGGAGGGCTGGGAGCGTGTGGAGCACTGAGCCCTCGGCGCGGCACAGGTTCATGCCGACAGCATCTAGGCAGCCACGCAGGTACCCAGCGGCAAAGCGCCTGCTGTGCCGGGACACCGCCGCACCCGGCTCCCCCCTCGCTGCCGCCAGCTTTGCAGCTGGTCGAGGAATTTTCCACGGTCCTCGCACTGGAGACCTCGAGTTTCACTTGACAGCGTCACCGCAGATGGGGGGAATCCTGCCGACCCCCAGCGCCTGCCTTGGCACCACGGCCCGTTGCCGGACCAGCAGCACCAGCGGGGACCGGGGCTCACCGCAGGCAGAGCAGGATGGGCAGTTTCTCGCCGGAGCCAGAGTGGTTTTCCCCCCCATCCTTGCCTGGGTCGAGGTGGGCAACCGGTGCAAGCGCTGGGACCGGGCGGCTGCTTCTGCTCCGGGGGGGTTATTTCAACAGAACACATGAAAGCCGCCACAATTAACATATTTTTTAACTCATTTCCAGCCCTGCTCTTACTGTTGTTAAATAACCATAAGTTAATTTCTGGAAGCACAGAGAGACCTTTAACCGGCCGTGTAAAGCCAGAAAAGTCCCGTACTCTCTTCTGACTCCGGTGCTGGGAGGTTTGAGAGTCCTCTGGGGTAATTTTTCCTGCCGGTGCCGCTCCTCCTGGCCACGTAGGTTGGTGCAGGAACCTCCCAGGCCAGGTCCCACCTTCTCCTGGAGCTGGTCGGACTCGCATGGTGGCGCGTGGACCGAGCAGCGGTGAGGCTGCATGGTCTACAATGCACCCATGTTGATTTTTTTAACGTTGTCGTTTGCGTGCACGGTGCTGGGCACCGAGGGCCCTGTGCCGCCCCGGCACCCCCGGCACTTTCAGCTCTACGGCTTCCCAGAGGGAGGCCAAAAAGTGAACGGGGATTTTGCAGATGTGATTTTTCTGCTGTTGCGTGTGCCAAGCTGGGCACCCGGGCGATGCCGCTGCCCCTCAGCCACCACGTTCCTAAATAAATTTAAAAAAAGAAGAGGAAAAAGAAGCTTGTTTGCAACTTGGCTGCTTCGTTGGCCCTTCCCACGGACTCACCGCGGCACTGGGTGCGAGCCAGGCTCTGACTGGTTCCCTTCCCTCGGGGGACCAGACCCCACCGGCCCCCTTTGAGGTTTTGGGGGACCCGGGTGCATTTGTGGGTGGTCCTGGGGGTCCCGGCTGCACCCCTGGCACTACCTGGATCCTGGGGTCCCCCAGTGCCAAGGGGAGGGCTTGGCCTGGAGCACCATGGGGGGGGGGGTGAACCGGGCTTGGGGGGCAAACTGTGGCTGGGGGGGGCGAATCGGGGTGGGCAAATCGGGGCGTGGGAGGGCCGAACTGGGGCTTGGAGGTGCGAACTGGGGCTGGGAGGGGTGAAGCGTGGCTGCAGGGGATGAACTGGGCTGGGGGGGGCGGACCAGGCTTGCGGGGAGGAAGGGGGGGCAAACCGGGCTTGGTGGCGTCGAACCGGGATTGGGGGATCAAACTGGGGCTTTGGGGGGCTGGGGGGGGGGTGTGTGTAGACCGGGGCTGGAGGGGCCGAACCGGGGCTGGGAGGTCCGAACCGGGGCTGGAGTGGGGGAAAGCAAATGGGGTAGGGGAGGAGAACCGGGCTGGGGGCGACGAACCGGGGGGGGGGGGGGGGGGGGGCAGAGCAGGCTTGGGGGGGCTGCACTGGGCTTGGGGGGGCCGAACCGATGCGGGGGGAAGAACCCGGACCTTACGGTGGCTTAAGGGGTGTAAACCCCGGGGGGGGGGTGTGTGAACGGTTCAATCCGGGCGGGGCGTGGGCGGTCCCGACGTCGGTGCCGCGTCCACCCCGGTGCCGCCCCCACCTGCCGGTGCGGCGCTTTGAGCCATCCCCGGCGGCGGCGGCGGCGGCGGGTGATGGCGGCGGGGGGGTGGCGTCCGCGGGGCCGGCGTGCGGCGGGGGGGTGGGCGCCGGTGGCGGCGCTGGCGCTGGGGTGGGCGCTGGGGTGGGCGCTGGGGGCGGCGCCGCCGCACCGCTGCCGCCCCGACGCCGCGCTGCTGCCGCCGCCGCTGCGCCGCCTGGCGGGGACCCCCCTCCTCCGCGCCGCCGTCCCCCGCCTCCGCGGCGGCTGGAGCCCCTGCCAGCTCTACCGCTACCCGCACACCGCCGCCGCCACCGCCCGCCCCAACGGTACCGGGCCCTGTACCCGCGGATGGCACTACTCCCTGCCCGCCGCCGGTCTCCGCTCCAACATCGTCACACAGGTCGGGTGGTGTGGGGGGGGTGTTTTTGGGGGAGGGGGTGTTGGCCATTGGGTACAGGAGGAGTGAAGGGGTATCCGTAGGGGGGAGGCTGTGTGGGTGGATGACTGGGAAAAGGGGGTCGGGGGGGGGGGGATGCTGGGGGGAGCAAGGTGGGGAGCCCAGCAAGGGCGCCACAGGAAAGCCCTGGGTGTGCAGGGGGTGGGAGCACCCGAGGGGTGTCCTGGGGTGTTTGTTTGGGGGGTGTCAGGGATCCTGGGGAAGGGAGAGGGGTCCTCAGGGGGAGAGAGTGGGAGACCCCCATGGAGGGGCTTTGGGGGTGGCTGCGGGGAGCCCTGGGGTGTTGTTGGGGGGGGGGGGCAGGGGAGAAGGTCCCTCTACATTCCGCTCCACATTTCTGCTTGTGGGGTGGGAGTTGGACAGAAGCCCCCCCAGGCAACTTATGGGGATCATGACACCCGTCCGTCCCACCCCTGCGGGCAGTGGGGCAATGTGCTGGGTCCCCCATGCTGAGGTCTCATTGTGTGCCCCCCCTTGCCCACAGTGGGACCTGGTGTGCGCATCACGCTGGAAGGTGCCCCTGGAGCAGACCACGCACTTGCTGGGATGGATGCTGGGCAGCGTCACCGCCGGCCTGGCGTGTGACCGGTAACTGGGGGTCCCTGGGGCGACTCCCCCCGGACAGGGGTGTGCCGTGCCCAGCCCCACTCACGGCCCGTTCCCTGGCAGGTTCGGCCGCCGGACTGCCTTCGTGGTGTCCCTGGTGCTGGCGGTGCCCCTGGGCCTCGGCGTGGCACTGGCCATGAACTTCGTCATGGTCCTGGTCGCACGGCTGCTCTTTGGGGCGGCACTGGCAGGTGCCTTCCTCTCCCTCTACGTGGCACGTGAGTGTGCTGGTGGGGGTCTGCAGTGGCGTGGGGACCGAGGATGCTCCATGGCGTAGGATGCTCCAGGGTGCAGGATGCTCCGGGATGCAGGAGGGTGCTCTAGGGTGCAGGATACCCCGCAGCCATAGCACCCACGGTGCACCCCTTGTCCCCCTGCCAGGGCTGGAGCTGTGTGACCCCCCGCACCGGCTGGCAGTGACGATGGTGGCCGGCTTCTTCTGGATCGCCGGGGAGCTGCTGCTGCCGGGGCTGGCCGTGCTGTGCCGGGACTGGCGGGTGCTGCAGGGTGCTGTCACCATGATCCTGGCTCTGATGGCCGCCTGCTGGTGGTAAGGACCCCCCGGGCCGGGGAGGGGGGGGGCTGTGTGTACAGGGAGGGGGTTGCCACCTGCGGTGGGGATGAGTGGTGCCCCGGGGCTGGCACCAAGCCCTGCCCGGGGAGTGCCAGGACAGCACCCAGCCCAGTACACCCTGCCCGGGGCCGCGGTGGCGATCAAAGGCTGCCCTGGGCTCTCCAGGTGGAGCGTGGGGACCCCCCCACCCCGGGTAAATGTTTGCTCAGGTTTGAAGTTGAGGGTTTCTGGGCAGTGTGACTTTGAAGCTGGGAAGTGGGGGGGTCAGCGCTGGAGGGGGGCCAGGCGCCTGGGGAGCCCCGTGACACTGACACTTGTGCCCCAGGTGCCCGGCACTGCTGCTGGAGTCACCGCGCTGGCTACTGGCCACGTCGCAGCTAGAGAGGGCCAGGAAGACCCTGCAGGCGCTGGCCGAAAGCAGTGGCCCCAGCTCCGACGACGGCTCCTGCCACCAGGAGAGCCTCCTCGCGGGTGCGTGATGGGGGCTGCCAAGGGCGATGCGGCCGCTGGGCCCCCTTCCCAAAGCCACGGTGCTGGGGGCGGTGGGATGGTGCCAGCTCTAACCCAGGTCTCCTTGTCCTGGCAGAGCTGGAGTCCCTGTCTGAGGGGTCCCCGCAGCCCCGGTACCACGCTGTCTGTGAGATCTTCGGCACCAGGGTCATCTGGAAGAATGGTGTCATCCTCGGATTCGCGGCGTGAGCAAACAAGGGGGTGATGGGTGGGGGATTGGGGTGGGGGTCCCGCTCGTGGCCCCCTGACCCTGCTCTCCTGCAGGTTCATTGGCTCCGGCATCCGCCACTGCTTCACCCGCAATCTGGACCCCCACCTGCCCCACTTCTTCTCCTCCTACTTTGTGCTGGTGGGCACCGAGACAGCTGCCTGCCTCTTCATCTGCCTGACGGCCGAGCGCTTTGGGCGCCGCGCCATCCTCCTGCTCTGCACCGTCCTCACCGGCATCTCCTCCCTCCTGCTGCTGGCCCTCACCCAGTGTAAGGACATACGGGGGACCCCCACCCTCCCTGCGGTGGGATGCAGCCCCTAGCTGGGAGTGGGAACAGGATGCTTGGGGGGGGGGGTCTGAGCAAGATTTGACCCCTGATGGTGTTTTCCCCCTCCTCAGACCTGCTGGACCTCATTGTCCTGACCCTGTCTGTGGTGGGCATCACCACCTCCCACGCCGTCACTATGCTCAGCATCTTCTTTGCCAGCGAGGTCCTCCCCACCGTGGTCAGGTAAGGGGGGAGCCGCCACCCTCCCTGGGCCACCCTGGGCTTGGGGAGCCCCCAGGCAGGGTCCCCCGGGCCCCCTCTGAGCGTCTTTCCCCCACAGGGGTGCCGGGCTGGGCCTCATCGTGGGGGCCAGCTTCGTGGGCAAGGCGGCCGCCCCCATCACCGCCATCCCCAACAGCCGCGGCTTCTTCCTGCACCACGTGGTGTTCGCCTCCTTCGCCATCCTCGCCGTCCTCAGCATCATGCTGCTGCCGGAGAGCCAGGGCCGCAGCCTGCCCCAGTCCCTGCAGGATGGCGAGAGCCAGCGCCGGCCCCCCCTCTTCCACCGGCCCCCCCGTGAGGACCACCTGCCCCTGCTCGCCCCCCATGGCATCCCCCACGACTACTCCCGCCTCGCCGCCTCCACCAAAAGGATGCTGGGCTCCCCGGCCGCCCCCCGTGAGACGTAGCTGTGCCCCCCCCCCCATCCTCCCATGGTTTCCCTGCTTTTGGGGGGCTCAGCATGGCGCCGGGCCCCCCATCCGTGGGTGCTTGCGGGGACGGTGGGGTGCAGCCGGGACACATGCGACGGCTGGGCTGGGGGAAGCAGCACACCCACCCCATGGTGGGGCTGGATCCTGCCCCAGGAGGAGCTGTGCTGGGAGTCCTGGGGCTGGGGGTGATGCCCCCCCCGGGGTGTTTGCGATGGGTGCTCGCCAGCTGCCAATAAAAGTGCCTTGTTTCTACGGGGCGGCTGGCGTGCTCGGGGGCTCCGCACGGTGCCCCTGCCACCGGCCCCCTTCTCTGGGATCTTTATTACGAGGGAACGGGGGGGGGGGGGATTCCTCACACCCCACCCCCCCCGGGCTCTGCAGGGTCTTTCCCCAGGGCGTTCCCCCCCCATCCGGGGCTGCCCATGCGCTGGGTCTGTGCCCTCCTGCGGTTTGCTGGGCGCGGGGTCCGTGGGGGCGCGCAGGCGTGCAGCCCCCTGCGCCGACACCTCTCTCAGCGCACACGCGTGTGCGGAGCCCCCGCATCTGGGTACCTGGTGCACACGCGTGTGCAAAGCCCCTGCAGCCAAGCATCTTCTGTGTGTCCGTACGCCGAGCCGCTGCCTCCGGGCAGCTCGTGCACACGCGTGTGCAAGCCCCCCACTGCCCCCCCCCCCCCCCACTGCCCCCCCCCATCCCCCATCCCCGCTACTGCCCGTAGAGGTCGGCCAGGCGCCGGAATCGCGGTCCCCACTCGCTCAGGTAGTCGTAGTCCTGGTCCTCGTCCGTCAGGCTGGAGACGATGGAGCTGAGGGGGCTGGCGACGGAGCCTGAGCCCTCGTAGTCGTAGATGAGGGCCGTGTCGTAGGGGGGCACGCTGGGGTCGCTGTCGGCCGCCTCCAGCCCCTGTGGGGACAGGGGGGCACTGTCAGCCCCCGGGGGGAGATGGGAGGACCGGCGGCAAGGGGTGGTGCTGGGCCCCGTCCCCACCTCATTGATGAAGTCCTCGATGTCGGAGGGGCTGTTGGGCAGCTTGCGGGGTGCCGGGGGGGTGGCGGAGCTGTGTGGGGCATCCCTGCGCAGCGGTGGCTTGGCCCGGGGTGGGAAGAGCTCGGGGTGCCGGAGCTGGTTGATGTCGTAGGCGTCCTGCGGGGACAGGAGGGGGTCAGGGATGCGGGGCTGGGATGGACACCCCACCCCACCCCCCACCCCAGCACCCCCTTCCCCGGGTCCTGCTCACCTGGTCCTCCTCGCCCCCGCCCTGCTCGTCGTAGTTGAGGATGTTGTCACGCATGTCGTCCCGCGAGCGCTGCAGCAGCCCCTTGCGCAGAGCGCGCCGGCGCCCACGCACCCGCGCCGCCCCCAGCCCCGCCAGTGCTGCGAGCAGAGGGCGGGTGGGCACGGGGTGGGGTACGGGGGCGTGGGGGCACACGGGGATGGGGGGGCTGGGCATGGTGGGACACGGGGCGATGGAGGTGCTGGTTGGGTTGATGTGGTTGGTGGGAGTGGGAGAGTGGGATGGGGATGCAGGTGGGGCTTGAGGGTGGGGAATTTGGGGGGGGGGCGATGGGGTGGGATGGGGTGATAAGGAAAGTGGTTGGGGGGGGTGTGGGGTCAGAAGGGGTTGCTGGGAGGGGGCGGGGTGCTGACGATCATGGGTAGGGTCTGGATGGGGTGGCCAGGACAAGGATGGGGTGATGTCAGACGTGAGTAGGGAGAGGTTGGGGTGTCCTGGACCAGGATGGGGCGATGGGTGGGATGGGAGACAAGGTGACAGTGTGCTGGTGGGGTTTGGGATGGGTGGCCAGGACCAGTACTAGGGCACGGGGCTGGGGTGCTGGGTGGGGGCAGGATGGAGGGTCTGGGAGGGGTGGGGATGAGGATGGTCGGGGGTCTCACTCACCAAGGAGGAGGATGCTGCTGCTGAGGATGATCATGAGGGCCTCAAGGGTGATGCCGGCCCCGGCGGTGGCAGCGGCCAGGACACCATCCTCACAGGTGCCGTCCCGGCCACAATGGCACACTGAGATGTTCAGCAGCTGCTGCCGCTCCTGCGGGGGGGTCCCCGAGTCCCGGAGCAGCAGCGGGAGCGAGTAGGGCCCCTCGGGCAGCTCCACCAGCACGGCCAGCACCGCGTGGGTCACTGCGGGAGGGGTGTGGGCAGGGGGTGAGTGGGAGGTCCCCTGACCCCCCCTATGCAGCAGCGCCCCTTCCCTGCCAGCTCTCACCATTGAAGCGGCTGATGCTCCAGTTGCGGGCGAGCTGGGGGTGCTGGGGGCTGAGCTGGAAGTGGAAGGGGGCACCGTGGGGGGGCCGGTCATCGTCCCGTGGCCCCCAGGAGCAGGCTTCCCCCACGGCCCGGCCGCCCGCAGACCACCCCGGCCGGCGGCTGCAGCAGGGGAGCGTGGTCGTTCACCTCCAGGATCTCGATGGAGAGGGTGCCAGTGGCGGAGAGCGGGGGCTCGGCTGGGGGGCACGGAGTGGAGGGGTCAGGAGGGGATGGAGGGGGGCGGGGGGGAGGCAGCAGGGCTGGGGGGGGATGTTCACCATCATCGCGGGCGAGGACCAGGGCGATGTACCAGCCGCCCTGTAGGAAGGCGGAGGGGTGCAGCAGCTCCCGCTTGGTGCGGACGGTGCCGGCGTGGGGGTCCAGCTGCAGCCAGTCCGCCGGGTCGTAGAGCAGCGCGTAGCTGTGGGCGCAGGGACGGAGCACACCATCACCCACCCCACCCCCACCCCCCGAAACACCCACCGTGGGCTACGAACGTGGGAGCCTGAACATGGCGGGTGGTGAGAGGTGATGCAAGGGGACCGGGTGCCACAACCCGTGGCCTGGGACTCACGTGAGGGTCTGGAGCTGGCGTGTGTCGGGGTCACTGGCGGTGTAGGTGGTGACGGGGGTGCCCGGGGGGGCCCCCTCCAGCACACTGACCCGCCGCGGGTTCTCACGGAAGATGGGTGCCTCGTTGACATCCCGCACCCGCACCCGCACAGTGGCCAGTGCTCGGGGGCTGGCGGGAGCCATGGGCTCCAGCGGCTGCTCGTTCTGCACTGACACTGTCAGCTCGAAGCGGTCCCGCACCTCGTGGTCAAGTGGCTGTCGAGAGGTCCATAGGTCAGCCAAGCCATGGGAGCCCCCCCGTGGTCCCCTGGGTGCCCTGCGCCCACCTTGGCCACAGAGAGCACGCCGTCGTTGGTGTAGGGGTCGGTGCGGATGGCGAAGGCACCCTCAGGGTCGCCCTCCAGGATGGTGAATTTGGCCAACCAGTTGGGTGAGCCCGCCAGGTCCTTGTCATGCACGAAGACCTTGCCCACGTCCACGCCGGCCGCCTGCTCCTCCACCTCCATGGAGAACTGGGGGAGAGGGATGTGGGGCTGGTGTCTGCCCCTGGGATGCTGCTGCCCCGGGGGGACCAGGTGCAACCCCACTGACTCCCCTACATCCCCCCATCCCACCCCAGCCGCTACCTCCTCCTTGGTGAACTCGGGAGGGTTGTCATTGATGTCATCGAGGTAGATGACAGCCGTGGCGGTGGTGGTGAGCCCGTCCCCAGACATGTCAGCTGCCTGCACCGTCAGGTTGTACACCCCCATGGTCTGCAGGGAAGGAGGAGGGGGGCAGTGCTGAGCCCCTCCAGCACCCCCAGGAGCCCAGAGGTCCCCCAGCTGCTGGCCACCCACCCTGTCCCCACGCCTGGGTCTGCTTATGGCTGGAGCTGTGGTTTCACCAGTTGGGGTCTTTGGTTGCCCCAGTCCCGGTGCCACCCATACACCCCATGCGCACTACCTCACGGTCAAGGCCGGGCCGTGTGGTGCAGATCTCGCCGGTGGTGGCGTTGATGCTGAACATGCTGGCAGCACCCTGCTCCAGGATGGAGTACCGCAGCGCCGCGTTGTCTGTGTCAGGGTCGTCAGCATCAGTGGCGTCCGCTGTCATCACGCAGGTCCCTGCGGCCGCAGGAGTGCCCCGGTGGGTGCCGGCGTAGGGGCTGGCTCAGCCACCCCAGCATCAGCCCCACAGCTGGACCCACCTGGCTCAGCCCCCTCCACCACGCGCCCTGTGAAGACGTCCTGCCGGAAGAGCGGCCGGTTGTCGTTCTGGTCCACCACGATGATCTCCAGGTCGGT